>NC_056038.1:18269488-19657185 GCF_004379255.2 Salvia splendens
TGATTCTGGTATTCCTCCTTCTATGGTGTCCTGCTTTTCGTCACTACTCCTGCCTAGGTCAGACAGGGCTGTCGACAGGCCAAAACGAGTGGTCACAAGTATAGTCCCTCGTTGGAGTATCTTCAGTCTCCAATGGTCAGGAGCTGAGCTGCTTCTCATAAACTGAAATAAAAAAGAAAAAGCAGAATTATGCACAATATATACACCAAAGTATCACACACAATAACAGTTAATAACGCCGTTCATCCCCGGCAACGGCGCCATTTGATACAGCTTTACTTTCAGGTGTCGTGTAAAGCAAGGATGAATCCTACTGATCAGGATAGAAACCCCAACTAAGCTTGAACCTGACTATTAAAGAAATTCCTCAACCCACTTCTACTGATTAGAATAGTGGTGGTAAGGGTCGAGTCCCACAGAGATGAATGCGTTTTGGAAATTGTGGTGATATTCTGGAAGGGTTGGTTAGCTATCACGCTTTGGGTTGAGATCCTATCTAGGAAAGAATTTAAGGTGGTACTTGAATGAGCAGGTTTGTGCAAGTATCGTTTCAAGCAAAGGGTGTATCCTACTGATCAGTATGGAAGTCCCTGCTAATCCTGAACCTGGTATAAATAATCCTCAACCCACTTCTACTGGCTAGTATAGTGAACGTAAGGGTCGAATCCCACAGAGATGAATGCGTTTTGGGAATTGTGGTGATATTCTGGAAAGGTTTGGTTAGCTACCACGCTTTGGGTTGAGACTTATCTAGGCTGGAATTTAAGGTGGTACTCTACTGACTAGGAGGTGGGAAAGGTGTTGGATAGGCGGCTGTGTACGTGAAAAGTGGGGAACATGGTTTTCAGGAAGTATATGGAAAGTACTAGTTTACTATAAAAGGTTAAACAGAATATTAGAGAAAAAAGAGGTAGTTAGGTGACTAGGCCTACAGGTCTAAAAAGTAACAGCTGAAAAGTAAGGAAAAGTAAAGGACAAAAGCAAAAAGTGACTAAAAAGTGAATGGGGTCCCAAATTTGGATGTGGACATTGTCTTCTCCAACAAGTCTGAACACAAATCAAACAACTCAGGTTCCATGAACGAGAAATGAAGATTAACAACTTCACAAAAAAAACAGATCTACAATCTAAACTCCAAATCAAAAGATTAAACTAACGAAACTGAAATTACGCTTACTGGGTAACATGCAAGGTGGCAGAATAACGTAAACTCGGATTTCACACTAAGACACTTCTGGAAAATAAATCTAAACAGCCACTAAACTAACAGATCACAGATCGAACAACTCCAAATGAAATCATGCTTCCAACACTTAGAAATTACTGCAACAACAGATTTGAACAGAAAGAGATGCATAAAAACAACTGCATTGCATAAAACGTTTGGATCTCAACAAAACACTTCAAAGGATGATAAGTACTAAAAATGCAGCAGATCCAACGAAAGAAAACAAGTAAAGGTTAACTAAGAAAGCGAATAAAGATTGTTTTGACACTCCGGGCGATGAAACTGCTACGACTACGGAATAAACTGGCTGGAACGGTGGAAGGCGAATCTCCGGCGGACTTCTGGAACTTCAGGTGACCATGGTTGTGGCGAGGAATGAGAATATGAAAGACTAGGCTGAAGGACTGATCTGTCGAGAGAGAACTACTCCAACTAAGAGTGTTTTTCCTAAAGTTCATCCTCTTTTCTCTCTCTAAGTGGCTTCCTTTTATAGGGAGGCTTGCCCTTGATTTTTAGGGTAGACTCTCTTCGCGAAATGACCCTTTTGCCCTTACTTGTGGCTGATCTTCCCAGCAATCCTTCTTCTCCATCTCGAGCCTTTTTGGCATGCATAATGGCCAGTATAGCAACATTCTGATGCCCTTTTCACCTGAGTTGTCTGAGCCTTTCCATACTGACTAGAACACTTTCCCTGCACACTTTAGCAACTGTTTTGCAGATATATTCCAATTATGCACGTTATATTGACCAGTAACCAAGGCCTAGAATACGACTTATCAGTACTCTACTGAATATTGGTGTGAAAATGATCGACGTGTGGCTGTGTACGTGATAGTGGGGAACAAAGTGTTTCAGAGACATGTGGAAAGTAGGTGGTTACTATAAAAGGCTAAACGGAATATCAGAGAATAAGTGGTAGTTAGGTAACTACACCGACAGATCTGTAGGGTACCAGCAGAAAAAGTAAGGATAAAACAAAAAGCAACTAAAAAGCAAAAGTGGTCCCAAACTTGGATGTGGATGTTGTCTTCTTCAACAAGCACGAACAAAATCAAACAAACTCAGATTCTATAGATAAAATTACAGATTAACAACTCCACAATTCAGATCCACAAATTAACTCACTAAAATTCAAAGATTAAACAAGCGAAATCGAGAACTACACATACTGGACGACATGCAAGGTGGCAGAATCACGAAAACTCAGATTTCGCACTTAATCACTTCAGAAATAAAATCTAAACAACAACTTAACTAACACTCACAGATCGAGCAACTCCAAATGAAATCATGCTTTCAACCCTTAGAAATTACCGCAACAACTAGATCTAAGCTACCTAGGCAGAATGAAACAGATTCAAACAGAAAGAGATGCATAAAAACAATTTCATTGCATAAAACGTTTGGATCTAAATGAAGTACTTCAAAAGCTAACAAGTATTGAAATTGCAATAGATCCAACGTAAGGAATACAAGTAAAGATTAACTAGGAAAGCAAATAAAGATTGTTTTGCCACTCCGGGCGAGGAAACTGCTATGACTACGAAATGAACTGGCTGGAACGGTGGAAGGCGAATCTCTGGCGGACTTCTGGAAGCTTCAGGTGATCATGGTTGTGGCAAGGAATGAGAAGATGTAGGACAATGCTGAAGGAAACTGATCTACCGAGAGAAAATATTTTAACTAAGAGTGGAGTGTGTTTTTTTTTCTCTCTCCAAGTGGCTTGCTTTTATAGGGAGTCCTGCCCTTGATTTTTAGGGTAGACTCTCTTCGTTAAATGACTCTTTTGCCCTTGTTTGTGGTTGATCCTTCCCAGCAATCCTTCTTCTCCATCTCGAGCCTTTTCTGGCTTGCATCCTGGTCAGTATTGCACCCTTCTGACACTCTTTTCACCTGAGTTATCCGAAACCCTTCCATACTGACTAGAACCCTTTCCCTGCACATAGCTACTGTTTTGCAGATATAATCCAATTACGCATGTTATACTGACCAGTAACCAAGGCTTAGAATGTGACTTATCAGTTCGTCTCTACATGTGGAATTAGTTCACGTTGGGGGATGGATTGTTGTTGTTCTTTTGTGTTGGTTTTGTTTTACATGTTCACATGTTACACTTTATAACACGTATTTGATACAAGTTTGGGGGAAACCCTTGTTTGTAAATTTGTTTGGTGCTCTTTTAAGAGCTAGATTTTCTTTTGAAGGAAGATGACAACAAGAGGCAACTGCATCTATACCTTCTCCATGGAGGATCTCTGCAAGGTGTTTCATTGCTTCAACCTCCATCCGATGTTTGGGGAGCCATGACCATAGAGGGAGAGCACTTCATCTCGGCTTATGCCAAGTCTTCCTCCATCCGCAACCCCATCCTAAGGTAACACCACCGGGCTATGACTCAATTGATGTTTGCTCGGACTAACGGTGGAGGAGTTTCCCAAACCGAGCTAGACGTGATGTGGAGTCTCCTCACCAAGAAGGGGATCAACTTTGGGATCCTCTTCACCACTGCGTCGACCGCATCTCAAAGAAGGAGGGGAACCCCATTTGCTGCGCGGGATTGATCGTGGCGATTGCTGAGCACATTGGCATCCTGACCACAGACTTCACTTCGGACATCGGTGAGATGTACATCACCTATGAAGTGCTCTTTTCGGTGAAGATTTTGAAGACCGATTCGAGTGGTGAGAGAGACTTTCTCGTTTATCTTGTCCTTTCTACTGTTCTTTCTTCATCTTCTTTGTTTATCGTTATGGCTTACTCAAGTTAAATTATCAAACTGATCCAGTCAGCCTATATACGCCTACTACCTGCAAAATGCTGATGAGTGGATCCAGTGGAAACTCAGGCTGATCAACTCGACTTAGATTCAACTTGAGTGAGATGAGTAGAAAAGCTAAAAGTGTGCTATCAAAACCTTAACCCACAATACTATTAACTAGTATAGGGAGGTAAGGATCGATCCCACAAAGATGAGGCGTTTGACATTTATTTGCTTGACACGACTTGGGGATGGCTGCGGCTACGCTTTCTAGGGTGTGGGTTAAGTTAAACTACTTTACATGAGAAACTAAACTAACTAAACTGATCAACTCATGAAAGCTTAACTAATCTGCTTGATCAATTTAACTAAACTTTTCATAAATGGACAAACAGCATAAACGAGGGAGACTGTCAGTCCCAGTCCTCTGCAAAGTGTACGATAAAGTACTAGATGTTTCCTTTTCCTCGGCTTCATTTACACCTTCTTCCTCTCCCTTCTTCTCATTCACCTCAGACCTTACTCTGTCTTCTTGTATCCCTTTCATCAGCTCAGCTAGTAGTGCGACCTGCTTTATCATTTTATCCATGCTGGATTTCTGCTCGTCATGAGTACGCTTCATTTCCAGAATCAATTCATCATTTGGTTTCAAACAGTGTTGCACGTTGTGCGGGGATACAATTAACCCCTCACTCTCCTCCCCTTTAGAATTTGCATAATGATTCTCGTCCATGGATGGTTCAAAACTCTGTTGAGGTTGAGGTTGAGGTTGATATTGATGTTGACCAGGAAAAGTTTGGTCTCGGTAATAGTGAGCATGCTGAGTCTGCCAATCCTCATCCGACCATGTAGGAAAGTGATCCCCTGCCTCTGGAGGGTAGGTCTGATAAGGATGATTTGGGAATGAAAGGTAATGACTGGAATAGTCAAGTGGGTATGTTGGTGGGCTGAACTCATAATCTTGAAATTCAGGGTAATGTTAGTAGTGTGAATATCCCGTTTGCCAAGATGGTGTTTGGGTGGAGATCGGATAGGGTTCTGTATGGTATGGGAAAGGTGTGCATTCTTCTGCCCAGCTCCATTCTCCACAGTGTGGGTATTCCCGTTGGTACGCCTCTACTTGACCTCCAGGGTTTCAACTCGTATCTGAACTCTAGAACTCCCTTGTACTCTGGTGAAGACTCACTTGATCAGTCTGGAAGTGGGTTTGGATTAGAAGGAGTTGAGGTTGGCTTGACTCGATCATTGACTGGAGTGTTTTTTCTAGCTTGTCAATCCGGCTCTTCAGTAGATTATCCTTGTTCTCTTTGGGAGTACTCTTCACTTCCTCATGTAATGGAGTCACTGGTGTATCATCGTACTCCCTTTTTGCGTTTAGAAGCTTTTCCAGGACAATCTTGGCCTTGCTCAGCCTTATCTTGTAGAAACTTCCTCCGCTTAATGAGTTCAACAAGTCTTTGCTTTTTGCATCCATTCCATCGTAGAACTTCGAGTAGACCTCCACTTCCACCAGTTTGTGATTTGGGCATACATCTAGAAGACATCTGCATCTGTGCCAGTATTTGCTCAGGCTCTCACCATACTCTTGGGTAGCCTCTCTGATTTCCTGTCTAACTGAGTTCGTTTGTGCTACTAGAATGAATTGGTATAGGACCTCCATCTTGAAATCTGACCACGTCTTGATGTTGTTGGGTTCCAATCCTCTAAATCAAATATCCGCTTCGCACTTCTGAGAGAGGGAAATGACCCTTAGCTTAAAATCCTCCTCACTTGACCCATTGGGTCTTTTCTGCACTCTGCAAATTTTGTCAAACTCACGGAGGAATTTAATTGGGCTCTCAGCACTGGCTTACAAAAAGGTAAGTAAGATGGCAAGTACTTCTGCGTTCACATACACAACTTCCTGCCCCTGAGTGATAGATATAGCAGATGTTCGATCATTTGCCGAGTGGGCATAGAGTGAACCTATCTCCAGATCATCTTTCTGATCACACACCATGGTGGGTTCTTCTTTGATTTCCTCCTTGCCTGGGGTGGCTATTGATTCAAGCGGACTCACCAAAGTGATGTCCTCACTTTCTTGGCATCCAAGTTGATTGGTGGAGTGGAGGGTGATTCGTCTTGAGCAGTCTGTGGCTCCTCCTGTACTCGGTACCTTCAAACTTAGGAAAACAGAAAACAATAAAAAGTTTATTTACAAAACTTAAACTAAAATTCTTAAGTAAAACCTAAGATGCTCCACCCACCTATATGTTCCCTTGCTCCAATAGTTCCCTTGGTTCACACCAGCAGGAAAAACACGTGATCCACATAGGTAAGGACATTGAGTTTTCAATTTTGTTGTCCTTGAGTTGTCTCTAAGCTGAAATCAAAAGAAAGAAACAAAGAAAATATCAACAATATTTACACTCAAGGTGTTTCACAACAAATAAAGGATAAATGCCATCATGCCCGACAACGGTGCCATTTCAGAGAGACTTTCTCATTTATCTTGTCCTTTCAACTCTTCTCTCTTCATCTTCTTAGTTTATCGTTGTGGCTTACTCAAGTTAAATTATCAAACTAATCCAATAAGCCTATATACGCCTGTTACCTACAAAATACTGGTGAGTGGATCCAGTGGAAACTCAGGCTGATCAACTCGACTTAGATTCAACTTGAGTGAGATGAGTAGAAAATCTAAAAGTGTGCTCTAAAAACTGGTGCACGTAAAAGTACACGTAAAATACCAAAGGGAGTTATTCATGTTCAAGCAAGTTTTAATAATACCCACAATACTATTAACTAGTATAGGGAAGTAAGGATCGATCCCACATAGATGAGGCGTTTGAAATTTATTTTCTTGACACGACATGGGGATGGCTATGGCCACGCTTTCTAGGGGGTCGGTAAAGTTAAACTACTTGACTTGAGAAACTAAACTAACTAAACTGATCGACTCATAAAAGCTTAACTAATCTACTTGATCAATGGAAAGAAGGGGGAGAGACCGATCAAGTTATATGGAAAGATAACCAATTGGGTGGATCAGTTTTCAATTGTCGTTGCGACTTGATCAAGGCGCTTCTCTCTCTTTCAAAAACTATTTACAACTCCCTAACATGCATCCTACTTTAAACAGTAAGCGGCGAGTACGGGGTCGATCCCACAGAGAAGCTGATGCGTTGAGTGTGTGTTTAGTCAACAGGGTTTTGGCTGCGGCCACACTTTAAGTTGGGAGTTTAAAACTACTGGATTAAACTAGACATAATGTATACTATCTACTTGATCAAGGGACATATCATGCTGGAAAATGTAAACTGATCAGGTAAGTGACAAACTGAAATAAATGACTTAACAACCTAAGCATGCTACGATTCTACGAGATACTTTACCATTCAACATTATGCAAGTTCAAACATATGGATCTGGGAAATTTAAGACCAAAACTAAGCTATAACAGTGAACAAGATTTCGAAAAACAAATAACTTTGATTTAAAAAAATAGAATTCTGAACAGATCTTGGAAAATGCGGAATACAAAACAAGAACGATTGCTTTCAACTACTTAACAACAAGTAACTAGAACTGAAATGAAAGAAAGTGATAGATCCGAGAGATCCTCGGTCGAAAACTGAAACGGTGACGAACGGATCTGGATTTCTCTGTCGCGCTCCTTCTCACTCTCTAGCTAACCATTCTAACTCTCTAAGGGAAACGGAACTAAAACTACTGATCAAGAAAAGAAAAAGATAGATAAAAAGATCCCCTGAGCTATGGAGATGTGTCGTTATTTATAGGCTCTTTATAACAAACTCCAGCTGTGATAACAACTTTGGTAGCGAATCTTCGTCCTTGCTGGAATTGCGCATCTTATCCTTCGATACGTGTCCCCTTTTCTATTTCGCCGTTGTCCTTGGATAACTGATCGAGGATCGCTTTCCAGCGCATCGGCTATACGTGCCCTCTTTCTATTTTGCAGTGGTCCCCGGCTAACTGTTTGACCATCAACTTGATCAACCCACACTGTTTTGGGCCTTTTTTCTCCTTCTGCGCCAACATGATTAGTTTGACCTTGCTGGCTTGGTCAAGCGACATTCCAGCACAATTAACACTCGTTTTCCGCGTAAAACTGATCTAATAGCCTACATTTTACCCTCTAAACCAATGCATGAAATAGGCCTTATCAAACTGCTCACACTTCAAACATACTTGTCCTCAAGTATAAAGAAAAAGAAAAGAAGAAGAGAATAAGGTAAATTTCAGGCATGGTTTCTCGTTTCCACCCTTTCACGTTCACTTGATCAAGGTGTCAGTTTGTCAAGATAGCTCAAATTTAAACCAACTGTTGGATTTACTCAGTCACTCATTTCTCACCAGAGATGTTAGGACTGTTCACTCAGTAATTGCTGCACATTTAATACCTCGAGTCTGACTGCACAAGATAGTTTCTTAAGGTCTTTGTTTTGTTTGTAATGGGGCTCAGGTTAGTAATGTGTTTAGGTAAGATCCTAGTGGTTCTAGGTTAAAATTTAAAAAAATAAACTGGAAAAAGAAAAATGAAAGGCACATGAGTCAAGAGACCAAGATCTGAACAACTTTACCGGATCAAGCTACGACCTTAGATTTTAACTTCCTCGTTTATTCTTAACTATTGACTTACTGGGTCTGGTTACAAACTTTTTTCCTGCCCCCTTTTTTTCACTTGATCAACCCAACTTTTTTTATTTGATCAACTCGACTAATTGACTTGATCAACTTGGCTACCCATTTATTTCGATCCCTCTATCGCTATTCCCTTTTCTTTTGAAATAGTCCATCTGTCGGCCCCTTTTTCTCATGTGTTTATAGAATGTAAAAATTTGGGTTTTGGGTTTCAAAAGACGGGTAAAAGTGTATACCGGCTCAACTTGGTTACTAAGGGGTGCCTTGTTTGATGAGGCAGGTTTGTGAAACGAAGGAAAAAAAGGCTCAAATGGTTAAGTCCTAATGCCTTTAGTCCTTACTACCTGTGCAATTTTCATCTAAATATCAAAAGGCAGTCTCTCATTTTTTTGTAAAAATAGTAAAAAGTGTTATACTTTGGCTTATAACTCACAAGGCAGTCCTTACTGGCGAAGAAGGAGTCTAAGCCAAGGTTAATCCGTTGGGTTTTACTCTTTCAGGAATTTGACTGGGAAGTCAGAGACAAGAAAGGAACAGAGAACAAGGTAGCCGACCACTTGAGTCGCATTTACCAGGGAGAAATAGACGAAGCAATACCTGATGCGTTCCCGGAGGAACATCTATAATATCTGGAAAGTTCACCTAGACCTATCAGTTGGGAAGAGATAATGGCAGTAACAGGTCCAGGAGATGCTGAAAAAGGAAAATGCTAGATAAACGCTGAGTCGTGGTTCGCAGACCTAGCAAATTACTTGGTCACCAGAGAAGTGCCCAGTTCCCAAGAAATTTCTCGGGCCTAGAAGATGACACTGAAAAGCGAAGCCAAGTACTATTTTTGGGGTGACCCGTATCTATGGAGGATGGGAGCTGACCAAGTAATTAGGAGATGTATTCCATAGTGGGAACAAAGGGATGTGCTGAATCATTGCCACGCTCTAGCGTGTGGAGGTCACTTTGGACCAAGGAAGACCGCGAGGAAGGTGTTAGACAGCGGGTTTTACTGGCCTACATTGCATAAGGATGCGTTCGAATTCTGTCAGAAATGTGAAAGGTGTCAACAGACTGGGGGAATCTCCAAAAGAGATGAAATGCCGCAAGTCCCTGTCATCGTTTGTGAGATTTTTGACTTCTGGGGAATGGACTTCATGGGTCCATTTCCATCTTCATATGGGAATGCATACATATTTGTGGCGGTGGATTATGTTTCGAAATGGATAGAGGCAAAAGCTACCACATCTTGCGAAGCTGGTGAGGTGGCAAAATTTCTTAAGGCTAACATTTTTAACAGGTACGGTGTTCCTAGGGCTGTTATTTCAGATCAAGAAACTCACTTCCGGAACGGTACGATAGAAGCTCTGATGAAGAAGTATGGAGTCCACCACAGGTTGTCTACACCTTATCATCCTCAGTCTAACGGCCAGGCGGAAATATCAAATAGGGAGATCAAAGCTATACTTGAAAAGACAGTGAATCCGTCAAGGAAAGACTGGAGTAAGGGGCTTGACGATGCATTATGGGCATACAGGATAGCATATAAGACGTCTATTGGGATGTCTCCGTACAGGTTAGTGTTCGGCAAGATGTGCCACTTGCCAGTTGGACTGGAGCACAAGGCATACTGGGCGGTCAAGGAGATTAACATGAATCCTCAAGCTTGTGAGGAAGAGAGGAAATTGCAGCTCCAGGAGTTGGAAGAATTGAGGCTTGAGTCTTACGAGTCCGCAAAGTGGTAAAAATAAAAGACCAAGCCCTGGCATGATAAGAATCTCCGGACCAAGGAATTACAAGATGGGCAGAAAGTTCTCCTGTTCCAGTCCAGGCTTAAGCTGATGCTTGGAAAGCTAAAGTCAAAGTGGATCGGACCATATACTATCGTTGGCCTTCACGCAAATGGAGCAGTAGAGATCCAAGGAGGTGCCTCAAATTTTGTGTCTTTCCTCGTCAATGCTCATCGTGTGAAGGTATTTCGGGATAACTCGGAGCTATGTGTAGTGGACGAAGTGCCTCTACGCGCACTCCCTAATATCGCCTAACCAATCTAGGAAGGAAGTGTTCTTGAAGAAATCCTGGGTTAAGTAAATTGAGAAGTTTCCTGACCCAGGGAATCTCAAGAATATTTGAAAGAGAGTGTAAATATTTAATTGCTTTCCTTAAATCAAGAAAACCCAAACAAATCGGAAAAAAATAATCTTCCAAAAATATTTTCGAAATCCTAGACTCCTTAGGGAATTTTTTTCATAGTGACATATCCTTGACCTGGGAGTCTGGCGTTTCATTTTTACTTTGATGTTTTTCTAAGTGTGATATTGTAGAGAGTATTCACATGGGGCAGGGAGTTGAGGAGTAAAGTTTTGGATAGCACCGGTTCGAATTTCTAAAGGTCACTTTATGGGGAGGCGTACGGTCGCTCGCGTCACGCCTGCAACCACCTGCAAAACCGTCCTTTCCCATACCTACAGGCTATAACCGTGCTCTCTCTTTTATTTTCCATATCATATTCACTCTCTCTACGAAAAAATTCCCAAATTTTCTCTCTCAAATTCTCTCTCTAACCCTAATCGACGAAATTTTTTCTTCCGAGTTCTTGCGAAATTCTAAAGATTCCGCCATGGAGAACACACAAAACACAGGAAGCACCTCTGGATCCGCTGAATCTAATGCAGCGTCGTTCATGGCCGATCTATCGCAGTAATTTGGGGGGCCAGAGGAGGCGATGAAGGCGTTCGCCATGCTCACCACTATGATGGGGAAAACCACTGCACCACCACCACCACAAGTTTCAGAGACTGCGAAATCCCAACCAGCCACCAGTGTAGCCGGAACAACCGCCGCAAACGTACCTGAGGAGGAAGCGGATCTGGCTACGGGTTTGGAGCTTTTGCCGGTCAGTGAACCAAGGCTAGACCATGTTTCTGAAGGGGAAACCTCTGTCGTTACTGCTGATGGTGCATCTGAGGGGGTAACCCCTGTTATTGCTGCTATTGATGTCGTTGAGAGAGAAACCCGTGTTGTGTCAGAAAGTGTGGGAGTATCTGCTGTTTTGCCTACTAGTAATCCCGAGGGGGAAACCCTAGAAAAAGTTGGGGGCGATGAGGCCCAAGTCTCTGTTGAGAATGATGATGAGGGGAGGACCCCTGAAAAGGTTATGGGTACTGAGACCCACAATGAACAAGATTTGGTTGGGGTGGAAACCCCTGTTTATATCACAGGGGCAACCCCATTGCTGTCTGAGGAGGGAGAGGCCCTCGTTACTGAAGATGTACTGGAACCCGTCGACGAGAGGGTAAATCAAATCGTGGATTTGACTGATGTCCCGGAGGGGACGATTTCACCGGTAAATAAAAGGGAAGCCCAGAGACAAGCTCTCCGGAGCTTGATAGATGAAATTGATGACTCTGTCCAGCAGACGGAAGGAGAAGCGCTGGGTACAGAGACCGCAGTCTGATAGCCCTACTGGATCTAGCGACTCCGAAGAGGAACTTGAAGAAGAGCTCAATTTCGAGCCTACAGAAATTTGGTTAACCAAGGAATTACTGGATGCAATGAAGAAGTTCACTGACCCCAAGCGTGCAGCAACGTATAAAGAGAAGAGTGTCCAGAGCAAGTATGCGAAGTCCGGAAAGAGATATGATCCCGACGAGCTAAAGGAGATTGCTTCCGACGATGAATTCTGGGAGTACATCGACGCGATCGGTTTTGACTGGTTGCTGAAGCACAGCTCTTTTGAAGTCCCAACAGCATTAGCGCGTAAGTTTTTCTCAACCTTTCGTTTGAACTCTACAACTGATCTGGATGCCGACTCTATTACCTTCCGCCTTTTCAACGAGGAGCACGAAATGAGCATCCGAGAGTGGTCGCTCGGCATGGGGTTGTTATCGCGCACACAGGATGATGAGGGCTTGTGGAATGACAGGATGGTGGGTCCGCCTAAGTTTACCCCGGCTTTCAAACCACAAAGCGCTTGGGAGTTTATAACCCACCCGAAGGTGGGTCAGTTTAAAACAAGTTATTCGAAGGCTTACCACATTGACAACCGGATCCTGCGTTTCGCTCAGACGTTCATTAGTTATAATCTGATGGGCACCGCAAACGCTGCTTTGACCGCAGCCGACCTATACTTCACATGGTGTATGGCCAAGGGAGTCCGTGTACACCTGGGCTACTGGCTAGCCCAGACTTGCCATCAGATGGCCACTAATCCTTACAGGCACATGTACACATGCCACCTCCTAGGGGCATACCTTCAACGCAACGTAATACTGAAGATAGCCAAATCGTGCAGAGATGTGGAGATGTGCATGCCCCCAGAGGTTTTCAATGTGGAATATTTCTTCAACAAGGGGCTTCTAATCATGCATGGGAAGGAGGTATGCTTTTATGAGGTCGGCAGGTCGGAAGTCCAGGTGAAACAGGAATCGGAGGTCGTGGATGTCAAGGACAGTGTCGATGTTGAGAAAGTACGTAAAGATGTTGAGGAAGTACGGAAAGAAGTCACAGGAGTGAGGAAGGAGGCAACCGAGGTAAGGATGGAAGTCGGGAACGTCAGAGAGGAGATCGTGGCCCTCAAGGGATGTATTACTGATCTTGTGGCAATGTCGTCCAAGCACACTGATAGGATGGCAGTGGTCGTCTCGTTGATGATGATGATGGCGAAGTGGTTTAAAGAGAGGTTCCCCAAGGCACCGAAGTTGCTTCCTGGCCCAGGCAGCGCTTCTAAGTCTACAGGGCAAGGAAGTCTATCTCTCCAGAAGCCTCCCCAGCCGACAAAGCTTCTGACTGCCCCACCCGCGACTAAATCCTTGACCGTGAGAAAGTCAGTGCCTAGGCAGAGTGAGGAGATGACAGCACATCCGGATTCGCCGGCAAAGAAGAAAGCTAGAGTGACCTAACCATCCTCCCCGCCCAAGTCTGGCTCCCACGGGGGGCCTGACCACCCCCCCCAGAGCCAAGTAACTTTTACTTTTCCTTCTTTTATTTTTTCGTTTTTCCTTTTCTGTTTGTGTTTGTTTGTGACCAGCATGCTCTATTTTGTATATATGTGTTGTACCTTCCCACACTTAACCCAATCCTTGGTCTAAGTGTGAGAAGGGGTTGTTCTGTTTTTGCATGTTTTGGTTTTGTTTGTTGCACCTTCTCCAACTTAGCCCGTTGTACGGTCTAAGTGTGAGAAGTTTGTTTTGTTTTATGCACGTTGTTTGTTTGTTTGTGTTGTTTGGTATGTTTTGTACTTTTCATACTTCCCTATTTTCCCACTTTACTAGGATAGCTTGGGGACAAGCTTGAGTGAAGTGGGAGGGGGAGGGAGTAAGTGCAGTATTTGTTTTTGTAAATAGGAGTGTTAGAGTCTCTGGGTCTAGCACCCATGGACACGGAGCAGGCTAACTCTCCTCGACCTAGCGAGGCAGAGAGTGATGGGGAGGAGCGCCGCTTGGCGCGGGAAAGGAAACGGAAGGGCAAACAGGCAGCCCCTTCCTTGGTCCAGCAGACGAAGAGGCCCTCTGGGGGTCAAGCTATTTAAGTCTCTCTCCCTCCCCCAGAGAAGGTACCATATGCTAGAGAGTCGGTTAGCCCTGCTAGATCTAGTGAAGCTGAAGAGGAGCCAGAAGAGGAACAAAATTTCGAGCCTGCAGAAGTGAGACTTACGAAAGGTTTGCTTGATGCCATGAGGAAGTTTGACAACCCTAAGCGAGCAGCGACCTACAAAGAACGGAGTGGTCCAGGTAAACTCGCTAAGTCTGGAAAACGATATGATCTCGAGGAGCTGAAGGAGATAGATTCCGATGAAGAATTCTGGCAGTACATTGTTGACATCGGGTTTGATTGGTTGTTGAAGCATAGCTCAGCGGAGGTTCCAACGACGCTGGCACGAGAATTCTTCTCTACATTTTGTCTGAAACCGACAACTGACTTGGATGCCGATTCCATCACCTTCCGCTTATTCACCGAAGAGCACGAAATGAGTATCTGTGAATGGTCTCTCCGAATGGGGCTGTTCACGCGCACGGAGGATGATGAGGGACTGTGGAATGATCGGGTGGTTGGAGAATCGCATACTCCGATTTGCTCAGACCTTCATCAATTACAACCTAATGGGAACTGCCAACTCCGCCTTGACAACGGCAGATTTATACTTCACTTGGTGCATGGCCAAGGGAGTACGAATGCACTTAGGCTACTGGTTAGCTCAGGCATGCCATCAAATGACCGCCAACCCTTCCCGACACATGTACACGTGTCACCTTTTGGGGGCCTATCTTCAGCGGAACATTATTATGAAGATTGCCAAGTCGGCCCCTGAGGTGGTTTTCTGTAAGCCCCCTGAAAACTTCAAAGTTGACTACTTTTTCAACTAGGGGTTGTTGTACATGCACGGGAAGGAGGTTTGTTTCTACGAAGTCGGTGTAGCGGAACCCCAAGTCAAGCGTGAACTGAAAGTTGTCGAGTCTGCAGCAAAGATTGAAGTTGAGGAGATGAGAACGGAAGTAGGATGGATGAGGTCAGAAATCAAGATGGTCAGGAAAGAGATGGTGGCCCTACGGAGCAGTGAGAACAAAAAAAAAAGGGTCCTGGAGGTATAAGCTGGACGAAGTCCATGGGGGAAATAAATTAAAAAAAATTGGAGGTATAAGCTGGACGAAGTCCAGGGAAAGGAGGTATAAGCTAGACAAAGTCCAGGGTAAAAAGGAATATATAAGAAAGGGGGAATATAATATATAAAAAAAGAAGGAACTCTAAGCGCAGGAAGTAATAAGTAACCTGACCCAGGAATTAAAAGGAAGGGGGTCTGTAGAAAGGAGAAACTCTCATAACCCGAAGCATCAGTGGTGTGTCGTTGACTTAAGAGTGAATCGGTCCTAACATCCCTGGTGAGGAATGAGTGATCGAGCGAACATAACATCTGGGAAATCGACAAGCTCTCTTGACAAACTGACATACCGTTTAGGTGGAAGAAGGGAGGAGGAGCATTTGAAGACTGTAGTCAATCGGATAGAACTTAAGCTTGTGGGGACGATCGCCTAAAAGTTGAAACTAGTTCATGCTTATGTGTTTTTCTTTAAGTGTTTCGCTTTGAGTCTGTAGTATGTCTAGGTCTAGTAGTTGGTGTTTGTTCATGTCTTGTTTATAGAGTCGTTCATGGGAACTATGCACTGAAATTCGCCTTATTTCTTTGTTCTTGTCTTTCATGCTTGAGGACAAGCAAGGTTTAAGTGTGAGCAGTTTGATAAGGCTAATTTCATGCATAGGTCTAGGGGGTAAATTCATACAATTATAAGGTCTAACACATGTTTTAAGCCAGGTGTGTAGAAGAATTCACCAGGTCGAGGAACAAAGAAGGTGGATTCCAAGGACCATGCAATTATGGTGAATAAGTGAGCAAACTCGGAGGAAACGGCTAGACGGAGGGATCGTGAAGCTGAAGGGCAGAATGGAGATTTCTATGAAGGTTTCTAGAAGATCCTATCGTTCCTATATAAGGAAGGAAGCATGCAATCTGGAGGGATCCTCTCGGTGGGGACCTCAGTAACAGATTTAGCTTGTAGCTCACTTCACTTCTACACACTTTTGGGTTTTCATGGGGAAATTGTAGGGTAGTTCTGGGTCACTGTTTACTAGTTAGTCGTTGGAGTAACACCGTCCTTGCAGAGGGCGAAGAAATAATTTCCCGTTTATTTTAGTTATTTTGTGGATTT
Source organism: Salvia splendens (assembly GCF_004379255.2). Lineage (NCBI taxonomy): Eukaryota > Viridiplantae > Streptophyta > Magnoliopsida > Lamiales > Lamiaceae > Salvia > Salvia splendens. The sequence continues at coordinate 18,285,810 of NC_056038.1, forward strand.
CACCGAGCTTCGACGTTCGAAGCTCGGCTCTGTTTTCGACTGAAACTTTCGTGGTTTATGCAACTTCTGTTTTCCGTATTTGAGCTGCTTTTGAGTTTTGGTTATGGATATTGTTTACTTTGAGCATGTTGGTTACTGAATTGGATGTTTGGTTTACATGTTGGTTGTTATTTAGAATGGAATCGTTGTTTTCTGGTGTTGATCGGAGTAGATCTGTTGAATCAGAAGTTATGGAGCTGAGATTGGCTGTTGTTGGGTTCGGATTACTTGGATCCGGAGTGGATTAAGCATCCGACGTTTGTATCTGAAACAGAGTGATCAGGATTTATGCCTAGTTTTCGTGCTTTCATTTCATTTCGTCTCGTAGATGTAGATCTGTTTTATTTCCGGTTGGTTGCAAGTTTTTGTCGTCCGAATTTTTACATTGTGTTTGAATCTCGGTACGTGCTCTATTTTCTTCATCTTCATGTTTGATAGAGTTGAAGTTATGCATGTCATTGTCAGTTAAATTCTTAGTTTGTTAGTTGCAGCTTTACTTCCGTATTTGATATTTCTGGAAGTGGGTCCCCACTTTGGTCTATGTTCTGTTTAGCTATAATTGGTGATTGTTTGCTTTGTCTAGGAAGTGAGTTTAAATTTACTTAGTTCTAAGAATGATCAATGCCTGCTCGAAGTTTATAGTTTCTAGATCTAGTATTTGATTCTGTGCCTAGGTCTATTAGTAGTTATACCTCAACCCCATTTTGCGTGGCAGCAGCCGCTTTCTGACCAAAAACCTCTAGACACTTTCTTGCGAGTCCATCTTCGTGGGATCGACCCCTTGCTTCTCTATACTACTCTATAGTATAAAGGGTTGAGGGATCTTTGAACGCAAAAGAGTTTATGTGTCCGTCGTCAGAGTTTTTAGTGTCTCCTTGAGTTCCTAGACCTAGTGCTCTAGCGGATTCATTGCTCGACTCAGAACTTTAGCACTCGTACACTCACACGACACACTCTAGAGCGGTACTTTCAGACACATAGTCCACCATAGATTCCCCTCAGATGAAGGGAATGGTATCTGAGGGGAATGGTCCCATGAAATCCATCCCCCAGACGTCGAAAATCTCACAGACTATCACGGGACCTGCGGCATTTCATCTCCCGCCGAGATTCCTCCAGTCAGTTGGCATCGTGGGCATCTCTTGCAGAATTAGTAGGCATCTTTATGAAGGGAAGGCCAATAGAATCTACTGTCAAGCACCTTCCTCACCGTTTTCTTTGGACATAAATGACCGCCACAGGATAGTGTGTGGCAGTGGACCAGTACGTCCTCTTGTTCCCACCCGGGTATACAGTGGTGGATGACTTGATCAGCTCCCATTTTCCACAAATATGGATCGTCCCAGTAGAAGTAGTGGGAGTCGCTCTTGATTTTCTACTTCTGTCCTCTCGTGACCTTAGTATTTGTGGGCAGTTCGCCCGTTACCAGATAGTTGGCCATATCAGCAAACCATGGCTCTCCCTGCTGGTGGATCTCCTTCCCTTGATCAACTCGGTTTATCCTCTCAAGGCTGGACTTATAGCTGGACTTGATCAGGTACAGATGTTTCTCAGGGAATGCGTCAGAGATGGCTTCCCCGTTATCCTCTTGCATAATTCGGCTTAGGTGATCGGCCACTCTATTCTCCGTGTCCTTCTTGTCTACTGCCTCCCAGTCAAATTCTTGCAGCAGGAGCACCCATCTGATCAAACGCGGGTTCAACTCTTTCTAGGTCAAGAGGTATTTAATAGCCACGTGATCTGTGTAAACAATCACCTTTGAGCCTAGCAAGTAGGGTCTGAATTTTTCAAAGGCGTAGACCACTAACAACATCTCCTTCTCTGTTGTGTCATAGTTCTTCTGTGCTTGTTTGAGAGTCTTCGAAGCGTATAATATGACATAGCTCTTCCCATCGATTCTTTGGCCCAGAACCGCTCTCACCGCGTAGTCGCTTGAGTCGCACATCACCTCGAAAGGGTGACTCCAGTTGGGGGCGCGGATAATCGGCGCACTGACCAATCTGTCCTTTAAGATCTGAAAAGCAGCTTTGCAGGCATCGGAAAACTCAAACTCTACATCGTTTTAAAGCAGTCTTGTCAAGGGCTGGGCAATCTTCGCAAAGTCGTTGATAATGCATCTGTAAAAGCTCGCATGGCCCAGAAAAGCCCAGATTTCCTTCTGATTAGTAGGGTATGGAAGCTTCGCAATAACAGCAACCTTGGCTTGATCAACTTCAATCCCTCTAATTGACACAACATGGCCCAGTACGAAGCCCTCAGTCAACATGAAGTGGCACTTCTCAAAGTTCAAGACCAGGCTGTCGGCATCTCTCCAGCACTCTGTTCAGGCTATCGAACCCTTGCTCAAATGTGTCCCCATAGATGGTAAAGTCGTTCATGATGCATCATCATGCATCTCTGGAAGGTACCTGGGGCATTGCAGAGTCCGAACGGCATTCTTCTGTAAGCGTAGGTGCCGAAGGGGCATGTGAATGTGGTCTTCTCTTGATCGTCTGGATTCACCGCAATTTGGAAGTAGCCGCTATACCCGTCAAGGAAACTGAAGTATTACTTCCCGGCTAATCTCTCGAGCATTTGATCAATGAACGGCAGCGGGAAATGATCCTTCTTTGTGGCAGCATTCAGCTTCCTGTAATCTATGCACATTCGCCATCCAGTGACGGGCCTCGTCGGAATCAGCTCGTTCTTCTCGTTTTTCACCACTTGGATTCCACCCTACTTTGGCACCATGTAAACTGGACTGACCCATTTGCTATCCATAATGGAGTACATAATTCTGATGGAGACTGCTGATCACGGTGGGGCTTGGCACATTCCTCCAGCCGGATGTGGTGCATGCATAGATCAGGGCTAATTCCCACCAAGTCCATCAATTTCCATCTGATTTCCTTCTGGGCCTCCAGCAATTGCTCTTCTGCCTCTGGGTCAACTGGTTGTTGATAATTACTGGCAGCGTTTCCTTCTCTCCCAGGTAGGCGTACTTCAAATGCGCTGGAAGCGGCTTCAATTCTTTTGCTGGCATGGGTACTTCTACCGGTAGAGGATTCTCGTTTGCTTCTCTTCTTAGTGGAGTACCTTGATCAAGAAGCTTCTCGACGCTTGACGGTTGAGCTCTCCCGCTTGACCCAGCTGGCCGCGGTCACTAACAGAAATCCATCACCGCCTTCGTGATGGCTTGATCATCCATCTCGCCCACTTTCAGAGCGTCGTACTAGTCAGAGATGTCTTTCTCAATTTCTTCATCTGCTGCAGAGTCTGTGAATTGTCTCTGTAGGAACTCCTCTTCTAGATACTCTTGCACCAGAGGCTCGACTGTGTCCACTGAGTGCATGTTCTCACTGTCCCTCAGCCTCTTCATCGCTTCATCGATGTTGAACGTGAATTGTTCTCCATTGACGTCCAGACTGATCGTCCCTTTGCGGACGTCGATTATTGTGTTGGTTGTAGACAGGAACGGCCACCCTAATAAGACTCCACTAGACTACTTCGCTGCTGGCATTGTCATTTTGATGATGAAGAAGTCGGCTGGGTACAGGAAATTGTTTACCTTCACTATCACATCTTCAAGAATTCCCTCGGGGTGAATGCAAGACTTTTCGGCTACCTGTATCATGATTTCGGTGTCGACAAGCTTAGGCTCTCCCAGCTTCTTGTATATAGAATACGGCAGCACATTAATAGACGCTCCTAGATCGCACATTGTGTGCTCCACTTGAATGTCTCCAATTGAGATTAGGAGTGTGAACATCCCTGGGTCGGTCTTCTTAGATGGGAGGTCACTCCGCTGGATCACTGTAGAGACATTCTCCTCTGTAACCATCCTTCCTTCTTCAGTGACCCTTCCTGCCAGGTAGTCTTTGACAAATTTACTGATAGGGGGCATCTTCAACGTCGTCAGAAGTGGCACCTTGACTTCCACATCTTTGAATAAACTGGCCACATCAATCGTGGCATCTCTCTTCCTTATAATCATGCCGCGGTAGGGGTAGGGCTTGGTCTTCTCAGTTCCATCGCCTTGACCTTCTCCTGAGGTCTCCCCGCATACTTTCTCCTTTCCCTTATCTTTCGCCTTTACTGATAGGGGGAACTGGACTCTGCTCCTTCTTCGCGTCTCAGTCCTAATGTAGATACTGGGGGACTTGCAGGTGGAGTGGGGCTTTGATATAACTTCCCTGACCTCAGGGAGACCTCACTGATGTTCTCCCGCCCAGTAGGCTGCACCGTAGCATGGATCTTTCCTTCATTCCCTCCTAATTCCCCTAGCGACATGGCAACCTAAGAAAATTGCTTTGTAAGAATGTCTAGAGCTGCCCTCTGCTCCTTCTGCGCCTCTTGGATTTCGCACATCGCATCATTATGATGGTGCGGAGCCATAGCTTCTCCAGGACCTTCATTGGTGTGCCTGTTGTATCTCTGATTCAAAGGTCATCCACCGTGGCTGGGCTGAGGGTAGTCTTGCTGCCCATAGTGCTCAGATTGATATGGGGTTGATGGTATGGTTGGCTCCCCTGTTGTTGGTTTCCTCTTTGATGCGGCGGAATATAGCTCACCACCTGGTTTTTTGGTTGCCTCCCGGAGTTGCTTGACTGGGGGCCTTGATGTTTGTATCCCCAGTTTCCCTCTTGTTGTCTGCTTGACCAGTTGGGCTGACTTCTGCTGGACCAGTTACCCTGGGGTCCGCCAGATCAGTTGCCTTGACAACTCTGCCCTCTGTATCCTCCGGTGTTCGGTCTTTCTTGAATTCGAGCAGGCTAATTGGGCTACCCTTCGGAGGGTTGTGTCTGCTGAATAGATGGTTGAGGCAGTTGTTTTTGGCTCTGATCAGTCCACCTGAAATTTGGGTGATCTCTCCATGGAGCATCCCTCTGTTTTCCCTGGATCCAGTGGCCATCCGGGCTCCAACGGCCGACAGCGTTTACCTGATTCGGAGCTTCTGGTTCAGGAGGAAACTCGCAGTAGTAATAATGGTGCTCCTCCGGAGATGGTCGCACATACGTTTTCTCCTCAGAGGCTGGAGGTGGAGGTGCGCTGGCCTTCTCCACGGCTTCTAGCAGCTTCTTTTCCTTTTGCTCAAATCGAGCCTCCAACTTCTCGTTGCTTCGTGCTTCTGCTGCGTGCATCTCTCCTCTTCTGTACTGGCCTCGAGAGGTCTCATATAATCTTTTTGCTTCGATCAATCTCTCCAGAATGCTCTTCGATCAATCTCACCATAAAAGGTTGAATAGACCTCCCGCTCTCCCATTTTGTGATTAGGACACGCTTGCAGCAGTCCCTAGAATCTGTCCCAATATTGCCCGAGAGGCTCATCGTACTCCTACCTCACCTCTGTAATTTCTCTCTTCATGGGACTTGTCTTTGATGTTGGGAAGAAGCGGTCCAGGAAGATCATGCGGAACTCGGTCCAGGTTCTAATCGAGCTTTCTGGCAGCCTTGACAATCAGATTCCTGCATCACCCTTCAAAACGAAGGGTATCGCCTTGAGCCTGTAATCTTCTGATGTGGATCCAGCTGGTACTGGTTGAATGTCACAATATCTGCAAAATTCCTCTAAAATGGCATAAGGGCATTCTTTCGAGAGTCCGTAGAAATTTGACAACACCGCATGCACCCCCGATTTCATTCCGATTGCCCGTATTCCTAGGGTAACTGCGATGGCATGAGTGGGCTCCTTCTCGTCATGAGCGTGTAGGGAGCCAATTCCCCAATCGTTGTCTACGACGGCCATCTTTATTTCTACTTCTTCGAGTAGTGGTTTAGGTGGCGTGGACAACTCTCCTTCCTCCTCACTGGTCAGTTGCTCAGCAGTAGATGATGATGCGGATGCTGCTAACACAGCTCTGTAGCGAGTGGTTACTACACCGGCCTCCTGGACTCGCCACTGAGCATTTGTATTTCTGTAAATGAGAGGATGATTCCAGTGTCCTCCGCGGTGGTACCTGAAGGGGCTGGCAGCGGAAGCGTGCGTTCATAACGGATCACATGAATTTGATCTATTTAGCAGATTATTTAGAAAAAATCTATTCGCGTAATTATCACATGTATCATGCTCATAACTTGAATTAAAACATGCTTTAGCACATAAAATTCCTAAAACATGCTTACTACGGAATTAGCCAATTTACCTCGTTGATTCAATCAAGAATCGATGATGGCTTGCTCTGTCTCCACGTGAAGATCTTCAATACAAGACCTCGGATCTTCGGACTGGTGTCCCGGACTATACGCTGATATTTGTGTGGTCAAATCTCACCAACGTACTAGGACTCGAATAATGGAAGACAGAACTCAGCTCACGGAGGGAGCACAATTTTCGAAAACTCTCTCAAGAGGGGGGGGATGAAAATTTTGTAAAATAATTGTTGTGTTTTCTGTCTCCTTTATTCTCCTATTTATATAAGTCTCATATTGGGCCCAGTCAGGGATCTAAGGAAGAATCTGGAACAGGCCTCACCCAATTAGCTTTTTACTAATCAAATTGAACCCACAATTTAATATAAGCTTATATTGGAATATTACGAGCAGCCACTACAGAAGTAATATTGCACTGCCTTCCAAATCTGAAATTACAAGTATTCCGGGTTTCCTTTAATTGTATTTGATTTATTTCCCGCGCTTAAGATGGAAACATCCATTAATTAATTAATGTCTGCTATAGACTTAATTAATTAACATATTTCGAATTCCAAGAGTGGACTTAGCAAGAAACTCTTATTTATTATTCATAGAATAATCAAACTCCAACTAGCTAGGTTCCGAATAATAAAACTTCGTTTCGAGCTCCTCTTGTGGATGTTATCAAACGAGACTCTCCTCGCGCACGTTTCAACATAATAGCAATCCTAGCACCTCTAGATAGTGATCACCACTACCCAATATACCTGGATCGTTGGGTTACGAAAAACCCGCACCTTTGGTAAGTCAAAGTAGTGGATACTCAATATCGTATGCTCAATGCTAACGTACATTGATTAAGAAATTAATTCTCAAGACCTCGGCTTTCAGTAGATAGCATAAAGACTCGTCTTGCTGTTAGATCCATTCAGTGCTATACCACACCAACGTCATCTTATTTCAATAAGGTTTAGAAATAATCGGACTGACATTGCAACCTTTCGCGATAGGTAGTCTAGGCCTATCTAGGTTGTGAAATTCTTATTTTTCTTTGTTTAGAACTGACCGTGTTACCTTAAATTAGACGACGCCCACAACCGGTCAACTAAAACAAAGACTTAGACTTTGTTACGTTTGCTCATATATTTAAATATGCAATAAACAACCATTAAATGTAAAACATAACAACATTATGACAAAAATAATCTGTTGCATTTATTGGAAAATAACCATTAGAGTTTTACAGTATCCAATCACTCGAATGGTGATTTCTAGTGTACAAAACCCTAACAATCTCCCACTTATACTCAAAACAGCTTTCGAGTATACAAAATAGTAGTGCACACGTCTAAATTTCTCCCACTTATACTGAAAGCGAGTTGAGGTCTTGAATGAGTCGAACTCCCATCCCTTCAACGTGGCAATCGAACGGTTTTACCGCCAAAGCCTTTGTAAAAGGATCTGCCAGGTTGTTCTCTGACGCAATCTTGACCACTTTTATGTCTCCTCTCTGCACTATATCTCTAATGATATGATACTTCCGCTCTATGTGTTTGCTCGCTTTGTGAGCTCTTGGTTCTTTCGAGTTTGCCACAGCACCAGAATTGTCACAATAAATGGTGATGCTCTTGGGCAGATTCGAAACCACACCTAAATCCATAAGGAAGTTCTTGAGCCATACAGCCTCTTTTGCAGCCTCCGAAGCGGCCACATACTCGGCTTCCATGGTTGAGTCCGCGATGCATTTCTGCTTCACACTCTTCCAAATTACGGCTCCACCTCCTAAGGTGAACACATATCCTGAAGTAGATTTTCTCGAGTCCTGATCAGCTTGAAAGTCTGAGTCAGTATATCCCAAACGACAGAGCTTGTCTGCATTGTAAACTAGAGCATAGTCCTTAGTCCGTTTAAGGTACTTGAGTATGTTCTTTACGGCAGTCCAATGTCTTTGGCCCGGATTCGACTGATATCTTGCCACCATGCCAACAGCAAAGCAAATATCTGGTCTAGTACAAAGCATAGCATACATGAGACTTCCAACTGCCGAAGCATATGGAATCCTTCTCATTGCTTGTATCTCAGACGGCGTTTTAGGGCACATCTCATGAGATAAATGGATGCCATATCTAAAAGGTAAGAAACCTTTCTTGGCATCCTGCATGCTAAAACGACTAAGTACTGTTTCGATGTAAGATTCTTGAGATAAGCACAACATCTTCTTATCTCGATTCCGAAGAACCTTGATCCCGAGGATGTGTCCCGCGTCTCCCATATCCTTCATCTCGAACTGGTTTGATAACCATGTTCGAACTGATGACAACATCTTTTTATTATTTCCAATTAGAAGAATGTCATCTACATATAAAACTAAGAACACCACATTCCCCTTATCAACTTTCTTATACACGCAGCTTTCACTTGGGCACTTTTCGAATCCAAACTTGCAAACAGTTTGATCGAAACATTGGTTCCACGATCTGGATGCTTGCTTGAGGCCATAAATGGCCTTCTTAAGCTTCCAAACCATGTGTTCTTTGCCCTTTATGGCATATCCTTCGGGTTGTTCCATGTAGATGGTCTCCTCAAGACTGCCGTTTAGAAATGCAGTCTTAACGTCCATCTGCCATACATCCCAATCCATATAAGCTGCAATAGACAACAGTATCCGGATAGCCACTGGGGAGAAGGTCTCATCATAATCGATGCCTTCCTTTTGGGTATACCCCTTGGCCACTAGTCTTGCTTTGAAGACTTTAACTCGTCCATCTGGTCCACGTTTACGTTTATATATCCACTTGCTCCCAATGGCAGTACAACCTTCGGGTAGGACGGACAAATCGTAGACGTCTTTGTCTATCATAGATTGTAGTTCCGAATCCATTGCTTTTACCCATTCGCAATGATCGATATCTGACTGCGCCTCCGCAAAGTTCCAGGGATCTAATACATTGCTGTCCGAGGAGTGATCCATAGATTCTCCCAAACCAATGTATCTGTCGGGCTCATGTGAGAGCCTCCCACTGCGGCGCGGCACTACAATATTTTGAGTAGAAGTTGAAGTTTCGGGAATTGTTTGTACACTTGGTACTTGTTCTTGGTTAATGGAACTTGTGACTGAAGTTAGCTCATCAAGAGCCACTTCACTACTGGGTTTATGATTCATTACATAGTCTTCCTCTAAGAATGTCGCGTGAGTGCTCACAATGACTTTCTTATCTCGGAGACTAAAGAATTCATAACCTTTCGTTCCTTTGGGGTATCCTATAAACAAACATACCTCCGTCATAGATCCTAGCTTAGTTGGATCCTTTTCCAATACATGAGCCGGGCAACCCCAAACCTTGAGATGTGCTAGATTGGGCTTACGCCCAGTCCACAACTCATATGGAGTTTTAGGTACGGATTTTGATGGTAAATTGTCTAAAATGTGACTTGTGGAAAACAAGGCATGTCCCCAAAACGAAATAGGCAGACGTGCATAACTCATCATCGATCGAACCATGTTTAATAAGGTCCTGTTCCTTCTTTCAGCCACGCCGTTCTGCTGGGGCGTGCCCGGCGCAGTCAGTTGGGATTGAATTCCCACTTCCGATAAGTAGTCCAAAAATTTGGCACTGAGGTATTCGCCTCCACGATCAGATTGTAGGCATTTGATATTCTTCCCATGATACTTCTCCACAAGAGTCTTAAAGTCTTTAAACTTGTCAAAAGACTCTGACTTGTGACGCATCAAGTAGACATATCCAATTTTCGAGAAGTCATCAATAAATGTGATGAAGTATCGAAAACCACCTCTTGCCTCAGTTGACATTGGTCCACATACATCGGAATGAACGAGCTCAAGTACTTCCTTGGACCTATTGCCCTTAGCCTTAAAAAGCCTCTTGGTCATCTTGCCTTCTAAGCATGACTCACACTTATGAAAAGGTTCCTCCTCTAGACCTTTGATAAGATCTTGTTGAACAAGAGAATGGATCCTCCTTTCATTGGCATGACCAAGTCTAAGGTGCCACAAGTACGTTTCGTTCATTGAATTTGAAGGTTCTTTTCGTTTTTTTGAAATTTTCGATGTTGTATTGAGTTCTGATTTGCGATTATTAAACCGTGTAGAAGTGATTGTGTACAGATTGTTTTCCATGATACCACGACAGATATAAGAACCATCTTTCTTAATAACGCAGTTGTCATTAAAAGAAATCGAATATCCATCATAAACCAATTTAGAAACTGAAATTAAATTTCTTCTAAAAGAAGGTATCAACAAAACATTCTTCAAAATCAAAAATCTATCACTACTAAAACGCAAATAAATGTCTCCCACTGCAACGGCCGTCACTTTGGTAGCGTCGCCCAGCTGGACTTCGATCTCACGATCATGTAGCCGTCTTGTCACCTGCAATAAGTCAGGATCAAAACAAATATGATCAGTGGCTCCTGTGTCAATAACCTAAGTGCAAATTGATGTCGAAGTCAAACAAGACTCGACAACTAGAGCCTGGTGCATACCTGTAGCCTTGCCCCGTTTAGGATAGTCTGGCTTCCAATGCCCCTTTTCTCCACACTTGAAACACTTCCCCGTGGGCTTCTTGTTAGCCCTCTTCTTCTTCTTTCCCTTAGCTATCCTGGCCGGTCCTGAGTTCGGTGCCTGCCTTTTTCCTTTGCTAGGCTTTAAGCCAGAGGAACGAGGCGCCGAAATCATCATGGCCGCCTTAGCCTGGACCATAAGGTCCTCTGCCGACTGGAGTTCAGTCAACAGCTCTGCCAAGGTGTAATTCCTTTTGTTCATCTCGAAGTTGAGCTTTCACTGTTGGAAGCTAGGAGGAAGACTTTGAAGGATTTTCGTTACCTGGGACTCGGGATCGATTGTCCCTCCCAAGACCTCAATTTGGTTGAGGTGGCCCATCATCTCGAGGACGTGGTCCCTCACAGACGAGCCTTCCTTCATTGTCTTCGACATGATACTCCGAAAGGCTTGAGACTTCACCGTTCGATTCTGAGTACCAAAAAGATTTTTGAGATTCTGCATAATCTCGGCGGTTGTTTCCATGGCTGAATACTGATGCTTGAGTACTGAAGACATAGAAGCCAACATGTAGCACTTAGCCATCTCATTCGCCTTATGCCACCGTCTGTGTGCATCTCTGACTCCTGCCGCAGTGGTAGCCGCCGGCACTGGAGGTCGCGGGGTGGTGAGCACAAAGATGTACTCATCTGCTGTGAGAACGAGAACGATGTCCAAATTTTGTTTCCATTCTATGTAATTTTGGCCCTCAAGTTTATTTTCTTTGAGAATTGCGGAAAGAGGATTAAACGACATAATGACGATTTGATTTGCACTGCAAAACAGAGTATTTTACTATTGTCATAAACTTATGTAAGAAGTTTGATTAGATTAACTATAAAACTTTTCAAAATCTTACAACTGTAAAATTAAAATTTTGTACCCTCCAGAGGAAGTCAATACGCATTAAAATCTTACAATTTTACTGGTCACAACACCGACGAATAGTCCAGAGACCACAGAGTGCCTAATGTTGCCTAAGCAAGACCACCGAATTTAGCATTACAGAGTCTCATTTCTACAACACACTCCCATAACAATGCTTGTGTGCTGCTAACAAGATCAAGCTATCTCATAAATCCTGTGTGAACTTCTGAATCTCGCAGTTTCTTAGGATTATTGTCCCCACAGAGCAGGTGGCGATAATATTGGAAACTACATTCTAGTTCATACTATTTATATTTGAGAAGTCCGCCCTCATGAACTTGCTATTTTCTTAGGATTATTGTCCCCACAGAGCAGGTGGCGATAATATTAGAAAAAGGCTTCATAAATTGCAGACCAATTGATGGAGACCATATACAAACGTTGAGTTCGTAATTATAGCTTAGATATTTTGGGTTATTGTTTTACTTTAATTATCCTTAGCCTTGAGGCAGTTTAAGGCTTAATTAAATTCTGTTGGTATTTAATCTACTGGATAATTAAATCTTTTATTAATTGGTATCTTCCATTAGGAAATTATTGTTCTAGAATATAATTCTTATTCATGTCTACTATAAGGTATGTCTAAAATAAACAAATTATTTAATTCTTAATAAGACATGAAAAATTAAATTCAAATTAATTCCATGTTCAAGATTAGGAAGAGATATTTCATTATTTAATGTATTCATACATATCTATCCTTTTTAGGATCTTAGATATATAAATATTAGGAAACTATTAAATTATTCTTATCCATATCATCTAGGAATCAAAATATTATTATTTATTTCCATAGATATAGAAAATAATAAAAATATTCCTTAAATCTAGATAAATATTAGGAAACTATTAAATTATTCTCATCTATATCATCTAGGAATAAAATAATATTATTTATTTCCATAGATATAGATAATAATAAAATTATTCCTAAAATCTAGGTAAATTTTCCAAAAAGATTTTATTTCCATTAAATAATAATATTTTAATGATATCTTTTAATGAAATAATTAAATAATCATTAAAATAATCTTTCATCGTTATCTCATCGTACGAGGTTCGCACGAACGATGAACGATGAAAATCAGACAAGTTCTTCGTCGGACAACGACGCACGAAGCGTCTCGGCCACCAGCGCGCAGGTGGCGCGCCAGCGTCTCGGCCGCCTGGCTCGTCGGCTGTCGCAGCTTCTCGGCCAGGCGCGCACACGGCGGCACGTGCCTCTCGGCCAGCTGCTCGACGCCTGTCTCGGCGTCTGGGCTCATCGGGTGCCGACGCTTCTCGGCCAGGCGCTCGCACGGTGGCGCGCTCCTCTCGGCCAGCGTCTCGGCGCCCGGCTCAACCCTCCGACCAGTCGGGTGTCGCGAGCTCTTGGCCAGCGGCGCGCACGGTGGCGCGCCCGCTCTCGGCCAGCTCGGACCTTCCGCCTAGGGTTCAGCCCGGTGTCTCGCGGTGTCTCGGTGGCTCTCGGACGAGCCACCACTCCGCGCCAATCACCGCCGTGTCGACCTTGACCCGGGTTCCGTCTGGTGCGTGTGGTCTCGGCCGGCGGCGCGCATGAGTCCCCACTCGTTCACGCGTCGTCCCGTGATCACGGCTCCCGGCTCCCACTGTCTCGACATCCCTATCTCGATCGCACGTGGTGCGTTCGAGCAATTCAAGTTCTTTGATTCGATAGTTCTTGAGTTCATCATGCATAATTAATTAAACAAAATACCAAGAACATGCTTCGCAATCAAATAACACATGCATACATCAATTTCGCGAAATTTAAATCCAAATAATCAGAGCCAAAGACTGGCTCTGATACCAGCTGAAGGGGCTGGCAGCGGAAGCGTGCGTTCATAACGGATCACATGAATTTGATCTATTTAGCAGATTGTTTAGACAAAATCTATTCGCGTAATTATCACATGTATCATGCTCACAACTTGAATTAAAACATGCTTTAGCACATAAAATTCCTAAAACATGCTTACTACGGAATTAGCCAATTTACCTCGTTGATTCAATCAAGAATCAATGATGGCTTGCTCCGTCTCCACGTGAAGATCTTCAATACAAGACCTCGGATCTTCTGACTGGTGTCCCGGACTATACGCTGATATTTGTGTGGGCAAATCTCACCAACGTACTAGGACTCGAATAATGGAAGACAGAACTCAGCTCACGGAGGGAGCACAATTTTCGAAAACTCTCTCAAGAGGGGGGGGACGAAAATTTTGTAAAATAATTGTTGTGTTTTCTGTCTCCTTTATTCTCCTATTTATATAAGTCATATATTGGGCCCAGTCAGGGATCTAAGGAAGAATTTGGAACAGGCCTCACCCAATTAGCTTTTTACTAATCAAATTGAACCCACAATTTAATATAAGCTTATATTGGAATATTACGAGCAGCCACTACAGAAGTAATATTGCACTGCCTTCCAAATCCGAAATTACAAGTATTCCGGGTTTCCTTTAATTGTATTTGATTTATTTCCCGCGCTTAAGATGGAAACATCCATTAATTAATTAATGTCTGCTATAGACTTAATTAATTAACATATTTCGAATTCCAAGAGTGGACTTAGCAAGAAACTCTTATTTATTATTCATAGAATAATCAAACTCCAACTAGCTAGGTTCCGAATAATAAAACCTCGTTTCGAGCTCCTCTTGTGGATGTTATCAAACGAGACTCTCCTCGCGCACGTTTCAACATAATAGCAATCCTAGCACCTCTAGATAATGATCACCACTACCCAATATACCTGGATCATTGGGTTACGAAAAACCCGCACCTTTGGTAAGTCAAAGTAGTGGATACTCAATATCGTATGCTCAATGCTAACGTACATTGATTAAGAAATTAATTCTCAAGACCTCGTCTTTCAGTAGATAGCATAAAGACTCGTCTTGCTGTTAGATCCATTCAGTGCTATATCACACCAACGTCATCTTATTTCAATAAGGTTTAGAAATAATCGGACTGACATTGCAACCTTTCGCGATAGGTAGTCTAGGCCTATCTAGGTTGTGAAATTCTTATTTTTCTTTGTTTAGAACTGACCGTGTTACCTTAAATTGGACGACGCCCACAATCGGTCTACTAAAACAAAGACTTAGACTTTGTTACGTTTGCTCATACATTTAAATATGTAATAAACAACCATTAAATGTAAAACATAACAATATTATGACAAAAATAATCTGTTGCATTTATTGAAAAATAACCATTAGAGTTTTACAGTATCCAATCACTCGAAAGGTGATTTCTAGTATACAAAACCCTAACAGTGCCTTCTCATGAAAAGAAGGAAAAACAAATTAATAACAAGAAATAAAACTATTTACACCTATGCATTAAACACATCTTTGTAATAACAGCATGCTTCCCCGGCAACGGCGCCATTTGGAAAGAGGGGGGAAGAGACAGATCAAGTTATATGGAAAGATAATCAATCGGATGGATCAGTTTGCAATTGTCGTTGCGACTTGATCAAGGCGCTTCTCTCTCTTTCAAAACTATTTATAATTCCCTAACATGCATCCTACTTTAAACAGCGCCACTGGCTGGGACTCACTTTTCTTCTTGTGTAGGGCTTCCTTTATATAGAGAGGCGTAGGGTTCTGATCACTAGGGTACCATACTCTCTAAAATGTCATTCCTACTTTCTGGTCATTGTGCAGCGACCGCTGGCCAAGGTGCAGGGGCCCGCTAAAAAAACGTGGCGCACGAATTTGACCTACTTTCTTCCCAAGATTTACCAAACTTAGCCACCTTTTTCCTTATTTCATGCTGCTCAATTTTTCTCCTATAAATATCCCCTCAAACCTCTTCATTAGGATCTTCTTTTTGCCTTATAATTCTAGAGCATAAAATTGAGAGAGTATTCATTGTGCAAGAAGTTGAAGAAGGAATCAAGTGAAGATCAAAGCTATAAGAATTCAATCTTTGGGTTTTATTATTTTGGTTCTTAGGTTCACTTTGTTTTCCCTTCATTTTACGTTTTTACCTTATTCAATTATGTGTAACTAAATACATAGGATTCTACAAGAATCAACCTTTGGGTTTTATTATTTTAGTTCTTATGTTCACTTTGTTTTCCCTTCACTCTATTTTTTTAGCTTATTCAATTATATGTAACTAAATTCATAGGATTCTAGGGATGTGTTAGTAACGACTTTGGTTATACAATTTCGTTTTCTATTTAAAATCCGTTTTGTTTTTACTTAATTTCTTCCCTAAGTTGTTCTATAATACTTCACGTTTAACTGACACATTCGGTGATTATTTAATATAACTTGCTACATAATCGTGAGAGGAGGTTGGCGAGTTAGATCTACTTAGTAGACACTACAATTAGCTTCCCTTAAAACGGTACTGTTAATTGAGAGTGATTACTTTAAAAGGGTATTAGTAGCTTTTTAGGAGTTACAGATCTAGGATTGACAACCCTAGTGTTAGTAATCTACGCTTGTGCCGCATGGGCAAAACCTATGTGACTCGTTCTATAGAACTATAAACTGTGCTAGGGTATTGTAGTTGGAATTTGTATAACCATAACTGTGAACGCACATCCCTAGAATTCTCTTATCTCTCATATTTTACCTCTTTAATTACTTGCAATTAGTTTTTTATTTCCTTTCAAATTGTTTTTAGTTTTCAAAATCTCCAAAACTTTCGATTTTCCAAATAGTGAATGAAGCTTAATAGAAGGTAGTCAGTCTGTGATTGTTTTCCCCTTGATCGATATCTGATACTGACCTTTAGCTATAATATTCCTACTCTGTATACTTGCAGGTATTTATAGTGCTAATAAAAAGTACATCAGTTGGTAGGAAAAGGCAATTTGGATATCACCTCCACTTTTGCTTAGTCGACCTGAATTCCTCTTTCTGACACTACTTGGCCTAGCACGATGCCTTTAGTGACCATGAAATGACATTTTTCAAAATTCAAAACCAGGTTCTTTTCCTAACATCTCTCTAGTACCACATCCAGGTGGTGTAGACATGAATCGAATGCATCCCCATAGGCCGTAAGGTCCTCCATAAAGATTTCGATACAATTCTCAAGTAAATCTGAGAAAATGCTCATAATGCATCGTTGAAAAGTCCCGGGTGTATTGCATAACTCGAACGGCATTCTTCTGTAAGCGTACGTTCCAAATGGGTAGGTGAAGGTGGTTTTATCCTAGTCCTCAAGGTCCACGTAGATCTGGAACCCATTGTATCCATCTAGGAAGCAGATATATTGTTTCCCAGCCAGCCGCTCTAAAATCTGGTTTATGAAGAGGAGGGAAAAGTGATCTTTCCTAGTGGCAGCATTCAATTTGCGGTAGTCGATGCACATCCGCCATCCAATGACCAGTACCAGTTCATTTTTATCATTTTTCGCCACTTGGATCCCTGACTTCTTGGGGACCATGTGAATTGGGCTGACCCATTCGCTGTCTGGAACCGAGTAAATGATTTCCAATGATAATAATTTCAGGATCTCCTTTAAAACCTCCTCACGCATGTTCGGATTCAACTTCCTTTGTGGGTCCCGATGCGTCTTGGGTCCTTCTTCCAATCTGATATAATGCATTCAAACATCTGGACTTATCCCCACTAGATCCATCAGGCTCCATCCTATTGCCTTATTGTTCTTACTTAACACAGCCAGTAGCTTAGCTTCATGTTCTTCCGTCAGCTTACTGTTGATGATCACTGGAAGTGAATCTTCTCTTCCGAGGTAGGCATACTTCCGATTTGACGGAAGCTTCTTCAATTTGAACTATGGTAGTAGCACATCTGAGGGTAGAGGGTTTTTCCCTTAGTCATTCTCTTCTGGAATTTCTTGATATGTGCCAATTTTCATACTAGCCGGTATCTGAGCCCCTGCGGCCCCAGCAAATACCGGTTTTAGGAAAAAATCCTTGATAGCCTCTTCAATTACATCCACATAGCATAGATTTTCAGAATCCATAGGTTTCTTCATGGCCTCATCGATATTGAAAGTAAATTTTTCGCTATGGAAATCTATGCAAATTGTCCCATCAACCATATCTACGATTATTTTTGCAGTTCTTAAGAAAGGTCTCCCCAAAAGTATTCCGCTAGACTCCCTAATCTCAGGCTCACTCATGCGTATCACATAAAAATCAGCTGGATACAAGATATCATGCACTTTAACTAACACATTCTCTAGCACACCTTCAGGATTAATACATGACCTATCAGCCAGTTTATTCAGCACCCTAGTGTTTGATAACTTTACCCCTTTCAAACGGTTATAGATTGACAATGGCATGACATTTATAGATGCTCCTAAATCGCACATAACATGCTCAATCTTGACATTCTCAATAGTGATGGGTAAAATAAACATACCTGGGTCAGCTCTCTTCGGTGGCAGTTTCTCCTGAACAATGGCTGACGCTATACCTTATACCATAATTTTCCCGTCCTTCTTTGCCTTCCCTGCTATGAACTCCTTTATAAATTTACCGAGTGGGGGTAGCTTCACAGCTTGGAGGAATGGTATGGTTACGTCGAGCTTCCCAAATATAGACAGGTAGTCAGTCCACAGGGTCCTCCTTCTTTCTCTTCCTCACAAACCTTTAGGGGAATGGTTTCTCCCCCTTAACCACCTCATTCTACTCCTTGGTGATCTGTTCGGAGTTCTCTCTTGCTGTTCCGCTTGGGAGATCGGTAACCACTTCAAGTCCGTCGTGACCACTCTCCATGGGCAGTGGGTCTCCCTTGCTTTTGTTTCTCCTGATTCCTTCTCAGGAAAAGATAGATCCTCAGTACTAGGTAATGGTTTCTTCAATACTCCTTTCGAGCTATCATTGTTGGATTGCTCGGGGCCACTTCCCTGAGTTGAATTCTCCCTCAGACCTCTTGTTTCAATAGACCTTCCTGACAACCCCTTCCCTTCGGGCTCCTAATATGATTTACCAGACCGCAGCGTGATCATACTCACGTTTTCCTTCTCAGGTATAAGCACTGGTGAGTTGGGTATTGGTTGTATTGGTTGGGTTGATGTTGTTGGTCTTGGCTCGAGCTTGGCTGACCTTGGAAAGGTTTGGAATTTTGATTAGGGTTGTTCTGGTAGTTCTTCTTGTGGGGTGGTACATAGGTGGAACCTTGATTTGGATTGTGCGGGTTCTAGTTTTGATGTTGGCCTTGGGTTTGGTTCTGGTTTTGTTGGTTTCTTCCTGGCCAGTTAGGAGATTCTAGGTTTGGGTGGCCACGGTAGGTATTTTGAGGTGGGTTATACTGGTTATGGCTTTGGTTTTGGTTTCCATCTCCCCATCTAAAGTTCAGGTGATCCCTCCACGGTGCATCTCTCTGCCTCCCAGGATTCCAATGCCCAGCCGCATTAACTTGTGCCATACTATCCAAATCTTCCGGCTGTTCATAACTGCGGCTCTGATTCCTTGGTTCTGCAACTTGTTTGCTCTCATTTGGGGAAGGTGGTGCATTCTTCTCTATCGCGGTCAATAGTGCTTTCTCCAACTTATCCATCCGCATCTCCAAAATATCCTCCTTTTCGGGTGCTGAGGCACTTGCAACTCCCCTTCTCTTATGGGACTCTCGTGGGTTATCATAAGCCCTTTTTGCACTGAAGAGTTTCCCCATGACCTTCTTCGCTTCGCTGACCCGTAGGTGGGGGAATCCTCCTCCGCTAGACGAATTTGCCAGGTCCTTGGTTTCCCTGTTCATCCCTTCGTAAAAGGTGTTGTAAATTGCTGCCTCTGACATGCGGTGGTTGGGACACGCATCTAGGAGACTCATGTATCTCGCCCAATATTCACTTAGGTACTCATCGTAACCTTGCGTGACCCCTAAGATATCCTTTTTGAGCGCACTTGTCTTCGTGGATGGATAGAAATGGTCCAATAATGCTAGCTTGAAATCTACCCCACGTCCTGATGGAATTTGGTGGCAGTCTCATAAACCACGTATTTGCCTCCCCCTTTAAGATAAAGGGAAGCGCCTTCATCCTGTAATCATCCTCACTCAACCCTGCTCGTCGCTTCCGCGCCTTGCAAATCTTGTAGAATTCAAGTAGAAACTCGCATAGGCCCTCATAAATCTTCCCATGAAATGAGGGTAACACGGCTATAATGTGCGGCTTCATGTCACACGCAGCTTGCCCTACTGTAATGACAATGGCTTGCGGAGGCTCGCAGTCAGAATGAGCATTCAGCGACCCAATTTCATGATCATCCTCTACAAGTTAGACTATAGTAGCTATGTTTTTCTCTAACTTTATTGGGGATTCAGGTTCTTGCTCCTCTGGTGTAGCCTTGTCCTCGTCACTACTCGTGCCTAGGTCAGCCATTGCGGTCGACAGGCCAGAACGGGTAGTGACCAGTACAGTTCCGCACGGGAGTATCCTCGGTCTCCAATGCTCAAAGGTTGGGCTCCTTCTCATAAAATGAAAAACAAAAGAAAAGAAAATCTATTAACAATATATACACCAAATTGCCATGGAACAATCATGTATAAACACGCCATCCATCCCCGGCAACGGCGCCATTTGAAAGAGCAGGTTTGTGCAGGGTCATTTTAATCAACTGATCAGGAGGAAATCCGAACCTAGTCGTGTCATTGGCACGAACACATAAAACCTGTTATCAAGACCTCAACCCACTTCTATTGGCTAGTATAGTGGAGTAAAGGGTCGAATCCTACAGAGATAGATATGTGCGAGATATGATTGAGGTGACATTCTGGAAGGTTGGTTTGCTACCACGCTTGGGTTGAGTTTTACTTAGACACGAAACGAAACGAAATGAAAGGGAACCTATACTATCCTGACAGGTAAGCTACTATCATGTCGGCATGTGACAGTGTACGTAAATATACGGATTGGACGATTCTGGTGAATGTGAAAAGTGAAAGATTACTATAAATTGCAAGACAAGGTAGCAGAGGATATTGGTTGGTACTGGCTTTTAACTGCCAGATCTGCTGAAAAAGCTGGAAAAGTAAAAGGACAAAAGGTAAAAGGTGGCTAAAAGCATAGAGTGGTCCCAAAAATCAAATAAAGACACTGTCTTCATCACCAAGAAATGCACAAACGCAGTAAATCCTAAACACTGAACCCTAAATCTCCTTCTTGAGCGCACTTGTCTTCGTGGATGGAAAGAATTGGTCCAATAATGCTAGTTTGAAATCTACCCACGTCCTGATGGAATTTGGTGGCAGTCTCATAAACCACGTATTTGCCTCCCCTTTTAAGATAAAGGAGAGAGCCTTCAGCCTGTAATCATCCTCACTCAACCCTGCTCGTCGCTTCCGCGCCTTGCAAATCTTGCAGAATTCATGTAGAAACTCGCATAAGCCCTCATAACTCTTCCCATGAAATGAGGGTAACACAGCTATAATGTGCAGCTTCACGTCACACGCAGCTTGCCCTACTGTAATGACAATGGCTTGCGGAGGCTCGCCGTCAGAAAGAGCATTCAGCGACCCGATTTCATAATCATCCTCTACAAGTTCGACTATAGTAGCTATGTTTTTCTCTAACTTTATCGGGGATTCAGGTTCTTGCTCCTCTGGTGTAGCCTTGTCCTAGTCACTGCTCGTGCCTAGGTCAGCCAATGCGGTCGACAGGCCAGAACGGGTAGTGTCCAGTATAGTTCCGCACAGGAGTATCCTCGGTCTCCAATGCTCAAAAGTTGGGCTCCTTCTCATAAAATGAAAAACAAAAGAAAAGAAAAGCTATTAACAATATATACACTGAATTGCCATGGAACAATCATGTATAAACACGTCATCCATCCCCGGCAACGGCGCCATTTGAAAGAGCAGGTTTGTGCAGGGTCGTTTTAATCAACTGATCAGGAGGAAATCCAAACCTGGTCGTGTCATTGGCACGAACACCTAAAACCTATTATCAAGACCTCAACCCACTTCTACTGGCTAGTATAGTGGAGTAAAGGGTCGAATCCTACAGATATAGATATGTGCGAGATATGATTGAGGTGACATTCTGGAAGGTTGGTTTGCTACCACACTTGGGTTGAGTTTTACTTAGACACGAAATGAAACGAAATGAAACGGAACCTATACTATCCTGACAGGTAAGCTACTGGCAATAAATCACGAACTTCATTAACGATCTAAATATATCTCGCAACAAACTCAGAGTTGAAATTAAATCCTAATTTAAACGATCAAGAGTGCAATTCCTAATCTACGCTAGCTGACTAACATGCAAGGTGACAGAAACAAGCAAAAACGATTTCCATGCATTTTTCGAGAAGCTTAACCCGATTAAAACTTGTAAAACTCGATGAAAGACTAGATCTTACAAAGCTAGGCAGTTTCAAGCACTTAAACAACAGAAATCTACATAAAACTATCAGATCTAGCTAACTAGGCGTAAAAAGAAATCAACGCTAATGAAAGAATAACAATACCAAAGACTTTGGGCGAAATTCGGCAAAGAGTAGTGAGTTTTTTTATATTTTTTGGATTTTAATTCTGCAATTTTAAATTTATAGGGTTTTAATTATGCATTTTTTTATTTTTCAGGAATTTGTAATTGGATTTTGAATTTATTAATGTATTTTATTATTATAGAGGTGTTTTTAGTCATTGAAGTATTTAAATTGAATAATAGAATAGTGAGACTCATGAAGTATGCATTAGCTAAGAGTACGAATAGGGGTATTGTGCCTTCTAAGAGCAGGGAATAAAAAATATGAATAAAAGTGGGACCGGGCCACAACCGTGCTCTTAGCTAAGAACATAATTGAGAAAGCTCTAATAACTCTTTTCTTTGCGTCCTGCATTCTGGTTATTTTCTAAAAAAATTCAACACTGTAATTACATCTCTAATTTTATGCTCTTAAAATAATTACATCATATGTAAATTTGGTTTAGTATCCCAAGTTGGTATTTGACCTTTACTTAATTGATCAATGAAGATGGCTAGAAATGCATTGAATAGTATATTAGTATTTATATATGTCAGAGACATTTAAAAAAATTGTTCTAGTAGGAGTACATTGTGTCATGAAATTGCAACAGCATTGTTCACAGAATTGCATAAATTACAAATAAGTAGCATATGACACTAAAGTCTAAAGATAGAGCCTAAGTCATAAATTACCAAACTAAGATCGTTAATCATGCATCCTTTAGTTTACATGTTTCACATAAATATTTAAATATGGGGGCACAAAATATGATATGGCATTATTCACATTAGACTATAATGTAGCATTGCGTCGTACTCACGAAGGGTATGCTTATTTTGTCAAAACTAAGTACCAACTGCCAACATTACTTGTATGGAGAAAACATCTATATACATACATAAGTCAATTGTGAAGTTAATTGATATAAACTGAAAAAATAACCACTTGCATAGCTATAATCAAATAAATTATATATAGTCTACATTCTGTAAATCCTTCTGAATATGCGACATTAGCATTATTATTTGAGAGATGAACCATAATGATAATGGCAATAATTCCAATAATAATAAATAAGTATATTATAACCGATTAGTTATGGAGTAGTAGATAATAAAACAATACTTGATGAATCTAATAAAGTCATATACATTATGTGAACGATCTAAGAAGAAATGAAAAAAAAGGTGTCTATCTCTATGAAAGAGAGGGCAAATTAAAAATGAAAGATGCAATCATATATGCGAAGAAGCTATAAAAAAATAGTGGTTCTCTAATGGAGTCAAGTTGAGATCGAGAGAGAAAACCCTCCGGTTGTTCGGTTTCTTCACCACCGGAAAAAGTGAGAGCGGCGGCGATGGGCTCTGATCAACCCTATGCCTCCTCATATGGCCTCCGAGGGCTTGACCTAACGGGAATTCCTGCCCACATATGGAGCACTCGTGCGTCTTCGGCTTTGGTGGCTCCATCCGTGGCTTCTTGTGGCTGGCACGGTGGCCACCAAGCGCCTGGAACGACGGGAACTTCCTATTACACGTCTTGCATGTGAACGTCCGAGACGAACATGAATCTCCTCCGCCGGATAAAAGCATCAAGCAGTTGTCCATGGCCAAGAAGTCGTCGCCGTCTCTACTCCTCTTCATCATAATTGGTTATGAATTAATGGGATTGGATTGTTTTTAGAAATGAGAGAGTTGAATGGTGTTTTCATGTGTTTCTGTTATATATATATGAATAAGAATGAGAGGTTTCTTTGTTAGTTGTAGAGTGCTTATGAATGATTATGTACGTTTGTTTTAATATTGACAATTCGTATGGAAGAAATCAACGAAATTTCTTGATGGAAAAGTAAGTCAAATAATTGTACCGTACCTTCGCACCACCAAATTTAATTTTCTGTCACTAGGATTAGGACTAGTTTGATTTTACTTTATTATAATTATAATATTGTATGATATGATGAGTGGCATGTCTAACAAAATAAATTTAAAAAAAAAAGAACTATATAAATGTATATGGGGAAAATATCTTGTTAAAAAAGTTCTCTTGTGTTAACTAAATGTTAGTATCGACCATACATGATTATTGTAAAATTATCAACAATGAAGCATCACTTATTATAATAAAACATAAATTATGAGCTATTATTATTTACTATTATTTTCTAGTGATATCATTGAGCACGCAAGCATGAGCAAGGGGCTTAGCTAATCGAACTGGTAGTATCCAAGTCGTTTTGAGCTGTGACTATTCAATAATCTTACTAGAATTTTCTAATTCATAAGTAAATGTATGAGCTACACATCCACTTGAATAATATTAATAGTATATTGGGGATAATATAATTGAGATTTTGTCAACGGATGAAACTGCGACCAACTGCATTCGCAAACCTACGTCTATACGTTTTATCTAGAAGCATTGATCAAAATTCGTTCCCACAAATAAACCATAACCTATAAGTCAATGCAGATAAATTTAAATGTAAGTATCATAAAACTTCTACTGCTGCAAATAAAGAAAGTGACAATTGGCCAGAAACTCTCCATATATTTAACAGTCATACCAACTTTAGCAATACTTTATCTTTTCATAACTAACTTCGATAAGATTTTTGTAAGGTTGATAAGATATTTCAGGACATCGTTTTGACTATGTTCACCACACCATAACATTATTCAGTTCGAAATTTCTCTATTAATGTATACGAAATTAAAGGGTAAAAAATATATCAAATCAAGCTTTGATTTGCGTTATTTATAAAATTAATAATTTTAATAATAATTTATAAGGCATTTAAATAAAATCACATTTATCACGTAAAGGAAAGAGTAATGCAATTATAAATCTAACGTGAGGGATGCTCACAAAAGGTGAGTTTCATTGCGCTTATATGTTGTCATTTTATTCAGTTAAACCAAACGATTTTTAATTTCTAAGATAACCAAATACGAGTATATAGGCTCAGTATATCTTTTAACATATCTTTATTTTGTGGTAGTGTTTAATTTAGGTATGTGTGCGCTACTAAAAGATTTAAAAACCCTAAAAAAGTGTATATCTCCAACTAAGAAATAACACATAGATAAACAATTTACTAATGTTTATTCATTAGATTTTTCAAGAATAAGAGGCTAGAACCAAAACAAAATTTCTAATCGATCTCACCTTCTTTACACGGAAATGACCATGCTTTTCTGAAAATTTGACTAAAACTTTTATACAGGTAACTCAGTAGAAAAGCAGAAGGGATCACCTAATACAGTTTATACTACATCTCCTAATATATTACTATAAATTAGACAAGTGGACCATATTTATAGAAAAGGAAAATCTGCTTCTAGTAGTATAAACCCTTACACTTTCTCTCTTCTTCACTTTATTTTTCCTTTTTCTCTCTATTAGTTTTAATCTAATATACTGTATACGTAACTTTTTATTAAAAAAATCTAATACTACTAATATATTACTGTAGTTAATAGTATTAACATACTCGCGTATAAGTTGTATTCATAGATTTTAATTACTTCAAAATATAAAGTTAATAATATTAGGATGTATCATGTATTTTAATTATATTAAAATATAAAATACATCGTATATAAATTCTATATTATAATATTAGATGGCCAAATTATTTTCTTCATAATCTTATTTCTTTTTTTATTTTATTTTAATAGTTTCATTTTTAATTTTACTTAATCTACTAGAATAATAATAATAATAATAATAATAATAATAACCATCTCCGTAATATTAGTAATATTAGTATTACATTTCTTGTTCTAAAACATTAACATATTTAGATTAAAAAGGTTGAGAAAAATAAAAGAGAAAGTAGAGGCCAGATATATTGGGTATAGATTTCTTTTCTTAAATTTAGAGTCCACTTGTCCACTTTATAGTAGTACTGTATTAACAAATGTATTATAAAATGTGTTTGGCGATCCTTACTAAAAGACAAGAAGACGCTTACACTGTACACATACTCCATCCGTCTCATATTACTCGCACTATTCATTTTAGGTCGTAAATTTGAGATTAATTTTTTAGTGTATTTAAATTCATATTTTAAGTGTAATGAGATATCACTTAATAAAAGAACACTTAATTAACTCTAATATATTAATTAAATAAATACCATAATTCTTACTTAAAATAGAAATAGTGTAAATAGTTTGGGACGAGAAATGTGTATGCGATTGTTGATTTCTAAAGTTGCTTATTTATGTTTTTGGGATTGCATGTTTAAATTGTGCTTGGTTGATTTCTAAAGTTGTTTTATTTAAGTTTTTTATTGTACATTTAAATTGTTTTACATGTTTTTTTATTTTTAATCCTTGTAATTGTATCTAATTTTATGTAATTTATTCAAAATATGAATTCATTGCTTTGAGAAAATCATAAGAATATGTCGATAGTTCGTGTATTTGCAAGCTAATAACATGTCATATTGATTTGACACGTTTCTCCACGTAGGTGGTAAGTGTACTCCGCATTAGCTTTGATTTGGCCTTAACTATTTATTGGAGAAAAATCAGAAAAATCCAAAGTTCATGTATTTACATTCAAAAATAAAAGTTTAGGAAAAAAATCAGAAAATATTGAAAGTTCATGTATTTATAGATAAATAACCCATTATTCTATTAAAACATAGAAAAAAGCACGGGTACTTCGTGCTCTTTTCTAGACCAAAAAATTAACACGGACTTGTAGTTAATTATTTATTTTATAAACTAAACAATAAGTAAAGTCATGATAAATAATATTATCATAGTGAAACATAGCTACCAAAAAGACCATAAATCTTTAGTATTATAAGATATAATTAATAAATTTATATTTCATGAAATTTGAACTTAGTTATAAGAAAGTTTTCGTTCGCTCTAAACCATATGTTAACATACTTCATCCACTCGATCAGAAGAAATTCAAAAAATCTCAATGAAGATCCAAGAACAAGATCACCGGTTGATGTAGATAGGACACTCTTGCATACAAAAGTGTGTTATAGAATATAGAGTAAAGAATGATGGTGACTTTGGAAAATCTTTCATGATAGCCTCAACCAATGTATTGCTGAGCCTTATCAATTCTAATGATTTTGTCTCGTGCATTTGTTTTAAACAACTGGCATGTAACTCCACTGAGTTTCAAACACTTTGAAATACCATGAAGATCATGAGCCTTGACCAGGCCCGGCCCTGGGGGGGTCGAGCAGTGCCCCCGCCCCGGGCCCCCAAAACGTTGGGGCCTCCAAAATCCAAATACATACATGAGTATATACATGCTACTGGGCCAGGTCCAAGCAAGAAACAAGAGCCCACAGCAGAGAGCCGCAAAGGCATGCAGCGCTAAAGCCTAAATACAAGCTAATAAGCCTCACGTACATCTAATTGACGTAACAGGTAGCGCCGCCGGCCACCGGCCATCCGCCATCGCTCCAACTCACAATCGTCTGCTGGCGAGTGGCGATTCATCTACTTGCCCCGTTGCCCGGATTGGAGGCAAATTGGATTCCAATCTCCCTCACTCCCTGCACTCGTAAGCCCCTTCATTGATCCTCCTTCGTTGAATCAAAATTCAACTGTTAGCATCTGCCCTAGTGCCCTCTATTTCAATGTCTTGTGTGATGATTACCTTTCTAAAATTCCAACGCCCTCATGTCATCTAGAAGGCATAGGCACCCATCAGGCAGTGAGAAAAGGAAAAAGAGGAAACGCTTAGATGAGTTGACAGAATCACAAAGAGGATCCATTGATAAATTTTTTAAGCACAATACTAGCGCTTCGAGAAATCAAGATGAGTGGGCGATAGTTGCTGTGGAAGAACAACCTAACACTAATCCAGAAGATCAAGACCCTACCGATGACAATGTTGGCATCAATACAGATGATGATATTAAAAATGTGAGTAATCATGTGCCCTCTACCAGTGTAGATGAAGAACCAGTTTTTACTACAAATATGTATGATCCGGTAAACTGGGACAATCTTGATAATAAAGCAAGGGATATATTAGTGGAGAAAGGACCTATAAGAGAAGAAAATATTATATTTCCTTTGGATGCCAACTCAAGACATTTTTCATACAGTCATTACTCTAGAAAAATGAAAAATGGAGAGCTACGTGACAGAAAATGGTTAGTCTATTCAAAACAAGTTGACAAAGTATTTTGCTTTTGTTGTAAGCTTTTTGGTTCTCACAACCGCAAGAGCTATTTGGGGCTTGATGGTTTTAGAGATTGGAGGCATACTAGTGAGAGGCTGAGAGAGCATGAAGCTAGTGTTGATCATATTATCAACATGAACTCTTGGAATGAATTGAGAGCTAGACTAAGCAAAAATAAAACGATTGACAAGAAGAAACTTTTAAGGTAATAATATAAATTGTATGCTATAAATATTGTCTTGGATGTATTGAAGTGTTTTATTACTACTGTTGTTATTGTTACTATTAGTTTATAGTATTATTATGGGGCCCCTCTTTTAGTTCCGCCCCGGGCCAATAAAAACTCAGGACCGGGCCTGGCCTTGACAATGAGAATTCAATCGTAATAACGGAGAAAATTGGTCTCTCTTTGCATGCCCAACTCGACATGAAATATTTAGGGGCAAAAACAACTAAGAGTGATACAATTAAAAAATACTGTGAATCGAAGTATTTGATGGAATACGATCAAGAAGGATTTCAAAGCAATTTTTAGGCACTATTATTTGTGTTCTCAGTGCACTTCACAAGAAAGATAAATCTCATGGAAACATATTGATTGCCAAACGAAGACCAGACAAAACTCAGTCATATTTTTTAATATGACCCACGATCAAAGAAAGCGTTCACTCAATCTCAAAAGGCATAGTCAAGACATTTCAACATCAATTAGTTAATTAGATGGGTGTTAATGTATCCATTCTTACAACAAACTCTTCCTTCCCTCATTCCAGAATTTGTGGAAGACCGTGAGTCCTTAGGTTTGTTGTAGCTAAATCACAGGTAATATTTGTCCTATATTTATTATAATCTTTCAAATTAAAATATTTCCACACTTTATTCTTTTTTTAATTTTTACAGATCTAAAACCACTAGACACGCAATGCTAAAAGAAAAGCCACTACAACTTAGTCGCATCCACGTGCAATTTTCTAATTATGAAAAGATCAAAAATTAATCGATTCATGTGACTTGTATTGATAAAATATTAGGAAGTATGACATGTTTGGTCTAAGACCATTAGACACACAATGTTGGTTGACAAATACTCTATTCGTCCTAAAAAAAATAGACTAGTTTTACCATTTTGGGTCATCCCTCAAAATTAGACCAAGTCTAAATATGGAAAGTTTTTAATAAATTACACTTTACTAATAATGTGGACCTCACAATCCACTTACAATACTTCAAATACATTTTTTCTCTCTCTCTCTTACTTTTTTATATCTTTTTAGTTTACCAATTGCACATTAAAACCTGTGTCATTTACAAGTTTGTCTGCTTTTTAAGAACAGAGGGAGTAATTTTTAAATTGAATGTTCCTCTCGAGCCTTAGTAGTGACTACTAGTTCATACATTATGAAGAGTGTCGCTTAAGCACTCAGAGTTCACAATACAGATTAAAAGCACATAGAGTTCGCACACTTAATCAGGCTAGACAAGCAATGGATCAAGCTGGCTGACAAATACTATCTGGTCGTTGGTATGCAAACGGAGAGACTTAGGACCTTCAAGACCTTAACTCACAATACTATAGACTAGTAAAGGGAAGTAAGGGTCGAATACCATAGAGATAGAGGCGATTTTAGTTGGGTTTGAGACATTTGGGAGGTTGGCTGCGGCCACGCTTTTTAGTAGGTTAAGTTTAAACTAAGGGAACTGGAACTGGTCAACTAACTAAACTAAACTGATCAATCAGGGCTAGAATACTCATAACTAGGGAACATGTAACTTGATCAACTAAGCTAAGAACGGAAAGGTAAAAGTAACTTGGACCACTGACACAAAATGAACGCACTACCTAAAAAGTTGTAAACATCGAAAAGGTGACTGAGACTGCAATTCTAACAAACTACTACCTTCTTCTTCGCTAAGTAGCTAAATAAAAGCAACGAAAGCAGATCTAAACAGAGCAACAAACATAAAAACAGAAATCAGACGAATTAAACACAGATCCATATGAAATCGACGTAAAGAAAACAGATCTAAAGTATCTAACCTATTCTCATTCAAGCTGATGAACTAAAATGTAAATCTACCTATGAGAAAACATATACAAAGCGGAACTAAAGCAAACGGAAGCAATCAAAACAGAGAACATTAGATCCAACACAACTTGCATCAAAAACTCCATTTCATAAAGATCTTCAATAAATGTAACTAAAACAGAATTCCAAACAAGGATTTAAAGAGCGATCCACAACGGAAAGGTAACTAAAGTTGCAACTACAAGGAAAACATTAAAAACAACTAAGGTACGGAAAAGATGAACTGAAAACATAATGGAAATTCTTTTAACCCAAACCACGAAGGCTTCTAGGCAGATCCAGGTCCCTCCTTCCTTGACTAGGAAGAGGAGATGAAAGTAGAGGTGGAAACGACGGCTCTGACTGCTAACTTCTTACTCCATGCTATAAAAATAAGGTGAAAATGAAGTGATTGAAGGTGATGATGGTGTCGAACTCCCTTCTTGTGTGCACTCTCTCCATATTTATAGGATGATGTTGGGCCCAAATCCCTAGGGTAAGCCCATCCTATCTTGACATTTATGCCCTTGAGATGACATCTTTTCTTCTCTCTCCTCTGACTCATCACTTCATGTGGTAAACTCCACTTGATCAACTTGTCAGATGGGCAGGCTTCACTGTTTGTACGCAACTGATCAACTTAGCTTCACTTTTGGCTATTTTTCACTTCTTTTCCGAGTTGCTCAAGTTGTTCCTGCACTTGCCGCTTTTATACTTTATAGTTGCTGCACACTCAAATTCACCACTCTTTTCGCACATTATTAGCCATGTTAGTGTAATAAACCCTACAAAACCATGCTTGTAACGAGCCCTATCATATTACATTTAAACATATGATCTCAATGTCATAAGTTAAAATAATAATAATAATAATAATAATAATAATAATAATAATAATAATAATAATAATAATAATAATAATATCAATAATAATAAGAAGAAGAAGTTGTATATGCCTTTAACGTTTGGGAGTTATACTTAAACTACAATATTTTTTACTCAAGGAATCACGCCCCAAGCAGTAGTCGTGGAAGCGATAAGGTGATGGAGTAGAACGAGCACAAACTGTGACCTTTTTGACGCACGAGGCAGTATATTCTACTTTGGAACGTGATTCTCGAATTTGTGTGATTGCAAATAGATCAATAATTGTTCAATGTGATATGTAAGTAAATGTAGTTTCTGAGTGAAGTTTATGATACGTTGAAAGTAAATTAAATAATAATTAATTGCTAAAGTGAATCTTGATTTCATTTTTATATGTGCAAAATGTGAAGTTGACTAATATGTGTTGAATGTGAAGTTGACTAATATGTGTTGAATGTGAAGTGAACAACCGGATAATTTTGGTATGCCTCGTGCTAATGTGTATACATCGGGTATAGTTGGCATGTCATAGGACAACATAACTGCCTCTTGATAGTTGTTGTCTTTTGGATATCCGAAGCGATGGTAGATATATATTAGGTCCCACCTGATATAATTTGATTGATACTAATCCTAACGGGTATCCTGAAATTAGTGTATTATGCCACAATTGGGTAGTATATTGTGCATCAGGATGCATGCCTTAATTGAACTCGATCAGTGTCCTCGCGTGGGCGATATCTTAATATGTGAGACTCATGTCTATAATATACTACTCACCCTGTTCCCTCATAATTGAGTCATTTTTCCATTTTGGGGAGTTCCCTTATAGTTGAGTCATTGCTATATATGGTAATACTTTTTCTCCTTTTTCTCTTTTTCACTTTTTAATATACATTAATTTATCACACTAAACAGTCATTTCTTAAACTCTGTGCCGGAAAGTTTTACCTCAACTATAAGGGAATGGATGGAGTATATGGTTTCATGAGATTCCCTTCTTTGATTTCTATCTTGGTCCGTGTACCCGTGATTATATAATTAAGTGCATTTGCGGACAATTACGTGAATATATGTGAAATCAAATTGATACATGAAATATGTGTCATGATTTGATATTGTTAATTTCTAGAAACGGAAATTTAGAACTGAGATATTGTGTTATGGTGAGTAAAGTATAAAAGACCAAAATTTAGGTTGCATGACTCTATCATAATTTCGGCAATTCCGTTCTATGGTGCGAATGCACTACTTGGCTGTGTAGCTCATCCCATCCAATTTTTCTTCTCTGCATGCTAGAGGTTGGTCACTACTTCTTCCTTTTTGGGTAAAAGTTTTGTATGTATGGTCTATTGACATGTAGGAATTTTAGGCTCTATATATGTATATGTACGTTCTTGACCGCTTACATTTAATATTGAGAAGATTCAATAAATTATGGGACATGGCATCCTATGTGACCGATAGATTAGTGTATGGAATTGGCTATTCCACATGACTCTAGTAGCGTCATATTTGGGTAAAAGTGAAACCTCTATTATTTGGATCCAACTTTGGGTTCGTTCTATTCTACTACAACTACTTTATGAAAGAGAGCAAAATGAAACAAAAACAATAATAAGTAGTAGTTGTTTTAAAAATAATAAAAATGTATATAAATGTGACATCACTTATTCAATTATCTAATTAGTTGAGTAAGCGATGTTATGTTATGATTTTCAGGGTGCAATTTAAGTACACAAAATAAGTAATAATTCCCTAAAAATACTACTTCTACAAGTATACAGACGTGCAATGCAGTATAAAAGGTGTCGAACCCACAGGGAGGAGGTTAATAGCTAAAAATAGTAAGAACCTAACTAAAAAGTAATAAAATAGTTTAATTTTGGGTTTCTGATCGAGAGGCGAGTGAAGGCCGAAACGAGAAGGAAAAAGGCAAGGGAATCACGATAAAGAGGAAAGACTACTCCTAGCTTGTTTCGGGTTGCTTGTTCACATGAATCCTAAAGTAATTACTTTCCATTATTTATCGGGATCGTGTTGATTTTACGCTCTCATGCAGCTAATCACTGATCGTGGAATTTTACACCTAGGATAAGCTGATCACGTCTCCTAGGCTCTACTCACCAACCCCTCACTCCTACAGTCGCATAGTAAACTCGGGATTCGCTTCTACGAACGTTCAACACCCAAGATCCACCCAGGACTATTCCCTGAACAGTTTTAGCCCTAGATTTCTTATCTATGTTAGCTCCCTACTCCAAGTTAAAGAGACATTAAAGTTAATGCTATTACCGGAAAAAGTTTGCTAGCAAAACCCAACACGGATTGAAACAAACAGAGAGAAAAGAAGCAAAATACGGAAATCAATCAAAACACAATCATGGATTCATATTTACAAGCTTCCATAACTAACTACGAGTAATCCCTAAAATCTAGCCACTCATAGTGGGCAACAATACAAGAAAACAAGTAAATACTAGCATATGAGCAAGATTAGGGAAGAATTATCCTCAAGCTTCTTCTTCTTCCTCCCAAAAGTTAACTCCAAGCATCTTTCTCTTTCTAAAAATCGACTGCAGCCACCAAAAGATGCTTTGGGAATTCATGCCCTAGCTATATAAATAGTTAGAGCTCGAAAAACATGGCCAGTAACATTTGCCCGGTCGGGCATTTTTTTACTCAGAATTCGCCCGATCGGGCGTTTTTTGATATGCAAGCAAATCACCCGGTCGAGCATTTTTTCACTGCAATGCGCAGTCTTCGTAAAACAGCCATATCTTCTTCTACCAGACTCAGATTGAGGCGTGCGAGGTATCCAAGCGAAGCTCTTTCAAAGATGAATGCAATGCTGGTCTTGTAGAAGCATTTGAAATTAATCTTGGAGGGCTGATTACTGTTCAGATTCGGACCTTTTTTTCCTTTCTCCTCTATCTGTTAGAGCTTGGTCTTATGTCCTACAATATATCAAAATGAGTTTATTTTTCACCTTAAAAACTGTGTTAAGATAATGCCATAAAGGACTACAATTTGATTCACATCATGTTACAATAACTTAGATTGTAGATTACAAAGAGAGGTTTGTGAGATATCATATGCGGTCATTCCAAATAGTTCATGAGATCCTCACAAAGCCCTCACAATTGGTCTCAACATTAGGCTATATTTGGTTTATGGTTTTATCAATTTTATTCTAATGTGTTTTGTCATTTTGATTCTGCCACGTGTCAATAAATCATCCAAAGTTTGCCAAACAATTTGAAACATTTTCCACATCAAGGATAAAGTAAATTGAGTATTGGATATCAAAACAATAATCAAATAAACATAAAGTCGGTTACTCACAATCCCTCTAATTCTATTGTTTAGCTACTAATTAACATAGTATCGATAATAATAACTACGGTACCGATATGAAGTAACAACTAGAAAGAACTCGGCGTTAAATTAAGTTTCTTTTGCCTCGATCACAACTCGGAAGATGAAAGAGGGTGAAAATATGAAATAAAGTATGTAGGACTAAATGTAAAGAGCTGAATCCCTTTAAATGAAGTACGAGTGGAGAATTTATTGACTTGGGGGCTCCTTCTCTCATTGGGTAAGAAATAAAGTAAAAAAAATGTAGCAAAAACTCGAATTAGGTCTTCAGCCCATTCGTCGCACAATCTCAGGAACCGTTTTCAGTGGCTCAGCGGACTGCTAGCACTCTCGGTGCCACAACGTACAACTGACTCGGTCTCGGTGGACTGTTCTGCATCTTCTGGTCTTCGCTCCGAAGCAGGCCCTTGGGTGTCACATTTCTCGATCGCTCACTTTGGTCAGTTTATTCATTCTATGTTTATCTGACCTTTTTGGAGTCTATTTGCTATCAAAACTCATGGAACCCGTCATATATCAAAATATCTTATATATGAAATAATAGACCATAGTTCACATGTTTTACAATCAAAATCGGACATGCCTAGGCCCTAAAAAACATGCAATTTCCATGTTTATCACCCACCTCTGGCGCCACCACATGGAGTAACTTGTCACGCTTTGCTCCACGTCGATAGCTTCGCTACCCAAAATGCCAAATGCGAGCAAGAACATGTCAAAAAGCATACAAGCGGAACGTCAATGAGCATCATCACGAACTTTGCCTGATTGTCGCCAAACCATGTTGTACAAACATCAATGAAGATGGACAAAAATTGAAATTTACCTAATTAGTTAAGGGTAATATCATCCACAACCTATTATTGCTGCATCTTTATTACTCACATAAAACAAGATGTTCAATATCCATTTTCTTTCTTGTGTATATCAAATACTTCCTTTGTCCCAATTTGTTGACTTGTATTCCTTTTCGGGGTATTCAACTAAATTGAGTCATTTAATTTTTTGTCAGACTTGTATTTCTTTTTGGGATATTCAACTAAATTGAGTCATTTTATTTTTTATCAAAAAATAAAACATCTAGTCACTCATACTTTATTCATTTTCTTTATTTATTTTTACTTCTTCTATTTAATTCTCTCTCCTATTTTATTCTATCATTTAATCCATTTAACACAAATTTTTAATCTCCGTGGACAAAAAAACTGCTTCAACTTAGTTGGGACGTAAGGATTATTTTCTTAGCCTCCATTTTTTAAGGGTATGAAACTGGGGATATCAATCGGGCCGACCCGCTCGGGTTGTCGGATTATTCGGTGCAGGCTATTCGGTTTGTGATTTTTTTGGGTTATGATTTTCTGACCCTATGATAGGGCTCGAGCATCCAAATCACGCTCAAGATCGCGTCCAAATCTCTCTCAATCTCCAACGTATCTTTTAATTATATTTGATTTGATTTTGCATATCTTTTGTAATCTTTTTATTTGTTTATTTTGCTTGCTTAGCAAGATATGTTTTAGGGTTTAGAGTTCTATAAATAATAGAAATCTATAGTATTTTGATTCATTGAGAAATAAAGTATAAACTTATTCTCATTCCCCGGTTCTGGCGGAAATCGCCCCTTAGTACCTGAACTAGGGTTTATCTTGTTCTTTGTCTCACTACAGATCATTGGTGCTCTAGTCCGATAGATCAAGGGTCTATCAACTGGTGCTTCCATTGAGCTACTCTCCCTCCAACAAAACCAATTTCTGCCTCTCCATATTCACGCCAGTTTCTCCTCCCAGCAGCCACTAAAGAAGTAATATTGACCTCCCCATCCAAATCCGAAACTACAAGTAATCCGCGTTTTCATTTTGTTTATTATTTATTTCCCGCGCTTAAGATATAAATGTCTATTAATTAATTAAAGTCTGTTATGGACTTAATTAATTAACATCTTATCAATTCCAAGAGTGGACTTATCAAGAAACACTTATTTATTATTCATGGAATAATTAAATTCCAACTGGCAAGTTTCCGAATAATAAAACCTTGTTCAAGCTCCTCTTGGGGACATTATCAAACGAGACTCACCTCGCGCACGATTCAACATAATAGCAATCCTAGCACCGCTAGATATTAATCACCGCTACACAATATATCAGGATTATTGGGTTGCGAAAAACCCACACCTTTTGATAAGTCAAAGTAGTGCGTAATCAATACCGTATGCTCAATGCTAACGTATGTAGATTAAGAAATAGTATTTTATCAAGACCTAGTCTTTCAGTAGATAGCATAAAGACACGTCTTGCTTGTTAGATCCATTCAGTGCTATACCACACCAACGTCATCTTATTTCAGTAAGGCTTAGAAATAATCGGACTGACATTGCAATCTTTCGCGATAGGTAGCCAAAGCCTATTTAGGTTGTGAAATTCTTCTTTTTATTTTGCAAAGCATTGCATAGAACCGACAGTAGTTACCTTAAAGTGGATGACGCCCACAACCAGTCTACTAAGCAAACGACTTAGACTTTGTCTGCTTCTTACGCATTTAAATGTTTATAAAACATCTTATAAACGCACAAGCAAACACAACGTAATAATATACTGATTCTATTCGTGCAAACTGCTCGAATAATATTGAAACGGGTTAAAAGTGGATTGTAGAGATTTACATATACAATCAAGATTATACTCACGCGAACTTGCTCGAAACATGCTTTTCAGTATACTAAACCTAACAGGCATACCATTCTTGCATTCTAGGATCTTTACTTTATTCATTGCATTATCATATTCCGTTCACACCATCAGCTTGTGAATCAAGCTGTTTGATTGCAATGTTAACACGTGGAAGGATTTCATGGTGGCGGTCTATCGTCGTTTTACCCCGGAGTTACTTAAGGGGGATTTACATATGGTGGACGATGTCCATCAATTTGAGCCTGTTGTGATTTAGACACACAAGGCTTTCACACACTCAAGAAGATCACACACACACTCACTGTTGTATGAGATCACACAATGCAGAAACACACACACTCACACTTTGAGTATTGAAGATGATAATCTTGGAGAGAAACTGGAAAACTCTTTATTGATTAAACTACTAACTACATACACGGTTTATGAGCTATTTAAAGCTCTACAATCAAGTAGCAACTGCTACTAACTAACTACAACAAGAATCAAGAAAACAAGAAGAATAACCGCTACACTTCAGCTAACTAACTGCTGCTCCAACGGCTAGTTTCTCTAGGTTGCTTCTTCCTTCTCGGCTCAAGACCGTACTCCCTTCTCGGCTCAAGACCGAACTCCCTTCTCGGCTCAAAACCGAACTCCCTTCTCGGCTCAAAACCGAACTCCCTTCTCGGCTCAAAAAACCGAACTCCCTTCTCGGCTAGTTCCAGCTCAAAGCCGAGCTTCCTTCTTCTGCCTTCTTCTTCCAACTGAAATGAGCACTCCATTATTACAATTCTCCACCTGAGGGCTCATCTCAGTTCTTGCACAAACATTGATCAACTTCTTGCAATGATCAAACTTGTCTCTACCTAGAGACTTTGTTAGCATGTCAGCCGGATTGTGCAAGGTGTTAATCTTAATCACCTTCACTCTCCCCTTCTCAATCTCATCTCTAATAAAATGCAACTTTATGTCTATGTGCTTGCTCCTTTCATGAAAACCCGGATGTTTAGCCAAGCACATAGCTGAGCTGCTGTCACAATGAATCACCATTGTCTTTTGGTCAAAACCAAAGTCAGAAATCACTCCCTGAATCCAAAAGCTCTCCTGTACAGCTGCAGTGAGAGCTATATACTCTGATTCTGTTGTTGAGAGAGCAACAACACTTTGCAACCCTGATTTCCAGCTGATTACAGTTCCAAACATGGTGAAAAGATAACCTGTTTGGGACTTTCTGTTGTCCAGGTTTGCAGCATAGTCTGCATCACAATAGCCCTGCACAACCTCCTCAGATTCACCTTCCCAGCCATTGAAGACAATTCCCCAGCCACTGGTTGACTTCATGTACCTCAATATCCACTTAAGAGCATTCCAATGCTCCTTCCCCGGGTCAGCCATGTATCTGCTAGTCACTGAGATAGCATGTGCCAGATCTGGTCTGGTACAGATCATAGTATACATAACACTTCCAACCACACTAGCATAAGGAATAGACTCCATCTCCTCAGCCTCTTGCTTAGATTTAGGGGCCTGCTCCTTTGAAAGCTTAAAACTCTGGGACAGAGGAGTTGATGCAGCTTTTGCATTCTCCATTTTGAATCTCTGCAAAACTTTCTCAATATAGTCAGTTTGAAACATCCACAGCTTCTTGCAGCCTCTGTCTCTCTGAATGTGTATGCCTAGGATCTTCCTTGACTCTCCTAGATCCTTCATTTCAAAGCTAGACTTCAAATCCTCCTTGACTTGCTGAATTTCTGTCATAGAAGGTCCTGCAAGTAGCATATCATCCACATAGAGCAATAGATAGGCAATAGGTGTTTTGCCCTTCCTCTTGATGTAGATGCAATCATCAAACTCTGATCTAATGAAGCCAATCTTCTTCATTTGTGCATCAAACTTCTTGTTCCACTGTCTAGGACTTTGCTTAAGACCATAAAGACTCTTTTGTAGCAAGCACACCTTGCTTTCTTCACCACTCTTCACATAGCCCTCTGGCTGATCCATGAAGATAGTCTCCTCTAGGTCTCCATTTAGGAAAGCAGTCTTCACATCAAGCTGCTGCAATTCCCAATCTAGCTGATTCACCACAGCCAACAAAATCCTAATAGAAGTGTGCTTAACAACCGGAGCAAACACCTCATTGAAGTCAACTCCTTCTTGCTGTGTAAATCCCCTTGCCACCAGCCTTGCTTTGAACCTGATTCTGTCTTTATCAGTGGTCTCTACCTTCTTTTTAAACAACCACTTGCAACTGATCAGCTTCCTCTCCTTTCCATCTGTATTCAGCTTGGATTTGTCCACCAAAATCCAGGTTTTATTCTTGAGTAAAGACTCTATTTCTTCATTCATGGCCTCTATCCATCTCTCTCTGTCTTTGCTTCTCATGGCCTCTTTATAGGTGAGAGGATCAGCAATATCAATACTCTCAGCAGCACACAGTGCATAATAGACCATATCTGCAAATTTCTCAGGAGGCTTTGCATTTCTCCTTCCCCTATCTCTTGCAATCTGGTACTCTCTGGTAGGATCTGCTGTGGGCTCATCATTTCTTCTACCTTGAGCTGGAGCACCATCACCCTCTGGATCAGGTTCATTTTCTGAGTCAGTGACTCCACCTGCTCCTAGGCCAACTCCCATAGGCTCCACCTTGAAGAAATCACTCTCAACTTCACTGGAGTCACTGGAGTCCAGCTTATCTTTCAAGTAGGGCATCTGATCCTCCAAGAACACCACATCCCTACTCACCACCACCTTCTGCCTACCAGGCTCAATACACCAGAGCCTATACCCCTTAACACCCCTCTGATATCCCAGCAAGATACATTTCAGAGCCCTAGCTTCAAGCTTACTTTGCCTAGCATGAGCATAGGCTGCACACCCAAACACCTTGTATTTTGAGTAGTCACTATGAGCTCCATACCACATGTAATCAGGAGTTTCAGATTTCAGGGCAGTAGATGGGCATTTATTGATGAGATAGGCTGCTGTATACACCGCCTCTCCCCAGAACCTGCTGCTTAAACCAGAACCAAGAAGCAGGCACCTCACCCTCTCTAGGATAGTCCTATTCATCCTCTCCACAACACCATTTTGCTGGGGATTACCAGGAACAGTACGGTGCCTCTTCATACCCTTCTCTTTGCAAAATATATCAAATTCAGCAGACAAGAATTCCAAGCCATTGTCAGTTCTTAAACATTTAACACTCCTTCCTTTCTCTAGCTCCACCTCCTTACACCATATCTTGAACTTAGTGAGTGTTTCAGATTTTTCCTTAAGAATATATACCCACAACTTCCTTGTATAGTCATCAATGATAGCTAGATAATACTTTCCTCCACCAATTGAACACACCGGTGAAGGCCCCCAAAGATCACTATGTATGTAGTCTAAAGGGGCTGTAGAAGAGTGAATACCTGTAGGATAGGGTGCCTTCTTTGCTTTTCCAAGTATACACTGCTCACAGGGGTCCATCTTGTTGAAATCTCCAGAGATCAGGCCCTTCTTGATGAGTTCTTTCAAGCTTCCTTCTGCTGGATGGCCCAGCCTCTTGTGCCATAGCATTAGGGAATCATCTGACACAGCATTGCTTTCTCCATCAACAGCCTTAGCCTTCAAATAATAGAGAATATGCTCTCTGTCAGCCTCCATCATCACTGCATCTCCAGATTTCACAAACAATTTTCCTTGGCTCATTAATATAGTGAACCCCCTCTGCTCCAGCATTCCCAATGAGATGAGGTTCCTCTTCACTTCTGGAATATACCTCACCCCAGTCAGGATCTTCACAGAGCCATCTTGTAGGCTTAGCTTCACCTTCCCTATCCCTTTTATCTGACAAGTATGATTATTTCCAAGAACAACCGTACCCGATGCTTCTTGAAGATCATGAAACCAGCTTCTATTGGGGCACATATGGAAGCTGCACCCCGAGTCCATTATCCACCTGTGACTGACCCCACTGTCACTAATATTCATAAGTTGAGCCGGGGGATCAGCACTCTCCACACAATCAGATTGGTTGTGTCCCTCAGAGGCCATCTTTCTCTTCCATGCATGACAATCTTTCTTCAAATGTCCAGGTTTCTTGCACCAATAGCAAGCTCTGGTTTCCTTCTGAGCATCAGAACTTGAGGGTTTAGGGCCCTCAAACTTCTTCTTGAAGTTCTGCTTCTTGAACTTCTTCACATTCAAGGCCTCTGCAGCTTGAACATTGGAGCTTGCAGAGCCTCTGTTGGCTGTCTTCTGGAGTTCTTTGGCCATCAAGGCTGAATAGACTTCTGCATAGGTGATAGGTTTATCTCTTCCATAGATAATTGCATCACTTAACTGGTCATACGAGCTAGGCAAGGCATTCAATGTGAGAATGGCCTTATCCTCATCTGAAATCTTGACATCAACAGATCCCAGGTCATCAATGATC
The DNA here is from genome assembly GCF_004379255.2 of Salvia splendens. Taxonomy (NCBI): domain Eukaryota; kingdom Viridiplantae; phylum Streptophyta; class Magnoliopsida; order Lamiales; family Lamiaceae; genus Salvia; species Salvia splendens. Next base: position 18,327,433 of record NC_056038.1, read on the forward strand.
TTGTTGAACTCCTCTAGCTGCTCAATGATGGACCTATCTCCAGAAAAACTATAGGCATACAGCCTCTTCTTGAGATACAGCCGGTTAGCCAAGGATTTGGCCAAGTAAACTTCATCCAACTTGTCCAAGATCTCCACCGCAATCTTGGCTTCTTGAACATCCCTCAAGACCTTATCTCCAAGGCACAGAATCACTGCAGAATGTGCCTTGAGCTGCATCTCCTCCATCTTTGCCTAAGCTTTATCATCAAGCACTGGAGCCTTTCCTTTCTCCTCTGCTTTTGCAAGAACTGCGGCCAAGCCTTGTTGAATCAAAACCGCCTTCATCTTCATCTTCCACAGGCTATAATCATTCTTGCCTGTGAACTTTTCTGCATCAAGCCTTGCTGCCATCTCTGAAACCGTTTGATCCTCTGCAAATCAGCTTCAATATCCCTTCCCACAGACGGCGCCACTTGTTGTGATTTAGACACACAAGGCTTTCACACACTCAAGAAGATCACACACACACTCACTGTTGTATGAGATCACACAATGCAGAAACACACACACTCACACTTTGAGTATTGAAGATGATAATCTTGGAGAGAAACTGGAAAACTCTTTATTGATTAAACTACTAACTACATACACGGTTTATGAGCTATTTAAAGCTCTACAATCAAGTAGCAACTGCTACTAACTAACTACAACAAGAATCAAGAAAACAAGAAGAATAACCGCTACACTTCAGCTAACTAACTGCTGCTCCAACGGCTAGTTTCTCTAGGTTGCTTCTTCCTTCTCGGCTCAAGACCGTACTCCCTTCTCGGCTCAAGACCGAACTCTCTTCTCGGCTCAAAACCGAACTCCCTTCTCGGCTCAAAAAACCGAACTCCCTTCTCGGCTAGTTCCAGCTCAAAGCCGAGCTTCCTTCTTCTGCCTTCTTCTTCCAACTGAAATGAGCACTCCATTATTACAGAGCCTATTGTTGATGCACCGAAAGAAGTCACGTTGGATCCTTCAACTCTAGATGCAGCGCCAGTTTTTTTGTGGCACGAGAGAGGTTGTGTTTGATGATGTCGACAACGTTTCCTTAGTTCAACAAACCCGTCGGTCTGTTGTCGATGCACCACATGATGTTGTTCCTCCTTCTATTGACGTCACACAACTCGTAATTGCATCATATGTGCCCACTTCTACGCGAAGCTTGGAGTTTTGTCCAGAAAAGGAGAATTTGCATACTGTTGATGATCGTGAGTTGTTTCGATTGGAACTACCAGCCGTTCCCCATCAATTACCTACTTTCGCTACTGATGCCCACTCAATTCCGCCGCGCGTTGCATCACCTATTCTAGATTATGAAAGAGAATAAGAGTTCCCTAAGTCCTTTCGGCTGATAATTGCTAATTATTAAAGCATTATTTTTTCGAGCAAGCAAGATTTAATTATTATACTCCTAGAACTCTTTTGGACGGTGTATGGTGCCGTGCAACTCATCAATTTGGTGATGAAATTGGGGTTCACATATTTGATTCGAGACCTTTTGATGTGTCCAAACTGATCCGCTACGGCACGTTGGAAGACTTAACTGCAGCCCTCTCCGTAGGCGTCCACAATGAAGGAGAACATAAAGCTTGAACTACGGTGTTGCTGTTGAAGCCAAGATATGGTGTCACTTTCGCAGTGCTTATTTTTCCACCTTGAGGACAAGGTGGATTTCAACCGGGGGAGAGTTGATAGGGCCCTCGAGTATCCAAATTACGCTCAAGATTGCGTCCAAATCTCTCTCAATCTCCAACGTATCTTTTAATAGTATTTGATTTGATTTTGCATATCTTTTGTAATCTTTTTATTTGTTTATTTTGCTTGTTTAGCAAGATATGTTTTAGGGTTTAGAATTCTATAAATAATAGAATTCTATAATATTTTGATTCATTGAGAAATAAAGTATAAACTTATTCTCATTCCTCGGTTCTGACGAAAATCGCCCCCTAGCACCTCAACTAGGGTTTATCTGGTTCGTCTCACTACAAATCGTTGGTGCTCTAGTCCGATAGATCAAGGGTCTATCACCCTAACCCTTTGGGTTTCGGGCTAACCGGTTGGGCTAATCGGGCCAAAAAAATATAACAATTCTTGGTGTTAGTTTTTGTTTAATTAAAACGTAGAATTCATTTTCACTTCTTCACATAATAAAGTAATTGAAATAATTACTCTTCTTTGTTTTGTAAACAATATAACTATAATGATATCAAATTATTATACTCCCTCCATCCCATGCTACTCGCACATTTTTCATTTTGGACCGTAAATAAAGAATTGAGTAATTAGTTAAATTAACAATTTAAGTGAAATAAAGGAACACTTAATTAACTCAAATATTTTAATTAAATACAATAATTCTTATTTAAAATAAAAATAGTGCAAATAGTTTAGAACATGCTGAAAAAGAAAAGAGCGAATAGCATTACATAAATGAAGTATAAATTAATTATAAAGTATATATTTATTAAATAATAATATTTTAAATATAATCTCATGACCTTTGGGAAAGAATAATTTTAAAACTAATACTCCCTCCGTCCCACATAATTTGACCCAGTTTTCCATTTTGGGTCGTCCCACATAATTTGACCCATTTCACTTTTACCATTTTTGGTAGTGGACCCCACATTCCACTAACTCATTCCTACTCACATTTAATTATAAAACTAATATATAAAAGTGGGACCCACATTCCACTAACTTTTTCAACTCACTTTTCATTATATTTCTTAAAACCCGTGCCCGTTCAAAGTGTCCCAAATTATGTGGGACGGAGGGAGTATATTTTTTAAATAAATAATCATAAATTTGCAGAGAATAAAATTGTTTAACATATAATTGAACTATTTAATTTTTATTAATACTTCTAAAAATATATTAAAATATTAAATATTATATACATAAAATGTATGAAAGCAAGAACTAATGAATCATGAAAGCATGATTTATATTTAAACCAAATCTTAAATTTATTATTATGTTAATTGGAAAGTGCCACCCGTCATGCTGACCCATAACCCTATCAGGTCAGCCCACCTAACCCGTCGACTCATTTGGGCTGGCTCATGCAGCCCGTTTTATATTCGGGCTATAAAATATAGCCTTAACCCTATAATTTTATCGAATTATTTGGACTGACCTTTCTGATTGACCTCCCAAATCAAACATACCCTTAATAAAAAGTAAAAGCAATCCTATAAAATATTATAGGATTGTCCCTCTCCATCGCCAACTTAACTTCCATTTCTGCAAAACCTAAAATCGCATCTTTGCCAAAACGCAGTCGACCAAATCCATGGCGCGTCAAGCCACCAGGCTGATTGCTAGTTTGTCATCGCGCCTGCTCCGCCCTAATCAGCTCAATCAGCTACGCAATTTCGGATCTCCGCCGCCGCCGCCCGCCGTCTTCGTCGATAAGAACACCCGCATCATTTGCCAGGGCATCACCGGAAAGAATGGCACTTTCCACACCGAGCAGGCCATTGAGTACGGCACCAAGATGGTATGATTTCACGCTCCCCATTCGCTTTTAATTTGGTTCAATTTATGTGCTGCTTATTTGTCATTGAGTGAATTCATTGGCTTGTTTTGTTTCGGAAGGGGAAATGTGATCTCTGGTGTGTTTAGGTTTTATGAGTAAACTTTAGGGCTTAGGTTTCAATTACATAAGTTTTTTTTTCTTACTCCAGTGCAGCAGAGGTGAAATTGAGTATGTTTGAAGTACATAATAATCAGGAATCCTGTGTTTTACTATATGACAAGAAAAATGTTGTGAAGTATAAGGCGTAGCATGCTGATTGCTGAGTATTGCGAACTAGAACTTATATAATGGCGTTTGGCTTTATCATTGGGGAAAATATAGTTCATTCAGAGTCAAATATTGGTTATATTTGTACAAGTATGACTTTGCTTGCTGAAGGACTAGTCGACTAGCGAGCATTATTTAAGTTTGCATCTGAGTTTCTGAAGATTGAGCTGACTAACATTAGTTCCCATGTTAGTCCTTTTATTATTTCAAATTACATGGTTGTTCCCTTGCTTTGTTGCTTTAATTTTGTAAATCTGTTATCTAAGTATATTAGTGTTAAGCTATTATTATGAGTTGTTGTAAAACTTTGCGAACTATATGGATTTTTTTTTAAATATATCGTTATTTATCAATTTTTTCTGCATGAATAGGTTGGCGGAGTTACACCTAAAAAAGGTGGAACTGAGCACTTGGGACTCCCTGTGTTTAATACTGTAGCAGAAGCAAAAGCTGAAACAAAGGCTAATGCATCAGTGATATATGTTCCTCCTCCATTTGCTGCAAAAGCCATCATGGAGGCAATGGAGGCTGAACTAGATTTGGTTGTATGTATCACAGAGGGAATACCCCAACATGATATGGTAATACGTTTGTCTAGTTTATCTTCACATACAGATTTCTGTTCGCAAAGATAAATTGAACGATCAACCTCTTCCTATTGCTTTAGTTCTTGTATATTTTATTGTTTGGATCATGCAACATTGCACAAGCTAAATGAGTTATTTGGGTTTCATCTTTATGTTAATTATCATTTTGTATAGTGCGTGAGTCTTCCCCAACTTCTGTAATTTAGTTATTGGAACAAACCACCTGTTATTTTCCATAGTCTTGATAAGGTTATCAAATGATACTCTGTCTGTCCACCTGAAACTTATAGACTAGTGGTTGCTGCCTATTAGTTGCTAATGCCAAGTAACACTGCGTATCATCAAATTGCTTAAACCATGAGTGAAATATTGTGTTTTCTAACTAACCTGTTGACTACAGCATACTACGTCGGGGATACTTACATATCTAGACCTTTACCTATTGTCCAGCTTGGTGCTGGAACTACAGTGTTCCATAAGCCTCTTAGGCGGTGTTTACTTTTAGTGATATGATAGATTGATAAAACACATGATTGATTATTTGAAGGATAAGATGATCATAAACAAGTTGGAAAGTAATCAATCCATCAAAGAAAATGGTAGATTAGCTGGTATTATTATAATTATTAATGTCAATCCATTAAACACCCTCTTAGAATACAATGATCATAAACCATTACATCAGCTTAAAATTTTATTGATATTTTTGTTCTTCAAGATTTCTTTTCCAAATTGCAGGTTCGTGTGAAAGCTGCTCTTAATCAGCAGTCACGGACTCGACTTATTGGTCCAAACTGTCCTGGCATTATTAAGCCTGGGGAGTGCAAAGTTGGAATTATGCCTGGATACATCCACAAACCAGGACACATTGGAATTGTATCTCGATCTGGTACATTGACTTATGAAGCGGTAAGATTCAATTTTAGGCTACATCCTGGTGACATCATAAATAATATTCTAGTATCATTTCCTAGCTCTTTTTCCATGTTTCCCCTAAAACCTTATGCTCTAGAGTTAGCTGATGACACTTAACCAATAGTTGACCTTTATTTATTTGTGGCAACAACAAGCAATCTCCTCCCTCAAACATAAAAAATTATGTGATTAACTTTATCACCTGTTTATTTTAGGTCTTCCAAACAACTGCAGTTGGCCTTGGGCAGTCAACATGTGTGGGAATTGGTGGAGATCCTTTCAATGGAACGAATTTTGTTGATTGCATGGAAAAGTTCCTAGTGGATCCACAGACAGAAGGTAAAATTTGTCAAACTGTCATTTTCATTTACTACCTCAGTCTCTTAGGATTATAATATATGTTTTTTGTAATTCATTTTACTGATTCAAGGGGATTTTTTTATTAACTTAATGATGTGGGAGTGGAGATGCATAGAGGATGTTTTTTTGTGGTTCATTTTTATTCAAGGGGTTTTTTTATTAACTTAATGATGTGGCAATGAAGATCCGTAGAGGATGTTTATTTATCAAATACATTGCTGTGATATGCAATAACTTTTGCTTTCCATTAACCATTTAATCGCGATACACTAAGGAGAGACCAGAATCATTATATAGGAGCTTTAAACCTATGATTGTTTTGACTTCATTAGTTGAATATATTTGGTAGGAGTTGTTGGGGTTTTTTCTTTTATTGTTCTAAAATAAAACTTAGATTCCGTGAGTGTACTGGACTTTTTTTTGTTCCAACTTTGGGAGAGACGCATGACCCTCATGCGTCTCTTTTTAATGAAACGCATGACGGAGATGCGTCTTTAAGGGAGATGCATAAGGGTCATGCGTCTTTTTAACGACGCACAACCATCATGCGTCTTAGGGAGAGACGCATCTCCCTCATGCGTCTCTTAACCCATATATATGAAACCATTCTTGGTTGTTTCTCTTTTATATAAACATCATTGAATGTTTTATGTTTCACTTTCGATGTAGGATAAAATCATTCTTGGTTGTTTCACTTTTATAGAGACATCCTTGAATGTTTTATGTTTCACTTTCGATGTGGGACAAAATCATTCTTGATTGTTTCTCTTTTGTAGAGACATCCTTGAATGTTTTATGTTTCACTTTCGATGTGGAACAAAATCATTCTTGGTTATTTTTCTTTTATAGAGACTTCCTTGAATATTTTATGTTTCACTTTCGATGTGAGACAAAATCTTTCTTGGAGAAATGCATCTTCTTTAATTTGTTGGCGTCCATCTTATAAGAATTCTAAAGTTAAGCATGTTTGGCTTGGAGAAATTGTGAAATGGATTACCCTATGGAAATGTTCAAATTCCACATGTTGTCTTGATATCGACTTTGATTTTGATATTGGTTTGGCTTCTGATTTTGACAGTTTGGCAAATGAGATTAGTCCTTCAGACAGAGATATTATTTCATAATTAATTAACCACTAGTTAATTAATCTAACGATCACAACCTTATTGATTAATCAAGCAATGAATTAAACCTTCCATAAATTTAATTAATGATTTTCATTAACTTTTTAGCTTATTGAATCGTTAATTAAGTAATTTTACATATATTTTCGTTAATTAGTCAATGATTTCGTACAATTAAACATTAAAACACATGAAATTATATGAGTTCATTATAAAGGCAAAAAATATCATTTCACATTTAATTTATAGAACAATATAGTCCATCACACAATTAATTTATTTTATTCTTATTCTTATTTTACTAATCAAGCAACACTACTAAATCTTTATCTTAATTCTATATCATTTATTTTATCTTAAAGTCCATCTTGACTTAATTATTTTGACATAGCAAGACTTATTTTTTGTAGTTCATTGTTGTAACCAATATAGATTTTGTTGGAGCTAAGAAGAATTAAATCTGGTTATCTCTTACTTAGAAAAGCATATACTTTCTCCATCCTATTAATTTAGAAATATTTGTTTTTTGGCATAGAATTCATATATATTTATTTAAATTAAGTGAAAAGAGAATAAAGTAAAAAAAAAGGAAAAATAAAGACGATGATATTTTACATTTGAAGAAATGATTCATTTCTAATAGAATAGATAAAGTATAATTCATAGAAAAAGCATAGAGGAGTTCATTTGTGATTAAAAAATTATTGAAAATAGATTAATTCAAGAGAAATTAGTAATTTATTTTTGGCACCTTTATAAAAAAATCCCATAAAAATCAACTAATTTTTCGTCCTTGATTACAAATAAACTCACACCGCGTGCGATTGCTAAATTGTTTTATTAAAACTCATCTAATATTTTTAATTAAAAAATATATTTGATGGTAAGAATTTTGAGGCTGTTAGAAAATAAAATAATATTCTATAAAATAAGAGTGTTGGACATGATAAATGATGATCCTAAGAAAGGCAAAAGTGTTGGATGTATCTATAAAACATAAAACAACCAAAGATGATTTTGTACCACATCGAAAGTGAAACATAAAACATCCAATGATGTCTCTATAAAAGAGAAACAACCAAGAATGGTTTCATATATATGGGTTAAGAGACGCATGAGGGAGATGCGTCTCTCCCTAAGACGCATGATGGTTGTGCGTCGTTAGAAAGACGCATGACCCTTATGCGTCTCCCTTAAAGACGCATCTCCGTCATGCGTTTCATTAAAAAGAGACGCATGAGGGTCATGCGTCTCTCCCAAAATCGGAACAAAAAAAAAGTCCAGTACACTCACGGAATCTAAGTTTTATTTTAGAACAAAAAAAGAAAAAACCCGAGTTGTTGTATGATAACCAAAATAAGTATTAAAAGCTGTGAACGCCGGTAACCGGATAAGGATTGGGGGAGTACACTCCTTTTATTTACAGGGGTAACAGCTTTAGATTAATTTGAATAGGTGCTAAAATTCTAATTTTCTATACTTGCTTATTAGAGGTTGATTAATACATTTTTCTTTGCGCATTTCAGGTATCGTTCTTATTGGTGAGATAGGTGGCACCGCGGAGGAGGACGCGGCGGCTCTAATAAAGGTAAATAACATCCTCAAATTCACAATTAATAAACCCTGACCACAACTTTCTTGTGCAATATGACAAGTGGCTTGATCAAAATCTGACATCCATCTCTGTTGATTCACAGTCCATGAATATAGTCCTGTAGTGTTTTATTAACATGCTTTCACAGTACTTAAAGTGAATTTATGGGCATCTTGCTTGTGCAGGTCATTGACTATTCTCTCACTGTTTCCTTTTCTTTATGTGCTTACACCTTTTGCTTTAGTGGAATTATGGAAAGACAATTTTGATTATAGGAGAAATAGCTTCTTTATTCTGCAACTTTGCGTACAGCAGTTAAATTCTTGAAACCTTTAGCTCGTATAGTTGATTGCCAGTATTATAATAAACGAATGAAACTCTGGCTTACTAAGTCTATGAAGTCTGCTATTTCTGCTGAAATTGCATATCGTAATATCACTGGTCCCATAGAAGAGTAACCTAAAAGGATTTGAATTTTTGCTGGATTTGTTCAGAGCTATCCAGTTTGATAGATAGGTTAGCTCAATGTAGTTAGTTGTTTTCTTATCATAAGTCAACTTCAGATGGAGGAAATGATGTGATGTCTGAGAAGACAAATGAAAATGATAATCAAGTACCTTCAGTAGGATGAACCGTTGCTCCTCTGAACTGGAGTTTTGATCGCTACCAGAAATGGCCTACTGCATCAACTGTTTGTTTTTAACCTAAGAAACACTTCAGATTATCAACATTTGCAAATTGCAATGTTGATCATTTACCAAAAGTTTGAATGTCTACCTGTTCCCATCTTCTTCATTGTTACGACAATTATTTTGCTGCTTTTGGATTATTTGCTTAGACTTGCTTGCTATCTTCGTACACGGCTGCTTAGTCCGTCTTTCATAGAAGATTCTGTGCCTCTGGTTGCGACTTAAAATATCTAACTTTTTTCTGTTTGCATGTGATAGGCAAGTGGGACTCAGAAGCCAATTGTTGCTTTTATTGCTGGGCTCACTGCTCCACCTGGACGAAGAATGGGCCATGCAGGAGGTACATATCTTTATAAATTCCAATGGTTATATTATTGTTACATGTCTTATGTAGTTATTTCACCTTGTTCCAAATTGATTCAGAGAGACAGCGTACATGTGAATAGAATATTTTGTACTATTCTTAGTATATGGCTTTTGAGTATTGAGCTCTAATTTGATCCTCCACTAAGAAGCTCGACCTTGTATGTTTCAGCTCATATCTCTCCTGTCAACAAAACTTTCACTATACTTCTTCTATTTTACCTCAACCATTTTAATAAGCATACATATGCTGAACAATTTTACCTAGTAAGCTGGAGAGATTGAAGAATCATTGCCTGAGCTCAGTTTCAAATCTAGCTAGCAATAGCCAAATTCTTTTGCTTTGAATCTTCAGACAATCTAGTTTTATGATTGTATCAGTGGTTTTTCACCCGGTGTCATTAGAATAACTATTTAGGCGAGAGAGATTGATGGAGTAGTTGAATTTGCAGCTATTGTATCCGGAGGGAAGGGTACTGCGCAGGACAAAATCAAGACCCTACGGGAAGCTGGAGTTACTGTCGTTGAGTCGCCTGCAAAGATAGGCACTGCAATGCTGGAGGTCTTCAAACAGAGGGGTCTTGTCTGAGGCCGATGAGGAAATTTTGTTGCCTTTTTTTTCTTGTTTTGAGGACGAGAATTAGAATTTATTTGGTTGCTTAAGCCTCCGGCTATAGCTTGTAATAACAAACAAATTCAATTTATGCAGCGGGATTGTAAAGACTCTTGCTGCTGGAAGAATATCTGGGCGGACTGTTCTCAACATCATGTCCATATATTATGAAAGAAAATTTGAAAATTTTCCACTGAATCTTGAATGTAAATAGTTTTAGTTTACTCGACTCTGTATTATTTTGGATTTAAATTATTTTTGTTTTGCTTTCTGGTGTTCACCTTTCATGTTGGTAACAACAAAGAAATACTCCAATTGTCGATTAAAAATTGAACTTTTATAGATAACATGAATTTTAATATAAAATTGATAAAATAGGAGAGACATAGAAAGAAAATGTAATTGCAGTTTTGTTAGTAGAGAATGGGGCTTGCTTTGTAAGAGAAAAAAACTTACCCCTTTTGTTAGACGGATTAAAATGAATAAAATAGACATTTTATGATACTAAGGGAGTAGAAAGAAATTTTAACTGGGTTGAATTGTACCCCTTTTAAAAAGCTGATGTTATTTTGTACTGTGCCCTTTAAGATGAACAACATTCCAATTGGATATTAATCCCTTTTGAAAATCATAAGTCAGTGAACAAAAAATGTGGGATTCAAACGTAGGGTTACCAAATTCGGCATTTCTCCTCCATTTGAATGGTTTTTTTTTTTCAAATGGTCGTATTTAGGAAACAAGTTCCACGTTTGGAAGACTTTTTTTAACTTCCGATAAAGTGTAGACGCGTTTGCATTTTACGTTTATAAGAAAGAGACATAATTATAAAGTGTCTCTCTAAAATATTAAATTTGAATAGTGTAACTGGCAAGGGATTCGCGATAGGGCTTTGACTAGTTAGAGCATCCGCAATGCATTTCTTAATAGTCTCTTATCTTGTCTCTCTGAGACGAGACGGTTAAAAGACGCGTTGCAGCGTCCCGTCTCGTCCCTGTCTCGCCGAGACGCTCGTCCCTCCGAGACGGCTGGCTCAAGGCGTGAAGCCCACTCGCCGGCCCACGAGTGGGCGTCGTCACACTGACGCAATAAATCATTTTTTTATAAATTTGATTTTAATTAAATAAAAATAAAAAATAAAATGATCTAATGGAGAACATTTGGGAAAACTTTGGCAACCAGTAGAGTGCGTGGAAGAAATTAAATTATGTATTTTTAATATTTTTTTAGGATTTTAATTATATTTTTTTTATTTTTGAATTTTAAGTTGTAATTTTATTTTATTTAATGAAGTGTGTTTTTATTAATTGAATTTGTTAGAAATAAAAATAAAAAATAAAATTGAATGAATAGTTAAGGGGTGGGATGGTTAACGGTTAAGAGATGGAGGGTTGCAGGTGGTGTCTCTTAGTTAAGAGATGGAGTGAAAAGTACAGTGGGCCCCATGAATAGTTAAGAGATGAGACAGATACGAGACACCGTTGCGGATAGGGGTGGGAAATTATACTGAAATACCGGACTTACCGTACCGGAAAAATACTGAAAATACCGATTTTTCGGTATACCGTAGTTTCCGGTACGGTATGATACTGTACCGCAGTGTTTCGGTACGGTAACGATATCAATTTTTCTATACCGCGGTATACCGGTATACCGATAGATTATTATTATTATTATTATTTTATTATTATTATTATATATATATATATATATAGGGTTGTGATCAATTGAGATTTTTTAGCCTAATTGAGAATTGAGATGCATTATTAGCCACTCATTTTTATTAAATGAGTGGTCCAGAATTTACCACATGGAAAATATTTTTACATTAATTAATTGTGAAAGGGCAGAATGGTAATTTCATCATACATTTTATTTAATAAATATTTTTTAATTTTTTTAAAAAAAATTAAATTTTTTTTCGATTTTTTATTTTTTTTATTATTTTTATTTTTTTGTCAACTACATATACAATTCAAGTCAACTACACACATATAATGTCAACTACATATACAATTCATGTCAACTGCACATATATAATGTCAACTACATATACGATTCATATCACCTATACACATATAATGTCAACTATAACCTGTTGACATTTGATGTGCAGGCTATTGACATTTGATGTGCAGGGCTATTGACATTTGATGTGCAGGCTACACATCGTAGTTGACATCGTGTGAAAATTAAAAAAATTAAAAAAAATTAAATTTTTTTTTTAAAAATTTAAAAAAAAAAATAAAAAAAATAAATTTTTTTTTAGTTGTTGACATTTTAATACGAGTTGTTGACATTTGATATTCTGGCTATTGAAATGAAATGACGATAATACCCTTAGTTGATATAATCTACTTGTAGTTGACATTTCAAAATGAGTGGCTAAAAATGCATCTCAATTCTCAATTAAGCTAAAAAATCTCAACCTAACAAGACCCTATATATATATATATATATATATATATATATATATCCCTATATATTATATGAAAAGTGACAGCTGAAAAGTAAAGGACAAAAGTAAAAAGTGGTTAAAAAGCAAAAGTGGTCCAAAAGTTGGATGGAGATGTTATCTTCTTCCACATGAATCAAATCAGATCAGCGAATCTAGAATTATCACCATAGAAACACAGATTAACAACTTCATGAACACAGATCTACAATTAAAACCTCAAATCAAAAGATCAAATACCGAAACTGCAACTAAACTTACTGGGTGACATGCAAGGTGGCAGAAACTACGTAAACTAGGCTTTCACATTTAACCATTTCAGATCTAAAATCTACCAGCAAACTGAACTCAAGAACTCAGATCTATCAATTCGGAAATGGAAACATGCTCGCAACAACTAGAAATTACCGTAACTACTGGATTTAAGCTATCTAGGCAGAAAAGAACGAGATCAAACAAGAACCGATGCACAAAAACAACTTCATATCATAGAAACGTTTGGATCACAACTAAGACTGCAAAGTAAGCAAATATTGAAAGTGCAACAAATCCAACGTAAGAAAACAAAGTGCGATTAACTAAGAAAGCAAATAAAGATTGTTTGCCACTCCTGGCGATGAAACTGTTAACACTACGAAACACGCTAACTGGAACGAAAGGATGTGGAACTCCGGCGAGCTGATGAGCTTTAGGTGACCATGGCTGTCGGCGAGGAACGAGAATATGAAGGATAATGCTGAAGGATTGATCTACCGAAAAGAGATTGCTAACTAAGCATAGGAGTTGATGAACTAATCGATTCTGCTTCTCTCTCCAAGTGGCTTCCTTTTATATGGAGGCCTCCCTTGATTTTTAGGGTAGACTTCAAACATGAAATGACTCTTTTGCCCCCTTGCTTGCGGCTGATCTTCCCATCTATCATTCTTCTCCATCTCGAGCCTTTTTGGCATGCATATTGGTCAGGATAGCAACATCGTGACGCCCTTCTCACCTGAATTCTCCTAACATTCCCATACTGACTAGAACACTTCCCTGCACACTTTAGCAACTGTTTTGCAGATATATTCCAATTATGCACATTATACTGACCAGTAACCAAGGCCTAGAATACGACTTATCAAACTGCTCACACTTACCACATGCTTGTCCTCAAGCATGAAGAACAACAAAAGAAGTAAGTCGAATTCTAGCTTGGTTACTCCCCTGACCGACTCTATCCTAACCTAGACCCTAAACTATGGCGCAAAGAAAAACACATAAGCACGGACACATACACATAAACAGAACTAAAGACACTTAAACACATTAACACAACTCAGTTGGGCTATATTTTCAACCATCTCTCCCCTTGGGATCAGGTGCAATCCGGCCTTAGACAGCCTTGAATTTCCGCCCCCCCTTTCCTTGCCAGTCAGTACATCCGCTTGTCAAGATCACCTACACTCGCGGCTTAACACTAGATTCTCTCAGTCACTCACTCCTCACTGGGGATGTTAGGACTGTATTCTCTCATAGCGCTGAACCACAGATGCTTCAGACTTAGATCTCACGTGCGGCTACTGAAGGTCTTTAAGGCTTGTAACGGGGCTATTGGGTTATAGTGTTTGGGGTGGTTGTTCCTAAGGCTCTAAGGTTCAAAAACCATTACTTTATTCTGATGCGGGGGAACTGTGTGCGCTCAGGCTTTCGGCTGCCACTTCTGCTTGGATGGACTTTTTCCGAAGTTGCTTCCCAACTAGTCAGTAACGTCTTGTGGCTTCGCCCTTATTCCTTCTCATTCTTTTTGTGGTCAAGTGTTTTCGACCATTTTCTTCACATTTTCCTTCTTACTATTTTTGGGCCTGGAATGACTTCCTGGTCGATTTTCTCCCTGCTTCTCAATTCTTTTCGCTCCAGTTGATTTCTTTATTGTATGTCCTTCTGGCCAGTTGTCTCCTTGCCTTATGCCTTGCACACACACAATTCCAGGGGCTAGGGGTTATATCTGGGTATATATGGCTAGAAAGTGGGGTTATAAGGGTTGGAAAATATTTCTCTCTTTTTTTTGGGGGGGGGGGTTTCCTACTGTTAGGTTTAGTATACTGAAAAGCATGTTTCGAGCGAGTTCGCACGAATAGAATCTTGCTTGTGTACGAAAAAACTCTACAATTCACTTTTGACCCGATTCAGTATCATTCGAGCAGTTTGTACGAATAGAATCAATATATTATTACATTGTGTTTGCTTGTGCGTTTATAAGATGTTTTATAAACATTTAAATGCATAAGAAGTAAACAAAGCCTAAGTCTTTTGCTTAGTAGACTGGTTGTGGGCGTCGTCCACTTTAAGGTAACTACAGTCGGTTCTATGCAATGCTTTGCTAAAGAAAAAGAAGAATTTCACAACCTAGATAGGCTTTGGCTACCTATCGTGAAAGGTTGCAATGTCAGTCCGATTATTTCTAAGCCTTATTGAAATAAGATGACGTTGGTGTGGTATAACACTGAATGGATCTAACAACAAGACGAGTCTTTATGCTATCTACTGAAAGACGAGGTCTTGATAATTAATTTCTTAATCTACATACGTTAGCATTGAGCATACGACATTGAGTATCTATTACTTTGACTTACCAAAGGTGCGGGTTTTGGTCACCCAACGATCCAGGTATATTGGGTAGTGGTGATCATTATCTAGTGGTGCTAGGATTGCTATTATGTTGAATCGTGCACGAGGTGAGTCTCGTTTGATAATATCCTCAAGAGGAGCTTGAACAAGGTTTTATTATTCGGAAACTGGCCAGTTGGAGTTTTATTACTCTATGAATAATAAATAAGTGTTTCTTGCTAAGTCTACTCTTGGAGTTAATAAGATGTTAATTAATTAAGTCCATAGCAAACTTTAATTAATTAATGGGCATTTATATCTTAAGCGCGGGAAATAAATAATAAACAAAATGGAAACCCGGAATACTTATAATTTCGGATTTGGATGGGGAGTTCAATATTACTTCTGTAGTGGCTGCTTGTAATATTCCAATATAATCTTGTATTAAATTGTGGGTTCAATTTAATTAGTAAAAAGCTAATTGGGGGAGCCCATATCCAAAACCTTCCATAGATCCCTGACTGGGCCCAATATGAACTATTATAAATAGGAGAATAAAAGAGACAGAAAATCAATTTTTGAGAGTGAAATTTCGTTCCCCTCCTCTCTACAGTAGGGGACGAAAATTTCAATGGAATTTCTCCTCCGTGAGATTTTCAGCTCCTCCTCCGTGAGAAAGTTCTGTCTTCTTTATTCGAGTCCTAGTGTTTCGATAAGATCAGCCCACCCTGATGCCGGAATACAGTTCGGGACACCAGTCAGAAGATCTGTGGTCTAGTATTGAAGATCATCGTGGAGAAGGCGCAAGCAATCGACGATTCTTTGGAGAATCAAATCGGTAACTCTAAACAGTAAAATTCATGTTTAGGATTTATATTCTATGAGCATGAATTATTTGCGTTCTAGCATGCAATTCTGTGTTAACATGTGAATAGATTAATTCCATAATCGGTCAAATAGATCCTACGTCTGATTTATTTGTTTGTACAAGTCTTCCGCTGTGCAAGGGGCTCCAAAACCCCAACACCTACTGCCTCCAGTGTTGCTACACGCGGTCACTTTACCCTAGGCACCTTGTGGCAGCCACTCTTTTCTTTTATGAATTAGTGGAAAGTGGTTCCACTTTAGGCTTTTGACTCAAATTTTAAGAGGGCTTTTGTGTTTTGGCTCTAAGTGTGGGCTTTTCTCTCATACTCGCATCATCTATACTGACTAGGAGATACTAAGGGGGGGGGGGGGGGTTTCCATTTTCCAGCATGTCCTATCTCCCTCAATTCCCCTCACCGTCAGTTCGAGACAGTTGAGTTTTAAGCCTAATCAAATAAAAAACTAGACCTAGACACTACACAAACACAGATAACACAGATAACACATATGTACACATGTCATACTGGCCAGTGCATTCCCCCCTCCCACTTCACACGTGTCTGCCCTCAGACGAGGCTGTGAAGTGGAAAAAGGTAATGGCCAGTATGGCTGACACACAGACATACCAAAACACAACAAGACATACTTATACTAAAAACTTCTCACACTTAGACAATATAATAGGCTAAGTGGGAGAGTTTAAAATCTAAACAGAAACCATCAAACCTAAACATATATATAACAAACTCCTCACACTTAGACTATAAAATAGGCTAAGTGTGAGTTGACATGCATACGAAAAAGAAAACAGAAAACACAAACACATGCGCCAAAAATGGCAAACCCTTTACTTTTCACACTTAGACTATTGCGTAGGCTAAGTGTTATGAAAGGGGTTTGCTCACATACTACACAGATTATACTACCTGAAAACACAGCAAAACACAATTAAAATATGAAAAACTAAAAACTGAAAATAAAAAGAAAACTAACTGGTCAGTATGGTTGGTCACTTGTTCCTCCTGCTCCTTCGCGGGGCAGGTTGTGGTGCAGGTGGTTCTTTCGGTTGTTTCTCCTCATTCTCGGACTGTTTGTTCCCAGATTGTGCCGACTCTTCGGCATCTCCTTCCTCTTGTTTCTCTTCTTCTGTCTCGGTCCCCATGGGTTCATCATCCTGGCCTCCATGGCCAATCGGTCCAGCTTCATAGACCAACTTCCCGGTCGCCAGTTCTTTTAGGATTTCTTCCATCACAGTTGCCAAACGGCTTAACTCCGCTCTTGCTTTCCTATTATCATCGGCTAACTCTGCCACTGCTTTTTCCAACCTCTCATGCCTCTGCTCATGCGCTGGTGTTCCCTGGGCTGCCGTCGCTCTCCTGGCTGGTATAGCTTCTTCTCCCATCACGTAGAAACGTGGTATGCCCTGCCTCATGTAAACGGTGTTCGTTCGGACGAACAAAGGTTTATCAAAGAGGCCAGGAGGGTCGACCATCGTCAAGGGGGATAAGTCCTCTCCCTCCGAGATAGCTATGTTGTTCCTGACAAATACTCCCAATATATGGCAGAGGAAGGGGTTTCTCGCTGGGTGGGTGGCGATGAGGTGACACTGGTACGCGGTCCAGAAGCCCAGGTGCACTGTCCTTCCGCGCTTAGCGCACCAGAGGAGGTACAGTTCGGTCATTGAAGTTCGGACGGCGGAATTTGATTGCCCCAACAAATTAAATCCAGGTAAAGTTGTACCAGACGCAGAATCGGGTTGTTGAGTAAGCTCCTCCCAGGCTTCCTGGGGCTCAAATTCCACATGTCTGAGGGGAATTCCCCGCTCCCTACTTCTCCACTCTGGCCCTATGGCCTCCTCCAAACTGCACATTCCCAGATGCACGGTCCACTCAATCAAGCTCATCCGTATCTCTCCGCCAAACATCCTAAAACTGATACATTCCTCATCTAGATCAGTGGTGACCTTAAACCTAAAGGTCGTGAAAAAATCCTTCACTAATCTAACCGGGACACTCGGATCTCCATTCTCCAACAACCACTCAAAACCCAACGCACGCAAATAAGCCAGAAACGACTCACGAGCTTCCAACTCATCCAAGGAAGGGAAATGGAGTGCCTTTCCACATTTAACCTGTTTGCTCTTGTCATCCTTGGTGCCGAAAGCATCTTGGAGCTTTTTGGAGTCGAAAAGTTTCATCTCCTCCACTAACTTGTCCGTGAGCTCCACTGCCCATCTTCTGAATCGGAGTCTCTCCGCAGGAGGATGTAATAGCTCCCGATGATTGCCTGGGAGTTGTTGCTCCTTGTACTCCTCATCCTCCATGGATGTATCGCTATCTGATTCGGATTCATCACTGGCAGTGTAATCGTTATCGCTCGACTCTCTGCGGTTTGGTGGGGTTCTCTGAGTAGCTTCAGTTATTACTACGCCAGTATTGAATGTGCGCTGCCTCTTGCTGCTGGGCTTCTTCTTGACAGGGGCTTTCCCTTTCCGTTTCCTTTCTACTTGATATCTGGCTTCCTCTCCGTCATCCTCGTCTTTCTCTTCTTCGGGTTCCTTCTCAGCTTGTGTCAAAAGTGGATCCTGGGTAGTAAGGTCGGTCTCTCCGCTGGTACGGGCATTGTCAATTCTCTACTCCTCGTGGCCTACTGACTTGGATGCGAGGTCCAGACCCTCAGCCATCCCGTCAGCCTCTTCACCTTGGCCACTCGGTGTTGGAGAGACCGCTTCGGTTTCCATTGTAGTATCCTCTAGGTCAGTAGCAGGTAAAGACTCCTCCCCAGGTTTGGTGGGAGTGGTCCTCTCCTCTTCACTCAAGATCTCCACGGGATCTGCCTCCGTGTTCGGATTCGCCTTACTAGCTGCCCACTTTCCTAAGCATCGTTGAGATACCCTTTGCGGCTTTGGCCGACAAGCCTCAGGTTCGCCCTTCAACACCAACTTTTTCTTGACGGCCTTCGGTTTTGTCACCGGAGGTGCCACTGGGTTGGGTACTTCTGGTCTTGCTTCTGTTTCCTCTGCTTCCACATGCACATCACTCTTCCCCGCCTCTGTCTGGGGTTCACTGACTCTGGCTCTTTCTCTCCTGCCCTGCCTTCAACATCTTCTCCTACTGCCCTAGATGTGAGGTTCAGATCCTCAACCATCGTGGCAGTATCATCTTCCCTCTGGTTTACTCCAACCAAAATCGCCTGAAATTCGTCATCCGTCATTAGGCCTTGTTTCTTGGCCGTCTCATTTAAATCTATCTCTTCCCTCGCCGTTCCTTGAGAAACGGTCCCCGCCGCCAGCGTTTTCTCTGGTTCATCATCTCCCTGTAGGCTCCCATATTCCCTGCTTTACCTCGCTCCACGTTCATCTGAGTTGGAATCGTAATGGGCGGATATGGGGTCAACCTCCAACGAATCACTTTGTTGTGGAGTTTGGGAGGGGTTCCGAAGATTCTGGCGGTACGGTTACCGATGGAGATTTTCTTTCTGGTGGAATTTCGGCGGAAATCGGAATGGAAACAGTTGGTTGTACCGTGGATTGCACATTCGGTTCAGATGGGGCTCCTCCGGTCATACTCCCTTTTCCCCCCATTTGACTAAAATCGGCCAGCGCCGCCGCCCAATCTCTGTTAGGGTTCTATAGTCGAAGGAATTCCGCCATTGCATCCAAGGAAACCATTGTTGGCGCCTGAGGAGTCGGCTCCAGTGGTTGTGGGCTTGGCGGCCGTTCTTCCTGCGGTGGTGGTGATTTTGGAGTTTCTTCCCTGCGGGTTGAAGTGGGTTTGATTTTTGTTGCCCATGCTTTCTTTCCCATGGCTTAGACTTGTGATTTCTTAGGTGAATGTGGGTGGTGGTTTTTGTGGAGTGATGGTGGAAAAATGCAAAGAGAAATGGAAAAATTGAGGGTTTGTGAAATGAAAAATTAGAAAGACGGTTCAGTTATGGGGTGGAAAAAGCGTAGTTGGGGTTTGTAACCGGTGATAGGCGGGTTCTAGGTTGGCTTTGGTTAGTGTGAGGGACGGTTTAGCTAGCGGTCTCCTGATTGGATGTCGCCCATCCTTTCACTGCACCACGCGCCTCTTTTCAGTCGCTGCCTACTTGCAATGCTGCAGCAAGCCCCAAATTCAAATTCTGCCCTATAATGATTTCCCCCTATATTTTCCTAGAGTAGAAACAAAGTAAAAAGGACACTTAAATAAATTGGGGAGTTTCAACAAAATGGTATTCTGATGGTCAGTACGTACTCCCTATTAACATTTGAGGTCCTAAAAAATATTTTTGGGTTTTCTTAAATTAACTAGCATGCAAAGGTTCAAATTAATTAACTACCACATATGTACCATATTTACATCTTCCTTAGGAAAATTGGAATTCTACTTTGCCAGCATATGTACATTACGCTAAAGGAGCTAGCTCAGTAGAATCCCAATCCCTATCCTACCGGTTAGTATGATACCTGAGTATGTGGTTGCAGTGGGATCTCATCCACTACAGCCACATCACTATTGGCCATAAATACTTTCAGCCTATGCCCATTCACAATAAAAGGTTCAGAGTTAGGAAGACTCCCTGAAATCTCCACTGCTCCATTAGAACGGAGTGTGGTGATGACATAAGGCCCTGTCCATTTCGACTTGAGTTTTCCAGGCATGAGCTTCAACCTCGACTGGAAGAGTAGTACTTTCTGCCCAACATGAAGATCCTTGGTCCTCAGATTCCTGTCGTGCCACAATTTGGTTCGCTCTTTGTACCACATGGCTGAATCAAACGACTCCAATCTGAGTTCCTCTAACTCCTGCAGCTGCAGCTTCCTTTCCTCTTAACAGGCTGTAGCATCCATATTCACTTATTGTACTGCCCAGTATGCTCGGTGCTCAATTCCCACTGGTAAGTGGCACATCTTTCCAAAAATGATTCGGTACGGGGACATTCCTATGGGGGTTTTGTAGGCTGTGCGATATACCCATAGAGCATCCTCTAACCTCATACTCCAGTCCTTCCTGGAAGGATATACGGTCTTCTCCAGAATCTTCTTTATCTCTCGGTTAGAGATCTCTGTCTGCCCGTTCGCTTGCGGGTGGTAGGGGCTTGATAGTCTATGATGCACACCGTACTTCTTCATCAAGGCTTCGATGGTGCGGTTACAGAAGTGGGTGCCTTGATCAGATATTATGGCCCTTGGTACTCCGAATCGACTGAAAATGTTACCTTTGAGGAACTTGGCTACCTCCCTTGCTTCACACGTGCTCGTGGCCTTGGCCTCTACCCATTTGGAGATGTAGTCAACTGCAACTAAGATATATAAGTTCCCATACGACGAGGGAAAAGGCCCCATGAAATCCATCCCCCATATGTCGAACAACTCACAAACAATGATCGGGACTTGCGGCATTTCGTCTCGCGTGGATATTCCATCGGTCAGTTGACAACGCTCACAACTTCTACAAAACTCGTAGGCATCTTTATTGAGGGTTGGCCAATAAAATCTGCTATCCAGAATCTTTCTCTCTGTCTTCTTGGGACCGAAATGTCCTCCACATGCCAGAGAGTGGCAATGCGTCAATACGTCCCTCTGCTCCCAGTCAGGAACTCATCTTCTTATCACTTGATCGGCTCCTACCCTCCAAAGATACGGGTCGTCCCAAAAATAGTATTTCGACTCACTCTTGATCTTCATTCTTTGAGCTTTGGTCACGTTCGGCACTTCTGGAAGCTCCCCTGAAACAAGGTAGTTGGCTTGGTCCGCATACCATGACTCCTCCCCTACTTTTTCCTTTCCTCTTTCTGTCACATCCTGGCCAGTAAGCTTCATCACTTCTTCCTAGTTAATTTTTCTGGCGGCGAAAATAACTTCACACAAGTGTTCTTCCGGGAATCGATCTCTCAACTCCTCGCTATTTCTATCCTGCACTATCCTGCTTAAATGATCCCCAACCTTATTCTCAACCCCTTTCTTGTCTTCCACCTCCCAATCTAACTCTTGTAACAAGAGTACCCATCGGATTAAGCGGGGTTTGGATTCTTTCTTGGTAACCAGGTACTTAATGGCTGCATGGTCAGTATAAACGATGACCCTTGACCCCAACAAGTACTGCTGAAACTTCTCGAATGAATAAACCACAGCTAGCATCTCCTTCTCCGTGGTATCATAATTCCTTTGAGCTTGATTCAATGTCTTAGATGCATAAAAGATCACATACCTTTTTCACTCGATCTTCTGACCCAGAACCGCTCCTACTGCATAATCGCTGGCATCACACATCACTTCGAACTGATGATCCCAGTCAGGAGCCCGGATAATCGGTGCGGATATCAGCTTTTCCTTGAGCAAGTTGAAAGCAGCCTTGCATTGATCATCAAAATTGAATTCTACTTCGTTTTGGAGAAGTCTGGTGAGGGGTTGGGCAATTTTGGCGAAGTCTTTAATGAATCAGCGATAAAATTATGCGTGCCCCAGAAAACCCCTTATTTCCTTCTGGTCAGTAGGAAAAGGTAGTTTGGAAATGATGTTCACTTTGGCTTGATCCACTTGGATACCCCTCTCTGACACCACATGCCCTAGGACGATGCCCTCTGTGACCATGAAATGACATTTCTCAAAATTCAAGACTAGGCTCTTCGCTCGACACCTCTCCAAGACTACATCCAAATGACGAAGGCACGAGTCGAAAGAGTCTCCGTAGACTGTGAAGTCATCCATGAATATTTCTATACACTCCTCAATTAGATCAGAAAATATGCTCATCATGCATCGCTGATATGTTCTCGGAGCGTTGCAAAGTCCGAACGGCATGCGTCTGTACGCATAGGTTCCAAACGGGCAGGTGAAGGTAGTTTTATCCTAGTTTTCAGGATTCACGTAAATCTGAAAATACCCGTTGTACCCATCTAAAAAACAAAATTACTTCTTCCCAGCCAGTCGCTCCAACATCTAATCGATGAACGGTAGGGGGAAGTGGTCTTTCCTGGTCTCGGTGTTCAGCTTGCTGTAGTTTATGCACATCCGCCAACCAGTGACTAGCCTTGTCGGTATTAGCTCATTCCTCTCATTTTGAACCACTTGAATCCCAGACTTCTTGGGGACCATGTGCACAGGGCTGACCCACTCGCTATCGGGCACCGAATAGATAATCCCTAATGACAACAACTTCAAGATTTCCTTCAATATTTCCTCCCGCATGTTGGGATTCACCTTTCTCTGCGAATCTCGATGTGCCTTCGCCCCTCTTCTAGCCTAATATGATGCATACAGACGTCGGGGCTTATTCCCACCAAATCTGTAAGGCTCCATCCAATTGCTTTCTTGTTCCTGCCTAGGACGGTCAGTAGCCTTGCTTCTTGCTCCTTTGTTAGGCTGCTGCTTATGATCACCGGATATAAGTTTTCCTCCCCGAGAAAGGCATACTTCAGGGTTACTGGCAACTTCTTCAATTCAACTTGTGGGGGAAGTGTGTCTGCTGGGAGAGGGTTTCTTGCAGCATCCCATTCCTTTTCTAATTTTCCCTCTGAGAGTTCATCTGTACTGACTGGTAGCTTAGCCCCTGCGGCTCCAATAAATTCTGATTTCTGGCAGAAGTCCTTAATAGCTCCTTCTATCTCTTCATCAGTTAACCCTTGGCTACTGATCAGGTCACACCATGCAGCTGCCTCTACATCAGCCTGCCCATATACATCCAATGCTTGTAGCTTTTTCTGCAATAATTCAGTTTCAAGAAAATCTTGGACTAGAGGGTCAATTACATCCACATAGCATAGATTTTCAGAATCGATAGGCTTTTTCATGGCCTCATTGATATCAAATGTAAACTTTTCTCCATGAAAATCAATACAAATTGTTCCCTCAGCCATATCTACAATCGTCTTGGCTGTCCTAAGAAATGGTCTTCCTAACAAAATACCGCTAGACTCCCTAGCTTCAGACTCACCCATCTTGATCACGTAAAAGTCAGCAGGATAAGTAAAATCATGTACTCTCACCAACACATTCTCTAACACTCCCTCAGGACTTATACACGACCTATCAGTCAGTTGGATTAATACCCTAGTGCTAGACAACGTTACTCCCTTCAGCCGATTATAAACTGACAATGGCATAACATTTATAGAAGCTCCCAGATCACACATTGCATGCTCGATTTTTACATCTCCTATAGTTATAGGCAAAGTGAACATACCTGGGTCTGCTCTCTTGGGTGGTAGCTTTTCTTGCACAATTGCTGACGCTATCCCTTCCACCATGATCTTCCTATCCTTCTGGGCTTTCCCGGCTATGAATTCTTTGATAAATTTTCCAAGCGGGGGTAGCTTCACGGCTTGGAGGAATGGTATGGTGACATTCATCTTCCCAAAAATTGACATGTAATCCACTGGGTTTTCCTTCTTCCTCTTGGTCACGAAATGATAAGGGAATGGCTTTTTCCCCTTCTCTTCTTCGACGAGCTCCTTGACAGCCTTCCCGGAGTCTTTCTCGGGCACATTCTGGGTTGGAGTTTCCTTCGTCAGTTCTTTTTCCTTAGATGAGTCCACCTTGGGCTGCCTGCTTCCGGTTTCACTGTCCCTCGACGGTTCCTCACTCAAGAAAAATGGATCTTGCATTTGGGCTAGAGGTTTGTGTAGCACCTCTTCCGAGACAACGTCTCTCAGTAATGTTGCTCCACTTGATTCCCCACTGGACTTCTTTGGTTTGGGCCCCTCATAGGAGGTACCGGACCGCAATGTGACCTTGCTCACGTTTGCTTTCTTAGGCACATGGACTGTAGACGGGAGTTTCCCTGAATTTCCTTTTAACTCACCCATCGAACTTGCCAGCTGGGCCAACTGCCTATTCATCATATCAATGTTCGCTTTATGCTTCTTCTGGGCATTCTGCATCCCCTGCACAACTTCATTATTGGACTGCAACTCACCCTTGGATGTTTTTTGCTTGTGCTTTTTAGTGTTTTATTTTGTAATATTTTTATTTCACTTTTTATGGAAATGTCTAACCGGGACTCCTAATGCCAGACGGATGAAAATGGTCAACCGGGACTCCTAATGACAGACGGATGGAGTACTTAATTTTTTTTAAAAAAAACTACATTACTAAATTTAAAATAACTTAATCTAGTCATATAAATCTAACTTCTTTCTCAAATTTCTGTCAAGCCTCCGGCGGGCGGCCGGATCGGTGGCATTTTCAAAGCTGCTGGTCGCGTCAAGTATAAACCTATACTTGTAACTCTCGCGAAAACCACCGAACTCCTGGAGCACTGAGGCCACGAGCTGAGTTGACGGTGCAAGCGGGGGAGCAGATCCAGACGTGGCCGCCTTCCCTCTGGCCTGGGCTCTGGCAGTCTTGTTGCCAATGGGACGCCTAAAAGTAGACGTAGGCATGCCGGAACTCCCTTCCGGCTCAGCATTGAGGTCCACAGGCGGGCCGCTGCTGTTCTTGTATGTTTTTCGTCAGCTTTGACATTGAGGACGCGGCCGGTATCCCTCCGTCGAACATTGGTTTGTCCTTCAAGATCAACCAAATATTGTAGAACTTGAACTACCCGTACTTCGACCGGTACTCGACCATTGCTTTCTGGATGACAACCTCCATGCTCTCACCGCTGCCCCTTCCGTCCCTCAACTTCGTGTAGATATCCCTAAAGTTGTTGACGTGGAGCTTGATCCGATCCTAACACTTGCGGAGCTGCTCCTTGTTCCGCTTGTACCCCCAACTCGGCTTCACCCCATTGTATCTAGCCTCAATGCGATCCCACATCCTGGATGAAGTCTGGTGGTTGGCGTATATCGAGTCCTTCGATATATCGACCCAACACTCAACCACCTTCATCTACTCATCCATGGTGTAGTCTGTACGCCCCATGGTGTACTCGTTGTTGGGATCGTTGGATGGGAGTACGACTGGCGCCTTTTCCTTCCGTGCCATCCTCTTCTTCCTCCTCGTTGCCTTAGGAGCGGAAGGTTGCCCACAGCTCGGCTCCGTCTCCTCGACTCGGTAGGCATCGGGGTTGAAGAACGGATCGCACTTAGTCTCCGAAACGAAAGTGGACCCTACATATCCAGGAGTCTCGACCCGGTAGTCTTTGTCCCCGGGCCAACGACGCCGCCACCGCCACTGCCGAACATCGGGATATCGTCGTCGGCACTATTTGGGTTTGAGAAATTGTTGGGATCCATATTTGATAGAGAAAAGAGAAGAGAAGAGAGTAGAGGAGTACAGCGTGCATGTAAAAAATTCGGCAAAACGCGTCGAGATCATCCTTGTCTGCGGTCCTGCAATGGATGAATGACCTCGCTCGGCCGACTCGTTCGCCCGATCGTCCTTCACTCTGCAATGGGCGGACGATCTTCTGACGATCTTCGGACGAGGACGATCTTCGGAGATCATCCGGATGAGTATCCTGTTAGGGTTTTGTTTATTAGAAATCACCTTTCGAATGATTGGATACTGTAAAACTCTAATTGTTATTTTCCAATAAATGCAACAAATTATTTTTTTGTCATAATATTGTTATGTTTTACATTTAATGGTTGTTTATTACATATTTAAATGTATAAGCAAACGTAACAAAGTCTAAGTCTTTGTTTTAGTAGACCGGTTGTGGGCGTCATCTAATTTAAGGTAACACGGTCAGTTCTAAACAAAGAAAAATAAGAATTTCTCAACCTAGATAGGCCTAGACTACCTATCGTGAAAGGTTGCAATGTCAGTCTGATTATTTCTAAGCCTTATTGAAATAAGATGACGTTGGTGTGGTATAACACTTAATGGATCTAACAACAAGACGAGTCTTTATGCTATCTACTGAAAGACGAGGTCTTGATAATTAATTTCTTAATCAATGTACGTTAGCATTGAGCATACGATATTGAGTATCTACTACTTTGACTTACCAAAGGTGCGGGTTTTTCGTCACCCAACGATCTAGGTATATTGGGTAGTGGTGATCATTATCATCAATCATCAAGCTCAACATAGTCTTCTAGCTCATCATCATCACTATCATCGGCATCCATTTCATCTTCATCCTCCATTGCTTCATCCTCTTGATCTCCACTTACACTATCCTCAAATTCTTCCTCCTCCGATTCTTCATCTACAAGCGCAAGCCTTTTCCTTTTCCCTTTCCCTTTTCCAGGTATGATAGGTTCTTTTTTCTTAGAAACTCTAAGACAACTTGAACTAGATGTAGAAGATTCTTTCCTCTTCTTTGACCTAGTATATGTCCTAGGCTCTCCAACACCCGAAGCCTTATACACCATGTTCCAATCAAGTGTATCATCGTCATCATGAACCAAATGATTACCACCATCAATATCATCATCATCATCATCCAACTCCCCAACTAGTCACTCATTGCACTCATCAATATCATCTAGAATAATAGGATCAAATTCATCGGTTGCATTAAGCTTGTTCCTATCATGCAATTTTTGGTTATATTTCACATAAACCAAATCTTGCATCCTCTTATGCTCGAGCCTATTTCTCTTTTTTGTATGAATCTACAAAATAAATATAATTAATAACATAATTGTTATTTATAAATATTATTAGAAACTAAATCACTATAAGTACAGTAAGTAATCTTTAAAAAAAAGTACATTAAGTGGTAAAGTACTAACCTGCTCAAGACTGATTTCTGTTCCTTCTTTTCCTATTTAAATTACAGTCGCAAGTTTGATGGTAAAGCATGTAATAGAACCACAAAATAGAAAAATACCTTGTCGGAAAGCTGGAAGGTGCTGAAAGCTGGAAGGTGCTGGTCGCTGGACTGTTGTTTGAAGGTGCTCGGCTGCTGTAGGCGGCGGCGGCGGGGCAACAGTGGGTGGCAGATTGTGGGCGACAGTAGAGATGAAAAGGGTTGTGGAATTAGGGTTTAGAATTATTGGGGTTAGAATTATTTGGGTTAGAATTATTGGGCTAGAATTATTTGGGTTAGAATTATTGGGCCTATGCAAAATTAAATTAAAAAATAAAAAGCCCAATAAAAGTCAAAATTAGCACCAAAAAGTCAAAATTGGGCTAAAATACCGCTATTGCGGGATATGGTAGCGCTATAGCGCCACAACCGCCACGGGCATAGCGGCCGCCACAGAAAAATGCTACGTATCGGTGTAGCGATAGCGTTTTCATTAAAAACTGATATGCTATAGCGCTATATCCCCGCTATAGCCGCTATTTGACAACATTGGGCTCAACAAGGAGAGATAACAGTGATTGCAGATCTAGCTACCACAGGCCAAATTCCAAGAAACTACCTCCTGGGAGGTAGTATCCGTCGTTTGTTCCCGCAAAAAAAAGTTTCCAGAGAGGGCAAAGACGCGTGAGCTTCTCGCGTGTTTACTTATAGACGCGTCTTCCTCTCGCGTGTTTACTTATAGACGCGTCTTCCTCTCTCGTCTCTAAAAAGAAACACGCATTCTGCTATCGCGTCTCTAAACATACACGCATCAGGCTGATGCGTGTCTCCCTTGGATACAAAAATCAGTCCAGGCTGCTTCTCTGCCTCTCACAGAACGTTCTGCTTCGTCGCCCCATTCATCCCAACCAGCAAAAATCGAACCCTAATCCGACATTTAGCTTCTCCCATTCCAATTTGAAGTGTTGTTAGGTAACTTTCTACCCTTAGTTTCGATTATTATTGGTATATTTTAGTTGGGTATAAGATTTAGGGTTCATGGTTTTAAATTTTTTTGTTGAATTTGGTTGAATTTAGAGTATATGATGTTTTGTCGTACTTATTTTGCAGGTTTGATGGTGTTTGTGAGTTTATATTGGGATGGAAAAATTATTCAGCTCCCAGGTTTGGGTGTTGCTTATGATCCCCCTCGTGCAAAACCATTTATTATATTGAATGAAAAGATATCTTATTATCAGCTAGTTTCAATGATATGTGAAAAAATTGGAATTGATTTGGATGCACATACGATTGCTTTAACATGGAGGCATCCTGTGATTTTTAGTGGAGTGGTGAATTATATAGCTACACCAGTGGATGATAATTTGTTGGAGTATATGTTTGCTGAAAATCCACGTCAAATTAAACTTTTTATTGAATATACTCCTGTGACTACTGCGTTGCAATTTGAACCACCTATCACTCAGCATGATGTTGGAACGTCTAGGAGAGATGATTATCATAGTTTTGATGTCGGGACATCTAGGAGGGATGATGAATATCATAGATTTGAATTCAACACATTTGGGAGGGAGGTTGATGAACAACTAGATGTACCAAATGTGACATGTGATGGTTATGATGGTTCAGATGGTTATGATAATTGTGATGGTTCAGATAATTGTGCTGGTTTAAATGGTTCTAATAATTGTGCTGGTTTAGATGGTTCTGATTGTGATGGTTCCGATGATTCTCAACCAAGTGATCTTGATTATAGTGCAGAATCATATGAAGATTCTACAGACGACGAGACACTTGAAATCATGGTTGAGAATTATGTACAACCATCTGTTCGTGAGGAGCAACCTGATCCCGACTATGTGCCTGAAGAGTTACCATTTTTTCGATCATTACCATGTGAAGGCAGCCGAGGTTACGTTTCAGAAGACCATGGTGTGGGTGAAGAAGATATGTGGTATTGGGATGAGGATAATCCGAGACATATAGATGTGGGAACGAAATTTGATAGCAAATTGCAGTTGAAAACTGCTGTGACATTATGGCATGTGGGAACATGTCGGATGTATGAGGTTATGGATAGTAAATCAAGAAGATGACATGCAGTTTGTAAGGACCCATTTGGTCCGAAAAGAAAAGGCAAGGACCTTGGGCAACGATACCCATGTAATTGGGAGGTTAAAGCAACGTTTAAGAAACGTGAAGGTAGCTGGTCTATCAGACATAATCAATCACGCGTCTGTGATGATTATCTATTTCCAAAAATGGCCCTCAAAGCGCCGAATATTGAAAGGAGTTGTTTCCTCGCCTGCCCACGCCTTGCGATATATATGACTGTGCTGATAATGCAATACAGAAAGATCTTCTGGTCCATATCGCTACATCCTAATATAATCAACAATTAACAACATTCGACACCAAATTCATCACCAATTCATCCCTATTTCAACAACAAATTCATCACAAATTTCAACACCAAATTCATCCCAATTTCAACACCAAATTCATCCCAACGTGTCTTTCATCACAATTCAATACCAAATTCATCACAAATTTCAACACCAAATTCAACCCAATTTCAACACCAAATTCATCCCAACATGTCTTTCATCACAATTCAACACCAAATTCACCCCAATTTCAACACCAAATTCACCCCAATTTCAATACCAAATTCATCCCAACATGTCTTTCATCACAATTCAACACCAAATTCATCACAACACCAAACATTTGAAACCAATTTTAATATTTCAACAAAAATTCGACACCAATTTCAATATTTTAACAAAAATTCACCACCAATTTCAATAATTCAACAAAAATTCGACACCAATTTCAATAATTGACAAATTCAATAATTCAACCAAAAATTTCAAATCATGAACCCTAAATCTATAATAACCAACTAAAATCGAAATTAAGGGTAAAATCTTATCTAACAACACTTAAAAGAGGAATGGGAGCAGCTATATGTCGGATTCACTTCGATTTTCGTCGGCTAGATGACGATTTCGCAGCTTATCACCGTGCAAAGAGGGGGAGCGCTGGGAGTGAGGAAGAGGGCAGAAACTGGGAGTGAGGAAGAGGGCAGAAGCCTCGTAATTTCATTCATTCAAATACGCATCAGCTTATCGCGTGTATAAATTCAAACACGCATGAGCAAATCGCGTGTATAAATTCAAACACGCATTAGCAAATCGCGTGTTTAATTGAAAAACGCATGAGCAAATCGCGTGTTTAATTGATACACGGATACTACCTCCCAGGAGGTACTTTCGTGGAATTTGGCCAGCTACCACAGCCTACAAACTCAAATTAGCATCTGTTGGCATGGTTAGTTTTGCTTGCCTTGTAATTTCTTCACTATTTTCACTGTTTGAAATTATGCCATTTGCTGGAAGCGTCAGCATTTTAACTTCTAATATCATGAAATCTCGTCATGAAGCTCATGTTTGCTATAAGCTATGCATTTATGGTGTCCTTTAATCGTTTGATTATGGTAAAATCAGTATGACTCTCAAACTTGCGAAAGTTGTCACCCTAGGCTAACATTTTTAGTATTGGCCGGCCTTAAATTAAGTAACTATAACCAACTGGACAAGATATGAACTAGTATACCTCTTTGGATGACACCATAGTAACCTACTTGCAGTTTTGATTGTTTTATTCTATCTATCAAGGAACTATATGCATATACATAATACACTATGCAAGATGACTTTTCCTTTTGATTAAACAGAGACTTCATCAAAGCTCTAGATCTTTATTGTCCTCTCACTACTTATTATTTATGTACTAATGTAGAGTGGGGTTTTAGAGGACATTTTTGTGTGATTTTGCAGGAATGGATGTTTGAACTGCTATAATCTCTTAGGAGTTTCAAAAAAATAAACATTCAAGATACTGCTCTTTTCTTGGGATGACACAAAAAGTTGTAAGTTCCACTCCTTGCATACAACATCACTTATCTAACCAGTTGTTCATGTAGTCATTGTTGGAAGATGAACTTTCATTTAAAACAAACTGCTATGTTTTTTTTGAACGGTAATTTCAATGCTCTACTTGATTTTCTTTTTCTGGAAGTTAAAGAATTGTTACAATTGCTGGTGTTGAGTTTCGTTAATAGTGGATGATTGCTCTCTCTCTGCAGATGTAGCGCTACACGGTTAATAAACTACCCATTGTTTTAGATGTTTCCAAAATGCAGGAAGGTTGTTGTTTGTATAAGTTAATCGAAGATCTTTATAAGAATTTGTACCTCAAGCCTAATAGTTCAAACGTCGGGACCTCCAATTGCTTCAGCCTGTTGCTCATCTTCTTTCCTAAATATGAACATGAATGGACAATGCTTGTGAAGGGAGAACTATATACAGGTTAGATCACTCTCTCATACACTCACAGACTCACACACACATATTTGTAGACTGCCAATACTATCACTCGTCATATTTGGCATTTTGGGGACTAAACTTTTCTAAGGCACAAAATATCATAAATAGGAAGGTTTGATGTTTCCAAGGGACAATAGATTTTTTGCTTTGCTAGGAGAAAATGAGTGAAGGAAGTAGGAACTTTTTACTGGCTCTCACTTGCTATTGGCTTCATGGAACTCCTCGTCTACATCAAGTTTGGACACCATGTGTATCTAGTTATATTGGTATCCATGATATACATCGGTATAACTGATAGCGGTAGTTTTCGCAGTGTGTTTGTGAGATCGTTGTGAAAGACTAAGGCCTTGCAATGTGTTGATCTCATGCTAAAGAGTTAGTTAAGAAGATGCTGTTTGAGCCAGATGTGGACATGTGGTTGTGTGGGGCGCTGTTCGGGGCTTGTGGGCTGCATTCTTGTCTGGAAGTTGGTGAGTTCGCAGCAATGAGAATATCTAAAGTGAAAAAAGATAATCTGGCAGTTTACTCGCATGTGTCGAAGATATACGGTGCGAATGGCACTCGAAGTGGTGTGTTTCAGTTAAAGAAGATGATCAGAGAAGGGCAGGGGAAGAAACAAAAGACTGGTAGTTGGATACAATCCAAGTAAAGTGCACAATTAGTATTCTATTTTGATTCAGTATGTGAAATATTGTTAATTTGTTGAAATATTGTTAATTTGATTCCTTCAATGTTGGAACTTTGTGATGAAGATATAGATTGGTTATTTGTTTGAATTTTAATCTAAATTTATTAGTTGTAATGGATATCATTCTATAATTTGAGACACCATAAATTGCATTTACAGACATTTTTAATAGTGTATCTATCTAATTTGCATTTTGGGACGCTTTATAATAGTCTCTAATTTGCATTTAGGGACGCTTTTTAATAGTGTCTCTAATTTGAATTTGGGGACGCTCGTCTTAGAATTAATTCACCGCCACTTCTATTTTGTGTCCTTATTTTTGTTTGGCACACCACTGATAGGGACTCTTTTTTAAAGCGTAGGTGAATTATTTAGCAACAAACATTAGCGTTCCTAATTGACTAAAAAAAGCGTCCTTACCTGTTATTTTTGTTGTAGTGATTATTTGTTTTCCAAAGCTATGGTTTGTGTCTTCGGTAATCCTAGATTTATTCTAATTTTATCGCATAACTTTCTAGGGTATATTACAGATGATAGTCCAACCCGCCATTGTATGTTGGTAAATTGTGTGGACATATGGTTTTACAAAATTACGTATTGTAAATTGCATAGATTCAAAATTCTTGTTAACTAAAGAGGTCTAGGTTTACATGCTTGTTTATCGGTCCATATATTTTTTTTCATTGTTATATTCATTATGTCTAAACATTTGTGAGTGGATCTCCATGGTGAATAAGTAGGGAGCAATGATTCGGTCAGGTCGTACTCATCGTTTGTGGTCAACATGTGATGAAAAAATATAATATTAGTTGCCTCGTTACTCGAATTGGTTGTTCAATGATGGAAATCAGATAATGGTTTACAAGGTGGTTATCGCATGCGTTTCAAAGAGAGTTTGCAGAAGGAATTTCAATCAACAGGAATTTCAATCAACAGACCTCAAGGCTACTCCCCATATTATCTCGAAGATATCTTAGAGGAACATGAGCTATAGCAATCTGCATTAGATACTAACAAGGAGTGGTATGTTAGGGATATTTACTTAAATGTGAATAATAGGATCTGCATTAGATACTAACAAGGAGTGGTGTGTTAGGGATATTTACTTAAATGTGAATAATAGAATCTCCTGAAAGGCGTGAAACACTTTCAGATTAAATCAATTTGGTGGTTCTACTAATATTTGATCGGATAAAATTCAAGTTTAGAAGTTTCGTATGTTGATTCTGCGATCACTACTTTGAACCGAAAACGATCAATAAGAAGAGGCCTGAAACGAAATGTCGCGTCTCTTCGGATATTAACTGATTTTAACTGTTTTTCAAGGGTTTCGAAAATTGTAAATTAGTCCTTCGACTATCAGAAGTTATATTTCCGGATGAATTTCCTACACAACAACTTTAATGGAAATAAAAAAAATATTCCAAGCTGACCTGGGGCTCTGCCCCTTGGACCCCACCAGGGGCTGCCGCCCCTTGGACCTCGCTACTCGGGGGCGCTGCGCCCGAACCCCTGTCTAATCATAATGAATTCAAATAAGCGTGCACTCCGCACTTCCCAACTTATATGATGTCTCATTATAATAATATTGATCAATCAAGTTAATCCAATTACACTAAAATAACAAACAATCCTCCCCTATTTTAGTGCAATCCTTGATTAACTAAAACAAGTAATCTCAAAATTCAAACTTTTGCATAAATGAAATATCGTAACGATTGAATTGCACCTTAGTACATTACACATTCCATACATTCGAATACCCAGGGTGTCTCTAAGGATTGAACCCTGGGAACTCACATTGAATACACGAAGATAATGTACACAAAAGTTTACATACGAATATATTCTATCTTGACACTATATTTACTAGCTTATGTCATTATCCTTCTGAAGGGAGGATTTTTGCACGTGTGTCGTGTGCACGTGTTCCTACTTTCAACAAGATTTATAATTTTCCCACTAATGCAACAAATATTACAAAGTATAAGCGGCAAGAGCGGGGTCGAACCACAGAGACTAGGGACCTACTCGAGATTGTTTCTACGACACAATCGGAAAAGGGGTCGACTGCTGCCACGCATTCATTAAGGGCTGAGTTTTAACTACTAGACCTAGGAATTCAAACCTAATCTATTCTATCTACTGGATCCAGAGAACTAAAGGTGCTTCAAATGTAATTGCAATCATGAATTGAAACTAAAAATTAACTTTAGATCATTCACCAAATTTCCTGGGTCAAGCAAATAAGTTTCCTAAACCAGCCAGACAGCAGAGCGTAAGAAAAGCAACAGAACAGATTTCCCTAAATAGCTACTGACAAGAATGCTGCAACTAACAAACTAAAGCAGATTTGATTCTAACTACCAGCAAACTTCATCTTCTTAATGAATCCAACGGGAAATACAACACAAAACAGAGCATTAAACACCATGAAAACAGAGCAATCTCATATCTAAATTTAAACATGAAATTAAAGCCTAAACTAACAGATCTACGCTACTGGGTCTAGCAGATGCGAGATCGAACAGTAAACAGCCATAATCATGCAGAATAGAAACAGAGAACTTCAGATCCACCAACACAGAATCAGATCCACCACAATCCAACATCGAAAACGAAACGTAAACACGAAATTCAAGCTAGAACTGCCAGATCTACTCTCCTGGATCAACCAGAAAGCAGAATAAACACAGATTAACCTTGCATGCATCACATAAACTAACAGATCTCAGAAATTGAGCACATGAATAACTAGATTTCAACCTCTAAACTACTGGAAATCATGTAAACATCATGGATCTAAACATCTAAGCCACCAATTGCGAAAAGCATCCAAGAAACATGAGTAAATAGCATCATCAACATGAAAATAAACACCAAAGCTTTATAAAACCAGAAATAGGTCGAGATCCAAAGGCGGAGTCGTTAATTCCTCCGATGAAACTCGAGATCTAACTACATCGTCTCAAAAGCGGTAAAGAATACAAGGATCCAACGTTGGAGTCGTCAATTCCACCGTCGAAACTATTGAACTAAGCTAAGAAAGTAGTGGCGTTAAGCGCCTATGAAAGTTTCCTACCTAAACTACGAGAATGGTAGCGTTAAACGCTACCGAGAACTTCCTACCTAACTACCATAGCGTTAAGCGCTGCCTTCTTCATTCATGTTGGTCGCTTTATATAGGGAGGCTTCAAGCTCGAATCCTAGGGTATGCTCTTCATGATTTGACGTTTGTACTCTTAAAATAGGATCTTTTAAATCTGCACCTTTCTTCACTTTTTTCTGCTCCATTTTCCCCGCCCCGGGTAATTTGTGTGCGTTCCTAGGTCCGGCAGATTTTTTTACGCACCTGCTCTCCTGATAATTCTCTTTGACCTAGTGGATTTTTGACACTTTTTACTCCTTTTCTGCTCATTTTGCATCTGCTCGGTCAATTTGCAGCATCTACTTGACCCAATAAATATCTGCACAATTAATCTCAAATTTGCTCATTATCTCCCCAAAAAAGCATGTAATATCACCAAAAA
The DNA here is from genome assembly GCF_004379255.2 of Salvia splendens. Taxonomy (NCBI): domain Eukaryota; kingdom Viridiplantae; phylum Streptophyta; class Magnoliopsida; order Lamiales; family Lamiaceae; genus Salvia; species Salvia splendens. The sequence goes on from NC_056038.1 coordinate 18,363,650, forward strand.
ATAATGCATGAAACGAGCCTTATCACCCTCATAAACATGTCGAAACCAAGTCCTAGTTTCTTGAAGTGACTAATCTTCATGCTTATATAGGTAGTTCTTTTAATCTTGCACCTACCTATGCAATTTTTCAAAAGAATTATTAAGAATATATACATTCAACCTCCTTAACTTGTAGGTCTGAACACATACCTTGGGATAATTCTTCGACGTGTTCCAATCTCCAAACATTAAGCCTTCCACATTGAATTCAACATCTAGTATCATACTAAATGGGAATTGGGTATCTTAATATCAAAGATTTGTAGTGGACTTTAATCCCACCCCTATAGCCAACTTGTGCACAAGATCTCTACGAAACCCTTTCGTTAATTGATCGGCTAAATTGTTATGAGTTCTCACAAACTCCACAGATATCACACCATCCGTAATAACTTCACGAATCATGCTATGTCTAACAGCTAAGTGTCTTGACTTTCCATTATATACTTGACTATATGCCTTAGCCAAGGTAGCTGCACTATCACATCTGATAGATATAGGTGATATCGGTTTAGGCCACAATGGAATTTCATAAATTAAATTTCTTAGCCATTCAGCCTCTTTACCAGCTGCTGCTAATGCCACAAACTCTGATTCCATTGTTGAATTAGTGATACAAGTTTGTTTCTTTGATGCCCAACATATAGCACCACCTCCAAGACGGAATACCCAACCACTTGTGGAAGAATGATCTTCCATATTGGTAATCCAACTTGCATCCGAATAACCTTCAAGAACAGAAGGATTCATTGCTTGCCAATGGATTAAACTTGGATTATGAGTATATCGACTAAATTTTCCAACTGCAAAGGCTATATCGGGTCTAGTACTAATCATAGCATACATAAGTGATCCAATAGCATTTGAATATTCAAGCTGATTCACGGCAACTCCTTTATTAGGAACGAGTTTTGCACTTGGATCAAAAGGAGTCTTAACTGGAGAACAATCATTCAAATTAAATTTTTCCAACACCTTCTCAATATAATGTGATTGAGAAACGGAAATTCTTTGTTCTCCATGTGTGATTTAATTCCAAGAATCACATCAGCCTTCCCCATGTCTTTCATCTCAAACTTAGATGACAAAAATTCTTTTGTTTTATCAACTTGATCTTGGTCAATACCAAAGATCAACATATCATCTACATATAGGCAAATGATCACCCCTTTACCAGTAGTATCAATTTTGCTATATCCACACTTGTCTGCTTGGTTTAATACAAAACCATTAGACAACACCACATCATCAAACTTTTGATGCCATTGCTTGGGGGCTCGCTTTAGTCCGTAAAGAGATTTTACCAATTTACATACCTTATGTTCAGTATCAGGCATGACAAAGCCTTTTGGTTGTTTCATGTAAATCTCTTCATCTAATTCACCATTCAAAAATGCAGTCTTAACATCCATTTGGTGAATTATAAGATTATGTATAGCAGCAAGTGCTAACAATAATCTAATGGTGGTAATCCTAGCAACAGGAGCATAGGTATCAAAGAAATCAATTCCTTCCTTTTGTTTAAATCTTTGGATAACCAATCTGGCTTTATATTTGTCTATGCTTTTATCCACCTTCAACTTCGTTTTGAAGATCCATTTACTATCCAAAGGTTCACACCCAGGTGGTAAATCAGTCAGTTTCCAAGTATTATTTTGGATTATAGAATCCATCTAATCTTGGATTGCCTCTTTCCAAAATGCAACATCCCTCGATGCCATAGCTTCTTTGTAGGTTCTAGGATCATCACCAATATTAAAACAATATTGATATTGAAAGTTAATTTCATTCCTTGATCCTTCTACCAAGTACAACTGGAAATCATCACCAAAAGACTTAGTTTTTCTTGCTCTACCACTTCTCCTAGCCTCAGGAGGTGTATTAGTCACTTTGTTAGTCACATCACGGTTACTAGAACTTGCAATCATGCCTCCAGGTTTAGGTAAAGACGTGAATCTATCCTCATTGCCAAAATCAGCATCTCTTGACTCAATAATAGAGTGCACGGAACGTAGTCATTAGGTTCTATGACATAGAACCTATAGCAGACAGAATTTTCAGGATAGCCAAGAAATACACAATCTATACTTCTTTGACTTATGGTTTTAATTTTAGGGTCAGTTAGTCTTACAACAGTCAGACAACCCCAAACTCTGAGATATTACTTCTGTTTTGGTGGTTTCTTATGCCAAAGTTCATAAGGGGTTATCTTGTTCCTTTTATTAGGATCTCTGTTCAATAAATAACATGTTGTTAACATAGCCTCACCCAAAAATCCTTCACTTAGGCCAGAATAGCACAACATTGAATTAACCATTTCTTTCAATGTTCTATTCTTTCTTTCCGCTACACCATTTTGTTGTGGTGTATATGGAGCAGTGGTCTGATGTACTATACCAATAGAATCGAAATATAATGGATCATAATACTCACCTCCCCTATCAGTGCGAAGAACTTTAATCTTCTCACCATGATGGAGCTCTACACTTTCTTTGAAGATTTTAAATTTATCAAGAGCTTCATCTTTTGAATGGCACAGATAGACATGGCAATATCTAGTAGCATCATCAATGAAAGTAACTACATACATTTTATTACCAAGTGATGGAGTCGAATGAAAATCACACAAATCACTGTGTATAAGTTCTAAAACCTTAGTATCTTTACTGATATGTTTATTGGACGGTTGTCGAGTAATCTTAGTTAACATGCAAGTTTTACACATTTCAACATTCAATTCAAAAGTTGGTATTAAACTCATTTTAGACATATCTTTCAATCTCTTGTAATGAACATGACCTAATCTAGCATGCCACAATTCTGATTTGCTAACATGATTACTAGAACTAGTAGAAGTCATGCAAACAAAATTATTAACAAAAGAAACATCTAGATTCAACTTAAACATACCACAAAGATAACCGAATCCAATAAAAGCACCATGTCTTGACAGAATGAATTTGTCACTTTCTAAAACTTATTTATAGCCACAATTATTTAATACAATACCAGATACTAAGTTTTTACGAATTCTAGGTACATACACAACATTTTCTAAAATAAAGAGTTTCCAGAAGTAAATACTAGGTTAACATTTCCTATTCCTTTGATTGATTCAGTTGCAACATTGTCCATCTTCAATGAAGATCTATCTTCAATTGGTTTGAAATCTTTGAACCATTGACGATCCTTGCACACATGACATGTTGCACCCGAATCAACCCACCACGAGAGATCATCATCCTGCACATAAAATGCTTCAGAAAACGAACCTGATTGTTTTCCCGGATCCTTGGATCCACTAGTACCAGCCTCGTTCTTTCCTTTACTTCCATCGTTTCCAGACTTGCAATCCCTCTTGAAGTGCCCGGATTTTCCGCACTTCCAGCACATCAGTTTAAGCCTCTTATTGCCATCCTTACTGTTGTTTCCTTGAAACTTTCGTTTCTCTTTACCAGCCTTGGAGGATTCACTCTCTTCCACCATGTTCACAGAAGAACCAACCTTTGTTTACCATTACCAACAGATCCTTTTTCCACATCACGTATGGACTGTTCGATTTGGAAGTCACTTCTAAGTTCGACCAGATTCAACTCCTCCTTCTTATGTTTTAGATTATTTTTAAAATCTTTCCAAGAGGGTGGCAGTTTATCGATAATGATAGAAACAGAAATGGATTCATCCATTTTCATATCATATTGGGAAAATTATCCCAATATCCTCAACAATTCGCTGTATTGTTCCATGACAGGCCTCGAATCCACCATTTTATAGTTAATAAAATTTCCAACAAGAAATTTCATGCTAGAGGCATCTTCTGCCATATATTTGGCTTCGAGGGAATCCCACAACTCTTAGCAGACTCTACGTTTTTATACATATCAAATAAGGAATCCGACATACCGTTTAAGATGTGACCACGACATATGTAGTCGTCGTTCTCCCACTTCATCCGCCTCCTTGTTTGTTCCAGAGTTTCATTCCCAATAGCCTCGGGCATGAGAGTACTCAGAACATATACGACCTTTGGATTCGTCAACATGAAATGCATCTTCTTTTGCCAGTGTCTGAAATCCTGGCCAGCAAACTTGTCCAACTTCACGAAACCTTTCGTTGCTTCCTTCGCCGTTTCCTTGTTCGACATTTTCAAAAAATTGATTTGATCTTTGTTAGGGATATTTACTTAAATGTGAACAATAGGATCTCCTGAAAATCGTGAAACACTTTCAGATCAAATCAATTTGGTGGTTCTACCAATATTTGATCAGATACAATTCAGGTTTAGAAGTTTTGTATGTTGATTCTGTGATCACCACTTTGAACCGAAAATGATCAAATAGAAGAGGCCTGAAACGAAACGTCGCGTCTCTTCGGATATTAACCGATTTTAACTGTTTTTCAAGGGTTTCGAAAATTGCAAATTAGTCATTCGACTATCAGAAATTATATTTCCTGATGTATTTTCTACACAACAACTTTAATGGAAATAAAAAAAATTTCCAAGCTGACCTGGGGCTGCCGCCCCTTGGACCCCGCTACTCGGGGGCGCTGCCCCCGAACCCCCGTCTAATCATAATGAATTCAAATAAGCGTGCACTCCGCACTTCCCAACTTATATGATGTCTCATTATAACAATATCGATCAATCAAGTTAATCCAATTACACTAAAAATAATCAACATGTTGTGGGATTCAATTGCACGGTGATAGCAAGATTGATTGCGATAATGAGCAGTAATAATAATACGTTACACCATTGTGTATGTAATTACTCACGCTACAAGTTATAATCACTTAGCATTGCCTTTCGGGGATCAATGGGAGGCAATTTTGGGCAAAGATAGTGCCATTTAGGATGGAGCGAGAGTAGTTCGCTCGCGTAATGAGGTCATCACTCATGGAATAGGAAACAACTATCGTGTAAGATCCGATAATATTTTTGAAGAGAACACTCCAGCAGCTGTGACACCTGACAACACGACTCACAGTGATTAGTATATGCTCACACCAAAAAATTGAGGAAAAAAATGTAAAACAAATTCAACTGATGCTGCTTTAATGGAATTTCTCATAAATTTAATGGATTTCGCAAACAATGTCAAGAATAGGGAAACACTTTCCACGATGCAACCAAGAATTAATCCAAGTAAACTATCAAGAGGCATGGAAATACGAATGTAAAAATTGTCACGATGGTCAAGAATTTACGTGAAAAGAAAACATTTCTGTATGAATCCAATTGTAGTATTGTATAGCATTGTTTTAGTATCCTTATTAAGGTAAATTACATACTCATTGATTTATTGTTAGGCAAAATGGCTAGAGTGATAGGGTTTATGATACGGGAATATCTCTACGAATGTCCCCAAATCTCTCTTATTTAGTTTAGTATTGATTAGCACATATTTCCCATATATTATTAGAAACTTTATTTTCTTGCTCTCTAAGTCAGGGTAGTCTTATAAATAGAAGGCATTGTATTCTTCCCATTCAATCAAGAAATAACATATTTTCCCAATTTTATCGTCGTCTTTAATTTTCTGCAAATCATAGTTTTGGAGTTGATCCCGGGGAAAGCCCGTGACGTCCACCTTTATTCTTCCGTCGTCGATCTCTCGTCGACGTCGAAACCTTGTTAGGGGAGAACACCCTTAACAATTGGTGCTTTCATTGAGTGCTCATCCTCCACAATCGACGCATCTTGACGAAGGAGATCTCCACGACGGAAGTCACCATTTTCACTCTCCATCTATGTATCCAACGGGGACCTTAGGACAGCCGCGATATACAACAGTCGGGTACCCGTACAACCCATGGCAGCCCGTATATCAATCCCCAAGTCCGTTTCCCTTGTCCGATGAGCAGCCGCTGTTAGATCATCAATCATCAGATTGGCGATGCAACCTACAGCAGCTACCATGCCAGCCGGACGGGCACCAACAGCGTCACCCCTACCACGCTGACAGTCCACTAGCTGGGACCCACCGTGGATGCGCCAGACCGCCACATATCAACAACCTCCATCCTATGAGCCAGATACGTACTCGCCACCACCGCCCGGACGCCGTCCTACTTGCTGGGACCCACCTGCCTACTGGGAGACACCGGGACAACGCCTCTTCCATGAGGTCTCGGCATACGATCAGCCGCTCCCCCCAACCATAACTCAGGATGGAATCAGCCCGCGCCGCAGCCACCACAAAGCTAAACCCGATTGAAGCGATGCTTGAACAATTATTGGAGGCGTGCAAAAGGATGGAGTCTTGCTTTGATGAAATCGGCCGCCGCATCGACAACGATGCAGTTTATGGAAGTTTGGAATCCATGAATGAGTTCATTCCTGATGAAGTTGCTTGAGGACAATAAAGCCAATGATGGTGGTGATCATCCAATGGAATTTGGTGATCATCCAATGGAATTTGGAGGAGATGTTCCTCAAGTACCAGTGGAGGAGAAAATGACTGATGCATTGCTTGATGTTGATATTACAATGCTGGAGGTCATGGAAAGGGTAGAGGAAGACTCTCTTGTGTTTCATGCGAATGGTTCTCATTTGGGGACCATGTTGCCACTGTCACGGTGGCTTTCTATGGAGCCAAATGAAGAATATTATTGGACTAAGCAGTCTGGTATATTTGATCCAGGAGGAAATATCTCCCAAAGTTTGATTGGAAGAAGTCTGAATCATTTATTGGAACGAAAATAATAATTCAGATACGTTGTCACGTGATAGTCGATTAAGGGCGAACAAAACATCAGTCTTTCGCAGTTGATCCAGGAGGAGAGGTCTCGCCAAAGCTTGTGTTCACGATGCTCTTCATTGTGTCATGGTTTCCACCTTGAGGACAAGGTGGATTTCAACCGTGGGGGAGTTGATACGAGATATCTCCATATCTCTATTAATTTGTCTATCAATTATTTTCCATATCTTTCCATATATGCTTATGATTATTTTCTTGGTCACTAAGTTAGGGTATTAGAGAATTAGTATTATAAATAGGACTCTTTGTTATCTTTTTATTCAATCAAGAAATAACATATTTTCCTAATTTTATCGTTGTCTTTAATTTTCTGCAAATCATAGTTTTGGAGCTGATCCCGGGGAAAGCCCGTGACGTCCACCTTTATTCTTCCGTCGTCGATCTCTTGTCGACGTCGAAACCTTGTTAGGGGAGAACACCCTTAACAATTGGTTCTTTCATTGTCGTACTCATGGCTCGTTACACCACCGAGGATATCGTTTCCCTATGTGACCGGGTAACAGCTTTCTGCAACGAATTAAACAAGAGATTGGACAAGCGTGATGAACAGCAACACGCCCATCATCAATACGACCTCCCTCAGCTCGTGCAGTCATTCCATCCCTACCCGCAACCACCGCACGCTCAACCGTCCGACCCCCCGGATTGGCAACAGCCATACCAGCCTTACAATTGGGGCCCAAACGCAGACCTCACCATCCGTACCTCTTTTCCTCAACCTCCATAGACAGACCCCATCAACACCAAACTGGATCATCCCATGGCTGCTGTTACGGAATTGGAATCGCATATGGGAGCAACTGATCAGATTTTCTAGCATCCCACCCCACCGCAGCAATCTAATCCCACCCCACCGCAGCAAACTAAAAATTAAACTGGTCAATAAAAATGTACATTACAGGTCACAAAATCATACATTATAGAACCTAAAACAACCATTATACAATGTAATATGTACATTATGTGTGTCAGTTAAAAACAACTACCTAGCCAATATGATTTCTAAACCCTTGATGAATGACTGAAACTCGTGTACTTTGATGACGGTTTGAAGACTTAGTACATACTACACCCTAGCCCCAAGGATTGTTAAACCCTTGGGGAAAACAAGAAACGTGCGCCGATCTATCAAACACGGCCAAATTTAAATTAAACTGGCCAGTAAAAATGTACATTACACGCCACAAATCATGCATTATAGAACCTAAAACAACCATTATACAATGTAATATGTACATTATGTGTGTCAGTTAAAAACTACTACCTAGCCGATAAACTTTCTAAACCCTAGTTAAATGACTGAAACGTGTGGACTCTAGTAATGATTTTGATACTTCGTACATACTACACCCTAGCCTCAAGGATTGCTAAACCCTTTGGGAAAACAAGAAACGTGGGCCAAACAATCAAACACGGCCAAACTTAAATTAAACTGGTCAGTAAAAATGTACATTACAGATCACAAATCATGCATAACAGAAGCAAAAATAACCATTACAGAATATTATATGTACATTATGTGTATCAGTTAAAAACTACTAACTAGCTGATATGATTTGTAAACCCTAGCTGAATGACTGAAACTCGTGTACTTTGACGACGATATTTTTACTTACTACATACTACACCCTAGCCCCAAGGTTTGCTAAACACTTTGGGAAAACAAGAAACGTGAGCCACACAATCAAACACGACCAAACTTAAATTAAACTGGTCAATAAAAATGTACATTACAGGTCACAAATCATGCATTATAGAACCTAAAACAACCATTATATAATGTAATATGTACATTATGTGTGTCAGTTAAAAACTACTACCTAGCCAATATGATTTCTAAACCCTTGATGAATGACTGAAACTCGTGTACTTTGATGACGGTTTGATGACTTAGCACATACTACACCCTAGCCCCAAGGATTGTTAAACCCTTGGGGAAAACAAGAAACGTGCACCGATCTATCAAACACGGCCAAATTTAAATTAAACTGGCCAGTAAAAATGTACATTACACGTCACAAATCATGCATTATAGAACCTAAAACAACCATTATACAATGTAATATGTACATTATGTGTGTCAGTTAAAAACTACTACCTAGCCGATAAACTTTCTAAACCCTAGTTAAATGACTGAAACGTGTGGACTCTTGTAATGATTTTGATACTTCTTACATACTACACCCTTGCCCCAAGGATTGCTAAACCCTTTGGGAAAACAAGAAACGTGAGGCAAACAATCAAACAAGACCAAACTTAAATTAAACTGGTCAGTAAAAATGTACATTACAGGTCACAAATCATGCATTATAGAACCTAAAACAACCATTATATATAGTAATATGTACATTATATGTGTCAGTTAAAAACTACTACATAGCGATATGATTTCTAAACCCTTGATGAATGAGTGAAACTCGTGTACTTTGACGACGGTTTGAAGACTTAGTACATACTATACCCTACCCCCAAGGATTGTTAAACCCTTGGGGAAAACAAGAATCGTGCGCAGTCAGTAAACATTTACATTACAGATCACAAATCATGCATAACAGAAGCAAAAATAACCATTACAGAATATTATATGTACATTATGTGTATCAGTTAAAAACTACTAACTAGCTGATATGATTTGTAAACCCTAGCAGAATGACTGAAACTCGTGTACTGTGACGACGATATTATTACTTACTACATACTACACCCTAGCCCCAAGGTTTGCTAAATCCTTTGGGAAAACAAGAAACGTGAGCCAAACAATCAAACATGACCAAACTAAAAATTAAACTGGTCAATAAAAATGTACATTACAGGTCACAAATCATGCATTATAGAACCTAAAACAACCATTATATAATGTAATATGTACATTATGTGTGTCAGTTAAAAACTACTACCTAGCCAATATGATTTCTAAACCCTTGATGAATGACTGAAACTCGTGTACTTTGATGACGGTTTGAAGACTTAGTACATACTACACCCTAGCCCCAAGGATTGTTAAACCCTTGGGGAAAACAAGAAACGTGCGCAGATCTATCAAACACGGCCAAATTTAAATTAAACTGGCCAGTAAAAATGTACATTACACGTCACAAATCATGCATTATAGAACCTAAAACAACCATTATACAATGTAATATGTACATTATGTGTGTCAGTTAAAAACTACTACCTAGCCGATAAACTTTCTAAACCCTAGTTAAATGACTGAAACGTGTGGACTCTGGTAATGATTTTGATACTTCTTACATACTACACCCTAGCCCCTAGGATTGCTAAACCCTTTGGGAAAACAAGAAACGTGGGCCAAACAATCAAACACGGCCAAACTTAAATTACACTGGTCAGTAAAAATGTACATTACAGATCACAAATCATGCATTACAGAACCTAAAACAACCATTATATGATATAATATGTACATTATGTGTATCAGTAAAAAACTACTACCTATCCGATATGATTTCTAAACCCTAGATGAATGACTGACACTCGTGTACTTTGACGATGGTTTGAAGACTTAGTACATACTACACCCTACCCCCAAGGATTGTTAAACCCTTGGGGAAAACAAGAATCGTGCGGAGTCGGTAAACATTTACATTACAGATAACAAATCGTGGATTACAGAAGCTAAAATAAGCATTACAGAATACTATATGTATATTATGTGTATCAGTTAAAAACTACTACCTAGCCGATATGATTTGTAAACCCTAGCTGAATGACTGAAATTCATGTACTTTGACGATGATATTATAACTTACTACATACTACACCCTTGCCCCAAGGATTGCTAAACCCTTTGGGAAAACAAGAAACGTGAGCCAAACAATCAAACACGACCAAACTTAAATTAAACTGGTCAGTAAAAATGTACATTACAGGTCACAAATCATGCATTATAGAACCTAAAACAACCATTATATATAGTAATATGTATATTATGTGTGTCAGTTAAAAACTACTACCTAGCGATATGATTTCTAAACCCTTGATGAATGAGTGAAACCCGTGTACTTTGACGACGGTTTGAAGACTTAGTACATACTACACCCTACCCCCAAGGATTGTTAAACCCTTGGGGAAAACAAGAATCGTGCGCAGTCAGTAAACATTTACATTACAGATCACAAATCATGCATAACAGAAGCAAAAATAACCATTACAGAATATTATATGTACATTATGTGTATCAGTTAAAAACTACTAACTAGCTGATATGATTTGTAAACCCTAGCTGAATGACTGAAACTCGTGTACTTTGACGACGATATTATTACTTACTACACACTACACCCTAGCCCCAAGGTTTGCTAAATCCTTTGGGAAAACAAGAAACGTGAGCTAAACAATCAAACATGACCAAACTAAAAATTAAACTGGTCAATAAAAATGTACATTACAGGTCACAAATCATGCATTATAGAACCTAAAACAACCATTATATAATGTCATATGTACATTATGTGTGTCAGTTAAAAACTACTACCTAGCCAATATGATTTCTAAACCCTTGATGAATGACTGAAACTCGTGTACTTTGATGACAGTTTGAAGACTTAGTACATACTACACCCTAGCCCCAAGGATTGTTAAACCCTTGGGGAAAACAAGAAACGTGCGCCGATCTATCAAACACGGCCAAATTTAAATTAAACTAGCCAGTAAAAATGTACATTACACGTCACAAATCATGCATTATAGAACCTAAAACAACCATTATACAATGTAATATGTACATTATGTGTGTCAGTTAAAAACTACTACCTAGCCGATAAACTTTCTAAACCCTAGTTAAATGACTGAAACGTGTGGACTCTGGTAATGATTTTGATACTTCTTACATACTACACCCTAGCCCTTAGGATTGCTAAACCCTTTGGGAAAACAAGAAACGTGGGCCAAACAATCAAACACGGCCAAACTTAAATTACACTGGTCAGTAAAAATGTACATTACAGATCACAAATCATGCATTACAGAACCTAAAACAACCATTATATGATATAATATGTACATTATGTGTATCAGTAAAAAACTACTACCTATCCGATATGATTTCTAAACCCTAGATGAATGACTGACACTCGTGTACTTTGACGATGGTTTGAAGACTTAGTACATACTACACCCTACCCCCAAGGATTGTTAAACCCTTGGGGAAAACAAGAATCGTGCGGAGTCGGTAAACATTTACATTACAGATAACAAATCGTGGATTACAGAAGCTAAAATAAGCATTACAGAATACTATATGTATATTATGTGTATCAGTTAAAAACTACTACCTAGCCGATATGATTTGTAAACCCTAGCTGAATGACTGAAATTCATGTACTTTGACGATGATATTATAACTTACTACATACTACACCCTTGCCCCAAGGATTGCTAAACCCTTTGGGAAAACAAGAAACGTGAGCCAAACAATCAAACACGACCAAACTTAAATTAAACTGGTCAGTAAAAATGTACATTACAGGTCACAAATCATGCATTATAGAACCTAAAACAACCATTATATATAGTAATATGTATATTATGTGTGTCAGTTAAAAACTACTACCTAGCGATATGATTTCTAAACCCTTGATGAATGAGTGAAACCCGTGTACTTTGACGACGGTTTGAAGACTTAGTACATACTACACCCTACCCCCAAGGATTGTTAAACCCTTGGGGAAAACAAGAATCGTGCGCAGTCAGTAAACATTTACATTACAGATCACAAATCATGCATAACAGAAGCAAAAATAACCATTACAGAATATTATATGTACATTATGTGTATCAGTTAAAAACTACTAACTAGCTGATATGATTTGTAAACCCTAGCTGAATGACTGAAACTCGTGTACTTTGACGACGATATTATTACTTACTCTACACTACACCCTAGCCCCAAGGTTTGCTAAATCCTTTGGGAAAACAAGAAACGTGAGCTAAACAATCAAACATGACCAAACTAAAAATTAAACTGGTCAATAAAAATGTACATTACAGGTCACAAATCATGCATTATAGAACCTAAAACAACCATTATATAATGTCATATGTACATTATGTGTGTCAGTTAAAAACTACTACCTAGCCAATATGATTTCTAAACCCTTGATGAATGACTGAAACTCGTGTACTTTGATGACGGTTTGAAGACTTAGTACATACTACACCCTAGCCCCAAGGATTGTTAAACCCTTGGGGAAAACAAGAAACGTGCGCCGATCTATCAAACACGGCCAAATTTAAATTAAACTGGCCAGTAAAAATGTACATTACACGTCACAAATCATGCATTATAGAACCTAAAACAACCATTATACAATGTAATATGTACATTATGTGTGTCAGTTAAAAACTACTACCTAGCCGATAAACTTTCTAAACCCTAGTTAAATGACTGAAACGTGTGGACTCTGGTAATGATTTTGATACTTCTTACATACTACACCCTAGCCCCTAGGATTGCTAAACCCTTTGGGAAAACAAGAAACGTGGGCCAAACAATCAAACACGGCCAAACTTAAATTACACTGGTCAGTAAAAATGTACATTACAGATCACAAATCATGCATTACAGAACCTAAAACAACCATTATATGATATAATATGTACATTATGTGTATCAGTAAAAAACTACTACCTAGCCGATATGATTTCTAAACCCTAGATGAATGACTGACACTCGTGTACTTTGACGATGGTTTGAAGACTTAGTACATACTACACTCTACCCCCAAGGATTGTTAAACCCTTGGGGAAAACAAGAATCTTGCGCAGTCGGTAAACATTTACATTACAGATAACAAATCGTGGATTACAGAAGCTAAAATAAGCATTACAGAATATTATATGTATATTATGTGTATCAGTTAAAAACTACTACCTAGCCGATATGATTTGTAAACCCTAGCTGAATGACTGAAATTCGTGTACTTTGACGATGATATTATAACTTACTACATACTACACCCTTGCCCCAAGGATTGCTAAACCCTTTGGGAAAACAAGAAACGTGATCCAAACAATCAAACACGACCAAACTTAAATTAAACTGGTCAGTAAAAATGTACATTACAGGTCACAAATCATGCATTATAGAACCTAAAACAACCATTATATATAGTAATATGTACATTATGTGTGTCAGTTAAAAACTACTACCTAGCGATATGATTTCTAAACCCTTGATGAATGAGTGAAACACGTGTACTTTGACGACGGTTTGAAGACTTAGTACATACTACACCCTACCCCCAAGGATTGTTAAACCCTTGGGGAAAACAAGAATCGTGCGCAGTCAGTAAACATTTACATTACAGATCACAAATCATGCATAACAGAAGCTAAAATAAGCATTACAGAATATTATATGTACATTATGTGTATCAGTTAAAAACTACTAACTAGCTGATATGATTTGTAAACCCTAGCTGAATGACTGAAACTCGTGTACTTTGACGACGATATTATTACTTACTACATACTACACCCTTGCCCCAAGGTTTGCTAAATCCTTTGGGAAAACAAGAAACGTGAGCTAAACAATCAAACATGACCAAACTAAAAATTAAACTGGTCAATAAAAATGTACATTACAGGTCACAAATCATGCATTATAGAACCTAAAACAACCATTATATAATGTAATATGTACATTATGTGTGTCAGTTAAAAACTACTACCTAGCCAATATGATTTCTAAACCCTTGATGAATGACTGAAACTCGTGTACTTTGATGACGGTTTGAAGACTTAGTACATACTACACCCTAGCCCCAAGGATTGTTAAACCCTTGGGGAAAAAAAGAAACGTGCGCCGATCTATCAAACACGGCCAAATTTAAATTAAACTGGCCAGTAAAAATGTACATTACACGTCACAAATCATGCATTATAGAACCTAAAACAACCATTATACAATGTAATATGTACATTATGTGTGTCAGTTAAAAAATACTACCTAGCCGATAAACTTTCTAAACCCTAGTTAAATGACTGAAACGTGTGGACTCTGGTAATGATTTTGATACTTCTTACATACTACACCCTAGCCCCTAGGATTGCTAAACCCTTAGGGAAAACAAGAAACGTGGGCCAAACAATCAAACACGGCCAAACTTAAATTACACTGGTCAGTAAAAATGAACATTACAGATCACAAATCATGCATTACAGAACCTAAAACAACCATTATATGATATAATATGTACATTATGTGTATCAGTAAAAAACTACTACCTAGCCGATATGATTTCTAAACCCTAGATGAATGACTGACACTCGTGTACTTTGACGATGGTTTGAAGACTTAGTACATACTACACCCTACCCCCAAGGATTGTTAAACCCTTGGGGAAAACAAGAATCGTGCGCAGTCGGTAAACATTTACATTACAGATAACAAATCGTGGATTACAGAAGCTAAAATAAGCATTACAGAATATTATATGTATATTATGTGTATCAGTTAAAAACTACTACCTAGCCGATATGATTTGTAAACCCTAGCTGAATGACTGAAATTCGTGTACTTTGACGATGATATTATAACTTACTACATACTACACCCTTGCCCCAAGGATTGCTAAACCCTTTGGGAAAACAAGAAACGTGATCCAAACAATCAAACACGACCAAACTTAAATTAAACTGGTCAGTAAAAATGTACATTACAGGTCACAAATCATGCATTATAGAACCTAAAACAACCATTATATATAGTAATATGTACATTATGTGTGTCAGTTAAAAACTACTACCTAGCGATATGATTTCTAAACCCTTGATGAATGAGTGAAACACGTGTACTTTGACGACGGTTTGAAGACTTAGTACATACTACACCCTACCCCCAAGGATTGTTAAACCCTTGGGGAAAACAAGAATCGTGCGCAGTCAGTAAACATTTAAATTACAGATCACAAATCATGCATAACAGAAGCAAAAATAACCATTACAGAATATTATATGTACATTATGTGTATCAGTTAAAAACTACTAACTAGCTGATATGATTTGTAAACCCTAGCTGAATGACTGAAACTCGTGTACTTTGACGACGATATTATTACTTACTACATACTACACCCTAGCCCCAAGGTTTGCTAAATCCTTTGGGAAAACAAGAAACGTGAGCTAAACAATCAAACATGACCAAACTAAAAATTAAACTGGTCAATAAAAATGTACATTACAGGTCACAAATCATGCATTATAGAACCTAAAACAACCATTATATAATGTAATATGTACATTATGTGTGTCAGTTAAAAACTACTACCTAGCCAATATGATTTCTAAACCCTTGATGAATGACTGAAACTCGTGTACTTTGATGACGGTTTGAAGACTTAGTACATACTACACCATAGCCCCAAGGATTGTTAAACCCTTGGGGAAAAAAAGAAATGTGCGCCGATCTATCAAACACGGCCAAATTTAAATTAAACTAGTCAGTAAAAATGTACATTACACGTCACAAATCATGCATTATAGAACCTAAAACAACCATTATACAATGTAATATGTACATTATGTGTGTCAGTTAAAAACTACTACCTAGCCGATAAACTTTTTAAACCCTAGTTAAATGACTGAAACGTGTGGACTCTAGTAATGATATTGATACTTCGTACATACTACACCCTAGCCCCCCAAGGATTGCTAAGCCCTTTGGGAAAACAAGAAACGTGGGCCAAACAATCAAACACGGCCAAACTTAAATAAAACTGGTCAGTAAAAATGTACATTACAGATCACAAATCATGCATTACAGAACCTAAAACAACCATTATATGATATAATATGTACATTATGTGTATCAGTATAAAACTTCTACCTAGCCGATATGATTTCTCAACCCTAGATGAATGACTGAAACTCGTGTACTTTGACGATGGTTTGAAGACTTATTACATACTACACCCTACCCCCAAGGATTGTTAAACCCTTGGGGAAAACAAGAATCGTGCGCAGTCGGTAAACATTTACATTACAGATAACAAATCGTGGATTACAGAAGCTAAAATAAGCATTACAGAATATTATATGTATATTATGTGTATCAGTTAAAAACTACTACCTAACCGATATGATTTGTAAACCCTAGCTGAATGACTGAAATTCGTGTACTTTGACGATGATATTATAACTTACTACATACTACACCCTTGCCCCAAGGATTGCTAAACCCTTTGGGAAAACAAGAAACGTGATCCAAACAATCAAACACGACCAAACTTAAATTAAACTGGTCAGTAAAAATGTACATTACAGGTCACAAATCATGCATTATAGAACCTAAAACAACCATTATATATAGTAATATGTACATTATGTGTGTCAGTTAAAAACTACTACCTAGCGATATGATTTCTAAACCCTTGATGAATGAGTGAAACACGTGTACTTTTTGACGACGGTTTGAAGACTTAGTACATACTACACCCTACCCCCAAGGATTGTTAAACCCTTGGGGAAAACAAGAATCGTGCGCAGTCAGTAAACATTTACATTACAGATCACAAATCATGCATAACAGAAGCAAAAATAACCATTACAGAATATTATATGTACATTATGTGTATCAGTTAAAAACTACTAACTAGCTGATATGATTTGTAAACCCTAGCTGAATGACTGAAACTCGTGTACTTTGACGACGATATTATTACTTACTACATACTACACCCTAGCCCCAAGGTTTGCTAAATCCTTTGGGAAAACAAGAAACGTGAGCTAAACAATCAAACATGACCAAACTAAAAATTAAACTGGTCAATAAAAATGTACATTACAGGTCACAAATCATGCATTATAGAACCTAAAACAACCATTATATAATGTAATATGTACATTATGTGTGTCAGTTAAAAACTACTACCTAGCCAATATGATTTCTAAACCCTTGATGAATGACTGAAACTCGTGTACTTTGATGACGGTTTGAAGACTTAGTACATACTACACCCTAGCCCCAAGGATTGTTAAACCCTTGGGAAAAAAAAGAAACGTGCACCGATCTATCAAACACGGCCAAATTTAAATTAAACTAGTCAGTAAAAATGTACATTACACGTCACAAATCATGCATTATAGAACCTAAAACAACCATTATACAATGTAATATGTACATTATGTGTGTCAGTTAAAAACTACTACCTAGCCGATAAACTTTTTAAACCCTAGTTAAATGACTGAAACGTGTGGACTCTAGTAATGATATTGATACTTCGTACATACTACACCCTAGCCCCCCAAGGATTGCTAAGCCCTTTGGGAAAACAAGAAACGTGGGCCAAACAATCAAACACGGCCAAACTTAAATAAAACTGGTCAGTAAAAATGTACATTACAGATCACAAATCATGCATTACAGAACCTAAAACAACCATTATATGATATAATATGTACATTATGTGTATCAGTATAAAACTTCTACCTAGCCGATATGATTTCTCAACCCTAGATGAATGACTGAAACTCGTGTACTTTGACGATGGTTTGAAGACTTATTACATACTACACCCTACCCCCAAGGATTGTTAAACCCTTGGGGAAAACAAGAATCGTGCGCAGTCGGTAAACATTTACATTACAGATAACAAATCGTGGATTACAGAAGCTAAAATAAGCATTACAGAATATTATATGTATATTATGTGTATCAGTTAAAAACTACTACCTAGCCGATATGATTTGTAAACCCTAGCTGAATGACTGAAATTCGTGTACTTTGACGATGATATTATAACTTACTACATACTACACCCTTGCCCCAAGGATTGCTAAACCCTTTGGGAAAACAAGAAACGTGATCCAAACAATCAAACACGACCAAACTTAAATTAAACTGGTCAGTAAAAATGTACATTACAGGTCACAAATCATGCATTATAGAACCTAAAACAACCATTATATATAGTAATATGTACATTATGTGTGTCAGTTAAAAACTACTACCTAGCGATATGATTTCTAAACCCTTGATGAATGAGTGAAACACGTGTACTTTTTGACGACGGTTTGAAGACTTAGTACATACTACACCCTACCCCCAAGGATTGTTAAACCCTTGGGGAAAACAAGAATCGTGCGCAGTCAGTAAACATTTACATTACAGATCACAAATCATGCATAACAGAAGCAAAAATAACCATTACAGAATATTATATGTACATTATGTGTATCAGTTAAAAACTACTAACTAGCTGATATGATTTGTAAACCCTAGCTGAATGACTGAAACTCGTATACTTTGACGACGATATTATTACTTACTACATACTACACCCTAGCCCCAAAGTTTGCTAAATCCTTTGGGAAAACAAGAAACGTGAGCTAAACAATCAAACATGACCAAACTAAAAATTAAACTGGTCAATAAAAATGTACATTACAGGTCACAAATCATGCATTATAGAACCTAAAACAACCATTATATAATGTAATATGTACATTATGTGTGTCAGTTAAAAACTACTACCTAGCCAATATGATTTCTAATCAAACACGGCCAAATTTAAATTAAACTAGTTAGTAAAAATGTACATTACACGTCACAAATCATGCATTATAGAACCTAAAACAACCATTATACAATGTAATATGTACATTATGTGTGTCAGTTAAAAACTACTACCTAGCCGATAAACTTTTTAAACCCTAGTTAAATGACTGAAACGTGTGGACTCTAGTAATGATATTGATACTTCGTACATACTACACCCTAGCCCCAAGGATTGCTAAGCCCTTTGGGAAAACAAGAAACGTGGGCCAAACAATCAAACACGGCCAAACTTAAATAAAACTAGTCAGTAAAAATGTACATTACAGATCACAAATCATGCATTACAGAACCTAAAACAACCATTATATGATATAATATGTACATTATGTGTATCAGTATAAAACTTCTACCTAGCCGATATGATTTCTCAACCCTAGATGAATGACTGAAACTCGTGTACTTTGACGATGGTTTGAAGACTTATTACATACTACACCCTACCCCCAAGGATTGTTAAACCCTTGGGGAAAACAAGAATCGTGTGCAGTCGGTAAACATTTACATTTCAGATAACAAATCGTGTATTACAGAACCTAAAATAAGCATTACAGAATATTATATGTACATTATGTGTATCAGTTAAAAACTACTACCCAGCTGATATGATTTGTAAACCCTAGCTGAATGACTGAAATTCGTGTACTTTGACGATGATATTATAACTTACTACATACTACACCCTTGCCCCAAGGATTGCTAAACCCTTTGGGAAAACAAGAAACGTGAGCCAAACAATCAAACAAGACCAAACTTAAATTAAACTGGTCAGTAAAAATGTACATTACAGGTCACAAATCATGCATTATAGAACCTAAAACAACCATTATATATAGTAATATGTACATTATATGTGTCAGTTAAAAACTACTACATAGCGATATGATTTCTAAACCCTTGATGAATGAGTGAAACTCGTGTACTTTGACGACGGTTTGAAGACTTAGTACATACTATATCCTACCCCCAAGGATTGTTAAACCCTTGGGGAAAACAAGAATCGTGCGCAGTCAGTAAACGTTTACATTACAGATCACAAATCATGCATAACAGAAGCAAAAATAACCATTATAGAATATTATATGTACATTATTTGTATCAGTTAAAAACTACTAACTAGCTGATATGATTTGTAAACCCTAGCTGAATGACTGAAACTCGTGTACTTTGACGACGATATTATTACTTACTACATACTACACCCTAGCCCCAAGGTTTGCTAAATCCTTTGGGAAAACAAGAAACGTGAGCTAAACAATCAAACATGACCAAACTAAAAATTAAACTGGTCAATAAAAATGAACATTACAGGTCACAAATCATGCATTATAGAACCTAAAACAACCATTATATAATGTAATATATACATTATGTGTGTCAGTTAAAAACTACTACCTAGCCAATATGATTTCTAAACCCTTGATGAATGACTGAAACTCGTGTACTTTGATGACGGTTTGAAGACTTAGTACATACTACACCCTAGCCCCAAGGATTGTTAAACCCTTGGGGAAAAAAAGAAACTGCGCCGATCTCTCAAACACGGCCAAATTTAAATTAAACTAGTCAGTAAAAATGTACATTACACGTCACAAATCATGCATTATAGAACCTAAAACAACCATTATACAATGTAATATGTACATTATGTGTGTCAGTTAAAAACTACTACCTAGCTGATAAACTTTTTAAACCCTAGTTAAATGACTGAAACGTGTGGACTCTAGTAATGATTTTGATACTTCGTACATACTACACCCTAGCCCCAAGGATTGCTAAACCCTTTGGGAAAACAAGAAACGTGGGCCAAACAATCAAACACGGCCAAACTTAAATTAAACTGGTCAGTAAAAATGTACATTACAGATCACAAATCATGCATTACAGAACCTAAAACAACCATTATATGATATAATATGTACATTATGTGTATCAGTAAAAAACTACTACCTAGCCGATATGATTTCTCAACCCTAGATGAATGACTGAAACTCGTGTACTTTGACGATGGTTTGAAGACTTATTACATACTACACCCTACCCCCAAGGATTGTTAAACCCTTGGGGAAAACAAGAATCGTGCGCAGTCGGTAAACATTTACATTTCAGATAACAAATCGTGTATTACAGAACCTAAAATAAGCATTACAGAATATTATATGTACATTATGTGTATCAGTTAAAAACTACTACCCAGCTGATATGATTTGTAAACCCTAGCTGCATGACTGAAATTCGTGTACTTTGACGATGATATTATAACTTACTACATACTACACCCTTGCCCCAAGAATTGCTAAACCCTTTGGGAAAACAAGAAACGTGAGCCAAACAATCAAACACGACCAAACTTAAATTAAACTGGTCAGTAAAAATGTACATTACAGGTCACAAATCATGCATTATAGAACCTAAAACAATCATTATATATAGTAATATGTACATTATGTGTGTTAGTTAAAAACTACTACCAAGCGATATGATTTCTAAACCCTTGATGAATGAGTGAAACACGTGTACTTTGACGACGGTTTGAAGACTTAGTACATACTACACCCTACCCCCAAGGATTGTTAAACCCTTGGGGAAAACAAGAATCGTGCGCAGTCAGTAAACATTTACATTACAGATCACAAATCATGCATAACAGAAGCAAAAATAACCATTACAGAATATTATATGTACATTATTTGTATCAGTTAAAAACTACTAACTAGCTGATATGATTTGTAAACCCTAGCTGAATGACTGAAACTCGTGTACTTTGACGACGATATTATTACTTACTACATACTACACCCTAGCCCCAAGGTTTGCTAAATCCTTTGGGAAAACAAGAAACGTGAGCTAAACAATCAAACATGACCAAACTAAAAATTAAACTGGTCAATAAAAATGTACATTACAGGTCACAAATCATGCATTATAGAACCTAAAACAACCATTATATAATGTAATATATACATTATGTGTGTCAGTTAAAAACTACTACCTAGCCAATATGATTTCTAAACCCTTGATGAATGACTGAAACTCGTGTACTTTGATGACGGTTTGAAGACTTAGTACATACTACACCCTAGCCCCAAGGATTGTTAAACCCTTGGGGAAAAAAAGAAACTGCGCCGATCTCTCAAACACGGCCAAATTTAAATTAAACTAGTCAGTAAAAATGTACATTACACGTCACAAATCATGCATTATAGAACCTAAAACAACCATTATACAATGTAATATGTACATTATGTGTGTCAGTTAAAAACTACTACCTAGCCGATAAACTTTTTAAACCCTAGTTAAATGACTGAAACGTGTGGACTCTAGTAATGATTTTGATACTTCGTACATACTACACCCTAGCCCCAAGGATTGCTAAACCCTTTGGGAAAACAAGAAACGTGGCCAAACAATCAAACACGGCCAAATTTAAATTAAACTGGTCAGTAAAAATGTACATTACAGATCACAAATCATGCATTACAGAACCTAAAACAACCATTATATGATATAATATGTACATTATGTGTATCAGTAAAAAACTACTACCTAGCCGATATAATTTCTCAACCCTAGATGAATGACTGAAACTCGTGTACTTTGACGATGGTTTGAAGACTTATTACATACTACACCCTACCCCCAAGGATTGTTAAACCCTTGGGGAAAACAAGAATCATGCGCAGTCGGTAAACATTTACATTTCAGATAACAAATCGTGTATTACAGAACCTAAAATAAGCATTACAGAATATTAAATGTACATTATGTGTATCAGTTAAAAACTACTACCCAGCTGATATGATTTGTAAACCCTAGCTGCATGACTGAAATTCGTGTACTTTGACGATGATATTATAACTTACTACATACTACACCCTTGCCCCAAGAATTGCTAAACCCTTTGGGAAAACAAGAAACGTGAGCCAAACAATCAAACACGACCAAACTTAAATTAAACTGGTCAGTAAAAATGTACATTACAGGTCACAAATCATGCATTATAGAACCTAAAACAATCATTATATATAGTAATATGTACATTATGTGTGTTAGTTAAAAACTACAACATAGCGATATGATTTCTAAACCCTTGATGAATGAGTGAAACTCGTGTACTTTGACGACGGTTTGAAGACTTAGTACATACTATATCCTACCCCCAAGGATTGTTAAACCCTTGGGGAAAACAAGAATCGTGCGCAGTCAGTAAACATTTACATTACAGATCACAAATCATGCATAACAGAAGCAAAAATAACCATTATAGAATATTATATGTACATTATTTGTATCAGTTAAAAACTACTAACTAGCTGATATGATTTGTAAACCCTAGCTGAATGACTGAAACTCGTGTACTTTGACGACGATATTATTACTTACTACATACTACACCCTAGCCCCAAGGTTTGCTAAATCCTTTGGGAAAACAAGAAACGTGAGCTAAACAATCAAACATGACCAAACTAAAAATTAAACTGGTCAATAAAAATGTACATTACAGGTCACAAATCATGCATTATAGAACCTAAAACAACCATTATATAATGTAATATATACATTATGGGTGTCAGTTAAAAACTACTACCTAGCCAATATGATTTCTAAACCCTTGATGAATGACTGAAACTCGTGTACTTTGATGACAGTTTGAAGACTTAGTACATACTACACCCTAGCCCCAAGGATTGTTAAACCCTTGGGGAAAAAAAGAAACGTGCGCCGATCTCTCAAACACGGCCAAATTTAAATTAAACTAGTCAGTAAAAATGTACATTACACGTCACAAATCATGCATTATAGAACCTAAAACAACCATTATACAATGTAATATGCACATTATGTGTGTCAGTTAAAAACTACTACCTAGCCGATAAACTTTTTAAACCCTAGTTAAATGACTGAAACGTGTGGACTCTAGTAATGATTTTGATACTTCGTACATACTACACCCTAGCCCCAAGGATTGCTAAACCCTTTGGGAAAACAAGAAACGTGGCCAAACAATCAAACACGGCCAAACTTAAATTAAACTGGTCAGTAAAAATGTACATTACAGATCACAAATCATGCATTACAGAACCTAAAACAACCATTATATGATATAATATGTACATTATGTGTATCAGTAAAAAACTACTACCTAGCCGATATGATTTCTCAACCCTAGATGAATGACTGAAACTCGTGTACTTTGACGATGGTTTGAAGACTTATTACATACTACACCCTACCCCCAAGGATTGTTAAACCCTTGGGGAAAACAAGAATCGTGCGCAGTCGGTAAACATTTACATTTCAGATAACAAATCGTGTATTACAGAACCTAAAATAAGCATTACAGAATATTATATGTACATTATGTGTATCAGTTAAAAACTACTACCCAGCTGATATGATTTGTAAACCCTAGCTGCATGACTGAAATTCGTGTACTTTGACGATGATATTATAACTTACTACATACTACACCCTTGCCCCAAGAATTGCTAAACCCTTTGGGAAAACAAGAAACGTGAGCCAAACAATCAAACACGACCAAACTTAAATTAAACTGATCAGTAAAAATGTACATTACAGGTCACAAATCATGCATTATAGAACCTAAAACAATCATTATATATAGTAATATGTACATTATGTGTGTTAGTTAAAAACTACTACCTAGCGATATGATTTCTAAACCCTTGATGAATGAGTGAAACACGTGTACTTTGACGACGGATTGAAGACTTCGTACATACTACACCCTACCCCCAAGGATTGTTAAACCCTTGGGGAAAACAAGAATCGTGCGCAGTCAGTAAACATTTACATTACAGATCACAAATCATGCATAACAGAAGCAAAAATAACCATTACAGAATATTATATGTACATTATTTGTATCAGTTAAAAACTACTAACTAGCTGATATGATTTGTAAACCCTAGCTGAATGACTGAAACTCATGTACTTTGACGACGATATTATTACTTACTACATACTACACCCTAGCCCCAAGGTTTGCTAAATCCTTTGGGAAAACAAGAAACGTGAGCTAAACAATCAAACATGACCAAACTAAAAATTAAACTGGTCAATAAAAATGTACATTACAGGTCACAAATCATGCATTATAGAACCTAAAACAACCATTATATAATGTAATATATACATTATGGGTGTCAGTTAAAAACTACTACCTAGCCAATATGATTTCTAAACCCTTGATGAATGACTGAAACTCGTGTACTTTGATGACAGTTTGAAGACTTAGTACATACTACACCCTAGCCCCAAGGATTGTTAAACCCTTGGGGAAAAAAAGAAACGTGCGCCGATCTCTCAAACACGGCCAAATTTAAATTAAACTAGTCAGTAAAAATGTACATTACACGTCACAAATCATGCATTATAGAACCTAAAACAACCATTATACAATGTAATATGCACATTATGTGTGTCAGTTAAAAACTACTACCTAGCCGATAAACTTTTTAAACCCTAGTTAAATGACTGAAACGTGTGGACTCTAGTAATGATTTTGATACTTCGTACATACTACACCCTAGCCCCAAGGATTGCTAAACCCTTTGGGAAAACAAGAAACGTGGGCCAAACAATCAAACACGGCCAAACTTAAATTAAACTGGTCAGTAAAAATGTACATTACAGATCACAAATCATGCATTACAGAACCTAAAACAACCATTATATGATATAATATGTACATTATGTGTATCAGTAAAAAACTACTACCTAGCCGATATGATTTATCAACCCTAGATGAATGACTGAAACTCGTGTACTTTGACGATGGTTTGAAGACTTATTACATACTACACCCTACCCCCAAGGATTGTTAAACCCTTGGGGAAAACAAGAATCGTGCGCAGTCAGTAAACATTTACATTACAGATCACAAATCATGCATAACAGAAGCAAAAATAACCATTATAGAATATTATATGTACATTATTTGTATCAGTTAAAAACTACTAACTAGCTGATATGATTTGTAAACCCTAGCTGAATGACTGAAACTCGTGTACTTTGACGACGATATTATTACTTACTACATACTACACCCTAGCCCCAAGGTATGCTAAATCCTTTGGGAAAACAAGAAACGTGAGCTAAACAATCAAACATGACCAAACTAAAAATTAAACTGGTCAATAAAAATGTACATTACAGGTCACAAATCATGCATTATAGAACCTAAAACAACCATTATATAATGTAATATATACATTATGGGTGTCAGTTAAAAACTACTACCTAGACGATAAACTTTTTAAACCCTAGTTAAATGACTGAAACGTGTGGACTCTAGTAATGATTTTGATACTTCGTACATACTACACCCTAGCCCCAAGGATTGCTAAACCCTTTGGGAAAACAAGAAACGTGGGCCAAACAATCAAACACGGCCAAACTTAAATTAAACTGGTCAGTAAAAATGTACATTACAGATCACAAATCATGCATTACAGAACCTAAAACAACCATTATATGATATAATATGTACATTATGTGTATCAGTAAAAAACTACTACCTAGCCGATATGATTTATCAACCCTAGATGAATGACTGAAACTCGTGTACTTTGACGATGGTTTGAAGACTTATTACATACTACACCCTACCCCCAAGGATTGTTAAACCCTTGGGGAAAACAAGAATCATGCGCAGTCGGTAAACATTTACATTTCAGATAACAAATCGTGTATTACAGAACCTAAAATAAGCATTACAGAATATTATATGTACATTATGTGTATCAGTTAAAAACTACTACCCAGCTGATATGATTTGTAAACCCTAGCTAAATGACTGAAATTCGTGTACTTTGACGATGATATTATAACTTACTACATACTACACCCTTGCCCCAAGGATTGCTAAACCCTTTGGGAAAACAAGAAACGTGAGCCAAACAATCAAACACGACCAAACTTAAATTAAACTGGTCAGTAAAAATGTACATTACAGGTCACAAATCATACATTATAGAACCTAAAACAATCATTATATATAGTAATATGTACATTATGTGTGTTAGTTAAAAACTACTACCTAGCGATATGATTTCTAAACCCTTGATGAATGAGTGAAACACGTGTACTTTGACGACGGTTTGAATACTTCGTACATACTACACCCTAGCCCCAAGGATTGCTTAACCCTTTAGGAAAACAAGAAACGTGCGCAGTCAGTAAACATTTACATTACAGATCACAAATCATGCATAACAGAAGCAAAAATAACCATTACAGAATATTATATGTACATTATTTGTATCAGTTAAAAACTACTAACTAGCTGATATGATTTGTAAACCCTAGCTGAATGACTGAAACTCGTGTACTTTGACGACGATATTATTACTTACTACATACTACACCCTAGCCCCAAGGTTTGCTAAATCCTTTGGGAAAACAAGAAACGTGAGCTAAACAATCAAACATGACCAAACTAAAAATTAAACTGGTCAATAAAAATGTACATTACAGGTCACAAATCATGCATTATAGAACCTAAAACAACCATTATATAATGTAATATATACATTATGGGTGTCAGTTAAAAACTACTACCTAGCCAATATGATTTCTAAACCCTTGATGAATGACTGAAACTCGTGTACTTTGATGACAGTTTGAAGACTTAGTACATACTACACCCTAGCCCCAAGGATTGTTAAACCCTTGGGGAAAAAAAGAAACGTGCGCCGATCTCTCAAACACGGCCAAATTTAAATTAAACTAGTCAGTAAAAATGTACATTACACGTCACAAATCATGCATTATAGAACCTAAAACAACCATTATACAATGTAATATGCACATTATGTGTGTCAGTTAAAAACTACTACCTAGACGATAAACTTTTTAAACCCTAGTTAAATGACTGAAACGTGTGGACTCTAGTAATGATTTTGATACTTCGTACATACTACACCCTAGCCCCAAGGATTGCTAAACCCTTTGGGAAAACAAGAAACGTGGGCCAAACAATCAAACACGGCCAAACTTAAATTAAACTGGTCAGTAAAAATGTACATTACAGATCACAAATCATGCATTACAGAACCTAAAACAACCATTATATGATATAATATGTACATTATGTGTATCAGTAAAAAACTACTACCTAGCCGATATGATTTATCAACCCTAGATGAATGACTGAAACTCGTGTACTTTGACGATGGTTTGAAGACTTATTACATACTACACCCTACCCCCAAGGATTGTTAAACCCTTGGGGAAAACAAGAATCGTGCGCAGTCGGTAAACATTTACATTTCAGATAACAAATCGTGTATTATAGAACCTAAAATAAGCATTACAGAATATTATATGTACATTATGTGTATCGGTTAAAAACTACTACCCAGCTGATATGATTTGTAAACCCTAGCTGAATGACTGAAATTCGTGTACTTTGACGATGATATTATAACTTACTACATACTACACCCTTGCCCCAAGGATTGCTAAACCCTTTGGGAAAACAAGAAACGTGAGCCAAACAATCAAACACGACCAAACGTAAATTAAACTGGTCAGTAAAAATGTACATTACAGGTCACAAATCATGCATTATAGAACCTAAAACAACCATTATATAATGTAATATATACATTATGGGTGTCAGTTAAAAACTACTACCTAGCCAATATGATTTCTAAACCCTTGATGAATGACTGAAACTCGTGTACTTTGATGACAGTTTGAAGACTTAGTACATACTACACCCTAGCCCCAAGGATTGTTAAACCCTTGGGGAAAAAAAGAAACGTGCGCCGATCTCTCAAACACGGCCAAATTTAAATTAAACTAGTCAGTAAAAATGTACATTACACGTCACAAATCATGCATTATAGAACCTAAAACAACCATTATACAATGTAATATGCACATTATGTGTGTCAGTTAAAAACTACTACCTAGACGATAAACTTTTTAAACCCTAGTTAAATGACTGAAACGTGTGGACTCTAGTAATGATTTTGAATACTTCGTACATACTACACCCTAGCCCCAAGGATTGCTTAACCCTTTAGGAAAACAAGAAACGTGGGCCAAACAATCAAACACGGCCAAACTTAAATTAAACTGGTCAGTAAAAATGTACATTACAGATCATAAATCATGAATTAGAGAACCTAAAACAACTATTATATGATATAATATGTACATTATGTGTATCAGTAAAAAACTACTACCTAGCCGATATGATTTCTAAACCCTAGATGAATGATTGAAACTCGTGTACTTTGACGATGGTTTGAAGACTTAGTACATACTACACCCTACCCCCAAGGATTGTTAAACCCTTGGGGAAAACAAGAAACATGTGCCGATCTATCAAACACGGCCAAATTTAAATTAAACTGGTCAGTTAAAATGTACATTACAGGTCACAAATCATGCATTACAAAACCTAAAACAACCATTATATAATATAATATGTACATTATACAGTAGATACACCAAGAAGATCTGATGTATTAAGACCCTTTGATCACTCTCACAAATTCAAATAGTAATATAGTGTGTCACAAATAATGGGACAAAGGGAGTATATCTTAATTGAGGTAGATCCTTATCGAATCAGCAATACAATCACCATTCAGTTTTTCAACAATATGAAGATTGAAGAACGCGATGATTCGCACTAGAAAACTCTGTCATTCTAATTTCATCAGAAACAGGACCGCATGAACATGTTAACAATTAAACAAACAGTTAGAGGGCAAATGAACCCCCAATCCGTGAAAATGAGAAATCGAAATAATTAAGAGGAAAGGAGTGTACTGAATCCATTTTCGACATGGTAATTGAAGGTACGGCCATCGCGCTTGTAAGTGAATTTGTTACTAGAAGAGGGGAGCCTGTAACACCCCTTACCCGGTAGGTAAACCCACCGAATAAGTGATGTCACGTTTCAGTATCGAAAACCCGTGCTGAAATTTTCCTTTTTCCTTTTTTTGCTTAAAAGCACAATTAAAATCTATTACATTTAAAAACTTAACATTTATCCAGCGGAAGATTAAAGATTTAACTATTACACAACATATCACGACTACTAAACTAAGTTGACCACCAGTGACTCGCCAAAGATGCAAAGCTGCGCAACACCACTGATATAATATCAACTCTAACCTGCAGGGGGAAAAAGAGAGGGAGTGAGCTCGAAAGCCAAGTAGCAATATCCAAACTACAGAATTCAACCCTCTCAGCTAAGACAATAGTAACTATAATAACTACATTATTTCCATTTTAATCCTTTACTTGTTTTCATTTCAATTCCACAGATTTCCCAAAATTTCTTACAATCTTATTATATCAAACTTATCTGTATTTTCATCATACAACTTTTCCATATATTCTTACTTATGTCTTTTCAAAAATTTCATTCTCAATGTCATTTCCTTATCATCTTGATTTATTATTACAATATAAATATATAGGGGAGCGTTATTCTCCTATTCATCCCTTAGATCCTTTATTCTTCTTAATATGGGTCGTTAGATCTCATTCATCAACGGTCCAGATGATCTGCATTATTACACTATAATGGTGCATTATTAGTCGGTGTGCATTATTCAACTGAAAATCTGCATTATTACACTATAATGGTTCATTATTAGTCGGTGTGCATTATTCAACTGAAAATCTGCATTATTAAATGATACGTGGCACCAATCTAACCGTCGGATGACAAAATCGTGGGGCATAGATTAAAAAGAACAAAGAACAAAAGATACAAAAAGGAAATGAATACATCTATATATATATATAGGGGAGCACTATTCTCCTTTTCCACTCTAAGATCCTTTTCTCTTCTTACTAATAACCGTTATATCCTTTCAATCAACGGACCACGTTAATCCTTAATAATTATTTCCGCGTTGCATTATAGTACCTTTCGTTGTGCATTATGGGGGTAATATAGTAAAGTTGGGAAAATGGAACCGCCATATTTTTGGCAATCGCGAATTTTAAGCGATTTGCAATCATCCGACTCCTCATTTTTCTCCTTCTTTACTCCAGCAGCCGATTCGAATCTCCCCACTCCCTCCACTCTCTAAAACCCTAGTCGTTCGCCAAAGCTGAGGAATTGACAGCCTCCGCCCCAGATTTTGGCAATTACACTCCACCGATGGTTACATCGGCCACAAATCGACAAGCGTTGACGCGTTTCGTCGAATATTCAACAAATCTTGCAGGTATGTAAATGTAAAACATTCAACTTTGCATATGCCTAAGCTGTTGCAAATCAGAATTACCTAGTTATTCGTCTAGGGTTGTCTCTGATTATCAGTGTTGGACATTGTGTTGGATTAACCACGACTCGATTCAGGTATCTTGTATTTTTTGGTTTATGCCAGATTAAATATGCCAAAAAGAGGTCGTCCGCGCTCTCAAGCATCACAGGATGCAGGTATATTTCACTCGTTGGTTGTGCTTTTCAATATCGTATTTGTTGTTTGTGAGGATTGCTACTTGCATGTCTATTTGTTGCTCATTATACAGTGTAAAAAGGGGATTACTGGACCATGTTATGTAAATGTATTGAGGTCAATTGCTTCGTTAAAATTTTGTCTGTGTTTTCACTTTTTATGAATATGCATAGCATTATTTAGATGTCTAGTTTCATGACTTGCAGTAAAGAATGCATTTTAGGGGTATTTAGATGTGTAGTGCTTAAGGTATATACATATATTGTTTGTTCGGATTAGTGCATTATGTATATGTTTGGAGATTCATTGCGTGTTTTAAATTGTGCATTATGTAGAGTAGATAGTGTGCTGCAGAATACAGTATGTAAGAATTCTGTGTGCATTTTGTAGGCTAGACAATGCATTATGTATCATGATGTATGCATTATGTTGCTTTTTACATTGGTCATTGGTTGTATTGGTTTGTTGCCTCAGATTGTTGCAGAAGAATCTGTTTGATGATTAGATAGAAAATGATTAAATGTGCATTTACAATGATCATTATTTGCTTTATATTATGCATTATGGGTAGGGTTTTATTCATTATTTGTTCGTAATGCATCATGTTTGTCTTGATGTACGTATTTAACCCGATTTAATTTATTTGATGTTGTCTTTTTAAATATGTAGTTCATTATGTAAAATAATAATAGCATACGTTGCAGTATATGGTGTATTTTAGAGGTGTGTGTAGTGTATTGTGTGTTTTACCAACTAGTTGTAAGACAAATTATTATGTGTATTATTGAACTTAGCCTGTGCATTATGTACCA
Source organism: Salvia splendens (assembly GCF_004379255.2). Lineage (NCBI taxonomy): Eukaryota > Viridiplantae > Streptophyta > Magnoliopsida > Lamiales > Lamiaceae > Salvia > Salvia splendens. The sequence continues at coordinate 18,396,294 of NC_056038.1, forward strand.
AGATATATGCATTATAGTCGGAATATTAAGCATTACTATTGGTATTAGCTGTGGTGGTTAAGAAACACACTTAAGTCATTATTTGTTATGACTGAATGCATCATGTTTGTTATGGGTAGGGTTTTATTCATAAATTGTTCGTAATGCATCATGTTTGTCTTGCTGGACGTATTTATCCCGATTTATCTCATCTGATGTTGTCTTGTTAAATATACAGTGCATTATGTAAAAGTATAATAGCATACGTTGCAGTATATGGTGCATTTTAGAGGTGTATGTAGTGTATTATTGTGTTTTTTACAAACTAGTTTCAAGACAAATTTTTATGTGCATTATTGAACTTAAACTTTGCATTATGTACCATGATATATGTTTTATAGTCGGAATATTAACCATTACTACTGGTATTAGCTGTGGTGGTAAAGAAACATACTTAAGTCATTATTTGTTATGACTTAAGCATAATATGTTGTTATATATGCATTAATCATTCTTTAAACTTTGTTCATGATGTGTTGTTTGGGCCATTTCAGATAAGAAGCTTAGAGTCGACATAGAAGATGATGTCGATGACATTATTCCCGTGGCGCTTGCAAAGAAATTTAGGCAGAGATTAACCGAGATAGCTCAGGGTGAGCCTAAACCACCTACAGGGCGAAAACAAGATCGACTCTACTCCCGTCGAACGTCGTCCGAATTCATTTATTGTAGGGAGTGATGGTTCGACTATAGGGTGATGGATGTTAATGAATTCCTTGATTGCTTGGTTGACTTTTTTGCGTTGGAACTAACAACTTTCACAACCTTTTAGTAGCTTTTTGATATTGGACAATGATTTTTGGAATATGGATTATGAATGGAGTACATGCCATTATTCATCCGTATACTGTGTGCCTAACGTTGTTGATGTTGTCTAATTTTATTTAAAAGATCCTTATCGTATTCCACGTAATGTAAATGACACAGTAAATAATGCACGGTATAACACAAATCAAATTAGACATTACTTATGTTATGTGTTGCATTGTTTTTTGAAAATTGGTTATAGATACGGAGACTAGATATGTGCATTATTTAACCAAAAGAGTGCATTATGCATCAACAAATGATGTGTGCCTTATTTTTTTGATGATGTGCATTTACTTAAAGGATCCTTAACGTATTCCATGTTATGCAAAATAACACAGTAAATAATGCACTGTATAACACAAATAATGCACTTATTCAGAAATGTATTATGTGCAGTACGTTTGTTTATGCAGTGCATTACAAATAAATAGTAAACCATTATTTACTATATATTATGCACTATGAGATTTATCCTAGTTATATGGGTAAATTCGATTTTTGTAGTCCTTAACAGGCGTGCAATTGTTTAGTTTCTTACCTACTTTTGTATTTGGTATATTACATTAGTGAAGTATCCCGTCCGCATCAGACAAATAAAATTTGATATTACTTATGTGCTACAATTTTTTTGAAAAGTGGATATAGATACGGAGAGTATATATGTGCATTATTTAACTTAAAGAGTGCATTATGCATCAACAAATGCTCATTATTTTGAATGCAGTAGGGAACACAAGTATCCATGGCGTCATTGAGTTAACTTCACACATATATACAGTACTCGACTTTTATATAATCCAATAATTAACAGAAAAATTCTACTAATGCAACAACCACCTGTTTCAACTTATAACAGTACGACAAAAAATTTGAACAACAATACTACTAGAGCCCAAACAAAAGTTGTGATGCGTTGTTTAAATAACACAACTCAAACTGTTCTTTTACCCTTGGGCGCATCTTTCTCCATCGTCATCTCTTTAAGTAGTGGACAATTCCTGGAGTCGTGATGACCCATCTCATCGCACGCCTTACACCGTCTAAGAGGCCTTGTCGCATCCTTTACATAGTAAGCAGACAATTAATGCACGATTTTCATTAATTTAATCTGTAAGATATTTAAATTGGACAATTACGTGATTTATGTATACGTAAAATGCACCATATTATTAAACGTTGTTTTTAATGTGTACGTACTATACCCTACCCCCTAGGCTTATTAAACCCTTAGGGGAAAATAAGAAACATGTGCCAAAAATCAAAACTAATAACCGATATTTAAGCCCTAGACAAACGCGACATACTAGCGCTCCTATGCTAATTCGTACAACATACACATTGCAAATAAGATGTTATTCATTATACAGACAATATAATCCATTACGCATATTCATTTGGTGCATTATTTGTACGAACATTATTCAACATACAATGTGCATTGGACACTTACGTGATTTATTTATAGGTCAAACACAAACTATGCTTAAACGTTGTTATTAATGTTTACGTACTATACCCTAGCCCCTAGGTTTATTAAACCCTTAGGGGAAACAAGAAACGTGCGCCAAACATCAAAACTAATAACCGATAACTAATCCCTAGACAAACTGCTTGAAAGAGCAGGTTTGTGCAGGTGTCGTTCAAGCAAGGATATATCCTACTGGTCAGTATGGAAGTCCCTGCTAATCCTGAACCTGGTATCAATAAATCCTTAACCCTCTTCTACTGGGTAGTATAGTGAAGGTAGGGGTCGAATCCCACAGAGATGAAAGCGTTTTGGAGTGATTGTGGTGATATTCTGGAAGGTTTGGTTAGCTACCACGCTTTGGGTTGAGATTTATCTAGGCTGGAATTTAAGGTGGTACTCTACTGACTAGGAGGCGGAAAAGGTGTTGGACAGGCGGCTGTGTACGTGGAAAGTGGGGAACATGGTTTTTGGATAATAAATGTGGAAGGTACGAGTTTACTATAAAAGGTTAAACAGAATATCAGAGGAAAAAGAGGTAGTTAGGTGACTAGGCCTACAGGTCTGAAAAGTAACAACTGAAAAGTAAGGAAAAGTAAAGGACAAAAGCAAAAGTAACTAAAAAGTAAATGTGGTCCCAAATTTGGATGTGGACATTGTCTTCTCCAGCAAATCTGAACACAAATCAAACAACTCAGGTTCCATGAACGAGAAATGCAGATTAACAACTTCACAAAAAACAGATCTACAATCTAAACTCCAAATCAAAAGATTAAACACTGAAACTGCAATTATGCTTACTGGTCAACATGCAGGGTGGCAGAATAACATAAACTCGAATTTCACACTAAAACACTTCTGGAAAATAAATCTAAACAGCCACTGAACTGAAAAATCACAGATCAAACAACTCCAAATGAAATCATGCTTCCAACACTTAGAAATTACTGCAACAACTAGATCTAAGCTACCTAGGCAGAATGAAACTGATTTGAACAGAAAGAGATGCATAAAAACAACTTCATTGCATAAAACGTTTGGATCTCAACCAAGACTTCAAAATAAGCAAAATACTGGAAATGCGAAAGATCCAACGTAGAGAAAACAAACAAGATTAACTAGAAAACAAATAAAGATTGTTTTTCCCACTCCGGGCGATGGAACTGCTAACTACGATCATGCTGACTGGAACGAGAGAATGGAACTCCGGCGAACTGATGATCTTCAAGTGACCATGGCTGTGGCGAGGGACGAGAATCTGGACTGGGCTGAAGAACTGAACTACCGAGAGATTTCTACCTAAGAGTGATAATGATGAATTTAGATCCTCTTTTCTCTCTCCAAGTGGCTTCCTTTTATAGGGAGGCTTACCCTTGATTTTAGGGTAAAACCTTGTGGTGAGATGACTTCTTTGCCCTTAATTGTGGTTGATCAGTCCCAGCTATCCTTCTTCTCCATCTCGAGCCATTTTTGCATGTATATTGGTCAGTACGTAATCGTCCTGACGCCCTTTTCACCTGAAGTATCTGAAGCTTTGCCTACTGGCTAGAACACTCAACCTGCACGCTTAAGCAACTTGTTTTGCAGATAAAGTTCAAATATGCACATCATACTGACCCGTAACAAAGGCCTAGAATACGACTTATCGAACTGCTCACACTTACTACATGCTTGTCCTCAAGCGTGAAGAACAACCAAAAGACATAAGTCGAATTCTAGCCTGGTTACTCCACTGACTGACTCTACCTAACCTAGACTCTAAACTATGATGCAAAAGAAACACTTAAACAAACACACAAAAAAAAAACTGAAAACACAAAGAGCGGGCTATATTTTCAACCATCCCTCCCCTCTGGATCAGGTGCAATCCGGCCTTAGACAGCCTTGAACTTCTGCCACCCCCCCTCTCTCTCCCAATCAGTATATTTGTTTGTCAAGATCGCCCACACTCTCGGCCCAACTGTAGGTTCACTCAGTCACTCATACCTCACCAGGAATGTTAGGATTGCATTCTCTCATTATGCTCAACCACAGTTGCTTCGGACATAGATCTCACGAGCAGCTACTGAAGGACTTATAGGCTTGTAACGGGGCTTTTGGCTTGTAATATTTTGGGTGGATGTTCCTAAGGCTCTAAGGTTCAAAATTTCTATTTTATTGATGCGGGGGGGACTGTGTGTATCAGGCTTCTGATCAGTTGCTTTTCTTAGTTGGCGCTTCTGGCTTTGGTCTCCAACTGGTCAGTAGCATCTTTGTGGCTTCGCCACCCTTATTCCTTCTTCATTTTTTTGTGGCCGAGTTTTTTTCTGACCATTTTCTTCATATTCTTTCTTCTTCTCTTTTTTTCTTTTTCCCTCGTGGCTTCGCCACCCTTATACCTTCTTTTTGGGCCTGGGATGACTCCCTGGCCGATTTTCTTCCAAACTTTCTTGTCCAGCTGGATTCTGCTTTCTTGTACACCCTTCTAGCCAGTAAGCTTCATTCGCTTCATGCATTGCACACACACAGTCCCAGTGGCTAGGGGTATTTATCTGGGTATAAAGAGTTAGAAAAGAGGTTCTAAAGGTGGTTTTTTTTTTGGGGGGGGGGTTCCTACTGCCTTCAGTGTTGCTACACGCAGTCACTTCACCCTAGGCAATTTGTGGCAGCCGCTCTTTTCTTTTCTAAACATGTGGAAAGTGGTTCCACTTAAAGCTTATAACTCACATTTTAAGAGGGCTTTCGTGTTTGGCTCTAAGTATGGGCTTTTCTCTCATACTCACATCATCTATCCTGACTAGGAGGTACTAATAGGGATGGTTTCGGTTTTCCAGCATGTCCTATCTCCCTCAATTCCCCTCACCGTCAGCTCAAGACAGTTGAGTTTTAAGCCCAATCAACACACAAAATAAAAAAAAATATACCTAACAGGACACTAACACAAGCACAAACACAGACCACACATATACATATTCATCATACTGGTCATTGCGTCCCCCCTCCCACTTCACAAGTGTCTGCCCTCAGATAGGGCTGTGAAGTGGAAAAGGTAATGGCCAGTATGATGGACACATAGACAAACAGACAAAAACAACATATTAAAACTAAAACTTCTCACACTTAGACTATGGAATGGGCTAAGTGGGAGAGTTTGAAAACCTAAACAGAAACCAACAAACAAAACACACATATATACAAAACTCCTCACACTTAGGCCATGCAATGGGCTAAGTGTGAGCCAACATGCTTACGAAAAAGAAAACAGAAAACACAAACACATGCGTCAAAAAGACAAACCCTTAACTTCTCACACTTAGACTATAAAATAGGCTAAGTGTTATGAATGGGGTTTGCGCACAAACAGAAATTATACTACCTAAATAAACAAAACACAAACAGAAATACGGAAAACTAAAAACATAAAAAAAAAACTAACTGGTCAGTAGGTGTGGTGGTCACTTGTTCCTCCTGCTCCTTCGCGGGGCAGGTTGTGGTGCAGGTGGTTCTACCGGTTTCTCCTCCTCATTCTCGGATTGCTTGTTCCCAGATTCTGCCGACTCTTCGGCATCTCCTTCCTCTTGTTCCGCCTCTAGTTTCTGCTCTGCTTCTTTCGTCTCGGTTAATACCTCCTCTGATACTCGTGATTCATTAGCTCGGCCTCCATGGCCACTTGGTTCAACACCTTCCTCTTGGCCTCGTTGTGTTAACTCCATCAATATCTCGTCTATCACGGACGCCATCCTGGCCATTTCTGTTATCAACCGGTGGTTTTCCTCTCCTAGCCTGGTAACAATCGTCTCCAAAGCTTCTTGCTTCTGACTCTGCCTCGTCTGTCCTGCAGACTCCTTCAGGATCCCTTCCATTACTGATGCTAACTGTGTCATTTCTGTTCTCATCTGTCTGTTTTCCTCCGCTATCTCATCCACAGCCTTCTCTAGCTTTTCCTGTCTCTGCTCCTGATCTTGTGTTCCCGGATGTGCTGCAGATCTCCCAGTCGGTATAGCTTCTTCTCCCATTGCGTAGAATTGGGGTGCGCCCTGCCTCATGTAAACGGTGTTCGTTCGGACGAACAAAGGTGTATCAAAAAGACCAGGAGGATCCACCATGATCTGGTCGGATAAGTCTTCAGCCTCCGTGATGATGATGTTGTTTCTGACGAACACTCCCAAGACATGGCAGAGAGTGAGGTTCCTCGCTGGGTGGGTGGCAATTAGATGGCATTGGTAGGCGGTCCAAAAACCCAGATGCAACTTCCTTCTCTGCTTGGCGCACCAGAGAAGATATAACTCCGTCATCGATGTCCTAACAGCGGAGTTCGACTGCCCCAATAAATTGAAATCCAGGTAAAGCTGTACAAGACGCAGAATTGGGTTGTTGAAATGAACGGAGCGGGAAATAGTGAACTGGAATTGCCCTGCATCAGGGTGAGTAAGTTCCTCCCATGCTTCCTGGGGCTCAAATTCCACATGTCTGCGGGGAATTCCCCGCTCCCTACTTCTCCACTCAGGCCCTATGGCCTCCTCTAAACTGCACATTCCCAGACGCACGGTCCACTCAATCAAGCTCATCCGTATCTCTCCGCCAAACAACCTAAAACTGATACATTCCTCATCTAGATCAGTGGTGACCTTAAACCTAAAGGTCGTGTAAAACTCCTTCGCTAATCTAACCGGGACACTCGGATCCCCATTCTCCAACAACCATTCGAATCCTAACGCGTGCAAATAAGATAGAAACTGCTCGCGGGCACCTAACTCATCTAAAGAAGAAATGTGAAGTACCTTTCCGCTCTTCACCTGCTTACTCCCTTCATCCTTGCTATCGAAAGCTTTCTATAGCTCCTTCGAGTCGAAAAGCTTCATTTCCTCCACCAGATCATCAGTAAGGTCCACTGTCCAGCGCCGGTACCTCAGTCTCTCTACCGGTGGGTGGACTAACTCTCGATGATCATTCTGAAGCTGTTGTTCTGCGTACTCCTCATCCTCCAAAGAGATATCGCTGTCAGAGGCTGATTCCTCGCTGGCAGCGTATTCGCTATCACTTCGCTCCCTCCGGTGTTCCTGGACTCGCTGAACTGACTCAGTAATGACTATCCCAGTGTTTACTGTACGTGGCTTCTTGTTGCTGGGCTTCTTCTTCATAGGGGCCTTCCCCTTTCGTTTTCTCTCTTCACGGTATCTAACTTCCTCTCCGTCATCTATGTCTTTCTCTTCTTTGGGTTTCTTCTCAGCTTGTGTTGAAAGTGGATCCTGGATAGTAGGACTGGTCTCTTTGTGGCCTACCGACCTGGATGCGAGGTCCAGACCCTCAGCCATCCCGTCAGCCTCTTCACCTTGGCCACTCAGTGTTGGAGATACCGCTCCGGTTTCCATTGCAGTATCCTCTAGGTCGGTAACAGGTAAAGGCTCCTCCCCAGGTTTTGTGGGAGTGGTCCTTTCTTCTTCACTCAAGATCTCCACGGGATCTGCCTCTGTGTTCGGCTTCGCCTTACTAGCTGCCCATTTGCCTAGGCATCGCTGCGATACCCTTTGCGGCTTCGGTTATACCTCCTTCTGGTCTCCCTTCAACACTAACTTCCTCTTAACTGCCTTTGGTTTTATCACGGGTGGTACTACTTGTTCAGATTCCTCTAAACTCTCTGCCGTCTCCTTTTGAGCAGTATGCTCCTCAACTGCCCCTTTTTCTTGTTGGGGAGTTTCTTACTTGTCTTCCACCATTCCTCCTGCTACCTCGGATTTGAGGTCCGGTCCCTCAACCATCCTGGCAGCGTCTTCTTCCTGCCGATATACCCCTTCCAGAATCGCTTGAAATTCTTCATCCGTCATAAGGCCCTGCTTCCTGGCCGTCTTATTTAGATCTATGGTCTCTCTTGCTACTCCTTGAGGAACCGGCTCTGCTATCGGTGTCTTCTCTGTCTCACTGCTCCCTTCTTTGTCTCCCTGTTCTTGACTCGTCCTGGCCTCACGCTCCTCAGGGTTAGAGTCGTAATGGGCAGCGACAGCGTCAAGTTCCGCTGAATTGGGTACTGAGGTTTCCGATGGCACGGTCGCCGAGGGAGTTCCCTCCTCTGAATGTACTGCTGTATGGCTGACCGGCGCAGGCGGAATTTCACTGGGTGCGGTTCCTACGCCCCCCATTTGGCCGAAACTGGGCAGCGCCGTCGTCCAGTCCCTTGTCGGGTCTTGTTGGCGAAGAAATGCCATCATGGCATCCATGGAAATCATGGGTGGCGGCTGAGCGGTCGGTGCCGGTGGTGGTGGATTTGGTTGTGGTTGTGCCTCCGGGGTTTCTTGGCGACGAGGTTTGATTTTCTTGGCGAACGCTTTCTTCCCCATGATCGGAAATTTACGATTTGGTGGTGGAAAGTAGGGTTTGAACTGGTGGAAATGGGAAAGAAACTTTTGGGAGAGAAAGTGTAAATGAGGGGTGAGGGAAAAGGGTTGGGACGGTGAGTTTAAATTGGATGAGAGAGAGCAGTTGCAGGTGGTTGTAACCGGTTATCAGGGGTTGCCGGTCGCGACGCTTCAGATGGGAGGCAGTTGAGATTGCTGGCCTCTGATTGGTCAGCGTGTCCCTTCTCTCTGCTCACGCGCCACTCCCAGCCGCTGCCACCCTGCAAAAGTTGCACCAACTTTAATTCAAATTTTCGTCCTCTCCATTATCCCCCCTATACTTACCTAATAAGGAAAATAAATCAAATGGGCCCTTAAATAAAATCTGAAATAGCACCAGATAGGCAAATTTTTTTTTTATCAATACGTACTCCAAATTAAAATTAAGGCCCGAAAATATTTTTTGAATTTTTAGAAATTATCTTGCATGCAGAGATTAACTACGTATTTACAATATATACATCTTCCTTAGGCAATTTGGAATTCTACTTGGCCAGTATATGCAAACTATTTTCAAAAAGAAACTAGCCTGAATGCCTCCGTGTAAATACGTAGTTAATCTCTGCATGCAAGATAATCTCTGCATGCAAGATAATTTCTAAAAATTTAGAGCAGAGATTAACTACGTATTTACACGGAGGCATTCAGGCTAGTTTCTTTTTGAAAATAGTTTGCATATACTGGCCAAGTAGAATTCCAAATTGCCTAAGGAAGATGTATATATTGTAAATACGTAGTTAATCTCTGCATGCAAGATAATTTCTAAAAATTCAAAAAATATTTTCGGGCCTTAATTTTAATTTGGAGTACGTATTGATAAAAAAAAAAATTTGCCTATCTGGTGCTATTTCAGATTTTATTTAAGGGCCCATTTGATTTATTTTCCTTATTAGGTAAGTATAGGGGGGATAATGGAGAGGACGAAAATTTGAATTAAAGTTGGTGCAACTTTTGCAGGGTGGCAGCGGCTGGGAGTGGCGCGTGAGCAGAGAGAAGGGACACGCTGACCAATCAGAGGCCAGCAATCTCAACTGCCTCCCATCTGAAGCGTCGCGACCGGCAACCCCTGATAACCGGTTACAACCACCTGCAACTGCTCTCTCTCATCCAATTTAAACTCACCGTCCCAACCCTTTTCCCTCACAAACCCTCATTTACACTTTCTCTCCCAAAAGTTTCTTTCCCATTTCCACCAGTTCAAACCCTACTTTCCACCACCAAATCGTAAATTTCCGATCATGGGGAAGAAAGCGTTCGCCAAGAAAATCAAACCTCGTCGCCAAGAAACCCCGGAGGCACAACCACAACCAAATCCACCACCACCGGCACCGACCGCTCAGCCGCCACCCATGATTTCCATGGATGCCATGATGGCATTTCTTCGCCAACAAGACCCGACAAGGGACTGGACGACGGCGCTGACCAGTTTCGGCCAAATGGGGGGCGTAGGAACCGCACCCAGTGAAATTCCGCCTGCGCCGGTCAGCCATACAGCAGTACATTCAGAGGAGGGAACTCCCTCGGCGACCGTGCCATCGGAAACCTCAGTACCCAATTCAGCGGAACTTGACGCTGTCGCTGCCCATTACGACTCTAACCCTGAGGAGCGTGAGGCCAGGACGAGTCAATAACAGGGAGACAAAGAAGGGAGCGGTGAGACAGAGAAGACACCGATAGCAGAGCCGGTTCATCAAGGAGTAGCAAGAGAGACCATAGATCTAAATAAGACGGCCAGGAAGCAGGGCCTTATGACGGATGAAGAATTTCAAGCGATTCTTGAAGGGGTATATCGGCAGGAAGAAGACGCTGCCAGGATGGTTGAGGGACCGGACCTCAAATCCGGGGTAGCAGGAGGAATGGTGGAAGACAAGTCAGAAACTCCCCAGCAAGAAAAAGGGGCAATTGAGGAGCATACTGCTCAAAAGGAGACGGCAGAGAGTTTAGAGGAATCTGAACAAGTAGTACCACCCGTGATAAAACCAAAGGCAGTTAAGAGGAAGTTAGTGTTGAAGGGAGACCAGAAGGAGGTACAACCGAAGCCGCAAAGGGTATCGCAGCGATGCCTGGGCAAATGGGCAGCTAGTAAGGCGTAGCCGAACACAGAGGCAGATCCCGTGGAGATCTTGAGTGAAGAAGAAAGGACCACTCCCACAAAACCTGGGGAGGAGCCTTTACCTGTTACCGACCTAGAGGATACTGCAATGGAAACCGGAGCGGTATCTCCAACACTGAGTGGCCAAGGTGAAGAGGCTGACGGAATGGCTGAGGGTCTGGACCTCGCATCCAGGTCAGTAGGCCACAAGGAGACCAGTCCTACTATCCAGGATCCACTTTCAACACAAGCTGAGAAGGAACCCGAAGAAGAGAAAGACATAGATGACGGAGAGGAAGTTAGATACCGTGAAGAGAGAAAATGAAAGGGGAAGGCCCCTATGAAGAAGAAGCCCAACAACAAGAAGCCACGTACAGTAAACACTGGCATAGTCATTACTGAGTCAGTTCAGCGAGTCCAGGAATACCGGAGGGAGCGAAGTGATAGCGAATACGCTGCCAGCGAGGAATCAGCCTCCGACAGCAATATCTCTTTGGAGGATGAGGAGTACGCAGAACAATAGCTTCAGAATGATCATCGAGAGTTAGTCCACCCACCGGTAGAGAGACTGAGGTACCGGCGCTGGACAGTGGACCTTACTGATGATCTGGTGGAGGAGATGAAGCTTTTCGACTCGAAGGAGCTACAGAAAGCTTTCGATAGCAAGGATGAAGGGAGTAAGCAGGTGAAGAGCGGAAAGGTACTTCACATTCCTTCTTTAGATGAGTTAGGTGCCCGCGAGCAGTTTCTATCTTATTTGCACGCGTTAGGATTCGAATGGTTGTTGGAGAATGGGGATCCGAGTGTCCCGGTTAGATTAGCGAAGGAGTTTTTCACGACCTTTAGGTTTAAGGTCACTACTGATCTAGATGAGGAATGTAACAGTTTTAGGCTGTTTGGCGGAGAGATACGGATGAGCTTGATTGAGTGGACCGTGCGTCTGGGAATGTGCAGTTTAGAGGAGGCCATAGGGCCTGAGTGGAGAAGTAGGGAGTGGGGAATTCCCCGCAGACATGTGGAATTTGAGCCCCAGGAAGCCTGGGAGGAACTTACTCACCCTGATGCAGGGCAATTCCAGTCCACTATTTCCCGCTCCGTTCATTTCAACAACCCAATTCTGCGTCTTGTACAGCTTTACCTGGATTTCAATTTATTGGGGCAGTCGAACTCCGCTGTTAGGACATCGATGACGGAGTTATATCTTCTCTGGTGCGCCAAGCAGAGAAGGAAGTTGCATCTGGGTTTTTGGACCGCCTACCAATGCCATCTAATTGCCACTCACTCTCTGCCATGTCTTGGGAGTGTTCGTCAGAAACAACATCATCATCACGGAGGCCGAAGACTTATCCAACCAGATCATGGTGGATCCTCCTGCTCTTTTTGATACACCTTTGTTCGTCTGAACGAACACCGTTTACATGAGGTAGGGCGCATCCCCAATTCTACGCAATGGGAACACAAGATCAGGAGCAGAGACAGGAAAAGCTAGAGAAGGCTGTGGAAGAGATAGCGGAGGAAAACAGACAGATGAGATCAGAAATGACGCGGTTAGCATCAGTAATGGAAGGGATCCTGAAGGAGTCTGCAGGACAGACGAGGCAGAGTCAGAAGCAAGAAGCTTTGGAGACGATTGTTACCAGGCTAGGAGAGGAAAACCACCGGTTGATAACAGAAATGGCGAGGATTGCGTCCGTGATAGACGAGATATTGATGGAGTTAACACAACGAGGCCAAGAGGAAGCTGTTGAACCAAGTGGCCATGGAGGCCGAGCTAATGAACCACGAGTATCAGAGGAGGTATTAACCGAGACGAAAGAAGCAGAGCAGAAACTAGAGGCGGAACAAGAGGAAGGAGATGCCGAAGAGTCGGCAGAATCTGGGAACAAGCAATCCGAGAATGAGGAGGAGAAACCGGTAGAACCACCTGCACCACAACCTGCCCCGCGAAGGAGCAGGAGGAACAAGTGACCACCACGCCTACTGACCAGTTAGTTTTTTTTTTTTGTTTTTAGTTTTCCGTATTTCTGTTTGTGTTTTGTTTATTTAGGTAGTACAATTTCTGTTTGTGCGCAAACCCCATTCATAACACTTAGCCTATTTTATAGTCTAAGTGTGAGAAGTTAAGGGTTTGTCTTTTTGGCGCATGTGTTTGTGTTTTCTGTTTTCTTTTTCGTAAGCATGTTGGCTCACACTTAGCCCATTGCATGGCCTAAGTGTGAGGAGTTTTGTATATATGTGTGTTTTGTTTGTTGGTTTCTGTTTAGGTTTTCAAACTCTCCCACTTAGCCCATTCCATAGTCTAAGTGTGAGAAGTTTTAGTTTTAATATGTTGTTTTTGTCTGTTTGTCTATGTGTCCATCATACTGGCCATTACCTTTTCCACTTCACAGCCCTATCTGAGGGCAGACACTTGTGAAGTGGGAGGGGGGACGCAATGACCAGTATGATGAATATGTATATGTGTGGTCTGTGTTTGTGCTTGTGTTAGTGTCCTGTTAGGTATAGTTTTTTTTATTTTGTGTGTTGATTGGGCTTAAAACTCAACTGTCTTGAGCTGGCGGTCCTATCTTAATTGGTACAACATACACATTGCAAATAAGATGTTATGCATTATACAGACAATATAATCCATTACGCATATTGATTTGGTGCATTAATAGTACGAACTTTATTTGGTATACTATGTGCATTGGAAACTTACGTGATTTATTTATAGGTCAAACACAAACTACTCTTAAACGTTGTTAGTAATGTTTACGTACTATACCCTAACCCCTAGGATTATTAAACCCTTACGGAAAACAAGAAACGTGCGGCAAACATCGCGGTCGCGCATTATTTACTCTATCTTGTTCATTGCACCTCATATAATACGCATTATATAGTCTGTATAATTCATTATCCATTACTAGTTGGTGTATTGTTAGTAACTAATTACAGGATACCCGTCAAAACTACAGGGCCATCATCATGGTTTTGTCTCTCACCCTATACGAAATCACCAATCCACCAAAATTGGGCAATCACAGACCATAACAAGAACCCCATCGGAAAAGTGAGCACAAATTTTTTTACAAAGTACAAGAATACACGCACTCAGTGTTTCAACAAGTGTCGAGTATATGAACGGAACTGAATTGGTATTGAACCGGAGATTCATACACACAGACACGCATACGCAGCAAAAAAATCTGAATTACCTTCTTCCATTATTCGGAGTCTAACGATTGCAAAAACGCAGCGAAATAATATAGACAATCAGAGGATCCGGGAACCAAAAGTCGAAGATTGCAACGTCCGGAATACTAAAATAAAATTGTGAAGATTGAAGACGGCAAAAATCGATTCTGGAACGCGAGAGATTACTCAAAAAACCGTAAGATTTTCAAGGGAGGATTTGATGGAAATTTCCATAACCATCAACATACCGTTTCCCTAATATGCTCCTACTCTAATTAAATCTGATTAAAATTAAATATTTAAGTTGAATATTGTCGGCCTTAGGATGATGAAAATAGACGTTAAGATCAAGAAGGAAAAATGAGGAAATATGAGAAAAGGAAATGAATACATCCCTATATATATATATATATATATATATATATTCCAAATTCTCATAATTTTCACACCGAAGCACACCTGTTCAGATACCCACACATTTTCATCATATCTTTCTTGTTATATTTCTCTTATGATCTCTTGATAACAGACTTACTTACATCTTTCTATACTGCAACATTTTCATTGTATCTTATAGCTTTGGTTTCTCAAGATTTCGCATATCGTCATATATCATTTCGTACCACTTTTTTTTCCGTGTTACCATTTATTTTCATATACTATTTTTCCATATTAATTTCCCCGAGCGGGGACCATTCAACATAATATATCATTTCCTCCGCATGAGGACCGATCAACAATCATATCATATATCATATTTCACAAATCACATATCACAGATCCCTATTCCCAAGTAATCAGATATTATTTTATCTTATCTTATCATATATCACAGATCACATATCCTTTATTCAGAAGTCATCAAATATTATTTTATCTTATCATATATCACTAATCACAGATTACAGATTATTATTCATAAGTCATAAGATATTATTTTATACATCACAGATTACAGATTTTTATTCAGAAGTCATCAGATATTATTTTATGCATCACAAATTACAGATTCTTATTCAGAAGTCATCAGATATTATTTTTATCTTATCATATATCATTAGTCACAGATTACAGATTATTATTCATAAGTCATAAGATAATATTTTATACATCACAGATTACAGATTCTTAATCAGGAGTCATCAGATATTATTTTATACATCACAAATTATAGATTTTTATTCAGAAGTCATCAGATATTATTTTATGCATCACAGATTACAGATTCTTATTCAGAAGTCATCAGATATTATTTTATCCATCAGAGATCACAGATTCTTATTCAAAAGGTCATCAGATATTATTTTATATTATCTTATCATTTAGCCCCAATATCTGCTTGGTTTCAGGTAGGGTACACGGACCAGATCAGAATCAGATGCAGACACGGATTTTATCCTCGAGAGAACTCCGCACAGACCACCCATAAGGTGCATATCAGAAAATCAGACCACCCATGAGAGTGCAGACAGATAATCAAACCACCCATTAGGGTGCAGATAGATAATAAGACCACCCATTAGGGTGCAGATCAAACAGATCAGATAGGGGTCCATCAAATAACAGACGATCCTCGCTTCGGTTATCCAGAAGACGAGTGATCACAAATAATGCATCGCCGCTGTCCTATGGCATGCCAATTGTACCCAACACATATGACCAAGCAAACGGGACGTTTTATTTCATATTCTTCTTTCAAATCTCTTTTTCATATTTATTCCATGTCCAAAATCACTTCAGATAACCATTCTTATCGAATTCACAGACATTCTTTTAGTATATACTTTTATAACCTTTACATATTATTCTCTTGTGTTTATTTTATTCAGGCTCTACCTATCAGATCACTTCTTTTTCATATAGATTCAGATATCTTTTCATTATCTATTCAGACATATTTCACATTATTCAGATCTTCATAATTTATTACATTTCATTGCATATCATATCCAATGTCTTTTATTCATATTCGTACCATTATTTCGCAGATGATTCATATAAAAAAATTAATAAGTATTATAACAATCCACATATTTAATTATAAGCATATTTAAGCATATTATTTAATTAACATCTCACAAATAATCACATTATAGCACACATCATCTCAACCAAAGGAATCAAAAACCATAGAGAGGATACGCTACCTCGCAGGCTTATGAATATAAGCCTATTTCACCTTACTACCCTTCGCTATCTTCTAGGTCCATTCCTTTTGTGTCCAAAACACACTATAGGCTCCTTCGCCTTTATGCATAATATAAATAGCATAGCAATTAATAACTCATATTTACCCATGATCATGTTTTCATCACTAAATCATCTAAATAAATTAATTTGCTATATTAACTTAATATCTTCTTATTCTTTTAACTTTCTAATATAACAACTGCACTGGACTGATTCGTCATAAAACTTCTATGTTCATACGGAAGGATTTAGAGACTTGACATAATATTTTTAAATACCCAATGAAGTTTGGTTTATAATCCAATAAGATTCATTCAAAGATTCCTAATAGTTTAAGAGATATTCTCGTTTTCCCACACACTACCAAAAATCAGACCATTTCTGGCAGCAGTTTCTAAACAATTTTTACAATTGGTATTTGTACTCTTTAATTCGTCATAAAATTTAGAGAACAACTAAACACCTTATAGTTAATTTATAAATTATGAAATAAAGTTTTCATTGACTTTAAATGCCTTGAATATTTCGGATAACACATACCAAAATATGACAAAGTACCAGAATTTTGACAATTTGTAGTCATATGGTTCACACAATTTACACACATAGTAAACGAAACTCCTAAATTCACCATAAAACTCAGGGATCCTCTAGAGTCATCATAGTTATTATAGAAATTGTTAAACCAAAGTTTTAACATATCTAAACATGCTTAATAATCCAAACTAGGAGGCGGCAGAACACAAAGTTTGATTCTCCTCAAGATTTCATCTCAAACTCAACCATTCCACATCAAATATCATCAATTCAGCCCCTCCCCTGTTAAATATTCATCCAAATTCATATCCATGTAATCAAACTTCTAATTCAAATATGAAACAACAACAAACGAAGGTCTATGATCGCGTAAACGTCAATATATCGAAATTTAATCGATTAGTTTTCCTACCCCCAAGTGAATGAAATTTCAGCCCTTCAACACCAACATATACTCAATTTCAAGGTATAAAAATAGGATAGGGAGAAAGGTCTACCTTGATCTAACTATATTCCGCCGATTACGTGCTCGATTTACCAACGAACACAACTAATTGGAAGGAGAAAAGTTGGATATGGGAGGTGAAGAAGCTGCCGATTCTTCTTGAAGAAGAGAGAAGTGACTTTCTTCAAGAAGATGATATAATTCTTTGTATTTTATTATTTTATTACGTGGCAATTTAAATCAACACATGTCACTCTAATATTTAATATAATTGTTTATCTATTATCTAGACAATTCCACAAATTCATGAGTTGTTGGGAGTTAAAATTATCTCCCACATGTACAAAGAAAATCGGACAGTTCACATATTAGAAGAAAATATGAAAAACTTTAGTATAAAGACAATTTTGCCCTTCTAACGAATTCTCTATACAAACATCGATTAAATTTTAATTTCTTGCACAATATTACTTATATTATACTTCTTTTGATCTCTAGATTCCATATACATTATTTTCCAATGGAAATTCCTAATATTTCTCGGCAAATTCGCCGAAAAACCCTAATCGGCGACTTTTCTAAAAAAAACGTACTAAAACTCATTAAAACTCAATTCATTGCTCACATATCTTTTCTAACACTTATTTAAGACTTGTATTTCAGTATTCCATGATTTATTGAATTATCAGAATTTATTTTGATATTTATTTCGAATTATTCGCCGAAAACCCTAATTTCGACGATTTACAGCACCGGAAATTCACTTTTCCGTCTAAGGTAGGTTTTGGGGCATTACAGAGCCTCTGCAGACACTGGGAAGCGACAGTGGTGAAATTCCCTTTGAATTCAGTGTACTCAGCCAAAATGGTGGTGCCTCTAGCGACGAAGCTGTAGATCAATTGCTGTTGGCCCATGATTGATTAAGTCTGTAGATTGAAACGCGGAAGCGCAGAGATGATGAGAAAACGGGGAAATTGAGATGAGAGAAATGGGGAGGAATGGTGAGGTGGCCATGAATTGAGATGAGAAACGTTGGGAGAGATTGCGGAGGCATGGAATTTTTCAAATGTTGAGAATCAAATTATCACAGAAGGATTTGTGCAAGACGGGAGGAGGAATAGTGTTGAGACGACGTTGGAGAGTTGAACAGAAAAATAGAGCATGAAATATGGGAAGGGAATAAGTGGCGTGAAATTGATCTTCCATTCTTGCCATTTTCAGTTTTTTTTAATAATTAAACTAATTACAAGAGACATTAAAATCAACCATCAGATCTTGAAATTGAATGGCCGAGATTAAGAAGAACAATAGAACAAAAGATGCAAAAAGGAAATGAATACATCCCTATATATATATATATATATATATATATATATATATAGTTTTGATCCATGCAAAACCATTCTTAATACAAAAATGTAGAACCAAGCTTACAAAAGTCATTTTTAGGTCATTGTAAGCTTATTTTTACGTCATTATAGTAAGGATGACATGAAATGATCTTAACATGACCTCAAATCCAAAGTTTATAATATGACCTAAAACTGCTTTACAATGACCCTCCGTGTTTTTATTTAATTATTGACCATTGGATTGTCAAATCTCATGGTCAGGATTTGGTCTGGATTTTGTATTGAGATCAAGTTTTGTATTGATCATTTTCCTATATATATATATATATACATATATATATAGAGAAGTGATCAAGGTATAACTAATTTTAAGTGTATAACTAGAGAATAAATCTCAGCCAAACAAATAAATGCAACAAATATTATTTATTTAATAATGTAAAATAGGCCAAGGGTATTTTTGGAAATCACATTATGAAATTCATAAGCTCATACGCGATTCATTTCCTTCCAGATTTATTTCCTTCCAGATTGAGATTGTCGATGTTCTGCTCCTTGACTAGGGATTTGGACGAAGAGGATTCGGGCTTGGATCTGGAGGTGTCAGTGTTCGAATATGGGTCTGATGAGGAAGATTTCGTATCCTTACTCTGGTGATCTTGCTGCAGCTGCTTCTTGAGGAGGGCTTTGGCTTCGGATTCCCGCTTCTCCTCCTCGCGCAGCCACTGGAGTTGTTTCTACTCGATTTCAGAATGCTTGGAAAAACTTCTTTCCGCCGACGTCCTGCTCCAGACTCTGTCGTTTCTTCAGCAATTCCTGCTTAAGAATGTCCATAGTCTCGATTCAATTATCGGGAAGATTGGTTCGATTGAAGAGTGCGTAAGTGAACTTAGGATTGGTTGGCAGGCCGACGGCGGCGTCGATGAGGGCGGGCACTGCCTGGGTTGATGGGCGCTGCGACGGGGGACGACGATGAACAGCACAGACAAATACAGAGAAATACTCACCTTGAACATAAAATGGCTTCAGATTATTTTCTACTCACCTCAACCAGATCTACGAACGAAGTATACGCATTTCAGTATTTTACTGCAAAATCGAGAAAAATCGGAATAAAAACCATATATTTGAGGTCAGCACGAAAAAAATTGGTGAATTGGCGTTAGCAGTGGTTAAGCACTTGTGAATTGCAGATTCTCAAAATTATGAAGATGAAACTAAAAAAAATAGGACAAATTCAGAGGAATCAGGCAAAAACTAGCTTAATTATTCAGCAAAGGCAAATGGATTTCGATACCTTCCAATTCATAACCCTGAAACAAATCAATATAACCATGTTTTTACTTTACTGATGTTAACAAAATACATCACTATAACAAAATATCACAGAAACATCACTCTAACCCTTGAACACATCACTATAACCATGTTTTTACTTCACTGATGTTAACAAAATACATAACTATAGTAAAAAATCAAAGAAACATCACTCTAACCTTGGAACACATCACTATATAACAATGTTTTTACTTCACTGATGTTAAGAAAATACATCACTATAGCAAAAATTCAAAAAAACATCACTCTAACCCTAGAACACATCACTATAACCATGTTTTTACTTTACTGATGTTAGCCAAATATATCAATATAGCAAAAAATCAAAGAAACATCACTCTAACCCTGGAACACATCACTATAACCATGTTTTTACTTCACTGATGTTAACAAAATACATGACTATAGCAATAAATCAAAGAAACATCACTCTAACCGTGGAACACATCACTATAACCATGTTTTTACTTCACTGATGTTAACAAAATATATCACTATAGCAAAAAATCAAAGAAACATCACACTAACGCTAGAACACATCACTATAACCATGTTTTTACTTCATTGATGTTAACAAAATACATCACTATAGCACAAATCAAAGAAACATGTAATACCCTGACTTTTTCTACCTTTTTATTTGTTCTTGAAAGGACATCGTTGGTGCATCCGAAAATTTTTTTCGTCAATTGTTTCTTTTATCGAGAGAAGGATTTTACTTTTGGGTGTGTAACCATTATTCTTTTCCTACCCAATTTATTTAATTTTTCAAGCCCAATTCATTTTATTTGAAGCTACTTTTTGAAGCCCAAATTTTGGAGAAGATCAAGTCAGTGTTTCTCTCAACACAAAACTGTTACCGTAAATCACTCCCTACAAAATCTCAATAATTAGAGATTCACCGTTTTTTTTATATATACGTGTAGGCCTTCCTCAATCCCACGATAACACATAAATGCAATTTCAGAGAAACCGTGATTTCTCCCATGATCTGCAGTTACAAGCGAAACTCTCATTTACACCATGTTCCAAACGGCAGTTTCATAATCCATTCTATACTTCCTAATCTGCCAATTGAGAGGAAGCACCCGAGTGAAAGCAGAGAGTTCGGCGAGTCGAAATTCAGCAAGGAGGATTCTGTTCGAACTCAATTTCAAACCCAGCACGTTCAGGAAATCTGAACTGGTGTTGACCGAGATGATGCGGTGCTGGACGGCGACGCCTCTTTGCCCGATCAGCAGCCTCGAAACCGGCGGCCAGCAGTAGCATACTGATGAAACTTCGAGAGGGCAGCGGCGGCGAACGATTTCAGGAGATATACAGCAGCAGCAGCGGCTGCTCATGACGGACAACATCAACGGGCTGATGAAACTCCACCGGCAGCGACGACGCCGGCAGCGCTTTGACAGCAGTGGCACGGAGGAGACGGCACGACGGCGGAGAGAAAAGATGGAGAGACGGAAGGCGAAAGCAGCGGCGATGCGACATTGACTGCACTGTGACAGCAACGACGCTGCGTTCTGATCGAAGGAGAGCTGTAGAAGAGTGAGAGAGATGAAAGACGGAGGGATAGATCGAGAAGAAGAAGGGGAATTCAAATCTCATTCTAGGAGTTCACTATTCACGTAAGTGAGAAAAGTTGGAAGTTTTGGGCCCTTTTTCTTATTTAAATGTTTGGCCCATGTGAATTAATCTTAAGTGTTGGGCCTTTTGTTTTAATTAAGGAGATGAATGGGTGACTTGACACACGAATTTCGAGAATAGAATGGAGCACAAGTAAAGACTTTTAACGAACGAGGTGGGCTTTCGAACTAAAGTATTTTCAAGAGCTTTCGATTTAATATATTGGTTTGAGCATCATTTTATGTGACGAAATGTTTGTGATTGGGATTATTACATGATTATGTGATTTATGTGCTTAAAGTGAAAGTGATTGTCACGTGTTGCGCTGTATAGCTTTTTGAGTGGTTGTGAATTGCTCGACTTGTTGATGTGATGTGAGATGATGCTCGACCTATGCAGAAAAATGATTTATGTTTCAAATACGTTTTTGAGGAAAATAAAGTTTGCAAAGGGAAAATCATGCCATGTTTTGGTTTTGAGAAACGCCTATCTGTTTGTTTAGCAAGGGAGTTGTCCTTACTAGACCTATTGAAATTGAATTCGGGTCTGACTAGGGAGTGAGTCCCTACTCAGGCTAGTGTACACCAATGGGGATCGTGAGCCGTCTTTTGGGTCGGCCGGTCTAGTGATCGAGTTTGCGGCCACATTCTCGTTCGCAGGATGTTGATGTTGATGAGATTGATGTTGATGTTGATGATTGCTTAGTGGGGAGGAAGTGAGTCCCTACTAGGAGTTTAAACGAATTCGGGTCCTAGCAAGGGTGCGTCCCTACTCGGACTAGTGTACACGATGAAGACCGTGAGTCATGGAATGGTGAGGTGGCCATGAATTGAGATGAGAAACGTTGGGAGAGATTGCAGAGGCATGGAATTTTTCAAATGTTGAGAATCAAATTATCACAGAAGGATTTGTGCAAGACGGGAGGAGGAATAGTGTTGAGACGACGTTGGAGAGTTGAACAGAAAAATAGAGCATGAAATATGGGAAGGGAATAAGTGGCGTGAAATTGATCTTCCATTCTTGCCATTTTCAGTTTTTTTTAATAATTAAACTAATTACAAGAGACATTAAAATCAACCATCAGATCTTGAAATTGAATGGCCGAGATTAAGAAGAACAATAGAACAAAAGATGCAAAAAGGAAATGAATACATCCATATATATATATATATATATATATATATATATATAGTTTTGATCCATGCAAAACCATTCTTAATACAAAAATGTAGAACCAAGCATACAAAAGTCATTTTTAGGTCATTGTAAGCTTATTTTTACGTCATTATAGTAAGGATGACATGAAATGATCTTAACATGACCTCAAATCCAAAGTTTATAATATGACCTAAAACTGCTTTACAATGACCCTCCGTGTTTTTATTTAATTATTGACCATTGGATTGTCAAATCTCATGGTCAGGATTTGGTCTGGATTTTGTATTGAGATCAAGTTTTGTATTGATCATTTTCCTATATATATATATATATATACATATATATATAGAGAGAGAAGTGATCAAGGTATAACTAATTTTAAGTGTATAACTAGAGAATAAATCTCAGCCAAACAAATAAATGCAACAAATATTATTTATTTAATAATGTAAAATAGGCCAAGGGTATTTTTGGAAATCACATTATGAAATTCATAAGCTCATACGCGATTCATTTCCTTCCAGATTTATTTCCTTCCAGATTGAGATTGTCGATGTTCTGCTCCTTGACTAGGGATTTGGACGAAGAGGATTCGGGCTTGGATCTGGAGGTGTCAGTGTTCGAATATGGGTCTGATGAGGAAGATTTCGTATCCTTACTCTGGTGATCTTGCTGCAGCTGCTTCTTGAGGAGGGCTTTGGCTTCGGATTCCCGCTTCTCCTCCTCGCGCAGCCACTGGAGTTGTTTCTACTCGATTTCAGAATGCTTGAAAAACTTCTTTCCGCCGACGTCCTGCTCCAGACTCTGTCGTTTCTTCAGCAATTCCTGCTTAAGAATGTCCATAGTCTCGATTCAATTATCGGGAAGATTGGTTCGATTGAAGAGTGCGTAAGTGAACTTAGGATTGGTTGGCAGGCCGACGGCGGCGTCGATGAGGGCGGGCACTGCCTGGGTTGATGGGCGCTGCGACGGGGGACGACGATGAACAGCACAGACAAATACAGAGAAATACTCACCTTGAACATAAAATGGCTTCAGATTATTTTCTACTCACCTCAACCAGATCTACGAACGAAGTATACGCATTTCAGTATTTTACTGCAAAATCGAGAAAAATCGGAATAAAACCATATATTTGAGGTCAGCACGAAAAAAATTGGTGAATTGGCGTTAGCAGTGGTTAAGCACTTGTGAATTGCAGATTCTCAAAATTATGAAGATGAAACTAAAAAAAATAGGACAAATTCAGAGGAATCAGGCAAAAACTAGCTTAATTATTCAGCAAAGGCAAATGGATTTCGATACCTTCCAATTCATAACCCTGAAACAAATCAATATAATCATGTTTTTACTTTACTGATGTTAACAAAATACATCACTATAACAAAATATCACAGAAACATCACTCTAACCCTTGAACACATCACTATAACCATGTTTTTACTTCACTGATGTTAACAAAATACATCACTATAGTAAAAAATCAAAGAAACATCACTCTAACCTTGGAACACATCACTATATAACAATGTTTTTACTTCACTGATGTTAAGAAAATACATCACTATAGCAAAAATTCAAAAAAACATCACTCTAACCCTAGAACACATCACTATAACCATGTTTTTACTTTACTGATGTTAGCCAAATATATCAATATAGCAAAAAATCAAAGAAACATCACTCTAACCCTGGAACACATCACTATAACCATGTTTTTACTTCACTGATGTTAACAAAATACATGACTATAGCAATAAATCAAAGAAACATCACTCTAACCGTGGAACACATCACTATAACCATGTTTTTACTTCACTGATGTTAACAAAATATATCACTATAGCAAAAAATCAAAGAAACATCACACTAACGCTAGAACACATCACTATAACCATGTTTTTACTTCATTGATGTTAACAAAATACATCACTATAGCACAAATCAAAGAAACATGTAATACCCTGACTTTTTCTACCTTTTTATTTGTTCTTGAAAGGACATCGTTGGTGCATCCGAAAATTTTTTTCGTCAATTGTTTCTTTTATCGAGGGAAGGATTTTACTTTTGGGTCTATAACCATTATTCTTTTCCTACCCAATTTATTTAATTTTTCAAGCCCAATTCATTTTATTTGAAGCTACTTTTTGAAGCCCAAATTTTGGAGAAGATCAAGTCAGTGTTTCTCTCAACACAAAACTATTACCGTAAATCACTCCCTACAAAATCTCAATAATTAGAGATTCACCGTTTTTTTTATATATACGGCACCCTAGAGAACAGATACGGCAGTTCTTAAATAAATCAAGGAGAAATGATTGTGTTTTGAAATGATGAGGAAAAAGGATTTGAGGATGAGTTGAAAGTTTGTGTTTGAGATATTTTTAGTGTCTCGGGCCTTTTCAAGATTAAAACCCCGAGGTCACTCAATGGTGGCATGATATAACTGTTTTTATAAAATTGTTTTGGCATTGGTTCACTGAGTACATCAAGTACTCAGCCCTGCATGTGTCTTTCTTATGTGCAGGTTGAGCGGTGACGAGCGCGATGGATGTTGAGCATAAAAGTGAAGAATGTCTATCAAATGTCTAGAATATGTTGTGTCTTCATACATAGCATTATTCTACTCTCGAAATGCTTCCGCTAAACATTGTTTCTTTTGAGTTTGTGTATTGTTGAGATATTTTCATTTGGAGTTGTTGATCGTTGAGATACTTTGATTTTATTTGAGCTATTCTCATTTGTTTCGAGCTATGGTCGATTTGTGTTGTTTTCCCCTTTCTTTCCCGCTTCTTTAATCCTCCCCTAGTCGCGATCAACCGTGTTTTCTATCCTTAGAAAATGCGGGCGTGACAGAGTGGTATCAGAGCAATTTTTCTTTTAACTCTGGACCCGAGAGTCTTTTTCTGTCTTAGTCTAGACTTGTTTCGCTAGACTAAAATAAGGTTAAATTTGGAAGGCTCAACATCCCGCTTCGCCATGCTCAACCAAGAAAGAGGTAATATATTTTTATGTGAAAAGTTTTATGAGAAGGTTTCGGAGATAGGATGATGAGAAAATTTTTGAGAAAGAAAGAGGAGAAAATTTTTTATAAGAATGATGAAGTAAATTTTTTATAAGAATGATGAAGTAGAATCTTTCCGTAAGGGATTGGTTTCAAATTGAGAATAGTATTTTCTGATGTTTGATAAAAGAGCAAGTTTTGAAGAGAAATTATGAGTTTGATTTCGAGTTTGAGTTTTAAAGTATGAAAGTGTTTTGCTTTGCGATGTTAAAATGTTGTGTGTTATACTTAGTTATCTTTATGTGTGACTAGGGATGTCAATCGGGCAAGCCCACCGGGTTTCGGGCCAACCCTATTCGGGTTGCGGGTCAATCGGGTGCGGGCTAATCGGGTTGTTATTTTTTCGGGTTATAAAAGTTCAGCCCTAACCCTAAAAGCTCGGGTTTCGGGCTAGCCCATCGGGTTAATCAGGTTGCTACCGATAAAATTAACATGCAATCAATCCAATAAATAATGGTGAAAATTAGTTATATTTATAAAATGTAAAATATTTAATTATGATAAATTTGAGATATATGCGTAAACTCAAATATTAACATGATCAAATACTAATATTTGAGATTTATGCAACATAAAACATAAACATCAAGAAATTTTAAAGCATGTTTAGAAATTTAAATATATTTTTTTAGTGAATTTGAAGTTTCTAATTCATTTATCTATTATTATATTAATAAAAACTTAATATATAATTTATATATTTAATATATAAAATGGAAAGTTATTTTTTCAGTAATCTGTATTATAAAATAATCAATGAAGTGTCGAATTAGAGTCAAACAAATAGAACAATATAAATTTTATCGGGTTTCCGGGCCAGCCCATCGGGTTTTCGGGTCTGGCCCTAACGGGTTGCGGGTTAATCGGGTGCGGGCTAATCGGGCTGTAATTTTATCGGGCTGGAAATTTTCAGCCCTAACCCTATAAATTTGGCGGGCTATTCGGGTCAGCCCACGGGCTGCGGGCTAAATTGACATCCCTATGTGTGACTGATGATGAAGTATGTTGCGAACATAGATTGCTTATGTTGTAGGCTAGATTGAATACGCGCGAACTATAGGTTTAAGTTGAAATAATCTATCACTTTTCCGAGTGATAAAAACGAACGAGAATCTGAAAGTTTGGGGTGAACTCCTAATTTGTCAAGTCACGACGAGGCAAGGAGATCGAGAGTGCGAATGGAGGCCGGTGAACCATGAAACTTTTTCTATTCTTGGAATGACGCGAAACGTTGGAGCAAGCTTGATGTGTTAACTACTTTTTTATTTCTTACGTTTTCCCTGAACGACAAGAACAAAAAGAATACGAGGAAGATTTCAAGAAGATGAGGATAGAGAAGACGAAATGAAGCTTCAAACACGAAAAAGGTGCGAGATAAGAAGAGCTGATGCTAAGTGATGTAGCTATACAATGACAAGAGATCATACTCGCGATGCAAATTAATATAACATTATCTCGCATAATTTTGCTAAAAGTGGCGACACGATGGAGACGATCTTTATAGCAGACAGAAGAAGCACGAGGATTAAAATGTTTTATGAGAAATACGCTTACAACATGCCAAGAATATTATTAAAATACAAGTTGCAACTACAGTTATTAATTTTAACAAGATGAGGAAGCTGCTTGGAAATTAGAAGACAAGATGATGGAATTCTACATTCGAAGGATGTAAGCAAATTTCGGGACGAAATTTTTGTTAAGATGGGTAGATTGTAATACCCCGACTTTTTCTACCTTTTTATTTGTTCTTGAAAGGACATCGTTGGTGCATCCGAAAATTTTTTTCGTCAATTGTTTCTTTTATCGAGAGAAGGATTTTACTTTTGGGTCTATAACCATTATTCTTTTCCTACCCAATTTATTTAATTTTTCAAGCCCAATTCATTTTATTTGAAGCTACTTTTTGAAGCCCAAATTTTGGAGAAGATCAAGTCAGTCTTTCTCTCAACACAAAACTGTTACCGTAAATCACTCCCTACAAAATCTCAATAATTAGAGATTCACCGTTTTTTTTTATATACGTGTAATCCCACGATAACACATAAATGCAATTTCAGAGAAACCGTGATTTCTCCCATGATCTGCAGTTACAAGCGAAACTCTCATTTACACCATGTTCCAAACGGCAGTTTCATAATCCATTCTATACTTCCTAATCTGCCAATTGAGAGGAAGCACCCGAGTGAAAGCAGAGAGTTCGGCGAGTCGAAATTCAGCAAGGAGGATTCTGTTCGAACTCAATTTCAAACCCAGCACGTTCAGGAAATCTGAACTGGTGTTGACCGAGATGATGCGGTGCTGGACGGCGACGCCTCTTTGCCCGATCAGCAGCCTCGAAACCGGCGGCCAGCAGCAGCGTACTGATGAAACTTCGAGAGGGCAGCGGCGGCGAACGATTTCAGGAGATATACAGCAGCAGCAGCGGCTGCTCATGACGGACAACATCAACGGGCTGATGAAACTCCACCGGCAGCGACGATGCCGGCAGCGCTTTGACAGCAGTGCCACGGAGGAGACGGCACGACGGCGGAGAGAAAAGATGGAGAGACGGAAGGCGAAAGCAGCGGCGATGCGACATTGACTGCACTGTGACAGCAACGACGCTGCGTTCTGATCGAAGGAGAGCTGTAGAAGAGTGAGAGAGATGAAAGACGGAGGGATAGATCGAGAAGAAGAAGGGGAATTCAAATCTCATTCTAGGAGTTCACTATTCAGGTAAGTGAGAAAAGTTGGAAGTTTTGGGCCCTTTTTCTTATTTAAATGTTTGGCCCATGTGAATTAATCTTAAGTGTTGGGCCTTTTGTTTTAATTAAGGAGATGAATGGGTGACTTGACACACGATTTTCGAGAATAGAATGGAGCACAAGTAAAGACTTTTAACGAACGAGGTGGGCTTTCGAACTAAAGTATTTTCAAGAGCTTTCGATTTAATATATTGGTTTGTGCATCATTTTATGTGACGAAATGTTTTTGATTGGGATTATTACATGATTATATGATTTATGTGCTTAAAGTGAAAGTGATTGTCACGTGTTGCGCTGTATAGCTTTTTGAGTGGTTGTGAATTGCTCGACTTGTTGATGTGATGTGAGATGATGCTCGACCTATGCAGAAAAATGATTTATGTTTCAAATACGTTTTTGAGGAAAATAAAATTTGCAAAGGGAAAATCATGCCATGTTTTGGTGTTGAGAAATGTCTATCTGTTTGTTTAGCAAGGGAGTTGTCCTTACTAGACCTATTGAAATCGAATTCGGGTCTGACTAGGGAGTGAGTCCCTACTCAGGCTAGTGTACACCAATGGGGATCGTGAGCCGTCTTTTGGGTCGGCCGGTCTAGTGATCGAGTTTGCGGCCACATTCTCGTTCGCAGGATGTTGATGTTGATGAGATTGATGTTGATGTTGATGATTGCTTAGTGGGGAGTGAGTCCCTACTAGGAGTTTAAACGAATTCGGGTCCTAGCAAGGGTGCGTCCCTACTCGGACTAGTGTACACGATGAGGACCGTGAGTCATCGAAACGGGTTGGCCGGTTTTCGTGCTCGTGGAAAGTGGCCCCCTTACACGGCACCCTAGAGAACAGATATGGCAGTTCTTAAATAAATCAAGGAGAAATGATTGTGTTTTGAAATGATGAGGAAAAAGGATTTGAGGATGAGTTGAAAGTTTGTGTTTGAGATATTTTTAGTGTCTCGGGCCTTTTCAAGATTAAAACCCCGAGGTCACTCAATGGTGGCATGATATAACTGTTTTTATAAAATTGTTTTGGCATTGGTTCACTGAGTACATCAAGTACTCAGCCCTGCATGTGTCTTTCTTATGTGCAGGTTGAGCGGTGACGAGCGCGATGGATGTTGAGCATAAAAGTGAAGAATGTCTATCAAATGTCTAGAATATGTTGTGTCTTCATACATAGCATTATTCTACTCTCGAAATGCTTCCGCTAAACATTGTTTCTTTTGAGTTTGTGTATTGTTGAGATATTTTCATTTGGAGTTGTTGATCGTTGAGATACTTTGATTTTATTTGAGCTATTCTCATTTGTTTCGAGCTATGGTCGATTTGTGTTGTTTTCCCCTTTCTTTCCTGCTTCTTTAATCCTCCCCTAGTCGCGATCAACCGTGTTTTCTATCCTTAGAAAATGCGGGCGTGACAGAGTGGTATCAGAGCAATTTTTCTTTTAACTCTGGACCCGAGAGTCTTTTTCTGTCTTAGTCTAGACTTGTTTCGCTAGACTAAAATAAGGTTAAATTTGGAAGGCTCAACATCCCGCTTCGCCATGCTCAACCAAGAAAGAGGTAATATATTTTTATGTGAAAATTTTTATGAGAAGGTTTCAGAGATAGGATGATGAGAAAATTTTTGAGAAAGAAATAGGAGAAAATTTTTTATAAGAATGACGAAGTAGAATCTTTCCGTAAGGGATTGGTTTCAAATTGAGAATAGTATTTTCTGATGTTTGATAAAAGAGCAAGTTTTGAAGAGAAATTATGAGTTTGATTTCGAGTTTGAGTTTTAAAGTATGAAAGTGTTTTGCTTTGCGATGTTAAAATGTTGTGTGTTATACTTAGTTATCTTTATGTGTGAATGATGATGAAGTATGTTGCGAACATAGATTGCTTATGTTGTAGGCTAGATTGAATACGCGCGAACTATAGGTTTAAGTTGAAATAATCTATCACTTTTCCGAGTGATAAAAACGAACGAGAATCTGAAAGTTTGGGGTGAACTCCTAATTTGTCAAGTCACGACGAGGCAAGGAGATCGAGAGTGCGAATGGAGGCCGGTGAACCATGAAACTTTTTCTATTCTTGGAATGACGCGAAACGTTGTAGCAAGCTTGATGTGTTAACTACTTTTTTATTTCTTACGTTTTCCCTGAACGACAAGAACAAAAAGAATACGAGGAAGATTTCAAGAAGATGAGGATAGAGAAGACGAAATGAAGCTTCAAACACGAAAAAGGTGCGAGATAAGAAGAGCTGATGCTAAGTGATGTAGCTATACAATGACAAGAGATCATACTCGCGATGCAAATTAATATAACATTATCTCGCATAATTTTGCTAAAAGTGGCGACACGATGGAGACGATCTTTATAGCAGACAGAAGAAGCACGAGGATTAAAATGTTTTATGAGAAATACGCTTACAACATGCCAAGAATATTATTAAAATACAAGTTGCAACTACAGTTATTAATTTTAACAAGATGAGGAAGCTGCTTGGAAATTAGAAGACAAGATGATGGAATTCTACATTCGAAGGATGTAAGCAAATTTCGGGACGAAATTTTTGTTAAGATGGGTAGATTGTAATACCCCGACTTTTTCTACCTTTTTATTTGTTCTTGAAAGGACATCGTTGGTGCATCCCAAAATTTTTTTCGTCAATTGTTTCTTTTATCGAGAGAAGGATTTTACTTTTGGGTCTATAACCATTATTCTTTTCCTACCCAATTTATTTAATTTTTCAAGCCCAATTCATTTTATTTGAAGCTACTTTTTGAAGCCCAAATTTTGGAGAAGATCAAGTCAGTCTTTCTCTCAACACAAAACTGTTACCGTAAATCACTCCCTACAAAATCTCAATAATTAGAGATTCACCGTTTTTTTTATATACGTGTAGGCCTTCCTCAATCCCACGATAACACATAAATGCAATTTCAGAGAAACCGTGATTTCTCCCATGATCTGCAGTTACAAGCGAAACTCTCATTTACACCATGTTCCAAACGGCAGTTTCATAATCCATTCTATAATTCCTAATCTGCCAATTGAGAGGAAGCACCCGAGTGAAAGCAGAGAGTTCGGCGAGTCGAAATTCAGCAAGGAGGATTCTGTTCGAACTCAATTTCAAACCCAGCACGTTCAGGAAATCTGAACTGGTGTTGACCGAGATGATGCGGTGCTGGACGGCGACGCCTCTTTGCCTGATCAGCAGCCTCGAAACCGGCGGCCAGCAGCAGCGTACTGATGAAACTTCGAGAGGGCAGCGGCGGCGAACAATTTCGGGAGATATACAGCAGCAGCAGTGGCTGCTCATGACGGACAACATCAACGGGCTGATGAAACTCCACCGGCAGCGACGACGCCGGCAGCGCTTTGACAGCAGTGGCACGGAGGAGACGGCACGACGGCGGAGAGAAAAGATGGAGAGACGGAAGGCGAAAGCAGCGGCGATGCGACGTTGACTGCACTGTGACAGCAACGACGCTGCGTTCTGATCGAAGGAGAGCTGTAGAAGAGTGAGAGAGATGAAAGACGGAGGGATAGATCGAGAAGAAGAAGGGGAATTCAAATCTCATTCTAGGAGTTCACTATTCACGTAAGTGAGAAAAGTTGGAAGTTTTGGGCCCTTTTTTTATTTAAATGTTTGGCCCATGTGAATTAATCTTAAGTGTTGGGCCTTTTGTTTTAATTAAGGAGATGAATGGGTGACTTGACACACGATTTTCGAGAATAGAATGGAGCACAAGTAAAGACTTTTAACGAACGAGGTGGGCTTTCGAACTAAAGTATTTTCAAGAGCTTTCGATTTAATATATTGGTTTGAGCATCATTTTATGTGACGAAATGTTTGTGATTGGGATTATTACATGATTATGTGATTTATGTGCTTAAAGTGAAAGTGATTGTCACGTGTTGCGCTGTATAGCTTTTTGAGTGGTTGTGAATTGCTCGACTTGTTGATGTGATGTGAGATGATGCTCGACCTATGCAGAAAAATGAGTTATGTTTCAAATACGTTTTTGAGGAAAATAAAGTTTGCAGAGGGAAAATCATGCCATGTTTTGGTTTTGAGAAATGCCTATCTGTTTGTTTAGCAAGGGAGTTGTCCTTACTAGACCTATTGAAATCGAATTCGGGTCTGACTAGGGAGTGAGTCCCTACTCAGGCTAGTGTACACCAATGGGGATCGTGAGCCGTCTTTTGGGTCGGCCGGTCTAGTGATCGAGTTTGCGGCCACATTCTCGTTCGCAGGATGTTGATGTTGATGAGATTGATGTTGATGTTGATGAGATTGATGTTGATGTTGATGATTGCTTAGTGGGGAGTGAGTCCCTACTAGGAGTTTAAACGAATTCGGGTCCTAGCAAGGGTGCGTCCCTACTCGGACTAGTGTACACGATGAGGACCGTGAGTCATCGAAACGGGTTGGCCGGTTTTCGTGCTCGTGGAAAGTGGCCCCCTTACACGGCACCCTAGAGAACAGATATGGCAGTTCTTAAATAAATCAAGGAGAAATGATTGTGTTTTGAAATGATGAGGAAAAAGGATTTGAGGATGAGTTGAAAGTTTGTGTTTGAGATATTTTTAGTGTCTCGGGCCTTTTCAAGATTAAAACCCCGAGGTCACTCAATGGTGGCATGATATAACTGTTTTTATAAAATTGTTTTGGCATTTGTTCACTGAGTACATCAAGTACTCAGCCCTGCATGTGTCTTTCTTATGTGCAGGTTGAGCGGTGACGAGCGCGATGGATGTTGAGCATAAAAGTGAAGAATGTCTATCAAATGTCTAGAATATGTTGTGTCTTCATACATAGCATTATTCTACTCTCGAAATGCTTCCGCTAAATATTGTTTCTTTTGAGTTTGTGTATTGTTGAGATATTTTCATTTGGAGTTGTTGATCGTTGAGATACTTTGATTTTATTTGAGCTATTCTCATTTGTTTCGAGCTATGGTCGATTTGTGTTGTTTTCCCCTTTCTTTTCCGCTTCTTTAATCCTCCCCTAGTCGCGATCAACCATGTTTTCTATCCTTAGAAAATGCGGGCGTGACAAAACATCACTCTAACCGTGGAACACATCACTCTAACCATGTTTTTATTTCACTGATGTTAACAAAATACATCACTATAGCCAAAAATCAAAGAAACATCACTCTACCGTGGAACATATCACTCTAACCATGTTATAACCATGTTTTTACTTCCCTGATGTTTACAAAATATATCACTATAGCAAAAAATTAAAGAAATATCACTCTAAGCCTGGAACACATCGCTATAACCATGTTTTTACTTCACTGATGTTAACAAAATATATCACTATAGCAAAAACTCAAAGAAACATCACTCTACCCTGGAACACATCACTATAACTATGTTTTTACTTCACTGATATTAACAAAATACATCACTATAGCAAAATATCGCAGAAACATCACTCTAACCCTGGAACACATTACTATAACCATGTGTTTACTTCACTAATGTTAAGAAAACACATCACTATAACAAAAAATCAAAGAAACATTACTATAGCTACGGAATGCTTGGTGTATACAGCCGGAACCTCCGATTGTATAAGTCACATTACACAAAAATATTGTAGATTAAAATAAAAATAGTAGAAATCCCTCTCAAATCTCTCAAAATCACTCTCAAATCTCGACACTCCCACCAATCTCTCAGCCACCAAACCAACCAAAACATCCACCCTCCGTGCCCCGCCTCCCCCGGTGCCGCCCTACCCTCTCCCACGAGCAAGCCGTCGTAGTTCACCTTCGTGGCTGCCTCGTGGAACTTGAACTACACCGCATTGGGGTTCTTGATCGAGATGTCGGCCACCAGCGTCGGGTTGTTGTTGTTGGATAGCGAATTGAGGCCGTCGATTTTGACCGAGATGATCTCGAGCAATGGATGCTTCACGTGGAAGATTGTGAGCATGAGGATGAGTGTTGTGACTGCTAGGATTAGGAGAAGCGAAGTGGAGCAGCCACAACACTTGAGGCATCGATGGCGGCGGTGTGATATGAACACCGGTGGAAAAGGGCTGAGCTTGGAGTTGGCGGGGATGGCTGGGGCGAGCGGCTTCTCTTGCTCTCTTCTTTCCGCCATGGATGAAGAAAATTTACGTAACCTAATTTTTTTTATGCAATAACCATTATACCCCCGCCTTGCTATTGTGAAGTAAATTAGTGATAGATGGAACTAATTTCTCATTTAAATTCGAAAATCACATGTATTAATACTAGCTCTTGATTTTCTTAATCTTGTGACTGTGATTTGTTCTCTAGTT
The DNA here is from genome assembly GCF_004379255.2 of Salvia splendens. Taxonomy (NCBI): domain Eukaryota; kingdom Viridiplantae; phylum Streptophyta; class Magnoliopsida; order Lamiales; family Lamiaceae; genus Salvia; species Salvia splendens. The sequence goes on from NC_056038.1 coordinate 18,430,987, forward strand.
ATGCGCTTAATGGGCACTTGCCCTATATCACTACTATATATATATATATATATATATATATAGGGGAGCGTTATTCTCCTATTCATCCCTTAGATCCTTTATCCTTCTTAATATGGGCCATTAGATCTCATTCATCAACGGTCCAGATGATCTGCATTATTACACTATAATGGTGCATTATTAGTCGGTGTGCATTATTCAACTGAAAATATGCATTATTAAATGACACGTGGCACCAATCTAACTGTCGGATGTCAAAATCGTGGGGCTGAGATCAAGAAGGAAAAGGGAGGAAATATGCAAAAATGAAATGAATACATCCCTATATATATATATATATATATATATATATATATATATATATATATATATAATAAATATATAAAGAAAATAACCTAAAATCAGACCTCAAAAACCGCTATCAACATTAAAATTATCTAGATAATTTTTTTATTACTAAAGTTGAATAACAATTTTAAATATCTTACCCAAATTAAATCCTTATGATGCTATTCCAATAAGTAAAGGAGCTTGAGCAATCTACAACCTCTTCTCCTCTTTTATCGTTTTCCCTTGATGAAAATCTTCTCTCTTTGTTATGCTTCCCCTTATATATCCTGCTAGTTGTCGTCGTTGAGAATATTTTGACTTTGTTCACCACACACAATTCGTTATTCATCTCCCCCTCTTAATCCTTATTGAAGAAATTAAGGTTGAAGCTCGTCATTTTTGTTTTTGGGTAGTGCCAACAAATATTACGAACTTCGACTACTAAAGAAATTATTGAGTGATGCAAACCACCAATCAATTTGAAGAATCATGGCATGATGTAAAGGTTCTTCCAATGGTAAGTATAGAAACACCAAATTTCTATTTTTTATAAAAACTTTTGTAGTGAGTGATTGAATTTTTAACTATCAAATATCATATATTTATAGTCCAAATTTCACTCTCAAAACCTTTTCATTTCCCTCACAAAAATCTTTTAAACTTTTCAGTTTACCATAGTAGGTGGTTTAAAAATAAAATTTGATTTAAATGCGATATAAATGGTATTTATGTAATATGTAATGGCACTAATCACCATGGTCAGTGGGGTTCTTGAAAAAGACGTATGTAGTTGTTTGTTGTGGTTTTTGAAAAACGTATTTGTAATGCCCCCTTCTTAATTTTTCAGTAAATATTTAATTCTCTATTTAATGCAATAAAATAGAGCATTGAGATTTCCAGCAAATCATTTAAAATAAACTACCAAAAGTAACCACCAAATAATTTCTAAAATTATAATTAAGATATTTTTTATCCACAAGAGCATTGATTTTAGACTCCTAACTCTCGAAACGTCAAATATAGAGCATTGATCTTCCTGCGAATCAATATAAATCAGAATTATTATTATTAATACAATGCTTAATTTTGGAGGCAGTTACAAATCTCATAGCTAGCTGCAAATTTGAAAATTTTAATCATTTTGCAATGTAACTGCCGAATTTATAAAAAATAAACTTCATACCCAAAATTCTTAAATATTCAAATTATGGACAAAACTCGCATTTTATATAGATCTATAGATACTACATTCGTCCCAAGTAAGTTGAGTCGTATTCCTTTTTGTGACGTCCCAATAAAGTTGAGTCATTTCTCTTTTTGACAAAAAACAAAACATCCAATCACTCTTACTTTATTTCATCATCTACTTTACTCTCTCTTTATCTCCCCTACTTTTTTTTCTTGAGTGAACTACATAAAAAGTTTCTGACGTTTCCATTTGTTACACTGCAGGCCCCTAACAAAAAAGAAATATCGTCACAAGACTCTGACCTTAAACATAATCACATATTATATTTTTTCGGACTAAAAGACCCTTCAGCCCTAAAAGGGCATTATGGTTATATCATATGGAGTTCTGCAGTGGCGGCCTGCAACTTGTTGCGATTTGACGTTTGTGCATCAGCCGTCAGTTATGATGTCTGTGCGTCAGCGGCGGTTTGTATGCAGTTACATCACATATACACGCCACATATACAGTACTACATTTGTGATTTATCAAATAAATTTCAAAAATTTCACAACCCTTATTTTCGGTCTTCACTCTCCCACCTCGCCTAAAATTTTCACAAAAAAGACAGTTCACTCTTCATTCTCCCACCCCCCTAAAAATTTCACAAACTTTGTCTCTGCTCCCCTCTATAAAAATCTATCTTGCATGAATGGGGCCTAAACGGAAGCACGCTGGATCCTCAGGTGCATCGTCGTCACGAAATTCATCTCGCCGTAAAAAGGAGCTCACACCCCCGCCATCGCCACCACACTGGCTACCACCACCGAGACATGCACCGGTGGTCATAGATGTGGATGAAGAAACCTTGGATATCCGAGATCCTCGACTGGATTTTTTCATCCCAAAAGATGAATATAGTAAGTTATGTTTTTTTTAATATAGTAAGTTATGTTTTTAATCCTTAGTTTGTGATTTAAGGTTTAGGAAATTGATTTTTTTGTGAATATTTTTTGGTCATCCGGAAATTGATTTTTAATCCTCAGTTTGTGATTTAGGGCTCCGGAAATTGAATTTTTTGTGATTTTTTTTTGAATGTTTTGGTTTGATTTTTGATTATCCGATTATTGTTTTCCTTAACAGGGGAAGAACCTGGAAAGTTTTCTGTTGCTTTCCATCATGGAGGTTCATTCTTCTTTACCAAAGATGAGATAAAGTATGATGGTGGGTATTTGACATACTTCGATTTCTGTAACATAAACCATTTCGAGCTCATAGACCTCTCGAGTATGGTGTTAAAGTTGAAGTATGACAGGAAGATGATATGTGAGTTCTATTATTGTGATCCAAAGTACAGTCATGACTGCGAGGGGGTTTTAATCGGTGGCCCTTTGTTGCCCATTGTTGAGGATACATATCTAAAGGATTTCCTCAAAGTGGCGGCTACTACGGCAAAGTTAGTTCACATCTACGTTGTGGAGATAACCCGGGCTGACGCTATATTGAAAAAAATGAAGGATGAAGCGCAAGAGCTTCTCAGATTCTGGGCGTCGAAACCCTAGGAGTCATTATTGAAGAGATTGAAGAAACCGAGCTAAATACGCCAAAGCAAAAACCCAGAATGAAGAGGAGGCAGGGGGTCAGTTTCAAGGGCACCGGAGTAAGCCTTTAATTATTGGCTGGTATGATAGGGATGTTGAGATCGAGGAATATCTTACAAAGAGTTTAGAAGATGATCGTGCTCAGAGGAAGGGGGACGTGGAGGTAGCTAGTCAAAATTTGGCGAAAGCATTTGAAGCGGTATCATTCGAATCAATACCATCCGAAGCCCCGGTCTCTGAGGTTGGAGAAGTACCAGTAGCAGCAACAGACGTTGAATCTATAGCAGAAGTTGGAGGAGGATATGTTGGAGAAGTAGGAGAAGTTGGAGGTGGAGACTCCCATGCACACGTACTAGAGGTAATGAGTTGTGATTTACATAATTGATTTAGTACCTCAATTGTGATTTTGTGTACATTTTGTGTACCTCATTTGTGTACATTTTGGGTACCTTATTTGTGATTTAGTCCCTCATTTGTGATTTTGTGTATTGTAGGATGTAGCTAGACCTTCATATGTGACCATTCCAATTCGATTGGTCCAAGTGTCCATGTTGATGAACCTGCAACTGAATCTGAATCTGTAGTTCACCAACCAGATTCGGACAAGGCAGAAGCATTTGTAGATGAAGACGTGTACCAACCGGTCATGGACGGTGGTTATCAATCACAACCGGACATACGGGTAGACAATGAATTCTTTCCAATCGTGGAGGACATTACCCATGAATTATTCATGTCCGAAATTGATACCCATGTGCAAGAGTCAGCTCCAACAAAAGCAGCGTCTGAAGAACCCATACCAGTTGTAGGAGAAGTACCCCATCAGGTTGTCGAAGATGATGTTTATTGTCCTTCGTTCGATTATGTTCCCGACGGATGTCATCTTCATAATGAGGGAAGTAATAAAGATGATGATGTTGATGAGGTCGGTCATTTTATCTAGTTGGCCAACATGTGTCGCGATGAACAGATGTTTACCTCATACTACAAGTCGTTTTGTCGGCAACAACAACCGGAACAGGAGGCGGGACAACAGTGGAGTGCGGAGCCGGAGACCGAACCACAAGGGTCTAGACAGCAGTCTAGTGAAGGCAGCGGAGGGTCTAAGAAAAGGTGAAACTTTTCCCCTGTTGTGGAGAAAAGGAACTCGTCGGATACAAACCTTCTATACGAGCAAGAAACAGTTGATGAGCTACAAGATCTACAAGATCTAGAGGATTTGGAAGGGTTGCGTAGAAAGGGTATCAAGTACACCCCATTCAAGCTGACAAATGAGCTTCCAGCTTGGAAGCCTGGTGATTTTTTTAAGGATCGAGATTTCTTCTATTAGGTCATTCACCAGTACGCAATAATGACCAGACGACGTGTACATGTATCCAAAAATGATGGCAAGAGACTTCATGCCAGTTGTAAAGCAAGGCATGTGAATGGTATGTGTACACAAGGAAGATCGAAACCCTCATCAATACCGATTTTGTGGTAGTGAATATGCAGAGAGATCATGCTCACACGTGCTCGCAAGTGTTGGATCAGAGATGACTCACGTCCAAGTGGCTAGCTGAGCGTTACATGGAGAAAATCAAAGCGAATCCCCACATTCCATTGGCAGCTATACGGCAGTGTGTGGATGAGGAGTTCGAGCTGAAAGTTGGTAGGATGAAGGCGTATCGCGCAAGAGACAGTGCATTAGAAGGTATCTTTGGCAAGATAGGACTCCAATACCGGAGACTGTTCGACTACAAAGTTGAATTGGAATGGACACATGTTGATTCGAGTGTGCATATACACTACGAGAACTTCAGGGATCCTGAAGTTGTGGGCCCGAGATTCTTGAGATTTTATTGTTGCCTCGTGCCTTTGAAAAATGGTTGGATGCGTTTTTTCCATCCAATTATCTTCTGGGATGCCTGTTTCTTGAGAGGTATGTACAAAGGCCATCTTATAACGGTCATTGGAATTGATCCAAACAACGGTTGGTGGCCTATTGCGTGGGCAGTGACTGAGGCTTAGAGCTATGATCAGTGGAAATGGTTCCTCGGCTACCTAACAGAGGACCTTCACATACATGAGCATGCCCCAAGATTTGTCTTCATGTCTGATCAGCAAAAGATACGAGCAATGTGATTTTAGTAAAAAGTGTATACTTTAATTGTGATTTCTTAAATAACAATACTTTAGTTGTGATTTGTCCTATAGATTAGTAGTTCGATTGTGATTATAGATTTTGTGTTTGTGTTGTGGCTTATACATGTGCTAATGGTTGTTGTGTTACATGCATTTGGCTTATAAAACTTCATAGTGTTAGTTTAATGTACCTATTCGGGAACTTCATTCATCATTGTAAAACTTCATTCGTGTACAATAATTAAAGTGGCACTTATTTACCCCTTATACTTACAGTGGAACTTCAAATGTTTAGTACCTAAAAATCCCCTCTTACTAATTGAAGAAGAAAAGTGTTACCATTACATTAGGAAAATAATTACAACGCATAACAACAATATTACAATCTTCTTATTTCGGGACATTTTTTTGGTTTTAACAATTTCTAAATTAAGACGTGAACACTCCTCAGTCTTCATGCTCAATTTTAACTTCAGATCTTTACATTCGTCACTTTTCATGCGCAATTTATCTTCAAGAACACCTTCCACAATATTCTTGCATCGGAGTTGTTCTTCAAACTTGTCTCGTTCGAGCTTGATTCTTTGAAAGTAAGTGTCTTGGCTGGGCGATAGACACGCATCAAACCAACGGAAGAATCTGCAATCATCTTCCTTCCATATTGGACAACAATAGTAACGTCGACCAGGATTAGCAGCCGTCCTAAATGTCACAAGCTCAGCCTCAAGATCATGATTACAGTTCACAATCTGTGGACGAGGCCAATCCCAATTGAAACTTGACCCGAACGATTGAGAACTTGAAGAAGACATTTCAACAAGGACCTGAATTGGAAATTAAAACCCAAAACATATTAAAAAATTATACGTCATTATTTATGAAATGAAATCCCCAAACAATTGCACGACACAACCTAACACACATAAACCCTAAATTGAATACAACCAGATTCAGCTGCAAAATCCACCCAAATTCAGCTACAAAATCGACCTAAATCGGTCAGAGTGCAAGTTACCTAAATTGCGAGCTCAAGCTCAGCTATAGAGAATGAATTGAAAAATGAGTATACGGCGGTAGGGATCACACGCATTAGACGAAAGAAAATGGAAGGAATAATTGAAGTGAGAGAAGAGAAATTAATTTCATACCCTTAAAATGTAGAGGGAAGTACACTGATTAATTCGAAGATTAACTTTGATTTGAAATGAAATCCCAAAAAAAGTTGCATGACCCAGCCTAACACACATAAACCCTACATTGAATACAACCAAATTCAGCTCCAAATTCCACCCAAAAAATCGACCCAAATCGGTAGGGATGAATTACAGTGCGAGAAGAGAAATTACCTAAATTGCGATCTGACAACAGAGTATACGATGGTAGAGATCAAACGACGAAAGACAATGGAAGGTTAAATTACAATGAGAGAAGAGAAATTAATTTCAGACACTTAAATTATAGACACTTAATTTCAGAGACTTAAATTAATTTCAGTACACAGCCTTGGAAAACATCAACTTTGATTTGACAAAAGTGCAGAGCTAATGTCTGCAAAAGTGCAGCTGTGTGCAGAGTGGGCCTGCAAGAAAGGGTAATATGACTGAAATGCCCTATAAGGCATAAGGGTCTTTTAGTCCGAAAATTGGCTATAAAAACATGATATGTGATTATGTTTAAGGTCAGAGTCTTGTGGCGATATTTTTTTTAGTCAGGGGCCTGCAGTGTAACAAATGGAAACGTCAGAGACTTTTTATGTAGTTCACTCTTTTTTCTTTCATATTTTATTTTACTTTTATTTAATCAATTCAACACAATTTCTTAATCTCAGTGCCTAAAAGTTTTGTACCAACTTAGTTGAGACTGAGGGAGTATTATACTCCATGTGGGATGCAAAAACTTTGTTTTATGGTAATCTTTTACAGCCTTTTGCCTTTATTTTTTCAATGTGGGATGCAAGTTTTTTGTTAACATGTACTCCTTCCGTCCCACTCAAGGTGTCTACATTCTTGAGTGGCACGGGATTTTAGACGAAGTTGTTAGATGGAGTAAGTAGAAAAGTAGTTGAATATTTTAACGGGGAGAGACAAGAAATATGTTTATTTCCAAATATAGAAAATGGACATCTTAAGCGGGACAAACTAAGGAAGGTGAACATCTTGAGTGGGGCGGAGAGAGTACATTTGTCCTAGCTAAGATAACACACTTTCTTTTTTAGTTTTTCCAACATAAGATGAAACATTTCTATTTTTTTTAAGCAATAAAGTAATTTTCGCTCTGTAATTAATACACCTAACAACTTTTTCTCTCCAAATAAATATTCAACTCTATTTCTCCCTTCATTTGATATTTACGCCTACATTTTTCAATACATATTAACCAACATTTCCCAAAATCTCATAACACCTTACAAATTTTTCTTCTTAGCCATGATACAGGGAGTACGTTGCATCAACTATACACCATAATTCGTTTATAATTAAAACACATTTGCATACTTTCTCTAACCAAATCATAACTAAAAGTCAATAAATCATAATTGACTTCAAAATAAAGTTTCAGTTATTAATAATCAAGTTTGAAAATAAAATAACAACGGTGTACAATAAGAAAGAAAACATTTATAACAACAGAATTTAATATTTTTTCTGTCCCATTTTAAGTGAAGTATTTCTAATTCGGCATGAGATTTTATGTAGCGTTGTTTTTTAAGTAAAGTGTAGAGAATAAAGTTAGAGAGGAAAAAAGCAGAGAGAGTGATGTTTCCATATTTAGAAATGCTCATTGACTTCCCAAAAAGAAAAACGTGTCATTTAGAATGCGACGGAGGACATACTAGTAAATATATAAACATATAACAATAAAATGTAATACTACCTCAGTCCCACAATAGGAGTCACAATTTATCATTTCGGTCGTTCTACAATAAGAGTCACATTTCACTTATACTATAAATGATAAATAGGATTCACATTCCACTAACTTATTCCATTCACATTTTATTATAAAACTAATATATATAAGTGAGACACATAGTCCATTAACTTATTCAACTCACTTTTCTTTACTTTTCGTAAAATCCATACCAATATCAAATGCGACGGAGGTATTACGTACTAATAAACCCTCCTCCCTCCTGCCTCCTCCGTCTCTATTTCATCCGTTGTGGCATGGAGTTCAACTTGGTCGTCGTCGATGCAAGTAAACCCGACTTAGTTTCCTCCCTCGATCTAAATGGATGCTTTCCTCACGTCGCCGACTTTAGCACCACTGTCGTGCAGTCAGGTGCTGCCACTGATGCTGTTGTATTCCATTTTGCAATGCTTGGTGCATACTGTGCCATTTTCTAAAGGCATTATTTTTAAAATAACTCATTGCAGTGCGTTTGCAAGTATAGTCGATGCTAATTTAGTATCGACGATCAATTTTTTTAATGTTGAAACTATCAGTGAAAATCAAATGTAATGCATAGAGTTATGCCTACTTTATACTCCCTCCGTCCCACTTAATATGACCCACTTTCCTTTTTGATTTGTCACAATATGATGGCTCGTAACTAAAAATGGAAACACTTTTATCTCTCCTTTATTTCTTCTTCCTTACTTTACTCACTCCACTTAACACACAAAATAAAGTTGCATAAAATCTCGTGCCACCAAAGGAAGGGGTCATCTTCCTTGGGACGGAGGAGTAGTAGTTTGCAAAATAAATTATGAGCATTTATCACTGTCACGACGCACTATGCTAAGGATAGTAAAATCCGATAAATCCATGACTAGGGTGGGAATTAAGAAGAGATGATAGAAATGGGGAATAAAGGGACAATCATTCACTTAAAAGATACTCGACAATAAGTATTCAAATATGACATGCTCGATCATGAAGATTCGAGTTAGAGATTCTTACAATACGACTTATCAAACATTAGAGTCTTAAAGAAATTAGCAAGATTTAACTTATTTTAATAGCTCAGCGGAAACAACTGAAGCGCGGTTGCATGTATGAAGACATAAACTGAAAGTTGCACTTTTTTTTGTGTACTTCTCTTCTTTCTTATTGTTATATAGTTGTGAGCTGCTCAAGTTGGGTAGTCAAACTGATCCGGCCAGCCTATATATGCCAGTTACCTGCAAAACTGCAGGTGAGTGGATCCGATAAAAGCTCAGGCTGATCAACTCGACTAACATCCGACTCGAGTGAGAAGAAAGGAAGAACTCAAAAGTGCATTTTTAAAACCTTAACCGACTAATACTATTAACTAGTATAGGGAAGTAAGGATCGATCCCACAGAGATGAGGCGTTTGAGGATTTGTTTGCATGACACGACTTGGAAATGGCTGCTGCCACGCTTCTAGGGGGTGGGTTAACTTAAACTACTAGACTTTGGAAAATATAAACTTAACAAAACTGATCAACTTAGGAAAACTTAATTAAACTACTTGATCAACTTAACTGAACTTTCCATAAATGGACAAACAGAATAAACGGGGACTGTTAGCCCCCTGGAAAAAGCATTGTAAAGTAAAAACTTTCTAACAACTTCATCTTCTTCAACAAATCAACATGGAAAACAGAGTAAATAACAGATCTGGAAGGTTAAGGAAGATGAAACATCAAAACAACTCACAAAACTAAATCTACTCCTAATCTAAGCTACGACTACGTAAAATGCAAAACTAACGCATAATCATGCATGAAATGAAACAGAAACTACCAGATCTAAACATACTAAACATTTTCAAACTTAAAACACCAGATTTGACCAAATCAAAACATAACAAAACATTTCTGAGCTAAGATATGCAAAATAAAAAGGAAACTGTAAGTAGATCAGAAACATCATGCGCAAAACAGAACATGGCAACTGGAAATGGAAACATAACTTCAGATTTAACTAAATAAAAAACATCAAACTATCGATTACACCAAAAGTAAATAGAAAACAAATTAGGAAGGCAGGAAATTATTTCATCACCCCTTCTCGGAGTGGAATAGCAAGAACAGACAGATGAAACTAAAAACCAACACCGAACTACCAGCTAAAACTGAACTAAAACAGGACCAAGTGCGTGTGTGCAACGAAATCAAGAACAAGAAATGAAAGGGCTTCCTTTATATAGAGGGGCGTAAGGCTCTCATCCCTAGGGTACCATTCTCTCTAAAATGTCATTGATGCCATTCACATTTTGTAGGTGGGGTGTCTTGCTCTATCTTCCAATGCAGAACTCCTGCTGGCTCCGTTTGATTTTTGACTTGATCAACTCAATGCCGCAGTTTTTGCCTTCTTTTCTTGATTCGTTCTTCCGCCCAACTGATTTGCTTTATCTTCTAAAAATGGTGGATTTCACACACACCTGGCTCAAAAGTAGACGTTAGTTCATGGTTTTGAGTGCAGTTTTACCACGGACCACATGCATGAAATGAGCCTCATCATAAACCTTCGAGAGTACTACATAGACACAAAAGAGTAAGCCACTTAGATGAACACACTCCACACTCAACACCATCGTAACTCAACCTACACATTTAGAAATACATGCAATACTGAGTACAAGGGAAGGGTACTCAGTGAACACATCGCCAAAGAATACAATTATACATTTGTAAAGTATTGTCTAGCCATCATCACATTGATACTCAGGGTTTTTCTCAAAATACCCAAATTTATTAAATTCTTTGTGAGCTAAAGTTCGACTATAGTCTATGTTCTTTTTGTAATTCGTCATATCTGAACATATTGTGGCGGGAAAGTGGCCACTTTCCACGGTCACAGGACCGGCCATCCCTTACAATGACACACAATCCACATATACACTAGTCCGAGTAGCGATTCTCTCCTTGCTAGGACCCGGATTCAATTTAGAAATTTTTGGTATTGCAAGTTTGTTATAACCAAATCAGATATGCATCATACATAAAACAAATCATTTATGATAAAACAACATCATTTGCATAAATAAACTTCTTATCAATAATACTTCATATTTTTATTCATATTAGGATAGAAAAAGTTCACTTAACCTTTTAACTTTGGTAGACTACCTCGTGCTAGAGAAGCTACCTCCTTGTGATAATTAGACACACATGATATGCACCTATCCTACTATCCTACAAAGATATGCATTCTATCTCATCTTATTCATTTAACCGCACACTTTTTGATTGGAAAAAAAGAAATCAAGATATTTAGTGCATTAATTAATCAAGAGATTAATTAACTAAATAAATCTATGAGTTGCTTAAACAAGAAAACTCGCCTTAATTACATTAATCTTAGGATAACTTAATTCTAAGCAATAAATTTAATTCATCTTTAATAATTAATTAGCTTTTATCCAAAGATCTATTAAATATAAGTTAAGAATTATAAATGAGCCCAACAAAATAATTATTATTCAAATTTAAAACTTTTAGCCCTAAGTTATTATGCTCAGGAGCCCAAGATAAACTTATACTCCCTTTGTCCACGAAAAATAGATATGTTTTGCCATTTTGGTCCGTCCATAAAAAAATAGACTAAGTTCATAAAGGAAAATTTTCAACCAATACTAACCCTACTCATCATTCTAAATGTGGACCCCACAATCCACTCACTCATTTCACTACCTTTTTCCTCCCTCTCTCTTACTTTTCCTATCTCTCTTTTACTTTACCAATTATACATTAAAACTCCTGCCATTCACAATCTTGTCTATTTTTCGTGGACGGAGGGAGTATTTTTTATTGCTAAAACTTATAAATAAAAGAGCCCCCAAAAAAATAAAAGAAAAAATATGCTCTCTCTCGGGCTTCCTTCCCTCCCACGGTATCTCCCTCTCTCTGACTCCCTCACAGCCCCGACCACCCTCCGCCGTCTTTCTCTCCTCCATCGAACTTCCTCTCTCTATCTCTCGAACTTCCTGCTGCGACACCTTCCCACTCTCGGCTGAGCTCGGCTCAGCGCAGCAATGCCGTCGTTCGTCCGGCCATGCCACGCGGCTGCCTCGACCGCTGAGCTGCTGTCACGCCGGAGAGGTAAGATCCCCACATCCTCCTCTTTCATTTTATCATGAAAAACAAGAGATATAACTTTCGAATTTTTTAAAAACAAATGCCATTGAAAAGATTCAAAATTGGCGTCAAATGTCGAACCGCCACCGTCACCACCAAGCAAAAACTCCGGCCCGAGGTGAGCATCTTACTCCTCTAGTTAGATTGTAGTGTGGTTTGGTGTACCTTTTGAAGAAGTTGGTCTCGTACTCAGGGAATTATGTTGTCTTCAACAATGACCCTATTGGGAAATCTCAAAAAAAAGTTAGATTGTAGCGTGGTTTGGTATCCAATATTCTCTGTGTGCAAACATGGTTTTAAACCGAGCTTCATCTTGTAGCCCAAATTGGTCCATAATGGTTAGCCATGTTTTTTCAAATTCCTCCGGCTCCAATAATTCTGACCATACACAATTATCTAGATCCTTCTTCAAGTCTTCGTTAGCTAGTATATTTTCGGGAACCTTATTAGGCAATTTCAACATAATATGCCACATACACCAATGATGCCTAGTACCACTTAGCACATGTTCTACAACAATTTTCATTCCCCCAACCCTGATAAGTTATTATCAAATTAGGCACAACACTCATACATTCAACAAACTCACTCAGCATCCAAGAGAATGAGTCTGCGCACTCATTTAACACAAATCCCGCCCCAAATGTCACAGGGCATCCATGGTTGTCTTTGTCGAGAATGGCCCAAACACCATGGGGTACCTATTCATTTAAACAAAATATTAGCAGCTACATATACGTTTCAATTGAAAATACGTAGATAAGACAACTTTTGCTGAACATCTTTCAGTTCTTTCTCGATACAGCATCGCACTAGAAAAGACTAAGTAACTTCTCATTACTATCTTGCTGAAAATTTGTAATGGAACTCATCGCAGCTATCCTTCTTCTGCTTCATTTGATTTAAAATCAGTTGGACATCAACACCTTTAATATGTTGCATTATGTCACGAGTACCATTCCATACGTCAGTGACGGTGCATCCCATAGAATCGTATCTACCCATAAATTCCTTCAACAAATTGAAAGTCATTGTAGGTCCAATATTGGTCTTTGCGCAGTCATGCGTGAATTTAAAATGAATATCACAAAGTCTGCGGTTGGATTTCATATACCGAACAAGCTTTTTATTGATCATCTCGTAATTGTGTTCGTCTAGGAAGTTTATAACAACATATCCTGGATTCGCAGAATCGGTTGAATACTTCAAAGTAAGTCTTGCAGTGCAACCACATCTACTAGAACGTCGTTTGCGTTTGTTGGCCCTGCGCTCTTGGAAAGTGATTGCCTCTTCCTCATAGTCAACTTTTCTCCTTACCTTCTGCATACAATAGTCTACCAGGTATTCACGCCATATGATCATTTGAAATCGAATCTATGAGTATCAAAACGACAATCATGGGCATATGTTTCGTAAAAGGAAACACCATCTTCTACTAGTTCGAAATCCTTGCCAACGTAAGGCTGTTAGAGTTTTGTATACTAGAAATCACATTCGAGTGATTGGATACTATAATAACTCTTATTTTATTTTCCAAGTAATAAAACAGATTATTTTTGTCATAATGTTGTTATGTTTTACATTTAACGGTTGTTTTATTACATGTTTAAATGTATAAGAAACTTAACAAAGTCTAAGTCTTTGTTTTAGTAGACCGGTTGTGGGCCTCGCCCACTTTAAGGTAACACGGTCAGTTCTGAATAAAGAAAAAGAAGAATTTCACAAGCTAGATAGGCTTTGACTACCTATCGAGAAAATGTTGCAATGTTAGTTCGATTGTTTCTAAGCCTTAGTGAAATAAGATGACATTGGTATGGTATAGCACTGAACGGATCTAACAGCAAGACGTGTCTTTATGCTATCTACTGAAAGAGGAGGTCTTGATAAATAAGTATTTCTTAATCTACATACGTTAGCATTGAGCATACGATATTGATTAAGCACTACTTTGATTTATCAAATGGTGCGGGTTTTTCGTAACCCAATAAGCATGATATATTGGGTGGTGGTGATTAGTATCTAGCGGTGCTAGGATTGATATTATGTAGAAATGCACGTGAGGGGAGTCTCGTTTGATAATGTCCTCAAGAGGAGCTTGAAACAAGATTTTATTATTCGGAACCTAGCTAGTTGGAGTTTTATTACTCTATGAATGATAAATAAGGGTTTCGTGCTAAGTCCACTCTTGGAATTAATAAGAAGTTAATTAATTTTCGTCCATAGCAGACAATAATTAATTAATAGACATTTCTATCTTAAGTGCGGGAAATAAACATTTAATTTAAAATGGAAACTCAGATTACTCGTAATTTTGGATTTGGATGGGCAGCGCAATATTATTTTTATAGTGGCTGCAAATAATATTCCAATATAAGCTTGTATTAAATTGTGGGTTCAATTTAATTGTCCTAAGCTAATTGGGGGATGTCATATCCAAAACCTTCCATAGATCCCTGTCTGGGCCCAAAATGAACTAAATATAAATAGGAGAATAAAGGAGAGACAGATACACATAATATTTTATTGAAAATTTTCGTCCTCCCCTGCATTAAGAAGTGGACGATTTTTTCAGCTCTCCTCCATGAGAATTTATGTCTTCTTTATTCGAGTCATAGTGTTCTGGTGAGATCAGCCCACACTGATATCGGAATATGGTTCGGGAACCAGTCAGAAGATCCGTGGTCGAGTATTGAAGATCGACACGTGGAGAAGTAGCAAGCCATCCGCGATTCTTTAGAGAATCAAGAAGGTACAACTTCTGCTCCGTAGAAAAGCATGTTTTAATTCAAGTTATGAATATGATACATGTGATAATTGCGCGAATAGATTTTGTCAAAATAATCTGCAAAATAAATCTAGTTCTCTGATTTATTCATGCTTCCGCTCGCAACCCCATCAATTGGTATCAGAGCCAGTTTTTGCCTCTGATTATTTGGATTTAAATTTCACGAAATTGATGTATGACTGTGTTATTTGATATCGTAGAATGTTATTGTATCTAGGTGTTATTTATGCATGATGAACTCAATAACTATCGAATCAAAGAACTTGAATTGTTCGATCACACGAGACGTGGGATCCGTCACCGAGATGGATCATGCTACGTTTGATCAGAGTGAGGGTCGTCGAAGTAGTGGGAGCCGAGGGTGTGTGATCATGTGCCGACGCGCAGACGAGCTTGGGCTTGAGCGCGCCGCTGGACGGACCGAGAAACCCTAGTCGGCGTCGGTACCATGATGGACGAGGGCAAGGTGTTGTGTGGTGGATCGTCCGAGAACTGCCGAGACACCTTGCGGACTACCCGAACCCTAGGCAGAATGATCGCGACGATGTTCCAGCAGCTGGCCGAGTCGTTGCGCATAACCGTGCGACGATGGACGGAGCAGTGGGAGTGAGCGACGGAGCGCGACACCGAGACAGGAGGCAACCTATGGCCGAGAGCAGATGCACCACCGTACGTATTGCTGGCCGAGATGCAGAGACACCCGTCGTGTTAAGTTGCTGAGCCGGAGGCTGCGACGTGTGGCCGAGAGCAGCTGTGCCGAACGCACACTCTGCTGGCCGAGACATTCGCGCGGTCAGGCTCGACAGGATTCTGGCGATGAACTCGTCGGATTTTCATCGTCGTTGATTCGTACAAACCTCGAACAACGAGATAACGATGAAAGGAATATTTTTATGATTTTTAATTCTTGAAATTAAAAGAAATCGTTAAAATATAATTATTTAATGTTAAATTATATTTTTGGGAAGATTTCCCTAGATTTTAGGAATGTTTTAATTATTGACTATATCTATGGAAATAAATATATTCTTTTTATTTCTAGATGGATATGGATAAGAATAATTAAATAGTTTCCTAAATATTATATATCTAGAATCCTAATTAGGATAGATATATAGGAGTACATGAAATACTATAGTTATTTCTCTTCCTAATCTTGAACAAGGAATTAATTTGAATTTAATTTTTCATGTATGTCCAAGATTTAAATAATTTACTTTATTTTAGAAAGATCTTATAGAAGACATAAATAAGAATTAAATTCTAGCTAATTAAATTTAATTTTCCTTAAATAAGATGATCAAAGATAATAAGGTTTTAATTATCCAGAAATAAAATGTCAACAAAATTTAATTAAGCCTTTTTACTGCCTTAAAGCTTAGGATAATTAATGAAAAACCATAACCAAAATATCTAAGCGATAATTACGAACTAAGTTTTTATATGGTCTCCATCGATAGGACTGCAACTTTTAAGAAGCAATTATCTAATATTATCGTCACCCACGCTGTGGGGACAAAAATCCTAAGAAATAGCAACTTCATATGAGCGGACTTCTCAATATAAATTGTCTGAACTAGAAAGTGGTTTCTAATATTATCGCCACCCATGCTGTGGGGACAATAATCCTAAGAAATTACAAGTTTCAGAAGTTCAAACGGAATTTATGCGATAGCTTGTTTTATTATCAACACATGAGTATTGTTATGGGAGTGTGTTGTAGAAATAGAATTTTGTAATGCTAAATCTGATGGTCGTGCTTAGGCAACATTTGGCGGCCATGCCATGATATGGTCTCTGGACTATTCGTCGTTGTTGTGACAAGGAAAAATTTTAAAATTTTAATGCGTATTTACCTCTGCTTGAGGGTACAAAATTTTAATTTTAAAATTGTAAGATTTTGAAAAGTTTTATGGTTAATCTATTTAGTATTCATACATAAGTTTATGACAAAAGGTATAAATATTTTGTTTTGCAGTGCAACTTAAACCGACAAGATGTCGTTCAATCCTCTTTCTGCAATGATAAAAGAAAACAAACTCGAAGGGCAAAATTACATAGAATGGAAAAAAAATTTGGACATCGTTCTCACAGCCGAAGAGTACAAGTTTGTGCTCACTACTCCTCAGCCACAAGTACCGGCGGCTAATGCTGCAGCAGCGGTACGTGAGGCGCAAAGAAAGTGGCATAAGGCTAATGTGATGACTAAGTGTTATATGTTGGCCTCCATGTCAAAAGTGCTTAAGCATCAGCATGCAGCCATGGTGACTGCCACCAAGATTATGCAGAACCTCACAAATCGTTTTGGTACTCAGAATCGAACGACCAAGTCTTCGGCCTTTCTGAGTATCATGTCGAAGACAATGAAGGAGGGCTCATTTGTGAGGGATCATATCCTCGAGATGATGAGTAGCCTCAATCAAATTGGGGTATTGGGAGGGACGATTGATCCCGAGTTCCAAGTTACCATTATCCTTCAGAGTCATCCCCCTAGCTTTCAGCATATCAAGATCAACTTCGAGATAAACAAAAGGAATTAAACCTTGGCTAAATTGTTGACTGAACTTCATTAGGAGGAGGACCTCATGGTCCAAGCTGAGGCAGCGATGGTTAGCTCGACACATCATTCTTGTGGCCCTAAGACGGCTACATGATCGTGAGATCGAAGTCCAGCTGGGCGATGCTACTAAAGTGGCAGTCGTTGCAGTGGGAGATGTTTATTTACGTTTTAGTAGTGATAGATATTTGATTTTGAAGAATGTTTTGTTGATACCTTCTTCTAGAAGAAATTTAATTTCAGTTTCTAAATTGGTTTTTGATGGATATTCGATTTCTTTATTCAATTTCTTTTAATGACTTAAGAAAGATGGTTCTTATGTCTGTCGTGGTATCATGGAAAACAATCTGTACACAATCATTTCTACACAGTTTAACAAACGTAAATCAGAACTCAATACAACATCGAAAGTTTCTCGAAAGAGAAAAGAACCTTCAAGTTCAATAAACGCAACGTAGTTATGGCACCTTAGAATTGGTCATGCCAACCAAAGAAAGATTCATTCTCTAGCAAACCAAGACCTTATTAAAGGTCTAGAGAAGGAGTCGTTTTCAACGTGCGAATCTTGCTTGGAAGGCAAAATGACTAAGAGACCTTTCAGGGTAAAAGGTAATAGGGCCAAGGAAGTACTTGAGCTTGTTCATACTGATGTATGTGGACCAATGTCGACTGAGGCAAGAGGTGGTTTTCGATATTTCATCACCTTCATTGATGATTATTCCAAAATTGGATACGTCTATTTGATGTGCTACAAGTCTGAATCCTTTGACAAGTTGAAGGAGTTTAAAGCATATGCCGAGGCCCATCATGGTAAGAATATCAAATGCCTACGATCAGATCGTGGAGGCGAGTACCTCAGTGCCGAGTTTTTGGACTACTTGTCAGTGTTGGGAATTGAATCCCAATTGACTGATCCGGGCACCCCCAAGCAGAATGGTGTAGCTGAAAGAAGGAATAGGACCTTATTACAGATGGGCTAGTCGATGATGAGTTATACGCGGTTACCTATTTCGTTTTGGGGACATGCCTTGCTTTCTTGGAGTCATATTTTACACTATTTACCATCAAAATCGATTCCTGTTACTCCATATGAGTTGTGGACTGGGCACAAGCCTAATCCAGAACATCTCAAAATATGGGGGTGTCGGCTCATGTTTTGGAAAATGATCCAACTAAGCTGGAATCAAGGACTGAGGTATGTGTGTTTATTGGTTACCCTAGAGGATTGAAAGCGTATGAATTCTATAGTGTCCGGGACAAGAAAGTCATTGTGAGTACTCACGCGATATTCTTAGAGAAAGAAATTGTTATGAATCATAAACCCAGCAGTGAAATGGCTATTGACGAGCTAACTTATGTCACAAGTTCCATTACCAAAGAACAAGTACTAAATGTACAAACTACACCAGAAATTTCAACTTCTATTCCTAATGTTGTAGTGTCGCGTCGTAGTGGGAGGGTTTCACATGAACCCGATAGGTACATTGGTTTGGGGGAGTCCTCAGGCCACACCTCGGATGACAATGTATCAGATCCTTGGAATTTTGCAGAGGCGCATGTGGATACCGATAATTGCGAATGGGTGAAAGTAATGGATTCCGATCTACAATCAATGATAGACATAGACGTATATGATTGACAGTTCTACCCGAAGGTTGTACTGCCATTGGGAGCAAGTGGATATACAAACGTAAACATGGACCCGATGGACGAATCAAAGTCTTTAAAGCAAGACTAGTGGCCAAGGGGTATACCCAAAAAGAAGGTATCGATTACGATGAGACCTTTTCCCCAGTGGCCATGCTCAAATCGATCCGGATACTATTGTCTATAGTAGTTTACATGGATTGAGATGTGTGGCAGATGGACGTTAAGACTGCATTCTTGAATGGTAGTCTTGAGGAGACCATCTACATGGAACAATCCGAGCGCTATGCCGTTAAAGGCAAAGACCACATGGTTCAGAAGCTTAAGAAGGCCATTTATGGCCACAAGCAAGCATCTAGATCATGGAACCAGTGCTTCGATCAAACCATTCAATCGTTTGGATTCGAAAAGTGCCCGAATGAAAGTTGTGTATAGGAAAGTTGAAAAAGAGAATGTAGTGTTCTTGGTTTTATATGTAGATGACATTCTTTTAATTGGAAATAATAAAAAGATGTTGTCATCAGTACAAACTTGGTTGTCAAACCAGTTCGGGATGAAAGATATGGGAGAAGTTGGACACATTCTAGGTATCAAGGTCCTCCGTGACCGTGAAAAGAGAATGTTGTGTTTATCTCAAGAATCTTACATCGAGGTTGTACTTGGGCGATTTAGCATGCAAGATTTCAAGAAAGGTTTCCTACGATTTAGACATGGAATCCATTTATCTCAAGAGATGTGTCCCAAAACACCATCTGAGATAGAAGAGATGAGAAGGATACCGTATGCCTCGGCAGTTGGTAGTCTCATGTATGTTATGCTTTGTACAAGGCCTGATATTTGCTTTGTTGTTGGCATGGTGGCAAAATATCAGTTGAATCCGGGTTAAGGAAATTTGACTGCTGTAAAGAACATACTCAAGTACCTTAAACGGACTAAGGACTATGCTCTAGTTTACAATGCAGCCGAGCTCTGTCCTTTGGGATATACTGACTTAGATTTTCAAGCTGATCAGTACTCGAGAAAATCTACTTCTGGATATGTGTTCACCTTAGGAGGTGGAGCCGTAATTTGGAAGAGTGTGAAGCAAAAATGCATCGCGGACTCTACCATGGAAGTCGAATATGAGGCCGCTTCAGAGGCTGTTGGCATGGTAGCAAGATATTAATCTAATCCTGGCCCGGGACATTGGACTTCCGTAAAGAACATACTCAAGTACCTGAAAGGACTAAGGACTATGCTCTAGTTTACAATGCAGCCGAGCTTTGTCCTTTAGGATATACCGACTCAGATTTCCAGGCTGATCGGGATTCGATTAAATCTAGGAGATGTGTTCACCTTAGGAGGTGGTATCGTAATATGGAAGAGTGTAAAGCAGAAATGCATTGTAGACTCTATCATGGAAGTTGAATATGTCGCTGCTTCGGAAGCTACAAAGGAAGTTGTATGGCTGAAAAACTTCCTTATGGACTTAGGTGTGGCTTCGAATCTGCCCAAGAGCATCACCATTTATTGTGACAATTCTGGTGTTGTGGCGAACTCGAAAGAACCGAGAGCTCACAAAGCGAGCAAACACATAAAGAGAAAGTATCATATCGTCCGAGATATAGTGCAGAGAGGAGACAAACAAGTGGTCAAAATTGCGTCAGAGAACAATCTGACAGATCTTTTCACGAAGGCGTTAGTGGTCAAGTCGTTTGATCGCCATGTTACTCAACTCGCTTTCAGTGTAAGTGGGTGAAATTAGATGTGTTTTTAGCACATTTTGTATACTCGAAAGCTGTTTTGAGTATAAGTGGGAGACTGTTAGGGTTTTGTATACTAGAAATCACCTTTCGAGTGATTGGATACTATAATAACTCTTATTTTATTTTCCAAGGAATAAAATAGATTATTTTTATCATAATGTTGTTATATTTTACATTTAATGGTTGTTTTATTACATGTTTAAATGTATAAGTGATAAGGTCTATTTCATGCATCTAATTAAAGGGTAAAAAGTGTGCTACTTGATCAGTTTCAGGCGGAAGACGAGTGTTAATTGTGCAGGAATGCCGCTTGACCAAGGGCAGCAAGGCCAAACTGATCAAGCTGGCGCAAAAGGCGAAAAAGGCCAAAACCGTGTGGGTTGATCAAGGTGGTGATCAAGCAGTTAGGCGGGGGACCACTGCATTCCAGAAGGAGGAAACGTACGGTCGGTGCGCTGGAAGGCGATCCTCAATTAGTTATCAAGGACTACAACTGTGAAACAGAAAAGGGGACACGTATCGATGATAAGACGCGCAAGGACGAAGGCAAATCCTCACTCGGTTATCGAAGGGCCACTACATTCTAGAAGGAGGACACATATCAACGGATGAGGCGCGCAATCCCAGCAAGGATGAATATTCGCTGCCAAAGTTGTTATCATAGCTGGAGGTTATTGTGAAGAGCATATAAATAGAGGACTCAACGCCATAATAGGGATCTTCTTCTTCCTTCAGTTCCTTTTTTCCGCATGTTCCTGGTTCTGAGTTTTTTTCCCAGTTCCAAAATAGCTTAGATTATAGAGTAGTAGTGGTTAGCTAGAAGGAGAGCGACTGAAGGGAGCGCGACAGAGAAACCCAGATCTGTTCGGCGCCATCTCAAGTTTTCAACCGAGGATCTCTTGTCTTTATTCTCTTTCTTACACTCTAGATCTAGTTGACTAGTTTGATTTCGTGTTTGTTGCGTAGTTAAAGAATCGTTTCTTGTTTTGTATTCCGCATCTTCTCATTTCTGTTTTGAGTTAAAAATCAAAGTTATTTGTTTACGCAATTCTCATCTACTATTCTAGTTTAATCTTTATCTTTAAAAAAATCCCAGATCCAGAGTAGAACTTTCATTATGTTGAATGGCAGAATGTTTCATAGATTCGTAGCATGTTTAGGTAGTTAAATCTTTTATTCCAGTTTGTCGCTTACTTGATCGGTTTGCTATTCTCCAGCATGATGAGTCACTTGATCCAGTAGTTAGCTTACATTCAACCTAGTTTAATCCAGTAGTCTAAAACTCGCAACTTAAAGCGTGGCAGCAGCCGAACCCTTTTCACTAAACACACACTCAATGCACCAGTTTCTCTGTGGGATCGACCCCGTACTTGCCGCTTGCTGTTTAAAGTAGGATGCATGTTAGGGAGTTATAAATATTTTTGCGAGAGAGAGAAGCACCTTGATCAAGTCGCAACGACATATGCTAACTGATCCACTCGGTCGGTTATTTTTCCATATAACATGACCGCGCAATTCAATCTCTCTATTCACCAAATGGCGCTATTGCCGGGGATGCATGGTGTTATTACATGGATGAATTTAGTGCATAGGTGTAAATAGTTTTATTTCCTTCTTTTCTAATTTGTTTTTTTTCCTTTCATGAGAAGGTACCACCGCGGAGGACACTGGAATCATCCTTTCATCTACAGAGATACAAACGCTCATTGGCGAACCCAGAAGGCCGGTGTGGTAACCACTCGTTACAGAGCCGAGTTAGCAGCAACCGCTTCGTCATCAACTGCTGAGCAACTGACCAGTGAGTAGGAAGGAGAACAGACCACGCCGCCTAAACCACCACTACTCGAGGAAGCAGAAAAACAGATGGCCGTCGTAGACAACGATTGGGGAATTGGCTCATGATGAGAAGGAGCCCACTCATGCCATCAGTTACCCTAGGAATACGGGCAATCGCAGTCAAATCGGGGGTGCTCGTGGTGTTGTCAAATTTCTATGGACTCTCGAAGGAATGCCCTTATACCTTTTTAGAAGAATTTTGCAGATACTGTGACATTCAACCCGTACCGGCTGGTTCTACATCAGAAGATTATAGGCTCAAGGCGATACCCTTTGTTTGGAAGGGTGATGCCGGAATCTAGTTGAGAAGGCTGCCAGAAGGCTCAATTAGAACCTGGGCCGAGTTTCGCATGATCTTTTAAGACCGTTTCTTCCGAACATCAAAGACAAGTGACCTGAAGAGAGAGATTACAGAGGTGAGGAAGAAATATGATGAGCCTCTGGGCAAATATTGTGACAGATTTCAAGGAATGCTTAAAGCGTGTCCTAATCACAGGATGGGAGAGCGGGAGGTCTATTCAACCTTCTATGGTGGACTGACGGTGGACAGCAAAAATGATCTCAACCTAGCTGCCCAAGGGGATTTCTCAAAAACCCCATTCAGCCAAGTGAAGAGCATCCTGGAGAAATTAATCAAAGCAAAGAGACCGTATGAAACCTCCAGCGGCCAGTACAGACGAGGAGCGGTGCACGCAGCAGAGGGACGAAGTGACGAGAAGCTGGAGGCTCGATTTGAGCAGATGGAGAAGAAGCTACTAGAAGCAGTAGAGAAGTCCAGAGCGCCTCCACCGCCTGCCCCCAAGGAGAAGACGTATGTGCCACCACCACCGGAGGAGCACCATTATTATTACTGCGAGTTTCATCCTGAAGCGGAACTGCAGACTCAAGTGAACACTGTCGGCCATTGGAACCCAAATGGCAATAGAATCCAGGGAAAGCAGAGGGATGCTCCATGGAGAGATCATCCAAATTTCGGGTGGAGTGATCAAAGCCTAAGCCAACCGCCTAACCATCTACACAACAGATACAACCCTCCGAAGGGCATCCCATTTGGCCCGTACGAAATAAAGAAAGACCAAACAATGGAGGAAATAGAATGCAGGGTGGTCAAGGGAACTGGTCAGGCGTACCTAAAGGGAATTGGTCAAGCGGTCCCCAGGGTAACTGGTCCAGTGGAGTACAGCCCAATTGGTCAGGCAGGCATCATTGCCCCCAGTCAAGCAACTCTGGGAGGCAACCGAACAATCAAGTGGTGAGCTATGTCCCTCCAGATCAAAGGGGAAATCAACAGCACCCAGGGAACCAACAATACCATCAGCCCCAGTATAAACCAGAGCACTACAGGCCGTCAGACTACCCTCAGCCTAGCCACGGTGGAGGACCTTCGAATCACAGATATAACAGACACCCCAACGAAGGTCCAGGAGAGGTTATGGCTCCGCACGATCAAAATGATGCGATGCGCGAGATCCAGGAAGCACAGAAGGAGTAGAGGGCAGCACTAGACATATTTACAAAACAACTATCTCAAGTTGCCATGTCGCTGGGAGAGCTGCGAGGAAATGAAGGGAAGATCTCTGCCACGGTGCAACCGACTGACAGGAAAACATCAGTGAAGTCTCCCTAAGGTCAGGGAAGGTATATCAACGCTCACCTCAAGGAAGGCATGTCACTGACCCCACAAGGCGCACCTCTACTCCGACTAAGCCCACCTCTACCCACCCTGCTCAGCCATCAAGGAGAAACTAGTATACCATCTTACCCCGCTTGTTTTAGTTTCCAAACAATCTCTGTCTTAATTTTTGTTGTTGCTCTGTAAATTCTTTGTTTTTCATCTGTTTCACACTTAGCCCAGTCCATGGTCTAAGTGTGAGAAGTTTATGGATTTTTTGTTCTTGACTCTGTGTTTTTTGGGTTGTTCTTGTTTTTTCTTGTTTAGGCATGTTTTTTATTTTGGCACTAACTCCCACTTAGCCTAGTGTCTGGTCTAAGTGTGAGAAGTTTTATTTGGTTTATGATGTGCCGGTGCAGTTGCCTAACCCTTTTTCCACTTCATCAAGTCGCTCGAGGGAGAGCTCATATGTAGTGGGAGGGGGGAGGGTTAGTCTATTTGAAAACACACATGTCAGATATAAAAAAAATAAAACAAATAGAATTAATTAGGACAGTATGCATGGAATTGGGTAAATTAAAGATATGAATGCTTGGGGAAGAGTTAGAAAAAGGATTCAGTATGTTTACATGTGGAAACTTGATTGCTTAACTTGATCAGTTTTGAATGACGTAAGTATGATGGAAATGCTCAATTTAAAACCTTCTGTGAAGCCTCTCTAGGATGTGAGTTATAGGGGTGTGTTAAGGTCCTTCGCAGCTTTTCAGTCCAATGTTCTTTTTAATCACAACCCTTGGATCCTTATATTGGATGGTTGTGATGATCTGTATTATTTGACGAAAAATTTGCATTATTAGTCGGTGTGCATTATTCAACTGAAAATCTGCATTATTAAATGACACGTGGCATCAATCTAATCGTGGGGCTGAGATTAAAAAAATAATAGAACAAAAGATACAAAAAGGAAATGAATACATCCCTATATATATATATATGAGAGGCTGCTTTTTGATATTTAGATAAAAATTGCACAAGTAGTAAGGACTAAAGGCAATAGGTCTTAGCCATTTGAGCCTTTTTCTTTCGTTTCACATACCCGCCTCATCAAACAAGGCACCCCTTAGTAAACTAAATTGAGCCGTATACACTTTTACCCGTCTTTTGAAACCTTAAACCCAAATTTTTACATTTCATAAACACATGAGGAAAAGGGGTCGAGAGATGAATTATTTCAACAAAGAAAAAGGGATAGCGATAGAAGGGCCGAAATAAATGGGTAGCCAGGTTGATCAAGTCAATTAGCCGGGTTGATCAAAAATAAAAAGTTAGGTTGATCAGTTCAATTCAAAAAAAAGTTAAAAATATGTTGAAAAAGTTGAGAAAAAGTTGAAAATGGGTAGGAAAAAGTTGTAACCTGACCCAGTAAGTCAATAGTTAAGAATAATCCAGAAAGTTAGAAGCAAGGTCGTAGCTTGACCAAGGGAGTTGTCAAGTGGCAAGAAGGAAACCCCGCTTGATCCAGTAAAATTGATCAGATCTTGGTCTCTTGACTCATGTGCTTTTCTTTTTCTTTTTTTCCAGTTTATACTTTTAAAAGTTTCAACTTAGAACCCCTAGGACCTTACCTAAACACGTTACTCCCCTGAGCCCCATTACAACCGAAACAAAGACCTTAAGGAACTATCTTGTGCAGTCCGATTCGAGGTATTAAATTTGAAGCAGTTACTGAATGAACAGTCCTAACATCTCTGGTGAGAAATGAGTGACTGAGTGAATCCAACAGTTGGTTTAAATTTGAGCTATCTTGACAAACTGACACCTTAATCAAGTGAACATGAAAGAGTGGAAACATAAGCTGCTGGCAAATGGATTGGACTCGGCCTCGGGTATGATTATTGGAAGTTTATTCGGTTTTATGCATCTATGTGAATATGTGTCTAAGTTTTGAGTCTTATTATTCTTTCTTTTTCTTATTTTACTTTCTTGAAACGAGAAACCATGCTTGAAATTTGCCTTACTCTATTTTTCTTTTCTTTTTCTTTATGCTTGAAGACAAGTATATTTTAAGTATGAGCAGTTTGATAAGGCATATTTCATGCATCGGTTTAAAGGGTAAAAAGTGTGCTACTTGATCAGTTTCACGCAGAAGACGAGTGTTAATTGTGCAGGAATGCCGCTTGACCAAGGGCAATAAGGCCAAACTGATCAAGCTGGCGCAAAAGGCGAAAAAGGCCAAAACCGTGTGGGTTGATCAAGGTAGTGATCAAGCAGTTAGGCGGGGGACCCCTACATTCCAGAAGGAGGACACGTATGTCCGATGCGCTGGAAGGCGATCCTCAATCAGTTATCAAGGACAACAGCTGTGAAACAGAAAATGGGACACGTATCGATGGATAAGATGCGCAAGGACGAAGGCGAATCCTCACTCGGTTATCAAAGGACCACTACATTCTAGAAGGAGGACACGTATCAACGGATGAGGCGCGCAATCCCATCAAGGACGAATATTCGCTGCCAAAGTTGTTATCATAGCTGGAGGTTGTTGTGAAGAGCATATAAATAGAGGACGCAACGCCATAATAAGGATATTCTTCTTCCTTCAGTTCCTTTATCGCTTGTTCCTAGTTCCGAGTCTTTTTCTCCCAGTTCCAAAATAGCTTAGATTATAGAGTAGTAATGGTTAGCTAGAAGGAGAGCGACCGAATGGACCGCGACAGAGAAACCCAGATTTGTTCGGCGCTGTCTCAGTTTTCCAACTGAGGATCTCTCGGCTTTATTCACTTTCTTACACTCTAGATCTAGTTGACTAGTTTGATTTCGTGTTTTTTACATAGTTAAAGAATCGTTTCTTGTTTTGTATTCCGCATCTTCACATTTCTGTTTTGAGTTAAAAATCAAAGTTATTTGTTTTCGGAACTTTCATCTACTGTTCTAGTTTAATATTTATCTTTAAAAAATCCCAGATCCAGAGTTGAACGTTCAGTATGTTTAATGGCAGAGTGCTTCATAGATTCGAAGAATGTTTAGGTAGTTAAATTTTTTTTTCCAGTTTGTCGCTTACTTGATCGGTTCGCTATTCTCCAGCATGATGAGTCACTTGATCCAGTAGTTAGCTTACATTCCGCCTAGTTTAATCCAGTAGTCTAAAACTCCCAACTTAAAGTGTGGCAGCAGCCGAACCCTTTTCACTAAACACACACTCAACGCACCAGTTTCTCTGTGGGATCAACCACGTACTTGCCGCTTGCTGTTTAAAGTAGGATGCATGTTAGGGAGTTATAAATATTTTTCTGAGAGAGAGAAGCGCCTTGATCAAGTCGCAACGACATTTGCTAATTGATCCACTCAGTCGGTTATTTTTCCATATAACATGACCGCGCAATTCAATCTCTTTATTCACCAATAAGAAACTTAACAAAGTCTAAGTTTTGTTTTAGTAGACCGGTTATGGGCGTCGTCCACTTTAAGGTAACACGGTCAGTTCTGGACAAAGAAAAAGAACAATTTCACAAGCTAGATAGGCTTTGACAACCTATCGAGAAAGATTGCAATGTCAGTTCAATTGTTTCTAAGCCTTAGTGAAATAAGATGACATTGGTGTGGTATAGCACTGAACGGATCTAACAACAAGACGTGTTTTTATGCTATCTAATGAAAGACGAGGTCTTGATAAATAAGTATTTCTTAACCTACATACGTTAGCATTGAGCATACGATATTGATTATGCACTACTATGACTTATCAAATGGTGCGAGTTTTTCGTAACCCAATAAGCCTGATATATTGGGTGGTGGTGATTAATATCTAGCGGTGCTTGGATTGCTATTATGTAGAAACGCACGCGAGAGGAGTCTCGTTTGATAATGTCCTCAAGAGGAGCGTGAAACAAGGTTTTATTATTCGGAACCTAGCTAGTTGGAGTTTCATTACTCTATTAATAATAAATAAGGGTTTCGTGCTAAGGCCACTCTTGGAATTAATAAGAAGTTAATTAATTTTCGTCCATAGAAGACAATAATTAATGGACATTTCTATCTTAAGTGCGGGAAATAAATATTTAATTTAAAATGGAAACCCGGATTACTCGTAATTTCGGATTTGGATGGACAGTGTAATATTATTTCTGTAGTGGCTGCAAATAATATTCCAATATAAGTTTGTATTAAATTGTATCCAAGCCCATTGGCCTAGTGGCAAAGGGCGCTGGATATTGTGTCCATCCTGGAGGTCACGAGTTCGACTCCTGGGAGGCGCAATCTGGGATTAATTTCCTATGTCCTGTACCCATCTGGGGGTGGCTAGTTTCCTTGTTGGCTTGGCAGTTTACGGGTCAGTACCCATCCGGGGGTGGCTAGTTTCCTTGTTGGCTTGGCAGTTTATGGGCCTGTACCCATCTGGGGGGGGGGCTAGTTTACTTGCCATTTCTCAAACTCAACATGGGGGTAGATGGGGAACCATTGACGATGCTCTTTTTAAAAAAGAAGTAAAAAAGCTTGTATTAAATTATGAGTTCAATTTAATTAGTCCTAAGCTAATTAGGGGAGGTCATATCCAAAACCTTCCATAGATCTCTGTCTGGGCCCAAAATGAACTAAATATAAATATGAGAATAAAGGAGAGAGAGATACACCTAATATATTATTGAAAATTTGCGTCCCCCCTGCATTAAGTAGTGGACGATTTTTTTCAGCTCTCCTCCGTGAGAATTTCTATCTTCTTTATTCGAGTCCTAGTGTTCTGGTAAGATCAACCCACACTGATATCGGAATACAGTTCGGGAACCAGTCAGAAGATCCGTGGTCGAGTATTGAAGATCGACGCGTGGAGAAGTAGCATGCCATCCGCGATTCTTTGGAGAATCAAGAAGGTGCAACTTTTGCTCCATAGAAAAGTATGTTTTAAGTTTCAATTAATCAAAAGCATGTTTTAATTAAAGTTATGAGCATGATACATGTGATAATTGCGCGAATAGATTTTGTCTAAATAATCCGCAACATAAATCTAGTTCTCTGATTTATTCATGCATCCGCTGCCAACCCCATCAATTGGTATCAGAGCCAGTTTTTAGCTCTAATTATTTGGATTTAAATTTTGCAAAATTCATGTATGCATGTGTTATTTGATTTCGTAGCATGTTCTTGTATTTAGTTGTTATTTATGCATGATGATCTCAAGAACTATCAAATCAAAGAACTTGAATTGTTCGATCACACAAGACGTGCGATCTTTCGACGCATGCGCCAAAACAGATCGCGCTAAGTTTGATCGGAGAGAGGGTCGTCGAAGTATTAGGAGCTAAGGGTGTGCGATCACGTGGCTACGCGCAGACGAGCGTGGGCTCGAGCGCGCCACTGGACGAGACCGAGAAACCCTAGTCGGCACCGGTACCGTGATGGACGAGGGCAAGGCATGGTGTGGCACATCGTCCGAGAACTGCCGAGACACCGTGCGAACGACCCGAATCCTAGGCGAAAAGATCAGTCGAGACGATGTTCCAGCAGCTGGCCAAGACGTTGCGCATTACCGTGCGACGATGGCCGGAGTAGTGGGAGCGAGCGACGGAGCGCGACACCGAGACGGGAGGCGAGCTATGGCCGAGAGCAGCAGCACAACCGTGCGTATTGCTGGCCGAGATGTAGAGACACCCGTCGTGTCGAGTTGCCGATCCGGAGACTGCGACATGTGGCCGAGAGCAGCTGTGCCGAACGTGCACGCTGCTGGCTGAGACATGCGCGCGGTCAGGCTCGATAGGGTTCCGGTGATGAACTCTTCAGATTTTCGTCATCGTTGATTCGTGCAAACCTCGAACAATGAGATAACGATGAAAGGAATATTTTTATGAATTTTAATTCTTGAAATTAAAAGAAATCATTAAAATATAATTATTTAATGATAAATTATATTTTGGGAATATTTTAATTATTGACTATATCTATGGAAATAAATATATTCCTTTTACTTCTAGATGGATATGGACAAGAATAATTAAATAGTTTCCTAAATGTTATATATCTAGAATCCTAATTAGGATAGATATATAGGAGTACATTAAATAATATAGTTATTTATCTTCCTAATCTTGAACAAGGAATTAATTTGAATTTAATTTTTCATGTCTGTCCAGGATTTAAATAATTTACTTTATTTTAGAAAGATCTTATAGAAGACATAAATAAGAATTAAATTCTAGTTAATTGAGTTTAATTTTCCTTAAATAAGATGATAAAAGATAATAAGGTTTTAATTATCCAGAAATAAAATGCCAATAGAATTTAATTAAGCTTTTTTACTGCCTTAAGGCTTAGGATAATTAATGAAAATCCATAACCAAAATATCTAAGCGATAATTACGAACTAAGTTTGTATATGGTCTCCATCCATTGATCTGCAACTTTTATGAAATAATTTTCTAATATTATCTCCGCCCATGATGTGGCGACAATAATCCTGAGAAATAGCAAGTTCATATGGGCGGACTTCTCAATATAAATTGTCTGAACTAGAAAGTGGTTTCTAATATTATCGCCACCTAAGTTGTGGGAACAATAATCCTAATAAATTACAAGTTTTAGAAGTTCAAACGGAATTTATGAGATAGCTTGATTTTGTTATCAACACATGAGCATTGTTATGGGAGTGTGTTGTAGAAATAAAATTCTATAATGCTAAATCTGATGGTCGTGCTTCGGCAACATTTGGCGGTCATGACATGCTGTGGTCTCTAGACTATTCGTCGGTGTTGTGACCAGGAAAAAATGTTAAAATTTTAATGCGTATTTACCTCTGCTTGAGGGTAAAAAATTTTAATTTTACAGTTGTAAGATATTGAAAAGTTTTATGGTTAATCTACTCGATATTCTTACATAAGTTTATCACAAAAGGTATAAATATTCTGTTTTGCAGTGCAACTTAAACAGTCAAGATGTCATTCAATCCTCTTTCTGCAATACTAAAAGAAAACAAACTCGAAGGGCAAAATTACATAGAAGGGAAACAAAATTTGGACATCGTTCTCACAGCCGAAGAGTACAAGTTTGTGCTCACTACTCCTCAGCCACCAGTACCAGCAGCTAATGCTGCAGCAGCGGTACGCGAGGCGCATAGAAAGTGGCATAAGGCTAATGAGATTACTAAGTGTTATATGTTGGCCTCCATGTCAACAGCGCTTAAGCACCAGCATGCAGCCATGGCGACTGCCACCGAGATTATGCAGAACCTCACAAATCTTTTTGGTACTCAGAATCGAACGGCCAAGTCTCAGGCCTTTTGGAGTATCATGTCGAAGACAATGAAGGAGGACTCATCTGTGAGAGATCGTGTCCTCGAGATGATGAGTAACCTCAATCAAATTGAGGTGTTGGGAGGGACGATTGATCCCGAGTGCCAAGTTACCATTATCCTTCAGAGTCTTCCCCCTAGCTTTCAGCAGTTCAAGTTCAACTTCGAGATGAAGCAAAGGAATTACACCTTGGATGAATTGTTGACTGAACTTCAGTCGGCGGAGGACCTCATGGTCCAAGCTAAGGCAACGATTGTTAGCTCGACACATCATTCCTCTGGCCCTAAGCCTAGCGCAGGAAAGAAGAAAGTGCCGAACCAGGTTGTTTCCAAGAATGCTAAGGGAAAGAAAAAGAGGAAGGCTAACTTGAAGCCTAGTGGAAAGTGTTTCAAGTGTGGAGAGAAGGGGCATTGGAGCCAGACTGTCCTAAAAAGGGCAAGGCTATAGGTAAGCACCAAGCTCTAGTAGTTGAATCATGTTTGCTTCAACATCTATTCATACTTGGGTTATTGACACTGGAGCCACTGATCATATTTATTTTGATCCTGACTTAATGCAGGTGACAAGACGGCTACATGATCGTGAGATCGAAGTCCAGCTGGGCGATGCTACTAAAGTGGCAGCCGTTGCAGTGTGAGATGTTTATTTACGTTTTAGTAGTAATAGATTTTTTATTTTAGAAGAAATTTAATTTCAGTTTCTAAATTAGTTTTTTATGGATATTCGATTTCTTTTAATGACTTAAGAAATATGGTTCCTATGTCTATCGTGGTATCATGGAAAACAATCTGTACACAATAACTTCTATACAGTTTAACAAACGTTAATCAGAACTCAATACAACATCGAAAGTTTCTCGAAAGAGAAAAGAACCTTCAAGTTAAATGAACGCAACGTATTTATGGCACCTTAGACTTGGTCATGCCAACAAAAGAAGGATTCATTCTCTACTGGACCAAGACCTTATTAAAGGTCTAGAGAAGGAGTCGTTTTCAACGTGCGAATCCTGCTTGGAAGGCAAGAAGACTAAGAGACCTTTCAAGGTAAAAGGTAATAGGGCCAAGGAAGTACTTGAGCTCGTTCATACTGATGTATGTGGACCAATGTCGATTGAGGCAAGAGGTGGTTTTCGATATTTCATCACCTTCATTGATGATTATTCGAAAATTGGATACGTCTATTTGATGCGCTACAAGTCTGAATCCTTTGACAAGTTCAAGGAGTTTAAGGCATATGCAGAGACGCATCATGGTAAGAATATCAAATGCCAACGATCTGATCGTGGAGGCGAGTACCTAAGTGCCGAGTTTTTAGACTACTTGTCAGTGTTGGGAATTAAATCCTAATTGACTGCGTCTGGCACACCCTAGCAGAATGGCGTCACTGAAAGAAGGAATATGACCTTATTAGAGATGTTTCGGTCGATTATGAGTTATGCGCGGTTACCTATTTCATTTTGGGGACATGTCTTGCTTTCTCCGAGTCATATTTTACACTATTTACCATCAAAATCGATTCTTGTTACTCCATATGAGTTGTGAACTGGGCACAAGCCTAATCTAGAACATCTCAAGATATGGGGGTGTCCGGCTCATGTTTTGGAAAATGATCCAACTAAGCTGGAATCAAGGACTGAGGTCTGTGTGTTTATTGGTTACCCTAGAGGATTGAAAGCGTGTGAATTCTTTTGTGTCCGGGACAAGAGAGTCATTGTGAGTACTCACGCGATATTCTTAGAGAAAGACATTTTTATGAATCATAAACCCAGCAGTGAAATGGCTCTTGACGAGCTAACTTATGTCACAAGTTCCATTACCAACGAACAAGTACCAAACGTACAAACTACACCAGAAATTTCAACTTCTATTCCTAATGTTGTAGTGTTGCGTCGCAGTGGGAGGGTTTCACATGAACCCGATAGGTACATTGGTTTGTGGGAGTCCTCGGACCACACCTCGGACGGCAATGTATCAGATCCTTGGAATTACGAGTCAAAGTCTTTAAAGCAAGACTAGTGGCCAAGTGGTATACCCAAAAGGAAGGTATCGATTACGATGAGACCTTCTCCTCATTGGCCATGCTCAAATCGATCTGGATACTATTGTCTATAGCAGCTTACATGGATTGGGATATGTGGCAGATGGACGTTAAGACTGCATTCTTGAATGGTAGTCTTGAGGAGACCATCTACATGGAACAACCCAAGCGCCATGCCGTTAAAGGAAAAGAGCACATGGTTTGGAAGCTTAAGAAGGCCATTTATGGCCTCAAGCAAGCATCTAGATCATGGAACCAGTGCTTCGATCAAACCGTTCAATCGTTTGGATTCGAAAAGTGCCCGAATGAAAGTTGTGTGTATAGGAAAGTTGAAAAATGGAATGTAGTGTTCTTGGTTTTATATGTAGATGTTGTCATCAGTACGAACTTGGTTGTCAAACCAGTTCAAGATGAAAGTTATGGGAGAAGCTGGACACATTCTAGGTATCAAGGTCCTCCGTGACTGTGAAAAGAGAATGTTGTGTTTATCTCAAGAATCTTACATCGAGACTGTACTTAGGCGATTTAGCATGCAAGATTTCAAGAAAGGTTTTCAACCTTTTAGACATGGAATCCATTTATCTCAAGAGATGTGTCCCAAAACACCATCTGAGATAGAAGAGATGAGAAGGATACCGTATGTCTCGGCAGTTGGTAGTCTCATGTATTCTATGCTTTGTACAAGGCCTGATATTTGCTTTGCTGTTGGCATGGTGGAAAGATATCAGTCGAATCCGGGCCAAGGACATTGGACTGCTGTAAAGAACATACTCAAGTACCTTAAACGTACTAAGGATTATGCTCTAGTTTACAATGTAGCCGAGCTCTGTCATATGGGATATACTGACTAATATTTTCAAACTGATCAAGACTCGAGAAAATCTACTTCTGGAGATTATTAGAGTATTGTACACTATAAATCACCTTTCGAGTGATTGGATAGTATAATATATCTTATTTTATTTTCCAGGGAATAAAACGGATTATTTTTGTCATAATGTTGTTATGTTTTAAGTTTAATTGTTGTTTTATTACATGTTTAAATGTATAAGAAACTTTACAAAGTCTAAGTCTTTGTTTTAGTAGACCGGTTGTAGGCGTCATCAACTTTAAGGTAACACGGTCAGTTCTGAACAAAGAAAAAGAAGAATTTCACAACCTAGATAGGCTTTGACTACCTATCGAGAAAGGTTGCAATGTCATTTCGATTGTTTCTAAGCCTTAGTGAAATAAGATGACATTGGTGTGGTATAGCACTGAACGGATCTAACAGCAAGACGTGTTTTTATGCTATCTACTGAAAGACGAGATCTTGATAAATAAGTATTTCTTAATCTACATACGTTAGCATTGAGCATACGATATTGAACGGTGGTGATTAATATCTAGTGGTGCTAGGATTGCTATTATGTAGAAACGCACGCGAGGGGAGTCTCGGTTGATAATGTCCTCAGGAGGAGCGTGAAACAAGGTTTTATTATTCGAAACCTAGCTAGTTGGAGTTTGATTACTCTATGAATGATAAATAAGGGTTTCGTGCTAAGTCCACTCTTGGAATTAATAAGAAGTTAATTAATTTTGGTCCATGGCAAACAATTATTAATTAATGGACATTTCTATCTTAAGTGCGGGAAATAAACATTTAATTTAAAATGGAAACCTGGATTACTCGTAATTTCGGATTTGGATGGGCAGTGCAATATTATTTCTGTAGTGGCTGTAAATAATATTCCAATATAAGTTTGTATTAAATTGTTGGTTCAATTTAATTAGTCCTACGCTAATTGGGGGAGGTCATATCCAAAACCTTCCATAGATCTCTGTCTGGGCCCAAAATGAACTGAATATAAATAGGAGAATAAAGGAGAGACAGATACACATAATATTTTATTGAAAATTTTCGCCCCCCTGCATTAAGAAGTGCACGATTTTTTTCAGCTCTCCTCCATGAGAATTTCTTTCTTCTTTATTCGAGTCCTAGTGTTCTGGTGAGATCAGCCCACACTAATATCGGAATACGGTCTGGGAACCAGTTAGAAGATCCGTGGTCGAATATTGAAGATCGACACGTGGAGAAGTAGCAAGCCATCCGTGATTCTTTGGAGAATCAAGAAGGTACAATTTCTGCTCCGTAGAAAATCATGTTTTAGGTTTCAATTAATCAAAGCATGTTTTAATTCAAGTTATGAGCATGATACATGCGATAATTGCGCGAATAGATTTTTTCTAAATAACTGCTAAATAGAATAAATTCCTACCGGCCGGGATTCTGAATAAATTTGTATTTCAAACACATCGTGAGGATAGTATCAAATTGGTTGGACTCGCCCGACACACGATTCATTGCAATAACAATACTAGCACCGCTAGATACTAATCACACTACCCAAGATGCCAGGATTCTTAGATTACAAAAATATTCGTACCTTTCGATAAATTAAAGTAGTGCATAACCAATATCGTATGATAAATGTTATATAAAAAATGGTTAAAAAAACAATCGTTGAGACCACATCTTTCAGTTAATAACCAAGAAAGACTTAGCACATGGTTAGATCCCTTTAGTGAAATACCAAATCTCTAGTTTTGTAAGGTAAGAAAACTTGTGAACTGACACTGCAACCTTTCACGATTAGCTAGATAAGGTCTATATAGGTTGTGAAATACTGTTTTACTTTTGTAAAGAATCGACTGCGTCACCTTCTGCGATGACATGTTCTACAACTAGTCTCATATGCGAAGAATTAGACTTGTTTGCTTCTTCTGCTCCCTCCGTCCCATAGAAATAGGTCATTTATGGTTGGCACGAGTTTTAATTTGTAATTGGTAAAGTAAGATAGAAGGAGAAAAAATAGTTGAAATTGTGTAGTGGTGGTGGGGGCCATTAATGATAGTGAAAAAGAAGGAGAAAAATGTTACCATAAATGAATTTGGACTATTTTTATGGGACAAATGAAAAAAGAAATATGATCTATTCTATGGGATGGAGGGCGTACATTTTAATATTTTAAAAACATTTTATAAATACAAAAGCAAACACAATGCTAGAAAAATACCTCTTCTCACATAGAGTATGTAATAACCGCTATTTTAAACGCCCTATTAGTTGTATTATTGTCGAGTTAGAGATTTGCCACTCTCTTATCTCGTTGTTTTGAATAGAACTCATTGCCTTATCGAAGCTTAATGTTACTAGTTCGCAAAACCAAAAGGGTATGAGATAATCAAATAAACTAAAACAATTTAATAAAAAAGGGGATATATAGAACAAACATAGAGAAGGGGAAACGATGATGTGTTATCCCGAGCTCGAAAACAAGATACATTAATCGAAATAGACGTTTTACATGTGGTTTGTGAATAAAAAAGGGGCGTGGAAAACATTATCCTATTACAAATTTCAGAAATGGCCAAGGGGCTACAAATTCCTAAACTTTGGGCCTTGTCTTTCGAGCCCAAAAATCACACCCTCTACGGGCCGGGCCCGAACGAGCCCACGACCGAGAGCAGCGGGCCAGACCTCCTGCTACGCAACAACAATGGCAGCCAATCTTCTCCACCTACAAATCAAGACAAGTCTTATTAATTGCTAGGCACAAGAGAGTTTAATAGGACTTTCAATTGAAGGAAGGAGACAATACTACCTTTTAATGAAAACCAAAGTATTTGCCAAAATAGGTAAGGTTATATTGCAGCAAGCTCTTACGACCATTCCCCCATAACCGACGCTGCAGTAAGCAAAAGGAGCAGCTTGCAGCAGCCCCCTAAACCCCAACCAATCTCGGGAGCCTCTGATTGTACACTCTGCAATACCAACAATCAACATAATTTCAAGAGTCCTTACTTCCTAGTACACCATCAGATTTTCAGTTAAAGTTGCTGCAAAATCTTAAAAGAGAGGATTTGCAGCAGGAAAAGAACAAAGGATACAGCAGCCCCAATTAATGCCTCACGAGTACACACCCTTTCCCTATAAGAACCCCCACGCCACCTCCAAAACTCCTTCCACATACTTAAACTTTGCACAACAATATAATGAGTTGAGGGTAAGAGAGAAGCAAGTGGGGTAAGTTCTAACAGGAAGATCCTTTCTAAGTCACCATCCCAGCAGGCGAACCCAGCAACTCCACACATCTTTTTCTCCACATATTGAAACATCACATATAGGCAAACATAGCCTCAGCCCAAACCCCAAATATAGTATCCGAATTGTTGCATATAAGTAAAACACAGCCCCTGTCATAAGATACCAATCTAGCATCCGATAGAAATTTCATGTTGACCATTTAATACCTCAAGAAAATAGTTGCTCTAGAACATAAGAATGCCTGATTTTAAGAGATAATAAGGACTTAGCTTGAGATAACATAGGAATCTGCCGGAGGAACTTCCGTCAGCTGACTCGGCACTCCGTCGCCAACGGCGACATCCATGCTCCAAAAACCCGTCGGCCCGTTCCCTTCTTCTTGAATCTAGAATTTTCGAATTTAATTAATGAAGCTTTATCATCAAAATACAATCTTTGTGAGTAAATAAAAGAGGGAGAGACGAAAGGGATGAACGAAATATACCTGTTAAAGGGACGGCCAACGACGCACGGCGGAGAGCCGACCACGCCGAGGGGCGGAGGACTCCGAGGTGGCGGACTGGACGGCGACGGTCTCGGAGCGAAACCAGGGAGACGGAGCGCACGGCGCTGCTATTCGCCTGTCGTCGCGAGAGCGAGCCGACGGACGGTGGATCCCGCCGAGGCGTCAGAGCCTTCCGGCGTAGTGTCGACGGGCAGCGAAGGGGGGGGGGGAATTCGGATTCCATCGCAAGCTAGGGTTTCACTTTTCTCAATTTGGGATTTATTTAGTTTGAAAAGAAAGAAAGAGAAGAGGGAGAAAGAATCAGAGAGAGACGTAGAGAGAGAGGTATTGCCGGAGGCGGCGGTGAACGACGGCCGGTAGATCGGCGTCTTCGCCGAGAAGGAAGAGAGAGAGGGGCTAGGGTTTTTGGTGTTCAATTCCTAATTTGGGGGAAGAAAATGGTGAAAGAAGACAGGGGTGGGGGCAGCGACGGGTGGGAGTATAAAAGATTGGGCCTCCCCAATTTTTATTTAATTTGAGTCACTGCTCATTTTTTTATAATGGGCCAAAGGAATAAGAATGATATTGGGCTGGTGCATGGGCCCGAAAATATTAAAAGGATGGAGGAATTAATCTACTTAAATTTGGGCCTGCTGAGTAAATTAAATAGTAGGCGCTCCTAATGTGTTGCCCGACCAAATAATTGATGGCCGCTAGTAAATTCCGCGATGACAAATTTAATTCCCGGGCTTTAGTTTAGTACTCAAATATTTAATGGTATGCTAATTAATTCCAAATTTACGTAATGACTTTGGACTTTCAATGCTTGAATAATATTGCATAGGAGGTAACGCCCTCGTTGTTAAACGAATAATTTTTGCAAATCTTCCAAATAAATTAAATCGCACGATTTAACTAACGCTCAAAGACTATTTATAAATTAAGGAAAAAGGGTATAAAATGATCCTGCATTTAGGATGCATCCAAGTCAAGTTTATTTGGCTTCTTAAGCCTAATTTAAGTATACTTTATTTTCTAAAGGGACGTCATCGCACGTCAAGTAAGACCAAGTCGAGGAACTTTCAATTAAGGAATTAAGCTCTGAGGTGGGCATTCTTTTCAAAACGTGATTTTACTATGAAAATGTGAATCTTTTCTAAACATGTTTGTCATGCCATGTTTTGTTTTTACGATTACCTATCTGCTTGGCTATGCCAATCATGTTAATTCGAATTCGGGTCCCAGTAGGGCCGCAAACCCTAGTCGGACTAATGTACACATATGGGGACTGTGTGCTAGCTTTCGAGTTGGCCGGTCTAATGACCGTCGTGGAATATGGCCACATTCCCGGTTCACATACGTTCAGATATGGTATTTATGTTTATGTGATTGCGCAATCAGTTTTATGAAATGAAAAGGAATTTAGTGACTCGGGCCTTTTTAAATAAAAACCATGTGTTCACTCAATTATGGTTGATAATTAAATGGAACTTATTTTTGGCATTGTGCTCACTGAGTATATCAAGTACTCAGCCCTGCATGTTTCTTTTCTAACGTGCAGGTTGAACGTGATTGAGGCGACGAATGTGTTGGGAAGTGATCGTTAATAAGTAGTTAGGTAGCCCAAAGTAGTAGGTCTTCATACATACTATTTTGTCTTGGAATCTTCCGCTGCAATAGAATCTTGTTCGAGGAACTTATGAAACTAGTCTTGATACTCTGATTTTGTCTTGACTATGTACCCATTCGCCTTCGAAATTATTCCCTCGAATCGACTAATTTCCTTTATGTTGAATTCATGATTGATGAGATCATTTTAGTTACGAAACAACTACGCTCACTAGTACTAGGGAGTTGTGGTCGTGACATGGTAAAAGTGGATTGTAGAGTTTATCATATATAAGTCATTCTAATCGTCCAAACTGTTTGAAAATGCTTTTGTTATAACAATCATAACAGTGGGTTATAATCGGAATATTGGATTTTTAAACAAAATTATATGAATAGCCAAAGAAATAAAAAAATCTAGAATAATCTTCTTTGCCTAAAAAACCAATAATCTATAATTATTGTTTTTATTTAATTATATCTTAGCTATAAAAATCAAACTAACCTTTTGTGATCTAAATAATATTTGTGCTGACTAGTACTTCCCCCTGTGCCGAAAGAATATGCACACTCTTTTCTTTTCAATCCGTCCTATAAAAATATGCACTTTCTAATTTTAGAAACATTTTTTTCTCTAATGATGTGGGACCCATTCTCCACTAACAATACTTTAAGTAATTTTTCTCTCTACATCTCTCTTACTTTACCAATTTTGCATTGAAATCCTGTTGAATCCAACAACGGACTATTACGGACTATTTTATTGTCTAATTACGGACTATTTTTAGTGCTAATAAAATGTGTAACAATAACCGTGAATTTTGTTTTTATATAAAGGAAAATCTACCTCATCCAACAATAAAAGTATTACTTCCTCCTTCTCATGTTACTAGCACTTTTCATTTTATGTCGTAAATTTAGAGTTGAATTTTTAGTGTAATTAAATTATTATTTTAAGTGTAATGAGATCATTTAATTAGGGAATACTAATTAATTTTAATATATTAACTAAATACTCTAATTTTTATTTAAAATAGAAATAGTGTAAGTAAATTGGGACGAGCCAAAATCGAAAAGTTCGAGTAACATGGGATAGAGGAAGTATTTGTGACCTGGATGAATTTTATTGCATTATTTGTAACGTTTGATAGAAAATAAGAAAAAAATAAATAATATAGAAAAGAGAAAGTGAAAATAAATAATGAGAAAGTTTTATAGCTTTGGTTGATATCAAAGTGAAAATGAGAATAATTTTTATCGGAGGGAGCGAGTGTGTAAATTTGGTCGACTAGATTTTTACATACACAAAAAAAGGGGAAAAAGCACTTTAAACAGGCTGCTTTTCCTCTGTATATATACGCATTTATATTTTTTTTTCTGCAGCCCTTCTCCCCCAAATTTCTGTTCTCCCTTTCAGTTTTCAATTTTTTTTTAATTTTATATTTTTCAATGGCTTCACCCTCTCAAGCCAGTCTCCTCCTTCAGAAACAGCTCAAAGGTAATTTTCCCGATGTTAATTTTATTGTATTCGCTATTTTCTGTCGGTGAATAGGATCTATCTTTTTTTTAGGGTTTGGGTTAAATCTTGTGGGTTTTGGTTTTAATGATCTATGCTATTCACTCGCAGATCTGTGCAAAAATCCTGTGGACGGATTTTCCGCCGGATTGTTGGATGAGACCAATCTTTTTGAATGGAGTGTTACTATTATTGGGCCTCCTGATACTCTGTAGTGAGTATCTCGCCTTGTCATGTTCCCAATCTTGTGTAATTACGGTTTTGTAATTGGGATTAGGGTTAATTGGATTGTATCCTTTGGCTTGTATAGTATTTTTTTTGTTTGATTCATCTTGTTTTTTTTGGGTTTCATGCTGAACTTGAATGATCTTCTTCTATGTTGTGTGGAGTTCTGGTTGGCTTGATGATTATGTCATGCCTTGCACAATCTCAAATGACATGTGTGGCATCATATACTGATGAAGAATTACATTGTTTATGCTTTGCACTTATAATTCATTGGGTTTTGTGGCAGTGGGAATCATTCATTTTATCTTTATCTGTTTGGAACACTAAATTTTGGGTGATCTAATTACATGACTTTAGGTTTATGATAAATGTGTCCTGTGTGTACAATACATCCTACTTGCTTTAATTTGTGTTTTGTTATCGAATATTTTAATATCTCCACAAAGGTTTGAACTAGATGCACATGTAGAACTGAAGTGCAAAACATGTAAATACAATTATTTGGTTTTGGCAAATTGGCGCCGGGTACCATAGGTTCTCTAGAGGATAGAGTAATTATTTGTCTTCGTATAAAAATTATATTTGTCTTTTAACATGTATTGTGGTTATATACTAATAGACTTTGGTTAGCTTATGTTACAAGACTGTTTTAATGTAAGCTCCTCACTGCTTTGAAATATATCTGGTTCTGTACTCACAGCTGCTTGAGTGGAGATATTTTGCCGTAAGACACATAATTTATCTAGTAAAGGTGATTACCTAGTTTTAATGAAATTGTATGTCATCATAAATGACTGTTCTCTGTTTTCTAACATTGTATATTTTGTCACGTGCGTAGAAACTTTAAAGCAAAACTTATTAGAAGCGGTACATTGGAAGGGAAAATGTTTTCCTTGTCTTTACTAAAGAATCATGCCAAATGGAGACAGCCCATGTTATTTGATTCTTCAACTTCATATCTTTGTGAAGAAACTTGAAAGTTGGTATTATTATGATGATATGATTAAATCTAAATTTATTAGAAGCTTTGCATTGGAATGGAAAATGTTTCACCTGTCTGTTCTAAAGAATCATGGCAATTGGAGATTGCCCTTGTTATATGATTCTTCAACTTCATATCTTTGTGAATTCGATTATTATTTCATTGAAAATGGTTTAAAACTTTTCCCTATTCAGCTTCAAAGATTTTATGATTTTTTTGGTCTGATTCATCGATAGACTTTATAACTACATAATGGCCAGATTTTCCAAATGACGAGTCCTTGAGATTACATCTTAACACAGCAAGTATTTGTAAGCATGGTCTATTTTGTTTCAAGATATTTTATGCTTTTAGTAGGGAACATCTATTAGTGCATAAGAAAAATTCCTTCCGTCGCTTCTCATTTGATTTGAATTGCGTTACATTTAATAAGTCTGATATTGGAAAATTTTCACTTATGTTCGAGCTTGATTCTTATGGGTTGAAACTGATGATGCAGCGAAGGAGGTTTCTTCAATGCCATAATGAGCTTCCCATCAGATTACCCGAACAGTCCTCCTACAGTAAGATTTACCTCAGAAGTCTGGCATCCCAATGGTATGTACTCTTGTTCATATATGATGTTTACCTTGCCTGGCAGGTTCATTGTAACCTTTACATTGGTTTGATTTTTAAATAATGCGACGTGCAGTATATGCTGATGGAAAGGTTTGCATTTCAATTCTTCACCCCCCTGGGGATGATCCAAACGGCTATGAGCTTGCTAGTGAACGATGGTCACCTGTCCACACGGTATGGTCAGCAAGAATCTTGCTTTATTATATTTATGTTATAAGAAGTGATTCTGGTTCAAACATCTA
The DNA here is from genome assembly GCF_004379255.2 of Salvia splendens. Classification (NCBI taxonomy): domain Eukaryota; kingdom Viridiplantae; phylum Streptophyta; class Magnoliopsida; order Lamiales; family Lamiaceae; genus Salvia; species Salvia splendens. Next base: position 18,474,521 of record NC_056038.1, read on the forward strand.
TCTGAAGAAACATTGTAAACGTCTATTCATTATTAGATGTCTTGAACCTGTAAATCTCAATTCTTCTACTTTAGCCATAAACAAATGGAGTACAAAACTAAGAGATGAGTATATAGTGAGATTTTACCTAAATATATGTGCTCAGAGTTTTTTGGTTGCCCTGTGTTATGAATAACCATTAAACCTTACTTCGAAATCGAGAGCGGTTTCAGTTTCTAAGGTTCAGAAACTGAGCTTCTATAGCTTAATATGCTAGTCTGAAATCATTTCTTTTAAGTTAAGTTCTTATGTAAATAAGTTCTGATCTTAGAACGTAAAGGACCGGATGTTGTATAAATATGGAAAAGGACCAGCTAGGGTAAGGAATGGTACTTTATTCTCGAAGTAGTTTTCACCGGTATAAAAGAATGAAGATAAGTATACCAAAGTCATTTACTCCCTCCGTCCGCCAATAAGAGGCTCACTTTGACTTGGCTTGGTTTTTAAAAAATGACACGGAAAGTAGGTGGAAAAAATTTGTGGAAGGTGGGTCCTACTTAAATATTCCTTCCGTCCATGAAAAATAGTCTCATTTGCATATGACATGAGTTTTAATGAGAAATTGGTAAAGAGAAAGGGGAGAAAAAGTAGATAAAGTAGGAGAGGGAAAGAGAAAAAGTAAAAGAGAGAAGGGCGAAAAAAGGGATAAAATATGAGAGGAAGTTTCCATTTTTAGAAATGAGCCTATTTTTCATGGGCACCCCAAAATGGCAAAAAATGAGACTATTTTTTGTGGACGGAGCTAGTATTAGTTTTATAATAATTATAAAATATGAGTGATATAAAGTTAGTGGAATGTGGGGTCCATTACCAAAAGCAGTTAAAAGCAAATGGGATAATTATTCACGGACATGCAAAAATGGCAAATTGGAACGATTAATGGCTGACGGAGGGGGTATTTGATTGTTGGTCTTCATCACCTACATGTTGGGGCTTTGATTTATGGAGAACTTTGAGGTGGTAAATTAATGGCATTGTTTTGGCAAATAGCGATAATTTCTTGTGTGGATTATTAATTTGGCTATGCTTTTTTGCGGTGCTTAGATTGATGTTCCAATGGATAAAATAGCTTGGTGTAGGTTTTGTCTCTTCAATTTAGAACATTATGTTTTCTTGGAATCTGAATGCATGTTTCTAATGCTTTCTTGTAAATCATAATTTCTATGAAGTATTCTTCTGTAACATTATCACTATGTCTATCATCTGTTCATGCAATTCATGTGTAAAACATAAGTTCATCCAAAGTTTTTATTTTCAGGTGGAGAGTATAGTTCTTAGCATCATATCGATGCTTTCAAGCCCTAATGACGAGTCTCCTGCTAATGTTGAAGCTGCTGTAAGTGAAGACACTAGATTTTGCCAATTTTCTTGGTTATTCAATTTTCCTGAGCAAAGTGATCTCTCCCTCCCTCTTCTCTCTCTCTCTCTCTCACTCACACACACACACATCATTTGACTTGCAAATGTGACTTTGCTATTTGGTGTTTCGGTTGAAGGGAGTTTTAATTGATAGAAAACCTGTCCAAGCGGATAAGATGTTTTTTTGTTATTTTTATTATCTATTTGATATTAATCTTTTTGAAGGAATGTTTTAGTTGATATCTTGTACCAATGTCTGTGTGTTTGGGTTGATTACTGCAGAAGGAATGGAGAGATCGAAGGGATGATTTCAAGAAGAAAGTTAGTCGTTGCGTAAGACGGTCTCAAGAAATGCTTTGAGCAAAATTTCGAAATGCTGCTCCATGCTCTACTTCCTGAAACAAAAAGTCGGGCAAAAAGTTGGTGTCGACTGAAGAATGGGGCTTCCTTTATTTCACAGACTTGTGCAAACAATTTGATTTTATAACGATCATACCCTATCATCTCTTAATGGCTTTTTGTGTTTTGGCCTATTCGATTCAAGTTTGTTCAAGTAGAACCCATTCACAGTTGCACATGGACTTGATGAAATTCTATGAGAAATGTTTTTGACTGCTGCTCTTCGTCCAGTATTGGCTGCTTGTAAGACTTTGTAATTATCGACGGCTACTTTTTCTTGCACCCCCTTTGGTTTGTTGATGCATAGTGTGTAAATCCCATCATTCAACATTTACATTTTCTTTGCTGCTTAGGCTTTCCAATAGACTTATGGAATGCAAGCCGATGAAAGTGAGTCTGGATTTTGAAAACTGTTAGGGTTTGTAAAACAAAAATTGCAAATTATATTAATTTAAAAAGAATCATTTAGAAGATTACGTGGATTATTCAGTTTTCGTTTAAAACTTTTAGATCTATGATAAACGCATATAATTCACATACAATTACGTAAATTAAGTGTGTTTTGTGATGTTATCTTTTGACTCTTACATTTGATTTTGCTCATTTGGCCACAAATATGATCTATCCAGAAGTGGCAGCACAGCTACGAGATCAATATGGTATGACTAATATGACTAGAGTTGCTATTGAATTAGATATATACTTGGAATCATGCTCTGTTTTTCAAGATGCATGTGATGGATTCCAAGTGGAAGACTAGAAAATTCAAATAACTTTATCGAAGAATCAATTCGGTCAATTATCAGATCAATTCAATTCTCATGTTAAAACTATTCAGGGTTATTGGCACCTAATACTATAAAACTTTCCAAAATTTTGTTTTTTTAACGACATTAAAATTGGCATCTAATATTGCAAACTTTGTCCTGGGTAATAATTTCCCCTTTGCGAGATTTGGTGGAAAATTTTAACCAATGAGGTTTGTCTGAAAGTTGATATAGATTTCACTGACTATTAATGAATCGACTTCGTTTTATTACTTACGAATAACCTAATTAACTTCTTCAACATATCTTCTTGCATTTAACATTTCTTAGAGCATCCCCAATAGCGGCGAGCGCACCGCCTCGCCGATTTTTGGCGCTCGCCGGTCCGCTCGCCGAACTATTGCAACCGGCGAGCGCCAAATCGGCGAGAATTTCGGCGAGCGCACGCCGATTCCCGGGCGCTCGCCGATCGGCTCGGCGCTATTGCAGCCTCCCGATCGGCGAGCGACCTGCGAGCAGATTTTTTATTTTATTTTCGAAAAACTATATATACGCGATTTGCACCACTTGTTTTAACGAGTACTCTCTCTATCTTAATTTCTGTACAAGATCAACATCGGGAAATGAGCAACGCTGGTGGTAGTAATGGTGGTAGTGGTGGGGATGCTGAGCAGTACGAACGTCGAATGAACGAAGCGTTAGAGGCCTATACGAACAGTGAGATTGATCAGCTGATGCAGATGGCCTTGCAGCCGGGGTACCTCGACCAGTTGTCCACCGCCGAACAGTGATTGATCGTGATCACGTAGCTGCACATCAGCGCCTATACGAAGACTACTTCGCATAAGAGCCAGGGTTCAACGGCAACCTTTTCAGGCACCGTTTTAGGATGAGCAGAGCCCTGTTTATGCGTATTGTTAACGCCTTGGATCATCGATATCTGTATTTCCACTTCAGACACGATGCGGCTGGCAGACCCGGCCACACACCTATTCAAAAGTGCACTGCGGCAATCAGGCAGTTGGCCTACGGAGGCGCGACAGACATGTGGGACGAGTACCTCCACATCGGTGAGACGACTGCCCTTGAATGTATGAAGTATTTCTGTCAGGGAGTGATTGAAATTTTCCGTGATCAGTACCTTCGAAGCCCTACCCTCGAAGACTGCCAGGATCTGATGCAGATGCATGGGGAGAAGCATGGGTTCCCGGGTATGTTAGGCAGCATAGATTGTATGCATTGGGAGTGGAAGAACTGTCCCGCTGCCTGGAAGGGGTTCTACACGACCGGCTACAAGGGAAAGAATCCCACGATGATCCTCGAGGCCGTAGCTGACTACCAGTTGTGGATTTGGCATGCGTATTTTGTGATAGCCGGGTCGAACAACGACCTCAACATCCTCAACTCGTCGCCCCTTTTCAACGAGCAGTGCCAGGGCGTCGGTCCGGCCATTAGTTTTGTCGCCAAGGCAACCGGCATGATATGGGCTACTACTTGGCGGATGGGATATACCCTAGGTGGCCCGTCGTTGTGAAGACGATTAGATGCGCATCAGATGAGAGGAAGGCCAACTTTGCGGAACGGCAGAAGTCGGTGCGCAAGGACGTGGACCGCACATTTGGTGTGCTCCAGTCTCGATGGGCGGCAATTATGGGTCCAACGCGTTTGTGGCATATCGACTGCATTGTTGATATAATGTACGCCTGTATTATCATGCACAACATGATTATCGAAGATGAAGGTGTACAACTGACTAGTTGGGCCAACGACGATAATGAAGCCGGTCCAAGCCACGGCATGGCCACCGCCAACGTACGAAGGGGGGTACCGCACGATGAAGCCGGCCTCCTCCAAGCACATGCCGACATGCGCCAAACAGATGCTCATATTCGACTCCAAAAGGATTTAATTGAAGAGTTGTGGGCGCGGAGGACTGCACGGCGTTAGTTTTTTTAATCATGTAATTTTTTTAAATGTACTTTTTTAATTTAAATAAAATTATTGGATTTTCCCGTATCTGTTTCGTAACTTTAATTCCGTATTCGTGTGATTGTCAATTATTTGTTTTATATAATTTTGAGTGATGTGGCTAGGCTATTGCTGGGCTATTTGCTTGTCCTCATGATGTGGCAGGAGGATTTTTAGTGCTGATGATGTGGTAGGAGGAGTTTGTGGCTGGGCTATGGCTGGGCTATTCTTATTGTGGATGCCCTTATATCCTAAATCAAAACATATCATAATTCCCCATTTGCGCTCTCACCATGGAAGAAGCCGCTCATTGGCGCTCTTACCACTGACCTGGTGGGGTTTGTATACTAAAAGATATTTCGAGCGTACATGCCTTTGTACAGTCAGCTTGTGCATGTATACAAGAAACGCAACGTCCACTTGTTTACCTAATTATGAGAATAAATAATATAATATAATGGTTATTTATTGAAATATAAATAAACAAGTATGAGGCTTCTTACTAAGAAGGTTAAAGTAGGGGAATATGATGATTCCTCATGGGTTCTCCAGTAGGGGACTTGACCAGATCTAGTAAGAAAAAAAATGAGTTCACAATCTAGATAGGCCTTGGCTACCTATTGGTATGGTTGTAGTGTTTGTGATAATCCTCTCTTATCTAAGAAAAGATTAGTAACACTAGTGTGGTAAAGCACTGAAAGGATCAACACAAAATATATTCTTTATTGCTATCTACTGAAAGAATATATTTTAGAAAATTTAATATTTCTTAGTCTATGCAAATAATATTGATATTGTTTATTTAATCAGACGGCACTTTGACTTATCAATATGTGAGAATTTTTCGCAACTCAATCATGATATCTTGGGTGGTAGTAATTGAATAACATGAAAATATTAGAATATTATTTCATAGAATTCGCGTCCCCAGTGTGCTATGATTAATCCCAAAGAGGTGTTTGAAAAATGAATTTATTATTCAGAAAACTGCGCAATTAGAATTTTATTACATGAATAATAAATAAGGTTTCAAACTAGAAAAACTCTTTGGAGAATTAATTTAATTCAAGTCACATAGCTGACAAAGAATTAAATTAATGGATTAAGATAATCTTATCATCGTTATCTCATCGTACGAGGTTGCACGAACGATAAACGATGAAAATCCAACGAGTTCTTCGTCAGACCACGACGCACGCAGCGTCTCGGCCACCGGCGTGCAGGTGGCGCGCCTGCGTCTCGGCCCGTCGAGCAATCGGGTGTCGCCTTCGTCTCGGCCAGCGGCAAGCACCCGTCTCGGTCGTGTCGACCGTCAGGTGCCGACGCGTCTCGGCCCAACGTTCCATCGGGCGGCTCGAGCTCTCGGCCAGTAGAGCGCACGGTGGTGCGCCTGCTCTCGGCTAGCTCCGACCGCCTATCTCGGCATCTTCGATGCGCCAGGTGGCGCGCGACAGCGCAGCTGCTCTCGGCCAGCGCCCCCATCCGTCTTGACCCTCTGCCTAGGGTTCTCAGCCTGGTTGCTCAGCACCTCGGCATGTTCTCGGTCGAACTGCCGTGCCATGCCTTCCGCCGTGTCGATCTCGACGCGAGCTCCGTCTGGGGCGTGCGGTCTCGGCCAGCGGCGTGCACGAGCCCATACTCGTCTGCACGTCGCCCCGTGATCGCAGTTCCCTGGCTCCCACTGTCTCGACTACCCTACCTCGATCGCGCATGGTGCGATCAGTCTCGGCGCGAGCGCCGACGGATTGCACGTCTCGTACGATCGAGCAATTCAAGTTCTTTGATTCGATAGTTCTTGAGTTCATCGTGCATAATAAATTAAACAAAACACCAAGAACATGCTTCACAATCAAATAATACATGCATGCATGAATTTCGCGAAATTTAAATCCAAATAATCAGAGCCAAAACCTGGCTCTGATACCAATTGAAGGGGTTGGCAGCGGAAGCGTGCATGTAGTCCGATCACATAAATTTGATCTATTTAGCTGATTATTTAGACAAATTCTATTCGTGTAATTATCACATGTATCATGCTCATAACTTGAATTAAAACATGCTTTAGCATATGAAATCCCTAAAACATGCTTACTACGGAATTAGCCAATTTACCTCGTGGATTCAATCAAGAATCGATGATGGCTTGCTCCGTCTCCACGTGAAGATCTTCAATACTCGACCTCGGATCTTCTGACTGGTGTCCCGGACTGTACACTGATATTTGTGTGGGCAAATCTCACCAGCGTACTAAGACTTGAATAATGAAGACAGAACTCAGCTCACGGAGGAGGCAAAATTTTGAACTCTCTCTTTCTCTGGGGGGACGAAAATTCTGAGCCATAATTGTTATGTTTTTTGTCTCCTTTATTCTCCTATTTATATTAAGTCACATATTGGGCCCAGTCAGGGATCTAAGAAAGAATTTGGACATGGTCTCACCCAATTAGCTTTTTACTAATTAAATTGAACCCATAATTTAATATAAGCTTATATTGGAATATTACAAGCAGCCACTACAGAAGTAATATTGCACTGCCTTTCCAAATCCAAAATTACAAGTATTCCGGGTTTCCTTTTAATTGCATTTAATTCATTTCCCGCGCTTAAGATAGAAACATCCATTAATTAATTAATGTCTGCTATAGACTTAATTAATCAACATATTTTGAACTCCAATAGTGGACTTAGCAAGAAACTCTTATTTATTATTCATAGAGTAATTAAACTCCAACTAGCTAGGTTCCGAATAATAAAACCATGTTTCGAGCTCCTCTTGTGGATGTTATCAAACGAGACTCTCCTCGCGCACGATTCAACATAATAGCAATCCTAGCATCGCTAGATAATGATCACCACTACCCCAATATACCTGGATCGTTGGGTGACGAAAAACCCGCACCTTTGGTAAGTCAAAGTAGTAGATACTCAATATCGTATGCTCAATGCTAACGTACATTGATTAAGAAATTAATTTTCAAGACCTCGTCTTTCAGTAGATAGCATAAAGACTCGTCTTGCTGTTAGATCCATTCAGTGCTATACCACACCAACGTCATCATATTTCAATAAGGCTTAGAAATAATCGGACTGACATTCCCACCTTTCATGATAGGTAGTCTAGGTCTATCTGGGTTGTGAAATTCTTATTTTTCCTTGTTCAGAACTGACCGCGTACCTTAAATTGAGCGCAGCCCACAACCGGTCTACTAGAACAAAGACTCAGACTTATGTTATCTTCGCTTATACATTTAAATATGCAATAAACATCTATTAAATGTAAAACATAACAACATTATGTCACGACCGCACTTCCTAAGGATAGAAAGCACAGTGGGTCGCGACTAATGGGGGAATTAAGAAGCGGGGAAGAAGGGGAAACAATCAAAGGGGTACAACATGTAGATCAACAGTCGAAACTTCATTATCAAATCATAGTTTTAGATCACGAAGCAACATAGCTCGAATGAAAATAGTCCAACGGATTAAAGAAAAGCATAGGAGTTCGTAAAACTTAGAGTAGCGAAAGCATTTGAGAGTTAGCTACTACTATGTATGAAGACATAATAGCAACCGGAACATTTATTGAATATAGTCTCGGTCCAATGCTCAACATCCTCCGTCTCCCGTCCTCGCTCAACCTGCACATAGGGAAAACACATGCAGGGGCTGAGTACTTGATGCACTCAGTGAACTCATGCCCGAAATACATTTTATCGATAAAGTTATGTAAGCCATCATTGAGTGAAACTCGGGTTTTACATTAAAAGGGCCGAGAAACACCAAAATCATTCCTTAAATAAAATAGTGTCCACTCAGACAATGTCATCGTCATCCTCCATCATATACCATATCTGAACCATCATGTGAAACGAGAATGTGGCCACAAACTCGATCACTGGACCGGCCGACCCAAGGGACGGCTCACGATCCCCATCAGTGCACTAGCCTAAGTAGGGCTTAGACCCTAGTTAGACCCGAATTCGTTAACCATCAAAGTCTAGTAGAACATTATTCTAGTAGACAATCAGATAGGCAATTCAAAAACATAAAATACGGCATGACATAACATTTAAACCACCCTTATCTCACCATATACACATCATTGCAAATAAAAGAGTTGAAGTAATAAAGCCCACCTCAGAACTTAGAATTTCCTTAAATAGCTTCTCGATCCAACTTTAGCGGACGTGCAAACCACATTTTCGAGAAAAAAAACATAAAGTATACATCAATCTCCATAACGAAGACATTTAGAATGCATGCACTATAATTAAAGTCTTTGATCTCGTTTTCTCGATTTTCATGCAGTTTCGATTATTCGGCGGCCGCTTACGCCCAAATTTTTTTATTTAAAACAAAGGCCCAATTACCACAAAACAAAAGTGGCCCATATTCTTCCTCTCCCACCATACTCCACGTCTCTCTCTCTCTCTCTCTCTCTCTCCCCTCTCCTCCCCCTTTCCTTCTGTAGGGGTTGGTAGCGGATGCGTGAAACAAACGGATCACATAATACGGATCTATTTAGCAGATTATTTAGACAAAATCTATTCGCGTAATTATCACATGTATCATGCTCATAACTTGAATTACATACATGCTTTAGAACAAATAAATCCTAAAACATGCATACTACGGAGTTAGCCAATTTACCTCGTTGATTCTCCAAAGAATCGTCGATTGCTTGCGCCTTCTCCACGATGATCTTCAATACTAGACCACAGATCTTCTGACTGGTGTCCCGAACTGTATTCCGACATCAGGGTGGGCTGATCTTATCGAAACACTAGGACTCGAATAAAGAAGACAGAACTTTCTCACGGAGAAGGAGCTGAAGAACTCACGGAGGAGAAATCCTTGAAAAAATCATCCTCTTCATCATAATAGAAGTGGACGAAATTTTCATAGCGAAAATTAATTAATTTCTGTCTCATTTATTCTCCTATTTATAATAGTTCATATTGGGCCCAGTCAGGGATCTATGGAAGGCTTTGGATATGGGCTTCCCCAATTAGCTTTTTACTAATTAAATTGAACCCAAAATTTAATACAAGCTTATATTGGAATATTACGAGCAGCCACTACAGACGTAATATTGAACTCCCCATCCAAATCCGAAATTACAAGTAATTCGGGTTTCCACTTTGTTTATTATTCATTTCCCGCGCTTAAGATATAAATGCCCATTAATTAATTAAAGTCTGCTATGGACTTAATTAATTAACATCTTATTAACTCCAAGAGTAGACTTAGCAAGAAACACTTATTTATTATTCATAGAGTAATAAAACTCCAACTGGGCAGTTTCCGAATAATAAAACCTTGTTCAAGCTCCTCTTGAGGACATTATCAAACGAGACTCACCTCGTGCGCGATTCAACATAATAGCAATCCTAGCACCGCTAGATAATGATCACCACTACCCAATATACCTGGATCGTTGGGTGACGAAAAACCCGCACCTTTGGTAAGTCAAAGTAGTAGATACTCAATATCGTATGCTCAATGCTAACGTACATCGATTAAGAAATATATATTTATCAAGACCTCGTCTTTCTGTAGATAGCATAAAGACACGTCTTGTTGTTAGATCCATTCAGTGCTATACTACACCAACGTCATCTTATTTCAATAAGGCTTAGAAATAATCGGACTGACATTGCAACCTTTCACGATAGGTAGCCAAAGCCTATCTAGGTTATGAAATTCTTCTTTTTCTTTTGCAAAGCATTGCATAGAACCGACTGTAGTTACCTTAAAGTGGACGACGCCCACAACCAGTCTACTAAGCAAAAGACTTAGGCTTTGTTTACTTCTTATGCATTTAAATGTTTATAAAACATCTTATAAACGCAAAAGTAAACACAATGTAATAATATACTGATTCTATTCATGCAAACTGCTCGAATAATACTGAATCGGGTTAAAAGTGGATTGTAGAGTTTTTCCGTATACAAGCAAGATTCCTATTCGTGCGAATTTGCTCGAAACATGCTTTTCAGTATACTAAACCTAACAATCTCCCACTTATACTCAAAACATGCTTTCGAGTATACCCACTGCCAAAAACTCTCACACTTATACACAAAGCAGGTATTGGAGCTAGATATATCGAACTACCATTCATTTCACATCATGTTTGAAACATGTTGCCACAAAGGCATTTTTCTGTGAAAAATCTGCTTGGTTGTTCTCTGATAATATCTTTTGCGTCACTATGTCTTTGCTGCGTACTTGATCTTTAATTAATTTCATCTCTCTATGTGATTGTTTAGCTTATGATCTCGTGTTCCTCTTGAGTTAGCCTTTGCTAGAGTAAAAATACTCATAGGTATACTCAAATTTACGATCAAAGCTACTAGGAGTATACTCCTAATGTAAACACATACACTGAGGATGACTTACTCGATCACTGATTAGTCATAAGACTTAGTCAGTGTAACCCCAAGGACATTACATGAATGACTGGTAAACTAGAATATAGCGATTAGTCTTTCTCAAGTACTATGGTATATTCATTACCTCAATCAAAGTCCTTTGCCATGGTTAATATGATATATACTTGCTATGCAAAAGCACAACTAATATCAAACTTAGTACACATCATAGCATACATGAGACATCTATCTTCTTGTTCTCACTAAGCGTCAAACGACACTTGATTAGAGACAAGACAATTCCATCTTAAAAGGTAGAAACCTTTGCATGGAAATTCTACTGCTAAAATGTTCCAAGCTATGTGTAGATATAGTATTCCTAAGAGAATCTCAACATTCTTTCTAGCAATCTTAAAGACTTTAGATGCTTAGAATGTAATTAGTTTCTCTATAATCCTTTATCTTAAACTGGGTAGACAACCAGTTTCCTACGCTAGATGCCAATCTTAGTTGTTTGCAACTTTTATAGATTTCATCATCGTAGAGTACCAATGATACCATATTTAATGCACTTTCAACTTCGTTGTGCTTACAATACGCTTAAGGGCACATGTCAAATTCTAAATATTTGACAATCTCGCTAAAACACATACCTTGATTTAGATGCATGCCTAAGACCACAAAGGTCTTCATAAGCTTCCAATCATGTGATTCTTGCCCTCTATTACATGCCTATTAGGATGTTCCATGTAGATGATTTCTTCAAGACTTCTATTAATAGAAAGCTGTCTTGACAATCATGATACATACATTCTAATTATGTAAGTGCTGATAGACAGAAGGATCGAACAAATCTTGGCACAACGACAGCGAGAAGATGATATTTCTCAATGGGCATAGCCCATTGTCATTGTCTAGCCATTTGAGATCCACGTTTACACTTGCAGATGTACTAGCTCTCACTGACTGACACAGCCTGTAGGTAGTATTGCAAGTCTTGTAAAACATGTTGTCTATCTAAGATTGTAGTTTGGAATCTATCACCTTTCCAAGGATGAATATCCAAATGAACCAATTCTACATTGTAGTTAAAGGGATTATGTTCAAGTTAATCTAAGACCGAGTCTTTCGACACTCTTAGACCCATGAACTTGTCATGTTCCTAGGAACGCTCCCACTATGACATGGTTCTAACAATCTTATCTATTGAAGTTGATTTTATTAGTGCAAAAGTTTCTAATGGTATGAGTCTTTGGTAATGTGGAAAATTCGATATCTCTCTCTGTCCTGAGAGTTATCACGATGTTAAGCTTTTAGTTCTTCTCGTGATCTTCATACAAGAATTCTATCTTTGAAGATTACAGAACTAATAATCTTACATCATTTGGGACAACCTTAAAACATACCTCAGTACTCAACTCCAATTACTTGGATACCTTTCCAACTTGCGTTGGAACAACATTACACTTTGAGATGTGCTAGACTAGAGTCGCTCTAGTCCACAACTCGTGTTTTGTAGAAGGTACTGATGATGGTAGTTTCTTTAAGATGTATCTCGTTGTATCTAACGCTTATCCCATCAATGATAAGATTTTCATGAGTACAACTCATCACTTGATCAAACTTGTCTTAGAAAGACTTCGATTCCTTCTTACATAACTATCCCATTCTTTGAAAGAATGCTTGGATTCGTTAATGGAGATTAGACTCCCACTACTGATCATAACGCCTTGTTCGTCTCCTTATTGGTGTAAACCATTGAGACTTGCTAGTCTTTCTACGTTGCACTTCTATAATTATTCTGAATCAAATGATTCTAACTCATAGTGCATCGAATAGACATTCTCGACTTTCAAGCTATTTAACAAACAAATTGTTAAAATCTTGACAGTCTAGATCAGTTTGAACAATAGCTAAGTATTTTCTTGGCCTTAATACTAAGAGCCATAAATACTTTATTATTCATTGTTTAAGAAGTAGATGTGTTATTTCATACTCAATCTTGTTGCACTTATATTGTTTCAATACTATGATGCCTTAATCATCAACCATAAAACAATAATTGAGCTTTATAAGCTCCCACTGCAACAAAAGCCTAACTGGATCAAGATCTCTTACTTAGAAGTTGCATTGTCATGTAAGTCATTGTCCTTCTTTAAAAGATGTCAATCCAACTTACAAAGCATCTTCACTCGCTTTAAACAAACTTTCCCATTTCCATATCTAGTCTTTTATTCAAATGAACTAGGACTTAGGAAAAATGCGGCCTTCATGAATTCGTCATCTATCATGTTACTTTCCTCTAACAGTAATATAACGACTAATATTCTGAAGGTTTTCTACTTTTCGGTTAAACCTTCTTTTAGTCATTTCTTATTACTCAAGGCGATGACTTGAGTCAGAAACTATTTGAGTGATCAAAAGATTCCTCAAAATATTCTGTCCATTTAGGATATTCCAATCGAATCATCTTGACAGATTCTATTGATATCCATCTTTCATCGTCACTAACCAAGACTTGTCATGCTACTTAAAAGAAGATAGCTTGACCTTATTCCTCAAAGAACTTGTCAAGTACATGCAAAAAGCATTCTCGAACAATCTTCGTAGAATTATGTCGAGGAAATGGAGGACATGAATTATTGAGTATAAACTCCCAGTTTTAGCGATGAGAATCTTAACCATTTGCATTTCCAGTCCACATAATTTTGGCATTCGAGTTTATTCCATTAAGATCGCAGACAAAAAATATGAATGACATAATGAAGATTTGGCAAATAAACTTATTATCACATATTTATGCTCAATACATAATCGCAAATAACCACAAAACAATTATGTATCTTGCAACTGTAAAATTAAAATTTTGTACCCTCCAGAGGAAGTCAATACGCATTAAAATCTTACAATTTTACTGGTCACAACACCGACGAATAGTCCAGAGACCACAGAGTGGCATGGCCGCCTAATGTTGCCTAAGCAAGACCACCGAATTTAGCATTACAGAGTCTCATTTCTACAACACACTCCCATAACAATGCTCATGTGCTGCTAACAAGATCAAGCTCTCTCAGAAATTCTGTGTGAACTTCTGAATCTCGCAGTTTCTTAGGATTATTGTCCCCACAGAGCAGGTGGCGATAATATTGGAAACCACATTCTAGGTCATACTATTTATTTTTGAGAAGTCCGCCCTCATGAACTCGCTATTTCTTAGGATTATTGTCTCCACAGAGCAGGTGGCGATAATATTAGAAAAAAGCTTCATGAATTGCAAAAAAGCTTCATGAATTGCAGACCAATTGATGGAGACCATATACAACGCACTTGTTGTAATTATCGCTTAGATATTTTATATGGTTTTTGCATAATTATCACATAAGCAGATAAGACAGATAATCCACTTAAAATAGATAAACACCAAATAAACAGATAATTCCATTTAATGCATGGCATTTAAACACACTGGATAATTAACGACATTATTTAATCTATTCAAGGGAGATTCAATTAGGATTTATCAAGATAGTGTTGACTATCTAAATCCACTTAGGATTATTCTAGATTTTATTTCGATAAAATCTAATCCTTCAACTCAAGATAATGTTGATATAGGATTATCTTTATTTAAATCGTTCTAGGATATTACTAGATAAAAACGATTCCATCATAATCCATACGATGAATAAAATCCAATCAACCTAGATTTATACAAATCTTTAATTCTAGTTAGAATAGATGTCTAGAATATATCAAACATTACTAAGGATTTCTTAGATAAATAAGTTTATCTAAATCCAATTAAATAAGGATTTTCTCATATATTATCTTTATCCCAATCTATCTAGGATATAATCCATAAGATAAGGATAACATGGATTAATGTTTATTTTAATCCATCTAAGATTTGTCTTGATAGAATTAAATCTATTCAAATCTATAGGATAAAATAAATTAATATAAATATTAATCCTAATTCATCTAGGATTTATTCTTGGAGTTAATCCATATAAATCCAAAGAATTAGATAATATTATATTATAATTATTCATATCTATCTTAGATTTATCTAGTAACAAATCCATACAAATCTATAAGATAAGAATAAAATATTATATTATCACTATCCAAATCCAACTAGAATTTATCTATGAGTAAATTCATATAAATTCACAGGATAAGAAAAAAATAATATTATCATTATCTAAATCCATCTAGGAAATAGATAAATGATTAGATTATTATTTTCCAAATATAGCTAGGATTTTATCTAGGAATAAAATCCATATAAATCCAACAAATAAGGAAAGAATCTAATTAATCCATGATTTGATATTAAATCAAGTCTCATATAATATATATAATTCACAAAAGATATATTCAAATCTTATCACTATATTTATCTTGAATCTAGATGAATATTAGGAAACTATTAAATTATTCTCATCCATATCATCTAGGAATAAAATAATATTGTTTATTTCCATAGATATAGATAATAATATAAATATTCCTAAAATTCAGGCAAATCTTCCAAAAAGTTTTTATTTCCCTTAAATAATAATTTTTTAATGATATCTTTTAATAAAATAATAAAATAATCATTAAAATAATCCTCCATCGTTATCTCATCGTACGAGGTTCGCACGAACGATGAACGACGAAAGTCCGACGAGTTCGTCGTCGGATCACGACGCACCCAGCGTCTCGGCACCAACGCGCAGGAGGCGCGCAAGCGTCCAGGCCAGGTGACGCGTCGGGTGGCTCGGTTCCTCGGCCAGCCCGTCGCCTCCGTCTGCAGCCAGCTTCGCGCACAAGGCGCAGATGCTCTCGGCCGTCTCGACCATCGGGTGCCGACGTATCTAGCCAGGCGTCTCGACGGATGGCGCTGGCTCCCGGCCAGGGCCTCGCTACCCGTCTCGGCCTATCTGGCTCGTCGGGCGACGCGTGCTCTCGGCCAGGAGCTTGCGCGGTGGCGCAGCTCCTCTCGTCCATCAGCTTGTGGCCGTCTCGGCTCTCCCGAGCCACGATGCTCCCACTCATGCGGCACACGTCGCGCCAGTCGGCGCGCACGTCTCGACCAGTGGCTTGGAGCTTCGTCTCGGTCCTTCCGCCTAGGGTTTGGGCTCTCGGCGCCTCGGTGTCTCGGCCAGTTCTCGGTCGAACCGCCGCACTGTGCCAGCCTCCATGTCGATCTCGACGCGGGTTCGTCTGGGGCGTGTGGTCTTGGTCGGCGACGTGCACGAGCCCTCACTCGTCTGCGCGTCGTCCCGTGATCGTAGCTCTCCTGCTCCCACTGTTTCGACATCCCTATTTCAATCGTGCGTGGCGCGAACGCCGACGGATCGCACGTCTCGTACGGTCGAAAAATTCAAGTTCCTTGATTCGATAGTTCTTGAGTTCATCATGCATAAAAATTAAACAAAACACCAAGAACATGCTTCGCAATCAATTAACGCATGCATACATGAATTTCGCGAAATTTAAATCCAAATAATCAGAGCCAAAGACTGGCTCTGATACCAATTGTAGGGGTTGGTAGCGGAAGCGTGCAAACAAACGGATCACATAATACGGATCTATTTAGCAGATTATTTAGACAAAATCTATTCGCGTAATTATCACATGTATCATGCTCATAACTTGAATTATATACATGCTTTAGAACAAATAAATCCTAAACATGCATACTACGGAGTTAGCCAATTTACCTCGTTGATTCTCCAAAGAATCGTCGATTGCTTGCGCCTTCTCCACGATGATCTTCAATACTAGACCACAGATCTTCTGACTGGTGTCCCGAACTGTATTCCGACATCAGGGTGGGCTGATCTTATCGAAACACTAGGACTCGAATAAAGAAGACAGAACTTTCTCACGGAGAAGGAGCTGAAGAACTCACGGAGGAGAAATCCTTCAAAAAATCGTCCTCTTCATCATAATAGAAGTGGACGAAATTTTCATAGTGAAAATTAATTAATTTCTGTCTCATTTATTCTCCTATTTATAATAGTTCATATTGGGCCCAGTCAGGGATCTATGGAAGGCTTTGGATATGGGCTTCCCCAATTAGCTTTTTACTAATTAAATTGAACCCACAATTTAATACAAGCTTATATTGGAATATTACGAGCAGCCACTACAGACGTAATATTGAACTCCCCATCCAAATCCGAAATTACAAGTAATTCGGGTTTCCACTTTGTTTATTATTCATTTCCCGCGCTTAAGATATAAATGTCCATTAATTAATTAAAGTCTGCTATGGACTTAATTAATTAACATCTTATAAACTCCAAGTGTAGACTTAGCAATAAACACTTATTTATTATTCATAGAGTAATAAAACTCCAACTGGGCAGTTTCCGAATAATAAAACCTTGTTCAAGCTCCTCTTGAGGACATTATCAAACGAGACTCACCTCGTGCGCGATTCAACATAATAGCAATCCTAGTACCGCTAGATAATTATCACCACTACTCAATATACCTGGATCGTTGGGTGACGAAAAACCCGCACCTTTGGTAAGTCAAAGTAGTAGATACTCAATATCGTATGCTCAATGCTAACGTACATCGATTAAGAAATATATATTTATCAAGACCTCGTCTTTCTGTAGATAGCATAAAGACACGTCTTGCTGTTAGATCCATTCAGTGCTATACCACACCAACGTCATCTTATTTCAATAAGGCTTAGAAATAATCGGACTGACATTGCAACCTTTCACGATAGGTAGCCAAAGCCTATCTAGGTTGTGAAATTCTTCTTTTTCTTTTGCAAAGCATTGCATAGAACCGACTGTAGTTACCTTAAAGTGGACGACGCCCACAACCAGTCTACTAAGCAAAAGACTTAGGCTTTGCTTACTTCTTATGCATTTAAATGTTTATAAAACATCTTATAAACGCAAAAGTAAACACAATGTAATAATATACTGATTCTATTCGTGCAAACTGCTCGAATAATACTGAATCGGGTTAAAAGTGGATTGTAGAGTTTTTCCGTATACAAGCAAGATTCTTATTCGTGCGAATTTGCTCGAAACATGCTTTTCAGTATACTAAACCTAACACCTTCTTCCTCTTTTCTTCCTCCATTTCTCTTTCTCTCGCCGTAAATTCAGTCACCAAATTCCGGGAGCTCTCTCTTAACTTTTGTCGCCTCTCTGTCGCGTCCTCCTTCCTCACGATGGCGCACGCCGTCAGAGTGAAGAGATCTAGCCGTCGCCACGCTGTCGCTGCTGCCTCCGTGCTGTCGCCGGAGTCGCCATCCCTGTTGTTCGCCGCGACTGCTGCCACCGTTGCCGGTTGGCCGTCATAGGGTCGGAGGCGACGCTGCTGTTCCCAGCCACTGCCGGCTGACCTTCCCTCCCGAAACCACTCCGAACTAGCTCAGAACAACTCCAACCCACCCCGATTCAACCCGCAAGATAAGTTCTAAGTCAAAGTTATATTCTTTCGTGTTTTCGATTAGCCACGGCGGGTGTTCGACTCGTGGGAGATTCATGTATGAAATATGTGATGAGATATATGCTAAAATTTCATGCTTTGGAGATGGGTAGAGATTATACCTCAAAAGGATTGAACTTGATTGTTGAGAAAACAAAAATGGTAGCAATTCCTTCCACTTCTTTCTCCTCTCGGCTCTCTCTCTCTCTCAATTTGCTTGTTGTAAATTGTGTTGTGAGGTGTTAGAGGAGAGGATACATGAAGGATTAATGTGTGACCTTTGATTTGTAGAATTAATTAAGGGAGATGGAAGGTGAAGAACTTAATTGGGATAATGCATAATCATTCTAGCCATTTTATTTGGAATTTTCGGCCCTCCTATTTATTGGAAACAATATTTTCTTTCTTAGATTTAATTAATTGCTTTGGGATATTTATCCAAATTAAAATCCAAACCAAATTATCCCTATGCTATTCTAAATGATTTTCGACCCCTTGGCCATCCCTTGAGATTTTCAAAATCTCCTATTAATTAGGAGAAGGAATTATTTTTGTAGATTTAATTGGTATCTTGTTTATCTCTTCCCTTGAATTAAAGTCCAATTAAATATTACCATATCTTGCCTAATCTCTCCATATCCTATGTTAATTAGGATTTGATTCTTTCTTTCCCTAAAACCTCATAATTTTTGCCCATATGCCTTTCAATTACTTGTGGGATTAATTTATTTGTTACCTATTTTATGGGAGTCTTTTCCTACAATAAATTACCAAATTTAAATCCTATTCCTATTTGATTTGAGGATTTAAGTATTTTTCCTTGATTTTTCCCATTATACACGCCCCTTTTTATTTCCCCACTTGGAGATGCTTGAATTATTTTGTTACCTTATTTATGAGATACTCAATATCTTTTTACCTATTTTGTGAGTATCTTTCTCTCCAAGTAAATACCGAATAAATATCTATGCTAATTAAATAGCAATTTTCAAAAATTACTCCGCCACATACTACATGCCTATTTTCCTTTTAATGGTGAGATTTATTCATTGGCCTCTATTTTATTCTTCCATAATTTTAATTGCTTTATTGTGGGATTTATCCTAGACTATAAATTAAAAGAACCCTAACCCTCATATTTTAGCCTCCCTCTTCTATCCATACCACACGTCTCTCTCTTCCTCTCCTTCTCCACCAATCCTTCACTAATTCCTTGTTCTTGCATCATTGTGGAGTTAGAAATTCAAGATTCATCGAAGAATCACATCATTCATCATTCATACCGATTGTTTTTCATGAGAAAGGTATACTTTGATTGATCTTTCTCCTTCTTACCATTGAATCCATGTTTCTTGATCCCCTCATGCATATAGTGAGTGTCGAATCGTAGATCTAAAAATTAATCGGTTGGGAAGGATGTTTGCATGAGAAAGTATGTGTATGTGCGTGTATGTATGTGTGTGTGTGAGTTTGTGGATGATTCATTGGTGAATGCTATGTGTAAATAGGAGAACATGGCTGTGATGTTGTTTTTGAAGCGGGAATATGTGTTGAAAGCATGAATATGTATTTGTGGATGAATGATAGACAAACCCTAGTTTGTAAATGTTGAGCATGAAAACTGTGGTGTTCAGACAGTAAGTTCCGACGAGTGTTTGGCCGACCGAACGATCTTATTTTGGCACGAATTTTTAACTGAGTGAAATTTTAAGTGTCTTCTGAGTCGTGTCAAAATTTCAGCCTCTTTTGACGAAATATAATTTTTTAACGAATTTTTCAATTGAACTGCGCAGTCTTGTCAGAATTTGTATTCTCATCCAGTGAGTTTCGTTTTTGTTTTGACCGACCTAAAGATGTGATTTTGGTGTGGATTTTTAACTGGATGAACCTTGATGTGTCTACTGTGTGGTGACCAAATTTAGCTTCAAATGATATCGGATGGATTTTTAATGATTTTTACAAAACGACTGCGCTGTTATGCCAGATTCATGTCTTGATTGAAATAGTCTTGTTGGCAAGTTTTGAATGAAATACATGATACATGTGTGAGTAAGAACTTATCCTATGATGTGATTATGCATTGCACGTTGATGTATGCCAAAGGGTTCATATCATTTATGATGGTGAACGTTGGGATGGGCAATATGAGAAAACGATGAAAGGAACGATAGGGCATGCATGAGTAATGTGTTGATAGAAAACTGATTGTGTTGTACTATGTGGGTATGATGTTGATAAGGGTTGTTGTGCGTACGTGGGTACGAAGAGCAAGGATTTCAATAAAGTTGTGAACCGTGTTTGTAAGCAATCGAGGTGGGCTTTCTTTTACTAAACTCTTTTATGCTTTCAAAAGTATGATACGGTGTTATAAGGGTGATTTAAAGTGTTATGTCATGCCATGATTGTTTTGATATTGAGATTGCTGTCTGATGCCTAGTTCGTTTGAGCTTGCTCCGTTAGGCTATAGGGCTGTGATTGTTTTGATGTTGAGATTGTTGTCTGATGCCTAGTTCGTTTGAGCTTGCTCCGTTAGGCTATATGGCTAGGTGTGAAACGAATTCGGGTCTGAGTAGGGCCGCAAACCCTATCAGGCTGTGTACACAGGTGGGATCGGGAGCCGTCCTTGCTAGTCGGCCGGTCTCATGGGCGAATAGTGTGGCCACACTTTCGTCTCACTATGGTAAGAGGATGTGATTGATTGATTGATTGTGGAGAAAGTGGGGAGATTGTTTTGACTGGCCAGTCTACGAAAATGTTTTGTGATACTCGATGATATTCTTTTCTAAAATGTTAAAACTCGAGTTCACTATAGTATGGATGACATAACTTTTATCAAATATTTTGGCGTGTGTCCACTGAGCGGTGATGTTGTGGCGGATGTTGAGTCGAGCCTTAAGAAATTCCGGATGCGTCGTGTCTTCATATATAGTATGTCAAGTACTCAGCCCTACATATATTTTCTTTATGTGCAGGTTGAGCGGTGATGTTGCGGCGGATGTTGAATCGAGCCTTATGAAATTCCGGATGCGTCGTGTCTTCATACATAGGTGTCTCCCTATGACTCTCTAGACACCTTTATTCCGCTACCTTGTTTCGAATCGTTCTTGATAAAGTCTTTCGTTTTGCTCTACACTACTTTATGACATTAATTACCTTGAGATATTAACCCACTGCTTAATTGTTTAATCGATTAACATTTTTCTTTTGAAGCTTTGTTTAAGATGTTGTCTTTCATTGTTTTCCCCTTCTTCTTCCCCGCTCCTTAGTCCCTTCCCTAGTCACGATTTCCCCGTCTTTACTATCCTCAGTAAGGGCGGTCGTGACATGACTAGACTCCAGCTAAGCGCCAGCTGGATGTAGATATTTTCCACATTATCACTTCACATCCATGCATATAATCTTCACGTTCATGCATGACGCGTGCTGATTTCTCAATGCACACTTCAATTTCTGCACTCTGCTTTCCTCTCATGTGAGTTGCAATCTGCCGATTTCAACATGCCCCCTCAAGATGGACTATATAGACTATTGAAGTTCATCTTGTCCAATATAGAATGAAAGGCAGCATCTCCCAACGGTTTAGTGAAGATATCTGCAATTTGTAGATTATTCCTGATGTGTAGAGGTTTGACAACACCTTTCAAATACATTTCTCTAATTGTATGGCAATCAATCTCTATATGCTTTGTTATTTCATGAAATACCGAGTTGGAGCATATGTAGATAGCCGATTGATTGTCACAATATAAGGGACCAGCTTTTTCAGTTTTCACTCCAAAGCCTTCAAGCAATGCTTTGCCCACACAACTTCACAAGTTGCTTGTTCCATAGCTCGATATTCTGCCTCTGCAGAGGATATGAAGATAGTGTTTTGCTTCCTAGCTTTCCATGAAATTAAAGAATTGCCAAGAAACAAGCAATATCCTGTCATGGACTTCCTTGTATCTGGACAAGCCGCCCAATCTGCATCTGAGAATATACTCAGTGTAGGCTTGCTACTGTTGGAGAAGAAAAGGCCATGACCTGGAGTTTTGTTCAAATACTTCAGAATCCTTTCAGCTACATGCCAATGGTCCATGCAGGGTTTAGAAACATACTGACTTAGTTTATGAACAACATAAGTGATATCTGGTCTTGTGATGCAAAGATATAGCAATCTCCCTATCAATTTTCTGTACTTTGAGGGATCTTCTAATGGTAAACCAGAATCTAAACGTAGTTTCTTCATAGGATCCATGGGAATTGTTGAAGGCTTGCAGCCTAAAAGTCCAGCATCATTAATCAAATCCATGGCATACTTCCTTTGTGATATTTGAATTCCCTTTTTGTTTCTGGCAATTTCAATGCCAAGAAAATATTTTGATACTCCCAAATCTTTGAACTTGAAGTGTTGTTACAGAAAATCTTTGAAATTTCAGTCACTTGTGGGTCCGTAGTTACCACCAATATATCATCTACATACATAACTATGCCAAAAAAACTTGCTGCATCAGATTTGAAGAAGAAAGAGTGGTCAGATGTTGATTGTTGTAATCCAAAACCTCTTAAGACTTCTGATAGCTTTAGACACCACTGCCTAGAAGCTTGCTTCAGGCCATATAGTGATTTCTTCAGTTTACAGACTAAGGTTGACTCGGGAATGGCCCCCTCAACAGTTAGTCTGTCAACTTCTTGGCCAGGGGGAATAGTCATGTAGATATATCTTCTTCCAAATCACCATATAGAAAGACATTGTTGACATCTAAATGAGATAGTGACCAGCCATTAATAGCTGCTAGAGTAAGTAACATTTTGACAATTGTGAGTTTAGCAACTGGAGAAAAGTATACAAGAAATCAACACCCTCAAGTTTAGTGAAACCCTTGGCCACAAGCCTTTCTTTGTACCTCTCAACTGTAGCATCAGCATGATATTTGACTTTGTAGATCCATTTACATTCAATTGGTATTTTCCTGGTGGCAGTACAGTAATGTACCAAGTATCAGTTTTGATAAAGGCTGATAACTTGTAGCACCCCGGAAAATTGTGACTTTTTTTTATTTTTTATTTGATGGCTTATTTTATTTTAATTGAGTCTCTATGTGTTTGAGTTAATTATGTGATATTAGTTGTTGTGAGTTATGTGAGTTAATGTGATTAAGCTTCCAGTGTGTGAATTAAATTAAATGGGATAATGCATAATCATTCTAGCTATTTTATTTGAAATTTTCGGCCCTTTCTATTTATTGGAAGAAATATTCTCTATCTTGGATTTAATTAATTGTTTTGGGATATTTATCCAAATTAAATCCTACCATACCTTGCCAAATCTTTTCTTATCCTATTTAAATTAGGATTTAAATTATTTCCTTGTGGCAATAATCCTCAAAATTTTGACCCCTCTCTATTTTCTAAAGGGATTAATATTTTGTTCCTATTTTGTGGGATTCTTTCTCTCCAAATAAATTTGATTTGAACCATATCTCCATTTAATTAGTCAAAAATCCCAAAACCCCTTTTTCTCTCTCTAAAATACACGCGTACCTTCCCTATTTTTCTTCCACAAATTTTAATTGTTTTATTTAAGTGGGGGAATAAATCCTTGAATATAAATAGAAAACCCTAACCCTAATCCCTCATTCACACGCCTCCCACTCTTCCTCTCCTCCCCCACATGTTTTTCTCCTCCCCTCCCATCTCTCTCAAGTGCTCCAAATCAATTCTTCATTCTTGCTTCGATTTGGAGTTTGAAACTCAAGATTCGTTGTGGAATCGAACCACTCGTCGTTTCTACTGATTGTTATTCAAGAGAAATGTATACTTTGAATCATCCTTTTCATTCTTATCATTGAATCCATAAATTTTGAACCTCTCATGCATATAGTGAGTATAGACATCATAGATCTCAAAGTTAATCGGTTGGGATTGAGGGTTACAAGAGAAAATATATGTGTATGCGTTTATTGATGTGGATGAATGTAATAGCCGAGACTTAGATTCTCGGGAGTTACGAAATAAAATACTAGAACTTTAATTAAAGTATGAATGAGTATTTTTATTTCTTGAAAAAGGGTACAGTTATAATTTTTTTCAGAATCTCAAACAAAAGAATTTCATTCTTTGACGACAAAAAAATAAAAGTCGAGCTACACTATTACATCTAGAAATCCCTAACAACTACTTTGGCCTTCGTCACCGGGCCATCTCGGCCCCAGATTTTCAAACGAGCCGGGAGGGTGAGACCACGAGGAAAGACAGCCTCGTTGGCCAACCGCAACCCCTGCCAGAAACCACAAAAAAAGGAGAGTTAAATGTATGGAATAGAATGCAAACTAACATCATGTATTGAAAGGGGAAAGAGAGACAGTACCTTTTAGAAAAGTGAGTGAAGGTTGGGCCGAGAAGGGCAAGATCAGCCAGCCAAGTTCCCCTCCAATCGCTGTACTGCGAGGCTGCAGATAACAGCATGTACCACCCCTTTCACACCTGATATGGTCATGGATATCAGCCACAAAAGCTATCTCCTGTGTGCACCTGCAATAAGAGACAACAGCCATTAATTCACCAAGTACTAGACCCCAGATAGAGCCAAATTCAGTTAAAGGTGGAGCAAGGAATGCAGGAGTTTGTACACCAGAAATTCAGTGTTAAAATCTTAACACAGCAAGGAGCACTATGCTCATTCATCTCACGAGACACCACCAAGAAACACCAGAAACAGTTGGGAAAGAAGCCAATAATTCAGAGATACACTCTGCAAAGCTGCAGACCCTCTTTAGCCAGAGATCAGCCTTTTTCAGGCTTTCAGTTAGGCCACAAGCATAAGTAAGGCCTCAGCCTCTCCTTTCCCTCAGCACAAAAAGATCGATCACAAGATAGTGAAGTAAAGGGTGAGAAGGACCAAGGCAGAGAGGGATCGAAGCCAAGGAGGAAGAGGAGCCGAGTTAGGGATCAAGGCCAGAAGCAGAGGCGACATAACAGTAGCAGTGAAGGTAACCCCTTTCACTCTCAAGACAGCTTGGCATTTCATGTCATCATATAGTTAAAATCCAAACATAGAAACATTAGGAAGCATGCTCACACTTAGGCTTACCACTCCAGATCTGTAGCTTCAAAAACATTGATAGTACCAGCCTCGTACCATAAGAAAAACTACAAGGCTATCTTTTTGTTCAAATCAACAGTAAACTCAAAGATTTCGAAACCTGTTAAAATCCCATGAATCCTTAACCAAGTCGTAAGGGAATTTCAAACTAGCTAAGTAGAGAGACTTAGCTTTAAGGGTTCGTCGGTGGCGCTGACTGCGAGACAGCGGCGACCCGTTGTCAGAGCAGCACGTGCGGCGGAGAGTCGAGGCTGCAGGCGATCCCCGACTCGCAGACGCCAGGAGTGGGATGAACGAGCGGCGACTACCCTGAGACGAGCCGAGACAGGCGCGCTCAAACCCTCCGTCGTCTTCACGGTAGTGGCTGGACGAGCAGCGTCGGGGTGAGCGACGGACGATGTTCTTCTGGGGAGGAGTCGACCACGAAGCCGGCCGGGCGGGGGCGAGAAACCGTTGGTACTGGCGGCGAGTCGATGGACTCCAAGGGACGATGGCCGCGTGGTTTCCAAGAGAAAAGAGAGGAAGCAGCCACTGAGAATGAGAGTGTGAGACGAAAGAGAGAAGGGTAGCGCCGACGATGGTGGTGCACTGCAGCCGGTGCATCAGCGATTTCCGTCGAGAGAGGGGGCAGATTGAGAAGCTAGGGATTTAGAAATTAAATTAGAGAAGATGAGGTGGGCCGATGCTATTTGGAGGAATAGAAAATTGGGCCTCAGTTTAAAACAAAAAAAAAAAAAAGAGAAGGGGATTTGGGCCTGAGGGAATAAAAATAGTCTGGGCCGAAAATGCCTAAGAATTTACTTCTGGAAATAATTCCTAAGCCACGGGAGAAGGAAATAATAAGCCGTGAGGGACAGCCTTTCGGAAAATAATTTAAGCCGTGTTGAAATGGTAGTCGATAAAATAATTAAAGCGGACTTTAATAGTCGCAGTTTTAATTAAAGAATTTAGATCTCTAAGATTTGGAACGAAAGAGATGAAATAAAATAGCGCACGCTTAGGCATGCATTCATGCAAGATAAACAATTATATTTTTTTTAAAGCCTAATTTAAGTATATTAAATTTTGTAAAGGAAAGTCGTCGCTCGACGAGTAATCTCAGGACAGGAAAGCACCGTTTTGCAAGAATTTAAGCAATTAAGGTGGACCTTCTCTTCCTTCTTTTAAAGCGTGTTTTATGTGAAAACATGATTATTTGAATGAGTTGTCATGCCATGTTTTGTTTTATGATTGCCTATCTGTTGGCTATGCCAACCCAGTTAAATCGAATTCGGGTCCCAGTAGGTCAGTAAATCCTACTCGGACTAGTGTACACATAGGGACCGTGAGCTAGCGCCAGGTTGGCCGGCCCAGTGGTCATGGAATGTGGCCACATTCCCGATTCACGCAGCTGATATGGCATATCATCAGAAGTTTAAATGACTGCAGTCTATTTTCAGAAAGAAATAACAGATTTTAGTGACCGGGATAGATTTTCAGTAAAACCCCGCGTTCACTCAGCTTGGCTGACAACTAAAAGAAAATATTTTCGGCATGAGCCCACTGAGTACATCAAGTACTCAGCCCTGCATTTTGTTTTCCTTAATGTGCAGGTTGATTGTTGTCGAAGCCGAGGAGGTGTTGGGACAGAAGACTAAATAAGCAGAAGGATAGCTGGTGTAGTATGTCTTCATACATACTACATCTGTCTTGGTACTCTTCCGTTGCGCAAATTTTAGAACTTGCTTTCAGCAAAGACAATTGTTCCATAACTACTCTGATTCAGTATAATTTGTACTCTCAACACATTTCAGACAATGTTTTCCTTTGATCTAAGCATCTTATGATGAGTTGAGACAGCTTCAGTAAGTTTTAGTCGCGATATAGCTACACTTTCTTTGACTAGGGAGATGTGGTCGTGACAGAGTGGTATCAGAGCACTTTTCTTTCGCTCTGACCCAAGAACCTTCTTTCTAAGCCTCAGTCCAGAACAGTAGCACTAGGCTAGAAAGTGAACAGAATGATCAGTACAAGATCCCAACACCTCAGCTCGACACGATCAACTGCACCAGAAACAGGGGTCGACGCCCGCTCGTCCAGAAAAGAGAATTTTAAAGAAAGAAAATATTTTTCCATTTTGAGAAGGAAAATGAAATTTTCTAAGTTTTCAGAAAAAGAAAAAAAAAAAAAATTTCATAGCCCTAAATGGGAACGAAAATGTTTATTTGAAAAGTTTGCAAGACGCAACGTGCTAGCTGATACTTTGCATGAGATATGCTTAATGTATCTGTGATTTATGTTTTAAGAGCTTGACATGAATGTATAGATGTCATGGGGACTATGTATGTGAACCTAGAGTGCTTTAGAAAAGTACCTTAGGTGAGACATGCAGAATCAAGTACTAGCAGAACGAGAATTTGTTACCGCCCCCCAGGGCGACGAGACCAACTAAAACCCATCAGTTTGGGCAAGCTTCAAATTCCAAGGAATTATAAGAAAGGAAAGACGAGCCAAAAAGTACTATTGTACTACTTATAGACAGCAATTAAAGGAAGTCCATTCTTTTAAGCAAACAGATAGTATACATATGTATACTAGACGATGAACCAAGAAGTTCCCAATGTCTTTACAAAGACCAAGTCATAACGAAAATAGTTTACTTTCCAGCCTGTTCGGGAGATGCATCCCTACACGGAAAGAGATCATACCCGCGATCTAGTAAAGTGATCTAATGTGGCGTAACAAGCCCAAGTGGCTACGTGATCCAGAAGCGATACTTATAGCGTGCTACGAAGCACTAGGGAGAATGTAATGTTTTACCAGAATCAGCGTTCTAAGTTATCGAGAACGATATGAAAGTATGACCTCCAGCTGCGGTTATCAGTTTAACAGCACGAGGAACCCCATCTTGGAATGTATGGTTTCCCAGAACGCGTTTATCATGTGCGAGCTCCACAAGAAAAACAAGGGAGTGTCACATAACTAGAACCGATGATTATAATCAATAGTACTTACTTGGATTCCCAATGAAATCCCTTCTAAGAGTCCTTCCAAGGACGATACCCTCGTCTATTCAGACTCTAGTTTTGACTCGCAAGTACCATGTCAGTGTTCCTTTTTCTGTGCGAGGTTTGACTCATTTCCAGCTTATGGACTGCAGTCCTTTTTGACTCATCGTACATAAAGAGTAAAGTTTTGACTGTTTAAGCTCCAGTCGTAAACCCTAAATTCTACAGTTGTTCATATCCATGATCTTCGGAATGAGCGTATTCCTCAGACATTCTTTGAACCTCCGGGACAACGATGTCCTGTCGGCTATTAAGACCTTTGATTGACTCACGTTCTGCAAGTAGTACGCCACTTTCATTCTCTTCAGGAAAGCGGCGACTCAGTTTCAGTTCCCAAATTTTGGATACCTTTATGTTTCAAGCATCGTTATTTGTTGTTGTCTCCTTTGAGCCACAATATTGGAGATTTATATCTCGATTTCTTAGACCTATGCAATGAAATTTCATTCTTACGATGCTTACGTTGTGATCCCCAGAGTGATCAAGACAGTTAAACATTTTCCTCAGGGAATTTCATGTGGTGCTGGAACTTTTGTTTACCTCCCTATTTTGAAATCCTACAAAGGTGAAATTTTTCGACCTCGATCCCAGTACATGTATTATTCCTAGTCTCGGAATTTTTCTGCAGCTCGAAGTTAAGGCAAGCATATTGCACCTTTCCCTAACGAGCTTGCCCTAGCTGATTTTTCTGAATAGTTCATTTCAGTGCGTTGCCTTAATGAACCTATGAAATCATTGATGTGATTTTGTTATTCCATATCAAGATGCCTTTGAAGCATGATCAATGTTTCCTTCATTGCAATCGCCTACGTTTATAAATTTTCACGGTTGATCATCTTAGGCGATGACATGTTTGAACCACTGTCCTTGATGCTCAGATCCTTTCAGTTTAATTGGACAACTATATTGTCCTATTTTGCAGCTTACTATGGGAATTTACAGTTAATTCATTTCCATCCAGTTTTCATGACCTATCTCATGATTATTTCTATCTCCCACCAGGGGTGAGCCTCAGCTTCTATGAGTTTGCCTGGAACCAGTTGAGCTACGTAGTTCTTTGAATGAACTCAATACTTACCTTCAAGGTCGATTATCGACGAAAATTCATATAAGTTGAACAAGAGATGTTATTCTAGTCCAGTTGGGTATTCAGTAGCCCTTCAAATTTTCAGTCATACTCTCTTGTGTGAATAATAATCCAAGTTAAGACTATTAGATTAATCATCGAGTTATTGATACGAGGCTAGCAGAAAAAGGCATGGTCTCAATTTCTTTCAGATACGCATAATAAATACATCCCCATGGAGACACGTGCAGGAAATGATGCACCAACCAGAAGCGTCGCATAACCGACAGCAAAGCGTTAAATACTTCGAATCTACGTACCGCTTGTGACAAGCAGGTGGAAGATCGAATATTTTGTTGTATAGAGAAGCAACTAGCCTTGGGTAGAGAAATATCAAGGAATATTTGTGGATTAAATGATGTCCGAAGACGTAAAAGACCTATATGGTAGTTTGAACGATCAAAATGCTTACTCCGAGTAAGATAAGTAAGCCACAAGAACAAAGACTCAATTATGGGCATGTAACGAAAGCCATGGAGAAAGTACGAGTGTATTCGTAGTTTATGTTTGACGGAACAAATCCCATCAGCAAAAGGGATTCGTCTAAGAGGTGGCCAGGAAAAAGGCTAAAGCTGGAGAGACATTCGGGAAGAGGAACGCGTGATAGCACCGCTACCCTCACCGTCCCTACTATGAAGGGAGAAATTGAATTTTTCCTTTTAAAAGAAGTTATCGCAAGAGAACAGGATTTAGAGCCCTATAATATAGAGCAAGGGCAAACGTGGGCAATAAAATGCGACGAATTATTCTACGATATGCCACGTCTCAATTAAGCAGCTCAGAAAGGAGCTGTCGATAGAGTTTTGTGTTAATCTGGACACGAGATCTAGATCACTTTGGAAAGTCATGCTAGATGATTTCACCATGAATCGCTCAGTCGAACCAAAAGGGGCATGGAGACAGTAGCGTTGGGAGAAAGAAGCCAACACCTCCACATGCACTAAACCAATATTCAAGGATTGACGCGAGTAGAACAAGTCTGTACTAAATCATGACGAAAGAGTCGCAGTAAGCACAAAAGCACCTTGAAAGCGGTAAAAGTAGACTACCTCAACTGAGCGAGAGGTTACGAGATCATTATGGCAGCTCAATGACTACCTTTACGATCGATGCAAGCGTTAGAGAACTCAATACCTGGCGATGAAATCTAAGATTAGAGATAGCTTCATCACCCAGACGAAATGAATTACTAAAGGAATGACTTGAATCAGTCATATTATCTCAGTCACCATATAGAATGGCGCTCAAGAAATAAGAAGAACTTAAGATCCAGTTACAAGAATAAGTAGACCTGGGTTTCATCAGACCCAGTGTATCGTTTTTGGGCGCATCAGTACTCTTCATGAAGAAGAAGGATGGGACTTTGCGAATGTGTATCGACTATCGAGAGCTAAATAAGTTAACCCTCAAGAACAAGTACCTCTACCGAGAATCAACGACCTCTTCGACCAGCTGCGAGGAGCCAGCGTATTCTCGAAGATGGGCTTGAGATCGGGTTATCACTAGCTGGGAGTTCGACAAGACGGTATACCTAAGACTGCACCTCGCACCAGATATGACCATTACGAGTTTACTGTAATGCCTTTTTGGGCTTACAAACGCCCCAGCCGTGTTCATGAACCTAATGAACCGCGTGTTCCGCCCATATTTGGACAAGGTCGTCCTAGCTTTTAAAGACGACGTGCTCATGTACTCAAAGAACGAGAAGAAACACGAGGAGCGCTTGAGAACTACGTTAGAGACGTTAAGAGCCGAGAAGTTCTATGCTAAGTTTAGCAAGTGTGAGTTCTGGCTTAACAAAGTGAACTTTCTTGGACACTTAGTGACAGCAGAAGGGATCCGAGTAGACCCTGCTAAAGTTGAAGCCGTGCAACGTTGGCAGTCACCAGCGACGCCTAATGAAATTCGGAGTTTCCTAGGACTGACATGATGCTACCGAAGGTTCATTGAGGGGTTTTCTAAAATAGCGAGGCCGATGACTCAACAGCTCAAGAAAGGAGTTAAAGTCAATTGGACCCCAGAATGTGAAGCAAGCTTCCAGTTGCTAAAGGAAAAGTTGACCACAGCGCCAGTTCTAGCTGTGCCAGAAGCGGGAGTCAACTATGTGGTGTATACAGATGCATCGAAGGTTGGACTCGGGTGCGTGCTGATGCAGAAAGGCAAGGTGATAGCATATGCGTCACGCCAGTTGAGGCCGCACGAGTTGAACTACCCGACGCACGACCTGGAACTAGCAGAAGTGGTACACGCTTTGAAGATTTGGGGACATCACCTCTATGGAGTTCGATGTGAGATCTTCACAGATCATAAGAGTCTCAAATACTTCTTCGAGCAGAAGGACCTGAATATGAGACAGCGCAGATGGCTGGAACTAGTCAAAGACTACGACTGTGGTATAAATTACCACCCAGGCAAAGCCAATGTGGTAACAGATGCCTTGAGCAGAAAGACTGCGCCTCAAGTGGCTACTTTCCTCACCCTAGAGGAAGAGCTTATCCGGGAATTCGCCAAGATGCGACTGGAGATAGTGAGAGCCCCGGAGACAGTGGACAACAGAATATCCACCTTGGTCTTAGAACCAGATTTAAGAGCTAGAATCATTGACGCCCAGAGATACGATGAAGCCCTAGAAAAGGTTCGTCTCAGAGTGAGGACCGGAAAAGGGGATTGTTACCGCGAAGAGGCGGATAATGCTCTCACTTTCAAAGGGAGACTATGCGTACCCAAAGAGGAGGCACTTAGGAACGAGGTCATGAGTGAAGCTCATGAGACACCCTACACTGCCCATCCTGGGAGTACAAAGATGTATCAGGACTTGAAGAAGCAATTTTGGTGGGATGGCATGAAGAAAAGCATAGCATCGTTTGTAGAAAGATGCCTGGCTTGCCAGCAAGTGAAGGCGTTACATCAACGACCCTATGGAAAGTTACAGCCTCTCGAGATTCCAGAATGGAAATGGGAGCATATAGCAATGGATTTTGTGACAGGATTGCCAAAATCACAGCAAGGAAACACTGCCATCTGGGTGATTATAGATCGACTCACCAAAAGTGCTCACTTCATACCAATTCGTATCACATACGGATCTGACAAGTTGGCACAGATTTATGTGCAAGAGATTGTGCGCCTACATGGTGTACCAGTAACGATCACCTCAGATCGAGATTCAAAATTTACTTCTAGATTTTGGATAAGCCTACAGCGAGAGTTAGGCACTCAGCTGAATTTCAGCACAGCATTCCATCCACAGACAGACGGACAGTCCGAAAGGACGATTCAGACATTAGAAGATATGCTAAGAGCCGTAGTGCTCGACCGTGGAGTAAGCTGGGAGTCAGTACTTCCACTTATAGAGTTCGCCTACAACAACAGTCACCAGGCAACTATTGATATGGCCCCATATGAGGCACTATATGGGAGAAAGTGTAGATCACCACTTTACTGGGATAAAGTTGGTGAGAGAAGGATTCTCGGACCAGACTCGGTAGAGGAGATGATAGAAATTGTCCGACAAATCCGAGGGAGAATCAAAGAAGCTCAAGATAGACAGAAATCCTATGCAGATGCTCGCAGAACGGATTTACAGTTCAAAGCAGGAGACAAGGTCTTTCTGAAAGTATCCCCATCGAAAGGGATAACCAGATTCGGCGTCAAGGGCGAGCTGAAACCGCGTTTTATCGGACCTTACGAGATCCAAGAAATAGTCGGCCCTGTGGCGTACAGATTAGCGCTCCCGCCAAGCTTCGGGAATGTTCACAATGTGTTTCATGTATCACAGTTGAGAAAGTATGTGTTTGACCCCAAACACATAGTGCACCAAGAAGAAATGGTGTTAGAACCAGATTTGAGCTATGAAGAAAAGCCAGAAGCAATTCTGGACAGAAAAGTTAAAGAGTTGAGAAATAAAAATATCGTAACAGTGAAAGTCCTATGGAAGCACCACGGACGCGAGGAGGCGACGTGGGAGCTCGAGGACCAGATGAAAGAAAAGTACCCGCAGCTTTTTGCCTAACCGAGACAAAATTTCGGGACGAAATTTTTGTTAAGGGGGGTAGAATGTAATAGCCGAGACTTAGATTCTCGGGAGTTACGAAATAAAATACTAAAACTTTAATTAAAGTATGAATGAGTATTTTTATTTCTTGAAAAAGGGTACAGTTATAATTTTTTTCAGAATCTCAAACAAAAGAATTTCATTCTTTGACGACAAAAAAATAAAAGTCGAGCTACACTATTACATCTAGAAATCCCTAACAACTACTTTGGCCTTCGTCACCGGGCCATCTCGGCCCCAGATTTTCAAACGAGCCGGGAGGGTGAGACCACGAGGAAAGACAGCCTCGTTGGCCAACCGCAACCCCTGCCAGAAACCACAAAAAAAGGAGAGTTAAATGTATGGAATAGAATGCAAACTAACATCATGTATTGAAAGGGGAAAGAGAGACAGTACCTTTTAGAAAAGTGAGTGAAGGTTGGGCCGAGAAGGGCAAGATCAGCCAGCCAAGTTCCCCTCCAATCGCTGTACTGCGAGGCTGCAGATAACAGCCTGTACCACCCCTTTCACACCTGATATGGTCATGGATATCAGCCACAAAAGCTATCTCCTGTGTGCACCTGCAATAAGAGACAACAGCCATTAATTCACCAAGTACTAGACCCCAGATAGAGCCAAATTCAGTTAAAGGTGGAGCAAGGAATGCAGGAGTTTGTACACCAGAAATTCAGTGTTAAAATCATAACACAGCAAGGAGCACTATGCTCATTCATCTCACGAGACACCACCAAGAAACACCAGAAACAGTTGGGAAAGAAGCCAATAATTCAGAGATACACTCTGCAAAGCTGCAGACCCTCTTTAGCCAGAGATCAGCCTTTTTCAGGCTTTCAGTTAGGCCACAAGCATAAGTAAGGCCTCAGCCTCTCCTTTCCCTCAGCACAAAAAGATCGATCACAAGATAGTGAAGTAAAGGGTGAGAAGGACCAAGGCAGAGAGGGATCGAAGCCAAGGAGGAAGAGGAGCCGAGTTAGGGATCAAGGCCAGAAGCAGAGGCGACATAACAGTAGCAGTGAAGGTAACCCCTTTCACTCTCAAGACAGCTTGGCATTTCATGTCATCATATAGTTAAAATCCAAACATAGAAACATTAGGAAGCATGCTCACACTTAGGCTTACCACTCCAGATCTGTAGCTTCAAAAACATTGATAGTACCAGCCTCGTACCATAAGAAAAACTACAAGGCTATCTTTTTGTTCAAATCAACAGTAAACTCAAAGATTTCGAAACCTGTTAAAATCCCATGAATCCTTAACCAAGTCGTAAGGGAATTTCAAACTAGCTAAGTAGAGAGACTTAGCTTTAAGGGTTCGTCGGCGGCGCTGACTGCGAGACAGCGGCGACCCGTTGTCAGAGCAGCACGTGCGGCGGAGAGTCGAGGCTGCAGGCGATCCCCGACTCGCAGACGCCAGGAGTGGGATGAACGAGCGGCGACTACCCTGAGACGAGCCGAGACAGGCGCGCTCAAACCCTCCGTCGTCTTCACGGTAGTGGCTGGACGAGCAGCGTCGGGGTGAGCGACGGACGATGTTCTTCTGGGGAGGAGTCGACCACGAAGCCGGCCGGACGGGGGCGAGAAACCGTTGGTACTGGCGGCGAGTCGATGGACTCCAAGGGACGATGGCCGCGTGGTTTCCAAGAGAAAAGAGAGGAAGCAGCCACTGAGAATGAGAGTGTGAGACGAAAGAGAGAAGGGTAGCGCCGACGATGGTGGTGCACGGCAGCCGGTGCATCAGCGATTTCCGTCGAGAGAGGGGGCAGATTGAGAAGCTAGGGATTTAGAAATCAAATTAGAGAAGAGGAGGTGGGCCGATGCTATATGGAGGAATAGAAAATTGGGCCTCAGTTTAAAACAAAAAAAAAAGAAAGAGAAGGGGATTTGGGCCTGAGGGAATAAAAATAGTCTGGGCCGAAAATGCCTAAGAATTTACTTCTGGAAATAATTCCTAAGCCACGGGAGAAGGAAATAATAAGCCGTGAGGGACAGCCTTTCGGAAAATAATTTAAGCCGTGTTGAAATGGTAGTCGATAAAATAATTAAAGCGGACTTTAATAGTCGCAGTTTTAATTAAAGAATTTAGATCTCTAAGATTTGGAACGAAAGAGATGAAATAAAATAGCGCACGCTTAGGCATGCATTCATGCAAGATAAACAATTATATTTTTTTTAAAGCCTAATTTAAGTATATTAAATTTTGTAAAGGAAAGTCGTCGCTCGACGAGTAATCTCAGGACAGGAAAGCACCGTTTTGCAAGAATTTAAGCAATTAAGGTGGACCTTCTCTTCCTTCTTTTAAAGCGTGTTTTATGTGAAAACATGATTATTTGAATGAGTTGTCATGCCATGTTTTGTTTTATGATTGCCTATCTGTTGGCTATGCCAACCCAGTTAAATCGAATTCGGGTCCCAGTAGGTCAGTAAATCCTACTCGGACTAGTGTACACATAGGGACCGTGAGCTAGCGCTAGGTTGGCCGGTCCGTGGGTCGTGAGCTAGCTCCAGGTTGGCCGGCCCAGTGGTCGTGGAATGTGGCCACATTCCCGATTCACGCAGCTGATATGGCATATCATCAGAAGTTTAAATGACTGCAGTCTATTTTCAGAAAGAAATAACAGATTTTAGTGACCGGGATAGATTTTCAGTAAAACCCCGCGTTCACTCAGCTTGGCTGACAACTAAAAGAAAATATTTTCGGCATGAGCCCACTGAGTGCATCAAGTACTCAGCCCTGCATTTTGTTTTCCTTAATGTGCAGGTTGATTGTTGTCGAAGCCGAGGAGGTGTTGGGACAGAAGACTAAATAAGCAGAAGGATAGCTGGTGTAGTATGTCTTCATACATACTACATCTGTCTTGGTACTCTTCCGTTGCGCAAATTTTAGAACTTGCTTTCAGCAAAGACAATTGTTCCATAACTACTCTGATTCAGTATAATTTGTACCCTCAACACATTTCAGACAATGTTTTCCTTTGATCTAAGCATCTTATGATGAGTTGAGACAGCTTCAGTAAGTTTTAGTCGCGATATAGCTACACTTTCTTTGACTAGGGAGATGTGGTCGTGACAGAGTGGTATCAGAGCACTTTTCTTTCGCTCTGACCCAAGAACCTTCTTTCTAAGCCTCAGTCCAGAACAGTAGCACTAGGCTAGAAAGTGAACAGAATGATCAGTACAAGATCCCAACACCTCAGCTCGACACGATCAACTGCACCAGAAACAGGGGTCGACGCCCGCTCGTCCAGAAAAGGGAATTTTAAAGAAAGAAAATATTTTTCCATTTTGAGAAGGAAAATGAAATTTTCTAAGTTTTCAGAAAAAGAAAAAAAAAAAAAAACAAATTTCATAGCCCTAAATGGGAACGAAAATGTTTATTTGAAAAGTTTGCAAGACGCAACGTGCTAGCTGATACTTTGCATGAGATATGCTTAATGTATCTGTGATTTATGTTTAAAGAGCTTGACATGAATGTATAGATGTCATGGGGACTATGTATGTGAACCTAGAGTGCTTTAGAAAAGTACCTTAGGTGAGACATGCAGAATCAAGTACTAGCAGAACGAGAATTTGTTACCGCCCCCCAGGGCGACGAGACCAACTAAAACCCATCAGTTTGGGCAAGCTTCAAATTCCAAGGAATTATAAGAAAGGAAAGACGAGCCAAAAAGTACTATTGTACTACTTATAGACAGCAATTAAAGGAAGTCCATTCTTTTAAGCAAACAGATAGTATACATATGTATACTAGACGATGAACCAAGAAGTTCCCAATGTCTTTACAAAGACCAAGTCATAACGAAAATAGTTTACTTTCCAGCCTGTTCGGGAGATGCATCCCTACACGGAAAGAGATCATACCCGCGATCTAGTAAAGTGATCTAATGTGGCGTAACAAGCCCAAGTGGCTACGTGATCCAGAAGCGATACTTATAGCGTGCTACGAAGCACGAGGGAGAATGTAATGTTTTACCAGAATCAGCGTTCTAAGTTATCGAGAACGATATGAAAGTATGACCTCCAGCTGCGGTTATCAGTTTAACAGCACGAGGAACCCCATCTTGGAATGTATGGTTTCCCAGAACGCGTTTATCATGTGCGAGCTCCACAAGAAAAACAAGGGAGTGTCACATAACTAGAACCGATGATTATAATCAATAGTACTTACTTGGATTCCCAATGAAATCCCTTCTAAGAGTCCTTCCAAGGACGATACCCTCGTCTATTCAGACTCTAGTTTTGACTCGCAAGTACCATGTCAGTGTTCCTTTTTCTGTGCGAGGTTTGACTCATTTCCAGCTTATGGACTGCAGTCCTTTTTGACTCATCGTACATAAAGAGTAAAGTTTTGACTGTTTAAGCTCCAGTCGTAAACCCTAAATTCTACAGTTGTTCATATCCATGATCTTCGGAATGAGCGTATTCCTCAGACATTCTTTGAACCTCCGGGACAACGATGTCCTGTCGGCTATTAAGACCTTTGATTGACTCACGTTCTGCAAGTAGTACGCCACTTTCATTCTCTTCAGGAAAGCGGCGACTCAGTTTCAGTTCCCAAATTTTGGATACCTTTATGTTTCAAGCATCGTTATTTGTTGTTGTCTCCTTTGAGCCACAATATTGGAGATTTATATCTCGATTTCTTAGACCTATGCAATGAAATTTCATTCTTACGATGCTTACGTTGTGATCCCCAGAGTGATCAAGACAGTTAAACATTTTCCTCAGGGAATTTCATGTGGTGCTGGAACTTTTGTTTACCTCCCTATTTTGAAATCCTACAAAGGTGAAATTTTTCGACCTCGATCCCAGTACATGTATTATTCCTAGTCTCGGAATTTTTCTGCAGCTCGAAGTTAAGGCAAGCATATTGCACCTTTCCCTAACGAGCTTGCCCTAGCTGATTTTTCTGAATAGTTCATTTCAGTGTGTTGCCTTAATGAACCTATGAAATCATTGATGTGATTTTGTTATTCCATATCAAGATGCCTTTGAAGCATGATCAATGTTTCCTTCATTGCAATCGCCTACGTTTATAAATTTTCACGGTTGATCATCTTAGGCGATGACATGTTTGAACCACTGTCCTTGATGCTCAGATCCTTTCAGTTTAATTGGACAACTATATTGTCCTATTTTGCAGCTTACTATGGGAATTTACAGTTAATTCATTTCCATCCAGTTTTCATGACCTATCTCATGATTATTTCTATCTCCCACCAGGGGTGAGCCTCAGCTTCTATGAGTTTGCCTGGAACCAGTTGAGCTACGTAGTTCTTTGAATGAACTCAATACTTACCTTCAAGGTCGATTATCGACGAAAATTCATATAAGTTGAACAAGAGATGTTATTCTAGTCCAGTTGGGTATTCAGTAGCCCTTCAAATTTTCAGTCATACTCTCTTGTGTGAATAATAATCCAAGTTAAGACTATTAGATTAATCATCGAGTTATTGATACGAGGCTAGCAGAAAAAGGCATGGTCTCAATTTCTTTCAGATACGCATAATAAATACATCCCCATGGAGACACGTGCAGGAAATGATGCACCAACCAGAAGCGTCGCATAACCGACAGCAAAGCGTTAAATACTTCGAATCTACGTACCGCTTGTGACAAGCAGGTGGAAGATCGAATATTTTGTTGTATAGAGAAGCAACTAGCCTTGGGTAGAGAAATATCAAGGAATATTTGTGGATTAAATGATGTCCGAAGACGTAAAAGACCTATATGGTAGTTTGAACGATCAAAATGCTTACTCCGAGTAAGATAAGTAAGCCACAAGAACAAAGACTCAATTATGGGCATGTAACGAAAGCCATGGAGAAAGTACGAGTGTATTCGTAGTTTATGTTTGACGGAACAAATCCCATCAGCAAAAGGGATTCGTCTAAGAGGTGGCCAGGAAAAAGGCTAAAGCTGGAGAGACATTCGGGAAGAGGAACGCGTGATAGCACCGCTACCCTCACCGTCCCTACTATGAAGGGAGAAATTGAATTTTTCCTTTTAAAAGAAGTTATCGCAAGAGAACAGGATTTAGAGCCCTATAATATAGAGCAAGGGCAAACGTGGGCAATAAAATGCGACGAATTATTCTACGATATGCCACGTCTCAATTAAGCAGCTCAGAAAGGAGCTGTCGATAGAGTTTTGTGTTAATCTGGACACGAGATCTAGATCACTTTGGAAAGTCATGCTAGATGATTTCACCATGAATCGCTCAGTCGAACCAAAAGGGGCATGGAGACAGTAGCGTTGGGAGAAAGAAGCCAACACCTCCACATGCACTAAACCAATATTCAAGGATTGACGCGAGTAGAACAAGTCTGTACTAAATCATGACGAAAGAGTCGCAGTAAGCACAAAAGCACCTTGAAAGCGGTAAAAGTAGACTACCTCAACTGAGCGAGAGGTTACGAGATCATTATGGCAGCTCAATGACTACCTTTACGATCGATGCAAGCGTTAGAGAACTCAATACCTGGCGATGAAATCTAAGATTAGAGATAGCTTCATCACCCAGACGAAATGAATTACTAAAGGAATGACTTGAATCAGTCATATTATCTCAGTCACCATATAGAATGGCGCTCAAGAAATAAGAAGAACTTAAGATCCAGTTACAAGAATAAGTAGACCTGGGTTTCATCAGACCCAGTGTATCGTTTTTGGGCGCATCAGTACTCTTCATGAAGAAGAAGGATGGGACTTTGCGAATGTGTATCGACTATCGAGAGCTAAATAAGTTAACCCTCAAGAACAAGTACCTCTACCGAGAATCAACGACCTCTTCGACCAGCTGCGAGGAGCCAGCGTATTCTCGAAGATGGGCTTGAGATCGGGTTATCACTAGCTGGGAGTTCGACAAGACGGTATACCTAAGACTGCACCTCGCACCAGATATGACCATTACGAGTTTACTGTAATGCCTTTTTGGGCTTACAAACGCCCCAGCCGTGTTCATGAACCTAATGAACCGCGTGTTCCGCCCATATTTGGACAAGGTCGTCCTAGCTTTTAAAGACGACGTGCTCATGTACTCAAAGAACGAGAAGAAACACGAGGAGCGCTTGAGAACTACGTTAGAGACGTTAAGAGCCGAGAAGTTCTATGCTAAGTTTAGCAAGTGTGAGTTCTGGCTTAACAAAGTGAACTTTCTTGGACACTTAGTGACAGCAGAAGGGATCCGAGTAGACCCTGCTAAAGTTGAAGCCGTGCAACGTTGGCAGTCACCAGCGACGCCTAATGAAATTCGGAGTTTCCTAGGACTGACATGATGCTACCGAAGGTTCATTGAGGGGTTTTCTAAAATAGCGAGGCCGATGACTCAACAGCTCAAGAAAGGAGTTAAAGTCAATTGGACCCCAGAATGTGAAGCAAGCTTCCAGTTGCTAAAGGAAAAGTTGACCACAGCGCCAGTTCTAGCTGTGCCAGAAGCGGGAGTCAACTATGTGGTGTATACAGATGCATCGAAGGTCGGACTCGGGTGCGTGCTGATGCAGAAAGGCAAGGTGATAGCATATGCGTCACGCCAGTTGAGGCCGCACGAGTTGAACTACCCGACGCACGACCTGGAACTAGCAGAAGTGGTACACGCTTTGAAGATTTGGGGACATCACCTCTATGGAGTTCGATGTGAGATCTTCACAGATCATAAGAGTCTCAAATACTTCTTCGAGCAGAAGGACCTGAATATGAGACAGCGCAGATGGCTGGAACTAGTCAAAGACTACGACTGTGGTATTAATTACCACCCAGGCAAAGCCAATGTGGTAACAGATGCCTTGAGCAGAAAGACTGCGCCTCAAGTGGCTACTTTCCTCACCCTAGAGGAAGAGCTTATCCGGGAATTCGCCAAGATGCGACTGGAGATAGTGAGAGCCCCGGAGACAGTGGACAACAGAATATCCACCTTGGTCTTAGAACCAGATTTAAGAGCTAGAATCATTGACGCCCAGAGATACGATGAAGCCCTAGAAAAGGTTCGTCTCAGAGTGAGGACCGGAAAAGGGGATTGTTACCGCGAAGAGGCGGATAATGCTCTCACTTTCAAAGGGAGACTATGCGTACCCAAAGAGGAGGCACTTAGGAACGAGGTCATGAGTGAAGCTCATGAGACACCCTACACTGCCCATCCTGGGAGTACAAAGATGTATCAGGACTTGAAGAAGCAATTTTGGTGGGATGGCATGAAGAAAAGCATAGCATCGTTTGTAGAAAGATGCCTGGCTTGCCAGCAAGTGAAGGCGTTACATCAACGACCCTATGGAAAGTTACAGCCTCTCGAGATTCCAGAATGGAAATGGGAGCATATAGCAATGGATTTTGTGACAGGATTGCCAAAATCACAGCAAGGAAACACTGCCATCTGGGTGATTATAGATCGACTCACCAAAAGTGCTCACTTCATACCAATTCGTATCACATACGGATCTGACAAGTTGGCACAGATTTATGTGCAAGAGATTGTGCGCCTACATGGTGTACCAGTAACGATCACCTCAGATCGAGATTCAAAATTTACTTCTAGATTTTGGATAAGCCTACAGCGAGAGTTAGGCACTCAGCTGAATTTCAGCACAGCATTCCATCCACAGACAGACGGACAGTCCGAAAGGACGATTCAGACATTAGAAGATATGCTAAGAGCCGTAGTGCTCGACCGTGGAGTAAGCTGGGAGTCAGTACTTCCACTTATAGAGTTCGCCTACAACAACAGTCACCAGACAACTATTGATATGGCCCCATATGAGGCACTATATGGGATAAAGTGTAGATCACCACTTTACTGGGATAAAGTTGGTGAGAGAAGGATTCTCGGACCAGACTCGGTAGAGGAGATGATAGAAATTGTCCGACAAATCCGAGGGAGAATCAAAGAAGCTCAAGATAGACAGAAATCCTATGCAGATGCTCGCAGAACGGATTTACAGTTCAAAGCAGGAGACAAGGTCTTTCTGAAAGTATCCCCATCGAAAGGGATAACCAGATTCGGCGTCAAGGGCGAGCTGAAACCGCATTTTATCGGACCTTACGAGATCCAAGAAATAGTCGGCCCTGTGGCGTACAGATTAGCGCTCCCGCCAAGCTTCGGGAATGTTCACAATGTGTTTCATGTATCACAGTTGAGAAAGTATGTGTTTGACCCCAAACACATAGTGCACCAAGAAGAAATGGTGTTAGAACCAGATTTGAGCTATGAAGAAAAGCCAGAAGCAATTCTGGACAGAAAAGTTAAAGAGTTGAGAAATAAAAATATCGTAACAGTGAAAGTCCTATGGAAGCACCACGGACGCGAGGAGGCGACGTGGGAGCTCGAGGACCAGATGAAAGAAAAGTACCCGCAGCTTTTTGCCTAACCGAGACAAAATTTCGGGACGAAATTTTTGTTAAGGGGGGTAGAATGTAATAGCCGAGACTTAGATTCTCGGAAGTTACGAAATAAAATACTAGAACTTTAATTAAAGTATGAATGAGTATTTTTATTTCTTGAAAAAGGGTACAGTTATAATTTTTTTCAGAATCTCAAACAAAAGAATTTCATTCTTTGAAGACAAAAAAATAAAAGTCGAGCTACACTATTACATCTAGAAATCCCTAACAACTACTTTGGCCTTCGTCACCGGGCCATCTCGGCCCCAGATTTTCAAACGAGCCGGGAGGGTGAGACCACGAGGAAAGACAGCCTCGTTGGCCAACCGCAACCCCTGCCAGAAACCACAAAAAAAGGAGAGTTAAATGTATGGAATAGAATGCAAACTAACATCATGTATTGAAAGGGGAAAGAGAGACAGTACCTTTTAGAAAAGTGAGTGAAGGTTGGGCCGAGAAGGGCAAGATCAGCCAGCCAAGTTCCCCTCCAATCGCTGTACTGCGAGGCTGCAGATAACAGCCTGTACCACCCCTTTCACACCTGATATGGTCATGGATATCAACCACAAAAGCTATCTCCTGTGTGCACCTGCAATAAGAGACAACAGCCATTAATTCACCAAGTACTAGACCCCAGATAGAGCCAAATTCAGTTAAAGGTGGAGCAAGGAATGCAGGAGTTTGTACACCAGAAATTCAGTGTTAAAATCATAACACAGCAAGGAGCACTATGCTCATTCATCTCACGAGACACCACCAAGAAACACCAGAAACAGTTGGGAAAGAAGCCAATAATTCAGAGATACACTCTGCAAAGCTGCAGACCCTCTTTAGCCAGAGATCAGCCTTTTTCAGGCTTTCAGTTAGGCCACAAGCATAAGTAAGGCCTCAGCCTCTCCTTTCCCTCAGCACAAAAAGATCGATCACAAGATAGTGAAGTAAAGGGTGAGAAGGACCAAGGCAGAGAGGGATCGAAGCCAAGGAGGAAGAGGAGCCGAGTTAGGGATCAAGGCCAGAAGCAGAGGCGACATAACAGTAGCAGTGAAGGTAACCCCTTTCACTCTCAAGACAGCTTGGCATTTCATGTCATCATATAGTTAAAATCCAAACATAGAAACATTAGGAAGCATGCTCACACTTAGGCTTA
Organism: Salvia splendens; assembly: GCF_004379255.2. Taxonomy (NCBI): domain Eukaryota; kingdom Viridiplantae; phylum Streptophyta; class Magnoliopsida; order Lamiales; family Lamiaceae; genus Salvia; species Salvia splendens. Next base: position 18,518,705 of record NC_056038.1, read on the forward strand.
CCACTCCAGATCTGTAGCTTCAAAAACATTGATAGTACCAGCCTCGTACCATAAGAAAAACTACAAGGCTATCTTTTTGTTCAAATCAACAGTAAACTTAAAGATTTCGAAACCTGTTAAAATCCCATGAATCCTTAACCAAGTCGTAAGGGAATTTCAAACTAGCTAAGTAGAGAGACTTAGCTTTAAGGGTTCGTCGGCGGCGCTGACTGCGAGACAGCGGCGACCCGTTGTCAGAGCAGCACGTGCGGCGGAGAGTCGAGGCTGCAGGCGATCCCCGACTCGCAGACGCCAGGAGTGGGATGAACGAGCGGCGACTACCCTGAGACGAGCCGAGACAGGCGCGCTCAAACCCTCCGTCGTCTTCACGGTAGTGGCTGGACGAGCAGCGTCGGGGTGAGCGACGGACGATGTTCTTCTGGGGAGGAGTCGACCACGAAGCCGGCCGGGCGGGGGTGAGAAACCGTTGGTACTGGCGGCGAGTCGATGGACTCCAAGGGACGATGGCCGCGTGGTTTCCAAGAGAAAAGAGAGGAAGCAGCCACTGAGAATGAGAGTGTGAGACGAAAGAGAGAAGGGTAGCGCCGACGATGGTGGTGCACGGCAGCCGGTGCATCAGCGATTTCCGTCGAGAGAGGGGGCAGATTGAGAAGCTAGGGATTTAGAAATCAAATTAGAGAAGAGGAGGTGGGCCGATGCTATTTGGAGGAATAGAAAATTGGGCCTCAGTTTAAAACAAAAAAAAAAAGAAAGAGAAGGGGATTTGGGCCTGAGGGAATAAAAATAGTCTGGGCCGAAAATGCCTAAGAATTTACTTCTGGAAATAATTCCTAAGCCACGGGAGAAGGAAATAATAAGCCGTGAGGGACAGCCTTTTGGAAAATAATTTAAGCCGTGTTGAAATGGTAGTCGATAAAATAATTAAAGCGGACTTTAATAGTCGCAGTTTTAATTAAAGAATTTAGATCTCTAAGATTTGGAACGAAAGAGATGAAATAAAATAGCGCACGCTTAGGCATGCATTCATGCAAGATAAACAATTATATTTTTTTTAAAGCCTAATTTAAGTATATTAAATTTTGTAAAGGAAAGTCGTCGCTCGACGAGTAATCTCAGGACAGGAAAGCACCGTTTTGCAAGAATTTAAGCAATTAAGGTGGACCTTCTCTTCCTTCTTTTAAAGCGTGTTTTATGTGAAAACATGATTATTTGAATGAGTTGTCATGCCATGTTTTGTTTTATGATTGCCTATCTGTTGGCTATGCCAACCCAGTTAAATCGAATTCGGGTCCCAGTAGGTCAGTAAATCCTACTCGGACTAGTGTACACATAGGGACCGTGAGCTAGCGCTAGGTTGGCCGGTCCGTGGGTCGTGAGCTAGCGCCAGGTTGGCCGGCCCAGTGGTCGTGGAATGTGGCCACATTCCCGATTCACGCAGCTGATATGGCATATCATCAGAAGTTTAAATGACTGCAGTCTATTTTCAGAAAGAAATAACAGATTTTAGTGACCGGGATAGATTTTCAGTAAAACCCCGCGTTCACTCAGCTTGGCTGACAACTAAAAGAAAATATTTTCGGCATGAGCCCACTGAGTGCATCAAGTACTCAGCCCTGCATTTTGTTTTCCTTAATGTGCAGGTTGATTGTTGTCGAAGCCGAGGAGGTGTTGGGACAGAAGACTAAATAAGCAGAAGGATAGCTGGTGTAGTATGTCTTCATACATACTACATCTGTCTTGGTACTCTTCCGTTGCGCAAATTTTAGAACTTGCTTTCAGCAAAGACAATTGTTCCATAACTACTCTGATTCAGTATAATTTGTACCCTCAACACATTTCAGACAATGTTTTCCTTTGATCTAAGCATCTTATGATGAGTTGAGACAGCTTCAGTAAGTTTTAGTCGCGATATAGCTACACTTTCTTTGACTAGGGAGATGTGGTCGTGACAATGAATGAACTTGTGGATGATTCGTTGGTGAATGATATGTGAATATATGAGAACATGGTGGTGAGATCTTTTTAAAGTATGATTATGTGTTGGAAGCATGAATATATGTGTTTGGATGAATGATAGATAAACCCTAATTTGAATTTGTGAAGCATGAAAACTGTGGTGTTCGGACAGTGGATTCCAACGTGTGTTTGACCGATCAAACGATCTTATTTTGGCACGAATTTTTAACTGAGTAAAATTTGAGATGTCTTCTGTGTTTTGTATAAATGTCAGCCTCTTTTGACCAAAGATGAATTTTAAATGAATTTGTAAAGTTAACTGCGCAGTTCTGTCAGAAATTGAATTCTCGTCTAGTGAGTTTCATTTTTGATTTGACTGACCTAAAGATGTGATTTAGATGTTAAATTTTGATTGGATAATCATTTATGTGTCTACTGTATTTTGGTAAAATTTCAGCCCCAACGGAGGTCGGATGGATTTTTAATGATTTTTAAAAAACGACCGCGCAGTTCTGTCTGATTTCTGTCATGTTAAAATAATACTTGTTGTCAAGTTTTGAGTGAATAAACGATACATGTGTGATTAAGGAACGTATCTTATGGCGTGGTTATGTGTTATACGTTGAGGTATACTATGGGGTGTTTCCTTATGTTGGTGAACGTTTGGGATGTGTAATTTAAGAAAACGATGAAAGGAACGATAGTACGTGCATGATAAATTGTATTGATGGAAGGCTGATTGTGCTGTATTATGTGGTTATGGTATTGATAAGGGTTATTGTGCGTACGTGGGTACGAAGAGCATGGATTTCAATAAAGTTGTGAACCGTGTTTGTAAGCAATCGAGGTGGGCTTTCTTTTACTAAAATTCTTTTATGTTTCGAAATATGATTGTGGAGCTATAAGGGTGGTTTAAAGTGTTATGTTATGTCATGATTATTTTGATGTTGAGATTGTTGCCTGATGCCTAGTTCGTTTGAGCTTGCTCCGTTAGGCTATAGGGCTATGTTGAGATTGTGCTTGATGCCTAGTTTGTGAGTGTGCTCCATTAGGCTATAGGGCTATGATAAACGAATTCGGGTCTGAGTAGGGCCGCAAACCCTATCAGGCTGTGTACACAGAGGGGATCTTGAGCCGTCCTTGCTAGTCGGCCGGTCTCGTGGGCGAATAGTGTGGCCACACTTTCGTCGCACTATGGTAAGAGGATGTGATTGATTGATGAGAAAGTGGGGAGATTGTTTTGTCTGGCCAGACTATGAAAATATTTTTGTGTTCTCGATGATATTTCTTAACTACATGTAAAACTCGAGTTCATTGGTATGGATGACATAACTGTTATAAAATGTTTTCGGCATGAGCCCATTGAGTACAACAAGTACTCAGCCCTGCATTTCTTTTTAAAATTTTGCAGGTTGAGCGGGATGTTGCGATGGATGTTGAGTGAGCTTTAGGAATTCCCGGATGCGTCGTGTCTTCATACATGGGCGTCATCGTATGACTCGCCTTTGATACTTGTTTTTCCGCTGCATTGTTTCAAATCATTCTTGATAAAGTTTTATTTTTTTTTCCAAACAACGTTATGACATTATTTACCTTGAGACATTAATCTGTTGTTTAACTATTCGATAGACCAAAATATTTCTTTTTGAAGTTAATTGGGTTTTCATATTCAATCTCGTCCTTTATTGTTGTCTTTCATTGCGTCCCCCTTTTCTTCCCCGCTCCTTAGTCCCTCCCCTCATCACGTTTTCCCCGTCTTCACTATCCTTAGTAAGGGCGGTCGTGATAAAGTGGTATCAGAGCTTCGTTCTTTCGCTCTGGTCTGAGAGTCTTCTTTCAGATTAAGTCTAGATTAGTACCCCTAGACTAAAAGTGTCACGAAGGCTCAACATCCAAAGCATCGCGCTCAACTAAAGAAAGTGATTTATGTTTTAAGTTGTTGAAAGAATGTGAGATCGATGTATAAAATTGATGATGATATGATGAGAATGTTTTGGCAAGTGTACGCATGTGAATAAATGTTATGTGTGAATATGATAATGTGATAGTGTGATTATGTGGAATATGAGCATGATTGGCAAAATGATCTAAGCACGTGTTGTATGTGCGAATATGATATTGTTATGGTATGATTATGTGGGACATGAGCATGAATTACATGATGTCATAAGTATGTGTTATGTGTGAAAGTACTACGACGTAAGCATGTGAAAATAGGAAGCCTTAGGACGGCCTCAAATTTGGTGATGTGTGACGAACTCTAGATCTATCACAAATAATGAGATGAAATATATGTTGGAAAACCTTCGTCTTCGCGTAGATGACACGGATAAAACAACGCGCACACGAGGGCGCTCAATTTAGTGTCAGAGTGCGACGAATGCAAGGAAGTTATGATTTTGATAACAACGATGCTAACATGTGTTTTGGATCAGAATGCCACCGAGACGCAGAGGGAAGAGGGTGTCATCACCCGTAGGAGGTCTAATTGATATTGTGCAAACTTGCCCGAACGTAGAGTTTGTTTTAGGAGAGTTAGGAGTAGTAGCTCATCTTTTACACGTCATGCCTTTGGAGAACGTCGACATAATTTTGGGAATGGATTGGCTTGTCGAGAACCACGCGACGATCCACTGCAAGGAGAGACAAATTCCCTTTCGAGCCCCTGGCAAAGAGCCGACTATCTTGTATGGAATCTCCATGAACCGACGAACCTCCATAATCTCCGCTTTGCGAGCAACCACGATGATCAGAAAAGGGCGTCCGGCGTATCTTGTGTACTTGAATGGAGAGGAGAAGAAGGAATTGAAGGTGGAAGACGTGGCCGTAGTATGAGACTTTCCCGACGTGTTTCCTGAAACTTTGCCTGGACCGCCGCCTGACAGGCAAGTGGAGCTTACCATCGACTTGGAACCCGGATCTGCGCCGGTATCGAAAGCACCATACCAAATGGCCCCTAAGGAGTTGGCGGAATTGAAGATTCAGTTGCAAGAATTACTAGATTTAGGCTTCATTCGACCTAGTGTGTCACCGTGGGGAGCGCATGTTTTATTCGTGAAGAAGAAGGATGGAACGATGAGGTTGGTGAAAAGAAGGATGTTAGGACCCGACGCTATCAAGGAGATGATCGAAATTGTACATCAAATTCGTGCAAGGATCAAAGAAGCTCAATATAGGCAGAAGTCGTAAGCTGACGTTGCAACTCCTCTCGATGTTAGTGACAAAGTCTTCTTGAAAGTATCCCCGACGAGAGGAGTTGTGAGGTTTGAAGTGAAGGGAAAATTGAAACCACGTTTTGTAGGGTCGTACGAGATTATTGATGAAGTAGGTCCTGTAGCGTATCGTATGGCGTTACCTCCTAGTTTTAGGAATGTGCACAAAGTGTTCCACGTGTCGCAGTTGAGCAAGTACGTGTTTGATCCCAAGCATGTGATCCACCAAGAAGAGGTTGTCCTGACAACTGACATGAGCTACGAGGAGAGGCCCGAAGCAATCTTAGATCGAAAGGTGCAAGAGTTACGAAACAGGTCAATACCATCCGTGAAAGTGTTGTGGGAACACCCTGGTCCCGAGGAAGCCACGTGGGAGTTAGAAGATAAGATGAAAGAGAAGTACCCCGAATTGTTTATGGAAGACGACCAAATTTCAGAACGAAATTTCTGTTAAGAGGGGAAGGATGTAGCACCCCGGAAATTGGATACTTGTTTTTCCGCTGCCTTGTTTCGAATCGTTCTTGATAAAGTCTTTCATTTTTTTCCCACACTACGTTATGACATTATTTACCTTGAGACATTAATCCGTTTTAACTATTCGATAGACCAAAATATTTCTTTTTGAAGTTAATTGGGTTTTCATATTCAATCTCGTCCTTTATTGTTGTCTTTCATTGCATCCCTCTTTTTTTCCTCGCTCCTTAGTCCCTCCCCTCGTCACGTTTTCCCCGTCTTCACTATCCTTAGTAAGGGCGGTCGTGACCTAACTCTTCTTGTATTGCCAACTGCCACTCTTTAATTTCAGAGGCTTGTTTGCATGTGTGGGGTTCATATATAGCAGACATGAGAATGACATATTTCAAGTATTCAAGAGATAGATTAGACAAGGTGAAGTGAGCAGATATGGGATAGAGAGTAGAAGATGCAATGGAATTGCAGATGAAATCAGTCAAATGGGCTGGAGTTTTGGTTTGTCTGCTAGTTCTTGTGAATGTGGAATAAGAAGAGGTGGTTTTAGGATAAGTTATGGGTGCTGGGCAATTTGAAGAATCAGTGATGGTTGGAGAAAGTGCAGGAGCTGGGGAGGAAGTTTGCTGAGGAGAAGAAGGAAAAGATGATGATGGGAGATGGGCAATAGGAAATATTGAAGGGGTTTGCTGCGGAAGCGTGCATTCTAACGGATCACATAAAAACCGATCTATTTAGCAGATTATTTAGATAAACTCTATTCGCGTAATTCGCACATGTATCATGCTCACAACTTGAATTTAAACATGCTTTAGCACAAATAATCCCTAAAACATGCTTGCTACGGAGTTAGCCAATTTACCTCGTTGATTCACTTAAGAATCGAAGATGGATTGCGTCTTCTCTACATGAAGATCTTGAGTACTCGACCTCGGATCTTCTAACTGGTATCCCGGACTGTAATATGTTATTTGTGTGGGCAAATCTCACCAGTATCCCGGACAGAACCCTGCTCACGGAAGGAGAGCAAAAATCGTTACTCTCCTTGGAATAGGGGGGACGAAAATTGTAAAATAAAACAAGTGTTTTTTTTCTTCTGTCTCATTTATTCTCCTATTTATATTAAGTCACATATTGGGCCCAGTCAGGGATCTAAGGAAGAATTTGGATATGGCCTCCCCCAATTAGCTTTTTACTAATTAAATTGAACCCACAATTTAATATGAGCTTATATTGGAATATTACAATAACACACTAAAGAAGTAATATTGCACTGCCCATCCAAATCCGAAATTACAAATATTCCGGGTTTCCATTTGTTTGTCATTTATTTCCCATGCTTAAGATAGAAACATCCATTAATTAATCAATGTCTGCTATGGACTTAATTAATTAACATATTATAAACTCCAAGAGTGGACTTAGCAAGAAACACTTATTTATTATTCATAGAGTAATCAAACTCCAACTAGCTAGGTTCCGAATAATAAAACCTTGTTTCGAGCTCCTCTTGTGGATGTTATCAAACGAGACTCACCTCACGCACGATTCAATATAATAGCAATCCTAGAACCTCTAGATATTAATCGCCACTATCCAAGATACCGGGATCGTTGGGTTACGAAAAACTCGCACCTATTGGTAAGTCAAAGTAGTAGATAATAAATATTGTATGCTCAATGCTAACCTACATTGATTAAGAAATTAATTATCAAGACCCCGTCTTTCAGTAGATAGAGTAAAGGCTCGTCTTGCCGTTTAGATCCAATTCAGTGCTATACCACACCAACGTCATCTTAGTTCAATAAGGCTTAGAAATAATCGGACTGACATTGCAACCTTTCACGATAGGTAGTCTAGGCCTATCTAGGTTGTGAAATTCTTATTTTTCTTTGTTTAGAACTGACCGTGTTACCTTAAAGTGGACGACGCCCACAACCGGTCTACTAAAACAAAGACTTAGACTTTGTTACGTCTGCTTATACATTTAAATATGTAATAAACATCCATTAAATGTAAAACATAACAACATTATGACAAAATTAATCTGTTGCATTCATTGGAAAAGAATATATAGAGTTTTACAGTATTCAATCACTTGAAAATGTGATTTCTAGTATACAAAACCCTAACAGCTTCAACAATACGCCATTAACAAACAACAATATGTTCCTAGCTAAAAGAGCAGTAGACATAGATCGATTCCAATTAATGTAATTGGAACCGGTGAGTAGCTGAGGTACCAATTGAAGACAGGAATTATCACTCGGATGAAGATAGTAAAGGCTTGAGAAATCCTCCGACGGCTGGATCTGACCGCCGCTGCCGCGAGGAGCCATTGATAATGAAGGAAATCAAATAGAAAACACCGGAAATTGAGTAATTGTCACTTATACCATGTAGAAAAAGATGAATTAAGAAACATGGAATAAATTTGAGAGAAGATCTTTATTGATCACACTCAAAAACATGTTTTACAAAGCTAAGAGAAGAGCTATTTATACTAAACTACTTAAGCTAAACTAACACATTTTGTAGCTTAACTAACTAACTCTTCTTCCATCCACACATGCTGACTAGACTCCAGCTAAGCGCCAGCTGGATGTAGATATTTTCCACATTATCACTTCACATCCATGCATATAATCTTCACGTTCATGCATGACGCGTGCTGATTTCTCCATGCACACTTCAATTTCTGCACTCTGCATTCTTCTCCTGTGAGTTGCAATCTGCCGATTTCAACAATTTACGAGCTTAAACAATTAACACCATCGTGTTATAATAGGTTACCACATGTAGCTTGGCAAACATAATGAGAGGCAATCGAATGCGAGCCATAATGGCAACAGATGGAATGGAGATGTATGAATTGATCGAAGATTATGTAATCACCATGGTGTCCTTGACTTGCAGCTATATGCAGAGGATCAAACAACGACCTATTCTTCTTGGCAAGTGTTTCCTTGTTTGCATATTTGATCAGCTCTTTAACAACATCAAGATGCCCCTTCTCTGCTGCAGTAAACAACGCTGTCTCTCCCAGCTCGTTTCCCTCACTTACGAGTGATGCCCTGATCTCTGCAACCTCCTGGTCGAATTCCGAACCACTTAAACTCCCCACCATTTGAGAATGAATATCTTCGAGTATCTGCTTCACAGCTGCGAGATCACCCCTTTGAGCTGCCAAATGCAGCTCCGTATCATTGTGGCGGCCAGTCACCTGTTTTACGTACTTCTTTCTCCCAACTTGGTCGATCCTCTTCCCTGAATTCGATAGAACAAGATCTGGGGAAGTAGACGAAGATGGTGATGGTGCGGGCGACGGCTCTGCCAATGGATTGGCGCTTTATTTGGGACTAACCAACACTTTCCCTAAATCTCCATCAGCAGCTGCAAGATTCAGTTCATTCATTAAACCAATATCAAATATTATACTACCAGATATATTTGTTTCTTTTTCCAGCCCCATCCATATGATATCCTCTACAAATTAAAATTAGTGATTAAACAGCCAAAATTATGCATTTCAGTTGCTTCTCTCCGAATTTTCCCCAATTCCGAAAACAAAGCCCTCATAAAAAACACACAGACCTAAAATAGATAAATTGGTATACTGAAACACTCAAACAATTGTGCCTCAGTGATTAAAAATCAAATTTTGATTAAATTAAGTTTCCAACTGAACAAGATTGAATTCGAATTCTGGCGGAAGTTGAATGGAGAATAGTACTATTGAAGAAGATAGAGAGAGCACTGGAGAAAGGGAAAAACAAAAGCAAAAGCAAAAGCAAAAGCAAAAGCAAAAGCAAAAGAGAAAGAAAAGCAGCATACCATTTTTGACGTGCGAAGACATGATCGTTGCAAGTCAAGCCAGAGGCTCAGATATTTGGGAGGAAATTTTGGTGAGGTGCGAATTGGAAGAGGAAAGTGGGTGATGATGAGGAACATAGGTGGAAAAACTGGGAGCTACACGACAGTACACAAGAAAGTGTTGGGAAGCACAAGCCTCCCCCACCAAAAAAGAAAGAAAAATACTCCCTCGGGCCAACTAAGTTAAGTTTAACTCACTCCCACTTCGCAAATAGGAGTTCGGTTTCCTTTTAGCATGAGTTTTAAGAAATATTCAAAAGAGTACACGGAAGAAAGTTAATAAAATATAAGTCTCACTTGTATATATTAGGTTTAAATGATATGTGAGTGAAATGTGAGGCATTTTACCATTTATGGTAATTATGAACCGAAACTCTATTCACGGATGGACCAAAATGAAAAAATTGGACTCCTATTCACGAACAGATGAAGTATTTCTTTTTTAATGTTCCAACTAAGTTGAGTCATTTCATTTTTTGTTAAAAAAAATAAAACACCCCATCACTCTTTTACTTTAGTCCTTCATCTACTTTACTCTCTCTTTATACTTCCTCCGTCCCAACTAAGTTGAGTCTTACATTTTGGTATGTCCCAACTTACTAAGTTGAGTCATTTGCCTTTCTTTTAAAAAAAATAAAATATCAATTCACTCTTACTTTATTCCATCATCTACTGTACTCTCTCTATATCTTTACTACTTTATTAATCTCTCCTACTTTTCAATACAATTTCATAATCTCCATACCAAAAGTTTTGTCTCAACTTAGTTGGGAGGACGGAGGAAGTATTTCATACTCTATTCATTTCTCCAACTTTTTAACATAATTTTTTAATCTTCATGTCTAAAATTTTGACTCAACCTACTTGGGACGAAGGGATATATGCTTACTTTAAAATAAACATATACGTTCTATATTAGAAGTCCCATTTTTTTACTAATTGTTTAATTTTATAAATAGAAATAGTAAAAAGAATTAGTAAAATATGGCTTTTAATTTTATAGTACTATATAACAAAATGTGAATAAAGTAAATATAATGAAATATGAGATTCACTTATTAAAGGTAATAAAAATTAAATGAAATTTCTAATAGAGATCGGATAAAGATTATAGAATGGAACTTTTAATGGGGACAGAAGATAGTATTGCCTTTTAGAGCATCCGCATCGGTGCTTGTGGGGAAGGACAGCGTCCATGCCGTCGGCACGACATGCCCCTGTCCGCCGCTGTGCTATTGGCTAACGGCAAAGCCTTTGACATTTTTTTTTTTTTTAAATCGAAAATAATACTAAAACTTAAAAATATGTATATTTTCGGATTCCCAAAAATATAGTCGTTTTATTACCATTTTTTTGAATTTTTTTAAAAAAAAATTAATCTCAAAATCATCTATAAATACACACATTCATCATCCATATTTTCATACAACTCATCTACATCTTCCTCTCTCAATCAAACCCTCTCTAAATTAAAAAATGGATATCAACGATTTTTAATTTTAATTTTTAATTTTTAGGATTTTAATTATGTAATTTTTAATTTTTTAGTAATTAGTAATAGTATTTTGGGTATTTTTAATGCATTTTAATATTGTGAATTTTTTTTATTTAAATTGAATAATAGAATGATGGGACACTTGAGCATGTCCCTGCGGAAGAGCATGAATGTGGGTGTTGTGTTCTTGCCAAAGAGCATGGAGTAAAAAATGAATAAAAGTGGATCCGGGCCCACATCCATGCTTTTTGGCAAGAGCATGGATGGGGATGCTATTATGTTATTCAATTTTGATTACGTTTTGTTTGGAGTTCGTTGAAATGGCATCAAATTCAAATTAATCATTATTTTATTGGCAGTTAATTGCTGAAAATTTCATGAACATGAACAGTTAATCTCAAATAATGGGCTCATATAATCATATTATATATTATGTCGTGCTCCCCCTTATTCATATTATGTTGCGCTCTCCCGTGTGTGAATAGGAGTCTATTTTTTCCGGTATGTGTTTTAAGAAATATTGAAAAAGTGGTGGAAAAAAGTTATGGGTATATGAATCCCATTTATATTAATTAGTTTTAAATAAAATGTAAGCTCTATTACCGTTTATAGTGTAAATGAGACTTCTATTCGCGAAACTCCTATTCGTGGACGGATAGATTATCACTTAAGAGAACGATGTCAAATGGTTACAAAAACCGAAACCAAATTCGAAATCGAGATTGATTTGGGATATTATTATTGTACCCGAACCGTAATATTTGTTCAAAACTAAAGTCATATCAAATTTTATGAATATTTTAGAAAATTCGTTTTGAAAATATAATACACATTCATTGACTTAAGCAAGCTTACGATCTCGATTTATTAACTATTGATAATAAGATTGTTGGAATCGTGCTTGGTCAAAAGTTTTTTATTAATAATAAATGTTACAAGACATTTAATTTTGTGAAATTAAATGCAATAGTGTCGATCTAAGTTCCGAGTAGATGACCGTAACATATTCATTTTCTCAAATCCGATTCCCGGTGAGTGAGAAATAATATATTAAAGTTAGTCACAATAAAGCTAGAAATGAGCTATGAGAAAAAAACTAAGGGATTAATTAACTAAGTGTTAATTATCCCACATCGGGGATGATAAACTTCTTTGATGAAGTATTTAAAAAGATGAATTATTATCTGTAATAATTATCGTGGAATAAAATGGGTGACAGAGCCCACATGCGCGCGCACGGCGCGCCGCCGTTGCCCGCGAGCAGCGAGCCGCTTACCGTGCCCCGTGCACCGGGCGCCGTGTGCCTTGTGCCTTGGCAATTGGTCTTTGGGGTGTTTTTTGGAGCTGGTCGTTGAGCGTGGTTCAAGCCCCGCTTGTTCATTTTAGACCACCTCAAACTCCACGCTATCCCCGACGGACCCCGACTCATTGTGGTCCCGGTCCACGTCAGTTCACCGCTGGACCCTGACGGTCCATGGTGTATCCCGTCGTGTAGTGTGTCCAGATGCATCGTGTCTCTTCAGATGCATCCCGACGAGCCGCGCATCGTGCCCCGTGCACCGGGCACCGGGTGGTTGGTATATCGACACGGGCGTCACTGCCCACGTGTATGCCGTAGAAATAAGTTCTACATTTACAAGACTGTTGAGGGCAGGAAGCTCAACATGGGAAACCAAGCTTCGTCCAAATGTGTCGACTTTGGAGATGCAGTCCTCAAGATGACGTCCGACGTGACAATCACTCTAAGAAAATGTTACATGTCCCGAACATATGCAAGCACATAGTTTCTGGATCAATACTTGTAAATAAGGGTTTAAACTTGTATTTGAGTCCAATAGTTCTTTGTGTATAAGTTTGAAAAACCCCATCGGAAAATGTTATGTAACCGAGGGTTCTCTTTAAACTAAGTGTATCGGCTATTCGCCGCGTTGAAAAGCCATTGGCTAATAATGGAAATGCTACTACCTTCTCTTATTTGACTGAGTGTTCAACTTGGTGGCTTTATAAATTATGACATGTAAATCCTAATGCTATAAAACGTTTAGTAAACTTGGATTTACTAAAGACAAAAGAAGTCAATACCCAAAACAAATGTGAGATTTGTCTTGATGCGAAAATTACTAGATTATTATTTCATTCTATTGAACAAAACGTGAAACCCCTTGAAAATTTACATTGTTGTATGTGATTTAAAATTCGTGCAAACTAGTACTACGTTCATAGATGATTGCACAAGAAGTTGCTATCTTTATCTTTTAAGAAGTAAAGATGAAGCAATTGAAGTGTTCAGAAATTATAAGAACAAAGTCGAGAATCAAAATGATTCGAAGTGATAGAGGAGGCGAATACGTAGCCCTATTTGACGAATTATGCAACGCATGTGGTATAACTCATCAAACGACTGCTCCATATTCACCACAATCTAATCGTGTTGCAGAACGCAAGAATCAAAATCTTAAATAGATGACGAATGCGTTACTGATAAGTTCAGGGATGCCCCAGAACATGTGGGGGAAGTTGTTTTGACAGCCAACTACATCCTAAACAAAATCCCACTCAAAAGTAAGGATGTCACTCCTTATGAGTTGTGGAAGAGAAGGAAGTCATCCTACAAATACCTCAAAGTGTGGGGGTGTTTGGCAAAGGTGATGGTTCCTCCGCCGAAAGAAGTTACAATCGGTTAAAAAACGGTTGATTGCATCTTCATTGTGTATGTACTTAATAATAGTGCATATCAATTTATTGTCTACAAGTCTGAAATACCGACTTGTGACCGTATGAACAACAATCGAGTCAAGAAATGTCATATATTTTAAAATACATTTCCTCACAAAGACATGGAAAATGTTGCATCCAATTCTGAGACGAGAATTGAGAATGAAACCACTAGTTCTAAATCAACGGATGAAGCGCTAGAATCGCACAAGCGAACAAAGCCTGATCCAACAATACAGTACTAAGACATGGTAATATGGTCAGAGAACCAAAGACCTTTGGTCCTGAGTACATTGCTTTTATGTTGGATGAAAAACCAGCATCAATAAAAGTAGTCTTTGCTGGCCCTAACGGGTTGCATTGGAGAAAAACTGTTCAAAGAGAAATTGATTCAATTTTGCTAAACCTCACTTGGGTGTTGGTTGATCTACCTAAGGGTGCTAAACATTTAGGATGCAAATGAGTCCTTAAAAGGAAGTTTAAGGACGATGGAACAGTTGATAAGTATAGAGTCTGACTGGTAGTCAAAGACTTTAAAGAAAAAGGAAGGGTATGATTTCTTCGATACCTACTCACCTGTAACAAGGATTGCATCAATTCGAGTGCTTCTCGCAATTGCTGTTGTACACAATCTTGAGATTCATCAAATGGATGTTAAGACTGCGTTTCTAAATGGTGACCCTGAAGAGGAAATCTATATGGAACAACCTTAAGGTTTTGTAGTACCTGGACAAGAGAAAAAGGTATGCAAACTGGTTAAATCCCTCTATGGATTGAAACAAGCGTCGTTGCAGTGACACTTGAAATTTGATAACGTGATGTTATCAAATGGATTTAAAATCAACGAATGCGACAAATGTGTCTACATTAAAAACACTGATAATGGATACGTTATAGTGTGTCTCTATGTTGATGATATGCTAATCATGGGTAGTAACACCCAAGTGATTAACGACACGAAAGCCATGTTAAAGATAAACTTCGACATGAAGGATATGGGTCTAGCCGATGTAATTCTTGGAATGAAAATTCTAAGAACATCCAAAGGAATCACCTTAACACAATCTCATTATGTTGAGAAAGTACTAAAGAGGTTCAACGCCTATGATGACATCCCAGCTAAAACGCCTATAGAGCTCAATGTTCACTTGAGCAAGAACAGGGGTGAGCCTGTTGCACAAGAAGATTATGCACGGGTCATTGGATGCATTATGTATCTTACTAATTGCACTCGACCTGATACTGCTTGCGCCGTAAACAAGTTGAGCCGTTATACGAGCAATCCAGACAAAGAGCATTAGAAAGCTCTTGTAAGAGTTTTGAGGTATCTCAAGTATACTCAAAATCATGAGCTACACTTTTCGAGATACCCTCGGTACTTGAAGGGTACTGCTATGCAAACTAGATATCCGATAACAAAGACTCACTTTCGACAAGTGGATATGTCTTTACCATTGGGGGTGGTGCTGTCTCGTGGAAATCCATGAAACAGACATGTATAGCCCGATCCACCATGAAATCAAAATTTATAGCTTTAGATAAAGCTGCGGAAGAAGCAGAATGGCTTAAAAATTCCTTAAAGATACTGTGATAGCCAAGCCGCTATTGGGAGGGCAAACAGTGACTTGTACAATGGTAAGTCTCGACACATTCGTTGACGACATAATACCGTGAGACATTTGTTCACAACAGGGGTGATTACAATTGATTACGTGAAGTCATTGGATAATCTAGCGGATCCACTAACCAAAGGGTTAAATCGTGATCAAATGAATAAATTACTAGAGGGAATGAGTTTGAAATCCACAAACTAAAGAATTGTCATAGTGGTAACCCGACCATGATGACTGGAGATCCCAAGAACTTGGTTCAATGGGAAAACTAAGTTGTGAGAATTCGTGTGAACACTCATCTACATCTATTCCCTAGAGAGTAATAGAGTGTTGAAAAAACTTGCCTAGTGGTGAGGTTAAGTCTATGACTTTTAATGATCCCAAAAGGATCTCGTTAAGATGAAGTTCTCAAGGAAACTGAGTATGGCAAGATACTTAACTAGGAAATACCTATGTAAGTGTGAAGTGGGGCCGCTTAAAACAATACACTTATGAATCCAAAGTGGTGTTCAAGGCCTGAAATGGAAACCAAACCTGAGAACGGATGAGGTTGAGGTGTTTAAGTGTTAACATCATTGTCTCGGTGCACGCCATTGAGGAATAGTTCAAAGCCTCGCGCTACTAGTCCACCTGTGTATTCGATGGTGTTGACTATGGATGGTTCAAAGCCAAAAACTGCATATCCTTATGCTTACATACCTCTTGAGGGTTGAGCTTGTGTCTGCATACATATGCATTTGACAATTTTCAATCATGTGGGGGATTGTTGGAATCGTGCTTGATCAAACGACTTTGACTAATAAAAAATGATACAAAACATTTAATTTTGTGAAATTAAATGCAATAGCGTCATCTAAGTTCCAAGTAGATGACCGTACCATATTCATTTTCTCAAATCCGATTCCCGGTGAGTGAGAAATAATATATTAAAGTTAGTCACAATAAAGCTAGAAATGAGCTATGAGTAAAAAACTAAGGGATTAATTAACTAAGTGTTAATTATTCCACACCGGGGATGATAAACTTCTTTGATGAAGTATTTAATAAGATGAATTATTATGTGTAATAATTATCGTGGAATAAGATGGGTAACAGAGCCCACACGCCCGCAAACGAGCGCGCCGCCGTCGCGAGCCGCGAGACGCGCACCGTGCCTCGTGCATCGGGCGCCGTGAGCCGTGGATCTTGGCAATTGGTCTTTGGAGCTGGTTGTTGAGTGTGGTTCAAGCCCCGCTTGTTCCTTTTAGACCAGCTCAAACTCCACGCTATCCCCGACGGAACCCGACTCATGGTGGTCCCGGTCTATGTCAGGTCCCCACTGGACCCCGACGCATAACGGGAGACAAAAGGTCCCCGCTGGACCCCGACGCATAACGGGAGACAAAAGGTCCCCGATGGACCCCGACGGTCCATGGTGTATCCTGTCGTGTAGTGTGTCCAAATGCATCGTGTCTCTTCAGCTCCCAACGGCTAGTGCACCAGTCAGTAACATCTGACGGTTACGGTCAATGACCTTGTTGACAGACACTACGTCTGTTGACTTCAGCCATCCCTGCGGGTGGACTTGGCCTATAAATAGGCATGCATTCATCGCATTCAAGATAAAACAAACTCAAGCATTCTTGCATACACGCTCTCTCCCTCTCTGCATAATCTTCCCGTCGAAGCTTTGCCCCCGCCTTAGACTCGTTCGCCGGAGCTCTGCTGCTAGTGGTGCTGCTACTTCAGAGACGAAGCCGTTTTATCTTTGGGGACGACACGCCAATCCGAGAGCACTACCGGGGCGTATCTCGTCTTGCGGAAAGCGGACTCCTTGACTCGGCTTACATCTTTACGGTTTATTGTTTCGAATTCTTCTTTGTAATTTCAATTCAATTTATTTCCGTTTAATTTCTCCATTCTTCGTTGGGTTGGCGTGACAGAAATACAAATAATCCCAAGGTAAGTAAACTTCTATTGCAATCTATGAACTAATCTAATAGAAAATACTAGTACTAAGTAATGCATAAAAAAATATAAAAGAAAATGAAAGGGTTATGTATTCCACTTCAGACCTTTGGACCTCCTCCAATGGAAATGAAGGAAATTGAATGACAATTTTCACCAAGCAATCTACCTAAATTGGTTCACCTATCTAGCAACACTTAGGGCTGGAAAATCGTGCGGATTGGGTCGTTATCGGGTCAACCTGATAATGACCAAACCCAATAAGGCCTAACCTGAACCCGACCTGTTAAGGAAACTATAAATCCGAACACGAACCCGACCTGCTACCTTCAAATCCGAACACGACCCGCACCCGACACGAACCCGTTATCGACACGATATAATATGGGTTGACACGACACGATAACAACCCGAACCTGATATTACACGATTAAAACCTAATATTACACGATTAAACCTTAATTTTTAACCTAATTACACAATTAAAATTCGTTTTATACTATTTAAACCTAATTTATAAGAAATTAAAAAAATAAAGTAATATATATTTTTAAATAATAATAAAATTAATAATATTATTTCTTAATGGGTTACCCGTATCCGACCAGCATCCGACCCGAACCCAACCCGAAATTATCGGGTTCTTAATGGGTCAACCCGATAAGGACACGGATCCAATAAGACTTGACTCCAACCCAATAATTTCGTGCGGATTCGTGTCAGATTATCGTGTCGTGTCGAAAATTGCCAGCCCTAGCAACACTCAATCTAGAAGGCATCCTTTAAATGAAATGAAAGATCTATTAAATGCAATTAAAATAAAAGTGGAATTGCCAGATTTCTATAACGGAGAATATCAAAGCGCTTAAAAGAGTATAAATGTTTAAACATTCATCAAAATATGATCTAAATAGGAATGCAATAGGTATTCATAGTCATGGTCTGTTTCGTTTGCTAGTAGTCGACAATAAATAGGAATACAATTTAGAAGGGAGTTTATCGAAAAGCAGTTTTTTAAAGGAATAGATATACACGTACACGAGCGGAGTGATCAATAGTTAAAGTCAACATTTAATTGCTAACTATAACTAATTTAGAATCATAATATTTGTTGAGATCTAGTGGTCTATAAATCGTCATATATAATTTTATTTTATTATTATTTAAATTTAAATAGATATAAAACTATCAAAATTAGGGTTTTTATCAAAATATCAATATATTGCATTAACATATCAATATGATTCATTAAATATGTCAACACAATTTAACATTGACATTGTATATGTATTATATTGACATATTAGTTACATTGACATTAAGCTACTTTTGAAAAATATGAAAATTAAAAAAAAATTCAAATTTTGACATCGAAACATATGCAAGTAAGATCTCGTTAGAATCGTTATAAAACTATCTTTAATTTGATAAAAGTTTTGTAAAAAAATAATATAAATTGAGATAGTTATAATCATTTAAAGTTTTTGGACATTTTTTTAAAGTTAGTTATAACTAACTTTTAGTCAATTGACATTAATACCCCTAATACTCATGGATGGATAATCTTGTGCCTTAATTTCATGATTCAATGTCTATTATTTAATTGTAGTTAGCAATTTAGGGTTGAGTTACAATATAACACACCCCAACATAAAGATAACTTTTTGTATCTCACACTTCCATTTTTCATGAATTTCCCACCTTATTCTTGTTTGTTAACCTTAAGGGCTCGTTTGATAAATGAGATGGGATATGGCTAGATTAGTTAGTAATCAAGATTTAGGACGAAATTAGAAAAAGATTTGATTTTAAATGCTTGATATCCGAGTTAATTTTAATTTTTTTTCTAATTAGTCCGTTTTGTTTGATAGAAAAGTTATGAAATCAAAAATAAATTGTTAGGGACATATTTGACCTTATCTGTCACGACCACAACTCCCTAGTCAAAGAAAGTGTAGCTATTTCGCGACTAAACTTACTAAATGGTCTCAACTCATCATAAAAGGATAATCAAATCAGGAGAAACATTGTCTAAATGCAAAAAAGAGTAAAACCATACTGAATCAGAGTAATTTCTGGGCATTGTCTTTTCTAAAAACAAAGTCTAGATTCTCGCAGCGGAAGAGTACCAAGACGGTGCAATATGTATGAAGACATACTACATCAGCTATCTTCCTACTTATTTAAATTTTTGTCCCAACACCTCATCTGCATCGACCGATCAACCTGCACATTAAGGAAAATAATATGCAGGGCTGAGTACTTGATATACTTAGTGGGCTCATACCGAAAACATTTCTCTTTTAGGTGTCAGCCAAACTTGAGTGAACACCGGGTTTTTCTGAAAACAATTTCCGGTCACTAAAACTGTTATTTCTTTATGAAAATAGACTGCCGTCATAGAACTTCTCATGAAATACCATATCTGATCTGTGTGAACCGAGAATGTGGCCACATTCCACGACGGTCACTGGACCGGCCAACGCTTGCGCTAGCTCACGGTCCCTATGTGTACACTAGTCCGAGTAGGGTTTGTGGACCTACTGGGACCCTAAATCAATTTAACTGATTTGGCATAGCCAACAGATAGGCAATCATAAATAAAACTAGGCATGACAATTCATCTAAAAATATTCATGTTTTTCACATAAAACACATTTTGAAAGAAAATCCCACCTCGTCTGCTTAACTCTTTCAAACTGGCGCTTCCTGACTTGGGATTACTCGTCGTGCGACGACGTTCCTTTATAAAAATAATGTACTTAAATTAGGCTTTAAGTAATTATTTATCTTGTTTGTATGCATGCCTAAGCGTGTGCTTATTATTTTACTTCTTACCTTCTAATTTTAGAAGTCTTAAAACTTTAATTAAATCGGCGATTTAATTTATTCTGAATCTAGCCGATCTGTTCGGGTATAATAAATACCAGGATTAATTTCATTAAGTATTTGAAATACTTTCTGTGACTAATGAAATTCTCATCTAATCATATACTGAGTACTATTTCAACATGGCTTAATTATTTCTTTTCTTCTGTGGCTTAAGGAATAAATTCCATGGATTAAATTCTGTTATGGGCGGTGGCCCAAATAATTAAGCGTGGCCCAATTATTTAATTTAGGGTTCCTTAAATTTTTTTCCGGCCCAGCTTAATAAAAAATGCAGCGGCCCAATCTAAAACCCTTCTTCTTTTCCCCTTTCTTTTGTTTTCTTTTTTTGTTATTCCTTTAGCCCAAAGGCCAAAATTCTATTTCTTTTAAGGGAGGCCCAATTTTTTAGTGATCTGGCCCAAAATACTCCCTAATACCGTCGCCTCTCTCTCATTTCATCTTCACCAAAATCCCCAATTCAAATTTCCAAACCCTAACTCTCTCTACTCCCTTTCTCAGCAAAGCCGACTCCCAAAACGGAAAGGTCGACTCAAATCCCCTTCAATTCTGCTCCTCCTTCATCACAGTCACCACTACCATATCGCCGATGCAGGCGGTGGCTACCTACTGAGGCGACCTTCGATTTTCCTCTCCGGGACGGGGTGGCGATCCTTTGCGCTGGGGTTATCGGCGCGATTCCCAGCCGCCGCCACCAGACCGGGCACCATCAAAAACTTGCCTTCCGGCGGATCCCCCTCGCCCTTGCTTGACAAATTTCTCGGCTCTCCACCTCGGCCTCCATCACTTCGCGTAGCTGTCCTCGGAGTATGGCGGAGGGCATCATCGTCGAGCTACCGTCATCGCCCCTTCGTCTCACCTCCGAACCAGCGGTGCTCTCGGTACGACCGGTACATACTCAACCACTCCACCGCCGCTCCACCACTCCTTTAAATAGTGACGTTTCTGTCATGGTATGGTCGGCGTAACCAACACTGCTGCTGTCTCCCAGCCGTCGCCGGGTCGGCCGTCGTGCCAAGCTAAGTCTCTACACTCCTTTCTCAATTCGTTTGATTAAGGGGTGTTTAGCTCTTTCTCACTTTTCTGAAAGGTAATGTCCCTCTTCCCTCTTCTAATATAGGGTGTTTGTTCGTCTTTTATTCATGCATCTAAAACCCCACCTAATGTGTGTTTCGGTCTGATTTTGGATAGGTATTGGCAGTGCCCAACGCTAGCTGCCGAGATTGTTTCCCTCGTGATCTCACCCTCTCGGGCTTTCTACAATCTGGGGGTCGACATAGTCGCTAGGGGTCTCGAGTTGTAATAGCGTAGTTCGACTTAACTTTCTTTCCAACATGTACGCAAAACTCGTTAATAGTTGGTATGTATTTCTTTCTAGCATTTGTAACTCATTAGCTTGAAATTCTTTATATTGTATTTATTGGTTTTTATTCAAGAAATAAAAATACCCTTTTATTCTTTATCAAATTTCTACTATTTATTTCATAATTCTACCCCCCTTAACAAAATTTTGTCCCGAAATTTTGTCTCGGTTAGGCAAAAAGCTCTGGGTATTTCTCTTTCATCTGGTCCTCAAGCTCCCACGTCGCCTCCTTGCGTCCGTGGTGCTTTCATAGGACTTTTACTGTTACAATAGCTTTATTTCTCAATTCTTTTACTTTCTGTCCATAATTGCTTCCGGCTTTCTTCATAGCTCAGATTTGGCTCTAACACCATTTCTTCTTGGTGTACTATGTGTTTGGGGTCGAACACATATTTCCTCAACTGTGATACATGAAACACATTGTGCACATTTCCGAAGCTTGGCGGGAGTGCTCCCTCGGATCTGTCGGACAATTTCTATCATTTCATCTACAGAGTCTGGTCCAAGAATCCTTCTCTCACCAACTTCATCCCAGTAAAGCGGTGATCTACACTTCTTCCCATAAAGTGCTTCATATGGGGCCATATTTATAGTTGCCTGGTAGCTGTTATTGTAGGCGAACTCTATAAGTGGCAGTACTAGCTCCCAGTTTACTACACGATCGAGCACTACGGCTCTCAACATATCCTCTAGCATCTGAATTGTCATGCTAGACATCTTTCTACAAACGACGCTATGCTTCTCTTCATGCCATCCCACCAGAATTGCTTCTTCAAATCCAGGTACATCTTCGTACTTCCAGGATGGGCAGTGTAGGGCGTCTCATGAGCTTCACTCATGATCTCGTTCTTAGTGCCTCATCATTGGGTACGCATAGTTTCCCTTCGAAAGTGAGAGCGTTACCCGCCTTTACGCGGCAACTGTCCGCTTTTCTGGTCCTCACTTTGAGATGAATCTTTTCTAATGCCTCATCGCGTCTCTGGGCGTCGATGATTCTGGCTCTTAAGTCTGGTTCTATGACTAAGGTGGAAATTATGATGTCCACCATTTCCGAGGCTCTTACTATCTCCAGTCGCTTCTTGGCGAATTCACGGAGGAGCTCTTCCTCTTGTGTGAGGAAAGTAGCCACTTAGGGTGCAGTCTTTCTGCTCAAGGCATCTGCTACCACGTTGGCTTTGCCTGGGTGGTAATTTATACAACAGTCGTAGTCCTTGACTAATTCTAGCCATCTGCGTTGTCTCATATTCAGATCCTTCTGCTCAAATAAGTATTTGAGGCTCTTATGATCTGTGAAGATCTCACATCGAACTCCATATAGATGATGCCTCCAGATCTTTAAAGCGTGCACCACTGCTGCCAATTCCAAGTCGTGCGTAGGGTAGTTCAACTCGTGCGGCCTTAGCTGGCGTGATGCATATGCAATCACCTTTCCCTTCTACATCAGCACGCACCCGAGTCCGACCTTCGATGCATCTGTATACACCACATAGTCGACTCCCGCTTCCGGCACGGCTAGAACTGGTGCCGTGGTCAAATTTTCCTTTAGCAGTTGGAAGCTTGCTTCTCATTCCGGGGTCCAATTGACTTTGAGTCCTTTCTTGAGCTGTTGAGTCATTGACCTCTCTATCTTAGAAAATCCTTCAATGAATCGTCGGTAGTATCCTGCCAGTCTTAGGAAACTCCAAATTTCCTTGGGCGTCGTTGGTGAGTGCCAACGTTGCACAGCTTCCACTTTAGCTGGGTCCACTAGGATCCCTTCTGCCGTCACTATGTGTCCGAGGAAGTTCACTTCGCTAAGCCAGAACTCGCATTTGCTAAACTTAGCATAGAGTTTCTCGGCTCTTAACCTCTGTAGAGTGGCCCTCAAACGTTCCTCGTGTTCCTTCTCGTTCTTCGAGTAGATGAGCACATCATCTATAAAGACTAGGACGAACTTGACAAGTATGGATGGAATGAAGGTGTTGGCAACGGAAGCGTGCGTTTCTTACGAATCACATAACACTGATCTATTTAGCAGATTATTTAGACAAATTCTATTCGCGTAATTATCACATGTATCATGCTCATAACTTGAATTTTAAACATGCTTTAGCACAAACAATTCCTAAAACATGCTTTCTACGGAGTTAGCCAATTTACCTTGATTCACTTAAGAATCGAAGATGGCTTCCGTCTTCTCCACGTGAAGATCTTGAGAACTCGACCTCGGATCTTCTGACTGGTGTCCCAGACTGTAGACTGATATTTGTGTGGGCAAATCTCACCAGTGTACTAGGACTTAAATAACGAAGACAGAAACCTGCTCACGGAAGGAGAGCAATTTTTTATCATTTCTCAATTATGAGGGGGACGAAAATTATGATGTGGAAAAAGTGTATTTTATGTCTCCTTTATTCTCCTATTTATATTAAGTCACGTATTGGGCCCAGTCAGGGATCTAAGGAAGAATTTGGACATGGTCTCACATAGTTAGATTTTTACTAATTAAATTGAACCCACAATTTAATACAAGCTTATATTGGAATATTACAAGCAGTCACTACAGAAGTAATATTGCACTGCCTTTCCAAATCCGAAATTACAAGTATTTCGGGTTTCCTTTTGTGTGTGTAATTCATTTCCCGTGCTTAAGATAGAAACATCCATTAAATAATCAATGTCTGCTATGGACTTAATTAATTAACATATTTTAATCTCCAAGAGTGGACTTAGCAAGAAACTCTTATTTATTATTCATAGAGTAATCAAACTCCAACTAGCTAGGTTCCGAATAATAAAACCTTGTTTCGAGCATGGATGTTATCAAACGAGACTCTCCTCGCGCACGATTCAACATAATAGCAATCCTAGAATCGCCAGATAATGATCACCACTACCCAATATACCTGGATGGTTGGGTGATGAAAAACCCGCACCTTTGGTAAGTCAAAGTAGTAGATACTCAATATCGTATGCTCAATGCTAACGTACATTGATTAAGAAATTAATTATCAACACCTCGTCTTTCAGTAGATAGCATAAAGACTCGTCTTGCTATTAGATCCATTCAGTGCTATACCACACCAACGTCATCTTATTTCAATAAGGCTTAGAAATAATCGGACTGACATTGCAACCTTTCACGATAAGTAGTCTAGGCCTATCTAGGTTGTGAAATTATTATTTTTCTTTGTTCAGGACTGACTGCGTACCTTAAATTGAGCGCAACCCACAACCGGTCTACTAAACAAAGACTTAAACTTTGTTATGTTTGCTAATACATTTAAATATGCAATAAGCATCCATTAAATGTAAATCATAACAACATCATGACAAAAATAATCTGTTGCATTCATTGGAAAATAATAATTAAAGTTTTACAGTATTCAATCACTCGAAAAAGGTGATTTCTAGTATACAAACCGTAACAATCTCCCACTTATACTCAAAACAGCTTTCGAGTATACAAGACAGTAGTGCACATGCCTAAATTTCTCACACTTATACTAAAAGCGGGTTGAGGTCTTGAATGAGTCGAACTCCCATCCCTTCAACGTGGCCCTCGAACGGTTTCACCGCCAATGCCTTTGTAAAAGGATCTGCCAGGTTGTTCTCTGACGCAATCTTAACCACTTGTATGTATCCTCTCTGCACTATATCCCTGATGATATGATACTTCCGTTCTATGTGTTTGTTCGCTTTGTGAGCTCTTGGGTCCTTCGAATTCGCCACAGCACCAGAATTGTCACAATAAACGGTGATGCTCTCGGGCAGATTCGTAACCACACCTAAATCCATAAGGAAGTTCTTGAACCATACTGCCTCTTTTGCAGCCTCCGAAGCGGCCACATACTCGGCTTCCATGGTCGAGTCCGCGATGCATTTATGCTACACACTCTTTCAAATTACGGCTCCACCTCCTAAGGTGAACACATATCCTGAAGTATATTTTCTCGAGTCCTGATCAGCTTGAAAGTCTGAGTCAGAGCTCGACTGCATTGTAAACAAGAGCATAGTCCTTAGTCCGTTTAAGGTACTTGAGTATGTTCTTTACGGCAGTCCAATATCCTTGGCCCGGATTAGACTGATATCTTGCCACCATGCCAACAACAAAGCAAATATCAGGTCTCGTACAAAGCATAGCATACATGAGACTTCCAACTTCCAAAGCATATGTAATCCTTCTCATTGCTTGTATCTTAGACGGCGTTTTGGGGCACATCTCTTGAGATAGATGGATGCCATGTTTAAAAGGTAAGAAACCTTTCTTGGCGTCCTACATGCTAAAATGACTAAGTACTGTGTTGATGTAAGGTTCTTGAGATAAGCACAACATCTTCTTGTCTCGATTCTGAAGAACCTTGATTCTGAGGATGTATCCCGCGTCTCCCATATCTTTCATCTCGAACTGATTTGACAACCATGTTCGTACTGATGACAACATCTTTTTATAAAACTAAGAACACTACATTCCCCTTTTCAACCTTCTTATACACGCAGCTTTCATTTGGGCACTTTTCGAATCCAAACTTTCAAACAGTCTGATCGAAACACTGGTTCCATGATCTAGATGTCTGCTTAAGACCATAAATAGTCATCTTAAGCTTCTAAACCATGTGTTCTTTGCCCTTTATGGCATATCCTTCGGGTTATTCCACGTAGATGGTCTCCTCAAGACCGCCGTTTAGAAACGCAGTCTTAACGTCCATCTGCCATACATCCCAATCCATATAAGCTGCAATAGACAATAGTATCCGGATCGATTTGAGCATGGCCACCGGGGAGAAGGTCTCATCGTAATCGACACCTTCCTTTTGGGTATACCCCTTGGCCACTAGTCTTGACTTGAAGACTTTAACTCGTCAATCGGGTCCACGTTTACGTTTATATATCCACTTACTCCCAATGGCAGTACAGCCTTCGGGTAGGGCGGACAAATCGTAGACGTCTTTGTCTATCATAGATTGTAGTTTTGAATCCATTGCTTTCACCCATTCGCAATGATCGACATCTGCCAGCGCCTCCGCAAAGTTCCAGGGATCTAATACATTGCTGTCCGGGGAGTGATCCATAGATTCCCCCAAACCAATGTATCTATCGGGCTCATGAGAGACCCTCCCACTGCGGCGCAGCACTACAATGTTTAGAGTAGAAGTTGAAATTTTGGGAATTGTTTGTACACTTGGTACTCGTTCTTGGTTAATGGAACTTGTGACAGAAGTTAGCTCTTCAAGAGCCACTTCACTGCTGGGTTTATGATTCATTATATAGTCTTCTTCTAAGAATGTGGCGTGAGTGCTCACAATAACTTTCTTATCTCGGAGACTAAAGAATTCATAACTTTTCGTCCCTCTGGGGTACCCTATAAACAAACATACCTCCGTCCTTGATCCTAGCTTAGTTGGATCATTTTCCAATACATGAGCCGGGCAACCCCAAATCTTGAGATGTGCTAGATTGGGCTTGCGCCCAGTCCATAACTCATAAGGTGTAGTAGGTACGGATTTCGACAGTAAATTGTCTAATACATGGCTTGCAGAAAGCAAGGCATGTCCCCAAAACGAAATAGGTAGTCGTGCATAACTCATCATCGATCGTACCATGTTTAACAAGGTCCTGTTCCTTCTTTCAGCCACGCCGTTCTGCTGGGGCGTGCCCGGCGCAATCAGTTGGGATTCAATTCCCGACTCTGATAAGTAGTCCAAAAACTCGGCACTGAGGTATTCGTCTCCACGATCAGATCGCAGGCATTTGATACTCTTACCATGATGCTTCTCCACTTGAGCCTTAAAGTTCTTGAACTTGTCAAAAGACTCTGACTTGTGGGTCATCAAATAGACATATCCAATTTTCGAGAAGTCATCAATGAACGTGATGAAGTATCGAAAACCACCTCTTGCTTCAGTAGACATTGGTCCACATACATCGGAATGAACGAGCTCAAGTACTTCCTTGGCCCTATTGCCCTTAGCCTGAAAAGGCCTCTTGGTCATCTTGCCTTCTAAGCATGACTCACACTTATGAAAAGGTTCCTCCTCTAGACCTTTAATAAGATCTTGTTTAACAAGAGAATGGATCCTCCTTTCATTGGCATGATCAAGTCTAAAGGTGCCATAAGTACGTTTCGTTCATTGAACTTGAAGGTTCCTTTCGTTTCTTTGAAATTTTCGATGTTGTATTGAGTTCTGATTTGCGATTATTAAATTGTGTTGATGTGATTGTGTACAGATCGTTTTCCATGATACAACGACAGACATAAGAACCATCTTTCTTAATAACGCTGTTGTCATTAAAAGAAATCAAATATCTCAAAAACTAACTTAGAAACTGAAATTAAATTTCTTCTAAAAGAAGGTATCAATAAAACACCTTTCGAATGATTGGATACTGTAAAACTCTTTGCTTCAGTAGACCAGTTGTGGTCGTCGTCCAATTTAAGGTAACACGGTCAGTTCTAAACAAAGAAAAATAAGAATTTCACAACCTAGATAGGCCACACTACCTATCGCGAAAGGTTGCAATGTCAGTCCGATTATTTCTAAGTCTTATTGAAATAAGATGACGTTGGTGTGGTATAGCACTGAATGGATCTAACAGCAAGACGAGTCTTTATGCTATCTACTGAAAGACGAGGTCTTGATAATTAATTTCTTAATCAATGTACGTTAGCATTGAGCATACGATATTGAGTATTTACTACTTTGACTTACCAAAGGTGCGAGTTTTTCGTCACCCAACGATCCAGGCATATTGGGTAGTGGTGATCATTATCAAGCGGTGCTAGGATTGATATTACGTCGAATCGTGCGCGAGGAGAGTCTCGTTTGATAACATCCACAAGAGGAGCTCGAAACAAGGTTTTATTATTCGGAACCTAGCTAGTTAGAGTTTAATTACTCTATGAATAATAAATAAAAGTTTCTTGCTAAGTCCACTCTTGGAAATTAAAATATGTTAATTAATTAAGTCCATAGCAGACAATAATTAATTAATGGATGTTTCTATCTTAAGCGCGAGAAATAAATTAAATGCAATTAAAGGAAACCCGGAATACTTGTAATTTTGGATATGGAAGGCAGTGCAATATTACTTTTATAGTGGCTGCTTGTAATATTCCAATATAAGCTTATATTAAATTGTGGGTTCAATTTAATTAGTAAAAAGCTAATTGGGTGTGGCCTGATCCAAATTCTTCCTTAGATCCCTGACTAGGCCCAATATGTGACTTATATAAATAGGAGAATAAAGGAGACAGAAAACACAATTTTTCCTATCCAAATTTTCGTCCCCCTCTAGAGAGAGAGAGTTAGAAATTTGTGCTTCCTCCGTGAGCAGTTTCTGTCTTCGTTATTCAAGTCCTAGTACGTTGGTGATATTTGCCCACACAAATATCAGCGTATAGTCCGGGACACCAGTCAGAAGGTCCGAGGTCGAGTACTGAAGATCTTCACGTGGAGAAGACGCAAGCTATCTTCTATTTTTGATCGAATCAACGAGGTAATTTGGCTAACTCCGTAGTATGCATGTTTTAGGGATTTTATATTCTAAAGCATGATTTTAATTCAAGTTATGAGCATGATACATGTGATAATTACGCAAATAGAATTTGTCTAATTAATCTGCTAAGTAGATCAAATTTATGATCTTACCATGATGCTTCTCCACTTGAGCCTTAAAGTTCTTGAACTTGTCAAAAGACTCTTACTTGTGGGTCATCAAATAGACATATCCAATTTTCGAGAAGTCATCAATGAACGTGATGATGTATCGAAAACCACCTCTTGCTTCAGTAGACATTGGTCCACATACATCGGAATGAACGAGCTCAAGTACTTCCTTGTCCCTATTGCCCTTAGCCTGAAAAGGCCTCTTGGTCATCTTGCCTTCTAAGCATGACTCACACTTATGAAAAGGTTCCTCCTCTAGACCTTTAATAAGATCTTGTTTAACAAGAGAATGGATCCTCCTTTCATTGGCATGACCAAGTCTAAGATGCCATAAGTACGTTTCGTTCATTGAACTTGATGGTTCCTTTCGTTTCTTTGAAATTTTCGATGTTGTATTGAGTTCTGATTTGCGATTATTAAACTGTGTTGATGTGATTGTGTACAGATCGTTTTCCATGATACCACGACAGACATAAGAACCATCTTTCTTAATAACGCAGTTGTCATTAAAAGAAATCGAATATCCATCAAAAACTAATTTAGAAACTGAAATTAAATTTCTTCTAAAAGAAGGTATCAATAAAATATTCTTCAAAATAAAAAATCTATCACTACTAAAGCGCAAATAAACGTCTCCCACTGCGTAGAGATAGAGGCCCTTGACGCCGAATCGTGTTATCCCTTTCGTAAGAATTTCCTTTTGTGTGTGTAAATAGTAAGGCCCAATAAATCGCGGCTTCAGTTCGCCCTTGAGCTACGAGGAGAGACCCCAATCAATTTTGGACCGAAAGATCCAGAATGCGAGAAATAAACCTGTTGCTTTTGTGAAGGTACTTTGGAAAAATCATAGGCATGAAGAAGCCACGTGGGAGAATGAGTATAAGATGATGGAATTGTACCCAGAACTCTTTACTTGAGAGTAACAAATTTCGGGACGAAATTTCTGTTAAGGTTGGTAGGATGTAACGCCCCACTTTTTGAACCCTAATTTTCGAACCATAAAGTACTTGCAATTAGTGCTTTAATGTCGCGAAGTCCGTGAATTAATTGTCGAAGGGAATTGTTGTTGGATACTGTACGTGACCTAATTTTGAGTTGGAATTTTGACTTGGTCAACTTTGTGAAATACGTGCTTCTTTGAATATTTGACGTGGGGTGAAATTAAATGTTTGTGAATAATTGATAATTTATTTTAGAGCTCGAAATTGTGAAGTAAATCACAATGCGGATTTTAAATCATTCCTGTCCGTGAGGAATATTTATTGGACTCAACCCGCGAGTTGGATCGGATAAATTGAGTAAATAATATAAAAATCCAGTCTGTGATAAATAAATTGTGTACTACATAATTTAATTAAAATACAAAGGACCGTGAATTAAACAAATCAAATTAAATCCTCTTCCTGTTGACTTGGTCACCAAGTCGATAATTCAATTTAATTAAAGATTCTCCGAAATTTTTCTCCTCCGTGATGAGGTATTCCTCCTCCGTAATCTGCAAATAAAATATTAAATAAATTCAATTTAATTCAAAAAAAAGAAAAAATCGAAAACCTCCCTCCACCCACGTCTACAACCGTTCCTTCTCTCCCTCCCTAAATCCCTCCCACAACCAAACCAAATCATCTTCCTCTATATTATTCACGGCACAATCAAATTTCTCCTATTCATTCTCTACAACAAGAAAAACAAGCTTTATTTTCTGCACTTCAATTCAAGGTAATTGTGCTGAAGTTCCCTCTAGATCTCATGATTCAAACCAACTCATTTAATCTTCTTCCGGCAGAAACCGAGAACCCAACACGAAGGAGGGAGCTACCGGTTGTTCTTTCGAAATCTGTTCAAGGTATACTCCCTCCCAATTCCAATTCCTATCATGTTCAGCATACTAGAGCATACCTTATAGTTTGGAATTCAAATATCTGCTAGAACATATCACTTTGTTGCATCAATCGAAACTCGAAATCAAAGTAAAAATAAATCAAAGAATTGAACCTTATTTCACTAAATCAAAAATTAAGAACTCATCTGGCCGGGCTGTTTCGGGGTAAATCGGGGCAACGGTTTGCGGCGGAGGTTTACCGACGGACACTGCCGTCGGCGGCGACAGCAGCGTCTCCTGGCGGTGACGGCGACGCACGGCTAGGCCGCTGCCGTCTGAATCAGAGACGACGATTGACAGCCGTCGGAAATGGTGGCGCGCGGCTGACAACGGTAGCGGCGCGAATTGGAGGTCTCGCCGGCGAAGGAAGGAATTTGAGTTGGGATTGATAAATGGTTGTGCGCTGATTCGGGGATTTGTTATTTCTAATTTGAGTTGGGGTTAATGAAGAAGCCGAAGTAGAGAGAGAAACGAAAGTGGAAGTCAGGGAGTATATATATTGATAACTAAGTCTAAATCCTTTCTTCTGTTTTCTTTTTTTTGTTCTTTGATTCTTCTTTTTAATTTTGTGTTAATGAGCTTGGACTAATGAAGTTTAAAATGGAGGGGCTCTTTTACTTCTTACCAAACGTTTGTCTTGGGCCATTGTATTTTTATTGATTTGGGGTCAAATTCTTTGACTTGGGCTTGAGACTTAATTAATTGTGGGACTCCGAGTAGCAAATCTAATTTCACGAACCTGTCTTGAGGAAGAAGGGGAGTATTGATAACTACGGCATGAGAATTTTCTGAAGACTTGGGCGGCTGCCGAATAATCGAAAACCGAGAAAAACGAGATAAACAACTTTAATTGGGGAAGCATGTATTATTTATTTATTTATTTATTTGAAATGTGTTTTGATTTATGTATTATCTAAATGTTAAAGGTGAATCATCGCAAGTGAAACGTGATACCAAGGGGAAGAAAGTACTTGAGAATTAAGCAGTCGAGGTGGGCTTTCTTTTAAATAAGGACAACGTCCTAAATATTTTTATCGATGGAAATGAAACTGTATTTATCATGCCGTAATTTGTGTTTTTACGTGCCTATCTGGTATGGCTATGTGCCATTGTTATATAAATCGAATTCGGGTCCTCGTAGGGCCGCAAACCCTACCTGGACTAGTGTACACCTATGGTAGATCGTGTGCTAGCTACGGGCTGGCCGGTCTAGTGGCTTGGTTTGTGGCCACATTCCAAGTCATGTATTGGCAGATATGGCGAACGTCTATGGAAAAATGACTGATCAGTCGAATTTTACAATGGGAAATGATTTTGAGTGCCTCGGGTATTTCTAAAGCTAAACCCCGATGGTTACTTGTGAATGGCATGATAAATTACTCTTTATTGAAAATGTTTTCGGCATGAGCCCATTGAGTATTCTTAAAATACTCAGCCCTGCATGTGTTTTCCCTATGTGCAGGTTGAGCGGCGACGAGGATGTGGTGGTGTTGAGCAAATGAAATTTTAAGATACTATTGTTGTTTTGAACCTTGAGTGTCGTTGTGTCTTCACACATGACGTCACTCTCTCTCTTGGTCGTTTTCGCTGTGATATTGATTACACTTATTATTTATTGGGCTTGCAAACTTAAATCTGTTGGATATTTAATACTTGAGATTTCGTTGGATAATAATATTAAACTCTTGGTTATTTAATTGGATGGTCCAACTTGTGTTGAAACCCTAATCTTTTTTTGTCTTTTATTAAATTCTCTTAATCACGATCGCCCGTATTTATTAACCCTAAAGGGCGGTCGTGACACCTCGTCCTTCAGTAAATAGCTAAGAATGATATATCTACATTGTTAGATTCATTCAGTGTTATATCACACCATTGTCATTAGTTGTCCTAGCGTAAGGAAACTTGTAGACTGACTCTGCTATTCTGCATGATCAGGTAGCAAAAAACTATCTAGATTGTGAAATACTGTTTTACTTCTATAAAGAACCGTCTGCGTCACATTATGTGATGACATGTTTCACGATTAGTCTACATGCAGAAGAATTATACTCCATCCATCTCATAATATAGATGTCACACAATTTCCTTTTTAGTTTGTCTTCCAAAAGATGTCACATTTTCTTTTTGAAAATCTATTTCTCTCACATTTATATAAATATGCTATTTTCTCTCTATTTGAAACACAAAACAATACTTTCTCGGTCCCACAAGAATATGCACTTTCTAATTTGGAAACTCTTTTATCTCGAATGAGGTGGGACCCATTCTCCGCTAACAATACTTTAATTACTTTTTCCCTCTACATGTCTCTTGCTTTAACAATTTTTGCATTAAAACCCGTGTCGAACCCAAAATTGCATATTATTTGGGGACTGAGGAGTATCTCCTAAAATCTCGTGTCATTACCCCCAAGTGTGGCATCTATCATAAGACAGATAGAGTACTTATTTGGATCTTATACATTTAAATCTTTAAGGAACAGTATAACCCACATTCTACTATGTATTTTCATTTACTTTTCTAGCCAAACAATTTTTTAAAATTCATATAAATCAAATAGAGTATGAGATTTCAAGGGAGTATATCTTTTTAAATATTTCATATAAACTAATAGTCATGTTTCAACAAAAAATCCCGCTTATCATGATTCTACACTTAATCTCCAAAATCATTTTCCATATACATTCCATATGTTCCATTAAAAATGAAATGTTTCCTAAAATGAAAACATTATTATCTCATTTTTTTATCTCTCTTACTTTATTCTCTCATCATTAACTCACAAAACAACAATGCATAAAATCTCGTGCCGAAAAACAAATACTTTGCTAATGGAAATGAGGGAATATATTGTATTACTCCATTTGTTCTCAAAGAGTATGAACTATTTTTTTCGTCCATCCCTAAAAAGTTACGAACTTTCTATTTTTGGAAAATCCAAACAACATATAATGTAGACCCACTCTCTACTAATACCATTACAATAATGTAGACCCACTCTCAACTAATACCATTACAATAATGTAGACCCACTCTCAACTAAAACTATTTCCACTACCATTTCTCTCTCTTTTACTTTTTCCCTAACTTATTAAAATTCGTACATAACTCATTGTTCATACTCTTTGGAGACGGAAGATATTAAGTATCTCCTACAAACTATTCTATTCCATATTACAGTTAAAGAAGAAAAAAATCACGATTGCAACATAAAATCTCGATTCTATTTTGAAATCTTCTAAACTTTTTCATGTACTATGTTATTTTGTCTTACTAAATATTTTCTCCGAATTAACTTTTTAAATTGTTAACTCTAGTAACTCATCAATGCAGTATATTAAAAATGTTAACACGGTGAAATTTTAGTCAAAATATAATGTGAACACAATATATGGAAATATCAACAAAATTATGTGTTAACATTTTAATATTATCGTATTGATATTTTCAATACACTGCGTTGATGAGTTAGCTGAGTTAACAACTTGAAAAGTTAGCAATTGATCAACCTCCACTAATATATATTTAATTTTTGTAGAATTAAAAAGAAAAATGTCTCATATAGAATAGCAACCGGTTCCGGATCAAACTTGGATAATATTTCATGGAAGGAAGGAATAGCTTAGTTAGAGCATCTGCATCGCTATCTCAATGCGGGCTCGGTCTCCTCTAGGCGAGACGAGACAACATCGAGACGGTGATGCGGATGCTCCGTCTCGTCCCGTCGCGTCCCACGTCCCTCCGAGGAGAGGAGGTTGGCGAGCTCCCGGGCGTTCGTGACGCCTACTCATCGGCCCGCGAGTGGGCGTTGTTTATATTCGTTGAATTTTTTTTTTAAATTGTAAAAAAAATCGAAAAAAAATTCCCCCAAAAATTACTAGCCGTTTTCTTTTTCCAATATTTTAATTTTTTTTCTATTTTTTTAAGCTCCCAATCACTTCTATAAATAATAGGATTTCAATTATATATTTTTCGTATTTTCGGATGTTGTAATTTTCGTGGTTTTTAATGATTTTATGAATTATTAGTATTAATTTAATATTTCAATGAAATATTAATTTAATTTGTTGGAAATAAAAATAAAAAATGAAATTCAATAAATAGTTAAGGGATGAGATGGTTAAAAGATAGAGGGATGCATGTACGGTATCTTAACTAAGATATGAGGTAAAAAGTGCAGTGGGTTCCATAAATAGTGAAGATTAGACGGTATTGAGACAGAGACGACATGGACGACCTTACATTAAATCCAAAAATTCCATACTTCAAAAAAGTAAAATATATATAGTCAAAATGAAAAATCCAACTGATCAGAGACACCTCGCTAACTTCAACTTGTAGTGCGACGACGACAATGGCGACGCCGGCGACGAATCCTCCGATATCTCAACAGCCGCATGGAACAAATCCGACAGATAATTCCCCAAATTGTCCGGCGAAAACCTAACCAAAACCTCCAGATTCCACTCTTCGTTCTCAATTGCCACGTAGCAGCTCTCATAAAACCGCCGGTACGCCGGAACAACCTTCCGCGCGATCGACATTTTTATCTCGTCGCGCAGCTTCGGATCCGGCACGCTCCACGCGCTCTGCTTTTTGCACGCCGCCTGGAAAGCCGTTTTGAATCTCCTGAAATGCTCCTTGCACGCGGCGGCGGGGGACGATTCCGCCTCCGCAACCGCCGGCAGCGCCGCCATCACCTTCGCCCACGCGACCGACTCGTAGCTCCCGGCGTAGAGCTTCACCTTCTTCTCCTGATTCGACAGCCATTCCTCGCCGAGGAGTAATCTCAGGGAGGTTGCTGCGGCTCTGTCGACAACGAATTGGAGGTTGTTGGCGAGGAAGAGGTAGGAAAGCCCTATGTCTTTGTAGATCTCTGCTTTTTTGTCTAGTTTGCAGAGGAGGACGAGAATGATCCACGCGATTCGACTCGCTACTCCGGAATTGGGGGTAGGGCTCGCGCTGTCGAAGTAGGATTCAGGAAAAGGCGATTGAGCGGCGGAGTCGTCGCCGGAGATAATATCGGAGAGCGTTCCGGCGCGATCCGCTAGCAGAGCGACGTAATCCATCACTTTGTAGGTCAGCGGATGAATTCCGCCGCCGGCAGGGGGCGTTTTCGACGCGTTTTTCTGAATCGACGAGACGAACTCGGCGAGGATCGCTTGAGTCGACTCGGTAAGCTTCTGGATTGAGGCGAGCGCCTGCGATTTCATCGGCGAAAGCGTTTCGTACGAAAAAATAGACTCGATTTCCGGCCAGAGATCGGAGATGGTCTCGAACAGGTTAATGAGGAGGACAATCTTCTCCGGCGATGCCTTGGTTTTAGCGACGACCTCTGGAAATCGGAGCAGATTCATCCCTGCTTCCATGGTTGTATGCGCGATACATGTTTGATTCATTGTGTCTGAGACCGCAAAAACACGATCACACAGCACTTTCTCGCCTCGGAAGATGGATTTCACCGCGATTTTCGCGGCAAAAATCCATTTGTCGACGTAACGCTGCAGGGATTTATGATCTAATCTCATAATCTGAGACGGATTGTAGGTTCTGATGCCAAGGCGATACACCTCTTCATCAACAATGGATTTCCTCGTGACTCTGTAAATGTTTCCGCACTCCTTGCTATATCCACAAGCAATCATTGTCTCTGCAATCATTTTCAAATCCGTCATGGCTCGGTCGAGCAGCAGGGAATCTGCATCCTTGTTGTCGTCCTCCTCGGAGTTGCTGAAGGAGAGCGACCTCGGGGAGAGACGGGAGGAGCCGCTGGAGACGGATTGAGGGGTCAAGCAGTCCCTGTTTGCGGAGAGGATGTAAAAGAACTCCTTCTCGAGGCGAAGCATGGCCAGTTTGATGAGATTGTTGGCTTCCGCGAGGAGGTGGGAGTAGGGGCGGTGGGCGATGAGGAAATGCATCGCGGTGCGCAGCTCCTCGACGCAGGCGATGAATTCCTGCGCTTGGGGTTGGTTTTGGTGGAAGATGGAGGTGAATTTTTGGGTGGGGTCCCATTTGGCGATTAGGTTTGTGGCGTTTTGGATGGTTGCTTGGGTGGGAGTGAGAGAGAGGTTGTTTGTGAAGTCTGGGATTTCAGAGAGGGAGAGGAGAGCGGCCATAGTCATGCGGCCAGTTGTGATTGCCATTTTGGAGTTGGGATTGTGATGAAGAGTTGATTATATGATATGATTGTTCTGGGATAGGAAGAGTTGGAGTGAGTTAGTGGTTAATATAGAAGAAAGGGAGGGGGTTGTAGAAGTTCGGTGGAGTTGACATTTGACTGACTCAGTTGGATGCTGGAATTTGGAAGTCAGTAGTCTCCATTTTTTATGTAGTTCAAAAGTTTTTCTGATTTTGCGGGCTCATGTGGTCGCGACGTTATGTTAGTCTTGTTAAAATTATTTTGTAACTAGAGGTTATTATTAATTTTATAATATTTTTTTCGTTTGTGCTATTTTCAAAAGTCCAATTTGTGACAACGTATGTATATTGGCGCCCCTGTCAAGATTATACTCCCTCGACACCAAATAAATATGCTAGGGTAGATTGTTATGACAATATTTTGGGTATGTTGCGACATTCCAAAGTGGTATACGAGTCTAATATCTAGTTACCATAAAGTAGATTGTTATCATAAATAAAAATAACTCAAGTATGTTGCGACATTCCAAAGTGATATACGAGTCTAAGAGCATCCACAACCGTGCTCTTGCCAGCGGCACGGTTGTGGGCTCGGGCGGTACTATTCATGCCTGCTCTCTGGCAAGAGCACAACACCCACAACTGTGCTCTTCCGCAAGGACGAGCACAATTAATATAAAATTCAATTACACAAAAACATTTTCATAATACTAAAATTCATTAAAAAAACCACAATAAAAATAACAAATTACAAATAAAATAAAAAGACATAATTAAAATCCTAAAAATTAAAAATTACATAATTAAAATACTAAAAATTAAAAATTACATAATTAAACTCCTAAAAATTAAAAATTACATAATTATTGGCTAATATAACCCGAGGAAGACTACGCATCCGGCGGCATCAACCCCAATTGTTTTTGGAGACCCAATATCATGGACTCGTGCGTTTGAAGTTGCGTGGGGGTCATAGTTGACCTATCGGCCATATTGAGTTGGGCCAAAAGGGCCCACAACGAGTTGTTCGGGGGTGGAGGTGGAACATAGGGTGCGGGTTCGGGAGCAGGGGCAGATGGAGTCGCGG
The DNA here is from genome assembly GCF_004379255.2 of Salvia splendens. Taxonomy (NCBI): domain Eukaryota; kingdom Viridiplantae; phylum Streptophyta; class Magnoliopsida; order Lamiales; family Lamiaceae; genus Salvia; species Salvia splendens. The sequence goes on from NC_056038.1 coordinate 18,556,992, forward strand.
CGCGACGTCGTTCGGCCGCCGCCTTCTTCCTACCTTGCGGTCGGCGTCGGGAACCGCTTGGTTGGGCATCGGGGCTACCCAAGTTAGCTTCGGCGAGTTGGCTAGCCACTTCTTCGCCGGCGTCGGATAGGGATGCCGACCATGAGCGTTTGGAGGAGCCGCTAGAGGAGGATGTTATGCCTCCCTTATACTTCGGGTGCGTCCGCGTCTCCTGCCAAACGTTAAGATAATTGAACGACTTACCGTTCATGGATTGGTAGGTGCTCAGCGAGGCGGTGATGATGTCGACCTCGCTTCGGCCGCTCCCGGCATTCCGGGACTCCTGGATGAAATAGCCGTTGAACTTGCCAATTTCTTCGTTGGCTCGGCCGATGCAGTTGCGCACCATACTCTCGTTGCGCTCGATCGTTCCCGGCGGCCGGTGTGCATTGTACCGGCTAGAGACGCGCCACCAAAAGTGATCGCCGGATTGGTTCGTTCCAACCACCGCATCTTCGGAGATTTCCAAGTACGCCTTGAACAATCTTTCCATCTCCGCCGGTGAGTACGGTGTGCGGACACCGGCGCGAGATGGAGGATTCGGCATTTGGGAAGGGGCGCGAGGCCTAGGCTCCGGTGTCCACCCGTAGCGCCCATCGGAGGCACCTTGATCGTCGATTGGGTATGGCCGGTAGCCACTCGGAACGCCCGAATCTTGGGTGAGAGGAGGGGCCGAATATTCCGTTTCCGGACTATGAAACGGTTGCGAACCGAACCATTCGGGGTTCCAACCGTGAGAGCCGCTTGGGTTGTCGTCGTTACCGGACATAGTGGTGTTGTAGGGTGTGAGAGGAAGATGAAATGGATATGAGAGATTGATGATGAGAATTGTGTAGTGAAAGTGTGAATTTTTTGGAGTGAAATTGGGGGTATTTATAGATGAAAGTGTGTATTTTTGGGGTAAAAAAAATAAAAAAAAAATTAAAAAGTGGGGAAAAACGGTTATAAACGGATATAATTTTTTGGGGAAGTGAAATTTTTTTTTTTTATTTTTTATCGATTTTTTTAATAAAAATCCGATTTTTTAAAAAAAAAATAAAAAAATGTTTGAAACCAACGGCTATGCCGTTGGCGAATCGGAGACCGCCACGTGTGCGTCCGCTGGCACGGACGTGCTCGATACATCGAGCAGCGCCGTGCCAGCGGCGCGGTTGCAGCGGTGGCGGTCCTTCGCCTTGCCGCTGGCACGGACGGCGGTGGCGCCAACCGCCACCGCTGCGGATGCTCTAATATCTTGGGATGGAGGGTATTCTATATTTCTTTTTTTTGTTTGTTCCATAGAAATAGTCTATATCTAGTTATGACAATATTTTTCTTCTTTCTTACTTTATCATTTATGAACCCATCACCAGGGACGGATCTATATGGCTTTGACAAGGGGCAAATGCCCCACCTAGAAAAAATTCATGTATGCTATTTTTAATAATTAATTTTATTTTTTTAAATAACCTTTATTTTGCCCCTTCTTAATGTACTAAAATATCTTTATGTATATTTTTGCCCCACCCATGTAGAATTTCTGGCTCCGTCCCTGCCCATCATCCCCTCTACACAATTTCAACTACCATTTCTCATTTTATCTTACTTTACTAATTATACATTAAAATCCGTGTCAACTTTAAATGACGTATTTCCAAGGGAGGGTATATTATATCTGATGATTAGCATATCATCTTCATTTGTGTAATTATTTTAAATCTAGACAAGTCTTAATGTTTCATATGTATAACTATTTTAAATCTAGACAAGTCTTAATGTTTTATATTTGAGATTATATTTCACTATTTGTCTAATATATTGAACATATCATTAAATATTGAACTTAGGTGATCAATTCAATCTATCACTGAAGTCAACCCTAATTATGTCGGGAAATGACCAAGCTTATTTATTTTTCTATCACAGAGCCTATCGCGAAATCTATTTGACTTAGGAATTTTAATAGGATTATTTTATGATCAGGTTTCAGTTTTTGAATTCGCAAATCCTCTAATGTCAACCAATCCAAATACACTCACCTAAACACATTCTTCCCGGAAGTTTCTTCCACATTTCACAAAATTTTATACTCCAGTGTTTATTAATAAAAGATAAATACAAATGTGAACAAGTGCTATAAAGTTGTTGAATGACATCTCGTTTGCTTAACTGATTAAAACGTCATATCTGCGATGAAATTTCTAAACATACATGCATGTGTTCAAATGCAGTCTACCCACAGTGTATCTCTATGTGATTCTACACGAGAACTAGTGTGGAAGTCTTGATCAATTTTGTAGAAATATGTGACTGGAAAAGAAATATGTGACTGGAATATTTTCTTTTCCATATATCCGTGGTAGGATGATGCCATAACTCTTATAACTTGGTGATGGAGTGCGTACTAAACAAGCCCAACAGCAATGACGGCCCATCAGCCCAAAGCCCAAGGAAGAGTATGAGTTCGGCATTACCAAAGAGTTCGGCCTCAGCCTACAGCTCGGTAAAAGCCAACCTATCAAGCTCTGCTCTCAGGTCGGCATCAAGCTCTACTCTCAGATCGGCAACCAAAGCAGGAGTATGAGTTCGGCATTACCAAAGAGTTCGGCCTCAGCCTACAGCTCGGTAAAAGCCATCCAATCAAGCTCTGCTCTCAGGTCGGCATCAAGCTCTACTCTCAGATCGGCAACCAAAGCAGTTCGGTCTCAGTATTCGACCGAACAAGGAGTTAGTGGACCCATACAGGATGTCCAACACACCCACTACCACGTGGTGTCAACTCAGGCCACGATCGTAGGCCATGACCTACGCTACATCCACGATCTTAGGCCATGACCTACACGACATCCACGACTTAGGGTGGTGATGCAAGCCACGATCTTAGTTCAAGATATAAATAGAACTTAGATCAGATAGAAGAAGGTTAAGCTCTCTAGAGATAAAACACCATATAGCAAATAGCAAGTTTGTATTTGTAAGCTGTAGAAAACAGATCAAGCAATACAACTCTGCCCCCTTTTCTTCCCGTGGACGTAGATTTACCTCAGTAAATCGAACCACGTAATTTCTTTGTGTCATAATCTTCATTCTCTACCAGCATTTACTAACGTCAGAAATTCGCGGATCCATCACTGGCGCCGTCTGTGGGAAACAGAGAACAAAATTTGTGATAAAGCGAATTTTTGATCCATTTTTTCCACCCAAAAAATGCATACCAGATCGCAGAGTACCCGTATTCCTGCCCGTGAGAACCAGGAGGAAGCCAATCCATCCCATAGGTCTGGAAAACAGCCTAGGGATAAATCCACCACCAGTTCTCATGGCGAAGGAACAGGCCGCTCCAAAAATCGTCCCACTGAGTCTTCCCAGCAGCCTGATTTGAATGAGGCTGTCAAGCTGTTCTTGGCTGAGAAGCAGGATGAGTTCTTAGCCTTCCTGCAAAAGAGCCAAGAGCCGAAGACGAAAACGGAGGATTCTCCTTCCTCATCCAGACATGAAAGTCACTACCGCAGTAGTGCCGTGTCTTCCAGGAAGAAGAATCCTCAACCCCGACATATTCCTGTTCTTCCTCGGTACCGGAATCACAGGAGAACTCAATCTCCTCCATACCGACGAGATATCGGATTCGCCGTGTACGGAGCACTGAAGACTCCGTTCTCGGACGACATCACCCGAACTCCCCTACCACAGAACTACCGAACTCCGTCGATGACTTACGACGGGCTCGTGGACCCTCACGATTTCTTGGGGCGCTATCAGTATAACATGGCGAACCAGGGTCTCAACGAGGTCCACATGTGCAAGCTGTTTCCCGAGCTGCTCATCGGGAACGCGAGAAGGTGGTTCGATAGCCTCCCCCAGGGCAGCATCAGATCTTACCGAGATCTAATGGATGCCTTCCACAGGAGGTTCTTTCAGAAAGCGGAAGCCCGAATCACTTCGGCTCAGCTGCTTTCCATTCGTCAAGGTCGCGACGAAAAAATCAGCGACTTTATGACAAGATTCCACAAGGAATGCCTGCAAGTAGACGATCTCAACGATCTGCTTGTCATCTCGGCATTCCAAAATGGAATCCTGCCCGGAGCTCTCTACAGGAAGCTCGTTGAGTGCGGTCCGCAGACAGCTCAGGAAATGTGGGACATTGCGGACCAGTACTCCCGGGCCGATGAGGCAGACCGTCGCAAACGGTCGTTAGACAGCTCATCGTCCCGAGGAGACAGGAGGAAGCCCGATCATAGCGATCAGGGACATCCTCGCCGAACTCCTTTTGGCGATTAGGGACATCCTCGCCGAACTCCTTTTGAAAGGATTCAAAGGACTCCGGTGCAAGACAGATTGGGACCCCGTCTCAATCCCGAGAAGCCGCCCGCTCAGTTCGTACCGCTGAACAAGCCGAGAGCGGAAATTTTCGAACTACACTCTGACCTGTTCGAAAAGCCAAAGCGGATGACGAAATCTGCCGCGCGCCGACCCCAGGATAACTACTGCTCCTACCATCAAGACCACGGTCACGATACCGAGGAGTGCAGAAACTTGGCTGCAGGTATCGATGTTCTTGTGAGGGCAGGGACATTGAAAAAATACCAAAACAAGCAGTCAAAGAAGAATAAGAAGCAGAGAGGTGCGAACTGCGCTCCTCAGGATCCGAAAAGGCAGCCGGATCCCGAAGACGATGACGAGCCGCAATATGATGGAGTAATCCTGACTATTGACGCTCTCCCTGCCGGGAAGACCAAGTCGTCCCTGAAGTCAGAGCGCAGAGGCTCCAATCGAGAAGAGCCAACGCATAAAAGGCTGAAGCAGGACGAAGTGATTACGTTCTCGGATGCTGATCCCGTCCCGGCCATCTCTCCTCACCAAGACGCCATTGTCATCCAAGCCGGAGTGGCAAACAAACTGATCCACAGGGTGTTTGTGGATACAGGAGCGTCAGTCAGCATTCTTTTTAAAGAGTGCTTCGACAAACTAGAAGTGGACCCAGCTCGGCTCAGCCCGGCTCCGCTTCCCCTGAAGAGCTTCGCCCAGGAGGACACCCGCCCTGAAGGTATTATCAGCCTTCCGATCACGGTGGGGAAAGCGCCTACTAGCTCCAGTACGATGATTGAGTTTTTCGTGGTGAAAGCTCGGTCCCCGTACAACGTCATCCTGGGAAGAGACTGGCTCAACACAGTTCGGGCCATTTGCTCCACTTATCACCTCACCATCAAGATCCCTACTAAAGGAGGGATAGCGGTCATCCGAGGTGACCAAAAGAGAGCAAAGGAATGTCTGCAAATTGCGCTTAGAAGTGCCGAGCAGTCAGATCGGCACCACCAAGCATAGCAATCACAGCAGCCGGAGTCAGAGGCAATGACCGAAGTCATACCGGAGCCGAATTCGATGACAGTTCAGCTGTACGAAGACGATCCATCCAGAACGGTTAAGATCGGCTTCGCGGGAACGCCTCTACTTCGGGAAAAAACCATCCAGCTCCTCAAGGAGTACAAAGACGTCTTTGCATGGTCTCCGTTGGACATGACCGGAGTGCCCCCCGAGGTAATCACTCATCGTTTAAATATTGATCCTTCGGTCCGGCCGATAAAACAGAAGCAAAGACTCTTTGCGGCAGAACGAAGTCAAGTCATCCATGACGAAGTCCGTCAATTATTGAAGGCGGATGTGTTATTCGAAGTGAAGTATCCTTCGTGGGTGGCCAATCCTGTCATGATCAAGAAAAAGGAAGGAGGATGGCGGATGTGCATAGATTTCACCGATCTAAATAAGCACTGTCCCAAAGATTGCTATCCCCTTCCGAACATAGATAAAAAAGTAGAAGCTCTGATAGGCTTTGAAATTTTTTGTTTTCTTGATCTATACAAAGGATACCATCAGGTTTTAATGGATGAGATTGACGCTTCAAAAACGGCCTTCATTACTGATTTCGGCATTTTCGCTTATAAAAAGATGCCATTCGGTTTGAAGAATGCCGGAGCCACTTATCAAAGGATGGTAGACAAGCTTTTTCGGCACCTGATTGGAAAGGAGGTCGAAGTGTATGTTGACGATATAGTCGTCAAGAGCAAAAGCACCTCGGAGTACGAGCACAACCTCAAGTCCACTCTCGACGTGCTCAAGAAAGCCAACCTCAAACTTAATCCCCAAAAGTGTACCTTTTTGGTAGATTCGGGAAAGTTTCTGGGTTGTTGGGTTTCAAAGGACGGACTCAAGGCAAACCCCTCAAAAGTTCAAGTCGTTCAGAACATGGCAATGCCGAAGTCAATACATGACGTGCAAAGGCTAACCGGATGTCTAGCCGCACTGAATCGATTCCTTTCCCAAGCAGCCGAAAAGCAACTGCCGTTCTTCAAGGTGTTGAAAAAGGCACCAAAGTTCGAATGGGGAGCCGAGCAGAAAAAGGCCTTTGACGAGCTCAAAAGTTGTCTAGCCGAGCTTCCTACTCTCTCTGCTCCAACCGAAGCCAAAGAAATATTCTTATACTTAGCGGCATCGGATCAAACCATCAGCGCGGTGCTTGTACGAGAAGAAGGCCTAAAGCAGCTTCCCATCTATTTTACAAGCCGAGCATTAAGAGGTCCAGAAACCAGGTATCAACCTCTGGAAAAGATTGCTCTGGCATTAGTAAATGCAGCAAGGAGACTGCGGCCATACTTCTATGCTCACAAGGTATGCGTCTTAACTGATCTGCCACTTCGGCAAGTGTTGACCAAACCAGAAGCATCAGGCAGAATCGCCAAGTGGGCTATAGAGTTGGGAGAGCACACAATTGAATATCTACCTCGGAAAGCCATCAAGGGACAAGCCTTGGCGGATTTTCTTGCAGAAGCGAAGTTCGATCAAGCAATTCCTGTTATTGCCGAACAGAAGAATTCTGCCAATGCCGAACTAGCACAGCCCTTGGAATCCGAAGTAGAGCCGCCGGACTGCTGGAGCGGATTCGTAGATGGAGCTTCAAACAAGATGGGAAGTGGAGCTGGTATTTTACTTGTCGCTCCCGACGGACACGAGGTAACCTACTCACTTCGTTTCCTATTCCCCACTACTAATAATGAAGCCGAGTACGAAGCCCTCCTGGCCGGACTCCAGTTAGCGCAAAGTCTGCTCGTCAAATCTCTCAAAGTCCATTGTGATTCACAAGTCATAGTAAATCACATGTTGGGTACAAGTGAAGCTCGTGACGAGAGAATGAAGAAGTATTTGGACAAAGCGCGAAGCATCAGCCGAAGTTTCTCCTATTTTCGGATAATCCGCATTCCCAGAGCGGAAAATAGCCGAGCAGATACCTTAAGTAAGTTGGCCTCAGATCCGAGCTCAAAGGTGGAAGAATTAATGCATCGAAGCATTGATGAAGCCGAGGTACATTCAGTATCCAGCTCGCCGAACTGGATGACGCCGATCTTGCGGTATCTGGATCAAGGACAATTGCCCGAGGATAAGAGAGAAGCTCGGAAGATCACGTGCCGAGCACTTCGGTACGAACTTCATGAAGGAGTCCTCTTTAGAAAGTCTTACCTCCAGCCGTTGTTGCGGTGCGTAGGACCAGAAGAGACGGACTACATCCTCAGAGAAGTTCATGAAGGATCGTGCGGTAGCCACATCGGAGCCAGAGCTTTAGCTACAAAAGTTCTGAGATGGGGATATTATTGGCCAACCATGGTACAAGAGGCAGTGCAGCTCGTCAAGAAGTGTACGAAGTGCCAAATTCATGCAAATGTCCCAAGGATGCCGCAGACCGATCTATACACTATGCAAAGCCCTTGGCCTTTCATGCAATGGGGCATAGACATAGTGGGACCACTTCCTCAAGCTCCTCGGCAAATGAAATTCCTTATCGTTGCCGTGGACTACTTCACGAAGTGGGTGGAGGCCGAACCACTAGCTACGATAACGAGCTCAAAGGCATTGGACTTCGTCTGGAAGAACATAGTGTGCCGATTTGGCATACCCCACATCCTCATCTCGGATAATGGGACTCAGTTCACCGACAAGACGTTCAAGAATTGGTGCCAAGAGCTGAACATTCAACAGCGGTTCACTTCGGTCTCCCATCCCCAAGCAAACGGACAAACGGAAGTAACGAACCGGATTCTGGTGAAAGGGTTAAAAGTTCGGTTAGAACAAGCCAAAGGACAATGGGTAGAAAATCTCCCTCAAGTCCTATGGTCCTACCGAACTACACCCAAAACCTCCAACGGTGAAACTCCGTATAGTCTGGTGTACGGCACTGAAGCCGTAATTCCGGTGGAGATCGGCGTACCCAGTCCCCGAACTCTAAATTTCTCCTCAGAAATGAATGACGACGGACTGAGAGCAGAACTAGATCTCGCCGAAGAAAGAAGAGAATTGGCGTGCATAAAAGCAGCCAAGTATAAGGAGCAAGTAGCCCGGTATTATAACCAAAGGGTGAAAAAGCTTCAATTTCAAGTGGGAGATCTCGTCTTGAGAAACAACGAAGTAAGCCGAGCAGAAAAGCTGGGCAAACTTGAACCCACATGGGAGGGTCCATATCGGGTGTCAGAAGTCCTCGGCAAAGGGTCTTATAAATTGACTCACATGTCAGGAGAACAAGTACCCCGAACATGGCACATCTCCAACCTCAAGAAGTTCCACTTGTAAGAGACAAAAGTCCGGTCAGTCCGTCTCGTGTCTAGTTCGGTCATAGGGGTATGTGTTTTTATTTGTTTGTTTTTTACTTGTACCTTTTACTTGTCGTTTTTTAAAAAAAAAAAAAGGGGTTTAAAGTTTTTTTCCTTCGTCCTTTTCATTTTTTCTCTATGTGTTTTGTCTCTATGTGCTTGTCGTCTCTTACAAATGGTACCAAGGTATATCGTTCTTTAAAGACTGATCTCCTTTTTAGATCGATTATTAAAGACTATTGTGAGTCCAAGCTTCTACGGAGGATATAGGACCACAATTCAGCTTAACAAGCAGTCCGTCTGAAACGAACTGCAATAAGCCAACGATTGTGAGTCCAAGCTTCCAAGGAGGATACAAGACCGCGATTCAGCTTAACAAGCACTTCGTCTGAAACGAACTGCAATAAGGGAAAGTCCGATCCACGCGATAAACCTCGCCGAATTAGGACGACCAAGTTCGGTCAAAGAAGTTTACCTCATAAGACCGGGGACGACCATGTCTAGTCAAAGAGGTTTACTGCATAAGACCACTTCGGTTAACAGGGAAAGTCCGATCCACGCGATAAAACTCGCCGAATTAGGACAAGGGAAAGTTCGATCCCGGCGACAAAAATCGCCAAATTAGAACACAAACCAAGTCCGGTCAAAGATGTTTATTTCATCAGACCAAAGACGAGTCCGGTCAAAGATGTTTATTTCATCAGACCAAAGACGAGTCCGGTCAAAGATGTTTATTTCATCAGACCAAAGACGAGTCCGGTCAAAGATGTTTATTTCATCAGACCAAAGACGAGTCCGGTCAAAGATGTTTATTTCATCAGACCAAGGACCAAGTCCGGTCAAAGAAGTTTACTTCATAAGACCAAGGCCCAAGTCCGGTCAAAGAAGTTTGCTTCATAAGACCGAGGACGAGTACGATGAAATTTTTTCGCTAAGCTGTAAATACAGTGTTAGAAGCGAAAACAAAATTTCATTTTTCAAATCTTGTTCGGCATACAACTTAGCTACCCTACAAAATGGCGTTACGCTATTACAAAGGACTATTCTACTGTCCAGGGTTGCTAAAGTTAAGCCACCTATCTGCAAAATCCTCTGGAAGCCGAGTTCGGTTGTTCCGAGCAGATGAAGAATAAGCAGGTCGACGAGATGCTATCCTCGACCCAACGCCTCTTCCCCGAGCCCGAGAAGTCCTAACACCTCGGCGATGAAGAGTCTCTGCAATAAGCATCTGCTGATCTTGCTCGCTCATAGTCACAACTCCTCGGCGAATTCCAGTCCGTCCCTGTCTTGACGATTCCGGTTGCTCCTGAGCCCGTTCTCGTCTTGACGTTTCCGGCTGTTCCGGAGTTCGTTGTTGGCTGGGAGTAGGATTTTGAACAAGGGAACCAGAGGTTTGATCTGGAGTGCGAGCATCTGTTGGCGCGATATGCCGAAGGAATCTTTCTATGGAGGGGCGCCGAGAAAGAACAATGTTGTACCGAGAAGCCCAACGCCGCAGTGATGTCACAACTTGTTGGCAAGCCGGGCTCTCCAGCACATTGTTCATACGGAGTACATGATATTCCTCCCACAGTTCGTCAATTGACTCTGAACATCTGATATGGTCATTCCCCCGCGCACACGGATGTAATCCTCATACGCAGTCCTCTCAGCAATGGCCGTATTCAGCTCGGCCTCCAGATCTTTCTTATCGGACTCTAAGTCCTTGATATCGGCCTCCAGCTTCACTAAACGAGCCAGAAGCTCGTCATTCTTCGTCTGATCGGCTATAGCTCTTCTCTCAGCTTCGTCCAAAGCCGAAGAGTACAGCCGTTTCCAGTGAAGTATCTCCATCTCCTTGGGTACAAAGCAGCTATATTAGTTCGGCAGCTGTACCGAGCAGATAGTAAAATACAACAGGAATAAAGGCGAGTACGAAAAGCTATACGAAGACAAGTGTAGAGAATTTTTCATTCACAAGGAAAATTTTTTACACTAGGGCTTCAAGGCCATTTTACAAGGAAGAAACTAGACTAAGAGAAGGGAGACGAAATCATACTCCGCCAGCTTCGTCTCCGGCTCCTTGGTCTGGTTCAGCTTCTTTCTCCTGAGCTACCTCAGCCTCGGCCTCGCATCCTGCCGGCCTCGCCTCCGCCTCCTGATCGGCCTCCTTCTCCGGATGCCCGGCCCGCTCGACTTCGGCCTCCAGCTCCAGCGGCTCGGCCTCACCCTCTCCGTGGTAAGTCGAAGCGGGTGAAACGGGTCCCACGGAGACAAAGATAGCCTCCAGGTTCTCGTCCCGATCAGCTCGACAACTCCGGACTCGGTCTGCAGAAAGCAGGACCGAAGATGAAGCGAGCTCCTCAAGGAGCGGCAGATTCTGAAGCCGAGCCGCTATCTCTCGGCTGTACAGAGGCAGCACGACGTCGGCCCCCTGCTCGCCCTTATCGGCAATTAGCCTTACCAGACTACCGACAAAGGCCGAGAACTGGCTGCTCAAAAAGAGTTTCTCCGTGTAAACACGGAGAGCCTCCCCTTGGGCAACCACGGCAGCAGCATCCCTCCGTTTCGTCTGCTCCCGCTGGATGACGAGCTGGTTTTTGGCAAACTGAGCTTCATCCTGGGCCGAAATCCTAGCAGCTCTGGCCTTCTCAAAGTTAGCCTCAGCCTGTTCGGCCCGATGACAAGCAGCCGCCAACTTCCTCTGCATCTCAGCATAGTCATTGGACGCTTTGGAGAGTTCGACGGCGACGAGCTTGGAGAGCATATCGTTCCTCTGAAAATGAATAAAGAAAAAAGTCAACAAAGGGACCACAAAAAACACAGGAAAAAAGCAAGGCCAGAAAATCAAGAAGAGAATTCACCTCGGCGAAGTCCGTGGGCCATAAAAACGGCTCACAGATATGTTCCGAAGGAGGCGCCAAGACCACGTCTTTCTCTGGCGCTCTCGGGGGCTTCTGGGCCTTCCCCCTCCCCTTTGCCGAAGTTGACTCCGGCTTCTTCGGATCCGAAGAGGTTTTTTGCCTTTTCGGAGTCCTCTCGGCATCAGACGCCGAGCTGGTGGTTTTCGGCCTCTCCGGCTCCTTGGACTCCGAAGATTTTCGGGTAGCCTTGTTCAGCATGTACACTGCCAAAAAGCAAGAAAGCAAGGTTAGTTTTCTTCGTTAAAGCAGTAGAACATAAAGGTAAAGAGAAATCCTCACCCTCGGCCTCTTCGTCCGAAGACGAGATGTCGAACACGACGTCGCCCTTGACGAGCTCAGACTCCGTGTATTGTTTCCTAACTACGGGAATCTTGTTGAGCTCGCCATCGAGCTCGGCCAATGGTTCTAACCGAGGATGAGGAATCACGGACTTCGGCCCTCTCCAGGGGAAGCCCGGAGCCGCTGTCCTATTATAAAAAAAGAAGCGGTTTTGCCATTTCGGCCACTTGGTTTTGCAGAATGCCCTAAAAGGCTGTAAGGGGATCAAGTAAAACCAAGATCCCTTCCTTTTAAATTGGAAAAAATTAAGGATTGCCCGCAGAGACAGATCCTTATCTAACCTACGGAGTTCGGCAGCAAAAGCCGACAAGTGCCTCCAAGAATTCGGAGTCACCTGACCTAAAGGGAGTTGAAAAAAATCAAGAAGCTCTACAAAAGGTGGGGGAAGAGGGAAACGAAGCCCGCATTCTAAGCAGGCTTCGTAAACGGTGGCATAACCCTCCGGCGGGTCGTTAGCCCTATGATCATCGTCGGGAACCACCGCCTTCCCCCCAGGAAAAGAGTATTTTTCGTAAAGGGATATCACAGTATCCTTACTCAAGATACTGTGAAAATACTCTACGGTCTTCTCCCCGGATTCTTTCCGGCTAGAAGACCCCTTACCCCCTTTTCTACCGCTACCAGACTCAGACGAAGAAGAAGCAGACATGGTTCTTACTCTTTGAAAGTTTGAAGAAATCCTGAGGAAATTTTTGAAAGCGGAAGGAAATTTTTCACGCAAAAGATAGAGAGTGCAGAAGAAGCCAATAGCAAAGGTGTTCAAATGATGAAGAAAGGCGGTATTTATCAGATTTGGAAAAGATTTCAAATCATCGCACCGTTTCATATTCCACCTTTTCAGGATTCGACGGCCGGATTTTACTGTCGCATTTAATGCCGCATTTAATGCAGTCACGCGCAGGGCACGTCCCCTGACTTCAGCCTCCCCCGTACCCTTTTCCAGAATGCCGAAGTGACTCGCTTCGCCGAAGTGATTCACTTCGCTTTTCGGGGGGGGTAGTGATGGAGTGCGTACTAAACAAGCCCAACAGCAATGACGGCCCATCAGCCCAAAGCCCAAGGAAGAGTATGAGTTCGGCATTACCAAAGAGTTCGGCCTCAGCCTACAGCTCGGTAAAAGCCAACCTATCAAGCTCTGCTCTCAGGTCGGCATCAAGCTCTACTCTCAGATCGGCAACCAAAGCAGGAGTATGAGTTCGGCATTACCAAAGAGTTCGGCCTCAGCCTACAGCTCGGTAAAAGCCATCCAATCAAGCTCTGCTCTCAGGTCGGCATCAAGCTCTACTCTCAGATCGGCAACCAAAGCAGTTCGGTCTCAGTATTCGACCGAACAAGGAGTTAGTGGACCCATACAGGATGTCCAACACACCCACTACCACGTGGTGTCAACTCAGGCCACGATCGTAGGCCATGACCTACGCTACATCCACGATCTTAGGCCATGACCTACACGACATCCACGACTTAGGGTGGTGATGCAAGCCACGATCTTAGTTCAAGATATAAATAGAACTTAGATCAGATAGAAGAAGGTTAAGCTCTCTAGAGATAAAACACCATATAGCAAATAGCAAGTTTGTATTTGTAAGCTGTAGAAAACAGATCAAGCAATACAACTCTGCCCCCTTTTCTTCCCGTGGACGTAGATTTACCTCAGTAAATCGAACCACGTAATTTCTTTGTGTCATAATCTTCATTCTCTACCAGCATTTACTAACGTCAGAAATTCGCGGATCCATCACTTGGAATGATAACAGGATATGGTAGTGATCAATGCATACTAAAAACTACTTAGAGATCAAATCTCAACTATTAAATTAAAAAATGGAATATGAGACCGAATGAATTTTTAACACATGGAGATCGTTTTAAGAGTGTTTTGGTTCACTCCAACAATGTTTTAGTTCATTTTAAATAAATTGTATTGAGTGATATGAACTAAAATGCCTTTATAATGAACTCTGTGTTTTCAAATCCAAAAATTTTAAAGTTCAATCTCATTCTTCCCCTTTTTTTATTCAGTTGTTGAGATTTGATCTCTAGTTATGCACAAAAAAGGTAGTGTGATGTGCATCCTAACATCTTAAAGACGAATCAAATAACCGGATTTGAGAACAAATCCTTTCAAAAAGAAAGAGAGGATGATGTGCATTCGGGAAGCGCCAATCAAATAGATAGAGTGAAGGCATAAAATGAGCCAAATCGGAGCCGGGGTCAGATTCAAATCAGTCCATTGCTGTCAATACGATGTCCAAATTCTCTTATCTTACCACCGTTATCTTCGTCTTTGAAAGAGCTTCCCGTGGATACTTTGTATGCTTCAATCAGAGCTCGGATGAAGAAGTTATGGTCGTTCGACAAAGGCTGCGCGGAGCAGTGCAAATCGAGCCGGGTTCGCAAGGCATGCGAACCTGGCTACCTCCCTGATGCCTATAGGATTTTCTGAGAGTCCCTCCCTATTTCGGGTGATATGAATGTTTGGGATTTAAGACACATATGTTTTCCCTGGACTTGTTCTTGCAAAAATTTCAATAACCCAACAAGAAATGAAACAATAAAAATGGTGGAAAAGAAAGAAGATGAAAGGTTTATGATTTAGATGGATGCTTTGAACCTATAGACTTTCTACAAAAAAATGAAGACAACCCAAGACAACTTTCACCAAAGCAAGAATTAATTGCTTCACAAAACTAGCAACACAAGAACTAGTAAAGCATACCTTAACATTCAACCTAATCCCGACAATAGATTGGAATTCAACCACAAGGAATTTTGATAAATCTTCAAAGATGAAGACGAGTGCTTTTAAATGGAGTCTTTGTTCTTACAAAATTATTCAACGCTGCCCAAGAACAAACCCTAGTGTAGTATTTATACTAGGGTGGGAAAATAGTTCAAAAAAGCTAAAAACACACACCAAAACATGCCTACGGACAAGTCTGGCGGGTCGCAGGCTGGTATGGGCGTGAAGCTGGCGACTCGTTGGTGAAATGCTACAAAAATCCCGTAGGATCTGGCGGGTCGCCAAGTTCGCATGCCTTGCGAACCCGACGATTCGCTAGGTTTGCACTGCTCCGTGTAGCCTTCATCAAACGGCCATAACTTCTTAATCCGGGATCTGATTGAGGCGTACAAAGTACCCACATAAAGCTCTTTTGAAGACAAATTTTAACATTATCTTGACGGGCAACGAACAGTTTGAATCATATCCCGGCTCCAATTTGGCTCATTGTATGCCTTCACTCCTTCTATTGGTTTGGCGCTTCCCAGATTCACATCATAGTGCCTCTATAAAGTTAGTCTAAAATCATATATACAAATATAGATATTTAATGTACTCCTTTTGTCCGCTATTAATAGTCTCATTTGAGTTTAACACGAGTTTTTAAAAAGTTTTAAGGAAAGCGGGTGGAAAAAGATAGTGGAATGTAAGACCCATTTTTATATACTATTCCCTCAGTCTCACAAGGATATGCATTCTTTCTCTTTTAGTCCGTCCCACAAGAATATGCACTTTCCAATTTTAGAAACTCTTTTCTCTTAGGTCAATAATTGAATTACTTTTTCTTTTTATTTATCTCTTACTTTTTCAATTGTCCACTAAAAGTCGTGCCCTACCTAAAATGCATATTCTTATGGAACAGATGGATTATTAGTTTTATAATAAAAGTGAGTGAAATGAGTTAGTGGAATATGATGTCTACCTACCAACTATAGTAAAAGTGAACTAGGACTCCTAATCAAGGACGAACTAAAATGGTAAACTGAAGCCCCTAATGGGACAGAGTGAGTACTCCCTCCGTTCCCTCATAGTTGAGTTATGTTTCCTCATAGTTGAGTCATTTCAATATATAGTACTCCCTCCTTCCCACCATAAGCGAGCCACTTCTTTTGGCACAAGATTTAAGAAATTAATATTCATTTTACTTTACTCTCTCTTGATTCATTTTCTACTCTATTCTCTCTACTTTTTGTCTCTCTCTTACTTTTTTATCTATATATTTAACACATTAAACACCCCTTTTTCAAACTCCGTGCCAAAAAGTTCCGCCTCAACTATGTGGGAACGGAGGGAGTAGTAGTTATTACCAATATTTTTTAGTGCAAAAATGACACGAACTTCAAAAAAGTCAAACTAATATAGGGTTTCATGAATACTAGAAAAACAATTTAGGCGTCATGCCCGGTGTCGCCTGCCTGCGAGTAACTGGCGCTCACCCCAAGGGTGCCATACGGTACGTAGCTACATGTTGGGTTGGGTTCCATGACCCCTCTTCGTTTTTGTTCTTCATTATTTGATTAAAAGAATAAAATATAAACAAAAAAACATCTTAATCTACCACAATCAATACCAATAGGTTTTGTCATGCCCCCTCCCCCAGCTAAGGATAGCCAGAGATGGGGGAATCTGGGATGAGGGGGGGAGATAAGAAGCGAGGAAGAAGACAGATGAATTAATAAACAATAAAGACGGTATTTAACTTGACTCAATAATAAATGAAGGAAATATATTTAATAATAATATCAAAGCAGCGAAATAGTATAATTGTATCAAAGTGTACTTAATGTCATCAAAACGACTATGGTAATAATTGTCTCGGAAAAGATAATATGGTTCGGCAGCGGAAAAAATAGTAATCAAGGGAGTCGTGAGTGTCGCCCATGTATGAGGACACGACGAACTCGGGTTCCAACAACTTCTACTCAACATCAGCCGCAACCATCACCACTCAAAATGCACATAAAGAAAACATATGCAGAGCTGAGTACTTGATATACTCTAAATAATTTAAATAATTATGGTTATGTCATCCATCCAAAATGAAACTCGAGTTTTACCTTAAGAAAAATATCACGAGATCAGAAAACAAATAACGACTGGCCGGTCAAACAATCTCCCATTTTCACAAAAATCCTTCAATCACAATCACTTATCAATGTGTGACGATAGTGTGGCCACACTATTCGTCCATGAGACCGCCCGACTAGCAAAGGACGACTCTCGATCCCACCTGTGTACACTAGCCTGGTAGGGTTTGCGGCCACTACTCAGATCCGAATTCGTGTTTCACAATCACAATCACAAAATAAACCAATCATGACATAACATAATATAGAAACCACCCTTATATCGCTATAATAATAAATTCGAAATATAAAAGAGTTTAGAAGATTATCCACCTTTCTTGCTTAAATAGAAATTCACAACAATAATCACAACTCTTGCTTTCTCGCAAATCGTGTTCGCCCAACACCTTTAAAAAATGCCATATCCTATCATTTCTCACTCAATCACATTACTGATGAGACTCATTTCATGTCTTGGCTTTTGGCTGTTATAACCACTTTTGGAAGAGATAACGCACAAATTTTGAGCTTAAATGTGTAGGATTTGAAAGAGCGAGGGTGTTGTATTAGGTTCGTTGGTGTAATCAACTGATTAGGAGGAGACTCCTAACCTAGTCGTGTCGTTGGCACGATGACCCCTGGTTTCTATAATTTCCTCAACCCACTTCTACTGGCTAGTATAGCGGATGTAAGGGTCGAATCTCACGGAGATAGATGTATGCAAGTTCAGATTGTGGTGATAATCTGAGAAGGGTTGGTTTGCTACCACGCTTTGGGTTGAGTTTTACCTAACGAGTAACCTTAAATGACCTATACTCTACTGATGAGTAAACGAATTAATCTTAGGATGGGACTGGGTACGTAAAAGGTATAGGATAAAGTAGTTTTGGTACATGTGAAAAGTACAGGTTACTATAAATGGCTAAACAAAATAATAGAAAATATTTGGTGGGTTCAGGACTACACACTGTCAGGTCTGCAGGGTGCGCAGAAAAGTAAAGGACAAAAAATAAAAAGGAGCTAAAAGTAAAAGTGGTCCACAAAAGCAGAAAAGGACGTTATCTTCATAACCAAGCTACTCAGAAATGCAGCAAATGCACGAATTCCATTAACAACTTCACATAAATTATGCTAGTGATTTGAAATCGAAACTAAAACTTAAATTAAAAGATTAAAACCGTTAATCCTAAACTACGTTAACTACGAGATATACAAGGTGACAGAACTGACTCGACTAAGACATTTTGCATTTTTCTCCAAATTTTACCGCTTGACACTTAAGAAATTACACAAGCAAACTAGATCTAACTTAATTACAAGAATTCATGCCCGAACGTACGAAATCTACTCTATTGTGGTCCAAGCATGCAATATGTGTATTTGAGCATGAATAAGTTAATCAAATAATCACTTTAATATATTCGTAACTCAGATTTATTCGTCTTTACTATATCTTCCGTTGGAAATCCCTTCAATTGGTATCCTAGAATGATTCTAATTCTGAGTATTAGATAATTTTCGTACTTGTTGATTATATGGAATCTATAAATGGTTTTAATTCGTTTTTATTTATTTATTTGATCTAGTTTAATTGTAACCCGTAGCGATCCACTTTTGGTGACTTGATTTTTCATGAATTACGTGGAAATTTATTTGGTGATCATTTATTTTTCCATTTATTGGAAATGTGTGTTTATTTAATTAATTCTGGCTTGCGTATATTTTATTTGGAGGAAATTAAAGTCCATTAAATTTCCTAAGGGTGTGTTTAATTATTGGGATCATGCATAAAATTTCTAGCCCTTTTTTGAACACCTTTGTTTGTTCCCATGAAATTTTCGTAGAGTAGTGATAAATTAACAAAAATTGTAGATACAAAATTCGACATTTTAGGTATTTTACATTCTCAATAGTTTATACATTACATATTTACCCTTTTTATGACTATTTAGAAAATATTAAGTTTCTAAGTGTAATAACTGCACATTTAGGAAAGATAATTCATTCTATCATAAAGCTACTTAATTATAGCTGAATCAAAACTAAAAGATAAATTTATCACATTCTTCAGTCACCATACATTTTTATAAATATTGGGTTAGTAATTGAAGAATATTAAATTTCTTCTATTTTCTCAACACTCAAATACCGTATGCAATAAAATCTAATGAATAAGTTGACATATAAAATGTTAGTAGTGATTAATAAAAAGTCACATAATATATTTAAATTGTTAGTATTGTCATCCAACTAATCGAATATTAGTATTATTTTAATTTTTAGTATTACCATCCAACTAATTGAAAATTAATATTACAATTAATCAGTAATAAAAAATAAACAAATCCAAAAACAAACTATTTCATTGTGTAATAAAAATTACATAAATTATAAAAATAACTATTTGTAAATATACTTAATTAATTAGTATTATCACCCAACTAGTTAAATATAATTACGTCGATTTCTTTGAGTATTGTATGTCTTTATTTGAAAATTATGAAATAAATATAAAATAGTAAAAAATAAATATTGAAAAATAACAATCATTCGTATCCAACTATTTTAATACTCTTACTAGTAAATTTTAAAATTGTAAATTATAAAACAACCACATGTATATTTACTTAATTTCTTAGTATTTTCATCAAACTAACTGATGATCATTAAACCAATTTTTTTTGTATATTCAGTATCTTGACTCAAAACCATGAAAGAAAATTAATAGAAAACAATAACAATAATCATTCACATCCGACTATTTTATTGTTCAGCAATTTTAAAATTGTAAATTATAAAAATGACTATATATATAATATATATACTTAATTTTTTAGTACTCTCATCCAACTAATTGATGGTAATTACGTCGATTTGTTGTGTACTTGAAAATTGATTAAAACAATAATAATTATTTGCGTTCAACTATATTAGTGTTAATAATGCTAATAATTGTAATAATAAAAATGACTACATGTATATAGTTTGTTTTAGTACTGTCATCCAATTAACTACATCGATTTCTTTGCATATATCTTGACTAAAAAACCTTGAAATAGGGATAATTATGATTATGTAATAGTAACAAATAAATTAAAATGATAAAATCACTCAAATCGAATGACTCTTAAATTCTAAATTATAAAATAACTACAGTATAAATACTTAATTTCTTAGTATCATCATCGAACTAATTAATGACAATAAAGTCGGTTTACTTATGTACTCTTCTCGACTAAAAAATCATGCAATAAAATTAATTTTTATATTTAATAATAATAAAAATTAAATTGAAATAATAATAGTCATTCACATTCAACTAATTTATTATTAAATAATTCTAAAAGTGACTACATGTATATATATTTAATTTTTTTATTGTCAACCATCTAATCGATAATCATTAAATCAATTTTCTGGTGACTCAACATTATTTAAAATCATAAAACATAAATAAATTCAATATGTACTACTAAAAAATATACTAAAGCTATTTAGACATTCGCATCGAAGAATTGTAAATTATAAAATGACTACACTGTAAACTATAAAAATGATAGTATAAGAATATGTATTTAATTTATGAGTACCGTCATTTAACAAATTAATTATCACTAAGCCGATTTCATTTTATTCTCTACATCCAGAATAAAAAATCATGCAATGAAATAAAAATTGACATGATATTAAAAAATAAGTTTAAAAAAATTTATTTGCATCGAACCATTTCATGATGGAATAATTCTAAAAATTATAAATATAAATGCAAGTACTTGTATATGTACTTATTTTCTACTATAAACCCCCTTCATGTTAATTAAGTAAGAAATATTAATTAATATTTCCTTAATAAAATAAAAATAAAAAGTAAATACACATCACTAAAAGTAAATTAAAATAAAAAGTATTCATATATCTGCTTTTGGATATATAATGAAAAAGGGAACAAGCTAAGGAAAAATAGTGTTAAAGGAAAATAACACACAAACTAAAAGAGATAATGTAAAAAATGATAAACCATTATTGCTATAATATTTTCTCATTTGGTCCACATATCAAATATAGAAATGCTTAATTATTTTTATTTATATTTTCATTTATTAAATTATTTTATTGTCATAACATTGATGATTTATAAGTATATGATAATTTGAAATAAAAAATTAACAAAAAGTAATCAAACAAGTTATGAAAAATAATACAAATGACAAAAAAACTAGATACTAAAGAATAAAATGATCAAGTATAAATTTCTTTTAAAAAATAGTATATGGTACTTTATTAAATTAAATGTAGAGTGTTAATTAGTATTACCATAAATAATTCATAATCTAAATCAATGATACTTTACTAAACTGATAGAGGTAAAAATATCCAACATTAAATAAGGATAAATTAGTCATAAAATTATATCCTAAAAATAGAACTAAATTAAAGGGTATTTTCTATATACAATTTTGGTTAATTTATTTTTTGTCATTTTCGAATTCCCTAGTGCTCTTGAGAGAGAGATTATTTTTGTGGATTTAATTGATAGATTATTGTCTTCTTTACATGAATTAAATCCAAGTCAAATCTTTCAATGTGAAACTTTCCATAATTTTCTAACCCTAGGCATTTTTCCTCTTGATTTTCGAAAATTTCCTATTTATTATGAGAGGGATTTGTTTTTTGGATTTTTCCTTGTGCATGTCTTCCTTGTTTAAATCGAACCATATCTTACCATCTTTCCATATCCTATTTTAAGTTATGATTTGCCTTTTTCCTTGTTATGAGACCATCATAATTTTCGCCTTTTATGCCTATTAATTCCTTTGTGGAATTTTCTACATCAACTTTCCAAATTTAAATCATATTCCTATTTAATTGAGGATTTAAATATTTCTTCTTTACTCCCATAATTTTCATACTCAATATCTTTTTACCTATTTTATGAGTATCTTTATGTCCAAGTAAATACCAAAACTTATCTTGTTCTATTAAAAAGCACAAAAAAATCGACCCCTCCTTATTTCACCCTAATTCACGCCATTTTCCATCTCTCTCTATTCCGCAATCTTTATTTATTTAATTATGGTATTTATACTTGAATACCTCTATAAATATGAGACACTCAAAACCCTAACCCGAGCACACCGAAAACACGCCTCTCTCACTCTCATTCTCGCTGTCTCTCTCTCTCAAATTTCTTCCATTATTCACCAATAATTCATTCCTTTTTTGCCATCCTTTAAAGTGAAGAATCGTTGAAGAACCTTTGCTATTTCCTGTATCTACCGATTGTTTTGTGAAGAAATAGGTATTTGATTAACCTATTCTATTTTTAACTGTTTAATCAGTGATTTTGAACCGCCTATGCATCTAGATCGAGTAGAAAGGTATAGATCTAGTTCTGGAAAAGGAATTGCATGAAAATGTGAATTTGTGGATGTGTGTGTGAAGGTACACGTGTGTGCGTGTATGTGTGGACGTGTGTGTATGCATGTAAGTCTGGTTGTATGGTGAGAAAGTTTTATGCTTGATTATGAACGTATGTCTTGTAGATCTGATATTGTAAGTGTGTTTCCGTATGATTTATGAATTTTAATCATGATTGTAAACATATGTGATGGATGATTGAAAGAGCAGGTTTGTAGTACGCGTTCAGAATTGTGCACGTGTGGTGCGTTAACTTGGTCAGGAGGTACCTAGACCTTGTCTTGTCGTTGATTCTGAACCAAAACTTGTTAATAAAACCTCAACTCACTTCTATTGGATAGTATAGTGGAGTAAGGATCGATCCCACAGAGATGAAGAGAACGTGTATAAATGCTATGACATCTTGACTAGGAAACTGGCAAGGAGGTCAGGTGTGACATAAACTAGGCCTTAACTTAAGGTGATGTGCGAAAATAAACAGACACTAACTATTTGTGCACCTGAAATGAAAAACTGGAGACTGAAACTTGCTAAAACTAGGCTAGACAAAAGGTAAAAGAAACAAGGGACCACAACCCATACTAACTACCTATTGCACAAAAATTGAAATGCAACAAGGACGAAAAGTATAAAGCATTTTTGGTCCCGTGTTTGATTTAGACATTTTCTTCTTTACCAAGCTAAACTTAATAAAATTGAACAACTTCAGACAAAATTGCAAGAGCCAACTCGAAAACACAACGGGGCCAGATTCTCTCAGATCTAAACAAACTGACCACATGCAAATGTTTTCTAAACAGATAGCTAGAGATCATGCAACTAAAAGACATGCAAATAAGTAATCCAATAGCAAATCTATTTATAACAAGGCATTAATGAAACGAGTAGGTAAATCTAAACTAAGATCGACTCAACATAAACCGAACAAAGCATCATAACTAAAATCGAACGAGATTTACGATAGCAAAGATGAGAAACTCAAAGATTCAAGCACAGAATAGGATCAACTTCACCTCTTAGCTACTAAATCTGGAAATCTAAACTAAAACAAAAGAAATAAACTAGAAACTTAGAAATAAAAGCTAGTGAACATAATGTTTCTTCTTTGAAACGATGGACTGCTACTTGGTTGGCTACGTCAGCTGAGATGGAAACGGCATGGCTGGATTACTCCTTTGGTTGGTAGCCGAAGGTTGTGAACTAGAGTGAGGATGGTAAAGTGGTAGGGTGCCTAACTCTCTTTTCATCATGTTGATTCTCCTATTTATAGGGCGGTATGACACCAATCCATAGGGTTGATCCTTCTTTGACATGACAATTCTTCCCCTTAGGATATTTTAGCTCAACTTTCTTCTCCACTTCAACTCCATGGTGTAGTTCCTCGCCCAGTATGCATCATGTCTTCCATTTGTTCTGCCTCCAATTGGCTTGCATTACGCTCACGTTGCAACAACTTGATTCTACTCTACTTGATCAATTTGTGGCCTTTAGTTGCATTTTTGCTACAAATTGCTTCTTTTTCTTTCACTAGGTCAAGTTGCATCCGGTAACTGATTTAGTAGAAATCTGATAAGTCGTATTCTAGGCCTTGGTTACTGGTCAGTATGTGAGCTTAACATGCATTATCTGCAAGAAAGTTGCTTAAGTGTGCAGGAAAAAGGGTACAAGCCAGTAGGGAAAGGACCGGGAGATTCAAGTGAAAAAGGACGCCAGAAAGGTGCAATACTGACCAGGATGCATGCCAAAAGGCTCGAGATGGAGAAGGAAGGATTGCTAGGAAACGACCAACTATTCGATGGGGAAAAATCGTCAATGCACAAGGAGAAACAACCCTAAATTTTAGGGCAAGCCACCCTATAAATATAAGGTCACTTGGAGAGAGAAGTAGCACTCATTCAACAACTCACTCTCTTTCGGATAATTCCAGTTCCAGTAGTGGAGACTAGCTCCTACACTTCTCATTCCTCACCACAAGTTATGATCACTTGAAGACTCCGGCCACTTGCCGGATAAGAGTTCACCGCCGTTCCAGTTCATCATCTTTGTAGCCGATACCGTTCAACCGCCCGATGAGCAAAACAATCTTTAATCGCTTTCGTAGTTAAATTTTAGTTGTTATTTCGCCTTGAACCTTTGTTATTTCCAGTTGTCTTTTGGATTCTGAAGTGTTTCGTCTGGATTTGACCTTTATGAAGTTTGATTTTATCTTTCGTTTATCTCTTAGCTGCAATGTTTTCGTTCTTGCTTAGATTTGTTAGATGTAGTAGTTTAGAGTAAATTTCGCATGTTCGAGCATGAATTCTTGTGATTAGGTTAGATCTAGTTTGCTTGTGTAATTTCTTAAGTGTCAAGTGGTAAAATCTGGAGAAAAATGCAAAATGTCTTAGTCGAGTCAGTTCTGTCTCCTTGCATGTTTCGTAGTTAGTGTAGTTTAGGATTAACGGTTTTAATCTTTTAATTTAAGTTTTAGTTTCGATTTCAAATCAGTAGCATAATTTCTGTGAAGTTGTTAATGGAGTTCGTGAATTTGTTGTATTTCTGAGTAGCTTTTTTAAAAAAAAATTTAACTCCTATATAAGGGAGGAAATTACAAATAAACTCTTACACTATAGATAGGAGAAAATTACAACTGATGTCAAGTGGGCTCGAACTCGGCACCTCATGCAATAATGTCTAAGCTCATTGCATTTCTGAGTAGCTTGGTGATGAAGATAATGTCATTTTCTGCTTTTGTGGACCACTTACACTTTTAGCTCCTTTTTACTTTTTGTCCTTTACTTTTCTGCGCACCCTGCAGACCTGACAGTGCAGTCCTAAGCCCACCAAATATTTTCTTTTATTATGTTTAGCCATTTATAGTAACCTCTACTTTTCACATGTACCAGAACTACTTTATCCCATACCTTTTACGTACCCAGTTCCATGCTAAGATTAATTCGTTTACTAATCAGTAGAGTATAGGTCCTTTAAGGTTACTCGTTAGGTAAAACTCAACCCAAAGCGTGGTAGCAAACCAACCCTTTCCAGATTATCACCACAATCTCAACTTGCATCCATCTATCTCTGTGGGATTCGACCCTTACATCCGCTATACTAGCCAGTAGAAGTGGGTTGAGGAAATTATTGATACCAGGGTTTCTAGGTCATAGTACCAACGACACGGCTAGGTTAGGGGTTTCCTCCTGATCAGTTGATTACATGCACACAGAGAAATTCCTTCGTTTATCAAATGGCGCCGTTGTCGGGGATGGATGGCGTTATTATATGCATTTGTGTATGATACTTTGGTGTATATATTGTTCATAATTTTTCCTTATCTTTTGTTTTTAATTTTATGAGAAGGAGCTCGAACTTTGAGCAGTGAAGATCAAAAATACTTCCACGAGGTTCGATACTCGTCACCACCCGTTCTGGCCTGGCGACAACACTGTCTGACCTAGGCACGAGCAGTGATGAAGAGAAAGATAACATAGAGGAACCAATTCCGGAGTTACCAATAAGACAAGAAGAAGAACCAGCAAAGATGGCTGACTAGATAGATGACGATCCAGAGATCGGATCACTAAATGCTCACTCCGATGGAGAGCCTGCGCAAGCTATAGTCATCACCCCAGGACAGTCAACATGAGATGTTAAGCCACATGTTATAGCGGTGCTGCCCACTTTCAATGGGAAGAGCTATAAAGGTCCTTAAGAGTTCCTTTACGAATTCGGTAAGATTTGCAAGGCAAAGAAGCGGCCATTAGGGTCAAGCGAAGATGACTACAGATTGAAGGCCTTACCTTTCGTTCTGAAGGGAGAGGCAAATACATGGTTCATGCACTTACCGCCCAACTCCATTAGAACCTGGGCCGACTTCAAACTAGCCTTCCTTGATCAATTCTTTCCCTCGACAAAGACGAGTGCGTTGAAGAAGGAGATATAAGGGTCCAGACAAGATTACGATGAATCCCTTAGTCAATACTGGTCAAGATACATGCGTCTCCTGGACGCATGTCCCAACCACCGGATGTCGGAGGCGGAGATCTACAACACCTTTTACGAGGGGATGAACAAGGAAACTAAAGACATGGTAAACTGATCAGCCAGAGGTGCATTTTCCAACCTGAGGGTCAGTAGAGCTAAGGAAGTCCTGGAAAAACTTTTAAATGCATGTTAGATTATTCATTACTATGGTCAAACATTTATGTCTAAAAGCAAACAAGTTTAACTCTTATACATTATACATCGGATAGTAGAGCATGTTATTATAGTAGGTGAATTCCTCATATTTTTGTAGTCAAACGAGTCGTCAATATTATTAACGATAGTGATCTAAAATTCTACTAAAATTGAATTAAACTAATGCATAAATAATTGTAATTATCCAATGAGTATGGCCGGTTCAATTTTCATGAATCCCTAATTTGATTAATCACAAATGAAATTTTCGAAGCCCTAGTTCTTTCATACGGATTTTGAAACCTCCTAATAACATACGTTAAATCATACTACAATATTGCTCATAAACTAAACGTATATTATACGCATATATGGATATACCATGCAGATTCGATTAACTGATCATAGGGATGTCAGTGTAGCCCGCAACCCGTGGGCTGGCCCGAATAGCCCGCCAAATTTATAGGGTTAGGGCCGGAAATTTCTAGCCCGATAAAATCAAAACCCGATTAGCCCGCACCCGATTAACCCGCAACCCGTTAGGGCCAGACCCGAAAACCCGATGGGCTGGCCCGAAAACCCGATAAAATTTCTATTATTCAATATTTTTACTTATAATTCGACACTTCATTAATTAATTTTATAATATATATAACTAAAAAAATAACTTTCAATTTTATATTAAATATAAAAATTATATATTGAAATTTTTATTAATATAAAAATTGATAAATAAATTTAAAACTTCAAATTCACTAAAAAATATTTAAATTTCTAAAACATACATTAAAATTTCACAAAATATCTCAAATATTAGTATTTGATCATGTTTATGATTGTGTTTAATCATATATCTCAAATATCTCATAATTAAATACTTTACATTTAATAAATATAACTATTTTTCATCATTATTTATTGGATTGATCGCATGTTAATTTTATCGGTAGCAACCCGATTAACCCGTTGGGCTAGCCCGAAACCCGAGCTTTTAGGGTTAGGGTTGAACTTTTATAACCCGAAAGAAATCACAACCCGACTAGCCCGCACCCGATTGGCCCGCAACCCGAGCGGGTTGGCCCGAAACCCGATGGGCCGGCCCGATTGACATCCCTAACTGATCAATACAAATACTGAAACACATCATTAGGAAGTATAATTTAATTATCGATATAATCTGTGACTAATAGAAATCATCAAATCAATATACTGTGAAAGCAACGACTTATTATAAAAATCTCAGTCAATAACGACTAACTTAGTTTGCGCAGATAAACTAATACACTCATAAATAGACTGATTCTCTTTACTTATAAGTATTACATTATTTTCCACTAAAATAGTTGTTTATTTATTAGTCAATAAAACCTGCGTGTCCGATATTTTTCACAAGTAATGAATCATTATGAATATTCTCTCCGTTCTCCATTAAATATTCACTTTGGTTCCGGCACAGGTTTTAAGAAATGTAAATAAAAGTGGGTTAAAAAGTTAGTAGAATATGAATCTCACTTTTATTTATTGGTTTTATAATAAAATGTAAGTGAAATAAATTAATGGAATGTGGGTCTACTTATCATTTATGGTAAAACTGAAGGTGAACAATTAATGAGGGACAAATTTAAATGGCAAAAGTGAACAATTAATGGGATGGATGGAGTATAATTTAATACACTAAGCATCTTTGACATTATTTCGTGCACACATGCCATGCTTATTGTGTACTTGATTAAATTTTTAAATCTCTTTCCTGTTTAAATCATGTTGATACATCAGTGTGCATATATCTGACACACACATATATATAGATATTGATTTGGAATTCTGGATATATTGACCAAATAAGTACTCCCTCCGTCCCGCACTACTCGCACTTATTTCCTTTTTGGGCGTCCCAAGTTACTTGCACTCTTTCCATTTTTAGTAAAAAATTTCACCTACAGCCGTCATTTTTGACTTTCCTATACACTCATTCCTTAATCTCCGAGCCGAAAAGGAAATGAGCGAGTAGCCCGGAACGGAGGGAGTACAAAACATACGAGTGGTATTTTATCAAGGGTAGGCTTAGGCTATATAATTTTCAGATCAAAGTTTGTCCACTTTCTAAGAAATAGATCATACTTTTATTTTCAAATTTTGATTGAGCTCACTTTTCCACTACTGGATGTTGGCGTTAATTGGCACCATACAATTTGTCGAATTAAGCTAAACTACATCGTATCTGGTCACAAGAAAATATTAAAAATTCTACACATCATTAATTCTATTCGAGTGTGATTAATTCCATGCAATTTCTCGATTTTAGACCAAAAAAGTCAATCCCATTATGATCGGAAAACTATATCAATGTCAATTTCTCGATTGGTTTTCATCTTTATATAATCTTGCTAACCCCATTTCCTTCTATACAGAATTACAATCGATTTCCAGTGAGATTTTGGATAAACTAAATTTATCTTCTCTGCTTAATCAATTGATTAATATTCGTAGTTGGTAATCTTTCACAAGCCCTTCTTAGTAGTAGTATTTATGTATTTCATATTTGTTTTTTTTTTTTGGATATGCTGAAATGTTTAAGCCAAAACAGTAGAGAGTTGAGAGTATATTAGAAAAGTCCCGCAACAAACCAGACTAACAAAAACAAGCAAAAACACCACTTAAGGATAAACCTACCCCTCAAAGAGGTCCATGTGAATCAAACACCCATGAAGCACACCCAGATGAGAGGAAAGAGCAGCATACAAGCAGAGAGGAAGCAACAAAATGAACAGGATCACAACACTAAGTCAAGCCCATAAAAGTAAGCGAGCATTCAAAGAAAACTCATCCCATTGCAGCCAAAAAAAAAAAAACTAAGGCCGAGGAGCAAGAAAAGAGCAATACAAAAAGACCTCCGCCGGACAAAATAACTTAATCACTAATTCGATACCTCTTTGCAGCTTATGTGGTCACAATGAATTTGAAATTTCATACTCCCTCCGTCATGTTACACTTTCCTTTTTACTTTGTCCTACAATGTCACATTTCATTTTTTGGAAAAAACTCTCTCACATTAATATAAATATACTATTTTCTTTTTCCACCTAACACACAAAACAACATCACTTAAAATTTCGTGTCAATCCCCAAGTGTGTCATCCATTATGGGACGGAGGGAGTATTTGTTTTCTTTGTTTGATTCGTATCATTCTTCTCAAATTATTTTGATATTGATAAAAAGAGAGATATAATAAGCGATAGATAAAAGTCTTTGATTCGTGTATGTTTGAAATATATTAATTACACTTATATTATTTTGTTAGTCTTATCAAACTGTCAATTCATTTGACCGATGATTTGTAAATCTTAAAGAAAAAAACAATATTCAAGCTTAGTTTTATAGTATTTGATAAATGAATCAACGTAAGCAGAACATTAAACTATTGAATTTGAATTAAATATCGAACGTTTCAATTATAGTAATATTAATTAGTGGCCGGCCTTAGACATTTGTGAGGTGATCCATTACTTATAACACATGGATTTGACTTAAAAAACAACTGACTTTACAAATGAGAGGTTTCTTGAGTTTCATAAAATACAGATATTTTGTAGAATTATGGTGATAGCGATGAAAACAGAACATTCAACAACGAAGCAACACAAGGAATTTACATGGTTCAGTTTAAATCAAACATACGTCCACGGGAAACTATCTGAGATCTTTTATTCACGGCTAAAGATGGAGATTACAATGGGAAACACAAATGAGAATGAAGAACAACACACGCACACTATCTACTCTCAAGATATGAGCTCTAGCATCTCTTTCTTCTCTCCCTCTCTGATTCTCCTCACACTTATGCATTCCTTCTGGAACTGAGCAGCTGCTCATCTTATATACTCTTCATGCAACGTCCAAAACTGTTATGCAACGGCTAGAAGCAATCGGTTGTAACTGCCTCTGTAAACCACGTGCATGATTAGCTTTCTGTTTTATCCGAGCCTATGAGCTGAGCTTTCTCTCGTCCGAACCAGCCACGAGCCAATTCACATGGCCACGAACCTAACAATCTCCACCTTGGACATGTGAATCATTCCTCAGACTTTGTCTCCATACCATCACTCCACCTCACCGTGTAATCACACTTACCAGCCTTAAGCAATGCTCATGTTTGGAGGCTGGCAGTGCCTTTGTCAATGCATAAGCAGCATTATCTTCAGTGCCAATCTTCATCACCTCTACTTCATCCTTCTCAATCATATCCCTTGGAGGGACTAGGAAAGAGATCAAAAACACAAATAGAATGCGGATCAAGTTATATGGAGTGATAACCGAACCGATTGGATCAGTTAGCAAATGTCGTTGCCACTTAATCAATGCACTCTAGCTCTCGCCCTTTCCGCCTTGCCAAAGTAATTTATAACTCCCAATTTTGCACAACTTTAACAGTAAAGCGCCAAGTTCGGCGTCGATCCCACAGGGAAGTTGGTGTGTCGAGTGTGTGAGTAGTGAACAGGGGGGGGGTTGGCTGCTGCCACACTTTAATTTGGGAGTTTTAACTACTGTTTTAATCTAGACAGAATTTAAACTAGCTAGCTTGATCAACGGAATTCTAACTACTGGGTCAAGTGATTTGCAGGAAACAACAGAAAAGTAAATGCGCGGATTTAAAACGAAAATAACTTGATTAAACTAAAAACTGATTACAACGTGAAATTAAACTAAGCTAACACTTGGAATCTAAGAAAGTGGTAAACTGAGAAGAATCTCAGCGGGAAACTTAAGTCACGCTAACAGAAATGAGTATTCTGCAACGCTCCATTTGGTCGCCCTTCTAACTAAGCTATCTAACTAAGCTAGAGAATTAAACTAAACTAAGCTAGAGAGCTGGACTACGCCAGATAACTATGCTAAACTAAACTAGGCGGAAAGGAAAGTGTCTCTCTTTCTTGTGGTAGCACACCCTCTATTTATAAGCTCGATTCGGCCTCCAGCTGGATAACGATCTTGTCAGGGAATATTCACTCATTCTGAGAATGAGCGACTCATTGATTGTTACGTGCTGTTCTTCTAGAATGTCGACGCTTTTTGGTAACAAATTCGTGACTCAGCTTCGTCCTTGCGTTTCATATTCCAGCACATGTCCCCTTCTAGAACGTCGTCCTTGATAACAGAATGGTGCACTGTATCCAGCTCATTTCCTCACATGCTCTTCTTCCAGAAGCGCGTGGTCCCCTCGTAACTGCTTGATCACTCCCCTTGATCAACTCCACCGATTCTGAGCCTTTTATCGCCTTTGTACTTGCTTGATCAGGTCGGCCTTGAAGCCTTGGTCAAGTGGTAATTCTGCACATTTAACACTTGTTTTGCGCGATAAACCGATCAAGTAGCATGTATTTCACCCATAAACCGATGCATGAAATAGGCCCTATAAAACTGCTCACACTTAAAACATACTTGTCCCCAAGTATAAAGAAAAAGAAAAGACAAAGATAGGTAAAATTTCAGGAATGGTTTATTTATTTTTTAAGTAAAAAAAAAGCGAAAAGAAAAACAAGACCTTAAGATAAAGACACGTATTCACATGTATGCATTTGACCGAATAATTTTTCAACAATCATACTCGAGGTTGAGGTCAACCCATTTGTCAGTAGCTTGTGTTCATTCTCTTTCGCCTTTGCTTGATCAAGGTGTCAGCTTGTGAAGATTGCTCAATTCAAAAACCACTGTTGGATTCACTCAGTCACTCATTCCTCACCTGAGAAGTTAGGACTGTTCACTCGATGTTGCCATAATTTAATACCTTGAATCGGACTGCACAAGATAGTTCCTTAAGGTCTTTGTTTTAAGGTTGTAACGAGGCTCAAGGTTAGTAACGTATTAGGGTGGGTTCCTAGGGGTTCTAAGTTCAAAAATAAAAAATAAAAAAAATAAAAAATTTTAAAGAAAAATCACATGAGTCAAAAAGCCAAAGATATGCCTAGACTCGCTGGATCAGAATTGGGATATTTTTTTCTTTGGTGCTCCTTCTTGGTCAGATTTCGACCTTCAGCCTTATATTATTTTTTACTTTTGATTTTCTGGGTCAGGTTACAACTATTTCCTGCCCTTTTCTTTTTTTTTTAAACCTTTTCATCATTTTCTTTTTATATGATCAATGATCAACCCGATTGTCTAACTTGATCAACATGGCTGCCCCTCCTTTTTCTTGCTATCTCCTTTTGTTACCCTTGACAAACTCCATCTCTTTGACCCTCTTTCCTCATGTGATATGAAACTTTGAATTTGGTTTTAAGGCTTCAAAGAAAGGGAAAGAGTGTATAAGCTCGAATTGGCTAACTAGGGGGTGCCTTGACTAATGAGGCGGGTTTGTGGAACGAAGGAAGAACACGGCTCAAATGGTTAAGTCCTAATGCCTTTAGTCATTACTACTTGTGCAATTTTCATCTCAATATTAAAAATCAGTCTCTCATAATTTTTCTTTTGTAAAAATAGTAGAAAGTGTTCTACTTTTGGCTTATAACTCACATATAGAGAGGCTTCACAGTTGGTTTAGAAATTGAGCGTTTCTATCATACTTGCGTCATTCAAATTGATCAAGTTTTTGCAATCAAGTTTTATATGTGAGCATACTGAATCCTTTTTCTAACTCTCCCAAGAAGTAACCAAGTCTTCCATTTATCCAATTTCATGCATACTGCCTATTTTATTATTATCTGGAATTTGTTATTTTTTGAAATTTTTTTTAGCATGTATGATTCTACTGTAACTAACCCGTCCCCCCTCCCCACTGCATATGAACTCGTCCTCGAGGGGCTGGATGCAGTGGAAAGAAGGGTTAGGCACAGGCAACGACATAACAACAATCAAGGGAAACTTCTCACACTTAGACCGGACACTGGGCTAAGTGTGAGATAGTGTCAGCAATCAAAACATGCTAATAACCACATAGAAATAAAACAGATATAGGCAAAACAGAAAACAACTTCCATAACTTCTCACACTTAGTCCAGACACATGACTAAGTGTGAGATTGGAGTACACAATTTACACAAAGAAACAAGGTTAAGGGTGATAGTATTGCCTTCTAGATAGCTGAATCAGGGGAATGTTGCGCTCCTTCCTTATTGCCTCCATTACACAAGCCTTCCTTATTGCCTCTACGGCTTCGTGCTTATCGGAGCTCCTCCTCCTTGGTATTTTTATTCTTTTTCTCCTTCGGGGAGGGGAAGCAAAAGACCTGCTGGCAGCTTTAGTAAGCCACATACCTTAATTGGTATGGTGGCCCATATTAGGGGGAGGAAAGATACTTTCTTCCCCCTTCCTCTTGCTCCCTTTCTCTGCTCTCACCTGGTTGCTCTCCACAGTCTTGCTTGCTTCAATGACTTCTCCGGTCTCTTGATTTTCTCCTCATCCACTTGCTGTCTTGAACCCCCAGCTTCAAGAAGCAGCTGGTTCATTGCCTGGTGGCGCGTTCTTCTCGGGATGGAGTCTTCTTCTGTGGTCGATGAAAGGTTAAATTCTGCCTCCTTTCGTCGTAAAGGGAGATCACTGGGACGAGGCAGCCCCTCTGTTGGTGGTGGCGGAACAGGGTCCTTAGACCGAGAAATCCTTGAGCGAGCCTTTAGGACGGTGTGAATCTCCACGGGAAAACTTCTGAGTACGGAGTCCACACGCCTTATGTCAGCCGGGTCCACATATTGGAGTGGGCCGATGAATCTAGGAGGCAATAATGGGGTTCTGGTGGTTGGTGGACTCGGTGGTGAAAAGGATCTCTGATTATTACTGTCGAGACCGGCTCCTGAAGAAAACGAGGAAGTATTGGAGGTCTCGAGCTGATTGCCGTGCATTTCTTTCCGAATGATGATAGCACAAAGGTTCTGAAGATATTTGATGGAAAGTGAGATCCGGAAAAACCCTCTTTTATACTCAAATTCCGACTGTTGAGATCCCCGCTTATTGATATCTCTGCGACCTTTCGTGTACCGGCGCGCCTTTTTAGAATGCCAGATGGCAAAGCTTGCCCGATACGCTTCCTTCCTCTCTCCAGAACGTCTTTTCATTTCAACAGTCGGCGCTGCCTGACACCTCTCTACTTACTACACATGTCTCGTCATCACCTGCTCTTATCAACTCAGTCACTGTTCCACTAATTAAATTCAAATTGCACTGATCACGTGAATCATTAAATCTCGATGACAGCTCAGATTATTCCACTTGATCAGTTCCTTTCTTCCACTTCCGACTTTTGATTAACGAAAATAAAACTAAATACACTTAATAAAAAGACTATTTACAAGGAGTTGACCGGGTTTCCTTGGAATGTTACTTGATCAGATTTAGAGATTTAGAAAGTATTGCTTGATCAAGCAGACCATCCATGAATACCCGATCACTCCTTATACCTGTTTACTGGTACAAGCTAGGCATTGGTAGTGAAATGTCGTCCACTACAAACGCCTTCCTTTCGTCCCTTCCGGGTAGCTCGCTTTGCTCCAAACCGTTGGTCCTTCCTGCGAACTTTGCCCTTTTAGGTTTACGTTGCTCCCAGTTTCTCTGTTTACCTTGATCAATCCTCATTTCCTGATGGATCTTTATGTTTTCACATTTTTTTCTGTCAACTGCTTCCCATTCAAACTCCTGTAGAAGGAGTAACCATCTGATCAAATGCGGGTTTGATCCCTTCTTCGACGATAGGTATTTGATGGCCGCCTAGTTTGTATACACCGTCACCTTGGAACCGAGTAGGTGCTGCCTGAACGCCACAAATGCAAAGACTACCGACAACATTTCTTTTTCTGTTACATCATAGTTCCTTTGCGCCTGACCCAATGCTTTTGATAACATGAAAACATGAAAAGAATGCGGATCAAGTTATATGGAGTGATAACCGAACCGATTGGACCAGTTAGCAAATGTCGTTGCCACTTAATCAATGCACTCTAGCTCTCGCCCTTTCCGCCTTGCCAAAGTAATTTATAACTCCCAATTTTGCACAACTTTGACAGCAAAGCGGCAAGTTCGGGGTCAATCCCACAGGGAAGTTGGTGTGTCGAGTGTGTGAGTAGTGAACAGGGGGGTTGGCTATTGCCACCCTTTAATTTGGGAGTTTTAGCTACTGTTTTAATCTAGACAGAATTTAAACTAGCTAGCTTGATCAACGGAATTCTAACTACTGGGTCAAGTGATTTGCAGGAAACAACAGAAAAGTAAATGAGCGGATTTAAAGCGAAAATAACTTGATTAAACTAAAAACTGATTACAGCGTGAAATTAAACTAAGCTAACACTTGGAATCTAAGAAAGTGGTAAACTGAGAAGAATCTTAGCGGGAAACTTAAGTGACGTTAACAGAAATGAGTATTCTGCAGCTCTCCCTTTGGTCGCCCTTCTAACTAAGCTATCTAACTAAGCTAGAGAATTAAACTAAACTAAGCTAGAGAGCTGGACTACGCTAGATAACTATGCTAAACTAAACTAGGAGGAAAGTAAAGTGTCTCTCTTTCTTGTGGTGGCACACCCTCTATTTATAAGCTCGATTCGGCCTCTAGCTGGATAACGATCTTGTCAGGGAATATTCACTCATTCTGAGAATGAGCGACTCATTGATTGCTACGTGCTGTTCTTCTAGAATGTCGACGCTTTTTGGTAACAAATTCATGACTCAGCTTCGTCCTTGCGTCTCATATTCCAGAACGTGTCCCCTTCTAGAACGTCGTCCTTGATAACAGAATGGTGCGCTGTATCCAGCTCATTTCCTCACGTGCTCCTCTTCCAGAAGCCCGTGGTCCCCTCCTAACTGCTTGATCGCTCCCCTTGATCAACTCCCCTGATTCTGAGCCTTTTATCGCCTTTGTACTTGGATGATCAGGTCGGTCTTGAAGCCTTGGTCAAGTGGTAATTCTACACATTTAACACTTGTTTTGCGCGATAAACAGTATGTATTTCACCCATAAACCGATGCATGAAATAGGCCCTATCATCCCTAATAAAATGCAGCTGGATGTCTATGTGTTTACATCTTTCATGAAACACTTGATGTCTTGATAAACTGATGGCTCCAGTATTGTCACAAAACACCATAACTTTATTTTGTTCTACTCCAAAATCAGCCAAGATCCCCTTCAACCAAATCCCTTCCTTTACTGCCTCTGTAAGGGCAATATACTCAGCCTCTGTGGTGGATAGGGCAACAACCGATTGAAGTGTAGATTTCCAGCTAACTGCAGCACCATAAAGTTTGAAGACATAGCCCGTCTGAGACTTCCTGCTGTCCAAGTTTGCAGCATAGTCAGAGTCACAATATCCAATCAATGGATCATCATTTGCTGAGTTATCTCTCTTGAACAATATTCCAAGTTTCTTGCTGCCCTTTAGATACCCGAGAATCCACTTCAATGCAGACCACTGCTCTCTATCAAATTCTTTCATATATCTGCTTGTGAGACTCACACCATGAGCTAAATCTGGCCTTGTGCAGATCATGCTATACATGATGCTTCCTATAATACTTGCATAAGGGATTTTTGACATTTCTTGCCTTTCTTCACCTGGTTTTGGAATCTGCGGCAGAGATAGTTTGAAATGCTAAGCCAATGGAACATATACCTCTTTGGAATTCTCCATCTAAAATCTTTTAAGGTACTTGCTCAAGTAATCGGATTGCACCAGATAAATCTCCCGTCTGCCTCTGCTTCTCTGGATGTCCATTCCAACAATCCTTCTAGCCTCTCCTAGATCCTTCATTTCAAATTCTCTGCTTAATTCAGCCTTCACTAATCTGATTTCTTCCATGTTTGCTGCATGATAGGGCCTATTTCATGCATCGGTTTATGGGTGAAATACATGCTACTTGATCAGTTTATCGTGCAAAAAAAGTGTTAAATGTGCAGAATTACCACTTGACCAAGGCTTCAAGGACGACCTGATCAAGCAAGTACAAAGGCGATAAAAGGCTCAGAATCGGGGGAGTTGATCAAGGGGAGCGATCAAGCAGTTAGGAGGGGACCATGGGCTTCTGGAAGAAGAGCACGTGAGGAAATGAGCTGGATACAGCGCACCATTCTATTATCAAGGACGACGTTCTAGAAGAGGACACGTGCTGGAATATGAGACGCAAGGACGAAGCTGAGTCATGAATTTGTTACCAAAAAGCGTCGACATTCTAGAAGAACAGCACGTAGCAATCAATGAGTCGCTCATTCTCAGAATGAGTGAATATTCCCTGACAAGATCGTTATCCAGCTGGAGGCCGAATCGAGCTTATAAATAGAGGGTGTGCCACCACAAGAAAAGGGAGACACTTTACTTTCCGCCTAGTTTAGTTTAGCATAGTTATCTAGCGTAGTCCAGATCTCTAGCTTAGTTTAGTTCAATTCTCTAGCTTAGTTAAAAGGGCGACGAAAGGGAGCGCTGCAGAATACTCATTTCTGTTAGCGTAACTTAAGTTTCCCGCCGAGATTCTTCTCAGTTTACCGCTTTCTTAGATTCCAAGTGTTAGCTTAGTTTAATTTCACGCTGTAATCAGTTTTTAGTTTAATCAAGTTATTTTCGCTTTAAATCCGCGCATTTACTTTTCAGTTGTTTCCTGCAAATCACTTGACCCAGTAGTTAGAATTCATTTGATCAAGCTAGCTAGTTTAAATTCTGTCTAGATTAAAACAGTAGTTAAAACTCCCAAATTAAAGCGTGGCAGCAGCCAACCCCCCTGTTCACTACTCACACACTCGACACACCAACTTCCCTTTGGGATCGACCCCGAACTTGCCGCTTTACTGTTAAAGTTGTGCAAAATTGGGAGTTATAAATTACTTTGGAAAGGCGGAAAGGGCGAGAGCTAGAGTGCATTGATTAAGTGGCAACGACATTTGCTAACTGATCCAATCGGTTCGGTTATCACTCCATATAACTTGATCCGCATTCTTTTCGTGTTTTCGATCTCTTTCCTAGTCCCTCCAAAATGGCGCCGTTGCCGGGGAAGCATGGTGTTACTTTATGTTTGTGCATTGTGCGTAGGTGTATATAATTTTATTTCTCATTTTTTGTTTTTGCTGTTGATGAGAAGGTACCACCAAGGCGATTACTGGAATCATCCCTTGATATGCAGAAGAACTAACACTCAGTGGAGAGTCCAGGAAGCCGACATTGTCATCACTCGTCGCAGAGCCGCATTAGAAGCAGCAGCAGCCACCGAGCAGAAAACACAACCACCACCACCAGAACGAACGGAAGCAGAGATGGCCGTTGTCTTTGACGACTAGGGGATCGGTTCTCTACATGCTCATGATGAGAGAGAGCCCACTCATGCCATCACCGCTACTCCTGGGATGCGGACCATTGCCATCAAATCAGGAGTACTGGCCGTCTTGTCCCACTTCTATGGCCTTTCGAAGGAATGTACGTATGCTTTTCTGGACGAATTCTGCCGGTACTGTGATATTCAACCCGTGCCAGCTGGGTCCACATCCGAAGATTACAGACTCAAAGCTATTCCTTTTGTCTTGAAGGGGGACGCGGGTGTCTGGCTGTCAAGGCTGCCGGAAGGATCCATCAGAACGTGGGCTGAGTTTCGCATGATATTCCTCGATCGCTTCTTTTCAACATAAAAAACAAGTGCCCTAAAAAGGGAAATTACAGAAGCCAGACAGGAATACGACGAGCTCCTCGTCTAGTACTGGGATAGGTTCCAAGGGCTGCTTCAAGCATGCCCTAACCACAAATTGGGAGAGAAGGAAATCTACTCGATTTTCTATGGAAGACTCACGGTGGATAGCAAAACGACCTCAACCTCGTAGCACAAGGGAATTTCTCAAAAACCCTTTTTAGCCAAGCTAAGAATATTTTGGAGAGGCTGATTGAGGCTAAGCGGTCGTATGAAACCTCTCGAGGGCAGTACAGGAGAGGAGCAGTGCACGCAGCAGAGGCGCGCAATGATGAAAAGCTGGAGGCTCGATTCGAGCGGATGGAGAAGAAACTGCTGGAAGCAGTAGAAAAAACAAGACCACCGCCACCACCTGCACCGAAGGAGACACAGTATGTACCGCAGCCGCCACCTCCAGAAGAACATCATTACTATTGCGAGTTTCCCCCAGAGGAAGAACCTCAGGCTCAAGTAAATGCCGTAGGCCACTGGAACGCAAATGGCAACTGGATCCAGGGGAAACAGAGAGAAGCTCCATGGAGGGACCACCCCAATCTTCGATGGACTGATCAAAACCAACCACTTCAGTTATTAACCCAGCAAGTACAACCCTCTGAAGGGCAATCCAACTGGCCCACACGGATCCAGGACAAACCAAACTTTGGAAGAAACAGGATACATAACGTACCTCAAGGAAACTGGGCCAGTGGAGGACAGCCCAACTGGTCAAGCAGACAACCGGAGGGAAATTGGGGATACAAACAGCTAGGCCCTCAGTTTACCAACCAGGGAAGGCAACCGAACAACCAGATGGTCACGTACATTCCACCACACCTACGGGGAAATCAACAGTACAACCAGTCGCGGTATCAGCAAGAATACTACGGACAATCTGACCACCTGCAGCCCAACTATAGTGGAGGACCACCAAATCAAAGATACAACAGACACCCCAACGAAAGCCACGTAGAAATGTTGATACCACACTATCCAAATGATGCAGTGCGGGAAATCTAAGAGGCTCAAAAAGAGCAGCGGGCGGCGTTGGAGATGTTGACGTAACAACTCTCTCAAGTTGTAGTATCGCTGGGCGAGTTGAAGGGGAATGAAGCTACTATGCAACCACCTGGTCATGAGAATATTAGTAAAGTATCCCTGCGGTCAGGAAGGGTCTACCAAGGCCACAGCCATCCTGCGATATCTCCACCAACTGTTTCTGAACCAAGCCATGGGGAAGAGGGAGAATCCAGCAGAGGTGGTCAAGTGGAAGAAAAAGGCAAGGAAAGGGTTGGAGGAGAAGCCTCAAAAGAAATTCAGAAAGAAGAAACTGAAAGGGTTAAGCCATATTCGTACCGCGGAATGGTGACGAGGAAAAGGGATGCCACAATCGACGTGGTAAGCATGTTCAAGGACATGGATGTGAAGGTACCATTCTTAACGGCGTTAAAAATGCCCCCGATCAGTAAGTTCATTAAAGACTACCTAGCAGGAAAGGTCAATGAGGAAGGGAGACTAATTACAGATGAGAACGTCTCTGCCG
Organism: Salvia splendens; assembly: GCF_004379255.2. Lineage (NCBI taxonomy): Eukaryota > Viridiplantae > Streptophyta > Magnoliopsida > Lamiales > Lamiaceae > Salvia > Salvia splendens. The sequence continues at coordinate 18,597,474 of NC_056038.1, forward strand.
TAATCCAGAAAAACGATCTCCCCTCCAAGAAAACTGATCCTGGAATGTTCACGCTTCCAATTTCAATCGGAGACATTCAGGTAGAGCACGCCATGTGCGACTTGGGGGCATCTATCAATGTTCTGCCATACTCCATCTACCGGAAGTTGGGAGAGGCCAAGCTAGTCGACACGGATATAGTGATACAGTTGGCCGACAGATCATGTATTCACCCCGAAGGAATTCTGGAAGACGTTATTGTAAAGGCAAATAACTTTCTATACCCAGCTGATTTTTTCGTAATCAAGATGACAGAGCACACGACAAAAGAGTCGAGTGGATTCCTACTGGGACGACCGTTCTTGTCTACGGCCAGCACTATCATAGACGTCCGCAATGGGACGATCAAAGGAGAGCAGTATACGTTCAATATCAATGAGGCCATGAAGAGGCCAGCCGACGGAGAGAACGTGTATTCTGTGGATGTAACTGAGCCCTTGGTGTAAGAATTTTTGGAAGAAGAATTTTTAAAAAGGCAGTTCACGGACTCAGCTTTAGATGAAGAGGTCGAAAAGGAAGTAGAAGAGTGGTTTGAAACAAATAAGGTCAGAGAAATGAACGACCAAGCCGTCGCAGAAGCAATAGCAGAATTTTGTGAACGTCCAAAGCCAAATGGGTCGAGTAAGACAGCTCAAGTATCTAGCATTGCAAAGCAGCTTGATCAAGGAAAGCCACTGAGTGATGAAGCTGCAGAGAACCCTCTGCCCACCTCGGAGCCAAAGCCCGCAAAAGAGTTGAAACCTCTTCCAGCACATTTAAAGTACGCCTTCTTGGGAGAAGGCGAATCTATGCCCGTCATTATAAACAGTCAATTGACCCAAGGGCAAGAAGACAAGTTACAGGAAGTATTACGAAGGAATCAGAGGGCCATCGGCTGGAAGCTGACAGACTTGATGGGAATTAGCCCGGATTTGTGTATGCATCACATCTGGTTGGAGGAAGGAGCCAAGCCACACCGCGATCAACAACGGAAACTCAACTCCAACATGAGGGAAGAAGTGCTGAAAGAAATTGTCAAGTTAGTTTCAATCGGAATTATCTATTCCATTCCCGATAGTAACTGGGTCAGCCCAGTGCACATGGTGCCTAAGAAAGGAGGGATTCAAGTGGTGAAAAACGAGAAAAATGAATTAATCCCGACAAGGTCAGTTACTGGGTGGAGAATGTGCATAGACTATAGGAAGCTGAACCAAGTCACAAAGAAAGATCACTTTCCTTTGCCGTTCATTGATCAAATGCTGGAGAAGTTGGCAGGGAAACATTACTTCAGTTTCCTGGATGGTTATAGTGGCTATTTCCAGATCAAGAAAAGATGAAGTTCACCTGCCCCTTTAGAACTTACGCTTACAGGAGGATGCCCTTTGGCCTCTGCAATGCCCCTGGCACTTTCCAAAGATGTATGATGAGCATTTTCTCGGACCTATTGGAAGATTGTATTGAGATCTTCATGGACGATTTCATTGTCTATGGGGATGATTTTGATCAAGGGCTGCATAGCCTGAACAGGGTATTGGAAAGGTGCCTCCAGAAGGATTTAGTTCTGAATTTCGAGAAATGTCATTTTATGGTAACTGAAGGAATAGTCCTGGGCCATGTAGTATCCAGCAGGGGAATAGAGGTCGACCCAGCAAAGGTAGCAGTTATTGCAAAACTCCCTTACCCTACAAACCAGAAGGAGATCAGAGCCTTTTTAGGGCACGCTGGGTTCTACAGGAGGTTCATCAAAGATTTCGCAAGGATAGCCCAGCCTCTAATAAGACTTCTCCAGAACGCTGTGGAATTTGAATTCTCAGATGCCTGCAAGGCCGCTTTCCAGTTTCTGAAGGACCGATTGATAAGCTCTCCAATAATACGTGCTCCCAACTGGAATCACCCCTTCGAGGTGATGTGCGATGCTAGTGATTATGCTGTGGGAGCGGTATTAGGTCAGAAAATTGAAGGGAAAAGTTACGTCATCTTTTACGCCTCCATAACTCTGAATCAGGCACAAAAGAACTATGATGTGACAGAAAAGGAAATGCTATCAGTAGTCTTCGCGTTTGAAAAGTTCAGGCCTTATCTGCTTGGGTCCAAGGTGATTGTCTATACAGATCATGCGGCCATCAAATACCTCTTGACAAAGAAAGAGTCAAAGCCGCGGTTGATCAGGTGGGTACTCCTTCTACAGGAGTTTGATTGGGAAGCAGTGGATAAGAAAGGATGTGAGAATAAGGTGGCAGATCACCTGAGTTGAATTCTGCAAGAAGACAATGGTGAAGCCATTCCAGATGCTTTCCCTGAAGAACATCTCTGCCTGATCAAGTCAATACCCGATCAAGGAAGCAAGGGACAGAACAAGAAGAAGAAGCCATGGTTTGCAGACATGGCTAATTACTTGGTAACGGGAGAGTTACCTAGAAGTGACGAAATTTCAAGGGAACAGAAGTTAAAACTTAAAAGCGATTGCCGATACTACTATTGGGATGATCCTTACCTGTGGAAAATGGGGGCTGATCAAGTAATCCGACGCTGTATACCAGAATGGGAGCAGGAAGACGTGATGATCCACTGCCACACACTAGCTTGCGGGGGTCATTTTAGGCCAAAGAAAACAGCAAGGAAAATACTTGATAGTGGGTTTTATTTGCCATCCATCCATAGAGATGCTTATGAATTCTGCAAGAAGTGCCCTTGTAACGCCCGTACTTTTTACAAAAGAATGACGACGATATTTCTATATTTAGCATGACGAATGAAATACGTGGAGATGAATATTTTCTTATGGAAGATGACGTGCGTAAATCGAAGAACGGGTGAAGGAATTATATTTGGAACGACACCAAATATAAGTTGTGCCGTTAAACGTTCTTTAATTTTTGTTTGTGAAGAGCGAGATAACAAAATTAAATAAAGACCCATGAATTTTAATTATCGAAGGAAAATACGAAAATATAAAGTATGAATTTATGTTAGGCTTTGCAAATTTAATTAGAGTCCAATTGTCTATCTACAAAATAGCTTGGACCCTAACTATTTAAAAGTCTAACTAAATAATAATATTTCCAATATTGGCTTACAATAACTTGAGCCCAACAACACTTAAATTAATTGAAGCCCAATACAATTCTAAGTAAATGGGAACAAGCCCAAGGTTTATTCTTCTTCTTCTTCCTCAAAATATGGTCGACGGCTTCTCCCCTTCATGGAGACCCTCCACCTTGCAAACCTTCTATCTACCACCATCAATGCTTCCATCAAAGAGTCACCCCAAACCTTTACATTAGCCTTCCATCTCTTCAACACATTACACTACACAAAAGAAGAAAAAAAAGAAGAGAGAGTGAGAGAGAACCGAGAGAGAGCCGAGAGAGAAACCGAAGGGAAGAGGAGGAGGATTCTTTTTCACCATTCTTGTTCTTTCACCACCAAAACCAACCAAGTTGAAGGTATAATTCTCAATTCCTAAAGCATGAATTGTTGTATGTATATATATATATATTGCCATCATTCCATAATTCTTCCATAACCAACTCAACCAACTCAACTTTTAAAACAAATCGAACGATCGCCGAATGTAATCGAAAATACGAAAGAACTTAACTTTATAATAAGAACGTATGTTGCGGGTTGAAGCGGAGTGGTTCGGAGTGATACCGGAGAAGGGGAAGCCACCGCCGGCGATGGGCAGCGGCGGACAGCCGCGCCTCGATGACCCCAGTGGCGGACAACGGCGAGCGACAGCAACGTCAGTAGCTCCTCTCCCCCGTGGCAGCAACAGCGGCGAGGGACGGCGAGCAGCAGCGGCGGCCGCGAGCAGCGAGCGGCGGCACCGTCGACGCGTTGTGTCCCTCGGCGGATTTGTAACTGTTGAGGGGGTGGTGAGCAGCGGCCGGCGACGGGAAGGAAGCTGGCGAACTCAGCGGCGGCGTCGCGTTTTCACGGCAGGGGCGGCGAAAAAAAAATGGGAGTTCCCGATTTGGTCAGAGAGAAAGAATTAGAAAGAAGATAGAGGGAGAAGATAGAGAGAAAGATAAAAGAATGGGGCTTTGTTTAAAAAAATGTTTTGGGCCTTTACTTTTTTTGTGTGGGCCAACTTTTAAGGGGAGGAGTTAATTTTAAGTTGGGGCCTTTCTTTGAGGCTTTTAAAATTTAATTGAAGATAAAGAGGAAAGGTGATTAAGATGTGGGTCGATAACTTAATCGCAAAGAATGGGTTTAACGAAATTGTGGGGGATTATTTATTTAATTCCCGGAATAATTTTGAAGAATGAATAATTTTATCCTAAGGATGGAATAATTTCGAGGAGAAATAATTGCGATAATTAAAGTATACGCGTAAATAATTTTTAGAAATTATTTTTGACGACATGGAAAATACGAGGAGCCAACGGAGGAAAGAACGAGCGTAAGCGGCCGACCGGCGTCGCACGCGACGCCTTGGACGGCCGCCGAATAATCGAAAACGCACGAAAACTGAGAAAACGAATTAAAAGATTTTAATTAGAGTGCATGCATTCTAAATACCTTCGTTATCGAGAATTGATGTGAACTTTATATATTTTCCGAAAAGGTGGTTCGCACGCACGCTAGAAGTCGGAACGAGGAACTATTTACGGAAATTCTAAGCTTTTGAGGTGGGCTTTATTACTTAAACTCTTTATTTGCAATGATATGTATATGGTGAGATAAGGGTGGTTTGAATGTTATGTCATGCCGTATTTTATGTTTTGAATTGCCTATCTGATTGTCTACTAGGATAATGTCCTACTAGACTTTGATGGTTAACGAATTCGGGTCTGACTAGGGAGTGAGTCCCTACTCGGACTAGTGCACTGATGGGGATCGTGAGCCGTCCTCTAGGTCGGCCGGTCCAGTGATCGAGTTTGTGGCCACATTCTCGTTTCACATGATGGTTCAGATATGGTACATGATGGGGGATGATGATGATATTTGTCTGTAGACACTATTTTAAGGAATGATTTAGTGTTTCTCGGCCTTTTAAAGTAAAACCCGAGTTTCACTCAATGATGGCTTGACATAATCGATAAATGTATTTTGGGCATGAGTTCACTGAGTGCATCAAGTACTCAGCCCCTGCATATGTTTTCCCTATGTGCAGGTTGAGCGAGGACGGGAGGCGGAGGATGTTGAGCATTTGGACAAAGACAGGATTCAATAAACGTTCCGGTTACTATTGTGTCTTCATACATAGTAGTAGCTAACTCTCAAATGCTTTCGCTATGCCAAGTTTTAAGAATTTCTTTGTTTTCCTTTGAATTGTCAAACTATGTCATTCACGTCATGTACCTTCGGGATTTGAAACTTTGGTTGATAAATGGAATTTCGTCTTTTGATCGATATGTCGTACTCCTTTTGATTGTTTCCCCTTCTTCCCCACTTCTTATTTCCCCCATTAGTCGCGATTCATCGCGCTTTCTATCCTTAGGAAGTGCGGTCGTGACAGCCCTCGATGTTAACTTACTGGAGGAATATCCACTAGAGACGAAATGCCTCAGATCCCCATCATTGTCTGTGAAATATTCGATGTATGGGGAATGGACTTCATGGGACCTTTTCCCGCATCTGAAGGTAATCTCTACATACTGGTGGCAGTGGACTCTGTGTCCAAATGGATCGAAGCAAAGGCAACTAGGACATGTGAGTCCAGAGAAGTGGCGAAGTTCTTGAAATCTAACATATTTACCCGATATGGAGTACCACAGGCCATTATCTCTGACCAAGGGACTCATTTTGTCAACAGAACTATCGAAGCTTTGATGCGAAAATATGGAGTCCACCATCGCTTATCCACACCTTACCACCCACAATCCAATGGCCAAGCTGAAATCTCTAATAGAGAAATCAAGGCGATTCTAGAAAAGACAGTCAATCCCACGAGGAAAGACTGGAGCCGACGTCTGGAGGACGCACTTTGGGCCTACAGGACAGCGTTCAAAATGCCTATTGGAATGTCCCCATACCGGCTGGTATTTGGGAAGATGTGCCATCTGCCAGTGGGAGTTGAGCACCAAGCTTACTGGGCAATCAAGGAAATGAATATGAATACCGAATCTGGAGACGCAGAAAGGAGGATACAGTTACAGGAGCTGGAAGAACTTCGTCTGGACGCCTATGACTCTGCCATGTGGTACAAAGAAAAGACGAAAATGTGGCATGATAAGAACCTTCGCAAGAAGGAACTCAAGGTGGGCCAGAAGGTACTGCTGTTCCAGTCCAGACTGAAATTGATGCCAGGAAAGCTTAGGTCAAGATGGATAGGCCCGTATACCATTGTCGCCATCCGAACGAATGGAGCAATCGAACTCCAAGGAAGCGATCCAGACTCGCCTTCATTTATGGTGAATTGTCATAGGGTAAAGCCGTACAGAGAGGGAATGGAGACATTTGTGGTGGAAGACATTCCACTACTCATGCCTGACCCTCGGCAGTAAACAGTTAAAGGAATGATCGACTACTCATGGGTAGTCTGCTTGATCAAGCAACAAATTCTTAATCTATTTAAAATGATCAAGTGACGTCCTATGAGAACTCAATCAAGTCCTTCGTAGCTAGTGTAAATAGTTTTTCGTGTGTTAATTTCTTTTTCTTAGTTAAAAAAATAATCGGAAGTAAAGACGGAAGCTAATCAAGTGGTGTTAATGGAATTCTCATCTGAAATTAATTGTCCACTTGATCAGAACAAATTGAATTTAATTGGTGGTAAGTGATTGAGTTGATCAGGGCAGGTGGTGAAAGGATGCGCGCAGTCACTGAAGAGGTGTCAGGCTGCAATGAAAGGACGTCTTAGGGAGAAGGAGAAAGCGTATCAGAGAAGCTTTACCAGCTGGCACTCTGAAAAGGCGCGCCCGTACGTAAGGAGTCGAAAAGATCTGAACAGCCGCAGGGATCTCAACAATAGAGGATCCCAACAGTCGCGATATCATTATAAAAAGCAGATTTCAGATCCGTAAATCACTTTTACCCAAGCCGCCTACATGTCATTCCTTTTGCTCTCGTCGAGAATTCTCCTCAAATTCAAAACCCTCTTTCAAGAAAATCGAAAACCTACCCACCATTACCAGAAACAATGTTGCTCGAGCAACTCCCGACTTTATCCTCCTCTTCCAGTGCCCGTGCTGATTGTGCTGACCAAGAAACCTCCTCAGCATCCCCAAATCAACCTCACAGGAAACCCTAAGTACACCTCCCCCCGATCTCTACTCATTCCAAGTTCCAAAACAATTTTAATTTTACTTATTTTTGGGTATGTATAACTGATATTCTGCTCCACACCACACTTAGACCTATGTTGGGTCTGAGTGTGAGAAGTATGCATGCCTACTTTTGCTATCTGTTTTGTTCACCTGCCTATATCTGTTCTGTTTTTGTTTGGTTATTAGCATGTTTTGATTGTTGGCACTATCTCACACTTAGCCCAGTGTCCGGTCTAAGTGTGCGAAGTTTCCCTTGATTGTTGTTATGCCGTTGCCTGTGCCTAACGCTTTTTTCCACTGCATCCAGCCCCTCGAGGACGAGTTCATATGCAGTGGGAGGGGGGACGAGTTAGTTACAGTAGAATCATACATGCTAAATTTTTTTTCGAAAAATAACAAATTCCAGATAGTAATAAAATAGGCAATATGCATGAAATTGGATAAATGGAAGACTTGATTACTTCTTGGGAGAGTTAGAAAAAGGATTCAGTATTCTCACATGTAAAACTTGATTGCAAAAGCTTGATCAATTTGAATGACGCAAGTATGATAGAAACGCTCAATTTCTAAACCAACTGTGAAGCCTCTCTATATGTGAGTTATAAGCCAAAAGTAGAACACTTTCTACTATTTTTACAAAAGAAAAATTATGAGAGACTGATTTTTAATATTGAGATGAAAATTGCACAAGTAGTAATGACTAAAGGCATTAGGACTTAACCATTTGAACCGTGTTCTTCCATCGTTCCACAAACCCGCCTCATTAGTCAAGGCACCCCCTAGTTAGCCAATTCGAGCTTATACACTCTTTCCCTTTCTTTGAAGCCTTAAAACCAAATTCAAAGTTTCATATCACATGAGGAAAGAGGGTCAAAGAAATGGAGTTTGTCAAGGGTAACGAAAGGGGATAACAAGAAAAAGGAGGGGCAGCCAGGTTGATCAAGTTAGACAATCGGGTTGATCATTGATCATATAAAAAGAAAATGATGAAAAGGTTTAAAAAAAAAGAAAAGGGCAGGAAATAGTTGTAACCTGACCTAGAAAATCCAAAGCAAAAAAATAATATAAGGCTGAAGGTCGAAATCTGACCAAGAAGGAGCACCAAAGAAAAAAAATATCCCAATTCTGATCCAGCGAGTCTAGGCAAATCTTTGGCTTTTTTACTCATGTGATTTTTCTTTAAAATTTTTTATTTTTTTATTTTTTATTTTTGAACTTAGAACCCCTAGGACCCCACCCTAATACGTTACTGACCTTGAGCCTCGTTACAACCTTAAAACAAAGACCTTAAGGAACTATCTTGTGCAGTCCGATTCAAGGTATTAAATTTATAGCAACATCGAGTGAACAGTCCTAACTTCTCACGTAAGGAATGAGTGACTGAGTGAATCCAACTGTGGTTTTTGAATTGAGCAATCTTGACAAGCTGACACCTTGATCAAGCAAAGGCCAAAGAGAATGAACACAAGCTACTGACAAATGTATTGACCTCGACCTCGGGTATGATTGTTGGAAAATTATTCGGTCTAATGCATACATGTGAATACGTGTCTTTATCTTAAGGTCTTGTTTTTCTTTTCGTCTTTTCTTTTACTTAAAAAATAAATAAACCATGCCTGAAATTTGCCCTATCTTTTTCTTTTCTTTTTCTTTATACTTGGGGACAAGTATGTTTTAAGTGTGAGCAGTTTGATAGGGCCTATTTCATGCATCGGTTTATGGGTGAAATACATGCTACTTGATTGGTTTATCGCGCAAAACAAGTGTTAAATGTGCAGAATTACCACTTGACCAAGGCTTCAAGGCCGACCTGATCAAGCAAGTACAAAGGCGATAAAAGGCTCAGAATCGGGGGAGTTGATCAAGGGGAGCGATCAAGCAGTTAGGAGGGGACCACGGGCTTCTAGAAGAAGTGCACGTGAGGAAATGAGTTGGATACAGCGCACCATTCTATTATCAAGGACGACGTTCTAGAAGGGGACACGTGCCGGAATATGAGACGCAAGGACGAAGCTGAGTCACAAATTTGTTACCAAAAAGCGTCGACATTCTAGAAGAACATCACGTAGCAATCAATGAGTCGTTTATTCTCAGAATGAGTGAATATTCCCTGACAAGATCGTTATTCAGCTGGAGGCCGAATCAAGCTTATAAATAGAGGGTGTGCCACCACAAGAAAAGGGAGACACTTTACTTTCCGCCTAGTTTAGTTTAGCATAGTTATCTAGTGTAGTCCAGCTCTCTAGCTTAGTTTAGTTCAATTCTCTAGCTTAGTTAGATAGCTTAGTTAGAAGGGCGACCAAAGGGAGCGCTGCAGAATACTCATTTCTGTTAGCGTGACTTAAGTTTCCCGCTGAGATTCTTCTCAGTTTACCGCTTTCTTAGATTCCAAGTGTTAGCTTAGTTTAATTTCACGCTGTAATCAGTTTTTAGTTTAATCAAGTTATTTTTGCTTTAAATCCGCGCATTTACTTTTCTGTTGTTTCCTGCAAATCACTTGACCCATTAGTTAGAATTCAGATGATCAAGCTAGCTAGTTTAAATTCTGTCTAGATTAAAACAGTAATTAAAACTCCCAAATTAAAGCGTGGCAGCAGCCAACCCCCCTCCTGTTCACTACTCACACACTCGACACACCAACTTCCCTGTGGGATCGACCCCGAACTTGCCACTTTACTGTTAAAGTTGTGCAAAATTGGGAGTTATAAATTACTTTGGCAAGGCGGAAAGGGCGAGAGCTAGAGTGCATTGATTAAGTGGCAACGACATTTGCTAACTGATCCAATCGGTTCGGTTATCACTCCATATAACTTGATCCGCATTCTTTTCGTGTTTTCGATCTCTTTCCTAGTCCTTCCACTGCAGCTACTAGCATATCATCAACATACAGTACTAGATAGGCTAGAGTCTTCACTCCATCAGACTTTATGTACACACAATTGTCATAAGCTGACTTAATGAACCCAATACTGCTCAGATGTGAGTCAAATTTGAGATACCACTGTCTACTACTTTGTTTTAGGCCATATAGGCCTTTCTTTAACAAGCAGACTTTCTCTTCTTGCCCTTCAACTACAAAACGACTGCTCCATATAAATGGTCTCAACTAGATCTCCATGCAAGAATGCTGTCTTGACATCAAGTTGATGCAACTCCCAATTTTTCTGAGCTACAACTGACAGTAGGATTCTGATAGAAGAATGCTTCACCACTGGGGAGAAAACCTCATTGAAGTCAATCCCTTCTTAGTGCAGATACCCCTTTGCTACTACTCGTGCTTTGTATCTGACCTTATTTCCATCAGAGAACTCCATCTTCTTTTTGAAAATCCATTTACAACCCACTGGTTTTTGTTAGGGTGGTCTGTCACATAGAATCCAGGTCTTGTTTTTCATGAGGGACTCTATTTCTTCTTTCATGTCCTCAAACCATTTTTCCCATTCATTTTCCTTCATTGCTTCCTCATAAGTAGCAGGTTCATCAAACTCTATGCATTCTCCTACATGAAGTGCAAAATATGCCATCTCATAATCTGAGAATCTGGATGGTAGTTTTGGCACTCTCTTTGGTCTTTCTCTTGCTGCATTTGGGACTCTGGGGGTAGTCCATGAAGGACTGGCACTTTGCTCAATCTCTGAGTGCTTCAGGTTATCTGCATCAGTGACTATAGTGTCACTTCCATCCACTGGCTCCACCTCAATTGAAGCAACTCTTCTTTCTTTTGCAAAGTAAGGCATTATAGCCTCATCAAAACTAACATCTCTGCTAACTATTAGCTTCCCATCTCTAGGTTCTGTACACCAAACTCTATAGGCTTTGGATCCACTCTGATAACCTAGAAAAATGCACCTCAATGCTCTGGATTCCAGCTTTCCCTGCTTGACATGTGCATATGCCCTACAACCAAAGGATCTTAGCTTGTTGAAATCAGGTAGATGGCCATGCCATCTTGTATCTGGTATGTCAAAGTTCACTGCTGATGAAGGAGATTTATTGATTATCACTACAGCAGTTGCTACAGCCTCACCCCAGAATCTGTTATCAACTCCAGATGACAGCAACATGCATCTTACTCTCTCCATGATAGTTCTATTCATCCTCTCAGCCACTCCGTTTTGTTATGGAATTCTGGGTGCGGTTTTATGTCTTTGAATCCCTTTACTCTTGCAGTAGTTAGTGAATTCTGTGGATATATACTCCAAACCATTGTCTGTCCTCAAACACTTGAGACTCACCTTCTTTTCCCTCTCAACCATCAGGTACCATTCTTTGAAGAACTTGAAAGCTTCTGATTTTTCTTTGAGCACCTGAACCCAGAGTTTCCTTGAAAAATCATCTATTATGGTCATGAAGTACCTTACCCCGCTCATGGTCAGTGGCTGAGCAGGACCCCAAATGTCACTGTGAGCATATTCAAGAACTGATGTAGAAGTGTGTCTGCCTTTTGGAAATGGAAGCTTCTTCCTCTTTCCCATCATACACTCCTCACACTTACTGAGATCTTCATCCTTCCCCATCTTGAATACACCTTTACTTGCAAGTCTTAGCATTCCCTTTGTGCCCAAATGGCCCATTCTGATGTGCCATGTATGCAGACTTGTCTGCTTTTCAGCAACATTTGTGCTTCCAGATATGACTCTTGCTTCAAGATAGTAGAGAGTCTGTTTCTTTACAGTACTCATCACTGTTAGACCCCTTAAAGATGACCAATCTTTCATCCTCTAATCTGAAACCATATCCTTTCGTCTCAACAAGTCCAGGAGAGACCAGATTTCTTTTGATCTATGGTATAAACCTTACATCAGTGAGTAATGTCATAGAACCATCTTCAAGTCTCAATCTGATATTCCCTATCCCTCTTATCATGCTAGTCTAATTATTTCCAAGAATCACAGAGCCATTTGATGCCTTAAAATCTTCAAACCAGTGCTTGTGAGAACTCACATGGAAACTGCAGCCTGAATCTATGATCCATGCTTCTGCAATCTGCTCTGCAACCACATTCATGACTTGATGCACAAGTTTTTCTTGCACTACATCAGTGGAACCTTGATCATTGCCTTCTGCAGCTTGCTTTCTCTTCCAAGAGAAATAGTTCTTCTTGATATGCCCCGGCTTATTGCAGTAATGGCAGCTGCGAGTCTCCTTCCTCTCACCTTTGGAAGTTCTCGGAGGCTGCAGGCTTAGGCTTGGGCTTGAATTTGAATCTCTTCACATTTACAACTTCTGCAGGTGCCTCAGATTGCCCATTCTCAGATCTCTGCAAGATTTTTTACTTCAAGGCAGTGAGAACTTCCAACAGAGTAATGGATTTCTCTCTTCTATAAAGCATGGCATCCTTGAAGTGTTCAAAGGATTTTGGAAGAGCATTCAGTAATGCAATCGCCTTATTTTCTTCCTCCATTTTGGCATCAACATTTTCCATATCATCTAGAATCTTGTTGAATTGATCTAATTGATCCCCAATCGGCTGATCATCATTAAATCTGAAAGAATACAAACATTGCTTGAGGTATAACCTGTTGGCTAGTGACTTAGTCATGTAGAGATCTTCCAATTTCTTCCAAATTGCAGCTGCAGATTCCTCTCTCGCAACCTCCCTCAACACCTTGTCATCCAGATTCAGAATGAGCACGCTCTTGGCCTTCTTCAAGATTTCGATCCTTTTTGCATCAGATTTATCATCTTTATCTCCTTCCTCCAAGGCTTCATCTAATCCTTGATGAGTGAGCAATGCCCTCATCTTGATTTGCCATAGGCCAAAATCATTCAATCCATTGAATTTCTCTGCATCAAATCTTGTCATCGCCATTGCCTTACTTGATTCCCACGGACGGCGCCAATTGTGGAATTATGGTGATAGCGATGAAAACAGAACATTCAACAACAAAGCAACACAAGGATTTTACGTGGTTCGGTTTAAATCAAACCTACGTCCATGGGAAACTATCTGAGATCTTTTATTCACGGCTAAAGATGAAGATTACAATGGGAAACACAAATGAGAATGAAAAACAACACACGCACGCTATCTACTCTCAAGATATGAGCTCTAGCATCTCTTTCTTCTCTCCCTCTCTGATTCTCCTCACACATATGCATTCCTTCTGGAACTGAGCAGCTCCTCATCTTATATACTCTTCATGTAACGTCCAAAACTGTTATGCAACATCTAGAAGCAATCGGTTGTAACTGCCTCTCTAAACCGCGTGCATGATTAGCTTTCTGTTTTATCCGAGCCTATGAGTTGAGCTTTCTCTCGTCCGAACCAGCCACGAGCCAATTCACATGGCCACGAACCTAACAGATTTTGATTCTTAAACATTGATTAAAGGATGGAGGATTAAAAGTCTACAACAATGCACAAGTTTATCCAGAATCAAGAACTAATTTCCCATACTCTTCATTAGAAAAAATATAAAAATATAAGATCAATATCTTTTTATGCTAGAATAAAAAATTGTTATTGATATGGCAAAAAGAAAATATTTTGATAACCAAACTCGTTTTATGTATACCTATTACACTCTTTAGTTGATACTACCATAAGAAAAATAATTCCAATCAATATAAATAGAATTTAAAAATAATTGAGGTTTACCAAAAAAAAAAGAAAAAGAAAAAGAAATTAAGATCAATGGCGCATTTGATAATATCGATGTACAGCTATAAAATTCAACTGTTCAACTAAGAGTATGGCCAATAACTTTTTTGTTTAGATTGAAAAGTTTAAATAAGAAAAAAATAAATACTATGATGTTTGATATCCAAATTGTCTTATAGAAAAAGAGTAAAATGGTAATATGGCCCTTATTGATATTTCTTTGTTCCATTCAAAAAGATTATATTTTTATATGACACAAAAATTTAGGTGGAGTAATTGATTGTAATAAAGTAAAAATAATAAAAATAATTAAATATTTGAATGAAGATAAAGGAAAGAGAAATCTATTTCTTAATATAGCAAATAGACATTTTAAGTGAGACAAACTAAAAAAAAATATCATCTTACATACGACAGAAAAAATATTTGTTTTTAGTCCTAATTTTGTATATATAAGTTGCACAGTTGCTAACTATCTAAGCTAATACAATGATTTATAAATTAATTACAATTGTAACTTAATTAATTAATTTGGGTAAGTAATCAAACTGAATGGCTATTAGTTGTAAGAATTTCATATTTAATTATTACTCCACTACATATCTCATACGTAGTACTTCATATCTCATATTAAATGTTCTATTTTCTTTCTCTCGGCTAAGATAACAATTGTTAGTTAATTTTACTTAATGTGTTTAATTGGACAGAGAAAATGTGGGTATAAGAATCAAATGAAGAGAGAAAGAGAGTTGAATATTTTAATTAGAAAGAGAAAATATGGTTGATTTATGAAAGCTTGTATTCTAAACTAAGTAGTTCACATGCAAATTAAAACATGTAGAGTTGCGCAAGTTGATCAAGTTAGACAATAAACGGTTCAAGTCGGCTAACAACTACTGATCGCTGGGTATGCGAACGGAGAGACTCAGGGCTTTCAAGACCTTAACCCACAATACTATGATTTAGTAAAGGGAAGTATGGGTCGAACCCCACATAGACATAGGCGAGTTGAGTTGTGTTCGAGACATTTGGGAGGTTGGCTGCGGTCACGCTTTTCAGTGGGTTAAGTTTAAACACAGAAAACGGGAACTGATCAACTGACTAAACTGAATTGATCAATATAAACTAGACAAGCTTAAAACTAGGAAACATGCTGGGTTGATCAACTAAACTAAGAACGAAAAGGCAAAAGTAACTAGGGAACACTAACACAAATAGGCACACTACTAAAAAGTTGTAAACAACGAAAAAGTGATAGAGACTGTTATTCTAACGAACTACAACTTTCTTCTTCGCTAAGCAACTAAATAAAAATACCTAATGCAGATCTAAACAGAGCAACAAACATAAAAACAGAAATCAGAAAAATCCAGCATAGATCCATGTAAATTTGACGTAAAGAAAACAAATCTAAGGTATCTACCCCATTCTCATGCAAGTTGACGAACTAAAATATAAATCTACCTACGGGAAAATCATAAACAAGGCGAAACTAAAACTAACGAAACCAATTAAAGCAGAGAACATCAGATCCAAAACAACATGCATTAAAAACTCCATTTCATAAACGATCTTCGGTAAACGCAACTAAAACAGAATTCCAAACAAAGATTTAAAAGTCGATCAACAACGGAAAGAAAACTAGAGTAGCACCTAGGAGAAAAAACATTAAAAATAACTAAGCTACGGAAAAGCTAAACTAAAACAGAGTAGAAATTGTTTTGACCCCTCGGGGTGTAAGAAAAACACAAACTACAAAGACTTCTTGACATATCCAGGTCCCTCTGTCACGACCGCCCATACTAGGGGTACGATAAACGAGGAGATCGTGACCACGGAATAACAATAAAGACAACATTTAAGGATGACAGTTTATATGAAAAACTTCATTAGCTTAAAAGAATAATATTTTAGTTTAAAGAAACTTAATGTCATAAATTCATTATTAATTAGCAAAGACTTATAGTAAATGATTTTTTCAAAGGAAGCGGCGGGGAAAAAATAAATATGAAAATCCAATTAATTTCTGAAAGAACAAAGGTTTTAGTTTACGAAAAAACCGTTTTAGAGTAACGAAGTAAATAGCGGATTAACGTCTAAAAGTATTTGACATGCCAAAAGTAGTACGAAGTAAAATAAAGTCTTGAGGCATAGTTCAAAAATATAGCAGCGGAAATAAGGTTGTAAAGAGAGTCAAGGATGGCGCCTATGTATGAAGACACAACGCATCCAAATTCCCTAGGCCGACTCAACATCCATCGCAACATCCCGCTCAACCTGCACATAGGGAAAACATATGCAGGGCTGAGTACTTGTTGTACTCAATGGGCTCATGCCGAAAACATTTTATACAGTTATGTCATCCATACCAGTGATCTCGAGTTTTACATGTAGTTAAGAAATATCATCGAGAACACAAAAACGTTTCATAGACTGGCCAGTCAAACAGTCTCCCCATTTTCTCAACAATCCATCAATCACAATCATCATTCCACAGTGCGACGAAAGTGTGGCCACACTATCCCACCAGTGTACACAGCCTGGTAGGGTTTGCAGCCCTACTCAGACCCGAATTCGTTTCACAACACAGCCATATAGCCTAACGGAGCAAGCTCAGACGAACTAGGCATCAAGCAACAATCTCATAAATAAAAACAACATGGCATGACATAACAAGTTAAACCACCCTTATAACACCACATCATATTTTCGAAAGGTAAAGATATTTGTAAAAGAAAGCCCACTTCGTTTGCTTAATCAATTCAATATCCAACTTAAGGTAACCCTCGTTCCTCGTGCTCACGTACACGTAATAACCCTTGCCAACATCACAACACAAATCAGCCTTCCATCAATTCACATTATCATGCATGTCCTATCGTTCCTTTCATCGTTCCCTTAAATTACCCATCCCAACCATTCGTCAACATAAGGAAAACATGCCATAATATTTCTCAACGTGTCACACATAATCACGTCATAGGATATATTCCTTAATCATACATGCATCATATAATTCACCCAAGCTTGGCAACAAGTGATATTTCAACATAATAACAAATCTGGCAGAACGGAGCAAATGGTTTGTAAAAATCACCAAAAATCCATCCAACCTCATATGAAGCTAAAGTTTGGTCACAACACAGTAGACACATTCAAGTTCATCCCGTTAAAATTTCACACCAAAATCATGTCATTTGGCCAGTCAAAACAAAAGTGCAACTCTCTGGTCGGAACACAAAAACTCTGGCAGTACTGCGCAGTTCAATTGAAAAATTTGTCAAAACTTCATCCGATGTCCAATGAGGCTAAAATTTTCACACAACAAAGAAGACACTTCAAATTTCATCGAGTTCAAAATTCACATCAAAGAGAGGCCATTTGGTCGGTCAAATAGAAAAATGAAACTTTCTAGGCGAGAATACAAGTTTCTGGCAAAATTGCGCAGTCAACATCAAAACTTTATTAAAGATTCATCTTTCGTCAAGAGGGGTTGAAATTTACACACAACACAGAAAACACCTTCAAGTTTACTCAGTTAAAATTTCGCACTAAAATAAGATCGTTTTTTCAGTCAAACATACGTCGGGATCCACTGTCCGAACACCACAGTTTTCACGTTTCACAATTTCGAAAATTAGGGTTTCTTCCTCATTTATCCAAACACAATTTTTCATGCTTCCCACACAAAATCATGCTTCAAAAGATCTCACAATCATGTTTTTCATAAATTCACATAGCATTTACCACAATTCATCCACAAGTTCATTCATATACAACCATAAACGCATACACAAATCTTTTCTCATGCAACCAATCCATTCCACCAGATTAATTCTTAGATCTGCGATCTCTACACTCACTATATGCATGAAGGAATCCAAATCAAAGTTTCAATGGGAAGAGTGATGAAAAGTGAATCAAATATACCTTTCTTGATTAAAACAAACGGTAGAAACAAAGATTGAGGCGGTTCTTCGATGAATCTTGAAGTTTCCACTCCAAGTGAAGCAAGAACAAGGATGAATGGATGATTTTTGGAGAGAATGAAGAGAGGGAGGGAAGGCGTGTGAGGAGAGAATGAGGGAGGGGGAGGCGTGTGAAAAATAGTGGCTAGGGTTAGGGTTTAGTTTATTTTATGTATTAGGTTTAATTCACACCCGAATAAAATAAATTCCCACAATTAAAATACAAGGTAGGCATGTGTTCTGAGGGATGGAATTTCGATAATTGCAATTTAATTGGCAAAGAATTGATTTGGTATTTACTTGGAGAGAAATATATCCACAAATTAGGTAACAAACTAAGGATAATTTGATTTTCGAAACTCACAAAAATAATAGGCTAGAGTTCGAATTTCATGTAGTACAAACTAAGGATAATTTGATTTGGATTTAACTTGGATGAATATCCCAAAACAATTAATTAAATCCAAGAAAGAATAAAATTTCCAATAATTGGAGGGGCCGACAATAGCCACTTTATTTGGCTATAACAAGATGCAAGATCTTATTTAAATTGATTTTCCCCACATTTTAAAAAAATAAATAGCACTTCATTCCAATTCCCCCATGACGATTTATTCCATGCACTCAAACTCAATCACGTAGCAACAATTTAAATTTCATAAATGAAATTTCCAATGGACATATATTAAATAAAAGTCAAAAAAATTTTGGGGTGTTACACCCTCCTTCCTTGAAGAGGAAGAAGAGATGAAAGTAGAGGTGGAATGACGGCTCCGATTGCTATTGCCTTGCTTGCTCCATGATACGAATGTAAAGGGTGAAAATGAGGTGACAGAAGATGATGATGGTGTCGAACTCTCTTCTTGTGTGCACTCTCTCCATATTTATAGGATGACATTGGGCCCAAATCCCTAAGGTAAGCCCATCTTTTCTTCTCTCTCCTATGACTCATCATCTCTTGTGGTGAACTCCACTTAATCAACTTGTTGTCTAAGCAGACTTCATTACATCTCCGCAACTGATCAACTTATCTTCGATTCTGATATTTTTTCGCTTCTTTCCCGAGTTGATCAAGTTGTTCATGCACTTGCCGCTTCTACACTTTATAGCTCCTGCACACTCAAATTCACCACTTTTTCGCACATATCAACCATGTTAGTGTAATAAACCCCTATAAAATCATGATTGTAACGAGCCCTATCAAACTGCTCACACTTAAACCATGCTTGTCCTCAACTATGAAAGAACAACAGGAAAAAGGCAAGTTACATGCATGGGTCCCTGACCGACCCCTAAAAACTTAAATAGACTAAACAGGTATTCACATGACTGACTAAAAAACAACACTTAAGAAAATATTTACATCTCCATGTTTGAAATTGGCTCAACTTCTGGCAATATTCCCCACAAGTTCAAGGTCATTCCAAATATTTTGCAGTCTTAAATTCCTCCCTCCCCTTTTGTTCAGTCTGATCAGCGTATCAGTTCGTCAAGATAGCCCTTACTGCAGCCAACTGTTGGATTCACTCGGTCACTCATTTCTCACCAGAGATGTTAGGACCATTCACTCATTCATTTTGCCATACCACTGATGCTTGAGTTTCATAGACACAGACTAGTTCCTTAAGGTCTTTATTAGAGTTGTAATGGGGCCAGGGTTATGATGTAGATAGGTAAGGGTCCTATGGGTCCTAAGTTCATAAAAATCTTGAGGAAAACAACGAAGGACATGTGAACTCAGGAACAAAATTGGAGCAGCCTCCCTATTACATCTTTAAACTTCCCGAAATTGGACATTATCCCTTCACCATTTTGGTTAGCTGCTCCATTCTATGCCTTCAGTCACATGGCATGAAGGCTTATGGTTTCGAAGGAAAATGAGCATTCACGAGTAGGCTCAATTTTGGGTTACTAGGGGGTGCCCTTACAATGAGGCGGGTTCATCTGGATCGAAAGGAGAAAGGCATAACTGGTTAGTTCCTATTGCCTTTAATCCATAATAGCCTATGCTATTTCCCTCTCAACATCAAGTGGCAACCACTCTATTTTATTATTTCAGTAGAAAGTGTTCTACTTTGGCTTCTAACTAACCTTTATAGGGCTTCACAGTTGGCTAAAATCTGGATATTTCCATCGTTCTCACTTCATATAGACTGACTTCAACTTACTTTTAGAAAGAGGCGTCTCACAGTTCAACATGCATTTTTCTTCTTCATTCACTCTCACTAGGTCTTCTGTTTTTGCCAGCTCATTCATGATTTCCTAGCATGCCTTGGACAAACACATCGACAGATTAGACATGCTTCGCTCAAATGACTCACTATCCTACCAACTGACCTATCAACTGATCAAGTTACGATTCGACATGTTCGCTTAGTTGATTCAGATGATTAACAGGTACAAAAGGTAAATATAGATAAGTCAAGTCATGCTTATGTCCAAATACTCCACACTACCTCCCCCTCTCTCACTTTATCTTAGCTTGCCTTCAATCTAACAAGATAAATTGGAAAAGAGTAATAAGTGCTGCAACAAAAGACACTCTAACCTATTATCAAATAAAAACATCTCACACTTAGACCGAGCATCGGTCTAAGTGGGAGAAATCAACACACTAAACATAGAAAACAAATAAACAAAGAACAAACTTCTCACAATTAGACTGAGCACCAGGCTAAGTGTGATGAAGACAAGAAAAACACATATATACAAAATTTAAAAACAAAAACTAAAGTTACTTGGTCATTGGGGGGAGGGGGCTGATCCCTTCTGGAGTCAGCTGTTCTGGGTTGGGAATCATCTCGTCCCACCGGACGTCTATTGCCTGCTCCTTAGGCAGCATGTTGGGGAGCCCTTTGTCACTGTGGAACTATCTCTCTGGCCATCAGGGACATCATTTCTCGCACCATGTAGACTGGCGTCTTAACATCCTCATTGTGTTTCATTTGTATCTCCGTTTGGGATATTAGCAACTGCGTCTGGGCCTCAGAGCTCAGGGCTATCCTCTCAGTATTCAAAGCTATTCGCTCCATCAGCCCTTTCATTCTGGCTCTTCGGTCATCCAGGTGTCCCAGAAGCTCCACAAGGCTAGTGACATGACTGCCCATACTAGGGGTACTATAAACGAGAAGATCGTGACCACGGGATAACAATAAAGACAACATTTAAGGACGACAGTTCATAAGAAAGACTCAAATAGCTTAAAAGAATAATATTTTAGTTCATTAAAATTTAAACAACGAGTTTTTAGCTTAAAGAAACTTAATGTCATAAATTCATTATCAATTAGTGCAAAGACTTATAGCAAACGATTTTTCAAAGGAAGCGGCGGGGAAAAATAAATATCAAAATCCAATTAAACTCCAAAACAACAATTGTTTTACTTTACGAAAACACCCATTTTAGAGTAACGAAGTAAACAACAGATTAACGTCTAAAAGGATTTGACATGCCAAAAATAGTACAAAGTAAAGAAATCTTGGTGCATAGATAAAAAAAAGTATAGCAGCGGAAATAAGGTTTCAAAGAGAGTCAAGGATGACGCATATGTATGAAGACACAACGCATCCAAAAATTTCCTAGGCCGACTCAACATCCACCGCAACATCCCGCTCAACCTGCACATAGGGAAAACACATGCAGGGCTGAGTACTTGTTGTACTCAATGGGCTCATGCCGCAAACATTTTATATATAGTTATGTCATTCATACCAGTGATCTCGAGTTTTACATGTAGTTAAGAAATATCACGAGAACACAAAAATATTTCATAGACTGGCCAGTCAAATAATCTCCCCACTTTCTCAACAATCCATCAATCACAAACATCATTCCATGTGCGACGAAAGTGTGGCCACACTATTCGCCCACGAGACCGGCCGACTAGCAAGGACGGCTCCAGATCCCACCAGTGTACACAGCCTGATAGGATTTGCGACCCTACTCAGACCCGAATTCATTTCACACATAGCCATATAGCCTAACGGAGTAAACTTAGACGAACTAGGCATCAGGCACACAATCTCAATCAAAACAATCCATGGCATGACATAACACTTCAAACCACCCTTATAGCTCCACAATCATACTTTGAAAAATTAAAAGAGTTTAGTAAAAGAAAGCCCACCTCGTTTGCTTAAACAACACAATACCCAACTCAAAGCAACCCTCGTTCCTTGTGCTAACGTACACACAATCCCCTTGCCAACACCACAACACAATCAGCCTCCCATCAATACAAATTATCATTCATGTCCTATCGTTCCTTTCATCGTTCTCTTAAATTACCCACCCCAACATTCATCAACATAAGGAAAAACATGCTATAATATTTCTCAACTTATCACACATAATCACGTCATAAGATACATTCCTTGATCATACATGCATCATATAATTCACCCAAATTTGGCAACAAGTATTATTTTGACATAACAGAAATCTGGCAGAATTGCGCAGTCGTTTTGTAAAAATCACCAAAAAATCCATCCGACCTCATATGAAGCTAAATTTTGGTCACTACACAGTAGACACATTCAACCACGTCCAGTTAAAATTTCTCACCGAAATCATATCATTTGGTCAGTCAAAACAACAATGCAACCCTCTGCTCGGAACATAAAAATTCAGGCATGACTGCGCGGTTCGATTGAAAAATTTACCAAAACTTCATCCGATGTTCAATGAGGCTGAAATTTTCACAAAACACCGAAGACTCTCTGGGCGAGAATACAAGTTTCTTGCAGAATTGCGCAGTCAACTTCAAAAATTTATTAAAAATTCATCTTTCGTCAAAAGGGGCTGAAATTCACACACAGAAAACACCTCAAAATTTACTCAGTTAAAAATTCATGACAAAATATGAGCGTATGGCTGGTCAAACACACGTTGGAATCCACTGTCCAAACGCCACAGTTTTCAGGCTTCACAATTTCGAATTTAGGGTTTATTCATCATTCATCCAAACACAATTATTCATGCTTCAAAAAGTTCTCACAATCATGTTCTCATATATTCACACATCATTCACCAATGAATCATCCAAACTTGACACATATTCATTCAAAATCGCACATCCACAAATTTTCTCACACAAACATAAATTCCCACCAATTAATTTTGCGATCTACGATTCCTACACTCACTATATTCATGAGGGATTCAAGAACAACGATTCAATAGAAAGGATGAGGAAAAGATTTTAAATTATACCTTCTTGAATCAAAATCAAACGGTAGAAACAATGATTGATGCGATTCCTCGGAAACTCTTGAAATTCCAACTCCAATGGATGCAAAAACAAGGATAGAAGTAGAGTTTTTGGAGAGAATGTAGAGAGGGAGGAGGAGGCGTGTGGGAATCAGGGAGAGAGAGGTGGACGGTTGGGAGGGGAAAAATATGGGGGCTAGGGTTAGGTTTAGGTGATTTTATAGTAGAGTTAATCCCCAACTAAATTTATTTATTAATTAATTGTGGAGGAATAAAATAGAGGTCAATAAATAAAATCCCACAATTAAAAGAAGGGAATTTTCAAAAATTGGCTATTAAATTAACAAGGAATTTATTTGGTATTTACTTGGAGAGAAATATATTCACAACTTAGGAATTAAAACAATGAATATTTCATAAACAATGGAACAAAATAAATTAAATCTCCAAGTAGGAAATAAAAGGGGGAGAGCAAAAATTTAATGGGTGCACAAGGAAAATTATTTAAATCCTCAATTAAATAAGAATATGATTTAAATTTGGTAAGTTCTTTATAGGAAAAGACTCCCATAAAATAGGTAACAATTAAATAAATTTCCACGAGGAAATTTGAAGCATAAGGGGCGTGTGATATGGAGAGCACAATACAAGGAAAATATTCACATCCCCAATTTGAAGCATAAGGGCTGAAAATAGCCACTTTATTTAGCTAGAACAAAATGCATGCTCTTATTTAGATTAATTTCCCACATTAAAAAAAATAACAATAACACATCATTCCAAATCACCCATAACAATTTATTCCACATGGCCAACTCAATCACGTAGCAACAATTAAATTTCATAAACAAAATTCCCAATCGACATATTAAAATAAGAGTCGCAAAAATTTTGGGATGTTACAGCTAGCATATCTAGGAGACAACGCAAGCGTAACTGATGTAGAAGGCGCAGCAGCTTCGGCTTGTGTTTGCAGAGCGGATGTGGCAGCTTCGGTTCGTGCTCTGGTCTCTTTCTCCTTCTCAGCCACAACCACCTCCACATGTTTCCTCTTAGTTTTCTTCTTGACAGCCCCCACCGGCAGTGAACGTGGCCTAGTCACCTCATAGAAACGAAGTATGCCACCCTTCTGCACCAAGATGCCTACATTCGTGAGGAATTGTGTACCAAACAACTCTGGTTTAGGATAGTAAGCAATCCTGGGTATCCTTTCTACCACAGTCATATCCACAACAATTCTTAAAAATGGCCCCTTCCTCTTCTTCATCATACACCATATAAAGTATAGTTCGACTTCTGTGACGGAGGAGGTAGTGTTGGCTTGGCCCAACAGATTAGCGCCAACAAAGACTTGGGAAAACCGGAGGATGGGAAACTTTATGCAGTCAGCTCTGGATGTTGTTGGTTGATAAGGCTCAGTGCCCCTTGGAACAATTTCTTCCCACGCGGCTTGCTCGTTGAATTCTGAGATCTCCTTTGGAGCACCGATGTCTCTTCCAAACCATTCAACTTCTTAGTCCGCAGTGTACAGGCTAAGCCTACCGACCACTCCCTGTTACTCATCCTCATTTCTCTTGTAAACGACCTAAATCTGATATATTCGCCACCTACATCAGTCGTGTATGTGAATAGGAACGAAGTGAAGAACTCCTGGGCCAATTCTAGTGGGCATTCTTGGCGTGTTCAGAACCAAAAGCCAGTCAAAACCTATCCCCGTAATATACTCCAAGAATTCTCCTACTCCTTCTAACTCTTCCAGGGTAGGTGGTGCAGCCGTCTTCCATACCTGGCTTTCTTGCCCCACCCCACTCTTGCTGCACACTCATCCGTTGTCTGGGGATCATCGAATGTGATCATACGTCCCAACAACTCGTTGTCTAGATGGACCTGCATCCTTTCAAATTGTATTCTAGTCATTTCTGGCCTCTGCTCGGACGTACTCCTTGCCCTATCATTCCTTCGCTTAGACCGACGCTCCATCCTCAACACCTCTTCTTCCTCATCATCATTTCCTCGAACCTCTGTCTTCCTTCTCAGATTACCAGAGTTGATGAGGCGTGTCGTGGCTTCTTTTTCACTGGGCAGCGATGGCTTTCCCTTTTTCTTTTCCGCTCTCTCTTGTCTCTTTCATTGTCTTCCCCCTCAACAGGTGGATCTGGCTGCCCAGAGCTAGGTTGTGCGTCTATTGGTGTGAAGATGACCTCCTTCTCTTCCTCGGGTTCTTCATCAATTAGGAGCCTCCTTCTGCGACATGGAGGTCCCACCGCACTCCTAGCTAGACTTTCTACATTTTCCCCTGCACTCTGCCCAGGGGTTCCCCTTGGTTGTTCCTCTGCAGACCTCCTCCCTGGGGTCTCTTCTCTAGCTGGCCTCCGTTGATAAGTACAGACGGCGGCAGCTCTTGCTCCAGTAGCCTCATCTCTGAGAGGCACCTTCTCAGTCTCTTCCCTTTCATTGGTTATGATCACCACTTCTCTACTCTCTGGTGCAGTTATGTTTGTTGCGATGCCCTCAGCAGGGCTTGTTCCCACCCTCTCAATAGGGTGCTCCTCCTCTCTTGTCTCCGGTGTTTCATCAGTAGCCGTCCCCACTCTCTTAGTAGAGTTCTATTCAGTAGTCATGTCTCCTTCCGCTTCCATATCCATCTCAGCATTCTTAGTATTCTTTGCCGCCAAGTTCGTTGTGACTTCTTCAGGCGTGAGTAGGGGTTGCTCGGCTTCCTCAATAGGTTCATTCACTGTTTTTGTTTCCAGGGGAGTTGACACTGCCTAAATCTCCTTCGATATTTCAGCTATCGGGATTGGTGCCACTTCCGTGTCTATCTGTCTGACAATCTCCAGAACCTCATCTTACTGGATGGTGGGCTCCTCTGTGCTTTTATCTATAATGGGCAACTGTTGTTCAACCTCTTCTCCGTGCTCCACTGCCTCAACCATTCTCATCCTCTCCCCTTTTTCGTACTCGTTTAAATCCATTGTTCCCTCACAGCAAGTTTCTGGGATTTGTACATCGTCGGACGGTGGTGGGGTAGGTATGGCTCCAATTTGAGCCAGGAACAGAGTAGCATTGGCATCGGGCTTCAGTGCCAAGACAAGCCTTTCCAAAACATATAGGGGAAGGGTGACTGTGGTTTGACTGCTGCTTTCAGCGACTTGAGGTGCCGAGTTGGGCGGAATCGTTCCCGACCCTTCAACTCCTCGATGCAGGGGCTTCAAGCTCCCGGAGGATTTGGGTGCGGAGGTATTTTCTGAAGCGTTCTTTGACTTTCCTTCCATTTTCTTCGGCAGATTGTGGTGGATTTAGGAGCTAGGATTTGCCTGCGCCGGAATTTGCCGAGAGAAATCATGGTGAGAAATTTTTGGAGGATTTGGGGGAGTGGAGTACGGAGGTTTCGAATATTGTTATTTTATTCGGGACTCTTCGGCTTACCTCCAAAAAATCTCCGTTTGCCTTCCTTTTTCCCCTACACGTATCGGTTACTCCCTCCTTTTGACACATAGTAAAAAATAGAAAATTCTATCTAAAACTTGGGAATCCAGACCAAATGGATCTCGTAAGATTTTAAATTTTTCAAAGAGTGCAGCTTGATCCACTCAATTTAAATTCCCAAAAATATTTTTTCAATTTTTGAAACTTTTACTTTGTTTGGATTTTTATTTTAGAAACTGAAGAAGACACTATTTGGAACTATGTACAAGATTTGCAACCGTTCTAGAGATTCACTTGATCCATTCATGATTTGACATGCTTTGTCCAACTGATCAAGTGGATCACCTAGAACAATTGCAAGCTGATCAACTTAGGCGAGAACGTCGGTTGTGCACAGTGGAATTTCTTCCACTGTACGCACTTCCGAGTTGTCCCTAAAGGGTTTCATTCGGTGACCATTAACCATAAAAGGGGAAGAATTCAGATCACTTCCTTGAAGTTCCACTGTTCCATTTGCTCTAAGGGCAATGGTGGTGTATGGTCCCATTCACTTTGATTTTAACTCCCGGGCATCAGCTTAAGTCCTGATTGGAACAACAAAACTTTTTGTCCCACTTGCAGTTCTTTCATTCTTAGATTCTTGTCATGCCACAACTTGGCTTTCTCCTTATACCACATGGCTGCACATAGGACTCTAGCCTGAGTTCTTCCAACTCTTGAAGTTGGAGCTTCCTTTAGGTTGCATGTTCACTTCTTTGACTACCTAGTAAGTCTTATGCTCAATACCCACAGGAAGATGACACATTTTCCCCAAAACTAGCCTGTATCGTAACATTCCGATTGGAGTTTTGTAAGCTGTGTGATAAGCCGACAAGGCATCATCCAACCTCTTGCTCCAGTCCTTCCTCGAAGGACTCACTATTTTTTCGAGGATGCTCTTGATCTCCCTGTTTGAAATTTCTGCCTGGCCATTGCTTTGTGGATGATATGGGGTGGAAAGACGATTGTTTACCCCATACCTCTTCATGAAAGCTTCGATTGTGCGGTTGCAAAAGTGAGTGCCTTGATCCGAGATTATGGCTCTAGGAATCCCGTAACTGCTGAAAATGTTGGATTTCAAAAACTTTGATACCTCTTGAGCCTCGCAGGTTACCATTGCCTTAGCCTCCACCCTCTTTGATGCATAGTCAACTGTGACTAAAATGTATGAATTCCCATAGGATGAAGGAAAAGGCCCCATAAAATCAATTCTCCATACATCAATTATCTCGCATACCACGATGGGTACTTGCGGCATTTCATCTCTAGCAGAAATTCCCCCTGTCAACTGACACCGACTACACCACCTGCAAAATTCATAGGCATCCTTATGCAAATCCGGCCAATAGAAACCACTATCCAGGACTTTCCTGGCTGTTTTTTTGGGGACATCTGTCACGACCACACTTTCTAAGGATAGAAAACACGGTGGGTTGCCACTAATGGGGGAATTAAGAAGCGGGGAAGAAGGGGGAAACAAATAAAGGGGTACAACATGTAGATCTATAGTCGAAACTTCATTATAGAATCATAGTTTAGATCACGAAGCAATATAGTTCGAACAAAAGTAGTCCAACGAATTATAGAAAAAAAATAGGAGTTCGTAAAACATAGAGTAGCGGAAGCAATTGAGAGTTAGCTACTACTATGTATGAACACACAATAGCAACCAGAACATTTATTGAATATGGTCTCGGTCCAATGCTCAACATCCTCCGCCTCCCGTCCACGCTCAACCTGCACATAGGGAAAACATATGCAGGGCTGAGTACTTGATGCACTCAGTGAACTCATGCCCGAAGTACATTTATCGCTAAAATTATATCAAGCCATCATTGAGTGAAACTCGGGTTTTACTTTAAAAGGCCGAGAAACACTAAAAATCATTGCTTAAGTAAAATAGTGTCCGCGCGGACAATCATCCTCCTCCATCATGTACAATATCTGAACCATCATGTGAAACGAGAATGTGGCCACAAACTCGATCACTGGACCGGCCAACCCAAGGGACGGCTCACGATCCCCATCAGTGCACTAGCCTAAGTAGGGCTTGGACCCTAGTTAGACCTGAATTCGTTAACCATCAAAGTCTAGTAGAACATTATTCTAGTAGACAATCAGATAGGCAATTCAAAACATAAAATATGGCATGACATAATATTTAAAACCACCCTTATCTCCCCATAAACATATCAACTATAAATAAAGAGTTCAAGTAATAAAGCCCACCTCGAAAGCTTAGAATATCCTTAAATAACTTCTCGTTCCGACTTTAGCAGCCGTGCGAACCACCTTTTTGGAAAATACATAAAGTACACATCAATCTCAATAACGAAGACATTTAGAATGCATGCACTCTAATTAACGTCTTTTATTTCGTTTTCTCGGGTTTTGTGCATTTTCGATTATTCGGCGGCAGCCCAAGGCGTCGCGTGCGACGCCGGTCGGCCGCTTACGCTCGTTCTTTCCTCTGTTGGCCCAAGTTCCACCTCTCCCTCTTTTTTCCTATCTTCTTCTCTCTCTCCTTTCTTCTCTGGTTTTAAAATGCCATTCGCCCCTCCCCTTTCGCGTCGAAGCCGCCGGCTTAAACAACCGATGCACCATGCCGTCGAGTTGTTCCATCGCTGCTGCTCGCTGCGTCGCTCGCTGGAGTCGCCGGCTGCTGCGTCGTCACTGCCGCTCGCCGACGGTTGCTGCTGGAGTCGCCGGGGAGGTGTCGCTGCTGTCGCGGTTTTGCTCGCTGAGGTCGCCAGACAGCACAGCTGCTGTCGCCGGCACCCCGAACCACTCCGATCAGCCCCGCACCCCACCCGAACAGCCCCGAATCGTCACCGGCAGCCCCATCAACCATTCGCAACAACCCCGAACCACCCCGATTACAACCGAACCGCTAAGGTCTCACTCAAGTTATGTCCTTTTCATGTTTTCAATTTAGTTACAGCGAGGTTTAGTTCGTGATTGTTCGATTGGCGGTGTTCGATTTATGTTGATTGTTGAATTCCTTGTGGGAGGTGGGTGTATGAAAATAATGTATGAAATATATACAAAAAAATTCATGCTTTGGGGAATTGATAGAGATTATACCTCAAAAGGATTGAAATTGGTAGTGGATGGGCAAGAATGGTAGAAATGCTCCTCCTTCTCTCTCGGCTCCCTCTTTTTTATTTTTTTTTGCTCTTGTTGTGAAGTATAATGTTAGAAGGGAAGTGAAGGAGCTAATGTATTAACTTGTGTGACCGTTGGGTGGTAGAATTGAAGGTGGAAGAGGGAAGGTGAAGGAGTTGGAAACATGGAGAGTCTCCATGGGGAGCCATCGGCCAAGATGGAAAGAAAGAAGAAGAAAAAGATTCTTTGGCTTGCTCCCATTTTATTTTCTTTGGAAATGAATTGGGCTCCCAATTTAATTAAATTGTTTTGGGCTCATTTGGTTGTAAGCCCAAGTTTGTATAATATTATCAATTGGTTAGACTTTTAATTTGTTATGGCCCAAAGCCAATTTTTATATAAACATTTGGACTCTAATTTAATTGAGAAGCCCAAATATACTTTGCATTCTCGCATTTCTTTCAAAGATTAAAAAAATTCACGGAACTTTATTTAATTTCGTTATCTTGTTCTTCACAAAGATAAAAAAACGCCCAACGTCACAATTTATATTTGGTGTTGTTCCAAATATAAATTCCTCTACCGTTCCTCGATTTACGCGCGTGATCTTCCATAAAAATATTCATCTCCCACATCTCATTCATTATGCTAAGTATAGCAATATCATCACCATTACTTTAACGAGACATTCACACGTCTCCTAAAGTTCCACAATTACATCAAAAGGACGTCCCAAATCACATCATCACATAACTACCATACTACATTCCAAAGCACATTAACGAGAAACATAGCATGCATAAATATTTTATATTAATTATTTCATGACATGCTTTAATTTAGTACTTTAAAAGTACGGGTGTTACATTCTACCCACCTTAACAGAAATTTCATCCCGAAATTTACTCATTTCTAACGAACAACTCCGGGTATTTCTCCTGCATCTTATCCTCGAGTTCCCAAGTAGCCTCCTCGTGACCATGATGTTTCCAAAGCACTTTCACGGACGCGATTGATTTATTCCTCAATTCTTGCACTTTCCTGTCCAGGATAGCTTCGGGCTTCTCCTCATAACTCAGGTCGGGATTCAATATCATCTCCTCCTGATGTACCACGTGTTTGGGATCGAACACGTACTTTCTTAATTGCGATACTTGGAAAACGTTATGCACAGTCCCAAAACTCGGTGGTAGTGCCAACCTATACGCTACGGGTCCCACCTTCTCAAGAATTTCATAAGGCCCTACGTAACGTGGCTTCAACTTTCCCTTTACGCCAAACCTCGTTATCCCCTTCGACGGAGATACTTTCAAGAACACCTTATCTCCAGCGTTGAACTGTAAATCGGTACGCCGGACTTCAGCATATGACTTCTGTCGGTCTTGAGCTTCTTTTATCCTTTGACGAATTTGTCGCACAATCTCAATCATTTCTTCGACTGAATCTGGCCCAAGTATTCTTCTTTCACCAACCTCATCCCAGTAGAGGGGTGATCTACACTTCCTCCCATACAATGCTTAGTATGGGTCCATATTTATCGTTGCCTAGAAACTGTTGTTGTAGGCAAACTCGATCAACGGCAGTACGACTTCCCAATTTTCTCCTCTGTCAAGAACCACGACTCTCAACATATCCTCGAGAGTTTGAATCGTTCTCTCTGACTGTCCATCGGTTTGTGGATGGAATGCAGTACTAAAATTTAGTCGAGTACCAAGCTCTCGTTGCAGACTTATCCAAAATCTTGAAGTGAACCTTGTGTCTCGGTTCGATGTGATTGTTACTAGCACTCCATGTAGTCGAATGATTTCTCTCGCATAAATCCGGGCTAGCTTGTCGGATCCATGAGCTATGAGAATAGGTATAAAATGCGCACTCTTAGTGAGGCGGTCGATGATTACCCAGATGGCAGTATTCCCTTGCCGAGTGTTTGGTAAACCCGTCACGAAATCCATGGCGATGTGTTCCCATTTCCATTCCGGAATCTCCAGCGGTTGCAACTTCCCATAGGGTCGTTTATGCAGAGCTTTTACTTGTTGGCAAGCCAAGCATTTCTCCACAAACGAAGCTATGTCCCTCTTCATTCCATCCCACCAGAATTATCCTTTCAAATCATGGTACATCTTTGTACTTCCAGGATGAGCGGTATATAGAGTCTCGTGTGCCTCAGTCAAAATTTCATTTCGAAGTCCTTCGTCATTCGCACACATAGCCTTCCCTCGTAGGTGAAGGCATTGTCAGCCTCTTCTCGAAACTTCTCTTGCTCGCCTTTCCTCACCTTTAGTCGAACCTTCACCAAATCTTTATCATTTCATTGACC
This sequence comes from Salvia splendens, assembly GCF_004379255.2. Classification (NCBI taxonomy): domain Eukaryota; kingdom Viridiplantae; phylum Streptophyta; class Magnoliopsida; order Lamiales; family Lamiaceae; genus Salvia; species Salvia splendens. The sequence goes on from NC_056038.1 coordinate 18,629,376, forward strand.
TTCTCTTATTCTTGTTCGCAGATCGGGTACAATTACCAAGGTGGTCATCTTTCCTTTTACGGTCTCCGGAGCTCTCACCACTTCCAATCGCATTTTGCTAAATTCGCGAATCAAATCTTCTTCTTGGGTGAGAAAGGTAGCCAACTGTGGTTGGGCTTTCCGGCTCAGTGCATATGCCACTACATTCGCTTTGCCCGGATGATAGTTAATGCCACAGTCATAATCCTTGACTAGTTCGAGCCATATGAGTTGTCTCATATTCAAGTCTATCTGCTCGAAGAAATATTTTTTTTTTGTGATCAGTAAAAATCTCACACCGAACTCCGTAGAGATGGTGCCTCCAAATCTTCAACGCATGCACAACGGCTGCTAATTCCAAGTCATGAGTTGGGTAGTTTAACTCGTGTGGCCTCAATTGACGCGAAGCATAGGCAATCACCTTACCGTTCTGCATAAAAACACATCCAAGTCCAACCTTAGACGCGTCAGTGTAAACCACATAGTCTATTCCCGGCTCTGGCACAGCTAAGATAGGTGCGGTGGTCAACTTCTCTTTCAACAACTGAAAACTTGCCTCACACTCCGGTGTCCAATTGACCTTGGTCCATTTCTTCAGTTGTTGAGTCATCGGCCTTGCAATTTTGGAAAATCCCTCGATAAATCTTCTGTAGTATCCTGCCAGACCCAGGAAACTCCAAATCTCATTTGGGGTCTTTGGCGCCTTCCACTGCTGTACGGCCTCCACCTTTGCAGGGTCAACTCGAATCCCTTCGGCCGTCACAATATGCCCCAGAAAGTTTACTTTCTTTAGCCAGAAATCACACTTACTGAACTTGGCGTATAGCTTCTCCGTTCTCAGTGTCTCTAGAGTGATTCTTTGATGTTCCTCATGTTCTTTTTCATCCTTCGAGTAAACCAGCACATCATCTATGAATACCAGGACGAACTTGTCCAAGTATGGATGAATACTCGATTCATTAATTCCATGAATACCGCAGGTGTATTTGTCAGTTCAAACGGCATTACTACAAACTCATAATGTCTATACCTTGTTCGGAACGCCGTCTTGGGTATATCTTATCTTCGTACCCTCAACTGGTGATATCCCGACCTTAAATCCATTTTTGAAAATACCTCTACTCCCCAGAGTTGGTCAAACAGGTCATCTATTCTCGGCAGAGGATACTTGTTCTTGAGAGTTAATTTGTTCAATTCCCGGTAGTCTATGTACATTCTCAGTGTTCCGTCTTTCTTCTTCACAAATAGCACAGGTGCTCCCCAAGGCGATACACTGGGTCTGATGAAACCCAAGTCCAACAGTTCTTGTAACTGAATTTTGAGTTCTTCCAACTCTTTAGGTGCCATCCTATAAGGTTCCATCGATACTGGTGCGGCTCCTGGTTCCAGATCGATAGTAAACTCCAACTGTCGATCAGGCGGCGGTCCTGGCAAAGCGTCGGGAAAAACGTCGGGGAACTCACGTACTACCTACACATCTTCAACTTTTCTTTCTTTCTTGTCATGTCCTTGCAGGTAAACAAGATAGGCAGGATGCCCCTTTCTAATCATCGTAGTTGCTTGAAGTGTCGAGATTATCCAAGTTCGTTGGTTCATTGAAATCCCGTGGGAGGTAGTGGGCTCCTTCCCCGAGGTTTGTAACGAGATTTGTCTCTCTTGGCATCGAATAGTGGCATAGTTTTCAGCTAGCCAGTCCATCCCCAAAATAATGTCAACGTTATCCATTGGCATAACATGTAGGTTGTGAGCCACTAAGCTAAGTTCACCCACCATAAATTCTATGTTCGAGCAAGATTGTGAGATGTCTATAAGGCCTCCTACTGGTGAGTTCACATTCATCTTATGTCCAAGTTCATCAATAGGAAGTCTTAAAGCATCTATGCAGGAGTGGGATATAAAGGAGTGCGATGCACCCGTATCAAACAGAACAACAACAGGCATGTCAAGTAGAGTTCCCATACCTGCCACATTATCCTGTTTCAGATCTCCTTGTGTGGCTTTAGCTTGCTTGCGTCCCAAAGCATAGGCCCTAGCTTGAGTGGGATATGGTTGGCGACGCTGTTGCGGCTACTGAGGTGTGTAGGATTCCCTCGAGGCCCATTTGGTGTTCCCCCAACTTCAGTGTTATTGTTGCTCGGGCACTCTTTGGCGAAGTGTCCAACTCCACCACACTTGTAGCATACATTCGTCCCGATTCTGCACTCCCCCATATGATTCTTCTGGCACTTGGCGCAGGGAGGTGCTTTCTGACGGTACTCTCCACCTTGGTATGGAGTAGTTTGCTTTCCCTTGCCCCGCGTAGAGTTTGGGGTTGGAACCTCTTGTTGTCAAAGGATTCTCGGTTCCCGTCCCACTTTCTCTTGTCCCAAAAATTCTGTTGTGGTGTAGGTGGTGTTGGGGTAGTAGGCGTTGTTGTCTTTTCTCGTGGCATTGCTTCCTCCACGTCCAATGCACGAGACAGTGACTCGGCATACGAGAGTCTTCCACGGTATGCCAAAGCCATTCTTATTTCGTGCCTCAGACTGGCACAAAACTTCTCTGCCATTTTCTCGTCAGTATTCACCTGCTCCGGTGCATATCTAGACATGTCGCATAGGGAACGGTCATATTCCGTCACTGTCATCCGCCCTTGCTTTAGATTGTAGAATTCGGCCTCCTTAGCCTTGCGGTAACTCCTCGGGATATACTTATCATATAGTTCCTCCTTGATGTCTTCCCATGTCAGGGCGTCTAGTTATTCACGCGTCATCGTCCGCTGCTTGGTCTCCAACCAAAATTCCGCGGGCCTAGTGAGCTGGTAGGTCACGCACGATAGGCGCTCCTGATCGTTGCACCTTAGGAACTTGAAGATGCACTCTATGGCACGAATCCAGATTTCAGCCTTGGCTGGATCTCCCAATCCATCAAACACGGGAGGGCGTTCCTTTCGAAATTCCTTCTCGATATTTCGTTTCGGCTGTGGTGGTGGCGGAGGTGGTGGTGGTGGTGGCTGTCCTTCAGTCCCCACATTACTTTGGGTCTCATTACTGGCCTCGTTTTCGTGATGGACTGCTGCGCGTCGGGGAGGCATTCTGTTTAACACACGCGTTAGTACAAAAATCCGAATTTACCATCACCACACCACACCACACAACCTTTCCAAAATAAAAAGATTTCACAAGTTTTCCATACATATCAAAGAAAAAACGAGCACAACGATAAAACAACAGAAATTTTATTAACTTAAAACAAGTACGTGTTTCAACATGGTCTTTGCAACGAGTACAACCAAAACTCAAAAGAAAACATTACCTAGTTCGTCAAAGCAAAACATCCAAAAACTAAGAAAAAACAGAAGGAAAAAAAATTTTACTCCTCGGGTGCTCTCTCAACATTCGCCCCTTCCTCGCTTTCGACTTCAATCTCCCTTTCAAGGGGTTCTTCATCCTCGTCGGGGTCATCCTCTTCTTCCATGGGATCTTCCTCATCTTCAAGAGGTTCTTCCTCATCTTCAAGAGGGTCTTCCTTCTCCTCTTCCTCATCGTTCTCTCTCACATAGGTAGCTACGTCGATATGCTTATCGACAACAAGGACTTCCGTCGCCGGAGGTGCGGAGGTGCGCATCCCCATCCTCCTTCTCTTGGGAAAGTTTGGTTGCGGTGTTTCACTCTCGTACCGACCTCCGCTGTAGGGGCTGAGACTCGATGAGGATGCCTCCTTCCTAGGTGGGGCATAGGGCGGCGGTCCGTCACGAGCATCAACTAGGGCTTCCAAAAGAACTTTCACGAAACCATGCATATCTCCTTGCACACTATAGTCGGGGAGCCTATGCCAAAGGTATGGCCGTGAGGCATCATCGGCCCACCTATTCCAAGGCGCCGGTAAACCATCAATCAACCTCATTATGCCCTCGTAGTGTTTCACTCCACACCCATGGGCATCCCTCCATAGTGCCAAGTAGTCAGAAACGTACGACATCAAAGGGGCCTTCTCGTCTCTCTCGAACCCCCGGTACAGTTCCACCGCCCGCAGTCAATTCTTGACGTACCTTCCCCTTAGCGGCGCGTGGATCATAATTGCCATCTGTCGATTACCATAAGGAGAAGGGTCATAACAATTCTTTCTTTTAAAGTTATCATCTAAGGATAGATGTATCGTGTATTAGGAACGTAGTAACTTGCAATCTCGTCAATCTTTCGATCTAGCACTAGTCGCGCTTCACAACGTTATCCTTGTCTCGTCATCTCATCATCCCTTGGAATTCGCTCTTTTCTATGCCTCATTCGTTCCATCAATTCATATATCGTCTTTAAACGAAAGAATTTCGCGAGTATGACTAGCCTACATCTAAGGCCTTTGAAGTCTACATCTCAATCAAATCCCATTCGTTATCACATCCAACATGCCTCATTTCAAACATTCACCTTCTTTCTTGTTGAGCGCGGCGAGACGGAATGTTGAGCCTTCAATGAATACCCTTTTAGTCTAGCGAAATGAGTCTAGACTAGATTGAATAAAAGACTCTCGGTCCAGAACGGAAGGAAAAATTGCTCTGATACCATTCTGCCACGACCGCACTTTCTAAGGATAGAAAGCACGGTGGGTCGTGACTAATGGGGGAATTAAGAAGCGGGGAAGAAGGGGGAAACAAATAAAGGGGTACAACATGTAGATCGACAGTCGAAACTTCATTATCAAATCATAGTTTAGATCACGAAGCAACATAGTTCGAACTAAAGTAGTCCAACGAATTATAGAAAAAAAATAGGAGTTCGTAAAACTTAGAGTAGCGGAAGTAATTGAGAGTTAGCTACTACTATGTATGAAGACACAATAGCAACCGGAACATTTATTGAATATGGTCTCGGTCCAGTGCTCAACATCCTCCGCCTCCCGTCCACGCTCAACCTGCACATAGGGAAAACATATGCAGGGGCTGAGTACTTGATGCACTCAGTGAACTCATGCCCGAAGTACATTTATCGATAAAATTATGTCAAGCCATCATTGAGTGAAACTCGGGTTTTACTTTAAAAGGCCGAGAAACACTAAAAATCATTCCTTAAGTAAAATAGTGTCCGCGCGGACAATCGTCATCCTCCATCATGTACCATATCTGAACCATCATGTGAAACGAGAATGTGGCCACAAACTCAATCACTGGACCGGCCGACGCAAGGGACGGCTCACGATCCCAATCAGTGCACTAGCCTAAGTAGGACTTGGACCCTAGTTAGACCCGAATTCGTTAACCATCAAAGTCTAGTAGAACATTATTCTAGTAGACAATCAGATAGGCAATTCAAAAACATATCAACTGTAAATAAAGAGTTCAAGTAGTAAAGCCCACCTCGAAAGCTTAGAATATCCTTAAATAACGTCTTTTATTTTATTTTCTCGGGTTTCGTGCATTTTCAATTATTCGGCGGCCGCCCAAGGCGTCGCGTGCAACGCCGGTCGGCCGGTTACGCTCGTTCTTTCCTCCGTTGGCTCCTCGTATTTTCCATGACGTCGGAATAAATTTTCAAAAATTACTTAAGCGCATAATTAATTTATCGCAACTATATTCCCTCGGACTATGTTTATTTCGGACTTAGGATAGAATTCCTCGTTGAAATATTCCGGAAATTAAATAAAATTTCCCATGATTGAATTAAATCATTCTTTACGATTAAATTATCGGCCCAACATAATTATTTCCCCACCTTATATCTCCAATTTAAATTAGGAAGCCCCAAATGAACTAAAAGAGGGCCCAACCTAAAAAAAAACAAAGACCCAAGTTCCACAAAAAAAAACAAAAGCCCACTCTCTTAACTCCCCAACATACACGTCTCTCCCTCTTTTTCCCTATCTTCCTCTCTCTCTTCTTTCTTCTCTGGTTTTAAAATACTCGTCGCCCCTCCCCTTTCGCGTCGAAGCCGCCGGCTTAAACAGCCGCTGCACCGTGCCGTCGAGTTGTTCCATCGCTGCTACTCGCTGCGTCGCTCGTTGGAGTTTCCGGCTGCTGTGTCGTCACTGCCGCTCGCCGTCGGTTGCTGATGGAGTCGCCGGGGAGGTGCCGCTGCTGTCGCGGTTTTGCTCGTTGCTGTCGCCAGCGCCCCGAACCACTCCCATCAGCCCCGCACCCCACCTGAACAGCCCCGAATCGTTACTGGCAGCCCCATCAACCTTTCGCAACAACCTCAAACCGCCCTGATTACAACCGAACCGCTAAGGTCTTACTCAAGTTATGTCCTTTTCATGTTTTCAATTTCGTTACAGCGGAGTTTAGTTCGTGATTGTTCGATTGGCGGTGTTCGATTTATATTGATTGTTGAATTCCTTGTGGGAGGTGGGTGTATGAAAATAATGTATGAAATATATACAAAAAATTCATGCTTTGGGGAATTGATAGAGATTATACCTCAAAAGGATTGAACTTGGTGGTGGATGGGCAAGAATGGTAGAAGTGCTCCTCCTTCTCTCTCGGCTCCCTCTCTTTTTTTTTGCTCTTGTTGTGAAGTATAATGTGAGAAGGGAAGTGAAGGAGCTAATGTATTAACTTGTGTGACCCTTGGGTGGTAGAATTGAAGGTGGAAGAGGGAAGGTGAAGGAGTTGGAAACATGGAGAGTCTCCATGGGGGAGCCATCGGCCAAGAGGGAAAGAAAGAAGAAGAAAAAGATTCTTGGGCTTGCTCCCATTTTATTTTCTTTGGAAATTAATTGGGCTCCCAATTTAATTAAATTGTTTTGGGCCCATTTGGTTGTAAGCCCAAGTTTATATAATATTATCAATTGGTTAGACTTTTTATTTGTTATGGCCCAAAGCCAATTTTTATATAAACATTTGGACTCTAATTTAATTGAGAAGCCCAAATATACTTTGCATTCTCGCATTTCTTTCAATAATTAAAAAAATTCATGGAACTTTATTTAATTTCGTTATCTTGTTCTTCACAAAGATAAAAAAAACGCCCAACGTCACAATTTATATTTGGTGTTGTTCCAAATATAAATTCCTCGACCATTCCTCGATTTACGTGCGTCATCTTCCATAAAAATATTCATCTCCCATATCTCATTCATTATGCTAAGTATAGCAATATCGTCACCATTACTTTAACGAGACATTCACACGTCTCCTAAAGTTCCACAATTACATCAAAAGGACGTCCCAAATCACATCATCACATAACTACCATACTACATTCCAAAGTACATTAACGAGAAACATAGCATGCATAAATATTTTAGGGTTTAGGGTGCTGGATACCGCGTCCATTCTGGAGGTCTCGAGTTCGAACCCTAGGTGGCGTATTTTGTCTTTCCTCCTTGTTATAGGAGTTGATTTGTAGTATTTTGTCTTTCCTCCTTGTTATAGGAGTTGATTTGTAATTTCCTCCTTCATATATATGATATAAATATATGAAGTTAATTTAAAAAAAAAAAAAAAAAAAAAAATATTTTATATTAATTATTTAATGACATGCTTTAATTTAGTACTTTAAAAGTACGTGTGTTACAACATCTTCCTTATCTTTCCCTTGATTTTTTCTGCTCAGATGGTATGCCACTCTGTTCTCTGTCCCTACATTATCCTTGGCGTCCCAATGAAATTCATGCAGTAGCAGCACCCAACGGATCAGTCTGGGTTTGGACTCTTTTTTTTACAAAAAGGTATTTGATCGCGGCGTGATCTGTATAAACAATAATCTTGGACCCAAGTAAATAAGGACAAAATTTTTCAAAAGAGTACACTGTAGAGCATCTCCTTCTCCGTTGTATCATAGTTCTTTTGAGCCTGGTTGAGAGTTTTAGAAGCATAGAAGTTGACATAACTTTTCCCATCTATTTTCTGTCCAAGGACTGCTCCCACTGCCAACTCGCTAGTGTCTCACATCACCTCAAAGGGGTGATTCTAGTCAAGAGCTCTGATGATTGGGCTGAGACAAGTCGATCCTTCAAGAGCTGGAACGCCTTCTGACATGGTTCATCAAAAACAAATTCTATATCATTTTTGAGAAGATGGGTTAATGGCTGAGCGATTTTTGCAAAGTCTCTTATGAACCTCCAATAAAACCCAGCATGTCCCAGAAATGCCCGTATCTCTTTCTGATTGGTAGGGACCGGTAATTTGTTAATTATCTCCACCTTAGCTGTCACGACCGCCCATACAAAGGGGTACCACAACCGCGGCGATCGTGACCGACATGCATGGATAACAGTTTAAAAGAAGACTTAATTAACTTAAGAAAGGAAAACAACCTAGTTTTAAGAAGTTTAAGGTTATTAAAATTTTTTAGAAGACTTAAGGTAAAAAAATGCTTTTAAAAGAGTAACGGGAAAAATTAGACTTATGAAATAAAACAATTAATAACTAAGGTAAAACAAACATTTAACTTAAATCTCGGAGAACACCATTTTCAAAAGACAACGTAAAAACTTGTTTGAAACCTAACACCACCATACGTGTTCAAACACAAAATATAAAGAGAAGGTTAAAGTCTTGAGACATAGTTCAAATTATAGCAGCGGAAAAACAATAAGGTTAAAGGAGAGTCAAGGATAGCGCCTTTGTATGAGGACACAACGCATCCTAGGTACTTAAGCCAGCTCAACATCCACCTCAACATCCCGCTCAACCTGCACATAAAAAAAATAATATGCAGGGCTGAGTACTTGTTGTACTCAATGGGCTCATGCCGAAAATATTTTAATAAGTTATGTCATCCATACCAGTGATCTCGAGTTTTATATAGTAAGAAATATCACGAGAATCACAAAAATATTCAAGTCTGGCCAGACAAATTTATCTCCCCATTTTCCACATCAATCCATCAATCACAATCACAGTGCGACGAAAGTGTGGCCACACTATTCGCCCATGAGACCGGCCGACTAGCAAGGACGGCTCACGATCCCACCAGTGTACACAGCCTGATAGGGTTTGCGGCCCTACTCAGACCCGAATTCGTTTCACAATACAGCCATATAGCCTAACGGAGTAAACTCATACGAACTAGGCATCAGGCACACAATCTCATAATAAAAACAACATGGCATGACATAACAGTTAAACCACCCTTATAACGCCACATAGCATTTTTGGAAAAATAAAGAGGTTTGAAAAGAAAGCCCACCTCGTTCGCCTAGCAATTCACAACTCAGCTTATAGCAACTCTCGATCCTCGAGTTCACGAAAACACAACACCCTTGTCAACGACAACACTAGTCAGCCTTCCACAATAACATTTTACTATGCATGTCCTATCGCTTCTCTCTCATCGTTTTTCTCAAATTCCCCAACCCAACATACGTCACAGAGGTGTAAAGACACACGTAACACATTCCAACTTATCACAAGTGATTACACCATTTAGACACGTTCCTTGGACATACATGCATCATACAATACTTTTAAACTTGAAACTAGGCGTCATTTTAACAAGGCAGAAAACTGGTAGAACAGAGCGACCGTTTTGTAAAAATCCCTATAAATTCACCCGACTTCGAAAGAAGCTAAATTTTGGTCACAATATAGAGGACACATTCAAGTTCATCCATGAAAATTTTCACACCGAAATCACGTCATTTAGTCAGTCATATCACATATTAAACTCTCTGGTCGGAACAAACAATTTCTGACAACACTGCGCAGTTCATTTGACAAATTCACCATAAATTCATCCAATGCCCAAAAAGGCTGAAACTTTAACACGACTCAGAAGACACTTCAAATTTTCATATAGTTCAAGAATCACCTCAATCGGAGGTCATTTGGTCAGTCAAACAGAAAACGAAATATTCTTGGCGAGAACACGAGTTTCTGGCAGATTTGCGCAGTCAACTTCAAAATTTATTAAAAATTAATTTTTTGATAAGAAGGGCTGAAATTCACACGAGACACAGGAAACACCTCGAAGATTACTCAGTAAAAAATTCATATCAAAATTCGTTCGTTTGGTGGGTCAATTACAGATCATAAGTTACTGGTCGTGCACCACAGATTTCAGGTTCATAGTTCGAAAATAGAGTTTTCATCTTCCATCAAACAAACACCAATTTTTCATGCTTGAAAACGCATAATCATGCTTTAAGGTTTCTCATACACATATTTGCACATAAACTCACATCATTCACCAAATATTCCAATCCAACATCACATGATTTCAATCAAAAACACATAACCATCCAAGTTCTTACTACAATACACTTTCCCCCCGATAAATCTTGCGATCTATTAATCCTACACCCTCTACATGCATGTAGGACTCAAGAACATGGTTCAAACGAAAAGGATGAGGAAAATTGAGCAAATATACCTTCTTGGACAAAAATAAATCGGTAGAAGCAAAGAACGATGCGATCCGTCCGAGACTCTTGAAAATCACTTCAATGGGTGCAAAAATAAAGCTTGAATGGGAGGTTTTTGGGGAGGAAGAGTGGGAGAGGAGGAGAAAACGTGTGGGAGTGAGGGAGGATGGAGGGAGGCGTGTAGGATGACAATGGGGGCTAGGGTTAAGGTTTTTAATATTTATAGTCTAGGTTAAAATCCCACACTTAAATGAATTAATTAAATTATGGGAGATATAAAAAAAATTCCCACAATTGAAATAAAAGTAGGCGTGTGGAATGGGGGTGAATTTCGAAAATTTTGCCAAATAAATTAGCAAGGAATTGACTTGGTATTTTCTTGGAGAGAAAATTTGTCACGACCGCCCATACAAGGGTACCACAACGCGGCGATCGTGACCGACATGCATGGATAACAATTTAAAAAGAACATCTGGATTAACTTAAAGGAAGAAAACAACTTAGTTTAAAGAGTTTAAAGTTAAATTATTTTTTTTTAAAAAGACATAAGGTAAAATACTTTTAAAAAGGACAACGGGAAAAATTAGACTTAGGAAATACATCAACTAACTAAAGTTGAACAAATACTTAACTTAAATCTTGAAGAATAAAATTTTCAAAAGACAACGTAAACACTAGTTTAAAACTCATCACCACCATACATGTTCACACACAAAACATAAAGGAAAGATTAAGTCTTGAGTCATAGTTCAAGTTATAGCAGCGGAAAATACGGTTCAAGGAGAGTCAAGGACGACGCCTATGTACGACGACACAACGCATCCTAAGTACTTAAGCCAGCTCAACATCCACCGCAACATCCCGCTCAACCTGCACATAAGAAAATAATATGCAGGGCTGAGTACTTGTTGTACTCAATGGGCTCATGCCGAAAACATTTTAATAAGTTATGTCATCCATACCAGTGATCTCGAGTTTTATGTAGTAAGAAAATATCACGAGAAACACAAAAATATTCAAGTCTGGCCAGACAATTTATCTCCCCACTTTTCACATCAATCCATCAATCACAATCACAGTGCGACGAAAATGTGGCCACACTATTCGCCCACGAGACCGGCCGACTTGCAAGGACGGCTCACGATCCCACCAGTGTACACAGCCCGATAGGGTTTATGGCCCTACTCGGACCCGAATTCGTTTCACAACACAGCCATATAGCCTAACGGAGTAAACTCATACGAACTAGGCATCAGACACACAATCTCATAACAAAAACAACATGGCACGACATAACAGTTAAACCACCCTTATATCTCCACATAATATTTTTCGGAAAAGTAAGGAGGTTTGAAAAGAAAGCCCACCTCGTTCTCTTAGCAATTCACAACCCAACTTAGCAACTCTCGATCCTCGAGTTCACGAATACACAACACCATTGTCAATGACAACACAGTTAGCTTCTCACAACAACATATTACTATGCATGTCCTATCGATTCTCTCGTCGTTTTTCTCAAATTCCCGACCCAACATACGTCACAAAGATGGGAGAACACATCGTAACACATTTCAATTTATCACACGTGATCACATCATTTCAACACGTTCCTTGGACATACATGTATCATATAATACTTTTAAACATGAAAATAAGTGTCATTTTAACAGGGCAGAAAACTGGCAGAACTGCGCGACCGTATTGTAAAAATCACTATAAATTCACCCGACCTCAAAAGATGCTAATATAGAGGACACATTCAAGCTCATCCATGAAAATTTTCACACCGAAATCACGTCATTTATTCAGTCATATCACATATTAAACTCTCTGGTCGGAACATACAATTTCTGACAGTATTGCGCAGTTCATTTGAAAAATTCACCATAAATTCATCCAACGCCCAGAAAGGCTGAAAATTTACCACGACTCAGAAGACACTCAAATTTTCATAGAGTTCAACAATCACATCAATCGGAGGTAATTTGGTCAGTCAGACAGAAAACGAAACGTTCATGGCGAGAACTCAAGTTTCTGGCAGATTTACGCAGTCAACTTCAAAAATTTATTAAAAATTCATTTTTCGATAAAAAGGGCTGAAATTCACACGGGACATAGAAAACACCTTGAAGTTTACTCAGTAAAAGTTTCACACCAATGTTCGTTCGTTTGATGGGTCAACCACAGATCGTAAGCCACTGGTCGTGCATCACAGATTTTTGGTTCAAGTTCGAAAATAGGGTTTCCATCTTCCACCACGCAAACACCGATTTCTCATGCTCGGAAACACATAATCATGCTTACAAGTTCCTCATACATATATTTGCACATAAACTCATATTATTCACCAAATATTCCAAACCAACAACACATGATTTCAAACGAAACACAATATCATCCAAGTTCTTACGAAAACACACTTTCTCCCCGTTAAATCTTGCGATCTATCAATCCTACAACCACTACATGCATGTAGGACTCAAGAACATGGTTCAAACGGAAAAGGATGAGGAAAAGTGAGCAAATATACCTTCTTTGACAAAAATAAATCGGTAGAAGCAAAGAACGAAACGATTCTTCGGAGACTCTTGAAGATAACTTCAACGGATTGCAAGAACACGGGTTGGATGGAGGATTTTTGGAGATGGGAGAGTGGGAGAAGAGGCGTGTGGTAGAGAGATTTGAGAGGTGAAGGCGGTTTTTTTTTTGTGACTATGGTTAGGGTTTATTTGATTTTATGGCTAAGGTTTAATCACATACTTAATTTAAATAATTAAAAAGAATATCTCCAAGTATGGAATAGGGGGTGGGCGTGTGGTATGGAAGTAGTGAAGAGAAAAATATTTAAATATTCCAATAAAATTGGAATATGATTTATATTTGGTACATTTTTTTTGGAGAAAAGACTCCCACAAAATAGGTAACAAATAAATTTATTCCCCAAGGAAAATCATAGGTACATGGGCGAAAATTCATTGGCCTTAAAGACGGAAATAGTCAAATCCTAATTAAAATAGGATATGAAGGGATTTGACAACATACGGTTAGACTTAATTGGATTTTAAGTTCAAGAAGGGAAATTAAATAAGGCACCAATTAAATCTACAAAAATAATTCATCCTCCTAATTAATAGGGGATTTTCGAAAATCTCCAAGGAATAAGCTAAGGGTCGAAAATCATGTAGAATAAATTAGGGATAATTTGGTTTGGATTTAATTTGGATAAATATCCCAAAATAATTAATTAAATCCAAGAAAGAAAATATTAATTCCAACAATTTGAAGGGACCGAAAATTCTAACTAAAATGGCTAGGACAACATGCATGATCCCATTTAATTAATTTCCCATGTTGGAAAAATATAGTACATTATTCCACATAACTCACAACAATCAAAACTCGCATTGCTAACTCAACCACATATAAATTTAATTCCATAAATGATATTCCAAATTCAACAACCACATTAATGAGAACAAAAGTCGCAAATTTTCGGGGTGCTACATCCTTCCCCTCTTAACAGAAATTTCGTCCCGAAATTTTGACATTCTCAAATAAACAACTCGAGGTATTTTTCTTTCATTCTATCTTCTAACTCCCACGTGGCTTCCTCGGGACCATGGTGTTTCCACAACACTTTCACGGATGCTATCGACTTGTTTCGCAACTCTTGCACCTTCCGATCTAGGATTACCTCGGGCCTTCCTCGTAGCTCATGTCGGGGTCAGGATCACTTCCTCTTGATGAATCACATGCTTGGGGTCAAACACGTACTTGCGAAACTGCGACACGTGGAACACGTTGTGCATGTTCCCAAACCTGGGAGGTAACGCCAATCGATACGCCACAAGACCTACTTCATCGATAATCTCGTACGGTCCTACAAAACGCGGTTTCAGCATGCCTTTTACTCCAAATCTCACAACTCCTCTCGTCGGGGATACTTTCAAGAACACCTTGTCACCAACGTCGAATTTGATTTCCGTTCGACGCACGTCAGCATACGACTTCTACCTATCTTGAGCTTCCTTGATCCTTGCGCGGATTTGGTGCACAATTTCGGTCATCTCCTTTATAGCATCTGGTCCTAACATCTTCCCCTCGCCAACTTCATCCCAATAAAGTGGGGATTGACACTTCCTGCCATACCAGGCTTCATACGGAGCCATGTCGATCGTCGCTTGATAGCTATTGTTGTATGCGAATTCAACCAATGGTAGAACCGTTTCCCAACTTTCCTCTCGATCTAAGACAACGGCTCGCAGTATATCCTCAAGCGTCTGAATCGTCCTCTCTGACTGCCCATCCGATTGCAGGTGATAAGCAGTGCTGAAGTTCAGTTGTGTGCCCAATTCGCGTTGCAAACTCATCCAAAACTTTGAGGTTAACTTCGTATCCCGGTCGGATACAATGGTCTTTGGCACTCCATGCAATCGCACAATCTCGTTCACGTAGAACCTAGCTAACCTGTCCGCGCCATAAGTAATCTTAATCGGTAAGAAGTGCGCGCTTTTAGTAAGTCGATCAATGATCACCCAAATCGCGGTGTTGCCCTTCTGTAACTTTGGCAAACCCGTTATGAAAACCATAGCTAGATGCTCCCACTTCCATTCGGGAATTTCAAGCGGTTGCAACTTCCCATATGGCCGTTGGTGTAAGGCCTTCACTTGTTGGCATGCTAGACATCGTTCCACATATGACGCTACGTCCCCTTTCATTCCATTCCACCAAAACCGTTGCTTCAAATCCCGATACATCTTCGTGCTTCCGGGGTGTGCGGTGTAAGGCGTGTCGTGCGCTTCACTCAAAATCTCCTCTTTTAGCGCCCCATCGCTCGGCACACACAATCGTCCATCGTACGTCAAAGCATTATCCGCCTCCTCACGGTAATGATCAAGCTTCTCGGCTCTCACCCTTGCACGTAATTCTTCCAACTTTTCATCACGTCGCTAGGCTTCTATGAGCTTGGTTCTCAAATCTAGCTCAATCACTATCGTCGCCAATCTTGCACTTACTGTCTCGGGTGCTTTCACTATTTCCAAACTCATCTTGTCGAACTCGTGAATCAACGCTTCCTCTTGCGTTAGGAAAAATGCCAATTGCGGTTGGTTCTTCCTACTCAATGCATCGGCTACCACATTCGCCTTGCCCGGATGATAGTTAATACCACAGTCATAGTCCTTCACGATCTCTAACCAACGTCGTTGTCGCATGTTTAGCTCTTTTTGCTTGAAGAAGTACTTGAGACTCTTATGATCCGTATAGATCTCGCATCTCACTCCATAGAGATGGTGTCTCTAAATTTTCAGTGCATGCACCACTGCTGCTAACTCCAAATCGTGCGTCGGAAAATTCAATTCATTTGGTCTCAACTGTCGGGAAGCATATGCTATCACCTTCCCATCTTGCATTAACACGCATCGTAGTCCTACTTTCGACGCGTCCGTATAGACGGCGAAGTCCTTGTCGGGTTCGGGTACTGCTAGGACTGGTGCTATAGTCAATTTCTCTTTCAATAGTTGAAAACTCGCCTCGCACTCTGGCGTCCAAACCACCTTGATTCCTTTCTTTAGTAGTTGCGTCATCAGTCTCGCAATCTTGGAGAATCCTTCAATGAATCATCGATAATATCCTGCCAAGCCCAAGAAACTGCGGATTTCACTTGGCGTTTTCGGCGATTTCCAATTTGCACGGCCTCGACCTTGGCTGGGTCTACTTGAATTCCATTTGCCGTCACAATATGACCAAGGAAGTTCACTCGAGTCAACATAAACTCACACTTACTAAACTTGGCATAAAGTTTCTCCCTTCGTAACGTTTCCAACACTGTTTGTAGATGTTGTCCATGTTCCTCCTCGTCCTTCGAGTATACCAACACGTCGTCGATGAAGACTAACACAAACTTGTCAAGATACTCGTGGAAAACTCGGTTCACCAAGTCCATGAAAACGGCTGGGGCATTGGTCAGCCCAAATGGCATCACGACGAATTCATAATGGCCATAGCAAGTGCGAAAAGCAGTCTTAGGCACATCCTCTCGTCGGACCTTTAGTTGATGATACCCTGATCTCAAATCCATTTTCGAGAATACACCCGCTCCTCGAAGTTGGTCAAACAAATCATCATTCCTTGGCAGTGGGTACTTATTCTTCGAGGTCATCTTGTTGAGCTCACGATAGTCGATGCACATCCTCATCGTCCCATCCTTCTTCTTAACGAACGACACTGGCGCTCCCCACGGTTGACACACTGGGTTGGATAAACCCAAGTCTAACAGTTCTTGTAACTGTACCTTCAACTCGGCCAACTCCTTAGGGGCCATTCAGTATGGCGCCTTTGATACTGGCGCAGACCCTGGTTCCAAATCAATAGTGAACTCCACTTGTCTGTTGGGTGGCGGTCCTGGCAAAGCTTCGGGAAACACATCGGGAAAATCTCGCACCACTGCCACGTCTTCCACTTTCAAATCCTTCTTTTCTTCTCCATTCAAGTACACAAGATACGCCGGACGTCCTTTTCTTATCATCGTAGTTGCTTGCAAGGCGGAGATTATGGAGGTTCGTCGGTTCATGGAGATCTCATATAAGATAGTCGGTTCTTCGCCTGGGGCTTGAAAAGAAATCTGTCTCTCTTTACAGTGAATCGTTGCGTGGTTCTCGGTAAGCCAATCCATTCCCAAGATTATGTCTACATTCTCCAAAGGTATAACGTGCAAAAGTTGGGCCACTACTCCTAGTTCTCCTAACACAAACTCTAGTCAAACAGTCTTAACTTGGATATGAACCGATTTTGAATTGTAACAATTAGTTATAATCATCCCCTCAGAGCTTGAAAGAACATAAGATAGGTCATGAATATGTGATGGAATCAAATTAATGTCAACTCTCATAGTAGGCTACCAAAAGATAATTCAGTTGTTCGACCAAATCTGAAAGGTCCACATACCAATGGATAATGACTTAAACGGTTGAGGAAAAGAAATGATCAGTTGCATGAGGATTGAGAAATGTAGGCAGTTGTCACAAAGCGGTACTGATCATGGTTCAAGGAAAATCATAATATGGACTGACAGAATCACATCAATGTGTTCATAAATTTATGAAAGACAATCAAAGTCAAAGGGGCTATTGAAAACAAAAATCAAGTGGATTAAGTTTGTTAAGGCAAGGAACAAAATGTAAGCCTTAACTTTATTTCGTAGAAAGAAAGGTTCTATTATGAAAAGGATACATGAACTGAACCAAAAAGAATTTCACTCTGTAAGAACTCGACACAGACATGGTGACAAAATAAAAGGCTGAGCAAAAGTTCGAAGAAGAATATCCCATAGAAAACATGTCTGTGAAACGTGATTATATTGAAGGACGTAACTGCAAGCAGCCTTGGGAATGAAGCTCAATAGCAAAGGCTCACAGAGTCAAAGTATGGTCCGTATAAATAATAGGTCAAAGAAGACTACAATCAATCCAAGTGTCCAAAGTTATGAAGGCAACAACACTTTCCATGAACTGGAAGTGAGTTATGACTCAATGGAGGAAAAGAAACAATATGCATCACTTGCAAGGGATGAATGAAACAAGCTGTTAAATAGACAATGGCTCACGGCTATTTGAAAGGTCCTGAAAGATAACTTCTTATAATCCAAGTAAGAACTGTTGATTAGAATACTTTGTTCCAGCTATTAAAGTCGCACCTCCTTGTTCATCTTTCGCAAGCCAAAACTGGTAACATCGCTCTAAGAACTGTGGATTCCACGCTGAGATTCTTCGTGTCATTGCCACTAATAACGATAGTTGAAAACCATATCTTCATAAAATTCTTTGCCTGTCATAATGACTATCCTCGTATGACATGGTTATCATCCTCGTTCTCCTTAGCAGGGTATGGAGATCATCTCCGTCGTGCTTCCACTTACGCAAGATTAAACTATACTAATTTAAATCGTGAGTATGATCGCTCGTCGTTGCATGAAAATATCTCTTACCATTTGTTATTCTTGTCTCACACCTTGACTTAAGAGTTTGCCTCAACTCTCATATTCTCGTACGTTTCATTGCTCGGAAAAGCAATTGTTAAGTTTTCAACGTAGAACTACGATTCGCGCGGTCAACTAGGCTTATATTTTTGGTACTATAAGTTCACAACACAATTCATCATCCCATAGATCATCATCTACTTCAATTTACGTCATTCATACCTCAAGATAAACACACCACATTTTCACATCCCATAGCAAAACACTTTCGAACTTCTCATTATATTCAAAACTTTTGAAACAAAATTTCTTTACACTTTCACACTTTCCTAAAAATTTTCCACATCTCACTTTTAAAGTAAAAGTTGACTCAAACTAAATCGTAATTTCGCATCAACTTTCATCATTCGTATAAAACATTCCATAGAATAACACATCATACCTCGCACCTCATAACAAACATAACATCACACTTCCACAGCTCAATTTTCCAAACGAAGTAATTTTTTTTTTGTCGAAACTCAATTTTTTTTTGAACAATTCATAAACACAACATTTTCCATTGATCAATTAATTTTCTCAAAAGAAAGAACTAACATATTTTCATTTAAAGTTCAAAGTTTTTGTTTTTTTCAAAAAGTTCCAACAACTTTCCACAACATAAATATGTTTCCCACTAGAACAACTAGTCATTAATATTGCAAAACTCATAACACATTTGCATTCCAAACAAACACTCATGCACTTCACATATATGTTTGAGACAACATTTTTAGATTACTCATCTTTTCTCAAAAAAAATGTCAACATTCTCAAAACAACTCGTTAATTTCCATCTTTTATGTAAAACACACCAACTCCCATAATCACATGCTTACGTCATAACACTTTCACACACATAGCACATACTTAAGTCACCAGGCCAATCTTGCTCATGTATCACATAATCATACCATAACAATATCACATTCAAACATACAACACGTGCTTAAATCATCTTCTCAATTCATGCTCATATTCCACATGTTCACACTATCACAATATTGTTTTCACCCATAATACACGCGTTTAAATCATCATGCTCACATTCAACATATGTATGTCATCATATCGTTTATTCTCGAATTTCAACATGAAAATAACATCACATCATCACGTAATTACATGCTCATGCATTCTTTTGCCCAAAACATCCTCATCATATCGTCAATTTTATACATCGTTCACACATTCCATCAACAACTTAAAACATACCTCACTTTCCTTGGTTGAGCGTGATGCTTTGGATGTTGAGCCTTCGTGACACTTCTAGTCAAAAAGGGTTCACTAACTTAGACTCAAAGTGAAAGAAGACTCTCGGACCAGAGCGAAAGAACAAAGCTCGGATACCACTCTGTCACGACCGCCCATACAAGGGTACCACAACGCGGCGATCGTGACCGACATGCATGGATAACAATTTAAAAAGAACATCTTGATTAACTTAAAGGAAGAAAACAACTTAGTTTAAAGAGTTTAAAGTTAAATTTTTTTTTTTTAAAAAGACATAAGGTAAAATACTTTTAAAAAGGACAACGGGAAAAATTAGACTTAGGAAATACATCAACTAACTAAAGTTGAACAAATACTTAACTTAAATCTCGAAGAATAAAATTTTCAAAAGACAACGTAAACACTAGTTTAAAACTCATCATCACCATACATGTTCACACACAAAACATAAAGGAAAGATTAAGTCTTGAGTCATAGTTCAAGTTATAGCAGCGGAAAATACGGTTCAAGGAGAGTCAAGGACGACGCCTATGTATGACGACACAACGCATCCTAAGTACTTAAGCCAGCTCAACATCCACCGCAACATCCCGCTCAACCTGCACATAAGAAAATAATATGCAGGGCTGAGTACTTGTTTTACTCAATGGGCTCATGCCGAAAACATTTTAATAAGTTATGTCATCCATACCAGTGATCTCGAGTTTTATGTAGTAAGAAAATATCACGAGAAACACAAAAATATTCAAGTCTGGCCAGACAATTTATCTCCCCACTTTTCACATCAATCCATCAATCACAATCACAGTGCGACGAAAGTGTGGCCACACTATTCGCCCACGAGACCGGCCGACTTGCAAGGACGGCTCACGATCCCACCAGTGTACATAGCCCGATAGGGTTTACGGCCCTACTCGAACCCGAATTCGTTTCACAACACAACCATATAGCCTAACGGAGTAAACTCATACGAACTAGGCATCAGGCACACAATCTCATAACAAAAACAACATGGCATGACATAACAGTTAAACCACCCTTATATCTCCACATAATATTTTTCGGAAAAGTAAAAAGGTTTGAAAAGAAAGCCCACCTCGTTCTCTTAGCAATTCACAACCCAACTTAGCAACTCTCATCCTCGAGTTCACGAATACACAACACCCTTGTCAATGACAACACAGTTAGCTTCCCACAACAACATATTACTATGCATGTCCTATCGATTCTCTCGTCGTTTTGCTCAAATTCCCGACCCAACATACGTCACAAAGATGGGAGAACACATCGTAACACATTTCAATTTATCACACGTGATCACATCATTTCAACACGTTCCTTGGACATACATGTATCATATAATACTTTTAAACATGAAAATAAGTGTCATTTTAACAGGGCAGAAAACTGGCAGAACTGCGCGACCGTATTGTAAAAATCACTATAAATTTACCCGACCTCAAAAGATGCTAAATTTTGGTCACAATACAGAGGACACATTCAAGCTCATCCATGAAAATTTTCACACCGAAATCACGTCATTTAGTCAGTCATATCACATATTAAACTCTCTGGTCGGAACATACAATTTCTGACAGTATTGCGCAGTTTATTTGAAAAATTCACCATAAATTCATCCAACGCCCAGAAAGGCTGAAAATTTACCACGACTCAGAAGACACTTCAAATTTTCATAGAGTCCAAGAATCACATCAATCGGAGGTAATTTGTTCAGTCAGACAGAAAACGAAACGTTCATGGCGAGAACTCAAGTTTCTGGCAGATTTGCGCAGTCAACTTCAAAAATTTATTAAAAATTCATTTTTCGATAAAAAGGGCTGAAATTCACACGGGACACAGAAAACACCTTGAAGTTTACTCAGTAAAGATTTCATAGCAAGATTCGTTCGTTTGATGGGTCAATCACAGATCGTAAGCCACTGGTCGTGCATCACAGATTTCTGGTTCAAGTTCGAAAATAGGGTTTCCATCTTCCACCACGCAAACACCGATTTCTCATGCTCGAAAACACATAATCATGCTTACAAGTTCCTCATACATATATTTGCACATAAACTCATATTATTCACCAAATATTCCAAACCAACAACACATGATTTCAAACGAAACACAATATCATCCAAGTTCTTACGAAAACACACTTTGCCCCCGTTAAATCTTGCGATCTATCAATCCTACAACCACTACATGCATGTAGGACTCAAGAACATGGTTCAAACGGAAAAGGATGAGGAAAAGTGAGCAAATATACCTTCTTTGACAAAAATAAATCGGTAGAAGCAAAGAACGAAACGATTCTTCGGAGACTCTTGAAGACAACTTTAACGGATTGCAAGAACAAGGGTTGGATGGAGGATTTTTGGAGATGGGAGAGTGGGAGAAGAGGCGTGTGGTAGAGAGATTTGAGAGGTGAAGGCGGTTTTTTTTTTTTGTGACTATGGTTAGGGTTTATTTGATTTTATGGCTAAGGTTTAATCCCATACTTAATTTAAATAATTAAAAAGAATATCCCCAAGTATGGAATAGGGGGTGGGCGTATGGTATGGAAGTAGTGAAGAGAAAAATAATTAAATATTCCAATAAAATTGGAATATGATTTATATTTGGTACATTTTTTTTTGGGGAAAAGACTCCCACAAAATAGGTAACAAATAAATTAATTCCCTAAGGAAAATCATAGGTACATGGGCGAAAATTCATTGGCCTTAAAGACTGAAATAGTCAAATCCTAATTAAAATAGGATATGAAGGGATTTGACAACATACGGTTAGACTTAATTGGATTTTAAGTTCAAGAAGGGAAATTAAACAAGGCACCAATTAAATCTACAAAAATAATTCATCCTCCTAATTAATAGGGGATTTTCGAAAATCTCCAAGGAATAAGCTAAGGGTCGAAAATCATGTAGAATAAATTAGTGATAATTTGGTTTGGGTTTAATTTGGATAAATATCCCAAAACAATTAATTAAATCCAAGAAAGAAAATATTAATTCCAACAATTTGAAGGGACCGAAAATTCCAACTAAAATGGCTAGGACAACATGCATGATCCCATTTAATTAATTTCCCATGTTGGAAAAATATAGTACTTTATTCCACATAACTCACAACAATTAAAACTCGCATTGCTAACTCAACCACATATAAATTTAATTCCATAAATGATATTCCAAATTCAACAACCACATTAATGAGAACAAAAGTCGCAAATTTTTGGGGTGCTACAAAAATACTCAAAATTTGGTAAAAGATATTGAGTATTTCATAAACAAGGAAATAAAATAATTTGAAGAATCTACAAGTAGCAAAATAAAAGGGAGGGGGCGTGTATTTTGAATAGGGGAGAAGATGATTATTTAAATCCTCAATTAAATGGGGATAGGATTTAAATTTGGAAATTTTGTTATAGGAAAAGACTCCCATAAAATAGGTAACAAATAAATAAATTTCCACAAGGAAAATAGAAGCATAGGGGCGTGTGGGATGGAAACAAAATAGAAAGAAAATATTCACATCCCCAATTAATTAGACATAGGTATTTATTTGGTATTTATTTGAATAAAAAGGGATTCCACAACAATAGGAAACAAATACAATTTCTCCACAAATAGGGAAGGGGCGAAAATTTGGCTTTAATTGCCACAAGGAAATATTTCAAATATCAATTCAATTAGAGTGAGGAAGTAAAATGTGGCATGATTTAATTGGATTTGAAATAAAAGAAGGGAATCAATAAGGCATCAATTAAATCAAAGAAAAATAATTCATCCTCCTATTAAATAGGGGATTTTTTGAAACTCCCAAAAAAAATAGCTAGAGTTCGAATTTCATGTAGCATAAATTAGGGATAATTTGGTTTGGATTTAATTTGGATAAATATCCCAAAAAAATTAATTAAATCCAAGAAGAGAATATTAATTCCAATAATTTTGAAGAGGCCGAAAATATCCCATTAAATTGGCTAGAATAAAATGCATGATCTCACTTAATTAATTTCCTCACATTGGAACATATAACAATTAGACAATACCTCATTCCACATCACTCATAACAATTATTTCATATAATCAACTTAATCACATAGAAACAATTAATTTCATAAAAGGAAATTTTATTCGACACCCATATGAAAATAAAGTCACAAAAATTTTGGGATGTTACATTAGCCTTGTCAACTTGTATCCCCTTCTCTGACACAATATGGCCAGGAACAATTCCTTCAGGGACCATGAAATGGCACTCTTCGAAATTCAATGCCAAATTCTTCTCTTGATATTTTCTCAATACTCGATCCAGATTACCAAGGCACGACTCAAAGGAATTCCCATAGAATGTGAAATCGTCCATGAAGATCTCAATACAATCTTCGAGCAAGTCGGAGAAAATACTCATCAATACACATCCTTCACCCTGTAACCAACCTTGTGGGTACCAGCTCGTTCTTGTCATTTTTAACCACCTGAATTCCAGACTTCTTTGGTACCGTACGTACTGGACTGACCCATTTGCTGTTAGGAATGTAGTAAATAATCTCCAATGCTAGTAGCTTCAGTATTTCTTTCAGAACCTCTTCTCTCATGTTGGGGTTCGGTTTTCTTTGTTGCTTTCGGTGAGCCTTCACACCATCTTCAAGGCGTATGTGATGCATGCAGAGGTCAAGGTTGATGCCGACCAAGTCCAACAAGGTCCATCCGATGGCCTTTTGGTTTCTTCTCAATACTTCTAACAACTCTTCCTCTTGCTTCTCAGTTAACTGTTTGTTGATGATTACTGGGAAGGTTTCTTCATCTCCGAGGTAGGCGTACTTTAACCCTGGGGTAATGTCTTCAACTCCTTCTTAGGCGCGACCGCCTCCTGGGGTAATGGGTTTTTCTCCATAATCTTTACTGCTAGCTCCCCAAAATCAGGCACCTTTTCCAGACTGCTCAGTTGAGCAAAACCAGTTGATCCAGCAGAAGTTGGCTTTTGACAGAACCCCATGATTGCATCATTAATTTCTTCATCGGTCATGTTCTGTGTCAAAAGCGTTTCACACCATCCAGAAACCTTTTTTTCAATTGAGTCATTCATTTCAGCAGCTGCAAGCTGCTTCTGTAACAGTCTAGTCTCAAGAAATTCTTGGACTAATGGGTAGATAACATCCAAGGAATGTAGATTTCAGTATCCAAAGGTTTTTTCATTGCTTCATCAATATTTAAAGTGAATTTCTCCCCATGATAGTCCAAGCAAATTGTACCGTCACTCACATCAATTATAGTCTTAGCCGTTCGCAAGAATGGCCTCCCCAACAATACTCCACTGGATTCACCAGCTTCATACTCATTCATACGGATCACATGAAAATCAGTAGGGTATAGGAAATCATGTATCCTCACAATCACATTTTCCAGTACTCCTTCAGGACTAGTGCATGATCTATCCACGAGTTGGATAACCACCTTTGTATCCACTAGGCTGACTCCAGTCAATCTCTTGTAAATTGAGAAAGGTATCACATTAATAGAAACCCCCAGATCATACAAAGCATGCTCAATTTTAACATCCCCAATAATGATGGGTAGAGTATGTTAGAGTTTGTATACTAGAAATCGTTTTTCAAGTGATTGAATACTGTAAACTCTATATTCTATTTTCCAATGGATGCAACAGATTATTTTTGTTATAATTTTGTTATGTTTTACATTTAATGAATGTTTATTACATATTTAAATGTATGAGCAACGTAACAAAGTCTAAGTATTTGTTTTAGTAGATTGGTTGTGGGTGTCGTCCACTTAAGGTAACACGGTCAGTTCTGAACAAAGAAATAAGAATTTCCCAACCTAGATAGGCATAGAATACCTATCGTGAAAGGTTGCAATGTCAGTACGCATATTTCTAAACCTTACTGAAATAAGATAACATTGGTGTGGTATAGCACTGAATTGAATCTAACAGCAAGACGAGTCTTTATGCTATCTACTGAAAGACGAGGGGTCTAGATAATTAATTTCTTAATCAATGTACGTTAGCATTGAGCATACGGTATTGATTATTCACTACTTTGACTTACCAAATGGTGCGGGGTTTTCGCAACCCAAGAATCCTGGTATATTGAGTAGTGGTGATTAATATCTAGCGGTGCTAGGATTACTATTATATTGAATTGTGCGTGAGGTGAGTATCATTTGATAACGACCACAAGAGGAGCTCGAAACAAGGTTTTATTATTCGGAACCTAGCTAGTTGGTGTTTGATTACTCTATAAATAATAAATAAGTGTTTCTTGCTAAGTCCACTCTTGGAGTTAATAATATGTTAATTAATTAAGTCCATAGCATACATTAATTAATTAATGGACGTCTATCTTAAGCACGAGAAATGAATGACAAACAAATGGAAACCCGGAATACTTGTACTTTCGGATTTGGATGGGCAGAGAAATATTACTTATGTAGTGGCTGCTCGTAATATTCCAATATAAGTTTATATTAAATTGTGGGTTCAATTTAATTAGTAAGAAGCTAATTGGGGGAGGCCATATCCAAATTCTTCCATAGATCCCTGACTGGGCCCAATATGTGACTTAATATAAATAGGAGAATAAAGGAGACAGAAAATATACATTATTTTTATCAAAATTTTCGTCCCCCTCTCTGTCTTGAAGAGGGACGATTTTCAGCTCCCTCCGTGAGCAGTTTCCGTCTTCTTTATTTAAGCCCTAGTATTCTGGTGAGATCAGCCCACACTGATATCAGTTTACAGCCCGGGAACCAGTCAAAAGATCTATGGTTTTGTACTCAAGATCTTCACGTGGAGAAGACGCTAGTTATTTCGATTCATTGGAGAATCAACGAGGTAAATTGGCTATCTCCGTAGTAAGTAGGTTTTAGGTGTTAATTGCGCTAAAGCATGTTTGAATTCAAGTTATGAGCATGATACATGTGAGAACTATGCGAATAGAATTTGTCTAAATAATCTGCTAAATAAATCAGAATTATTATGTGATCCATTCAATGCATGCTTCTGCTGTCAACCCCTTTAGAGTAAACCTCCCAGGATCAGTCCTCTTGGAAGGAAGTCTCTTCTTCTAGATTACAGCAGACACACTTTCTGCAATTACAATCTTCCAATCGGCTTTAGCTTTTCTAGCTATGAAGTGTTTGATAAACCTGTTGAACGGGGGTAGTTTCAGTGCTTGTAGAAACGACAGGTTAATCTCAACTTGCCGAAAATTTCCACGAAATCAGTAGGGTCCTCCTTTTGCCTTCTGGGCTCTCCCCTGTATGGGTAAGATTTCAGGCGCTTGACTGCATTGCTTGTTCCTTCATCCAGGTCATCCCTCTCATGTTTCTTAACTTCCTCAACCAACCCCTCTGGTTCTGGATCAAGAGGTTGTGGTTCGGAAAACTGAGGAAATGGCTCTCTTCCCTCCTTTAAGAGGGTGCCCTCACTGTTCTCTTTTCCATCTTCCTCCTCTGTTCTGCCCAAGGGTTCGTCATAATCTTTACCCGACCTCAGAGTGATTTTGCTAATGTTAGCTATGTACGGCATCTTGATAGTAGCAAGGATCCGACCATCATATCCACATATTTCATTCAACGTCGTGGCCATCTGGGATAGTTGTTTAGTCAGCATATCCATAGCCGCTTTCTGCTCTTGTTGGGCATCCTGTATCTTATGTACCAAATCATTATTTGTTTGCATATTTCCTTGAATGTGTTGCTGAGAATTTAGCAAAATCCCCTACTACATCATCAATGTGCCTAGGCAATTTGGAATTAGGTTGGCTCAAATTTACTCCCAACGAGTGATTCGACGTAGACCCCTATCCTTGGTTGAAGTTCCCATATAATCCTTGATTGCCATGCTGTTGCGATTGAGTGTTCTGGTTGTTGTTCTGGTATCCTCTCTGATGCGGTGGAACATAGGAAACCATTTGATTGTTTTGATTCCGGTTTGGCCAATTAGGTTGGTTTCCTTGTCCCCTATTGTTGTTCCAGTTGTTTTGCCCGTCGTGGTTGCGGTTCTGCCACTGGGGTTGGCCTTCTGACTGTGGTGGATAACTGATAGCCGGTGGCTACTGATAACTTACTGCCGGAGGTTGTTGATAGGTGATCGCCAGTGGTGGTTGTTGGGCTGTGTTCGGATTTGACCACCTAATATTGGGATGATCCCTCCATGGAGCATCCTTAATTTTCCAAGGATTCCAATTAATGTTCTGATTCCAATTCCCAGCTGCATTCACCTACTCTTGAAAATCTTGCTCTCCTGACTTGATGCATCCTTCACTTTCTCCATAGGAGCAGATGGTGTATTTTTCTCCATGGTAGTTAGTATAGCTTTCTCCAACCTATCCATCCGAGCATCCATTCTTTCTTCAGTCGTTTCCACAGTTGTATTTGCTGCCACTGATCTCATAATCAAGGCTCTCAGAGAGTGATAAGCCTTCTTGGCATTTCCCAGCCTATCTAGCACTCTCTTTGCTTCACTTACCTTTAGTTTCGAGAAATCACCACCACTTGAAGAATTGATCAGATCCTTGCTCTCGGGTGTCATCCCTTTATAGAAATTGTTGAAGATTTCTGCCTCCATCATGTGGTTGTTTGGGCAGGCATCCAACATTCCGTTGAATCTATTCCAGTACTGACTCAGAGGCTCATCACAATCTTGATGGCTCCTTGAATCTCCTTCTTCAGAGCATTAGTTTTTATGGATGGGAAAAAGTGATCCAAAAACTGGGATCTGAAATCAGCCCACGTTCTGATAGAGTTGGGAGGTAGCCTCATGAACTAAGTATCGGCTTCTTCTTTTAAAGCGAAAGGAATCACCCTGAGTCTAGAGTAATCCTCAGTGGATCCAGCTGGACGTTTCTGAATCCCACATATTTTGCAAAAATCGTGTAAGAATTCATATGGGCTCGCAATCTGTCTTCCATAATAATGGGATATGACGGCCAGTATGTTGTTTTTCACCTCTATATTCGCCTGCCCTGGAGTCACCACTATTGCCTGAGCTGGCTCTCCAGGCAAGTGAGCGTTGAGAGTGCCAATTTCAGGATCATCATCTACTACCATCCTCACTGGTCTTTCTTCGATCACAATCTCCTCCTTCAACTCAGTGAACGGGTTCTGATCTTCTCCCCTTCTGAGTTTGTATTGGATGGCCCCCCTGTGTTTAATCCAGATCTAGTTACGACCGGGTTAGCTACTTCTCTGATCCTCCAATTGGATTCCGTATCTCTCCAGTTGATCGTATTAGTCCAATGCCTAAAGTTCAGGCCTCGGTTCATAAACTGAAAAAGAAAATAAAAGGATTAAAACTATATACACCAAGTATCTCAAACACATGCACATATAACGCCGTCCATCCCCGAGAACGGCGCCATTTGAAAGCTTCTATTTTTAAACTAAGTACTCAGAGTTCACATGCAAATTAAAACATGTAGAGTTGCGCAACTTGGTCAAGTTAGACAATAAACGGTTCAAGTCGGCTAACAACTACTGGTCGCTGGGTATGCGGACGGAGAGACTCAGAGGGCTTTCAAGACATTAACCCGCAATACTATGATTTAGTAAAGGAAAGTAAGGGCCGAATCCCATAGAGACAGAGGCGAGTTGAGTTGTGTTCGAGATATTTGGGAGGTTGGTTGCGGCCACGCTTTTCAGTGGGTTAAGTTTAAACTAAGAAAACGGGAACTGATCAACTGACTAAACTGAACTGATCAATCTAAACTAGACAAGCTTAAAACTAGGAAACATGCTGAGTTGATCAACTGAACTAAGAACGGAAAGGAAAAAGTAACTAGGTACCACTGACACAAATAGGCGCACTACTAAAAAGCTGTAAACAACGAAAAGGTGATAGAGACTGCTATTCTAACGAACTACAACCTTCTTCTTCGCTAAACAACTAAATAAAAACACCTAATGCAGATCTAAACAGAGCAACAAACATAAAACGGAAATCAGATAAATGAAGCACAGATCCATGTTAATTTGACGTAAAGAAAACAGATCTAAGGTATCTACCCTATTCTCA
Organism: Salvia splendens; assembly: GCF_004379255.2. Taxonomy (NCBI): domain Eukaryota; kingdom Viridiplantae; phylum Streptophyta; class Magnoliopsida; order Lamiales; family Lamiaceae; genus Salvia; species Salvia splendens. The sequence goes on from NC_056038.1 coordinate 18,658,960, forward strand.
TGCAAGTTGAAGAACTAAAATATAAATCTACCTACGGGAAAATCATAAACAAGGCGAAACTAAAACTAACGAAAGCAATTAAAGCAGAGAACATCAGATCCAAAACAACTTGCATTAAAAACTTCATTTCATAAATGATCTTCGGTAAACGCAACTAAAACAGAATTCCAAACAAGGATTTAAAAGTTGATCAACAACGGAAAGATAACTTGAGTAGCAACTAGGAGAAAAAAACATTAAAAACAACTAAGCTACGGAAAAGCTGAACTAAAAACAGAGTATAAATTGTTATGACCCATCGGGGTGTAAGAAAAATATAAACTACGAAGACTTTTTGACAGATTCAGGTCCCTCCTTCCTTGACGAGGAAGAAGAGATGAAAGTAGAGGTGGAACGACGACTCAGACTGCTAATGCCTTCCTTGCTCCATGCTAAGAATGTAAAGGGTAAAAATGAGGTGACGGAAGATGATGATGGTGTCGAACTCTCTTCTTGTGTGCACTCTCTCCATATTTATTGGATGTCCTTGGGCCCAAATCCCTAGGGAAAGCCCATCCTGTCTTGACTTAATGCCCTTGAGATGACATCTTTTCTTCTCTCTCCTATGACTCATCATCTCTTGTGGTGAACTCCACTTTATCATCTTGTTGTCTAAGCAGGCTTCATTACTTGTCCGCAACTAATCAACTTATCGTTGATTATGATCATTTTTCACTTCTTTCCCGAGTTGATCAAGTTGTTCCTGCCCTTGCCGCTTCTACACTTTATACCTCCTGCACACTCAAATTCAACACTTTTTCGCACATTATCAACCATGTTAGTGTAATAACCCCTATAAAACCATGCTTGTAACGAGCTCTATCAATTTATCAATTGAAGAAGAAAGTTTAATACTTACAAAAATAGAAATGTGTCATTTTAGTTGGGACAAACTAATAAGAAAAGTGTGTCGTCTTAAGTGGGACGAAGGAATATTTAACATTTGATACTTTTATTATGCCTTATATTCCGCAACCTCATTTCATTCACATTCTAAGTAAGTCACATTTCTTTTGGAGATAACCCCTGCCTAAGTGAGGTATTTCTTTTTTTGGAAATATTAAACTTATTCTCTCTTCTACTTTATCTTCTTATCTCTTCTACTTTATTTTTTCTTTTAATTTATCTTACTCTATTTCACAATCTAGATATGCTTTGACTACCTATCGTAATATGTTGCAATGTCAGTCTGTATATTTCCAACCTTAATGAAATAATATGACTTTGATGAGGTATAATACTGAACGGATCTCAGCAAGACAAGTCTTTATGCTATTTACTGAAAGATAAGGTCTTGATAAACTACCATTTCTTAATCAATATATTTGGCTTTGAGCATACATTATTGATTATGCATTACTTTGATTTATCAAATGGTGTGGTTTTTTCATAACCCAATAATCCTGATATTTTGGGTAGAGGTAATTAATATCTCATGGTGCGATGATTGCTATTATGTTGAATAACGCCGAGGTAAGTCTGGTTTGATAATGTCCTCAGAGGACAACGAAATAAAGTTTTATTATTCGGAACCAAACTAGTTGGAATTTTATTCCATGAATAAGCATTTCTTGCTGAGTCCACTCTTGGAGTAAATAAGATATTAATTAATTAAGTCCATAGCACACATTAATTAATTAATGGACATTCAAATTTTAAGCGCGAGAAATAATTAATTAAACGAGTAAACCCGAATTACTTATAATTTCAGATTTGGATAGATAAATCAATATTATTCTTGTGGTGGCTGATAATAATATCCCATTTAGTGCTTAAATTAAATTGGGGTACTATTTAATTAGCTAAGAGCCAAATGGGTGTTGCCTACATCTAAGCCTCTATAGATCCCTTACTGGGCTCAATATGTAACTAAATAAATAGGAAAATAAATGAGAGACAAAGAGAACTCACTAGAAAATTTCGTCCCGCTCTTCTTTATTCTAGTCCTATGTATTCTGATAAGACCAGTTCACCCTGATATCGAAATATTTTCCTGGAACTAGTAAGAAGATTTGTGGTGTAGTATTGAAGATCATCACGTTGAGAAGTAGCGAGTCATCTACAATTCTTTACAGAATTGAAAGCTCTTTCTTCTTTAGTGTATATCTAGCTCGTGTACAGATTAAACAGATGAGGGTTCACGCACTTGACCAAGATAAAACTATCAGCGGATCAAGTAAGCGACTAACTAGTCGTTGGGTGTGGAAACTAAGGGCTTTCAAGACCTTAATCCCACAGAGACGGAGGCGTGTCGAGTTGTGTTTGGGACATTTGGGAATATTTGGGTGCTGCCACACTTCACATTGGGTTAAGTTTAAAACTATGTAACTGAATTGATCAAGTCCCGAAACCTAAATGATCAACTGAACTAAACTAGGACAAAGCAAAGACATTAAACTGATCAACTAGACTATCACACTAAAAGTATTTCTGCAAAAAAGTAAATCGGGACTACTGACTCAAAACAGCGCACTATAATAAAGCTGAAATAATGGAAAAGGTGACAGAGATGGTTATGCTAACGAACTACGAACAATCAACCAAAAGTAAATTAGCTAAGCAACTACAACATATCTAACAGAGTACCTAGTGTAAAACAGGAAATACGACAAATCTAAACTAGATCCATGCAATTCAAGTGAAAGGAAAACAGATCAAAAGTAAATTGCTCCTGCATCATGCAAACTGACATCTCAAACTCAGATCTAAACGTATACTAACCAAAAACAGGCGAATCTAAACATCTAACACAAATTGGAACACTATCTAAACGATCAACGAAAATTAAACAGAACTAAATCTAAGTAAAGCAAGCTACAACTCATGAAACATCAGATCCAAACCAGCGTTCATCAAAAACTCCATTTCATAAACAAAATTCAACAACTCCAGCTAAAATCCACAAACTCAAAGATCAAACGATAAGAACCAATTGCATACGAATTAACTAAGCTCGAAACTAAAAAAAAACGGTAGATTCAGAGATTAAACGAGAACTAAAATTGAAAACTAAGTAAACAATGTATCAGCCCCTCGGAATGTAAGAAAAAAAACATAAACGAATAAAAGTTTCTTCTAAGATTAGGGCTCCCTTCTTCCTTGACAAGGAAGAAGAGAGGGATGTAGTGGTAGAACTTCTCCTTCAGCTACTGCTATCCTCCTTGCTCCATCCTAGCTTGGGGTGTGGAATGACGATATGTGGTGAATTGCGTGCGTGTGAACTGGTCCTCTTTCTTCAACATTTTCTTCAACATTTTCTTCTCGTATTTATAGGACGGCTTTGGGGCACAAATCCCTAGGGTAAGCTCCCCATGATTTGACATTAATGCCCTTGATAGGAAGGCATTCTTCTTTCTCTCTCCTATGACTCATCCGCTCTGATGCTTTTCAACTCATGCACACTTAATTCACCACTTTTTCCAACATTAATGCCCTGATTAGTGTAACAACCATCATTAAACCATGCTTGAAACGAGCACTATCAAGAATCAAGAAGGTAATTAATTATATCCGTAGAAAGCATGCTTTAGGTTTCAATTAATCAAAAACATGATTTAATTCAGGTTATATGCATGATACATGCGATAAGTGTGAGAGTAGAATTTGTCTAAATAATATGTTAAATAAATCTAAAACTCTGATTTTTTTTTCCGCTGCAAACCGCAACACAGTCTGCATGTTTCCTTACCTTAGGAAATACTCCCTCCGTCACAATGAAGATGACCCCTTCCTTAGGCGGCACAGAATTTTATGCAGCTTTATTTTATGTGATAAGTGGAGAGAGTAAAGTAAGAGAGATGGATAAAGTAGAGATAAAAGGTGTTTCAATTTTTAGTAATGGGCCATCTTGGTCGGAACAAACTAAAAAGAAAAGTGGGTCATCTTCAATGGGACGGATGGAGTAAACGACACTGGTGTGGTATAGCACAGTAGGATCTAACAGTTGATAAGAGTTTCTTGCTAATTACTGAAAGACGAGGTCTCGATGATTGTTATTTTCTTAAATAATTGTTGACATAAGTTGACATAACATTGGACATACGATATTGATTATGCACTACTTTGATTTATCAAATAGTGCGGATACCCAAATTCCTGATATCTTAGATAAGGTTGATTAATGTGTACCGGTGCTAGTATTATTATCGCAATGAATCATGTGTTGGTGAGTCTAGTTTGATAATATCCTCAAGTAGAATAAATAAATAAATATTTCGAACTAGACAACTCTTGGAAAAAGATATACGGAGTATTATTAATTAATTTAAGTCCAGTAGAAGACTTAAATTAATTAATGATATTTGTATCTTTAACATGAGAAATAATAAATTAAAGAGGAATGCCCAGATTACACGTAATTTGGGATTGGACGAACAGTCAATATTATTTTATCATACCATTAAGGGAATTAGCACTGAAATGAGACATTAAGGTATCTAGATAGCACCATAGAACAACCTAGCATATTCTTTCACAAAGTACTACACGATAAGAAATTTAAACATCATGTGGGAGGATTAGTAGTTCGATGCATAAAAGGCCTAGACCTGCTTTAGTATAAGTGTAACATTTTGACAATACGGTATATTGAAAACATGTTTTGCGTATATGTGAGAGGTTGTTAGTGTTTATATATTGTAACTCGTGATTTGATTTTATATGATTTGATTGTGTATGGAACACTCTACTTCCACTTTAACCTGTTGTCAGAAGAAGTAATTTTGTTATATTGTGTTTGCTTATTGATTACTATGGTCAAACATTTATTTATGTCTAAAAGAAAACAACTCTATGTCTTGTGCATTGTACAATGAGTAGTGGAACATGTTATGACAGTAGGTGACTCAGGCAGTTTCTCATATGTTGAAATTGAACGAGTAATCAATATTATTATACATAGTGGTCCAAAATAATATTCCACTGAAATTATATTACATTAAATTAGTACTCAATTTAATTTATAGTTATTCAATGAGAATAGTCACTTCAACTTTTATAAATTCCCAATTCAATTCATCACAAGTAAAATTTTTTAAAACCCTAGTTCTTTCATTGGGATTTTTGAAATCTCCTAATAACATACATCAATTCGTAGTACTTACAATACTTCTCATAAACTAAGGAATTTGGAATGTCGTCTTTATTCTTTTTCTTTAAATCTTCTAGGGCCGCCCAAGATTCTCAAAATTTTCCGCCTCCAGAAAATTAAACCATTTATTCACGAATTAATTAGTTAAGTTCCCAACGTTCAACTTTGAATAAATTTCAGTCCAAAGCATTATAGAATTCGCCACCGATTTCCTCTTTATTTAATTAAGAGGTCCAAGTCCTAACTAAATTAATTGGCCTAAACCAAAAAAAAAAAGGCAGGCCCATTTCCTTGTATGAATTCAGCCCAGCTATTTAAACTCAGGCAGCCCGCTACTTAATTAGTTTCGGCCTTTCTCTAATCATATTCTCTAGCCCAGCTCCATTAAATTCGCAGCCCAGTCACTCCAAAGCCAGCCCATTCTCCATTAATCCTCTTAGTGCCAATAAATAATCTTGCAGCCCACTTCCTACTATTTAATAGTTGTCCAACTCCAGCCCAATTTAAGGGTATCAGCCCAATCTTCCATTTACTTAACTTGGCCCAATGCCAAAATAAAATGATCCACTTATACTCCTATCCCCTTTTCTTTTATACGATAAAATAGAACTCAAAAGTCCTAAATTGAAATCTAGTTGAAAGAGAACTGGAACTGTATAGAGATATTTAGGGGTTTGCTACTGATCTTATTTGTGAATGTTGTACCATTGTTTTCTTGGTATTTTGTGGCGATGCTACTGCCATGGGAATTCTAAATCCTATCTTAAGATGCTATGTTGAAAGCTATATGAATGCTATTAAAAGGCATTGAGGTGTGATTATGGGTTACCTTTACATGCCGATTCCTTCGGTTTATGGGGCTGCTCTTTTCTACCAATGCCTCTCCACTCCTTGGTGCAAATCCAAAATATTTGTGGTAGTTTGATTGTTGAAAATGGGGAAGAGAGGAGGTGGTGGTGTGTGGTATTTATAGCCAAGCTCTTGGCTCATTGTGGCATTGTGATACGAGCCCCTCTATTGCAGCAGTCAACGACCCCGCCGAGAGCGTGGTTGCAGAGGTGGAGAGCGCTGCTACGCCCCGAGCAGTCCCGCAACAGCAGCAGAAGAAGACAGCAGCATCAACGACGAGGACTTTGAGACCGAGGGAGCGGATTAAGCCACCGCAGAAGTTCGCGAATTAAGTCGTGTAGCAACGACTCAATTCGTTTATTAGTTATTCTTATTTTATGTTTATTTCTTCTATTTTTGGGATGTTTTTATTATTATTTATTTGACGTTGGGCCGGGCGAATTATAAGCCCCGTTCGGATTTTCTCAGTTGGTTCTTTCCCGAACGTATTAGGATAGGTCGAACCAACTCTAGGGTTTTAGTATAAATAGAGCCTCATTATCATCAAATTGATCGATCAATAGAAATACAATTTTGGCTCAATTAATTGCCCCACAAGAAACCATCCTTATTGCTGCCGACGAGATCAGATCTCGCCCCCAGCAAAACCCCCGCCGACATCTTCGCCGACCCATCCTTTGTGGGCGCTCGACGGCTTCGGCTATCGTTTCTTGATTGCGAGGATTTCAATCGTTAAAGCTCGATAAACCTTAACAACTGGTGCCTTTATTGCGTACTCATTATGTCCGGATCGGATGATCGTATACCGCCTCCGGGGCTCCTCACCGGTGGCAACGCACAGTGGTGACTGGCGGTGTCTCGCGCCGCACATCAACCAGCGCATCGCGCGGCGATGACCAGCCGCGAATTTCGCGGCGTGAACTCCCAGCAACCGAGGAGCCGCCTCAAGACGTTGGAGGAACGGTCGTGGTCTCCTCTGCCGGGCTGGACAAAATCCTGGCTCGTTTGTACAGATTAGAGTTCGGTCTGAACTCGAAGGATAGGCGAGGCGACAAGTTGGAGGTGACGCGCGGTCCCGAACCTGCTCCCCCCTACTTCTCGGATGAACTGGACTGTAACACCCTGACTTTTTCTACCTTTTTATTTGTTCTCGTAATGACATCGTTTTTGCATTTGAAAATTTTTCGCCTTTATTTATTTGTCGAGAGAAGTATTCACTTTTTGGACCAAACAATTATTCTTTTACTAGCAATTAGGAACCCGCTTGTTACGAGCCCAATTTTTTTTTAAATTCTTCCTTCTTTGAGCCCAAAATTAGTACTCTTATTTCTAATCCAAGAATATCTATCCCTCTTCAATTTCAAATCTATCTCAAATCTCTCCACTACCAGAAAAATCTCAAACAAATCAAATCCAATCTTTATAGATACACACACCCATAGTGATATATATATATATATATATATATATTCCACCGATTCTGTAAATTAAATCATTCTCTCAAAATCCCAAAGAAAATACCGTGAGAGAGACGGTTCTTCCTGCAAATCGATTTCCTTCCGATCAAAGGTAATTTTCTCTAAATCATGAAATCTTCCACGTTTTGTTTCAAGGCATAGCTTCATGTTTCACAGTAGTTTACACAAGTTTCACCCTTAGGCCTTTTTAGATGAAATTTTAAATCCCAGATTTCTGAAAAACGTTATCTGCCAATCGAGAGGTATTACTCCCCGCGCGACGCTTGGGCAGTGGACGATGATGTCCCCCGGCCTTTCATACACGGTCGACGAGACCGTGGAGGGGATATACGTCGTCGACGAGGCGCTGCCCGCGCACTACATAGGCGCGACGACCGTTTTCCGCAACGGAACGTTACTCATGGGCCGTACCGTGATTGCCCCGAGCCTCGGCAACGCACGTGTTGGGATAGGCCGCGAGACCGATCTCTGGGGGCTGTCGAACCGGGTATTCGGGGGTACCGCCACCCGACTTCTTGGGACTCACCCCTACCGCGGCACGATTACGGGACACACAGGACGGAGAGACCGAAGGAGCTTTCTATGAAGGCTCCCCACTTTGACGGATCGGACGCTACGAATTGGATTTTGAGGGTCGATTATTACTTCGACCACTCGGGGATCCCCGATTCCGAACGCTTACACTATGTGGTCATGCTGTTTCGGCCACCGGCTGCAGAATGGATATTCAATTACCGTGAGAATAACCCAGTGGTGTTGTGGAGGGAATTTTTGGAGGACGTGCACCACAGGTTTGATCCGCAAAGCTTTCGCAATAGCATTGGCCCGCTCTCGAAATTGGTGCAGACGGGCTCGGTAGTAGAGTATCACGACGCTTTTGAGCGTTATCTTAATCGCGTGAAGGGTCTGTCGGAAGAGGCGTTGATTCTGATTTTCATCACGGGCCTTAAGGAACCCATCCAGGAGAAGGTTGAATTGCAGGAGCCGTGCTTTTGGCCGAAGCGATGGCTTTGGCTTTACGGCTGGCGGCGTCGCACGATGACCGCCAAGGCCAGGCAGGGCGCGGGAGGTGGAGCAACCGCGACACGCGGGTTCCTGGGGTCGGCCAGTCCCAGCCAGGCGGCCAAGCAAACCCAGCTCCCAGAGAGGCCACGAAAGCGGTGTTTTGGCCAATTAGGGTCTCGAATGCGGAGAAGGCGGAACGCTCACGGAAGAGATTATGCTACCACTGTCTGGAGAAGTGGACACCGGGCTATGTCTGTAAACAGAAAATCCTGTCCTATGTGGGCGAGGACGAGGGAGGCAACGACCTTGAAGGGTCCGACTGTAGTGAAGAGGGCGAGACGATGATCACAACAGATTTGTCGCATCTTCACGCCTTAGCGGGGGGCGCTAAAGGCCGGACTTTTAATGTGATTGGTACCATCGGATCGACGACGGTGAGTATACTCATTGATACTGGAAGCACGCATGATTTCCTTTACCCACGTGTGGCAAAACAGTTACAGTTGGCACTAACCCCTATTCGACCCTTTCGTGTTTATGTGGGAAACGGCGCGTCGTTGGTGTGTTCACACATTGCGCGTCGGACAAAGTTATCAGTGCAAGGGGTGGAATTCCTTATTGATCTGCATATTATGGAAGTCCATGGTCCGGATATTGTGTTGGGAATGAAATGGCTGGAATCATTGGGTAAGATATCAGCCGATTTTGTTGGAAAAACCCTGGAGTTCACTCGAAACGGTGTCAGGATAGCGCTGCACGGTGTCCAACCCTCACCACGCCTCATCTCCTTACAGTCCCTGGCAATGCTGACGTCCCATTCATCGTCCCATGAGTTTTATAAGATTATTCTGGTCGACCCGGCGAGTGTGGGGGACCAGGCAGTGACGGCGGGGGATTTCCCGGCCGATACATAACCGGCGGTACGGGGTGTTTTAGAGCATTTCAGGCAGGTTTTTTCGGTGCCGACGAGCATTCCGCCGCAACGCGACTTCGATCACCGCATTCATCTGCTCCCTAATTCCAAGCCTGTCAATGTGCGTCCGTACAGGTACCCCTACTTTCAGAAGAATGAGATCGAGCGACAGGTGCGAGACATGCTCGAGCAAGGACTTATTCAACTGAGCCACAGTCCGTTCTCTTCTCCGATCCTCCTTATTCGAAAAAAGGACGGCACATTCAGATTCTGCATTGACTACAGAGCCCTGAACCTGGCTACAGTACCAGATCATTTCCCTATTCCGACAACGGATGAACTTTTTGACGAGCTCGGTATGGCGAAATTTTTTACAAAATTGGACTTGCGATCAGGTTACCATCAGATTCGCATGCATGACGCAGATGTATTCAAAACAGCTTTTAGAACCCACGACGGTCATTTTGTGTTCTTGGTAATGCCGTTTGGCCTCACTAACGCCCCATCTACGTTCCAGGCCGCGATGAATAGTATTTTTCAACCATTGCTCAGGAAATGTCTGATCGTCTTCTTCGACGACATTCTTGTGTACAGCCCAAAACTGGAAGAACATTGTTCTCATTTGGCAGCGGTGTTGCTAGGCATGCACAAGGGTCGTAAACCGCCGGTTCTGGGCCCGAACCGGCGGTTCAAGGGTCGAGAAAATGCCGAACCTGAACCGGCCCGCCTAGCTCCCGGCGGTTCCGGTTCAGGTTCAAAAAACCGGCGGGTTACGCGGCGGTTCAAAACCGCTGGTTTTCGGCTTGAACCGCCGGTTCCGGGCCGGTTCGGCGGTTCGACGAATTTTTATTTTTATTTTTATTTTTTTGCATTTTTCAACTTTTCAATTTTAATCAAATTAATTTACACTTTTCAAGTTTGTTTTTGTATGCAATGTGAGTAAATAAAATTGAAAAAAATACTGCTAAAGTTGCAATTTTATTGAAATTGCATGTTTACAAATTACACGTGACAAGTTACAACAATTACAAATTGAAAACATATGGCGGTCTTGAAGTCTTAAACAAAATTTAAATACAAATGAGACTACTAGTGAAGAACTAATTACAAATGACAAGAAATGACGTTGAAGTTCTTAAACGTATAAGTGTATTATATATATACTCTTAACCGGCGAAGAAGATCTTTCTACATAACTAAATTAAGGACACCTTTAGCAATTCAACTTTAAATGTTGAGTTTCGTCTAACAATCAACAATTATAGTAGAATTGTCAAAAGTTTCCCTCATTTAGCCGTATAGAGAAATATACTTCATCGACTAGAGTATATACAAATACAATTATGTAATTATATTTGCATATTTTTAAAGTAGGAATTAATGAGAAAAAAAAGAAATAAAAGAAAAAGGACTTGAGCTCAACTTAAATTAAAAAATTTAAGTTGAGGTGCCTACGTATCCCAATTGCTCATTTGCATTAGGGAATCAAAGTCCACGTAGTTCTCTTACCTTACTTACCTATTTGGCTTGGCCGGCGGCGGTTGACGGTTGGCCTAATCTTCATCCCCGGTGAATTCATCTTGTGATCCCTCTTGACGATCATTCCAATCATTTTCTTGTTCTCGGACGTCAGCTTTGGCCCAATCATCAAGTAACATCACGGCTTCCATATTTTTCGCCGAGAGCTTACTTCGTGATTCATCCAAAACGCGCGAGCCAACACTAAAAGCGGACTCGACGGCGACGGTGGAAGCCGGAACAGAAAAAATCTCCTTGGCCATTGAAGCAAGGATGGGAAAGTCTTTGTCGTGGGTTCCCCACCAATCGAGGACGTCGATTTGGGCGGGAGGAGTAGGACCTTCATCACCAAAGGAAAAGAGTGATTCAAAATATAAATCTAATTCACTGACCATACATGAGGACCTTCCGCCGGTGTTGTAGTTGTATAGGTCGGCTAGTTGGGATTGCGCGTCGGGGTCATCATAATCGGCTTGAAATGCAAAGCCATAGTTATGTTGTGGAGGAGGTGGTCTTCTGACTTGGTGAGTGGTGTTATACTTGGTTTCATATTCGGTGTAGAGAGAGCGCAAGTTATACTCGAGGTTTTGTTGCACAATTGACCGATCCGGGAGGTTTATTTGAAAGGTTTCTGAGAGGTCGACTCCAAATTCGTCACTGGTATCCGATTGGATTGCTTAAAGGGGACCAAGATCAATTGAACTCAAATTGTTATAATAAAAATCTAAAATTCTAGAGGTACCTGCTAATTTCCATTTTGGATCCAATACCTTTGCAATCAAAAACACGTTAGGAATCTCACTGAAATACTTGAGCCATTTTTCAATCATATAATACAAAACGCACATTAACTCGGGAGAAGAGGAAGCAATTTTCATTGCAGTTTTAAAACCAAGGGATATGTATGATAAGTCGTATTCTAGGCCTTGGTTACGGGTCAGTATGATGTGCTTAATTGATTATATTTGCAAAACAGTTGTTTAAAGTGTGCAGGTTAAGCATTCTAGCCAGTAGGGAAGTTTCGGAATGTTCAGGTGAAGGAGGCGCCAGCATGATCTCATACTGATCAGTATTCGTGCTAAAACGGCTTGAGATGGAGAAGACGGATAGCTGGGACGGATTACCCACAATTAAGGGCAAATAAGTCAAATTGCAACGAGGATTTACCCTAAAATCAAGGGAAGCCTCCCTATAAAAGGAAGCCAAATTGGAGAGAAAGAGGATACACGATACACATTCACTCATTCACCACCATCTTTAGGTAGAAAGTTCTCTCGGTAGTTTCAGTCTTTCAGCCGTGTCCCGCTTCTAGCCTCGCCGTAGCCATGATCACTTGACGTTCAGATGTTCCCAGAATTCCAGTCATCGTCCATTCCAGCCAGCAAGATCGTAGTTTAGAGTCTTATCGCCCGGAGTGGCAAAACACTTTTACATTGCTTTCGTAGTTTTAAATTTCTCGCTTTCCTTACGTTGGATCTTGTTTGCCTTTGGATATTTTCTGCTTTTGAAGTACTTTGTTGAAGATCCGAACGTGTTTTTGCTATGAAGTTGATTTCCGTTTTGTTTATTGAGGTGTTTCTTTATTCCCTTGCCTAGTTAGCTTAGATCTAAAGTTTCTCGGTGTTTAAAGTGCTGAATCTCTCAATTCCGTTTACGTAACAAATTTCGTTAGGATAGATAAACAAGTACTGTTTGATCGGAAAGTAGATCGTTGCATGCAAAGCTTAGTTTTAATTTCTGAATCGTTCTTTCATGTTGACCAGTATGCAGAAGTCCAGTTTCAGTGTTTGATTTCAGATTTGATTTCTTAGTTTTGGATCTGTGTTTGTGAGTTATTCATCTGAGTTTTCCGTGTTGAATCTGGAATTGTTATCTGAATTTTGGAAGTGTTTGTTGAAGAAGATGATGTTTATTTCAATTGGAGGGGACCACTTACTTTTCGAGATGCTTTTGCTTTTGTCCTTCACTTTTGGTTAAGCCCTGTCAGCCAAGTCATCAAACTTCCACTACACTCTGAATATTCTGTTTAGCCCAAAGTAGAAACCCGTACCTTCCAAATATTTTCTGTTACAAAATTGTCTCCCCATTCCACATACACAGTTACATTCCAAATGTTTTCCTTACCGACTGACCAGTAGATCACCTCCTTTAAGTTCCAGCCTAGGTAGAAACTCAACCCAAGCGTGGTAGCTAACCAAATCTTCCGATTGTCACCGCGGTAGTTTAAGAACGCACCATCTCTGTGGGATTCGACCCTTACCACCACTATACTGATCAGTAGAAGTGGGTTGAGGAATCTTTGAAACCAAGGTCTAGGTTAGCTAGGATCTCTATCCTGATCAGTAGGATATATCCTTGCTTGAACGACACCTACGCACCTAGGTCCCTTTCAAATGGCGCCGTTGCCGGGGATGGATAGCGTTATTTGCAATTACTGTGAGTGATACTTCGGTGTATATATTGTGCATAACCTTTCTTTTTTTTCTTTTCTTTTCAGTTTATGAGAAGCAGTTCGGCTCCTGACCAGTGGAGGCCGAAGATACTTCAGAGAGGATCGATACTCGTAACCACTCGATCCGGGTTGTCGACGGCTTTATCTGACTTAGGTTCGAGTAGCGACGAAGAGCAATACAACATAGAAGGACCAATACCAGAGGAGATACCACTGTTGGAAGGCATTCCAGTTCAGATGGCCGCCAACGGAGATGAGGATCCAGAGATCGGTACCCTTAACGCGCATACCGAGGGAGAACCATCGCAAGCCATAGTCGTCACTCCAGGGCAAACCGCCTGCGATGTGAAGCCTCATGTGATCGCGATTCTGCCTACATACTGTGGGAAGAGCTATGAAGGGCCGTATGAGTTTCTGCATGAGTTTTGTAAAATTTGTAGGGCGCAGAGGAGACCAGCAGGAGCGAATGAGGATGATTATAGGTTGAAGGCCTTGCCATTTGTGCTCAAAGGGGAAGCCAACACCTGGTTCATGCGCCTGCCCCCCAACTCAATTGAGACTTGGGCCGATTTCAAGTCAGCATTCCTAGGCGAGTTTTTCCCGTCATCAAAGACAAGCGCGCTGAAAAGGGAAATAACTAATGTGAAGCAAGGGTATGATGAACCCATGAGCGATTATTGGGCAAGATACATGGGTCTTTTGGAATCATGTCCCAACCATCGCATGGCGGACATTGAAGTGCATCATACTTTCTACGAAGGTATGAACGCGGTAACCAAGGATCTAGCAAATTCATCGTCAGGAGGAAGCTTCACACAATTACGGGTCAGCGAAGCGAAGAGAGTCCTAAGGAAGCTACTGAATGCAAAGAAAGAGTATGACCATTCAAGGGAAGGATACAACCGAGAGCGGGCTGCTGTTGTCTCGTCTACTGATCAGGAAAATAAACTGGAGCAGAGAATGGACTTGAAGATGGATGAGCTGAAGAAGTCACTTCTGAGTGCGATCGAGAAAAGCACCCCACCACCTCCCCCAGCTGGGAATTACAAAGGTGCAGAACAGGGAAATCAAGGACCAAACTACGAACAGCCTAGTGACTACGTGAATATGGAACAGGTCAATGCTGCGGGGTACTTCAATTCCAGTGGGCATTGGATTCAGGGTAGACAACGGGATGCACCATGGAGGGATCATCCAAACTTTCGATGGGGAGACGGGGGCCAAAATCAGAACCAAGGACAGAACCAGTATAACCCCAATCCAAACCAAAACCCTAACCGTGGACTAGCAAACCCAGACTACCAGCCCAACTGGTCAGGAAGAAACCAACAAACCCAAAATCAAAGCCCACAAAGCCAAAACCCGAATCCTGTTTATGTACCACCCCACCAGAGAAACTTCCACAGTTTCCAAAATCAGCCAAATCATGCACCCCAACACCATCAGAACCAAAATCAGTTTCAAGCCCAGCACCAGAATCAATATCCTCAAGATCAGTACGTCCCTCCTGCCCAGTATAACCAATACCCGCCTAATCAAAGCCAGCAAAACTTCCAGAACTATCAACACCAAGGGCCGAATCATTTCCAAAATCCGAACAGGCCAAGGAGGTCCGTTGAGGACATGATGGGTGAAATGCTAGCGTCACAACAGAGCATCAAAGAAGACTTGCAATCCCATAACGAGGTCGTGCAGGGGATGCAAAATGCCCAGAAAGAACATAAGGCGAACATGGATATGATGAATAGGCAGTTAGCTCAACTGGCCAGTTCGGTGGGGGATTTGAAGGGAAATGCAGGTAAACTCCCATCTACAGTCCAAATGCCCGACAAGGCAAATGTGAGTAAGGTTACGTTGAGGTCAGGAACTACTTATGACGCGCCTCAACCCAAACGACCTAGTGGAGGATCTAACGGAACGAAGATAGGAGGCGATACCGTTTCAGCGGAAGAACTAGGGAGGCCTATGCCTCAGATGCAGGATCCATTCTTCTTGGATGCTACACCAATTGTAGGAGATGAACCCGAAACCCTACTGACCAGGAAGGAACCTCATCGAGAGGAAGAGCCCAGAATGGAAGCCCAGACTCAGGAACTACCCCGGAAAGACTCCAAGAAGGTTGCTAAGGGACAAGTAGATGAGAAAAAAGGGGAGAAACCATTCCCATTCCGATTTGTTACAAAGAGGAAGAAAGAGAACCCGGTTGACTATTTGTCGATTTTTGGGAAGTTGGATGTCACCATACCATTTCTCCAAGCCGTGAAACTACCCCCTCTTGGGAAATTCATAAAAGACTTCATAGCCGGGAGAGCCCAGAAAGATGGCAAGATTATGGTGGAAGGGATAGCGTCAGCAATAGTGCAAGAGACGTTACCACCCAAGAGAGCCGACCCAGGTATGTTTACCTTACCAATAACTGTTGGAGATGTGAAGGTCGAACATGCAATGTGTGATTTGGGGGCGTCTATAAATGTCATGCCATTGTCTATCTATAACCGGTTGAAGGGAGTGAGGCTGTCAAGTACTAGAGTATTGATCCAACTGGCTGATAGGTCGTGCATAAGTCCGGAGGGAGTTTTAGAGAATGTATTAGTTAGAGTGCATGATTTTACATACCCTGCTGATTTTTATGTGATCAAAATGAGTGAGCATGAAGCGAGGGAGTCTAGTGGAGTCTTGTTAGGAAGACCATTTTTGAGAACGGCCAAGACGATCGTGGATATGGCTGAGGGGACTATTTGCATTGATTTTCATGGGGAGAAGTTTACCTTTGATATAAATGATGCCATGAAGAAACCTATTGATTCTGAAAATCTATGCTATGTTGATGTGATTGACCCTTTAATCCAAGAATTTCTTGAGACCGAACTATTGCAGGAGAAACTCCGGGCTTTGGATGTTTATGAACAGGCTGACGTAGAAGCTGCTGCATGGTGTGATTTGATCAGTAGCCAGGGGTTGACCGATGAAGAAATTAAAGAAGCAATCAAGGATTTTTGTCAAAAGTCGGAGTTCATAGGAGCCGCAGGGGCTCAGCTACCAGTCAGTATAGAAGAACCATCGGAAGGAGATTTAGAAAAAGGGGAAGAGTCCGAGAAAAACCCCCTAACCGAAGACACACTTCCACCCCAAGTTGAGCTGAAGAAGTTACCCTCGAATTTGAAGTATGCCTTCCTCGGAGGTGAGGACTCCTATCCAGTGATCATCAGCAGCAGCCTTACGAAGGAACAAGAAGCTAGGCTACTGACCGTGCTGAGCAAAAACAAGAAGGCGATTGGATGGAGTCTTACAGATTTAGTTGGAATTAGCCCCGACGTCTGCATGCACCATATTAGGCTGGAAGAGGGAGCAAAGGCACATCGAGATGCCCAAAGGAAAGTAAACCCTAACATGCGAGAGGAAATATTGAAGGAAATCTTGAAGTTGTTGTCGCTAGGGATTATCTATTCAGTGCCAGACAGTGAGTGGGTCAGCCCGATCCACATGGTTCCAAAGAAGTCGGGAATACAAGTCGTCCAAAATGAGAGGAATGAGCTGATTCCAACGAGGCTAGTCACGGGTTGGCGAATGTGCATCGATTACCGCAAGCTGAACAATGCAACAAGGAAGGATCACTTCCCGCTGCCTTTTATCGACCAGATGTTGGAGCGACTCGCTGGGAAGAAGTACTTTTGCTTCTTGGATGGGTACAGCGGATATTTCCAAATCTGCGTGGATCCTGAAGACCAGGATAAGACCACCTTCACTTGCCCATTCGGAACTTATGCATACCGGCGCATGCCTTTCGGCCTATGCAACGCTCCAGGTACGTTTCAACGTTGCATGATGAGCATATTTTCTGATTTGATTGAGGATTGCATAGAGATATTCATGGATGACTTTACGGTCTACGGAGACTCGTTCGATTCTTGCCTTCATCATTTGGATATAGTTCTTGAGAGATGTCAAGCGAAGAGTTTGGTTTTGAACTTTGAGAAGTGCCATTTTATGGTCACCGAAGGGATTGTTCTGGGACACGTGGTCTCGGAAAGGGGAATCCAGGTGGATCGAGCAAAGGTGGACGTTATATCTAATTTACCGTTCCCTACTGATCAGAAGGGGATTAGGGGTTTTCTGGGGCATGCCGGATTTTATCGACGATTTATTAAGGATTTCTCCAAAATCGCCCAACCCCTTACCAGGCTACTTCAAAATGACGTGGAGTTCGTTTTTGATGAGCAATGCAAGGCTGCTTTCAATCTTCTCAAGGAAAAGCTGATATCCGCACCTATCATACGGGCTCCTGACTGGGACCATCCTTTCGAAGTAATGTGCGACGCCAGCGACTTTGCGGTAGGGGCCGTGCTGGGTCAGAAGATCGATGGGAAGAGGTTCGTAATTTTTTATGCGTCCAAGACTTTGAATCAAGCCCAGCGGAATTACGATACCACTGAAAAGGAGATGCTGGCAGGGGTGTATTCGTTCGAGAAGTTCCGGCCATATTTGTTGGGAGCCAAGGTCATAGTATATACTGACCATGCAGCCATTAAGTATCTGATTGCCAAGAAGGAATCCAAACCACGCTTGATCCGATGGGTACTCTTGTTACAAGAATTTGATTGGGAGGTGGAAGATAAGAGAGGAGTCGAGAACAAGGTGGCAGACCATTTGAGCAGAATAATGCAAGATGGAAACGGTGACGAAGTGCATGATAAGTTTCCAGAGGAACATTTATGTGAGGTGATTTTTGCGCCCAGGAAAATTGATTGGGAAGAAGTGTACAAACTTACTGGTCAGAATGATATAGCAAAAGGAAAGGAGAAGGTAGGGCAGGAGCCATGGTATGCGGACCTGGCCAACTACCTAGTAACTGGAGAACTTCCAGAAGCACCAAGTGTTACCAAGGCACAAAGAATGAAGATCAAGAGTGAAGCTAAATACTACTTTTGGGACGACCCCTACCTATGGAGGGTAGGATCCGATCAAGTAATAAGAACCTATGGAGGGTAGGATCCGATCAAGTAATAAGAAGGTGCATTCCTGACTGGGAGCAGCGGGATGTTCTAACCCACTGCCATTCGTTAGCATGCGGAGGACATTTCGGATCCAAGAAGACGGCAAGGAAGATTATGGATAGCGGCTTTTATTGGCCAACACTCAACAAAGATGCGTACGAGTTCTGCAGAAGTTGCCAGCGTTGCCAACTGACCGGTGGAATATCTGCCCGGGATGAAATGCCGCAGGTACCTATAATAGTTTGCGAGCTATTCGACATATGGGGAATGGATTTCATGGGGCCTTTTCCTTCGTCCTATGGCAATCTGTATATCCTAGTCGCGGTAGATTACGTCTCCAAATGGGTAGAAGCCAAGGCCACAAGTACGTGTGAAGCAAAGGAGGTGGCCAAGTTCTTAAAGAGTCATATCTTCAGCCGGTTCGGAGTTCCAAGGGCGATCATATCAGATCAAGGTACACACTTCTGTAATCGCACAATTGAAGCCTTAATGAAGAAATACGGTGTGCACCATAGACTTTCCAGCCCGTACCATCCGCAAGCCAATGGTCAAGCGGAGATCTCTAACCGTGAGATAAAGAAGATTTTGGAGAAGACTGTGAACACTTCGAGGAAAGACTGGAGTGTGAGGTTAGAGGATGCTCTCTGGGCGTATCGAACAGCATACAAAACCCCCATAGGCATGTCCCCTTACCGGATCGTTTTTGGGAAGATGTGCCATTTACCGGTTGGGATCGAGCATCGAGCATACTGGGCAGTACAGAAAGTGAATATGGATGCTACAGCCTGCGAAGAGGAAAGGAAGCTGCAGCTGCGGGAGCTTGAGGAACTTAGATTGGAGTCATTCG
The DNA here is from genome assembly GCF_004379255.2 of Salvia splendens. Taxonomy (NCBI): domain Eukaryota; kingdom Viridiplantae; phylum Streptophyta; class Magnoliopsida; order Lamiales; family Lamiaceae; genus Salvia; species Salvia splendens. The sequence goes on from NC_056038.1 coordinate 18,678,144, forward strand.
ACTCGGCCATGTGGTACAAGGAGCGAACCAAACTGTGGCATGATCGAAATCTGAGAACTAAGGAGCTCCACGTTGGCCAGAAAGTACTACTCTTCTAGTCAAGATTGAAGCTTATGCCAGGGAAACTCAAGTCCAAATGGACAGGACCTTACATCATAACTGCACTCAGATCCAATGGAGCAGTAGAAATTTCAGGGAGTTTTCCTAACTCGGAACCTTTCATAGTAAATGGACATAGGTTGAAAATATTCAGGGAGAATAGCGAAGTGGGTGTAGTGGATGAAATTCCACTGCAAACACTTACATCGGTTTCATCCTGATCAGTAAGATAGGAATTTGGAATTCCACATGGCTAGTTCCATTTTGATAATTTTCTGCGTATACTGGCCAAGTAGAATTCCAAATTACCCAAGAAAGGTGTAAATATTGTAAATACGTAATTAGTCTTTGCATGTCAGATAATTTCTAAGAAAATCCAAAAATATTTTCGGGCCTTAAATTTAATTTGGAGTACACATTGACCAAGAGACTACCTATTTGGTGCTATTTCAATTCTAATTTAAGAGCCCATTTGAATTATTTCCCTTATTAGGTAGGTATCGAGAAAAGACGAAATTTTGAATTAAGACTTATGCAGCTTTTGCAGGGTGGCAGCGGCTGGAGTGGCGTGGAGCAGAGAGAGTAGACGCGACAGCCAATCAGGGGCCAGCATTCCTAACCGCCTTCCGTCCAAGCGTCGCGACCGGCAACTCCCTATAGCCGGTTGAAACCACCTGCAACTGCTATCTCTCGCCTAAATTAAACGACCGTCCCAAACTTTATCCCTCACAAACCCTCATTTTCAAATTCCCTGTTTCAAAAGATATTATCCCATACTCTCTCAAGAAAGCGTAAATCACAAACCCTCATTTTCTTCCATTTTCTCCCAGATATCAAGACCAAATTCCACTCTTTACAAGCCCTAATTTTCAGCCATGGGGAAGAAAGCATTTGCTACCAAAATCAAACCGCCCTCAAAGAAAGTCAGTGAGGAAGGAAACCTTGAAATACCACCACCACTAAACCCACAACGTCCCGCGCCAACACAACAAGCCCCGCCGATGGTCTCTCTGGATGCAATGGCGGAGTTTCTCCGATTGCAGGATCCAAATAGGAATTGGGCAGCGGAGTTAGAGTATTTTAACCAAAGTAGAGGGCAAGGGAGCGGAGCCGGAGCAACTCATGCGGCAACCATGCCAGTAACCACTACGCAACCCTTGACCCCTATTTCATCTACATTGCCGATTCCGTCGATAATTCCCCAAGAAAGCAACCCCCCAACTGAAGCCGAAATGACAAAGACGGAAGGATTTTTTCCGACGACCCAGGAAGCCGAACTTGAGGATCTCGAGGCCATTGCGGCTTATTATGCCTCTGATGAGGAAGAAAGAGCGGAAGGGCTGAGAAGGGAGCAACAAGACCAGGAAGGGGGAGAAGGAATTGAGGAGACGCCAGAAGTGGAAGCGGTTCGCCAAGAAGTAATTAGGGAGGAGATCGACCTGAATAAGTCGGCCCAAAAGCGCGGCCTCATGACGGAAACGGAGTTTGAATCAATAGTGGAAGAGGTGATTCGCAGGGAAGATACTGCTCTAATGGCTGAGGGTCTAGACCTCGCATCGAGGGCAGTAGGAGAGGATGAACAAGCTTTTACAGAACCCATACCGAAGGATAAGGCATCCCAGTCAGTAGGGGAAGAGGAGAGGGAAGAACAAAGTGAAGAGAAAGGGCCAGAGCCAGTTGATACCCAAGTGGAAGCAGGGGATGATCGAATACAAGTAGATGAGGAGAGACCAACCGTAGACACTCAAGTACCGGAAGCTGTGGCACCTCCCGTCTTAAAACCCCACCCAGAGAAGCGGCAATTGGTCCTGAAGACGCGGGTATCTCAGCGATGCCTGGGCAAAAGAGCAGCCAGCAAGGCCAAGACAAGCACGGCTGAGAACCCAGTAGAGATCGAGAGCGAGGAAGAACAAGCCACTCCAACGGAGGCAGGGGGTGAACCTGTACAGCCTACTGCTCAGGAGGAAGAAGCACAATATCAGCGAGAAAGAAAAAGGAAAGGAAAAGCCGTTGTGAAGAACAAGCCGAGTACCAAAAAACCGCGTACCGTGAACACAAGCATCGTGATCACTGAGGCTGACCAGAGGACCCCATCAAACCGGCAAACACAGAGTGACAGTGAATATGAGATCAGTGAAGAATCTGAATCCGATAGCGATACGACCATGGAAGATGAGGAGTACAAGGAGCAGCAACTCCCTAACGATCATCGGGAACTATTGCATCCACCTGCAGAACCACTCCAATATAAGCGTTGGACGGTGGAGCTCACAGATGACGTGGTGGAGGGGATGCAAATTTTTGACTCCAAGGAGCTCCAATCCATCTATCGCACCAAGAACGCAAAAGGCAAGAAGGTTAAGTGTGGAAAGGTAATTCATCTCCCCTCGTTAGATGAATTGAAGGTTCGGGAATCGTTTCTCGCCCTTTTCCACGAATTGGGTTTTGAATGGCTGTTAAGGAATGAGAATTTGAATGTTCCGGTCGATTTGGCCAAAGAATTTTTCGCGACCTTTCGATTCAAGGTCACAACGGATTTGGATGTAGAGTGCATCAGTTTCAGAGTGTTTGGAGGAGAGATTAGGATGAATTTGATTGAATGGACTGTTCGGCTAGGGATATGCAGTTTGGAGGAGGCCATAGGGCCCGAGTTGAGAGATAGGGAGCGGGGGATTCCCCGCAGGCATGTGGACGTTGAGCCCCAGGTAGCTTGGGAAGAGCTTACTCACCCCGGGGCAGGACAGTTTCAGTCCACTATCTCCCGATCTATCCATCTCAACGATCCTAATCTACGCCTGGTTCAACTCTTCTTGGGTTACAACCTTTTAGGACAGTCGAATTCGGCAGTCCGGACATCGATGACGGAATTGTATCTTATGTGGTGTGCCAAGAGAGGCAAGAAGTTGCACTTAGGGTTCTGGACTGCATACACATGTCACCTCATCGCTACCCACCCAGCACGGAATATTTCCCTCTGCCATATATTGGGAATCTTTGTGAGAAACAACGTCACCGTTTCAGAGGACGAAGACTTAACCCCCTTGACGATGGTGGACGCCCCAGGATTGTTTGATACCCCCCTATTCGTCCAGACGAATGCGGTATACATGAGGCAAGGCGTGCCACACTTCTACGTGATGGGAGAGGAAGCTACACCCACTGCTCGGTTGGCAGCAGCTCATGAAGCACCGGCACACGACCAGAGACAAGAGGGGATGGAAAAAGCTGTGGAGAAGATAGCGGAGGGAAGCAGGCAGATAAGGGCAGACATGATCGGATTGGCATCGGACCAGGAACAGCGTCAAGCCAGAATGGAGAAGGAAATGGATGAAGTTAGAGAGGAGAATAAGCAATTGAAAGCAGAGATGGTCAAGCTAGCGGCAGTGATGGAAAGGATGTTGGAGAGATCTGCAGAGCAGGAGACATTGACCCAGAGGCAAGCGTCTATGGAAGTGATCGTGACTAAGTTGGGAGAGGAAAACCATCGATTGATCACGGAGATGGGCCGGATGGCATCCGTGATAGATGTGTTGTTGGAAGAAGTGACCAGCCGGAAGAAAGAACAAGCTACAGGAACAAGCGGCCATGCTGGCCAGGATGTTGAACCACAAGTCCCAGAGACCGTAGTGAAGGAGCAAGAGGAAGAGAAAGCCGAGGTGCCGGCAACTGCCGAGGAGCCGGCAAAGGATAATGAGAACCAAGCTGGAATGGAGACAGACCAACCGGAGGACCAACCGATAGAACGACCTGCACCACCTGCCCCACGAAGGAGCAGGAGACTCCGATAGACCCCCCTACTGACCAAGTTAGTTTTTCTTTTTAAGTTTCAGTTTTTCTTTTAACTTTTCGTATTGTTGTTATGAGTTGGTTTTTGTTTAGGTAGTATAATTTGTGTTTGCGCGCAAACCCCACTTCATAACACTTAGCCTATTCCATAGTCTAAGTGTGAGAAGTTAAGGGTTTGTTTCTTTGGAGCATGTTTTCTTTGTTTTGTTTGTTTTGTTTTCTATGTCGCATGCATGTTAGCTCACACTTAGCCCATTGCATGGTCTAAGTGTGAGGAGTTTGTATCTATGTGTTTGTGGTTATGTTTTGTTGATCTCTGTATAGGTGATAAAACCTCTATCACTTAGCCTATTCCATAGTCTAAGTGTGAGAAGTTTTTATTTTAGTTTTGCTGTTTGTTGTCTGTGTGCCATCGTACTGGCCATTACCTTTTCCACTTCACAGCCTTATCTGAGGGCAGACACTTGTGAAGTGAGAGGGGGGACGCAATGGCCAGTAGGATGTATGTATATATGTGTAGTCTTTGTGTTTGTGCTTTTGTTTTGTTTTGTTAGGTCTAGTTTTATGTTGTGTGTGATTGGGCTTAAAACTCAACCGTCTTGAGCTGAAGGTGAGGGGAATTGAGGGAGATAGGACATGCTGGAAAACCTAAACCATCCCCGTTAGTACCTCCTAGTCAGGATAGATGAGGTGAGTATGAGAGAAAAGCCCATACTTAGAGCCAAACACGAAAGCCCTCTAAAAATGCGAGTTATAAGCCTTAAAGTGGAACCACTTTCCACATATATTGAAAAAAAAAAGAGGCTGCCACAATTCGCCTAGGGTGAAGTGATCACGGGTAGCAAATACTGAAGGCAGTAGGAACCCCCCCCCCCCCCCCCCCCGTTTAAAAAAAAAAAAAAAAAAAAAACCACCTTTAGAACCCTTTCTTCTTAACCTTTTATATACCCAGATAAACACCCCAGCCGACAGGGACTGTGTAAGGCATGAAACAATGGAGCTTACTGGCCAGGAAGAAGTGCGGAAAAGCAGAAACCAGCTGGGCGAAAAAGTTAGAAGAAAATCAACCAGGGAGTCATTCCCAGTCCAAAAAAAGAGAAGAAGGAATAAGGGTGGCGAAGCCACGAAGGAACGAAAAAAAAAAAAGAAAAAAAAAAGAGAGAACCGAGAAAATGAAGAAAATGGTCAGAAAGATTTGACCACAAAAAAAGAGATGAATGAAGGAATAAGGGTGGCGAAGCCACAAGATGCTACTGACCAGTGGAGACCAAAGCCAGAAGCGCCAACTAAAGAAAGCAACTGATCAGAAGCCTACTATACACAGTCCCCCCCGCATAAATAAAAATAGAAATTTTTGAACCTAGAGCCTTAGGAACATCCACCGAAAACATTACAAGCCAACAACCCCGTTACAAGCCTATAAGTCCTTTAGTAGCCGCTCGTGGAATCTAAGTCCGAAGCAATTGTGGTGAGCATAATGAGAGAATGCAGTCCTAACATTCCTGGTGAGGTATGAGTGACTGAGCGAACCTAGTGTTGGGCCGCGAGTGTGGGCGATCTTGACAAACAGATATACTGACTGGAAGGGAAAAGGGGGGTGGCAGAAGTTCAAGGCTGTCTAAGGCCGAATTGCACCTGATCCAGAGGGGAGGGATGGTTGAAAATATAGCCCGATCTATGTGTTTTCAGTCTTTTATGTGTTTATGTTTCTCTGTGTTTGTTTGTGTTTTTCTTTGCGTCATAGTTTAGAGTCTAAGTTAGGTAGAGTCGGTCAGGGGAGTAACCAGGCTAGAATTCGACTTATTCTTTTCTTTGTTTGTTCTTCACGCTTGAGGACAAGCCTGTGGTAAGTGTGAGCAGTTTGATAAGTCGTATTCTAGGCCTTGGTTACGGGTCAGTATGATGTGCTTAATTGATTATATTTGCAAAACAGTTGTTTAAAGTGTGCAGGTTAAGCATTCTAGCCAGTAGGGAAGTTTCGGAATGTTCAGGTGAAGGAGGCGCCAGCATGATCTCATACTGATCAGTATTCGTGCTAAAACGGCTTGAGATGGAGAAGACGGATAGCTGGGACGGATTACCCACAATTAAGGGCAAATAAGTCAAATTGCAACGAGGATTTACCCTAAAATCAAGGGAAGCCTCCCTATAAAAGGAAGCCAAATTGGAGAGAAAGAGGATACACGATACACATTCACTCATTCACCACCATCTTTAGGTAGAAAGTTCTCTCGGTAGTTTCAGTCTTTCAGCCGTGTCCCGCTTCTAGCCTCGCCGTAGCCATGATCACTTGACGTTCAGATGTTCCCAGAATTCCAGTCATCGTCCATTCCAGCCAGCAAGATCGTAGTTTAGAGTCTTATCGCCCGGAGTGGAAAAACACTTTTACATTGCTTTCGTAGTTTTAAATTTCTCGCTTTCCTTACGTTGGATCTTGTTTGCCTTTGGATATTTTCTGCTTTTGAAGTACTTTGTTGAAGATCCGAACGTGTTTTTGCTATGAAGTTGATTTCCGTTTTGTTTATTGAGGTGTTTCTTTATTCCCTTGCCTAGTTAGCTTAGATCTAAAGTTTCTCGGTGTTTAAAGTGCTGAATCTCTCAATTCCGTTTACGTAACAAATTTCGTTAGGATAGATAAACAAGTACTGTTTGATCGGAAAGTAGATCGTTGCATGCAAAGCTTAGTTTTAATTTCTGAATCGTTCTTTCATGTTGACCAGTATGCAGAAGTCCAGTTTCAGTGTTTGATTTCAGATTTGATTTCTTAGTTTTGGATCTGTGTTTGTGAGTTATTCATCTGAGTTTTCCGTGTTGAATCTGGAATTGTTATCTGAATTTTGGAAGTGTTTGTTGAAGAAGATGATGTCTATTTCAATTGGAGGGGACCACTTACTTTTCGAGATGCTTTTGCTTTTGTCCTTCACTTTTGGTTAAGCCCTGTCAGCCCAGTCATCAAACTTCCACTACACTCAGAATATTCTGTTTAGCCCAAAGTAGAAACCCGTACCTTCCAAATATTTTCTGTTACAAAATTGTCTCCCCATTCCACATACACAGTTACATTCCAAATGTTTTCCTTACCGACTGACCAGTAGATCACCTCCTTTAAGTTCCAGCCTAGGTAGAAACTCAACCCAAGCGTCGTAGCTAACCAAATCTTCCGATTGTCACCGCGGTAGTTTAAGAACGCACCACCTCTGTGGGATTCGACCCTTACCACCACTATACTGATCAGTAGAAGTGGGTTGAGGAATCTTTGAAACCAAGGTCTAGGTTAGCTAGGATCTCTATCCTGATCAGTAGGATATATCCTTGCTTGAACGACACCTACGCACCTAGGTCCCTTTCAATGTACATGCAATGCTCCAAAACACGAACAGCAGTGCAATAATAAACACCCGACAATTCAACAGTAGCATTTTTGAAATATTTAAACAATTTAAATAAAGCCAAACTGTTATCCCAACAACTATGCGAAAGATATAAATCACGGTAGGGGTTAGTTCTATAAAAATCACATAAAGCATCTTTATGTGTCAAGGTAGAATTCAGACAATCATATGTCGAATTCCATCTATGAGACACATCCATAGTAAAATTCGTGTACCTGACATTCTTTTGATGGCAATATTTCTTCCATGCTTTGCCAATAGCTGGCTTTTGATGGATTAATCTAACTGCATTTCTAATAGGAGAGACATGCTTTTGCCATAATTCAAGCGCATCCTGTACACATAAATTTAAAATATGGCAAATGCATCGTTGATGAAAATACTTACCTCCAATTACCGGTGTACAAGCCGCAATCAAATCGGCAATACTTGCGGTGTTGGCAGTTGCATTATCAAAACCAATAGAAAATATCTTGTTGCATAACTGAAACTCATTCAACACTTGTATAATCAAAGAAGCAATTTCGGGTGCAGTGTGTGGACTTTCAAATTCTCTAAAACCAATTAAACGCTTGTTCAAAGTCCAACTGTTGTCCACAAAGTGAACCGTAATACCCATGTATGAATGACGGTTAAAACAATCCGTCCAAACATCTGAGCAAATGTTCACCCTGTGGCCCATGTTAACTAAATAACGTGATAATTCTACCTTTTTCTCCAAGCACTGCCGAACGGTAGATCGTTGCACGGTCATTCGACCTATTCTTTTGATTGCTACATTCAACCCACTTTGCATAGTAACCTCAAAACTTTTGTCATCAAAAACATTAAAGGGCATATGCTTCATAGCCGCCCATCTAGTCATTGTATCATCAAAATTCTTTTTATCATATTTAAATAGAGGCGCACCTGACGAACCCGAGCCGGCAGGTTGGAAGTTTAGTTGGCTTTGGGTAGAGGCAGTGCCGCATTCTACCGGATGCTTTGCCACTAAATGGCGACGGAGGGTGCCATATCCACCACCGGCGGACCATTTGTACACTTTATCGCAATAGTTGCAGTAAACATGAAAGTCCGAAGTCTCTTCTTGAGAGTTCGGATTGTGAGAACTTGGAATCACCACCGCCACCTTCTTGTAGTGTTTGATAAAAATGTCCGATTTCAAAGCTTTTACCGTGTTAGTGGGTGCAGGGGGAGGCATCTCCTCATTTCCGCCGGTGCTAGAAGGAATACGAGAATGCGATCTATCCTCGTTGTTGTCCGAGTCCGACGATATAGTAACGTCGAACTCCTCATCTTGTTAGGAACGACCTCCCCTACCCCCACCTTGTTGCATTTCAGCAAGTAGCATGGCGGTCCTATGATCTTCTTCCATCTACAAATATTATGTACGTAGAAGTTAAAAGTATGAACGCAAAAAAAAAAATTAATGAAATTTTGTGCATGTGAATTGGAAAACAAATTTTTCATTACTTACTTGCATGCGTTCGGCTGCCAATCGGGAAACCTCTTCCATAACATCTCGACGACTAGGTCGTCGAGATTTTGAGGGACGCGTAGTGCTTTGATCTTGGGCTATTCCCTTGCCCCGATCACCACGTCCCGATCCACCACGAGAAGAAGACATATTGAATATATTGATAAATGAAAAGTAATATTGACTTGGAATGAAATATGTATAAAGTATAAAAGAAGTGGTAAATTATGAGCACAACAAATATAGTAGTGAGCAGAAAGTGTAGAATTAAACTTGCGCAATTAGAGAGAATGAGAAGAGAATAGAGAAATGGAGATTGAGAATGAAATCCTTGTTAACACAAGAATGGGGTAAGGAAATATGAAGGAGAAGTGGGGTATTTATAGGAGTAAAATTGGAAGAAATAAAAAAAAATTCAAATTTCAAATTTTCAAATTTTCGGCCGAACCGCCGGTTTACCGCCTAAACCGGCGGTTCAACCACAAAACCGGCGGTTTTTCCACAAAACCGGCGGGTTGGTCCACGGTTTTCCGACACAAACCTCCGGTTTCTGACCTCACCTAGCCCCTACGCCTGAAAAGCTTCCGGAACCGGCGGAAACCGGTCGGAACCGCCGGTTCAAACCGGCGGTTTTCGTCCAAAACCGGCGGTTTTCGCCCAAAACCGGCGAACCGCCGGTTCATACCAATCCCTACTTTGAACCCCTACGAACCCCTACGAACCCTATGCCGTTCGACCCTTTGAACCGGCGGTTCGAACCGCCGAACCGCCGGTTTTGAACCGCCGATTCAGGTTCAATATATTGCCGAACCTGAACCGGCCCTTCCGACCCTGCGACCCTTCTGCCGGTTCAACCAGCCGGTTCCGGGCCCGGTTCCGGTTCATGAACCGGCGGTTCCGAACCGGCGGTTAACCGTCGGGCCGGGTCGGTTTGTGCATGCCTAGGTGTTGCAATTGCTGCAGTCGCACCAGTTCTTTGTCAAACTTTCCAAGTGTTCGTTCTGCGGTACGACGGTGGAGTATCTGGGTCACTTGGTGTCAGATGGAGTTTTGAAGGCCGACCCAGCGAAGATTGAGGCAATGACTTCGTGGCCCCCTCCTAAGTTGGTCAAGCAGTTGCGCGATTTCTTGGGCCTGACAGGTTATTATCGTCGATTTGTGGCTAACTATGCCATGATAGCAGCCCCTCTTACGGATCTCCTCAAAAAGGAGGCATTCTTGTGGTCTCCGGCGGCGGATCAGGCTTTCTCAGAGCTCAAGAAGGCTATGACATCGGCCCCGGTCCTCAGTCTGCCTGATTTCGACAAAAAGTTTTGCATAGAGACAGACGCCTCAAAGATCGGCATCAGGGTAGTGCTAATCCAGGATAAACACCGGATTGCTTATTTCAGTAAGAAACTGGGACCGCGCCGACGCGTGGCCTCGACTAATCATAAGGAACTGTATGCTATAGTGGAGGCGGTACAGAAGTGGCGCCAATACCTCCTCGGCCACGAGTTCATCATACGAAGTGATCAAAAGAGTTTGAACGATCTCCTGCAACAGATTGTCCAAACTCCGGATCAGCACCTCTATGTGCGAAAATTGATGGGGTATAGGTTTAGCATCGAGTACAAGAAAGGTAGCACGAATTAGGCTGCGGATGGCTTATCGAGACGTGATGACAGCGGCGGGTCCCTCATCACCGACGATGCTGGGGAGTCGGCGGATGCACTCAATACGGACGCCGACCTTACTACGGTCCGTTTGAGGTGCTAGAACGAATAGGACCGGTGGCGTACCTCCTATGCCTTCCGGAGGGGAGCCGCATACACGACGTGTTTCATGTCAGCCTCCTCCGTGAATTCGTGGCAGGGGAGGAGTCGATTATGAACGTCCCTCTTCCACACGACTTTGTGGGAGGCCGTCCTGTTGTGCAGCCAGTGGCATTTGTTGATTCGCAGGTGATGTGGCACAACGGCAAAGCTGTGGAACATGTGCTGGTCCGATGGTCCAACGGCTCGGATTCTCCTTCATGGGAGCCCCTAGAGGTGGTCCGCAAGCGCTTCCCAAACCTTCACCTTGAGGTCTAGGATGTTGTTAAGCCGGAGGGAGTTGATACGAGCCCCTCTATTGCAGCAGTCAACGACCCTGCCGAGAGCGTGGTTGCAGAGGTGGAGAGAGCTGATACGCCCCGAGCAGTCCCGCAACAACAGCAGAAGAAGACAACAGCATCTACGACGAGGACTTGAGACCGAGGGAGCGGATTAAGCCACCGCAGAAGTTCGCGAATTAAGTCGTGAAGCAACGACTCAATTCGTTTATTAGTTATTCTTATTTTATGTTTATTTCTTCTATTTTTGGATGTTTTTATTATTATATATTTGACGTTGGGTCGGGCGAATTATAAGCCCCGTTGGGGTTTTCTTAGTTAGTTCTTTCCCGAACGTATTAGGAGAGGTCGAACCAACCCTAGCGTTTTAGTATAAATAGAGCTTCATTGTCATCAAATTGATCGATCAATAGAAATACAATTTTGGCTCAATTAATTGCCCCACAAGAAACCATCCTTATTGCTGCCGACGAGATCAGATCTCGCGCCCAGCAAAACCCCCGCCGACGTCTTCGCCGACCCATCCTTCGTGGGCGCTCGACGGCTTCGGCTATCGTTTCTTGATTGCGAGGATTTCAATCGTTAAGGCTCGATAAACCTTAACCCATTGATTGGCAGGCATGGGAGCTCTATTTTAAGCTAAAGGTGTTCATGCTCCTTGCTGATTTCACTTGTGATTTGGAGAATATTCCTCCTCTCTTTTGGGTTGACCGATGTGCTCATCTCGTTTGCTCATTTATTACCATTCCTATTCTGGTGAGGGGCTATGGCTGATCTCACAGCCTCTTTGCTGCCCCATTTCTCTTTTGTATGAGAGTCATTTTCTATGCTTAGTTTTGGGAACTCTTCTAACCCCTTTTAATGTTTACCAATGCAGGTTTAGGTAGGGCTGGCAATTTTTGACACGACACGATAACACGACACGAACCGGCACGAAAATAATGGGTTTGGGTCAGAGCTTATTGGGTTCGTGTCCTTATCGGGTCGACCCGTTAAGGACATGAAAATTTCGTGTCATGTTCGTGTCGTGTTTGTGTTATCCGTTAACAATACGTGTTCGTGTCGTGTTCGTATCGTGTTCGTGTTATCCGTTAACAAATAATATTTTAATATTATTAATTCTTATTATTTTCATTTTTAATAGGTTTAACCGTTATCAGGTTGTGTTGTTATCGAGTCGTTATCGTGTCATCTCGTGTACGTGTTGTTATCGTGTCGTGTTGACCCGAATTGGTTCGTGTCGTTAATGGGTTCGTGTCGTGTTCGTGTCGTGTTCGTGTCTGAGGATTTCGTGTCGTGTTCGTGTTCGTGTTTGAGGTTTTCTTAACGGGTCGTGTTCGTGTTTGCTGTTATCGTGTTCGTGTCGTTATCGCGTCGACACGATAACGACCCGACACGCACGATTTGCCACCCCTAGGTTTAGGGCTGTCCCATTGAAGTGTTGTGGCGGCAAGATTGAGAAAGAAAGGAGAGAAGAAAAGGAAGATCCTTTGTCTATTTCTACCTTTCGTAAATTCCAATCTTGAACCTGTAAAGTAGTAGCTGTATTATTTCTTTGTGTACTCCCAAATACACATGTATATGTATGTAAATATAAAGTGTGGCAAGACGGTGTTATACAAATATAAGTGTGGCAAGACGGTGTTATACAAATATATCTTTGTAGGGAAATATGTTTGGTTGTCAGCATTCTGTCTAAAAAAGTAATTTAATTTATTAATTTTTATATTTCTGCATTTATTTTGAGTTTTAACTAAAATGAAAAAGTAATCAGAATCCTGAAAACAAGGAAATAGTACAACTTTACTGGGTTCTAAATTCTAGCTTTTCTTAGATATTTTGATATAATATTAATTATATTTGTTTATGATTATAATAATAATATACTAGAGGTTTGTTTCCTTTCTATTATCCGGGGGTCGCTATTTTTCAATGTTCAACTTCCACCGCGAGAAGATCTCAAACTGCATTCACAAATGGTCTCATAAACACTTATCCTCTGGTGGTCAGCTAACGTTAATTAAGAGTACGCTTGAAGCTATACCTCTCATATCTTCCAAGCAGTCGAACTGCCAGTGGGGATTCTGAAACAACTAGAGCACCTACTTGCAAGGTATTTTTGGGGGTCGTCAAATGATTGTTGAAAGACCCATTGGATAAGCTGGGACTAGATTTGTCTACCCGCCGAGGAAGGTAGTCTGGGGTCTGGAGATTTAAGGAAGTAGTGAAGGCAAGGAAGTAGTGAAGGCGTTTAATATCAAATTGTGGTGGAGGTTCAAGGAACAAAATTCCTTATGGGCACAGTAAATGTTCCATAAGTATAGAAACAGATCTTCTCCTCTCGTGATTTCTATATCAAGCAAACATAACCCAACTTAGCGAAGGCTTTTGAGGACATGGGGCCGAAAGAAAGAACAATATACATTATGATGTCAAGTTTTGACCTCAACATGTGATTTGGCAAATCCATATGCATCTTCGGAACCTTATCTTCGCGGGAAAAATCTCGCACAAACATTGGGAAGGGTGCTCTTCAAGAGTATCGTTTATGGTCCAACCTTCCGCAAGAAGAAGGTCCCAAAGAGTATCAATGATTTAAGTGTGAACCACCAGATGATCCATGGCTGAAACTCAATTTTCCCGTCTCCTTCGCCTATACACTTGGCCAGGCAGGAGGAGGGGGATTGGTCCAGGATCACAGAGGAGAAATGCTAGGAACATTCGCAATCCACATGAACGGAGCCGGCCAAATTTCGGAATCAGAAATTATGAGGGCTTGGTGGATAGACATCAGAGAGTATATCCACACCTGAGATCTGTCCAGCAGCAAAGAGGCCGTGAGAATGGGATGGTTGAGTAAGAGTGTCCACAATAATGTAGACACTTTGGTGGACAAGCCACTTTTTTTTGTCCACAGCCATAAAAAAATTTGTCCACAACAATAATGGACAAAGCAAAGCCACAAATCACATTATTTTATCAATTGATTGTATATTTTAATTCAATTAGAATTAAAATTATCGGACTGAAAATAATTAGAAAATGAAATAATAATAAAATAAAAAAGAATTGGGACCAAATATTCGTTGTATTATAGATACATGAAAATTATACAATGAAAATTTTATATAAACAATTAAAAAACACTGCCACCGTCTACTCAGTGGCATCATCGGAATCCGCCGCCTCTTCTCCATTCCTGCCGACGCCATCGCCCGCTGTCGGCGCTGCCCCCGATTCCCCAGGCCACACCACCCTAGTTGCTCCCGGATCTTCTGGATGGGCTCGTAGTATATCGCCTTGGTGACCGGGTCAGTCGCGGTCTCGTAGTGAACGTCGTTCTCCTGGAGTTGTTTCATCAACTGCACATCCAGGTTCCTATTCAACACCAAGGCCGGAGTAGTGACCACGGGGCGCGATCCAGAAGCGGCAGTGGAGAAGCGGGAGGTACCTGCGGCTCTAGCGTCTCGGATAGTGGACTGTTGGCCCTGAGGACGTGGGCGCCTGGAGTGTGTGGCGGAGGGCTCGTCCGAACCAGCGTCGATGAGGTCGATGGAACGTGAGCCGCTGCTGCTGTTGTAGTTCCCGGCTCTGCCGAGTCTAGTCCGCTTCGCCACAGGAGCAAGCTCTTCCGCGCAGATGGCCTTGAATTTCAGGCAGTCCTGGAGAACCAAATATTCCTCCCAGTAGCTAAACTTAGGAAACCCTTCAGTGTTGAACGTGGAGAATGACAATGCCTGCACATCGGCTTCGCTGCGGCAACTCTCAGCAGTGCGCTGGTTGTTTTCGTATATGCCCGCGAACCTCTTGACAGCTCATAGAATCCACCTCTCAACAGTCTGGTGGCGCCTCTCGACAATACTAGCACCTCTAGACATTGATCACCACTACCCAAGATATCAAGAATCTTAGATTTTGAAAAATCAACACCATTTGATAAATCAAAGTAGTGATTAATCAATATCATATGCTTAATGCTATGTCAACAATGATTAAGAAATAACAATCACTGAGACCTCGTCTTTCAGTAAATAGCAAGAAAGTCTTGTCTCAACTGTTAGGTCCTTTAGTGCTATACCACACCAGTGTTGTTTATTTCCTAAGGTACGGAAATATGCAGAATGACACTACAACCTTTCACGATAGGTAGCCAAAGCCTATCCAGGTTGTGAAATTCTATTTCTCTTCTATAAAGAACCGACTGCGTCACCTTCAGTGAACGTCGTTCACGACTAGTCTACTATGTAAAAGAATTAGACTTGTTTTCTTCTTATACATTTAAATGTTTGAGAAACATCTTATAAATGCACAAGCAAACATCAATGCGATAAAATTATTTCTTCTCGCCTTGGGTTAAAAGTAGATTGTAGAATATATTGTATACAAGCAATTCTATTCGTGCAACATGCTCGAAACATGCTTTCTAGTATACCAATCCTAACATTGAGTGCTTGCGTTTGCTAGCCCTCTGGCATTCCAAAACATGAACTGGCTCGACATCAATGGAGGTTGGTGTTTACTGAGGCAGAAGGCCCCACTCCCTCTATTCTCCATGTGTTCTTTGTATCCATCATGGGTTGTAGGATGAATCCTCCATCGGGAGGCTCGAGGTTGACCCCTTCATCCACCAACTGATTTTCTGATTTTCGACCAAGTTGTGTTCATCCTCCATGTCGTTCTGATGCACTTTTTATCAGCACTATAAATACCTGCACGTATACAGAGTAGGAATAGTATAGCTAAAGGTCAGTGCTGGGATATCGAACACGGGGATTATAATTGCAACTGGCTATCATGTACTAAGCGTCATATACTATCTAGAGAAACAATAGTTTTGGGTTTAAAATAAATAAAACAAATAAATAACTAATTGCAAATAAATCACAAAGATAAAGAAAAGAGAGATAAGGGAATTCCAGGGATATGCGTTCATAGTTATGGTTATACAAATTCCAACTAAAACACCCTTGCACAGTCTCTAATTCGATAGAATGAGTCACATAAGTTATGTCCGTGCGGCACAAGCGTAGATTACTAACACTAGGAGCGTGAATCCTAGATCCGTAACTCCCAAAAGCTCCTAAGACCCTTATAAAGTTCTCACTCTCAATTAACAGTGTCGTTTTAAGGGAATCTAATTGTAGTGTCCACTAAATTGGCCTAAGAATATCACACGTGGCGATACAAGTTGAAGATGCCACAGATTACGCTAAAAAATAAAGGTTTTTATGATACAAATACGAACATTTTTTGTCAAAAAAAGCTTACCGTTCCCCAATTGCGTGACACTACGGAAAAAAAATCTATTTTAAAGAAACAAAAATTGAGACGCAATTACTTGCGTTGGAAAATTTTTAAAAAATAACAACAATTTAGGACACAAAAGAAAGCGTTCCTAAATTAAGGATAAATTCATTTACTCTTTTTTTTAAGGAGACTTCCATTTGCGTGTTTCTTAATTTGGTTGGGACATCAACAATAAGGAAACTTCTTGAAGTTGATGGCATATTTTTAAATACAAATTAGCATCATTAGTTGAATTAAAATGTCTTTAATGGTTTTTTGTTGTAGTATGATAAAAACCTTCTCAACGTGTAACAACGGTAACTTCCTAATTAAACTACTCCCTCCATCCACGATTAATTGAGCCCTTTTGACTTGACATGAGTTTTAAGAAATATGGCGGAAAATGAGTTGAAAAATTTATTAGAATGTGAGTCCTACTGTTATATATTTATTATATAATAACATATGAGTCCATTACCAAAAGTAATAAAAAGTGAGAGTATCAATTAATTGTGAATGGACGAATAAAGAATTTAGTGTCAATTAATCGTGGATGAAGGAAGTACATAAAAAGCTGAATATTCTTTTTAGGTACCTTGATTATTTCTGTAAACCTGTGCCTATTAATTCTACACTCGGGCTACGTCTCTATGAATAACCACCTGATATGTTAATGAGGGGTGTTGATAAAAATGAACATGGGATTTAACGATCGAAGAATAACAAGAACCATTCAAGAAGAAAAGAACATGGGATTTAACGTGGTTCGACTCACGTCTACATCCACGGGAAAATTAGGATTGGGAAATTTTATTGATCACACTATTTCGGCTTTGCAAGATGGAACAAGAGAAGGAACACTCAATGATCTACTCACAAGATTGAATCCTCTCACAATGGCATAAAACGATCACTCTCTTCTTTTCTCTTCTCTCACTCTCTTGTATGTGTTGTTGTGTGTGTTTGTGGAAGCTCCTTCTCTTCTTATACCGAGTTGTTGGTCCCCACAAACGGTTACAACTAACTTGCGCTATGCAAAGCGCTGATGTGCCACAGCTACTTAGCCAAATCCTCGAGCCTTGACTTTCTTATATGATCATCCTATAATCTCCACCTTGGTCGTGTAAGCCAAACAAAATTTGTTCTCACTGCTGCCGGACTATCACTTATGCCACTTGAGTCATTCAATTCAGTCTCCTGCTGGGGCTCCACCTCCACTGATGAATCAGCCTTGTCATTATCCAGACATGGCATCATACTTTCATCAAAAGTGACATCTCTACTAACTATTAACTTCTCATTTCCCTGCTCTGTACACCAAAACCTATAAGCCTTAGATCCACTCTGATAACCAAAGAACATGCACCTAATGCTCTTGCATCAAGCTTGCCCTGCATCCAAAGGACCCGAGCCTAGTAAAATCTGGTAATCTTTCATACCATAAGTTATCTGGAATGCCAAAATTGATTGCTGATGAGGAGCTGTTGTTTATCAAGACTGCTGTAGTGGACATAGCTTAAGCCCATAACCTTTTATCACCTCCAGAAGTCAAGAGCATGCACCTCACTCTCTCCATGATGGTTCTGTTCAGCCTTTCGGCCACTCTATTTCATTGTTGATTTCTTGGAGTTGTCTGTGCCTCTTAATGCCTTTACTCTTGCAGCAATCACTGAACTTAACAGATAGGTATTCCAAATCATTGTCAGTCCAATGTTGTGCACTTTTTCTTAGGCACTTCAATGTTGTGCACTTTTTCCTCTCCACCATTAGATGCCATTCCTTGAAGAAGATGACTGACTTTTTTCTCAGAATCTAGACCCACAGTTTTCCTTGAGTAGGCATCGATAAGAGTCATAAAATATCTTCCTTCATTCATAGTAGGTGGCTAAGAAGGCCCTATATATCATTGTGTGCATAATCAAGGACTTATTTAGAAGTGTGCTTGCCTATAGGGAATGGCAACTTCTTACCTTTAGAAGTGTGCTTGCCTTTAGGTAATGGCAGCTTCTTGCCTTTACCCATCATGCATTGCTCATGTTTCTTCAAATCTCCCTTCTTGACCAGTGTCTGCATTCCCTTTTCTCCTAACTGACTCATTCTTTGGTGCCATATCTTGAGACTATCCTCAGACTTTTATGTTGGATTCATGACACTAATTACCGAGGCTTCAAGATAGTATGATGAATGTTTCCTGATTGCTCTAATAACTACAGTGGGTCCTCTGTATATACTCATCTGGCCATCATCTAATCTGAAACCAAAACCTTTTGACTTAAGAACTCCAACTGAGATCAGATTTCTTTTGGCCTCCAGCATAAATCTGACATCTGACAGCAAGACTACATAATGATTGCTTAACCTCAATTTGATGCTCCCCACACCCCTGATAGAACACGAATGATTATTTCCCAGCAAAATAGATCCATTTGATGGTTGAAAATCTTGAAACTATTCCTTGTGTGGGCTAATATGGAAGCTACAACCATAATCGATTATCCAACTCTCACTTACCTCGGTATCCATCCCATTCATGATCTGATGAGGCTCCTCAATTTGAATATTATTCGAGGAACCTTGATCATTCTTTCAGCTCCTTGCTTTCTTTTCCAAGAGAATCAATTTTTCTTAATGTGACCGTGCTTTTTACAATAATGGCAGCTCCTTGTTTCCTTCTTGTCTTTGTTGGTTTGATTCATGGCATGCCCTTGCTTCTGCTTGACCTTCTGGAATTTCTTGACATTCAATACCTCCACGGATGTCTCTAGTTGTGAATGACTAAGTATCTGGAACTTCTTCATCTTTAACAATGTTTGAACTTCAAGAAGGGTAATAGGCTTATCTCATCCATACAATAGAGCATCCTCCAGTTGCTCATAAGTAAAGGAAGAGCATTGAGAAGAACTATGACCTTATCCTCATCATCCAACTTCACATCCACATTCTCAAGATCATCTACGAAGTTTGAAAACTGATCTAACTGCCCACTCAAACTTTTCCCATCATTAAATCTATAAGAATAGAGTTTTTGTTTAAGATACAACTTGTTTGCTAGGGATTTCACCAAGTAAAAATCTTCCAGTTTCTTCCCGATCGCGCTCACAGTCTCTTAATTCGCGACTTCTCTCAGAACGTTGTGTCGAGATTCAAAATAATTGCGCTCCTAGCCTTCTTCGAGATCTCAATCTATTTCGCATTCGACTTCTTGCCCGTCTCCTCCAGCTCCAGAGCTTCATCTAACCCTTGGTGAGTGAGCAATGCATGCATCTTGATTCAACACAAACTGAAATCGTTTCTTCCGTTAAATTACTCGGTTTCAAACCGTGTGTCACGACCGCCCATACTAGGGGTACTACAAACGCGGCGATCGTGATACAACATGCAAGGATAGCCTTTTATGAAAACTTAATTAACTTAAAGGTTGAAAAACTTTTTTTTTTGTTTTAAAGAAGCTTATAATTTTACTATTAACTAAAAATGACTTATGATAAACACTTTTAAAAGAAGCAGCGGAGAAACAATAAATATTAAAACTCAATCAACTCCTAAGAAAACATTTAGTTTAAAGAGCGGGAGACATCATTTTCAAGTAACATTGTAAATACTCGTTTCAAGCCTGACACAACCAAAACATACTCAAACATAGTACGGAAAAGATTAAAGTAGTGAAACATAGTTCAAAAAAACATAGCAGCAGAAATAAGGTTTAAAGAGAGTCAAGGATAACGCCTATGTAAGAAGACACAACGCATCCTAAGGCCAACTCAACATCCTCCGCAACATCCCGCTCAACCTACACATAAGAAAAATAATATACAGGGCTGAGTACTTGTTGTACTCAATAGGCTCATGCCGAAAACATTTTATATTAGTTATGTCATCCATACCAGTGATCTCGAGTTTTATATGTAGTAAGAAATATCACGAGAACACAAAAACATTTCAAGTATGGCCAGCCAATTTATCTCCCACTTTTCACATCATTCCATCAATCACAATCATCATATCACAGTGCGACGAAAGTGTGGCCACACTATTCGCCCACGAGACCGGCCGACTAGCAAGGACGGCTCACGATTCCACCAGTGTACACAGCCTGATAGGGTTTGCGGCCCTACTCAGACCCGAATTCGTTTCACAACACAACCCTATAGCCTAACGGAGCAAGTTCAGACGAACTAGGCATCATACAACAATCTCACAAACAAAAACATGGCATGACATAACAGTTAAACCACCCTTATAACAATACGTAATATTTTCGGAAAATAAAGAGGTTTGAAAAGAAAGCCCACCTCGATTGCTTAACAACACAATTCCAACTTATGCAACTCTCGTTCCTCGAGCTCACGTATACTCAATCACCCTTGCCAACGACAACACAATCAGCTTTCCATAAACTTATGTTATCATGCATGTCCTATTGTTCCTTTTTATCGTTTCCCTTAAATTACCCATCTCATCATTCATCGACATAAGGAAAAACATGCCATAATATTTCTCAATGTGTCACGCATAATCACGTCATATGATACTTTCCCAAATCATACATGCATCATATAGTTCATCAAACTTAGCAACAAGTGATATTTTCACATAACAACAAAACTGGCAGAACTGCGCGGTTGGTTTGTAAAAATCACCAAAACTTCATCCGACCTCATATGATGCTAAACTTTGGTCACAACACAGTAGACACATTCAAGTTCATTCAGTTAAAGTTTCACACTCAAATCATGGCATTTGGTCAGTCAAAAAATTTATACAACTCTCTGGTCGGAACATAAAAATTCTGACAGCATTGCGCAGTTCATTTGAAAAATTCACCATAAATTCATCTGATGTCCAATTAGGCTGAACGTTTTACACGACTCAGAAGACACTTCAAATGTTCATTTAGTTCAAGAATCACATCAAACGGAGGTCATTTGGTTGGTCAAACAGAATACGAAACTTTCTGGGCGAGAACACAAGTTTCTGGCAGAATTGCGCAGTCAACTTCAAACATTTATTAAAAATCCATTTTTCGACAAAAACGGCTGAAATTCACACGAGACACAGAAAACACCTTGAAATTTACTCAGTAAAAGTTCTCATGCAAACACACTTTCCCACCGATTAATTTTGTGATCTATCATTCCTACACTCACTATATGCATGTAGGGTTCAAGAACAAGGATTATATGAAAAGATTGAGGGAAAGTGAATCAAATATACCTTTCTTGATGAAAACGAATCGGTAGAAATAAGAATTGATGCGATTCGTCGGAGACTCTTGAAAATTAACTTCAACGGATGCAAGAACATGGATTGAATGGATGATTTTTGGAGAGAATGTGTGTGGGAGAGGAGAGGCGTGTGAGAGAGAGAGAGGGAGAGAGGAGAGTGGCGAAAATTTTGAGGGAATGAGGGCTAGGGTTTAGTTTAGGTGATTATATAGTCCTAGGTTTAATCCCACAAAATTAATTAATTGTGGAGGAATAAAATAGAGGCCAATAATTAAAATCCCACAATTAAAAAGAAGGCATAACTTTCGAAATTTATGGCTGGGAATTAACAAGGAATTATTTGGTATTTACTTGGAGAGAAATAGATCCACAATTTAGGAAATAAAACAATGAATATTCCATAAACAAGGGAACAAAATAAATTAAATCTCCAAGTAGGAAAAATAATGAGGGGGCTGAAAATTCAAGGAGTGTGCACAAGAAAATTATTTAAATCCTCAATTAAATAGAATAGGATTTAAATTTGTTAGTTTCTTTATAGGAAAAGACTCTCATAAATTAGGTAACAATTATAATCTCCTCTACAAAATAGAGAGGGGGGGGGGCGAAAATTGGCTTAATTAGCCACAAGGAATAATTCAACTCTTAATTTAATTTGGGTGAAGAAATAAAATGTGACATGATTTAATTGGATTTAATTAAAATGAGGGAATCAATAAGGCACCAATTAAATCAAGGAAAAAAATAATTCATCCTCCTATTAAATAGGGGATTTTTTCGAAAACTCCAAAAGAATAGGTTAGAGTTCGGATTCCATGTTGTACAAATTATGGATAATTTGGTTTGGATTTAATTTGGATAAATATCCAAAAATAATTAATTAAATCCAAGAAATTTAATACTATTTTCAAAAATTAGGAAGGGCTGAAAATTTCAATGAATTGGGTCGGCAAAATATATGCATGATCCTATTAAATTATTTCCCCACATTGAAAAATATAAAAATATCAACCACTTCATTCCACATCACCCACGACAATTATTTCACATAATTCACTTAATCGCATAGAAACAAAAGTTTCATAATTGAAATTTCAAATCACTTATTAAATAAACATCACAAATTTTTGGGATGTTACACCATGCCATCACCATCACCTTCCTCGCTTCCCACAGACGGCGCCAGTTGACACAGAAACTCAAGAGCCTAATTAATAAAGCTAAACCAAGAGTCTAATGGTCAGTCCAAGAGTCTTGAAGTGTTTTAATTTCTTTATTCAATGTTTTAACAAAGTGTAAGAGATGTTTCACATTTCTATATTTAATTAGCAAGTCTAGAAAGTTCCCAACACTTGGAAGGTTGTTCCAAGCTTGCCTATATATAGGCTTCGATCTACATATTGAAAAAAGGGAACTTGATAATATATTATAGTTTGAGCTATTTGCCAGTTTGAGAAGAGGATTCTTCTTATTTCTTTTCTCTAAATTCTTAGGTGGATTCCTAGTGAATTGAGAGTGTTTGTTTTGAGTGATTTCTATATCATATCTGTCACGACTACATCTCCCTAGTCAAAGAAAGTGTAGCTATATCGCGACTAAAACTTACTGAAACTGTCTCAACTCATCATAAGATGCTTAAATCAAAGGAAACATTGTCTGAAATGTGTTGAGGGTACAAATCATACTGAATCAGAGTAGTTATGGAACAATTGTCTTTGCTAAAAGCAAGTTCTAAATTTGCGCAACGGAAGAGTACTAAGACGGATGTAATATGTATGCAGACATACTACACCAGCTATCTTCCTACTTATTTAGTCTTCTGTCCCAACACCTCCTCGGCTTTGACATTGATTAACCTGCACATTAAGGAAAACAATATGCAGCTCAGTGGGCTCATGCCGAAAACATTTTCTCTTTTAGTTGTCAGCCAAGCTGAGTGAACGCGGGGTTTTTCTGAAAACAAGTCCCGATCACTAAAACTGTTATTTCTTTTTGACAATAGACTGCAGTCATTTAAACTTCGGATGATATACCATATCGGATCTCTGTGAACCGGGAATGTGGCCACATTCCAACGGTCACTGGACCGGCCAACCTGGCGCTAGCACACAGTCCCTATGTGTACACTAGTCCGAGTAGAGTTTGCGGCCCTACTGGGACCCGAATTCGATTTAACTTGCTTGGCATAGCCAATAGATAGGTAATCGTAAACAAAACATGGCATGACAACTCATTCAAAAATATTCACGTTTTCACATAAAATCACGTTCTGAAAGAAAAGCAGCCCACCTCGTTTGCTTAAACTCTGTCAAACGGGCGCTTCCTGACATGAGATTACTCGTCGTGCGACGACGTCCCTTTATAACAAATGATATACTGAAATTAGGCTTTAAGTAACTATTTATCTTGCATGTATGCATGCCTAAGCGTGTGCTTATTGTTTTACTTCCTTCTTTCTAAACTTAGAAATCTTAAATCCTTAATTAAATCAACGATTTAATTTATTCGGAGTCTTGCCGAACTGCTTAGGTATAATAAATTCCCGGATTATTTTCTTTAAGTATTTTGAAATACTTATTTGGCTACTAAAATTCTCATCTAATTATTTATTGAGTACTACTTCACACGGCTCACTAATTTCTCTTCTTCCGTGACTTAGGGAAATTCCCCTTCTTAAGTGGAGGAAGTTCTTTTATTTTCTGAATCTCCTGGCCCAAACTAATTAAAAATCCTTGGCCCAGATGAGGAAATTTAAAACAAAGCCCTAAATTTTATCTACTCCCACCCGTCACTTTCTTGAGAAAATTGGGTTTATAGGGTACTTTACGTTTAAAATAACGTAAATGTACCCATTTTGTTATTTCTTCCATATATGGGAAAAATTCCACCCACATTGGCGTGTTTTTAAGTGAAAACGTCACCGGATTGGCGTGCTTTTAAGTGAAAATGCCACCCGTACTGGCATTTTACAATTTTGAACCGTATGTCGTCGTATTTTATGGAAATACAGATAAGTTAAAAACGCCGACGTGGTTGGCGTGTTACATAAAAAAACGCCGACGAGGTTGGCATGTTACGTAAAAAACGCCACAACCATCTGCGTGTTTTATGCCTAAAAACGCCACACATGTAGGCGTGTTTATACCCAAAGACGCCTATGGAGTTGGCATCTCAACCATAAACAAACCTAAACAATATCAATAATTAGAACCAGTTATCAGTGAGAACTCTGTCGGCGTGTTTGGGTGGAACCAGTTATCAGTGAGAACTCTCCCATAAGCGCGAACCCTAATCACTTTCCCTTCCCCAAATGCGAAAAACACCCTCCCCAAGGAAAAAACTCGTTAAGGAAACCTTTGCTCGGGTTGACCCAAGGAAAAAACTCGTTAAGGAACACCAATATCAAATAATTCGGAATACACAACTTCACCTACACAACATTGCACATTCAAAATCATAACACAATTCGCCTACATAAAATTAACAATTCAAACTAAACAATATACATCAATAATTTGTCACTAGGGTTTAGGTTTATAAGCCAAATAAAACCCAAATAAACCAAAACCCACATAAACCAAATCAATTTGCCCACTTTTTAAGCTATAACAACCCTAGGGTTTAGGTTTATAATCAAATTTATACTCTAGCTAAACATCAATATCTCAACTATCTCAACAATACACAAATTCACTTAAACCCAAACAATGCAACATCAATTTCAACTCAATTCACAACCCATTACAAACCCTAGCTAACTATCCAACAATTACTCTAATAATGTAAAAGATAAGCATACTAACCGAAAAAAATATACGAATTTGGGGAAAACTAGCACTGATTGATGAATGGAGGGCGAAATCACGGAGAGGAGGCGGTGCTTTGGATGAGTTTTTCGCGAAGTGTGTGGTGTGAGTTTTTTCGCGATTTGGATGAGGCTGCTATATCATTCTGTATAAACACGCCACTCGTGTTGGCGTTTTTCTATTATAACACACCAACCGTGATGGCATATTTACCTAAAGACGCAATTCCCTTCGGCGTTTCTAATTTCCTAAACACGCCAACCCTTAAGGCGTTTTTTTAATTATACACGCCAACCCAGTTGGCGTGTTTTATTTAAACTGTATTTGGAGAAAATACGAGTAAAATACGAGGAAATTATAAAACGCCAACTATGCTAGCGTCTTTACTTATAGACACACCAACGGAGGTGGTGTTTTTCCTATTTATAAAAGAGAAAACAAAATGGGTACATTTACGTTATTTTAAAGACAAAGCACAGTATAAACTTGATTTTCTCCACTTTCTTCCTCCTTCACTTGTTCCTCACATTTTTCCCCTAATTCAAATCAATTTCCAATCGAAGAAGGGGCGGAACCCTAGCTCCATCGCCACTGTTCCGGATCCCGCCTCTCCTCCCTCTCTCGAATTCCCCCTCTCTCGCCTCTCTCTATCTTCTCCTTGCATTCCCAATTTGGAGAAATCAAAATACGAAGCCAATCCTCCATCTGAGATGAGGGTCTAGACCGGGGGAAGGAAACAGCGTCGCCGTCACCTCATCTCCGGTGCTCGCACAGGAGCTGCCGGAATCAGCAGTGCTCGCCGTCGCCTCGCGAGGCTTCAGCCGTCACCGCCGATTTGCGCTGCTGGTTCGAGACGGCACGGCGTCGCCGCCACCGTCACCATTCGCCATTGCCGTTGTGGTTAATAAACCGCTGCTATCACAGCAGCCCCGAAACACTCCGGGAGATAAGTCCTCTTCTCCCTGTTACGTCTTTTTTTCGTTTTTTCAAATTAGTTACAGGGGGGTTCGGTTCATGATGGTCCAAATGATGGTGTTCGATTTGTGTTTATTGTTGAAATATGCTTGCTATGCCATAGGAGCTCTAAGTCCTATCTTAAGGTGCTATGTTGTATATCTGCCAAGCTGCTGTCTTCTTCGTGGAAAAACAGTGGCTCGCTGCTTCTGATTCTAGTGTTTCTACCTGGGTGACTTGTGATCGATGGTGTATTGTAGTTTAAGATTACTACTCGTATTAAGCATGCTGCCTCTCATCTGTGAGCATTTATTTGTGAGGGTTAACGGTGTTCTCTTAGCCTAACATATTGTGATTTCCTAACATGAAGTGTCACTACATGTTAACATGATTCATGATGGAGTTGGAGACAAGGAAGAAGGTGGTTTACCTTCCTGCGTTGCTCTGTGAAGTTTTGGCTCCCAGGCTTCGGCCTCCCTCTCACTCTCAATCTTACTATAATGCCGGTTAGAACGTGTGTTAAGGCAGTGAGGTTGAAGGGGGGCCACCATATATATATAGGCTGGAGTATCTGGAAATCTGCAGAGCAGATTTGGGTGCAGGGTGTATCTGCTGCACCAGCTGTTTGTTTGAGGGTAATACTGTGGTGTACTCGTGAAATCAGAGCAGTTGCTCCCTCAACTGTAACCCCACTGCCGGAGTCCCTCCCTTCCCTTTTTCTTTTGCAGCACCTTTAACCGAATTGCATGTGTACAACCATGATTGATTTCCCTGGCAATGGCAGGTGTAAAACGAGGGTACAAGCTGGTTAGTCTCAGTCTTTCTGAGCCCTTGCAGCCGGCCTAGCTTGCTTCTTTTAGCCCAAGCACTTTCTCATTTCTGGAAAGGTAGTACTACTTTTCCCCTTTCTAAGTGGCTGTTTTAAACACTCTATTCCTTATGCCTTTTCTTTGTCTATTGGCTCGTTTTGGCAGGGACAAGAGGCTGACCTCGTCTAGGTGGCCACCTCGTCGGTTCGGCCCAACGGGCCGTCGGAATCTGGGCCGAAATCATGCTAGGAAAAGGGTCGAAGCTAGTAGTTCCATGACAGCGTTTCTACTTGATGTCCCCCTTTTTATATCATTTCAACTTGTATGAAAACAACTATACTAGTTAGTTAGCGTATTTCATTTCCTTTATCTTCATTGTCAATATTTGTAAACTTAGACTTAGCTTGGAATAATAAAATGTTGTGTTACTCAAGAAATAAATAAAAATTCTTTCATTATTTATCAAATTTTTGGTATTTATTTCACAACTCTCGAGAATTTAGATCTCGGCTATTGCAATATCCTACTTCACCATATATTTCCCGGTGTCAACGTGGTACAAGAGTTTTGGTTATGGCTGGACGTCGTAAACGTGGGCCAAATGCCGATGGTCCTGCGGGTCCATAGAGAGATCTTCGGGATATCGAGGTGGATGATTTAAGGAGACAAGTGCAGCAACTCACTGAACGTCTTCAAAGTTGGGAACCTGTGGGACATGATGATAATGTTTCCGATGGCGATTCCTCAGATAAAGAAACTAATCCATTCCATAACGGAGACGACGAAGAATCAAGTGAAGACGAACCAACCAATTGTCAACGTCATCCAAATGTTCGATCACATGATTTCAAAGTTGATATTCCTAACTTTGATGGGAGAAATGATCCTGATGAGTTCATTGATTGGCTCAACTCTATCGAGAGAGTTTTGAATTCAATGATGTTCCAGAAGATCGTAAAGTGAAGCTCGTGGCTATTAAACAAAAGAAGCATGCATCCATCTGGTGGGAGCATCTAAGATGGCGACAAGAACGTAAGGGTCGCGGCAAAATCAGAACGTGGGAATAAATGAAAAGGGAACTACGGAGGAAATTCTTGCCAGATAATTACCGCCAAGATGCATTTCTTAAATATCACAATCTCAAGCAAAAGGAGCTGTCCGTGGAGGATTACGTGGCCGAATTTGAATGTCTCATGATGAGATGTGATATTGTGGATCAAAAATAACCAACCATCGCTCGTTTTCTTGGAGGACTTCGGTATGAT
The DNA here is from genome assembly GCF_004379255.2 of Salvia splendens. Lineage (NCBI taxonomy): Eukaryota > Viridiplantae > Streptophyta > Magnoliopsida > Lamiales > Lamiaceae > Salvia > Salvia splendens. The sequence goes on from NC_056038.1 coordinate 18,706,335, forward strand.
ATATGTAATATTGTCCAATTGCAACCTTACTGGACATACAATGATGTTTCCAAATTGGCTCTCACGGTGGAGAAACAACAAAAGGAGTCAATTCGAGGTGGTTCTCGATTTCCATCTTATGGTGGTAATTTCAACAGAGGGAGCACGTCAACCTATAAGTCCACACCCATACAAAAAGAGGTAAAACAAAAATTTGTTACACCTAAAGAAGAAGGTGTTGGAACAGGACGCCCAACTGGATCAAATAATAAAAAAACATGTTTCAAATGCAAAGGATTCGGACATATTGCGGCGGATTGTCCTAATCGAAGGATTGTCACTCTTGTGGAAGATGTTGAAGAAGATCAAGCTGACACAATGCCAATCTACGATGAAGCTTATGATGACGAAGAGTTCATTTATGCAGATCAAGGAGAATCATTGATGGTTTCTCGCAATCTCAGTGCAACTCATGTTGAAGATGATTCTTGGCTTAGCCATAATATTTTTCACACAAGGTGCACTTCTCATGGAAAAGTCTGCAATGTAATCATCGATGGAGGAAGCTGCGAAAATGTGGTGGCTGCTATGATGGTAGAGAAACTGAAATTAAAGACGGTGCCCCATCCTCAACCATACAGGCTTTCTTGGCTAAAAAATGATAGTGAAATAAAGGTAAACAAGAGGTGCGTTGTTCCATTTTCCATTGGTAAAAAATATAAAGATGAAGTGTGGTGTGATGTTGTTCCAATGGATGCTTGTCATTTACTTCTTGGAAGACCTTGGCAATATGATTGAAAATTTATACATGATGGCTTAAAAAATACTCATACTTTTGTAAAAGATGGTGCAAAAATCACTTTAGGACCATTGAAGGCGGAAGGAAGCAACCTATTCTCCAAATCTCAAGTTCACAAGGTGATACGTGAATCTTCAACAACTTATGGTTCTTGAAGAAAACAAAGTCAATCAAGATGTCCCATGGCAAATGCAACCTATTCTTGAGGAATTTTCTGATGTGATACCCGAAAAATTCCCCATGGCCTCCCTCCAATGCGTGATATTCAGCATTGTATTGATCTAATCCCAGGAGCTTTTATTCCTAACAAATCAGCTTACAGGATGAATCCAAGGGAACACAAGGAGTTGCAAAGACAGTAGATGAGCTCATATCCAAGGGCCTTGTGCAAATTAGCAAAGGCCTGTGTGCTGTTCCAGCCCTTCTCGTGCCAAAAAAGATGGTTCGTGGTGCATGTGCATTGACAGCAGAGCGGTAAATAAGATTACCATTGAGTATCGCTTTCCAATTCCTCGTCTTGATGATCTTCTTGATCAATTGCATGATTTTAAGATAGGATCAAAGATTGATCTTAAAAGTTGTTATCATCAAATCCGAATGAGATCAGGTGACGAGTGGAAGACGGCACTCAAAACTCGAGATGGTCTTTATGAGTGGCTGGTCATGCCATTCAGCCCTTCTAATGCACCATCTACATTCATGCGTCTTATGAATCATGTTTTTAAACCTTTTATTGGAAATTTTGTTGTTGTCTACTTTGATGACATCCTTGTTTACAGCTCGAGTCCGGAGGAACACTTACTTCACCTCAAACAAGTGTGAAGTGCTAAGGGAGCAGAAATTGTTTGCAAACTTAAACAAGTGTCACTTCTTCTCAACTAGCCTAGTCATCTCAGGCTATGTTGTTTCTTCAGAGGGAATACAAATGGAAGAAAGTAAAGTCGAAGCTATATTGAGTTGGCCGATTCCTAAATCTATACATGATATTCGAAGTTTTCATGGTTTAGCTTCATTTTATCTCAGATTTATCAGGAGCTTCAGCACTATCATTGCACCTATCACCGAGTGCTTGAAAGGTGGGAGTTTCAAGTGGACGGAAGAGGAAGAAAAAAGCTTTGAAGTTTTGAAGAGGAAGGTGACAGAAGCTCCAATATTTCAACTTCCAGATTTTGATAAAATTTTCGAAGTTGATTGAGATGCTTCAAATGTGGGAATTGGTGTTGTTCTAAGCCAAGAAGGTAAACCAACTGCTTTCTTCAGTGAAATGTTGAATAACTCTCGGCGGAACTATTCGACTTATGAAAAGGAATTATTTGCTATTGTCCGTTTCATTGGATCATTGGCAACATTATCTTTTGTACAAAGAATTTGTTCTTTTTTCTGATCATGAAGCTTTGAAGTATTTGAATACTCAGCAAAAATTTAATCATCGACATGCAAAATGGGTTGAGTATTTCTAATTGTGTAGTTGATGCGTTGAGCCGACGATATTCATTGTTGAATACCTTGCAAGAAAAAGTCATTGGCTTTGAAGTGCTTAAGGAACTCTACAGGGATGATCCTTACTTTGGCAGAATTTGGGAAGAATGTGTAAAGGGTCCATTTAAACACTTCTTGATTGAAGATGGATTTCTATTCAAGGGTTCACTTTTGTGTGTTCCTTAATATTCTCTAAGGCAAGCAATTATTTATGAAGCACATAGTGGAGGACTTGTTGGGCATTTTGGAAGGGATAAGACTCTTTGACTCATTCAAGAAAGTTTCTATTGGTCTAGGATGGATCGTGATGTCATGCATTGTGTTGAGAGGTGTAGAACTTGTCATATTGCTAAAAGCTGTAATCAAATTACCGGATTGTACATTCCGTTACCGGTACCCATAGCTCCTTGGGAAGATGTAAGTATGGATTTTGTTGTGGGTTTACCTCGTACTCAAAGGAACAAAGACTCAATTATGGTTATTGTTGATCGATTTTCTAAAATGGCCCACTTTGTAACTTGCACCAATACTTTGGATGCTACACATGTCGCTGATCTTTACTTCAAGGAAATTGTGAGACTTCATGGTATTCCAAAAATAATCACATCAGATCGTGATCCAAAGTTTATGAGTCATTTTTGGCGTACACTTTGGGGAAAACTTGGAACTAAACTTCAATTTAGCTCTTCTCATCATCCGCAAACGGACGGACAAACGGAAGTAGTTAATCAGAGCTTGGGAAACCTTTTGAGGAGTTTGATTGGTAAGAAGCCACGGCAATGGGATACAGTATTTGCTCAAGCGTATAATCAATCATGTAGCCAAACAACAGGAAGAAGTCCATTTGAAGTAGTCTTTGGTAGCAATCCAATTACTCCATTGGATTTGGCCCCTGTTCCTATTTTTCATCCGTACAGTAGTGATGGTGAAAATCATGCTAAATTCATCAACACATTGCATGAGCAGGTTCGACAAGAAATTATCAAACAAAATGAGAAGTATCAGAAGCGTGCTAATAAGCATTGAAAGCCGTCAACATTCAAGGAAGGAGACTTGGTGTTGATTCATCTTCGCAAGGAACGCTTTCCTCGCGGTCGTCGTGGAAAATTGAAGCCTAGAGCTGATGGACCTTTCAAAGTTCTCAAAAGAATGGGAGATAATGTTTACAAAATTGAGTTGCCTGGTGACTATGGAGTTTCAGCAACCTTCAACATCAATGACCTCTCTCCTTATTTTGAAGACTCAAGAGCCTAATTAGTAAAGCTAAATCAAGTGTCCAATGGTCAATCCAAGAGTCTTGAAGTGTTTTAGTTTCTTTATTCAATGTTTTAATAAAGTGTAAGAGATGTTTCACATTTCTATATTTAATTAGCAAGTCTAGAAAGTTCACAATACTTGGAGGGTTGTTCCAAGTTTGCGTATATATAGGCTACGATCTACATATTGAAAAAGGGAACTGATAAGGCTAATTTCATGCATCGGTTATGGGGTTAAATTCAACAATTTACGGGGTCTAACACATCTTTTAAGCCAGGTGTGTAGAAGAAATCGCCAGGTCCAGGAAGGAAGAAAGATAATCGCCTGGAGAAGGAAATTGGCGAGAAAATGAGCAGAATGAAGAAGAATTGCCAGACGGAGGAGATCATTAGCTGGAGGGCAGAACGGAGAATTCAACAGAAAACTTCTAGAAGATCGCCTCCACGTCTATAAAAGAGAGAGCATGCAACATACAAAAGGGGGGACTTACGACTTTTGGCTCGGAGCTCATTTTTTTCACACACTTCTACACACACTTGGAGTAATCGGAAGTCTAGGGGTTTTGGATTCGTTTTCTGTTGGCTGTTGTGCACGACCGTCCTCGTGTAGGGCGAAGAAACAATTTATCTGCTTTCGTTTTAGTTTTCTGTTCGGATTTCTACCGAGTCTTCGCTGTTCGAAGCTCGGCTTTTGTTATTTGTTGAAACTTGCTTATCTATCTATGGAATTTCTATTTTCTGTGATGATGATGTTGATGTTGAGTTTTGATTATGTTAGATTCTGAGTTTGAGGTTGTTTACTGGAATGGATGCTTTGGCAGGTCAAAGAGACAGCATCTACGGTCACCACCAGATCGGGGTTAACCATAGGAGATCCATTTCAGTTTGGTTCAGAAAGTGACGGGGATTGGAGTTCGTCAGGAAGAGATTATCCCGAGTCGTCTTCAAAAACAGATATAGAGGAGAAAGAGATCGGATACATGGCACAGGTAGTCGATCCAGATCTTGCGATCAGTTCGCTCAATGCCCATTGAAACGGCCGCTCTGTCGTGTGAGTGTATGTGTAATAAACTTCTAGGTCGAGCTACCAAGTCCAATGAATCCACTAAACACTAGGTCTAGGAACTCAAGGTGACACGGAAGACTCTGTCTATGGATACAAACTCTTACGTTTCAAAGATCCCTCAACCCGTTATACTATAGATTAGTATAGAGAAGCAGGGGTCGATCCCACGAAGATGGACGCGTAAGAAAGCATCTAGAGACTTTGGTTTAGAAAGAGGCTGCTGCCACGCAAATTTGGGTTGAGGTATAACTACGGCTAGACCTAGGCACAAAATCAAACAATAGACCTAGGAAACTATAAACGTCATGCTGAGATCGAATATCCTTAGAACTACGTAATTTTAAACTAACTTCCTAGACCGAGCAAACAATTACCAACTACAGCTAAACAGAACGCAAATAAAAGTGGGGACCAACTTCCAGAAATATCAAGTACGGAAGAAAAGCTGCAACTAACAAACTAAGAATTTAACTAACAATGACATGTATAACTTCATTTGAATCAAACACGAAGATGAAGAAAACTGAGCACATACCGAGATTCAAACAAAATGTAAAAATTCGGACGACGGAAACTCGCAACCAGCCAGAAATAAAACAGATCTACGTATACTAGACGGAATGAAATGAAAACACAAAAACTAGGCATAAATCCTGATCACTCTGTCGCAGATCTAAACGTCGGAAGCTTTATCCACTCCGGATCCAAGCAATCCGAACCCAACAACAACCAAACTCAACTCCATAACTTCTGATTCAACAAATCTACTCTGATCAACACCAGATCCCAACGATTCTACTCTAATAAACAACCAGCACGGAAACCAAACATCCAATTCAGTAACCAACAAGCTCAAAGTAAACAACATCCATAATCAAAACTCAACAGCAGCTCAAATACGGAAAACAGAGATTTCATTAACTACGAACGCTTCAAACGAGAACAAGGCCGAGCTTCAAGCAGCGAAGCTCGGTGAAATCAACAACAGTAACTAAAATAAAAGCAAGTAATTGTTTCTTCACCCTCTGCAAGGACGGTGTTACACCACAATTTTTTTGGAAATCAGAAAACAGCAGTGGACCTGAACGTGACCCCTTTCAAAACAAGAAAAATCCCTAAGTGTGCAGAAGTGTGTGAGCTAAGAACCAGAGGCATCAGTGCCAAAAAAGAAGGTCCTCCCCGAGCATTGCATGCTCTCTTCCTTATATAGATGCGGTAGGATCTTCTAGAAACCTTCGCAGAAATCCTCATTCTGCCCTTCAGCTTCACGATCCCTCCGTCTAGTCATTTTCCTCCGAATTTGCTCACTTATTCGCCGCAATTGCATGGTCCTTGTAATTCACCTTCTTTGTTCCTCGACCTGGCGAATTCTTCTGCACATGTGGCTTAAGACATGTGTTAGACCCTATAATTGTATGATATCAACCCCTAGACCTATGCATGAAATTAGCCTTATCAAACTGCTCACACTTAAACCATGCTTGTCCTCAAGCATGAAAGACAAGAAAAAGAAATAAGGCGAATTTCAATGCACAGTTCCCATGAACGATTCTACAAACAAGACACGAACAAAACACAAACTACTAGACCTAGACATACTACAGACTCACAAAAGAGAAAACAACACTTAAAGAGAGAAAACAAACACACAAGCATGAACTAGTTTCAACTTGTAGGCGATCGTCCCCACAAGCTTAAGTTCTATCCGATTGGCTACAGCCTACAAATCCTCCTCCTCCCTTGTTCCACTTAAACGGTCTGTCAGTTTGTCAAGATAGCCTATCGATTTCCCAGCTGTTAGGTTCGCTCGATCCCTCATTCCTCACTAGGGATGTTAGGATCGATTCACTCTTAAGTCAACGACACACCACTGATACTTCGGGTTATGAGAGTTTCTCCTTTGTACAGTCCCCCTTTCCTTTTAATTCCTGGGTCAGGTTACTTATTGCTTCCTGCCCTTAGATTTTTTTTTTCTATTCCTCCTTTTATATATGTGTTTTTTTTTCTTCCCCCCTGGACTTCGTCCAGCTTTTACCTCCAATTCCTGGACTTCGTCCAGCTTATACCTCCAGAATGACATTTTTTCTCCTTCCGACTCTACTCCCTAAACATCAAGTGGCGGCCCCGTTTCTAACATGTTAGCACAATATGTTTAGGCTTATAACTCGCATTATAGTGGGGCTGCACAACTAGGTTATCTAAGGCATCTTCTATCGTCCTTACTTCATTCAGACCGCATTCGGCTTATTAAGGTAAAAAGGCCTCAAAGTTGACAAGCATCCTATCTTAATCGCTCTTACTAAGGGAATCTTACCTTATTATATCACTAGCTCATGCGACACACAAAAACATTAAACCTCGACTAGACCTAGAGACTCCTATCCACAAAAACAAATACTGCACTCACTCCCTCCCCCTCCCACTTCACTCCAGCTTGTCCCCAAGCTATCCCAGTGAAGGGGGGAAATAGGGAAGTAGAACCCAATACAAAACAAACACTCAACAATAAACAAGACAAGACACGCACAAACAACACAAACTTCTCACACTTAGACCTAACATCGGGCTAAGTGGCAGAAGTGCAACAGACAAAAGCCAAAACATGCATAAAAGAACAACACCTTCTCACACTTAGACCAATCATTGGGCTAAGTGTGTGAAAGCACAACACATATATACAGAATAAAGCATGCTGGCAAAGAACATATATAAACTGAAAAGAAAGAAGAAAGAAAAAAAAATAGAAAAGTAAAAGTTACTTGTTCATGGGGGATTCAATTCAGAGTCTGGCCCCCGCGTGAGCCAGACTGGTGCGGTACGTAAGGTCGGGTCACCTTTGCTTTCTTTCTCGCCGGCGAATCCGGCTTCTCCTTCACTTCCTCACTCGGTTGCTTGGTCAATGTCCGCTTCACAGTCAGGGTCTTTGATGCCGACGGGGCTAACAAGGGTTTAGACGCGGGTGGGGGATGCTGGGGAGTCGAATTCCCTGGCCCTGGCTGGGTGGACACCTTGCTGGGTCTAGTAGTCAGTTTTGCCTGGGGCTCGGAGAAGTTCTCCTTTATCCATTTTGTCATCATCATCATTAACTGGACAGCCTCCTTCATCTGACCGCTGTGGGCTGACGACATCCCCACCAATTCATTCACACTACCCCGTAGGGCCGCCATTTCTTCTCTGACTCCCGTCCTCATTTCTGCCACCTCCTTCCTCATCGCCTCAACTTCAACAGTAGTTTGGGACTCAACAACGTCCGGTTCTTGCTTGACCTGGAGCTCCACCCTGCTAACTTCGTAGAAACAAACCTCCTTCGCATGCATGTACAACAACCCCTTGTTGAAAAAGTAGTCAACGTTGAAGATTTCTGGAGGCTCACATAAAACCACCTCAGGGGCCGATTTGGCGATCTTCATTATCGTTTTTGCTGAAGATAAGCCCCTAAAAGGTGACACGTGTACATGTATCGAGAAGGGTTGGCGGTCATTTGATGGCATGCCTGGGCTAACCAGTAGCCTAAATGCACCCGTACTCCTTTGGCCATGCACCAAGTAAAGTATAAATTCGCCGTTGTCAAGGCCGAGTTGGCAGTCCCCATGAGATTGTAACTGATGAAAGTCTGAGCAAATCGAAGTATGCGATTCTCTATATGAAACCCCTTTAAAATACTTGTCTTAAACTGTCCCACCTTCGGGTGGGTGATGAACTCCCAGGCCGATTGTGGTTTGAATCCAGGCATAAACTTCGGCGCTCCAACCACCCGATCATTCCATAGTCGCTCATCATCCTCCGTACACGTGAACAATCCCATTTGGAGGGACCATTCTCGGATACTCATTTCATGTTCTTCGGTGAATAGACGGAAAGTGATGGAATCGGCATCCAAGTCAATGGTTGGTTTCAAACAGAATGTAGAAAAGAATTCACGTGCCAGCGCCGTTGGAACCTCCGCAGAGCTATGCTTCAACAACCAATCGAAACTGACGACATCAGTGTACTGCCGGAATTCTTCATCGGAATCTATCTCCTTCAATTCTTCGGGATCATATCGTTTTCCAGACTTTGCGAGTTTACCCGGACCACTCTGTTCCTTGTAGGTCGCCACACTTCTGCAGGTTCGAAATTGAGTTCCTCTTCTGGCTCCTCTTCAAATTCACTGTGTAATACCCCGACTTTTTCTACCGTTTTATTTATTTTTGAAAGGACGTCGTTTGTACACCTGAAAAATTCTCGCCTTTGTTTCCTTATTGAAAAAAATACATATTTGGACCTATTAAATTTATTCTTTTACAAGCCCAACTGATTTTCTCGAGGAAGCCCATTTATTCTTTTGAACCCTAATTTAACTTCATTATTTTCTGCAAACCAGCCCAATTAATTTCCTGATTTTGTCATGTGTTTGTTTGTCAAATCTGTTCCACAAAATCCGGAAGAAGAGAACAAATCGGTCTCTACTCCCCATTCCATGAAATCGGTTTCCCATGATCCCACTTATTTTATCAGTCATTTATTGGTCAACATATCCTTCTCCAAATTCCATCTCACACGTTGCATCAGCAATATCCCCATCCCCTGAAATTTCTCCAACAAACAAGTCAATTTGTTATACATATATCCCTCCCCACAACCTCAACGGTTAGCATCCGCCGTTCCAAAATTCTTATGCAGTTTTCTTCTCTTTCACAAAGGTAAATTCTCCTCAATCCCTTGAATAATGAAAAATCTCTATACTTTTGATTCCATAACACAAATTCTCGAAATCACAGTGTGAAGGAGAAATTAAGTGAGTTGTGATCTTTTTCAATACATCCTCTTCTGCAGGTTTTTGCTTCTTCCGGAAGGTATATCCACAATTTTATGAAAGTCTCTGCATTCAATCCTATGTCATGCTTTCACATAATCATAGTAGTTCACGAAATCGAAATTAGGCCCTTGGTGAATGTTTGGAAATTTTTTGACTGATTCGTTCTTGATAAAGTTGCAAACTTTAATATCATTAGAACTTGTTCTCTTGTTTTCTCTTTCAATCTTAGTTCTGCAAATTTTGTCGGCCCATTAATAACTGAAATCAAACAATTAAGAAATTGAATTAAAGATTAGAAGGGGAAGGGGACGTACCTGCTGTGTGACAAAGGCGTGGTGATAACGCCGAGAGAAATGGATTGAGGGAGAGCTTGGTGTTGAATGAATGATATGTCTTCAATTGTAGAAGAAAGGCAGAGGGAGAGAGAGATGTGAGATTTAGTGAGAGGCAGAGAGTGTTGAAAATTTGAGAAGTAGGGAGAGAGAGGGAGAGAGTTTTTGCTGTTGGAATTTTGAAGAAGACTATGGGGCTAGAGTATACTTTAATATTTCATCTTTCCTTTTTGCATGTGTTGATATGTATACATGTGGTGTGAAAGGAGTATATACGTGGTGGCTAAGGAGTATTAATGTTCAATTATTTTAATTGTTTTTTTTAAATTCATTTTGGGATGGATTGGGAGTATACGCATTAAACTCTTTTATTTAAGTTGCTTCTTTCGTATTTTTAGATTCGGTATGGGACTGGAAGTATTATGTTGTCTTCCCTTAATCAATAATGTTGTTGGGCCATAGTAGTTTTGAGCTACTTAGAATTAAATTGAGAAAAAGGTTTAGTTTTGGGCGACATTATTTAAATTCATGGGTGTCTCTTGTACGTAGGACTAATGGTGATGGGTGGGAGTATAATTTTTTTTTGTTGATGCTGTTTTGATTAATTGACGAGTCCGAGTTCTGAAATTTTGAGTTGACATTTGAACGAGTTTGAAATATGAGGTTATGCTAAGAAAAGAGAAAGGGATAAATTGAGCACACACTTAGGATGCATGCATTGATAAAATTATTTATATTGCAAAGTCTAATTTTGCATATCATGATATTTCGAAAAGGGTGAACTTGTACACGTTGTTGCGGTTGGAACAAGAAAGTGTTGAGGATTTAAGCATTTGAGGTGGGCTTTCTTTTTAAATAAGGACTATGTCCTAAGTATATTTATTTTTGCGAAATATGTTTGTCATGCCATATTTTTGTGTTGCTATGGGACCTATCTGAAGTGGCTTTTGTCATGTATGGTTAATCGAATTCGGGTCTGACTAGGGAGTGAGTCCCTACTCAGGCTAGTGTACACCCCGTAGATCATGCGCTATCTCTTTGAGTTGGCCGGTCTAGTGGCTTGGAATGTGGCCACATTCTTTGTCATGTATGTTCAGATATGGTATGATGATGTTGAGGTTGATGGCGATGATGATGTTGGTGAAATGTTTTTGTGACTCGGGCTCTTTCAAAGTTAAAACCCTGAGGTTACTCATTAATGACATGATAAATATTTTTTATTGAAAATGTTTTCGGCATGAGTCAACTGAGTGCATCAAGTACTCAGCCCTGCATGTGTTTTCCCTATGTGCAGGTTGAGCGGTGACGAGCGCGGTGGGTGTTGAGCATAAAAGTGAAGAATGTCTGTCAAATGTCTAGAATATGTTGTGTCTTCATACATAGCATTATTCTACTCTCGAAATGCTTCCGCTAAATATTGTTTCTTTCGAATTCGTGTATTGTTGAGATATTTCATTTGGAGTTGTTGATTGTTGAAATGGTACTCTGATTTTATTCGAGTTATTCCCATTTTTTTTCGAGCTATGGTCGAGTTGTGTTGATTTTCCCCTTTCTTCCCCGCTTCTTTAATCCTCCCCTAGTCGCAATCAACCGTGTTTTCTATCCTTAGAAAATGCGGGCGTGACACACTGGACCTAGCAGGGCTAACCGGCTCTCTAGCATATGGTACCTTCGTCGGGGGAGGGAGGGAGACTTCAATAGCTTTACCCCCAGAGGGCCTTTTCGTCTTCTTGACCAAGGAATGAGCTGCCTGTTTGCCCTTCCGTTTCCTTTCCGCCGCCATGCGGTGCTCCTCCCCATCACTCCGCTCCTCGCTAGGTCTAGGAGAGTTATCCTGCACGGTTTCCATGGGTGCTAGGCCCAACATTTCACCTTCAGTAGGTGGGACGAAATCATCTATCACGTTCACCAGGCTCCGTCAAGCCTGTCTCCTGGCTTGTCGTTCGTTCACCGGTGAATCCGTCCCTTCCGATACATCTGTCAAATCCACTATCAGATTCACCCTATCCTCAACGGATTCCCGTACTCCTTCAGTAACGGGAGCCTCTTCCTCCACAGACAACCCAGGGGTTCCCCTCTCGATATAAATAGGGGTTTCCCCCTCAGCAAGCTTCTTCTCAGAAATTAGGGCATCGCCGCCCGCCATCCCTTCCGGGGTTCTCCCCCCAGCAAATTCTTCAGAAATATCAGGGGTCGCCCCCTCCAACTCACCAACAGGGGTTTCCCCCTCAACAACACCAACATTAGCAGAAATAACAGGGGTTTCCCCCTCAACAGCACCAACCGCAGAGACAACAGGGGTTTCCCCCTCAACAGCACCAATATTAGCAGAAATAACAGGGGTTTTCCCCTCAACAGCATCAACCTCAGAGACAACAAGGGTTTCCCCCTCAACAACACCAACATCAGAGACAACAGGCGTTTCCCCCTCAACAAACGTCGTTTGCTCCATCTCCACAACCAGATCTGTCCCTTGTTTCTGCTCTCTGCCTACCGCGACTTCTTTTTCCAGTTCGCCAGTAAACGGGTCGGCTTCTGCATGTACGGTAGACGGTCGGGAAATCATATCCTCAGGAACTTGCGGCGGTGGTGGTGCGGTGGTTGTGATGGACGTCGACGCAGCAGGTGTGGCCTTCCCCATCATTGACGTGAACAGGGTGAAGGCTTTCATCGCCTCTTCCGGCCCGCCAAACTTCTGCATCAACTGTGCCATGAACGTCGCCGCGTTGGAATCGGCAGATCCGGTCGGGTTTCCTGCATTTAATGTGTTCTCCATGGCCTGAATCTGAAAATTTCGCAAAGAACTTGGAAGAAAATTTCTGGTTAGGTTTAGAAATTGGTGGACTTGCAAGGGAGAAAATTGGTGTTTTTAGTGAGAGAGAGAATTCAGTTGTAGGAAATAAAGAATAAGGAGGGAAAAGAGATATTTAGGTAGGAATGGGAAAGTTTGCAGCCATGATGTAAGCATCCGTACCCCTACCCATAAAGTGAATTTTGAATTTCGAAACCGTATCTCTTCCCTCCCAAACTAACATTTCTCTGCCCCATGGAAACGCTTCCCTCTCGCAATACCACACTTAGACAAAAACAACAAAAATGAAACAACAGGTTCCTAGGTTAAGGATTCAAAGGTGACAAAGCAATTTCCCTAAAGAAATCTGGCATTCCGAAAATATTTTTGGAAGATTAGAATTTTTTCTTTGTTTAGATTTTTTTCATTTAAAAAAAACGATTAAATTATTTACACATTCAATTTAGCACTCTCGGGATTCCCTGGTTCAGTGAATAGATAAAAATAAACATCCCAATTTACCTGACCCAGGAATTCATCGAGAGCACTGCTTGCCAAACTGACTAGGCGATAATGGAGAGTGCGCGTAGTGGCATTTCGTCCACTACACACAACTCAGAATTATCCCTAAATTATTTACACATTCAATTTTGCACTCTCGAGATTCCCTGGTTCAATGAATAGATAAAAATAAACATCCCAACTTACCTGACCCAGGAATTCATCGAGAGCACTGCTTGCCAAACTGACTAGGCGATAATGGAGAGTGCGCGTAGTGGCATTTCCTCCACTACACACAACTCAGAATTATCCCTAAAAACCTTCACCCAATGACCATTAACAAGAAAGGGAGTAGAGTTTGAGGTACTTCCCTGGATCTCCACAGCTCCGTTTGCTTGAAGGCCAACAACAGTGTATGGCCCTACCCATTTGGACTTTAGCTTCCCAGGCATCAGTTTGAGCCTAGATTGGAAAAGAAGAACTTTCTGACCAACGTGAAGTTCCTTGACCCGGAGGTTTTTGTCATGCCATAGCTTCGTCTTCTCTTTGTACCACATCGCAGACTCATAAGACTCAAGCCTTAATTCTTCCAGTTCTTGAAGCTGCAGTTTCCTCTCTTCTTCACACGCCGGAGGGTTCATGTTAATTTCCTTGACCGCCCAATATGTCCTGTGTTCCACACCTACAGGCAAATGGCACATCTTGCCAAACACTAGCCTGTAGGGTGACATCCCAATAGGCGTTTTATAGGCTGTCCTGTAGGCCCATAGTGCGTCGTCAAGACTCTTACTCCAGTCTTTCTTTGACGGATTCACCATCTTCTCTAGTATTGCCTTGATCTCTCTATTTGATATTTCTGCCTGCCCATTTGACTGGGGATGATAAGGTGTAGACAGTCTGTGGACTCCGTATTTTTTCATCAGAGCTTCAATTGTTCGGTTCCGGAAGTGAGTCCCTTGATCAGAAATAATAGCCCTAGGAACACCGTACCTGTTAAAAATGTTAGCTCTAAGAAATTTTGCCACCTCACCGGCTTTACACGAGGTGGTAGCCTTGGCCTCTATCCATTTCGACACATAATCTACCGCCACAAGGACATACGTGTTCCCATGCGAAGATGGAAATGGACCCATGAAGTCCATACCCCAAGCGTCGAAGATCTCACATTAGATCACCGGGACCTGCGGCATTTCATCCCTCTTAGAAATTCTCCCTGTCTGCTGGCATCTCTCACAGCTCTGACAAAACTCAAAAGCATCCTTATGCAACGTAGGACAGTAAAAACCGCTATCTAACACCTTCCTTGGTCCAAAGTGACCTCCACAAGCTAAGGCATGGCAATGATTCAGCACATCCCTCTGTTCCCATTCTGGAATACACCTCCTAATCACCTGGTCAGCTACCATTCTCCATAGATACGGGTCGTCCCAAAAATAGTACTTGGCTTCACTTTCAGTTTCATCTTCTGGGCCCGGGTGCTTTCTTGAGGACTGGGTACTTCTCCAGTGACCAAGTAGTTTGCTAGGTCTGCGAACCAAGGCTCGGCGTTCAGTTGACACTTCCCTATTTCAGAATCTCCTGGACCTGTTAACGCCATCACCATTTCCAATCTGCTGGGAAATGTTCCTATACAGTACAGATGCTCCTCCGGGAATGCATCAGGTATAGCTTCATCCGTCTCTCCTTGGAAAATCTTGCTCAAGTGATCAACCACTTTGTTTTCTGTCCCCTTTTTGTCTCGAACTTCCCAATAAATTCCTGCAAAAGTAACACCCAACGGATTAATCTTGGCTTGGATTCTTTCTTCGCCAACAAGTACTTGATAGCCGCGTGGTCAGTGAAGACTATCACCCTCGACCCCAGCAAGTACGAGCGAAACTTCTCAAACAAGTATACTACCGCCAGCATTTCCTTTTCTGTGGTGTCATAGTTCTTCTGGGCTTGATTGAGTGTTTTCGATGCATAAAAAATCACATAGCTTTTCCCATCGATTCTTTGACCTAGTACTGCCCCCACTGTGTAATCACTTGCGTCGCACATTATTTCAAACGGTAAACTCCAGTTTGGTGCTCTAATAATAGGGGCAAAGACTAGTTTATCCTTCAGTAGCTGAAAAGCTTCCTTGCACCTCTCATCGAAAATAAAATCAACTTCATTATGCAACAAATGAGTGAGTGGTTGGGCAATCCTCGCAAAATCCTTAATGAATCTTCTGTAGAAACCCGCATGCCCTAGGAATCCTCTAACTTCTTTCTGATTCGTAGGGTAAGGCAATTTTGAGATCACATCAATCTTTGCTTGGTCTACCTGTATACCCCTCTCTGAAACTACATGCCCTAGGACAATTCCTTCAGGGACCATAAAGTGGCATTTCTCAAAATTTAAAACCAAATGCTTTTCCTGGCACCTCTTCAATACTATATCCAAACTTGCTAGACAGGAGTCAATCTTCCAATAAATCCGAGAAGATACTCATCATACACTGTTGAAAAGTGCATGGCGCATTGCATAGACCGAACGACATTCTTCTATAAGCATACGTGCCAAAAGGACACGTAAATGTAGTCTTCTCTTGATCTTCAGGATCTACGTAGATCTGGAAGTATCCACTGTATCCGTCAAGGAAACAGAATTATTGCTTGCCTGCCAAACGCTCCAGCATTTGATCAATAAAAGGTAAGGGAAAATGATCTTTCCTCGTCGCTTCATTCAACTTTCTATAATCGATGCACATCCTCCACCCAGTAACTAGTCGAGTGGGCACCAGCTCGTTCTTGTCATTCTTGACCACCTGTATTCCTGACTTTTTAGGTACCATATGGACCGGACTAACCCATTCACTATCAGGTATGGAGTAAATGATTCCCAGCGAAAGCAACTTCAAAACTTCCTTCAAAACTTCCTCTCTCATGTTCGGATTTAGCTTGCGTTGTGGATCTCTACATGCCTTCGCACCTTCCTCTAGCCTAATGTGGTGCATGCAAAGATCAGGACTGATTCCTACCAGATCGGAGAGAGTCCATCCTATGGCTTTCTTGTTTCTTCTGATCACATTCAGCAATTCCTCCTCATGTTCCTTGGTCAAGTTGCTGTTGATGATATCGGGAAAAGTCTCATTCTCTTCTAGATAAGCATACTTGAGGCCTGGTGGGAGCACTTTCAGTTCTTTCTTCAGAGTGCTTGCCTCTTGGGGCAAGGGATTTTTCTCTGTTCCATCAGATATCATTTCTTTCCCTGACCTAGAAGATCCTTCCACGCTCGCCACGTGAGGTGTCTTCCTTGACTTAGCTACTCCTGGATTTGTGCAGAATTCCAAGATTGCTTTAGCTAGCTCCTCATCTGATAATTCACTTGTGTTCATTGCTTCACACCATCCAGCCACTTCTTTGTCGATAGAGTAACTCATCTCTGAATTTTTAATCTGTTCCTGCATCAATTATGTCTCAAGATATTGCTGGACTAAGGGGTTAATATCATCGATAGCATGCAAAGTTTCTACATCAAGAGGCTTCTTCATTGCTTCATCGATGCTAAAGGTATATTTTTCCCCATTGTAGTCAAGGCATATAGTTCCATCAAAAACATCAATTATGATCTTAGCGGTACGGAGAAAAGGTCTTCCTAAGAGCACACCGCTAGACTCAGCAGATTCATTATTACTCATTTTAATAACATGGAATTCGGCTGGATACAGAAAATCATGCACCTTGACGATAACATTTTCTAAGACTCCCTCCGGACAGATACACGACCTATCTGCCAATTGAATTACCACTTTTGTATCGACCATCCCTACTCCTACCAGCTTCTTGTAAATGGAAAGCGGTAAAACATTTATCGATGCCCCTAAATCACACATGGCATGCTAAATTCTGACATCACCGATTGAAATAGGCAAGGTAAACATACCTGGGTCAGTGCATTTTGATGGCATCCTTCGCTTCTGAATCACCGCTGATACATTTTCTCCAATCAGAATATTCCCGCTGGGCCTCGTCTTTCCAGCTATAAACTCCTTAATGAATTTGCTGAAGACCGACAACTTCAAGGCTTGTAGAAACGGTAAATTAATCTCCAACTTCTCGAAAATGTCCATGAAGTCTACCGGTTCTTCATTCTTTTTCTTAGCTTCCCATTGACTCGGGAATGGTTTCAGTAGTTTCCCTGCTCCGGTAGATCCTCCAGCTGAGGGCTCACCAGTTCCTTTTCTCACCTCCTCATTCTCTACTTCCGGCTTTGGATCTATGAAAAATGGCTCTGCTTCTTTAGGTAATGGCTTCTCCAAATCTCCTGCCCTAAGATCATCTGGTCTAACGGAACTGCTTCCCTTTAAGTTCCCAGGTCTAGGGGTTTGTCTCCTCATTCGTCCTCATCTCTGGACCTTCATACCCCTTTCTGGATCTTAAAGTGATCAGACTGATGTTAGGATCTATCTGGTGGCCTTACTGAGGCAGCGATCTTCCCTTCGTTCCCTCGCATCTCGCTCAAGGAAGTTGCTATCTGAGACAGATGCTTCGCCAACATATCCATTGCCGCCTTTTGCTCCTGCTGAGCATCCTGAAGCTTGTGGACTACGTCATTGTTCGATTGCAAGTTGTTCTGCATATGTTGTTGAGAACTGACAAGGCCATGCACCATTTCATCCAGATTCCTTGGTGTTTTTGAATTTGGCTGACTGGACCCTGGGCCTGCACTTGGATTCGAACCACTCGCTTGATTCTGGCGATGGTTTCCTTGACCTCCTGAACTATTATTGTACTAATTTCCTGGCCCTTGGTAGTTGGTTTGGAAATTCCTTTGGTGCGGTGGTACATAAGAGTTCCCTTGATGGTTTTGGTTATTGTTCCCCCAATTTGGATGATCTCCCTGGTTTCGATTATTCCAGTCGCCCTGCCCCTCTTGACTTCTTCCAGACCAGTTACCCTGCCTCTCGGGCTGAGGTGCAAACTGGATACTCTGTTGTGGTGCTGGCTGGCTCTGTTCATTGTCCGACCATCTAAAATTGGGATTGGTTCCTCCAGGGTGCGTCTCTTTGTCTCCCTGGATTCCAACTTCCATCGGGATTCTAATTTCCCATCGCATTAGCTTAGGCCTGGTACTCTCCTTCTTGAGGTCCATAATATTGCTGAAGTTGACTATCTCCTAGACCCGGGGATTTTTCCTTCGCTTGTGAGGTTGGTAGTTTGGTCTTCTCGATTGCGTTCAACAGTGCTTTCTCAAGCCTGTCGATCCTTGCCTCTACCTTCTCATCATCTTGCTCCCTCATCGCATTCACTGATCCTCTCTTCACAAAATTCCTTGGGTTATCGTATGCCTTCTTGGCATCTATCAATTTCCCCAGGATCTCTCTTGTCTCGCTTCCCTTCTTCCTTGTAAAATTTTCCCCACTCGAGGAGTTCATTAAATCCTTTGACTCAGGGTTTGCTCCTTCATAGAATAGATAACAGGTCTCTGCCTCTATCATCCTGTGATTTGGGCACGCATCCAAAAACCCTTTGAACCTCGACCAATATTGACTCAACGACTCGTCGTAGTCTTGCTTACACTCCACTATTTCTTTCTTAAGAGCATTTGTTTTGTTGGAAGGGAAAAAGTAATCAAGGAACTCCAGTTTGAAATCCCTCCATGTGTGGATAGAATCCGGGGGTAACCTTAATAACCATGTGTTGGCTTCCCCCTTCAAGGCAAAAGGAACCGCACGCAGGCGATAGTCCTCTTCTGTTGCATCATTTGGCCTCTTCTGAATGCTACATAATTTGCTGAATTCATTCAAGAACTCGTACGGGCACTCATTCCTACGTCCAGAGAATATGGGTAGGATACCGAGCACGTTCGTCTTGATCTCAATGGACCTCTGTCGCGGATTCATCACTATGGCTTAAGCTGGCTCTCATCTAGATGAGCAGTGAGCGAACCGATCTCTGGATCTGGATCGATTATGTTCGCCATGTCCCCTATTTCTTCCTCCTCTGTACTTGTTTCAGAAGACGATTTAGGATCCTCCCTTCCTGACGAGTTCCAATCCTCTTCACTTTTCAAACTAAATGGAAATGGATCTCCCGTAGATAATCCCGATCTGGTGGTGACCGTAGATGCTATGTCCTTGACCTGCCAAATAAACTGATCGTTCCTCCACTCAGATGAGTCACCACAGTGTCCAAACCGCGAGCCTCTGCTCATAAACTGAAAATTAAAGAAAAAAGAAAGAGAAATTTAAACTATGTACGCCAAAATCCTCTAAACACAATCACAAATTACGCCATCCATCCCCGGCAACGGCGCCATTTGAAACGGCCGCTCTGTCGTGTGAGTGTATGTGTAATAAACTTCTAGGAGCTACCAAATCCAATGAATCCACTAAACACTAGGTCTAGGAACTCAAGGTGACACGGAAGACTCTGTCTATGGACACACAAACTCTTGCGTTTCAAAGATCCCTCAACCCGTTATACTATAGATTAGTATAGAGAAGCAGGGGTCGATACCACTAAGATGGACGCGTAGGAAAACATCTAGAGATTTTGGTTTAGAAAGCGGCTGCTGCCACGCAAATATGGGTTGAGGTATAACTACGGCTAGACCTAGGCACAAAATCAAACACTAGACCTAGGAAACTGTAAACGTCATGCTAAGATCGAACATCCTTAGAACTACGTAATTTTAAACTAACTTCCTAGACCGAGCAAACAATTACCAACTATAGCTAACCTTAACGCAAATAAAAGTGGGGACCAACTTCCAGAAATATCAAGTACGGAAGAAAAGCTGCAACTAACAAACTAAGAATTTAACTAACAATGACATGTATAACTTCAACTGAATCAAACACGAAGATGAAGAAAACAGAGCACATACCGTGATTCAAACAAAATGTAAAAATTCGGACGACGGAAACTCGCAACCAACCGGAAATAAAACAGATCTACGTATACTAGACGGAATGAAATGAAAACACAAAAACTAGGCATAAATCCTGATCACTCTGTCGCGGATCTAAACGTCGGAAGCTTCATCCACTCCGGATCCAAGCAATCCGAACCCAACAACAACCAAACTCAACTCCATAACTTCTGATTCAACAAATCTATTCTGATCAACACCAGATCCCAACGAATCTACTCTAATAAACAACCAGCATGGAAACCAAACATCCAATTCAGTAATCAACAAGCTCAAAGTAAACGACATCCATAATCAAAACTCAACAGCAGCTCAAATATGGAAAATAAAGATTTCATAAACTACGAACGCTTCAAACGAGAACAGGGCCGAGCTTCAAGCAGCGAAGCTCGGTGAAATCAACAACAGTAACTAAAATAAAAGCAAGTAATTGTTTCTTCACCCTCTGCAAGGACGGTGTTACTCCACAATTTTTTTTGGAAATCAGAAAACAGCCGTGGACCCGAACGTGACCCCTTTCAAAACAAGAAAAATCCCTAAGTGTGCAGAAGTGTGTGAGCTAAGAACCAGAGGCCTCAGTGCCAAAAAAGAAGGTCCTCCCCGAGAATTGCATGCTCTCTTCCTTATATAGATGCGGTAGGATCTTCTAGAAACCTTCGCAGAAATCCCCATTCTGCCCTTCAGCTTCACGATCCCTCCGTCTAGTCATTTTCCTCCGAATTTGCTCACTTATTCGCCGCAATTGCATGGTCCTTGTAATTCACCTTCTTTGTTCCTCGACCTGGCGAATTCTTCTGCACACGTGGCTTAAGACATGTGTTAGACCCTATAATTGTATGAATTCAACTCCTAGACCTATACATGAAATTAGCCTTATCACCCATCTAGATGGTGAGCCAGCCCAGGCTATAGTCAAGAATCAGCGTCAGAGGGCCATCTAAATTAAGTCAAATGTGCTAGGCATTCTACCGACATTCTCCGGGCGTACGAACGAGTGTCCATACGAGTTCCTGAATGAGTTTAGGAAGCTGTGCAGTATTCAGAAAAGGCCCAATGATGCAACGGAGGAAGACTATCGCCTACGCACAATTCCATTCGCCTTGAGGGAGAGGCCAACACATGGTTGCGGAGGATGCCTCAGGACTCCTCCGTACGTGGAGAGATTTCAAGTTGGAGTTTCAAGATTATTTTTTCCCTTCAAACAAGACAAACGCCATCAAGAAGGAAATCGTGAAGTGTAAGTAGGAGTACGATGAATCTCTGAGTCAATATTGGTCGCGGTTCAAGGGATTGTTAGATGCTTGCCCGAATCATAGAATGATCGAGGCAGAAATTTACTATCTGTTTTATGAAGGGGCAACCCCTGAACAAAGGATCTGATGAATTCCTCGAGCGGGGGAAATTTTACAAAGAACAAGGGAAGTGAAGCGAGAGAGACTTTGGGGAGGTTGATAGAGGCCAAGAAGGCGTATGACAACCCGAGAAACATTGTGAGGAGAGGGTCAGCAAATGCACTGAAGGAGCAAGGTGACGAAAGGGTCGAGGCGAGAATAGATAGGCTTGAGAAAGCACTCTTGAGTGCAATTGAGAAGACCAAACCACCAGCCTCACAAGAGAAAGAGAAGACTCTAGGCCTGGGAGAAGCTCCACCCCAGCTATATTATGGCGCTCAAGAAGGAGATTACCAAGCCCAGGTGAATTCGATGGGGAGTTGGAATCAGGGGAAACAAAAGGAGGCACCATGGAGAACCCATCCTAATTTTAGATGGTCTGACAATGACCCGACCCAGCCACCTCCACAACAGAACACCCAGTTTACACACCAACCAGAAAGGCAGACTAACTAGTCTGGGAGAAATCAGGAGGGGCAGAACAACTGGAGCAACCAGAACTAGGGCGATCATTCTAATTGGTGGAACAGGAATTAAAACCACCAAGGGAGCTCTTATGTGCCGTCACACCAGAGGAACTATCTAGGAAATTATCAGAATTCCCAACCCAATTACCAGGGGAACCAAGGGCCAGGAAATCAGTACAACAACAGTTCAGGAGTTCAGGGAAACTTCCGCCAGAACCAATGGAGTGGACCGAACTAAGGTTCAGGACTAAATTCAGGCCAACCCAACTCCAAACCACCAAGGACTCTTGATGATATTGTCACGACCACCCATACAAGGGGTACTATAAACAAGGAGATCGTGACCACGGGATAGCAATAAAGACAACATTTAAGGACGACAGTTCATAAGAAAGGCTCAAATAGCTTAAAGAATAATATTTTAGTTCATTAAAAGCTAAACAACGAGTTTTTAGCTTAAAGAAACTTAATGTCATAAATTCATTATCAATTAGTGCAAAGACTTATAGCAAACGATTTTTCAAAATCCAATTAACCTCCAAAAGAACAATTGTTTTACTTTACGAAAACCCATTTTGGAGTAACGAAGTAAACAGCGGATTAAAGTCTAAAAGGATTTGACATGCCAAGAATAGTACGAAGTAAAGAACTCTTGGGGCATAGATAAAAAAAAAGTATAGCAGAGGAAATAAGGTTTCAAAGAGAGTCAAGGATGACGCCTATGTATGAAGACACAACACATCCAAAAATTCCCTAGGCCAACTCAACATCCACCGCAACATCCCTCTCAACCTGCACATAGGGAAAACACATGCAGGGCTGAGTACTTGTTGTACTCAATGGGCTCATGCCGAAAACATTTTATATATAGTTATGCCATCCATACCAGTGATCTCGAGTTTTACATGTAGTTAAGAAATATCACGAGAACACAAAAATATTTCATAGACTGGCCAGTCAAATAATCTCCCCACTTTCTCAACAATCCATCAATCACAATCATCATTCCATGTGCGACGAAAGTGTGGCCACACTATTCGCCCAAGAGACCGGCCGACTAGCAAGGGCGACTCATGATCCCACCAGGGTACCCAGCCTGATAGGGTTTGCGGCCATACTCTGACCCGAATTCATTTCACAACACAACCATATAGCCTAACGGAACAAGCTCGGACGAACTAGGTATTAGGCAACAATCTCATAAACAAAACATCATGGCATGACATAACAAGTTAAACCACATTTATAACACCACATCATATTTTCGGAAAATAAAAGATTTGTAAAAGAAAGCCCACCTCGTTTGATTAAACAAATCAATATCCAACTTAAGGCAACCCTCGTTCCTTATGCTCACGTACACACAATCCCCTTGCCAACACCACAACACAATCAGCCTTCCATCAATACAAATTATCATGCATGTCCTATCGTTCCTTTCATCGTTCTCTTAAATTACCCACCCCAACGTTCATCAACATAAGGAAAAACATGCCACAATATTTCTCAACTTATCACACATAATCACGTCATAAGATACATTCCTTGATCATACATGCATCATATAATTCACCCAAACTTGGCAACAAGTATTATTTTGACATAACAGAAATCTGGCAGAACTGCACAGTCGTTTTGTAAAAATCAGCAAAATTCCATCCGACCTCATATGAAGCTAAATATTTGTAACTATATAGTAGACATATTCAAGCATGTCCAGTTAAAATTTCAGACCGAAATCATATCATTTGGTCAGTCAACACAACAATGCAATCCTCTGGTCGGAACATAAAAATTCTGGCAGTACTGCGCGGTTCGATTGAAAAATTTACCAAAACATCATCCGATGTTCAATGAGGCTGAAATTTTCACAACACACAGAAGACTCTTCAAATTTAATCCAGTCAAAAATTCATTTCAAGATAAGGCCATTTCATCGGTCAAATCAAAAACGAAACTCTCTGGGCGAGAATACAAGTTTTTGGAAGAATTGCGCAGTCAACTTCAAAAACTTATTAAAAATTCATTTTTGGTCAAAAGGGGCTAAAATTCACACACAACACAGAAAACACCTCAAAAATTACTCAGTTAAATATTCATGTCAAAATATGAGCGTTTAGCTGGTCAAACACATGTCGGAATCCACTGTCCAAACGCCACAATTTGCAGGCGTCACAATTTCGAAATTAGGGTTTATTCCTCATTCATCCAAACACAATTATTCATGCTTCCAACACACAATCATGCTTCAAAAAGTTCTCGCAATCATGTTCTCATATATTCACACATCATTCACCAATGAATCATCCAAACTTCACACATATTCATTCAAAATAGCACATCCACAAATTTACTCACATAAACATAAATTCCCACCGATTAATTTTGCGATCTTTGATTCCTACACTCACTATATGCATGAGGGATTCAATAACAACGATTCAATGGAAATGATGAGGAAAATATTTTAAATTATACCTTTTTGAATCAAAATCAAACGGTAGAAACAAGGATTGATGCGATTCCTCGGAAACTCTTGAAATTCCAACTCCAATGGATGCAAGAACAGGGATTGAAGGAGAGTATTTGGGGAGAATGTAGAGAGGGTGGATGAGGCGTGTGAGAGTGAGGGAGAGAGAGGTGGACGGTTGGGAGGGGAAAAATTATGGGGGCTAGGGTTAGGTTTAGGTGATTTTATAGTAGGTTTAATCCCCAACTAAATTAATTTATTAATTAATTGTGAGGAATAAAATAGAGGTCAATAAATAAAATCCCACAATTAAAAGAAGGGAATTTTCGAAAATTGGCTATTAAATTAACAAGGAATTTATTTGGTATTTACTTGGAGAGAAATATATTCACAACTTAGGAATTAAAACAATGAATATTTCATAAACAAGGGAACAAAATAAATTAAATCTTCAAGTAGGAAATAAAAGGGGGAGAGCAAAAATTTAATGGGTGCACAAGGAAAATTATTTAAATTCTCAATTAAATAAGAATATGATTTAAATTTGGTAATTATTTTATAGGAAAAGACTCCCATAAAATAGGTAATAATTAAATAAATTTCCACAAGGAAATTTGAAGCATAAGGGCCGTGTGATATGGAGAGCACAATACAAGGAAAATATTCACATCCCCAATTAATTTGACTTAGGTATTAATTTGGTATTTATTTGAATAAAAGCAATTCCACAAAGCAGGGAAACAAGTATTATTTCCTTCTTAATCAAAGGGACCGAAAATTTGGGTATTATTCCCACAAGGGAATAATTCGAATATTAATCAAATTATGGTCAGGAAACAAAATGTGACAAGATTTAATTGGATTAAAAAAATGAAGGGAATCAACAAGGTACCAGTTAAATCAAAGAAATAATCCACCCTCCTAATTAAATTAGGGGATTTTTTGAAATCCCTCAAGAATAGGCTAGGGTTTGAAATTCATGTAGTACAAGTTTGGAATAGTTTGTTTTGGATTTAATTTGGATAAATATCCCAAAATAATTAATTAAATCCAAGAAAAAGAATATAGTTTCCAATAATTGGAGGGGCCGAAAATAGCCACTTTATTTGGCTAGAACAAAATTCATGGTCTTATTTAAATTAATTTCCCACATTGAAAAATATAAATAACACTTCATTCCAAATCACCCATGACAAATTATTCCACATAGCCAACTCAATCACGTAGCAACAATTAAATTTCATAATGAAATTCCAAATCGACATATTAAAATAAAAGTCACAAAATTTTTTTTTGGGATGTTACATCCTTCCCCTCTTAGCATAAATTTCGTCCCGAAATTTGATCGTCTCTCATAAACAACTCGGGGTACTTTTCTTTCATTCTATTCTCTAATTCCCACGTGGCTTCCTTGGAGCCATGGTGTTTCTACAACACCTTCACGGATGCTATCGACTTGTTTCGCAACTCTTGCACCTTCCGATCTAAGATTGCCTCGGGCCTCTCCTCGTAGCTCATGTCGGAGTCAGGATCACTTCCTTTTGATGAATCACATGCTTGGGGTCGAACACGTACTTGCGCAACTGCGACATATGGAACACGTTGTGCACATTCCCAAAACTGGGAGGTAACGCCAAATGGTACGCTACAGGACCTACTTCATCGATGATCTCGTATGACCCTACAAAACGAGGTTTCAGCTTGCCCTTCACTCCAAACCTCAGAACTCCTTTAGTCGGGGATACTTTCATGAATACTTTGTCACCAACATCGAATTTGATATCCTTACGGCGCACGTCAGCATACGACTTCTGCCTATCTTGAGCTTCTTTGATCCTTGTACGGATTTGATGCACAATTTCGGTCATTTCCATTATGGCGTCGAGTCCTAACATATTCCTCTCGCCAACTTCATCCCAATAGAGTGGGGATTGACACTTCCTTCCATACAATACTTCATACGGAGCCTTATCGATCGTCGCTTGATAGCTATTATTGTAGGCGAATTCAACCAACGGTAGAACAGTTTCCCAACTTTCCCCTCGATCATCTAGGACAACGACTCGCAGCATATTCTCAAGCGTTTGAATCGTCCTCTCTGACTGCCCGTCCGAGGTGATAAGCAGTGCTGAAGTTCAATTGTGTGCCCAATTCCCGTTGCAAACTCATCCAAAACTTTGATGTGAACTTCGTATCGCGGTCGGACACAGTGGTCTTTGGCACCCCATGCAAACGTACAATCTCACTCACGTAGAGCTTAGCTAACTTGTCTGCTCCATAAGTGATTCTAATTGGTAAAAAGTGTGCGCTTTTAGTCAGTCGATCGATGATCACCCAAATCGCAGTGTTGCCCTTTTGGTGACATTGGCAAACCCGTAACAAAATCCATGGCTAGATGCTCCCACTTCCATTCGGGAATTTCAAGCGGTTGCAAATTCCCATATGGCCGTTGGTGTAAGGCCTTCACTTGTTGACATGCTAGACATCGTTCCACATACGATGCTACGTCCCCTTTCATTCCATTCCACCAAAAACGCTGTTTCAAGTCTCGATACATCTTTGTGCTTCCGGGGTGAGCAGTGTAAGGCGTGTCGTGTGTTTCATTCAAAATCTCATCTTTTAGCGCCTCATCACTCGGCACAC
This sequence comes from Salvia splendens, assembly GCF_004379255.2. Classification (NCBI taxonomy): domain Eukaryota; kingdom Viridiplantae; phylum Streptophyta; class Magnoliopsida; order Lamiales; family Lamiaceae; genus Salvia; species Salvia splendens. The sequence goes on from NC_056038.1 coordinate 18,733,207, forward strand.
ACAATCGTCCATCGAATATGAAAGCATTGTCCGCCTCCTCACGATAATGATCAAGTTTCTCGGCTCTCACCTTCACATGTAATTCTTCCAACTTGTCATCACGTCTTTGGGCTTTTATGAGCTTGGTTCTCAAGTCTGGCTCAATTGCTAGCGTTGCTATTCTTCCTCCTACTGTCTCGGGTGCTTTCACTATCTCCAATTGCATTCTGTCGAAATCACGAATCAACGCTTCCTCTTGCATTAGGAAAGAAGCCAATTGAAGGTTGGTTCTTCCTACTCAAAGCATCGGCTACTACGTTCGCCTTGCCCGGATGGAAGTGAATACCGCAATCATAATCCTTCACGATCTCTAGCCAACGTCTTTGTCGCATATTTAGCTCCTTCTGCTCGAAGAAGTACTTGAGACTCTTGTGATCCGTATATATCTCGCATCTCACTCCATAGAGATGATGTCTCCAAATTTTCAGTGTGTGCACTACTCCTGCTAGCTCCAAATCATGGGTCGGAAAATTCAGCTCGTTTGGTCTCAATTGCCGGGAAGCATATGCTATCACTTTCCCATCTTGCATTAACAAGCATTCAAGTCTTACTTTTGATGCATCAGTATAGACGGCGAAGTCCTTGTCGGCTGTCGGCACCGTTGGAACAGGTGTTGTGGTCAACTTTTCTTTCAACAGTTGGAAACTCGCCTCGCATTCTGGCGTTCAAACCACCTTGATTCCTTTCTTTAACAGTTGTGTCATCGGTCTCACTATGTTAGAGAATCCCTCGATGAAACGTCTGTAGTATACTGCCAATCCTAAGAAACTGTGAATTTCACTCGGCGTTTTCGGCGACTTCCAATTTTTGCACAACCTCGACCTTCACTGGGTCCTCTTGAATTCCATTAGCCATCACGATAGGACCAAGAAAGTTCACTCGAGTCAACCAAAACTCACTCTTACTGAACTTGGCATAAAGCTTCTCTTTTCGTAACGTTTCCATCCATGCTCCTCCTCGTTCTTCGAGTATACCAACACATAATCAATGAAGACTAACACAAACTTATCGAGATACTTGTGGAAAACTCGGTTCATCAAGTCCATCAAAACTACCGGGGCGTTAGTAAGTCCAAATGGCATCACAATGAATTCATAATGGCCATAACGAGTGCGAAAAGCAGTCTTAGGCACATCCTCTCATCGGACCTTTAATTGCCATTTTCGAAAATACGCCCGCTCCTCGAAGTTGGTCAAACAAGTTGTCGATTCTTGGCAGTGGGTACTTATTCTTCAAGATCAACTTGTTGAGCTCACGATAGTCGATGCACATCCTCATCGTTCCATCCTTTTTCTTTACGAACAACACATGCGCTCCCCATTGTGATACACTAGGTCGGATAAATCCCAAATCTAGAAGTTCTTGCAACTGAATCTTCGATTCAGCCAACTCTTTAGGGGTCATTTGGTATGTGGTGCTTTCGATACTGGCGCAGATCCAGGTTCTAAGTCAAAGCTAAACTCCACTTGTTTGTCGGGCGGCGGTCCAGGCAAAGTTTCAGGGAACACGTCGGGAAAGTATCGTACTACTGCCACGTCTTCCACCTTCAAGTCTTTCTTCTCCTTTCCATTCAAGTACAAAAGATACGCCGGACGCCCTTTTCTGATCATCGTGGTTGCTTGTAAAACAGAGATTATGGAGGTTCATCGGTTCATGGAAAACCCATACAAGATGGTCGGCACTTTGCCAGGGGCTTGAAAAGAAATCTGTCTCTCTTTACAGTGAATCGTTGCGTAGTTCTCGATAAGCAAATCCATTCCCAAAATTATGTCTACGTTTTCCAAAGGTATAACGTGCAAAAGTTGGGCCACTACTCCTAATTCTCCTAACGCAAACTCTATGTTCGAGCAAGTTTGCACAATATCAATTAATCCTCCAATAGGTGACGACAACCTCAAACCCAAGTCAAGTTTAGCAGTAACGAGCTCTAAGGCATTCACACATGACATCGAAATAAAAGAATGTGAAACACCCGTATCAAACACACGATAATAGGTAGTTGTTGCAGCTTTTCCATACCTGCCAAATTATCCTTGCCCTTGTTGGCCTGCTGCTCTTGCACTTGATTTTCTTTCAGTGCATATGCCCTTGCTTGTTGTGGGGCCACTTGTCGGATCGGTTGTGGCTGTTGCGGTGGCCTCTGTCCTTGCCCATTCTTCGCTCCACCTTTGTTGTTATTTGGGCACTCTCGAGACATGTGCCCATTTCCACCGCAAGCATAACACCGAATGCCTCCAACTCTGCACTCCCCAACATGATACTTGGAGCACCGATTACAGTAGGGTGTTCTCTGTGGGTTTCCCCTCTGATTTGGCACAACTTGGTGACCATGGTTCTGCGGGTGCCGAAAAGTGGAAAAACGCCTCTTGTTGTCAAATGGAGCTCGGTTTTCTTCCCACTTCCTCTTGTCTCTATTGTTCAATGGGAGTGCGGGCGATGTAGGATTTATTGCCCTCTCGTTCTGGGGTAGTGCTTTTTCCACATCTAAGGCGCAGCCCAACACCTCGGAATAAAGAATTCCCCTGCGGCTGGCCATAGCTGTCCTTATCTCGGGTCTAAGGCCAGAACGAAACTTCGCCGCCATCTTCTCGTCTGTGTCCACCAATTCTGGCGCATAACGGGTCACCTCACGTAGGGCGCGGTCGTACTCCGTGATCGTCATGTTTCCTTATTTTAAGGTGTAGAACTCTACTACTTTCGATCGCTGATAACTCATGGGAACATACTTGTTGTACACTTCCTCCTTAAACACTTCCTAAGTAAGCGCCTCACGGCGAGCGGGGTCCATGGTTCTCCTCTTAGGTTCCCACCAAAAATCAGCGGGCCCTGTCAGTTGATAAGTCACGCATGCCAGACGTTCCCTATCAGTGCATCCCATAAAGTCAAAGATACACTCAAGGTCGCGTACCCATGCCTCCGTCTTCAGGGGCTCTCCCAACCCATTAAACTTGGGTGGGTTCTCTTTTCGAAAGGCCTTGATGTATTCCCTTTCGTTTGGTTGGGGTAGAGGTGGTGGTGGAGGCGGGGGTAGATTCCCGACACTTCCCTCTGCCTGTTCCCCCACATTATTCTCCACTCGTGGACCACGTCTACGTCTTGGTGGCATATTGATCTAAAACACAAGTTAGCATCGTCGTGAGTAATCGTTGTTATCAAAACACCACTTCTTTGAATTTATGCACATGTACGAACGATAAAACACAAGTACGTACAGTAAAACAAATGCAAAAGGTACTACTTCCATCGTCATAACAACTTAAGAAAAAAAAACAACATTCATCTATCTATCAATATACTCTTCATCTTCTGGGTCCTCTTCGAGCCAACGGAAGTCCTCATCATCATCCATAATGTCGTCTACATAATCATCCTCGAAGCCCGGAATCATCCCTACTTGTGCCATGGCTTCACCTTCCGTCGCGGTCTTAATCTCGATCATGGGTTTTTCTTTCCAAACTATCTCGTCTTTCTCATCTTCCGCCGACGGTGGTTGCTCAAAACGAGAGTCGATCAGAGCACACTGTAAGGCTCTCAGAAAACCTTTCATGTCTCCATCCATCCCATTACTTCGTGGTTTGTACCACATAAACCGACTGGCCGTTGCTTCCATCCAAGAGTTCCAACTCTCGGGCATCAACTCGACTAGCCTCCTTATGCCACTATAGGACGTCGCATGGTACCCGCAGACTTTTCTCCACAGGGTTTCGAAATGGGCGACGACCTCTCTTAAGGCTTTTCCTTCTTCTTTCTCGTAGTGGCGGTAATCGTATATTGCTTGTCGCGTTCTGGCACTAAATTGATTGCTCTTAAGCGCGGTTTGTTTCGTTCGTACCATCTACGGAAAATAAAAGTTTCTTTTTAAAACACGTTTTTTACCATTGTTTGCTTGTGATGATTCCTAAGTTCATCACGTAGTTTGAAGTTTAATATTATCTTACGGCTTCATATCTTCACATGCTATCTTCGTAGTATTTTCGCACATGATACACATCTAACATCGCGAAGTTCATGCTCATGTCTTATCACTTTCGCCCATTTGGCATGTACTTAGGTCATTATACAAATCTTGTTCATGTCACAAGTAATCATACCATATCAATATCATGTTCGTACATACACCACGTGCTTAAATCATCTTGTCAATTCATGCTCATATTCCACATATTCACACTATCACAATATTGTTTCCACATAATACACGTGTTTAGATTATCATGCTAATCATGCTCACATTCAACTTCTTTATGTCATTACATCATTTATTCACGAATTTCAACATGAAAATAACATCACATCATCACGTAATTATATGCTCATGCATCCTTTTGCCAAAAACATCCTCATCATATCATCAATTTTATACATCGTTCTCATATTTCATCCACAACTTAGAACATACCTCACTTTCCTTGGTTGAGCGTGATGCTTTGGATGTTGAGCCTTCGTGACACTTCTAGTCAATAAGGGTTCACTAATCTAGACTTATGGTAAAAGAAGAATCTCGGACCAGAGCGAAAGAACGAAGCTCTGATACCACTCTGTCACGACCGCCTATACTAAGGGTACTATAAACGAGGAGATCGCGACCACGGGATAGCAATAAAGACAACATTTAAGGACGACAGTTCATAAGAAAAGCTCAAATAGCTTAAAAGAATAATATTTTAGTTCATTAAAAGTTAAACAACGAGTTTTTAGCTTAAAGAAACTTAATGTCATAAATTCATTATCAATTAGTGCAAAGACTTATAGCAAACAATTATTCAAAGGAAGCGGCGGGGAAAAAGAAATATTAAAATCCAATTAACCTCCAAAAGAACAATTGTTTTACTTTACGAAAACCCATTTTAGAGTAACGAAGTAAACAACGGATTAACTTCTAAAAGGATTTGACATGCCAAAAATAATACGAAGTAAAGAACTCTTGGGGAATAGATAAAAAAAAGTATAGCAGCGGAAATAAGGTTTCAAAGAGAGTCAAGGATGACGCCTATGTATGAAGACACAACGCATCCAAAAATTCCCTAGGCCGACTCAACATCCACCGCAACATCCCGCTCAACCTGCACATAGGGAAAACACATGCAGGGCTGAGTACTTGTTATACTCAATGGGCTCATGCCGAAAACATTTTATATATAGTTATGCCATCCATACCAGTGATCTCGAGTTTTACATGTAGTTAAGAAATATCACGAGAACACAAAAATATTTCATTAACTAGTCAGTCAAATAATCTCCCCACTTTCTCAACAATCCATCAATCACAATCATCATTGCATGTGCGACGAAAGTGTGGCCACACTATTCTCCCACGAGACCGGCCGACTAGCAAGGACGACTCACGATCCCACCAGTGTACACAGCCTGATAGGGTTTGCGGCCATACTCAGACCCGAATTCGTTTCACAACACAGTCATATAACCTAACGGAGCAAGCTCGAACGAACTAGGCATCATACAACAATCTCATAAACAAAACATCATGGCATGACATAACAAGTTAAACCACCCATATAACACCACATCATATTTTCAGAAAATAAAAGATTTGTAAAAGAAAGCCCACCTCGTTTGATTAAACAAATCAATATCCAACTTAAGGCAACCCTCGTTCCTTGTGCTCATGTACACACAATCCCCTTGCCAACACCATAACACAATCAGCCTTCCATCAATACAAATTATCATGCTTGTCCTATCGTTCCTTTCATCGTTCTCTTAAATTACCCACCCCAACGTTCATCAACATAAGGAAAAACATGCCATAATATTTCTCAACTTATCCCATATAATCACGTCATAAGATACATTCCTTGATCATACATGCATCATATAATTCACCCAAACTTGACAACAAGTATTATTTTGACATAACAGAAATCTGGCAGAACTGCGCAGTCGTTTTGTAAAATTCACCAAAACTCTATCGGACCTCATATGAAGCTAACTTTTGGTCACTACACAGTAGACACATTCAAGCACGTCCAGTTAAAATTTCACACCGAAATCATATCATTTGGTCAGTCAAAACAACAATGCAACCCTCTGGTTGGAACATAAAAATTCTGGCAGTACTGCGTGGTTCGATTGAAAAATTTACCAAAACTTCATCCGATGTTCAATGAGGCTGAAATTTTCACAAAACACAGAAGACTCTTCAAATTTCATCCAGTCAAAAATTCATATCAAGATAAGGCCATTTGGTCTCTCAAATCAAAAACGAAACTCTCTGGGCGAGAATACAAGTTTCTGGCAGAATTGCGCAGTCAACTTCAAACATTTATTAAATATTCATCTTTCGTCAAAAGGGGCTAAAATTCACACAAAACACAGAAAACACCTCAAAAATTACTCAGTTAAATATTCGTGTCAAAATATGAGCGTTTGGCTGGTCAAACACACGTCGGAATCCACTGTCCAAAAGCCACAATTTTCAGGCTTCACAATTTCTCATTCATCCAAACACAATTATTCATGCTTCCAACACACAATCATGCTTCAAAAAGTTCTCGCAATCATGTTCTCATATATTCACACATCATTCACCAATGAATCATCCAAACTTCACACATATTCATTCAAAATCGCACATCCACAAATTTTCTCACACAAACATAAATTCCCACCGATTAATTTTGCGATCTATGATTCCTACACTCACTATATGCATAAGGGATTCAAGAACAACGATTCAATGGAAAGGATGAGGAAAAGATTTTAAATTATACCTTCTTGAATCAAAATCAAACGGTAGAAACAAGGATTGATGCGATTCCTCGGAAACTCTTGAAATTCTAACTCCAATGGATGCAAGAACAAGGATTGAAGGAGAGTTTTTGGAGAGAATGTAGAGAGAGAGGAGGAGGCGTGTAAGAGTGAGGGAGAGAGAGGTGGACGGTTGGGAGGGGAAAAAATATGGGGGCTAGGGTTTAGGTGATTTTATAGTAGGTTTAATCCCCAACTAAATTAATTTATTAATTAATTATGGAGAAATAAAATAGAGGCCAATAAATAAAATCCCACAATTAAAAGAAAGGAATTTTCGAAAATTGTCTATTAAATTAACAAGTAATTTATTTGGTATTTACTTGGTGAGAAATATATTCACAACTTAGGAATTAAACAATGAATATTTCATAAACAATGGAACAAAATAAATTAAATCTCCAAGTAGGAAATAAAAGGGGGAGAGCGAAAATTTAATGGGTGCACAAGGAAAATTATTTAAATCCTCAATTAAATAAGAATAGGATTTAAATTTGGTAATTTCTTTATAGGAAAAGACTCTCATAAAATAGGTAACAATTAAATAATTTTCCACAAGGAAATTTGAAGCATAAGGGCCGTGTGATATGGAGAGCACAATACAAGGAAAATATTCACATCCCCAATTAATTTGACTTAGGTATTAATTTGGTATTTATTTGAATAGAAGGAATCTACAAAGCAAGGAAACAAGTATTATTTCCTTCTTAATCAAAGGGGCCGAAAATTTGGGTATTATTCCCACAAGGGAATAATTTGAATATTAATCAAATTATGGTGAGGAAACAAAATGTGACAAGATTTAATTGGATTAAAAAAAATGAAGGGAATCTACAAGGTACCAGTTAAATCAAAGAAATAATCCATCCTCCTAATTAAATTAGGTGATTTTTCGAAATCCCTCAAGAATAGGCTAGGGTTCGAAATTCATGTAGTACAAGTTTGGAATAGTTTGTTTTGGATTTAATTTGGATAAATATCCCAAAACATTTAATTAAATTCAAGAAAAAGAATATATTTTCCAATAATTGGAGGGGCCAAAAATAGCCACTTTATTTGGCTAGAACAAAATGCATGCTCTTATTTAAATTAATTTCCCACATTGAAAAATATAAATAACACTTCATTCCAAATCACCCATGACAATTTATTCCACCTAGCCAACTCAATCACGTAGCAACAATTAAATTTTATAGTGAAATTCCAAATCGACATATTAAAACAAAAGTCGCAAATTTTTTTTTTTGGGATGTTACAGATATGGTGCCTGATCTAGTCAGTTCTGAACAGCATATGGAGCAGAAGGCAGCAATGGACATGATGGCGAGGCAATTGTCTCAGATAGCAACTTCCTTGCACAAGATGCGAGGAAATGAAGGAAAGATTCCTGCCTCAGTCAAGCCACCAGACAGAGCTAACATCAGTCAATTCACTTTATGATCTGGGCGTGGTTATGAAGGTCCAGTGATAAGGAAGAATGAAGGAACACTTCCCGCGGAAGGCAAGGAGGAGAAGAACTCAGTTCCTGAACCTAGGAATTCGAAGATAGGGAGTACCGTAAGAGGAGATGACATTCGAGAAGGTGATCTGGGGAGACCGCTACCTAGTATAGCTGAATCGTTTTTCCTAGACCCAGAGCCAGATGTGGAGAATGAAATAGTGAGGAAGGAGACGGGCGAGCTTCCAGCTGGAGGCCCTACAAGTGCAGGGAAACAATTGATACCATTTCAGCACCGAGGAGAGACTAAGAAGAAGAAGGATGAAGCGTTGGATTTAATGGATATCTTTGGAAAGTTGGAAATCAACCTACCATTCTTACAGGCTTTGAGACTGCATGTCTTCAGTAAATTTATCAAGGAGTTCATAGCTGGAAAGACAAGACCCAATGGGAAGATCCTGATCGGAGAAAACGTGTCAGCAGTGATTCAGAAACGAAGGATGCCCTCGAAACGCACCACGTATGTTCACCCTACCCATTTCCATCGGTGATGTCAGAATTGAGCATGCTATGTGTGACTTAGGGGCGTCAATAAATGTTTTACCGCTTTCCATATACCAAAAGTTGGTAGGAATAGGAATGGTGGACAGAAAAGTGGTAATCCAATTGGCAGATAGGTCGTGCATTTGTCCAGAGGGAGTTTTAGAAAACGTTATAGTCAAAGTGCATGATTTTCTGTATCCGGCCGATTTCCATGTTATTAAAATGAGTGATAATGAATCTTCTGAGTCTAGCGACGTGCTTCTAGGTAGACCTTTTCTGCGTACCGCTAAGACCATTATCGATGTCTTTGATGGAACCATATGCCTGGACTATAATGGGAAAAAATATACATTTAGCATAGATGAAGCAATGAATAAACCATTAGATGTTGAGAATTTGCATGCTGTCGATGTTATTAATCCCCTGGTCCAGGAATATCTTGCGACTGAGTTGATGCAGGAGCAAATTGATAATTCGGAGTTAAGTCACTCTATTGACAGAGAGGTAGTTGGTTGGTGTGAGACAATGCACACAAAGGAATTAACGAATGAGGAACTAGCCGAAACTATTTCGGAGTTTTGTAAAAATCCAGAGTCAGCCAGGTCAAGGGGATTAGCCCATGTGGCTAGTGTGGAAAATTCTTCGGGGTCTGAAAAGGGAATGACAACTGATGCGACAGAAACAAATCCCTTGCCCCAGGAATCAAGTACCCCCAAGAAGGAACTGAAAACGCTCCTACCTGGCCTCAAGTGTGCCTATCTGGAAGAAAATGAGACTTTCCCAGTAATCGTCAACAGCAACTTGACCAAGGAATAGGAAAAGGAATTACTGGAGGTAATCAGAAGGAACAAGAAGGCAATAGGATGGACTCTCTCAGACCTAGTAGGGATCAGTCCTGATCTTTGCATGCACCACATCAGGTTGGAAGAAGATGCAAAGGCCTATAGGGACCCGCAACGTAAGCTGAATCCAAACATGAGGGATGAAGTTCTGAAGGAAGTTTTGAAGCTGCTTTCTCTAGCTATCATTTACTCCATTCCAGATAGTGAATGGGTAAGTCCAGTTCACATGGTGCCCAAAAAGTAAGGAATTCAGGTACTTAAGAATGACAAGAATGAATTAGTACCCACCCTATTTGTCACTGGGGGGAGAATGTGCATAGACTACAGGAAGCTGAATGAAGCAACCAGGAAGGATCATTTCCCATTACCCTTCATTGATCAGATGCTGGAGAGACTGACCGGGAAGCAGTACTTTTGTTTCCTTGACAGGTACAGTGGATACTTCCAGATCTGTGTAGATCCCGAAGAACAACAGATGACTACGTTTACGTGCCCCTTTGGCACGTACGCTTATAGAAGAATGTCGTTTGGTCTGTGCAATGAACCAGACACTTTTCAACGCTGCATGATGAGTATCTTCTCAGATCTACTGGAGGTTTGTATTGAGATCTTGATGGATGACTTCACCGGATATGGGAATTCTTTCGATTCCTGTTTGGCAAACCTGGACGTAGTATTGAGGAGATGTCAGGAGAAGAATTTGGTCCTTAACTTCAAAAAGTGTCACTTCATGGTACCCGAGGGAATCGTCTTGGCCATGTAGTCTCGGAGAAGGGAATACAGGTGGACAAAGCAAAGGTCGATGTGATTTCGAAATTGCCTTACCCTACGAATCAGAAAGAAGTCAGGGGATCCTAGGGCATGCAGGTTTTTATAGAAGATTCATAAAGGACTTCGCGAAGATTGCTCAGCCACTTACCCATCTTTTTCACAATGATGTTGATTTCGTCTTCAACGAAGAGTGTAAAAAGGCATTTCAATTATTGAAAGATAAACTGGTGTATGCCCCTATCATAAGGGCACCCGACTGGAGTCAGCCGTTTGAAATAATGTGTGATGCAAGAGACTTCGCAGTAAGGGCAGTACTAGGTCAAAGAATTGATGGAAAAAGTTACGTGATCTTCTATGCATCGGAGACACTCAACCATACTTACTGGGGTCGAGAGTGATAGTTTTTACCGACCACGCGGCTATCAAGTATTTACTGGCGAAGAAAGAATCAAAGCCAATGTTAATCCGGTGGGTGTTACTTCTGCAAGAGTTCGACTGGGAGGTGAGAGACAAAAAGGGGACGGAGAATAAAGTGGCTGACCATCTGAGTCGAATCTTCCAGGGAGAGATTAAGGAAGCTATACCAGACGCATTCCCTGAGGAACATCTATACTACATAGGAGAATCTCCTAGACCTATCAGTTGGGAGGCAATAATGGCTATAACTGGTCCAGGAGATGCTGAGAAAGGGAAGTGTCAGCTGAACGCTGAACCTTGGTTCGCAGACCTGGCAAATTACTTGGTCACAGGAGAGGTGCCCAGTTCACAAGAAGTTTCCAGGGCCCCGAGCCATTATATCTGACCAGGTATTATTTTTGGGACGATCCTTACTTATGGAAGATTAGAACTGACCAGGTAATCAGGAGATGTATCCTCGAATGGGAGCAGAGGGATGTACTTAATCATTGCCATGCGTTGGCATGTGGAGGTCATTTTGGGCCTACATTACACAGGGACGCCTATGAGTTCTGTCAAAACTGTGGGCGATGCTAGCAAACTGGAGTAATTTCAAAGAGAGATGAGATGCCGCAGGTCTCAGTAATCATCTGCGAAATCTTCGACGTCTGGGGGATGGATTTCATGGGCCCATTCCCATCTTCGTACGGAAATACGTACATCCTTGTGGCCGTAGATTATGTGTCAAAGTGGATAGAAGCCAAAACTACCACTTCTTGTGAATCCAAAGAGGTGGCTAAATTTCTTAGAGCTAACATTTTTAACAGGTACGGTGTGCCCCGAGCCATTATATCTGACCAAGGGAGCATTTCCGTAACCGAAACATAGAATCTCTGATGAAGAAATACGGAGTCCACCACAGGCTTTCTACCCCTTACCACCCTCAGTCTAATGGTCAGGCAGAGATCTCGAACAGGGAGATCAAGGCAATATTGGAGAAAATGGTGAACCCGTCAAGGAACGATCGGAGGAAGAGACTCGGTGACGCATTATGGGCTTCCAGGACTGCATATAAAACTCCTATTGGGATGTCTCCTTACAGGCTGGTGTTTGGCAGGATGTGTCATCTACCCGTGGGAGTGGAGCATATAGCGTATTGGGCGGTAAAGGAGATCAATATGAAACCCCAGGCTTGTGAGGAAGAAAGGAAACTGCAACTTCAGGAGCTGCAGGAGTTAAGGCTTGAGTCGTATGAATCCGCAATGTGGTACAAGGAGAAGACAAAGCTGTGGCATGACAAAAACCTCCGGGTCAAGGAACTAATAGTGGGCCAGAAGGTGCTCCTTTTCCAGTCCAGGCTCAAGCTGATGTCTGGAAAGTTGAAGTCCAAGTGGATTGGGCCATACACCAGTCCAGGGAAGTGCCTCAAACTCTATCCCTTTCCTTGTTAATGGTCATCGAGTGAAAGCCTTTACGGATAATTCAGAGTTGTGTGTAGTGGAGGAAGTGCCACTACGCGCACTCTCTATTATCGTCTAATCGGTCTAATGAGTAAATATTCTCGGTGAATTCCTGGGTTAGGTAAATAGGAATACATTTTTAATCTATACACTGAGCCAGGGGATCACGAGAATAATCAAATAAAAGTGTAAATAGTTTAATTGATTTAAAAAATAAAAAAATAAAAAAAATATTCTAAAAATATTTTCGAAACACAGACTTCTTAGGGAAATTGTTTTGTCTTATATTGAATCCTTGACCTGGGAGTCTGGCGTTTCATCTTTGTTTTTTTTTCCTAGGTGTGGTATTGCGGAAAATGGCATTTACATGAGGGGGAGAGAGATTTTTGGACCAGATACTTTGGGAGGGAAGTTGTGATATTTTCGAAATTCAAATTTAAACGTTATGTGGAGGCGTACGGTTGCTTACATCACTCCTGCAACCATCCTTTTTCCTTATCCAAAGTACCAATATTTTTTCTTTTTTTTTCTTTTTTTTCTTTTATTTTCCAATCTTTAAAACACCAAACTCTCTCTACTCTATTTTCTTCCCCAAATCATTTCTCTCGCAATACCCACATTCCGGTACCCGCTCACACCACGAAGGCGGGGAACTTCACCACCGCCACAGATTCTGAAGCGGTGACGCTCATGGATGATTTGACGCGGAAGTTCGGTAGTAAGGAGGAGACGATGAAGGCTTTCGCCCTCTTCTCAGCGATGATTGAAGAGGAAAAACCTACCGCAGCAACGACCGCAACACCACCGCCGCCGCCGATTCTAGAGGATTCGACGGCCCAACCCTAAATCTCTTTTGCAGAGACCGAGCTGAACACAAGTATGCCGGAGCGTGAAGCAGTGGAGGGCGGTGAAAAGGAGGATGATGGTGGTCTGGTGGAGGGCCTTGAGCGCATAGCGGTGGATGAACAGAGGACAACGAAGGATGTTGAGGGGGAAACCCCTGTTTTTGAAGAAGTGGTTGTTGAGGGGGAAAACCCTAATTTTGAAGGTAGTTCGGAGGGGGAAACCCCTATCTATATTGAGGGGGGAACCCCGAGTTTGGAAGAGGAGGGGGAAACCCTTAAAAGTCTGTAGGAGAAGAGGCCCCCGTTCATACTGAGGTTCAGGAGCCCGAGGAAGGAGGGGTGAACGGGGTTGTGGATCTGGTAGAAGATGAGGACTCGCCGGTTGACCAGCGAGAGGCCAGGCAAAGGGCCAGACGGTGCTTGCGGGACAAGATAGATGACCTCGCATAGCTTACAGAGAAGGAGTTCCTTGCCCCGGGGGCAGAGGGAAAGTAGGAGGAGGAAGAGACTCCTGGGTCTGACGGGGAGGAGGATGAAACGGAGGAACGCCGCTTGGCCGCGGAACGAAAGCACAAAGGAAAGCATGTGGCCACTCCCTAGCCCAAGAAGTCAAAGAGGTTCGCAACAATCATGTACGTTGAGGCTCCACTCCCCGCACCAACCAAGGTGCCTTATGCCAAGGAACAAGTCGGTCCTAGCCCGGACAGCGAGTCTGAGTACTAAGAGAAAGATGTGCAAAAGGAAGAGCTCAATTACGAGCGAACGGAGGTCTGGCTGACCAAGGGGCTACTAGAAGTGATGGGAAAGTTTGATGATCCGAAGAGGGCAGCGACTTAAAAGGATCGGAGCAGCATTGGGAAGTGGTATGATCCAGAAGAGCTGAGGGAAATTGATTTGGGCGAGGAATTCCACACATATATCGATGCTATTGGGTTTGAATGGCTACTAAACCATAGCACGGCTCAGGTGCCCTTAGCATTAGCCCGAGAATTCTTCTCAACCTTCCGACTCAAACCCACTACTGACCTTGACGCTGACTCCATCACCTTCAGGCTTTTCAACGAGGAGTATGAGATGAGCATAAGGGAGTGGTCCCTGAGGATGGGTTTATTCACCCGCGCTAAGGACGATTATGGAATCTGGAATGAGCGCATGGTCGGAGCTCCCAAGTACACCCCTGGTTTCAAGGTACAGTCAGCATGGGAGTTCGCTACCCATCCTAAGGTGGGGACATTAAAAACCAGCTATTCCAAGGGTTTCCACATCGAGAATCGCATCATCCGCTTCGCGCAGACGTTTATTTGTTATAATCTGATGGGGACGGCTAACTCCACCTTGACCACCGCAGACCTCTACTTCAGTTGGTGCATGGCGAAGGGTGCTAAGGTGCACTTGGGCTACTGGTTGGACCAAGCTTGCCATCAGATGACCGCCAACCCTTCTCGCCACATGTACACCTGCCATCTCCTCGGTGCATACCTCTAGCGCAATATAGTCATGAAGATAGCTAAGTCCGCACCCGAGGTGATCACGTGTGAGCCCCCGGAGTCATTCAGCATTGAGTACTTTTTCAACAAGGGGCTCTTATACATGCACAGGAAGGACGTCTGTTTCTATGAGGTGGGAAGGATGGAGACCCAGGTGAAGACAGAGTCAGATGGTATAGATGCAGTGGCCAGCGTGGACTATGAAGAAATGAAGACGGAGATGGGCGAGATGCGTAAGGAGCTCGGCGAGGTCCGAGAAGAGATGAAGGCCCTCAGAGGGAGTATAACCGACCTGGTGGGGAAGTCGTCCGTGCAGAGTGATTGCATGGCGGAAGCGGTGAAAATAATGATGAGAATGGCTGATTGGCTAGAGAAAAAGTTTTCCCAGCCCCAGAAGAAGTTGCCCACTGGACCCAGCAGCGTGTTCACGCAGCCGGGTCAGGGAAGCTCATCTCTTCATCAACCCCCACCAACGTCTAAGCCTTTGCTAGCCCTATCTGCATCCAAGCGCCTAACTGTGAAGAAACCCATGTGAAAGCAACCTGAGACTAAGGAAGAGAAACTGGCGTCGCCTGCTAGGAAGAAGGTGAAAGTGAACCGCTCCAACCTACCACCCCAGTCTGGCCCCCGCGGGGGCCCGACTCAGAATTGATACCCCCCGGTGACAAAGTAATTCTACTTTTCAGTTTTTTTTTCGTTATCTTTTCGTTTTGTTTTCTATTTGTATGTTTGTTGTTCTATGTCTGCATTTTTGTGTTCGTTGCTCAAGCATGCCACGTTATGTATATATGCGTATGTGTTTTCTCCCACTTAGCCCAATCTTTGGTCTAAGTGTGAGAAATTTGTGTTCGACATATTTTGGTTTCTGTTTTGTTTTAGTTTCTCCCACTTAGCCTGATGCTCGGTCTAAGTGTGAGAAGTTTGTTTTGCTTATACATGTTTGGTATTTTGTGTGCTGTGTTTTATGTTTATGTTCCGCTCTTTTTAACTGACCTGTTTCTCCTCTTCACTGGATGGCTTGGGGACAAGCACGAGTGAAGTGGGAGGGGGAGGGAGTTAGTGTAGTCTGTGTCTAACGTGAATAGGAGTCATTAAGTCTAGGTTTTTCTGTGTTGTCGCATGAGCTGGTGAATATAATAAGGCCAGATTCCCTTAGCGAGAGTAATTGAAGATAGGATACATGTCAACTTTGAGGCCTCTTTCTTTAATAAGCTGAAATCGGTTTGGATGAAGTGAGAACGATAGAGGATGCCTTAGCTGACCTAGTTGTGAAACCTCACTATATAAGTGAGTTATAAGCCTAAACACTTTGAGCTAACATATACAAAAGAGGGCCGCCACTGGATGTTTAGGGAGAAGAGCCAGAACAAAAAAGAAAAAAATAGTAGAAAAAGAAGGTATAAGCTGGACGAAGTCCAGAAGAATGAGGTATAAGCTGGACGAAGTCCAAGGAAAAAATAATAAAATTCGGAGGTATAAGCTGGACGAAGTCCAGAAAGAAAAAAAAGAGAAGAAAAAAAAATTCTAAGGGCATGTAGCAATAGTAACCTGACCCACAATGGAGGAACATCCACCTTGCTTCAAAATGTAGATGCTGCAAGAACCCAAGTGGGGAAACACGGGAACATCTTTCATTCAAGGGGACACGGCGTCAAAGATCTGGAGGTATTTCGCAAACTGGTTCCCTAATGCAGCCCCCTTTCCGAGAGGCACAACGGATCTTGTGCAGCGAATCCGGTGGTGGCACAACAATCTGATTGGAGTGGAAAGAGATCATGTCAGCATCCTTCTCCCAACTCTGATTCTCTGGTTCGTTTGGTTGGAAAGGAACAATGTTGTGCACAGGGGAACAACCTTCAATGGAGGACATGTGATCGAACGCATCCAAATTCAGCTGCAGTGGGAAATTTCTGCCTAAATCCTCCAAAGAAAACAGTGGAAAGGATCAGCATCTACGGCGGGATTTCACTTCCCACAGCAAAGAGCCTGTCGGACACCACAACCACGTATTATCCGGTGGCTTCTGCCGCAGCCAAACTGGATTAAACTTAACACAGATGGGGCTTTCCTCAGGGTTGACAGGCTGGCAGGCGGCGGGGGAGTAATTAGAAACGAACAAGGAAGGATTTTGGGGGGCTTTGCAGAGTCCTTTACTGCAGGATCAGCTCTGGAGGCAGAATTGCAGGCTTTAACCCGGGGACTTGACATGGCTAAAGGCCTTGGTAATGTTATCTGGATCGAGATTGATGCGCAAGAGGTTGTGAACATGGTTGAGAATGAGAGGCGAAGGGCTGCACAGATCCGGCACCTCACGACGGGGATCAGAAACAAGTTGAGGGGATGCACTTTCAAAATCTCACACATTCGGAGGGAGGGTAACAAAGTGGCAGAATTCCTGGCCAAACAAGGGGGAAGCCATTCAAACCGGACCACTTTCAATCATGATACGGCTCCGCTAATGGTCAAGGCGCTAGCTCGCATGGATCGGCTTGGGATCCCAAATGTCAGAGGAGGTGAAGACGAGGATGAAGAGTAGTAGGTTTTTGAGAGCAAGAGTATAGTGGCGCCGATTTCTCAGTACAGACCACGCCATCACTCTACTCTTGCTTTATTGTTTTTTAAGTGTTGTCTTTCAAGCCACTTTCGGGCAACCTTGTAATTGTGATTTCTTGATATGTACAGGTTGAGGGTCCGCCTAACCCTCCGGCAAGAAGGCGTTCCAAAAAAAAAAAAAAACCTGACCCGGGAATGAAGGGAAAAGAAGCTGTAGGAAGGAGAAACTCTAATAACCCGAAGCATCAGTGGTGTGGCAATGACTTAAGACTGAATCGATCCTAACATCCCTGGTGAGGAATGAGTGATCGAGTGAATCCAACAATCGAGAAGTTAATAGGTTATCTTGACGAACTGACAGACCCATTAGTTAGAAGAAGGGAAGGAGAGGATTTGGATACTGTAGACGTTCGGATAGACCTTAAGCTTGTGGGGACGGTTGCCTAAACGTTGAAACTGGTTCATGCATTTCTGGTTTATTTTCTTAAAGTGTTTATTTTCTTTGTAGTCGAGTCCGTTAATGTGTCTAGGTTTAGAAGTTTGTGTCTTTATGTGTCTGTAGGGTCGGTCGTAGAATAACCGTGCATTGAAATTCACCTTATTTCTTTTTCTTGTCTTTATACTTGAGGACAAGTATGGCCTAAGTGTGAGCAGTTTGATAAGGCTAATTTCATGCATCGGTTATGGGGTTAAATTCAATAATTTACGGGGTCTAACACATCTTTTAAGCCAGGTGTGTAGAAGAAATCGCCAGGTTCAGGAAGGAAGGAAGATAGTCGTCTGGTGAAGGAAATTGGCGAGAAAATTAGCAGAATGAAGAAGAATTTCCAGACGGAGGAACCACTTCTTTGCCAAGTACTTTTGTGTCTCTTAGTCGGTGATTGAAAATTAGTGAGAGAAGCTCTCCCTTCTCTCTAGAATTCGCCCTCTCTCCCTCCCTCCCTTTTGAGGGAGGTGAAATGTGATTGTTGCATCCGACACATGGTGAAGTCCGGTGGTGAGCTGCCGGAGGGGGAGGCCGCGGCCTTGATACACACGATGCAGCCCCCTTCCTCGCCGGAGTGGAAGTATCGTTCAATTGCATGGCCCAAAACCAAAAGGGTTGGCACGGCCCATCCGGAGAAAGCTCGACAAGCCCTCAAACGAGCTAAGAAGAAGATGGGTGAATCTGGTTCGGAGGTGAGTCGGGCTAAGAAGAAGATGGTGTTCAAAATGGCTGATGGACTCGTCAGCAAACTCCATGGTGAAGGGAGGGGGTCGCCGGATGTTAAGCAAGCTCTTATTGGGGAGATGTTGAGCTCCTTAGCTCAAATGGCAAAGGATGAGAAAGCTTCGACAAAAGATTTGGAAGGTCTTGATGGTGATGGGATGCCTAGAATTGCGCCGGTGCCGGTGCCGGTGCCTGCTGGCCGGGACCTTGATGTCTCATGCTTGGAGTATGAGATGGTCAACAAGGAGACCAGTGCAAGTACACCCCTCCATGTGACGCCTAGGCTAGAGGATGGGTTGGCATGTGACTCACAAAAGAAGGAAAAGACAAAGGTTACTTTGCTAGGGCAAGAGAATGATGGTCCATTTGAGGTAAATGCCATTTTGAATTCAAAATCAGCACCATGTGCTATCCACACCCAAATCGGCATTGATGGGGACAAGAGGGACCATGGCACCGACGGCCGGCCGCCGGAGTACCCGCTGGAAAACCTGGTCCCCTCGAGTGCCCCTTGGGAGTCAACCAAGCATGGACGAGGATGGATTCCAATTGGTGTCGAGGAAGAGGAAAGGAAAGGCACATAAGAGATACATGCACTCCAAAGCTCAACACATCGACAATTTACGTTTGAAAGACAATGTCGCCACGGTGTCATTCGATCGGGATGAGTATAGTGCGAACGAGTCGAGCACTTGATCAATGAATGTCTCATGTGGGCTCCCCAACCGGAAGAAGGAAGGCTTCATCGAGGAACTTGATCCGGGAGGGATCGTTTATCGCGGGGGTATCCCTATTGCTGGCCTCAATTAAGTGACGGACCTTGGATTTTGTGATGTGAAGGTTGCACCATGTTAATTGTAATAGAATAGTGAAGAGTACATTGATGAACACTGTAGTTGGTAGGGAGGCCCTCGTTGTACTCTAATTGGTTTTGGCGAGCCGTCACTTTTGGGCGGCTCGGTGTTCCTGGTTGTTCGTTGCAATTGTCCTTAGTAATGCATAGGTGTGGGTCCGCTTTAACCCTCCACCCTCGTGGTGCTTTTGATTAAAAAAAAAAGAATTGCCAGACGGAGGAGATCATTAGCTGGAGGGCAGAACGGAGAATTCAAGAGAAAACTTCTAGAAGATCGCCTCCACATCTATAAAAGAGAAAGCATGCAACATACAAAAGGGAGGACTTACGACTTTTGTCTCGGAGCTCATTTTTTTCACACACTTCTACACACACTAGGAGTAATCGGAAGTCAAGGGGTTTTGGGTTCGTTTTCTGTTGGCTGTTGTGCACCACCGTCCTCGTGTAGGGCGAAGAAACATTTATCTGCTTTTGTTTTAGTTTTCTGTTTGAATTTCTACCGAGTCTTCATTGTTCGAAGCTCGACTTTTGTTATTTGTTGAAACTTGCTTATCTATCTATGGAATTTCTATTTTCTATAATGATGATGTTGAGTTTTGATTATGTTAGATTCTGAGTTTTAGGTTGTTTACTAGAATGGATGCTTTTCGCACTTGATCTGGTGAATTGGAGTTGAATCGTGGTTGGATTGTTGAGGATCATAGTGGATTTTTTTAATCGGAGTTCATGGAGTTATATTTGATCGTAGTTGGGTTCGGATTGCTTGGATCTGGAGTGGATTAAGCATCCGACGTGAGGATCTGAATCAGAGTTGGTTGATTGTGCATGAATCTGATGGCTCGTTTCTGTGTTTGTGTTTACTTAGTCTAGTAGATGTAGATCTGCTCGATTTCCGATTAATCGCCAGTTTCCAACGTCCGAATTATGTTGTTCTGTTTGAATCTGCTGTTACTCTGTTTTCTCCATGTTCGAGCTTGAATCAGGTGATAAGATGCAGATCGTTGTTTGTTAATTTCAGAATTAGTTATTTGCAGCTTTTCATCCGTACTTTACTGTTTTGAGAAATGGTCCCCACTGCTCGTTTGATCTCTGTTTAGCTAGATTAGGAAGTTGTTTACTAGGTCGAGGAAGTTCGTTTAAGTTATTGGAGTCGTGACGATGTTTCACGTTTGCATGATGTTCTCTGTTTCCTAGGTCTAGTGTCATCCAATTTTCATTCCCCAACCTAGTTATAATTTTCTCAACCCAAAATTGCGTGGTAGCAGCCAACCCACTTTCCAGAGTCTCTTAAATGCCTTCTTAAGCATCCGTCTTCGTGGGATCGATCCCTATTTCCCTGTACTAATGCATAGTATAGAGGGTTGAGGGTTTTGAATGCGGAAATTGTGTGTCCGACGACCGAGACTTCCAGGATCCTCTGAATTCCTAGACCAAGTGATCTAGCGGATTCTCTGGGTTTGGGAAGCTGGACCAAGCATAAAAGCACACACGGTTTGTAATCCAAGCTTTTAGGAACTTGCCCTAAATTATTACGTGTATTCCTAGTGAATTGAGAGTGTTTCTTATCAGTGATTTGATGTAGATTCATGTAATTCATGATCCATTTCCAAAGGAATTACCCATTTGTGATGCTTGATCTTGATATTTTTTTGAGATTTATTTTCAATTTCTTAATAAAAACAAGAGGACAAAAAGAGATCCAACCACAAAAATTGAATCTAAACAAGAAAGGATGGTAGATTAGAAATGGAAAGCATGTGTATAATGATGAGATAAAAGAGCTACAACCATAGGACCTAAACCAAAAGAATGGAGATAACCCTTGGCAACTTTCAATACCTCTATCACCCCTAGGCTCCAAAAATCAATGGATACACTCCATTGATGCATACCTCTACTTTAATCAATCTATGATGGAAACAAGCAATCTTGAAGGAAGGAATTGGATACAATCCTCAAAGAGGAATCTAAATAGGGTAGAAACTTTAATTCAGCAAAATCTAAGGGAAGAAATGACATCAAAAGGTATTTATACTAGGGTCCAATTCCCAAAGAAAATGCCCACAAGATCTGGTCTTTGTCACTCTACCTGGCCGGGTGGAATTAAGGGTGTTAAGTCACCCAGCCGGGTGAAACCTCCTGACTCCCTCATGCCTTGGACAAGGCACCCGGGTGGGTGGCAGAATGGATACCCGGTCGGGTGGAGTAGCTTGGCCTTGGCTCTTCCAGTGGATGGCACCCAGCGGGGTGAGGCAGTGCCTCAGAATCCACCGGGCCGGGTGGAAGCTCCCAGCCTTCAAATTTCAGCATGAGTCTTGTCGCGTGCTCCTCGACCTTTGTAGACTCCTCTAGCATGATTTTTCGGACGAAAGTAGAGAGTCGCTCATGTAAGCGCCTTGTCATAGACCTCATCATGGGCCTTCCGGACGTGGTCGTATCATGATTTCTACATCATATCCTACTTCACCATATATATTGATTCAACACAAACCGAAATCGTTTCTTCTGTTGAATTACTCGGCTTTAAACCGTGCCATCACCATCACCTTCCTCGCTTCCCACAGACGGCGCCAGTTGTTGATAAAAATGCGATGACAATTGAAGAACAACAAGAACCATTCAAGAAAAAAAGAACACGGGGTTTAAAGTGGTTCGACTCACGTCTACATCCTCGGGAAAATTAGGATTGGGAAATTTTTTTGATCACACTACTTCGGCTTTACAAGATGGAACAAGAGAAATAACACTCAATGATCTACACAATCTACTCATAAGATTGAATCCTCTCATAATGGGATAACACAATCACTCTCATCTTTTATCTTTTCTCACTCTCTGGTATGTGTTGTTGTGTGTGTTTGTGGAAGCTCCTTCTCTTCTTATACCGAGTTGCTGGTCCCCACAAACGGTTATGAAACGTGGTCTGTCGTGTGAGTGTGTGTATAATAAATTCCTAGATCGAGCTACCAAGTCCACTGAATCCACTAAACACTAGGTCTAGGAACTCAAGGCGACACAGAAGACTCTGGCTATGGACACACAAACTCTCGCGTTTCAAAAATCCCTCAACCCGTTATACTATAGACTAGTATAGAGAAGCAAGGGGTCGATCCCACGAAGATGGACGCGCAAGAAAGCATCTAGAGATTTTTTGTTAGAAAACGACTGCTGCCACGCAAACTTTGGTTGAGGTATTCTACTTCTAGACCTAGGCACATAATTAGACACTAGACCTAGTAAACTGTAAACAACATGCAGTGCTTTAACATTCTTAGAACTACGGAATTTTAAACTTACTTCCTAGATAGAGCAAACGATTACCAACTATAGCTAAACAGAACACAACTAAAAATTGGGTACCAACTTCTAGAAATATCAAATACGGAATTAAAGCTGCAACTAACTAACAAAGCATCTAACTGACAACGACATGCATCACATCAACTAAATCAAACACGAAGATGGAGAAAACATAGCATATATCGAGATTTAAACAAAATGTAAAAATTCGGACATCGGAAACTTGCAAACAACCGGAAATAAAACAGATTTACGTATACTAGGCGGAATGATATGAAAACACGAAAGCTAGGCATAAATCTCAATCACTCTTCAGATCCAACGTCGGAAACTCAATCCACTCCTGATCCAAGCAGTCCGAACCCAACAGTAACCAAAATCAACTCCATAGTTCCCGATTCACCCGATCTACTTCGATCAACACCAGATTCCAGCAATTTCACAAAATTCATCAACCGACACAAATCTCAAACATCCAACTCAGCAACTACAACAAACGCAAAATAATGAACAACCATAATCGAAATCAATAGAAACTCGTTAATGGCGGAAAATAGAAATTTCATAAACTTAAAGCAATTCGACAGAAAACAGGGCCGAGCTCCGAACGGCGAAGCTCGGTGAAATTCACGACAGAATACTAAAATGAAAGCGATTTAAATTGTTTCTTCACCCTCCACGAGGACGGTGTTACTCCGACCACTAACTAGCAACCAGTAACCCAGAACTACCCTATAATTTCCCCATCAAAACTCAAAAGTGTGTAGAAGTGAAGTGGGCTACAAACTAAATCTGTTACTGAGGTCCCCACCGAGAGGATCCCTCCAGATTGCATGTTTCCTTCCTTATATAGGTGTGGTAGGATCTTCTAGAAACCATCGCAGAAATCTCCATTCTGCCCTTCAGCTTCACGATCCCTCCGTCTAGTTGTTTCCTCCAAATTTGCTCACTTATTCACCGTAATTGCATGGTCCTTGGAATCCAACTTCTTTGTTCCTCGACCTGGTGAATTCTTCTACACACCTGGCTTAAAACATGTGTTAGACCTTATAATTGTATGAATTCACCCCCTAGACCTATGCATGAAATTAGCCTTATCAGGTTACAACTAACTTGCGCTATGCAAAGCACCCCATGCAGCTGATGTGTCACGAGCTACTTAGCCAAAACCTCGAGCCTTGACTTGCTTGTATGACCACCATCCTACAGAGGGCACATTATATTTGAGGTTTCAAAGCAATCTTCAGCGCAGCCCAGTGATGCCCTCCATCGTTTGCAAGCTTCAATACATATAAATGGAGTCATGTTAAAAGTGAAAACTGAGACGAGAAAATCACTTGCTAATGCAATTTTGATTTAATCTGCAGGAATATCAAATTGGAAAAGGAATGTCGTGTCTAATATTCTGAATACAGATTTCAGCCTTATTTGATACCTTAGTACTTCTATTTATGTCGGGTTTAATATTGTATTGCTCCCCATTTAAGGGGCGAGAGACAGATCATAAATTGATTCATTTTAATATTTCAAGCAAATTAATTACTACAACTTAGTTTTGATTAAAAGAATGTTCAGTGGAAGCACTAGTTAAATTGGATTAATAATTGTTGATAACCAGTTAAGGTTCAGAACAACTCATTCGGATTGTCGGACTAAGTGAGGTCTATCCAGATTGATTTTTTTTAGATTATAAATTTTCAACACTAAACCTAATTCTTCAAATTTTTAGTTAACCCATCGGACTATTTGGGCTTTATTGTGTGATTTCAATCTTGAAATATTTTTCTCTTCTTAATTTTCAAATGATATAAAACCCCCAATCCTTTATCATTTTCTCTAATGCTAATAGTTAAAGATCATGTAATAGCCGAGACCTAGATTCTCGAGAATTCTTAAGAAATAAATACCAGCTTTTATTTAACGAATGAAAGAGTATTTTTATTTCTTGAGAAAAGGTACAAATTACAGTTTTCAGAATCTCAAACTAAAGTTACAATCTTTGACGACAGAATTAAAAGTCGAGCTACTACACTATTACATTTAGAAGTCCCTAACGACTTCATTGGTCTTCGTCACCGGGCAAGTCTTGGCCCCAGATTTTAAACGAGCTGGGAGGGCGAGACCACGAGGGAAGACAGCCTCGTTGGCCAGCCGCAGCTCCTGCCAAAGCGCACGAAAAAGAGAAATTAGTTGCATGAAATAGAGACAACTAAAAGAAGCATAGTAGGAAAGGGAAGGGGAAACAATACCTTTCAGAGATGGGGGTGAGAGTTTGACCGAAAGAGGCAACTCCAGCCAGCAGGCTCCTCTCCAGCTAAGACTCTGCAAAGCTGCAGATAACAGCCCTTACCTTCCCCACCCGGACCTACTATAGTCCGGAAATCAGCCCCAAATGCTTGCTCTAGTGTGCACCTGCAAAAGGGACAAAATTCATAAATGAATCCGAGTACAAGGCAGCACAAACCACCAAAACAGTTAAAGGATGCTGCAAAGTCAGCCAACATTCAGCCTCTGCAGCTTTCAGTTACAAGATATGTGTTTATATACACATGCTACCCCTCGGTTATTATACCACACCACAACACCTCTCACTCAGTAGCAAAGAAGTAGGCTAAAGGGAGGGAAGAAGGACTGAGGCAGTGAGAAGAACTGAGGCAGTGAGAAGAACTGAAGTTTGGGCCAAGTGAGTGAGGTAAGATCTCGTTTTCTTTCTCAAGCTCAAGCAATGACAGTAGACTCATCATGTAGTATTCATGTGTTAGGAAAACATAGCATAATAGTGTTGAATGCTTCACAATACAGTTTGTGCACCATTAGAGCTATGCTAGAAATGGAAGAACAACATCTTGTTAAGAAATCCAGAAGCATAAGCTGCTCTTAGTTCAAAATCAGTGGCTAAGACAACTTAAACCTTTTTTTTCCCTCAATCTTTTGCACAAATGGACACCAGAAAAAGAAAATCATACAAATCTAAAAAGTTCTAGACGAGCTACTGCAGTTTCTGTGACAAACGAACACAATCTGCCCAAATCAAAGAATAAGCAAAACAAGAACAGACCATACTTAAAGAAACCACCTAAGTAGCTAATATATGAGGCTTAGCTTTGGGAGTTTCTGTCGGAGTTGGCGGCGACCAGACGGTGAAGCCGAGAGTCGACCGCAAGGCAACCGTGACACGCGACGGCTCGCCGCCGAAGGAGATCGGCAGTGGCGGCGTGAGTCTCGGACCAACAGCGGATCAGCGACGACGGCGGAAGCCTCGCGGAGCGACGGCGAGCACCGCTGACTCCAGCAGCTGCTGTGCAAGCGCCGGGGAGTGTCGAGACTGCCTCGCGAAGGGGGAGGGCAGCGGCGAAGGGTGCCGGCAGAGGGAGTCCTGCGACGAGGTCACCAAGACAGCAGCGACGGCCGCGGTGCCGTGCTGACTCCACCAGTCCATCGACGGCGCTCGCTAGGCTGTTTCCACCCACTGGAGTCGTCGGTGGCGGCGGCGGCTTGTCACTTGCCGGGATTTCGAACCGGAGACGCTGCGATGCCGGCGAGGGGAGGGGAAGAGTTGGAGAATCTAGGGCTTTCTCAGTTTGGGTTTTATTTTTGGAGAAAGGGGAAAATTAAGAATGGGGAAAAGCCGATGGAATCGGCTGATTGAGGAAGGGAGTATGATTGATTGGGCCACCTCCCTAATTTTAAATGGGCCACTCCACTTTTGGGCCAAAGGAACTATTTCAAAATAAAAAGAAAAGAGAAGTGGGCCAAGGGATACAATCTGGGCCAGATTAATAATTCCTAACTGGGTCTGGTTTGAGTTGGAACTATACTCTAAAATTAGTTCCAAGGTATAACGGGATTTAATTCCTAAGCCGCGGAAGAAAAAAAAGAGAGAATTTTTAAGCCGTGTTGAAATAGTTTTCGATAAAATAATTAAAGCGGACTTTAATAGTCACAGTTTTAATTAAAGAATTTAGATCTCCAATTTTTTAAAGAAAGAGATAAAATAAAATAGCACACGCTTAGGCATGCATTCATGCAAGATAAGCATTTTCTTTAAAAAGCCTAATTTAAGTATATTCAACTTTGTAAAGGAACGTCGTCACTCGACGCGTAATCCCAGGACAGAAAAGCACCCGTTTTGCAAGAGTTAAGCAATTGAGGTGGGGTTTCTCTTCCTTCTTTTAAAGCATGCTTTATGTGAAAATATGATTATTTGAATGAGTTGTCATGCCATGTTTTGTTTTATGATTGCCTATCTGTTGGCTATGCCAACCCAGTTAAATCGAATTCGGGTCCCAGTAGGTCAGTAAATCCTACTCGGACTAGTGTACACATAGGGACCGTGAGCTAGCGCTAGGTTGGCCGGTCCGTGGGTCGTGAGCTAGCGCCAGGTTGGCCGGCCCAGTGGTCGTGGAATGTGGCCACATTCCCGATTCACGCAGCTGATATGGCATATCATCAGAAGTTTAAATGACTGCAGTCTATTTTCAGAAAGAAATAACAGATTTTAGTGACCGGGATAGATTTTCAGTAAAACCCCGCGTTCACTCAGCTTGGCTGACAACTAAAAGAAAATATTTTCGGCATGAGCCCACTGAGTGCATCAAGTACTCAGCCCTGCATTTTGTTTTCCTTAATGTGCAGGTTGATTGTTGTCAAAGCCGAGGAGGTGTTGGGACAGAAGACTAAATAAGCAGAAGGATAGCTGGTGTAGTATGTCTTCATACATACTACATCTGTCTTGGTACTCTTCCGTTGCGCAAAATTTTAGAACTTGTTTTTAGCAAAGACAATTGTTCCATAACTACTCTGATTCAGTATGATTTGTACCCTCAACACATTTCAGACAATGTTTTCCTTTGATCTAAGTATCTTATGACGAGTTGAGACAGTTTCAGTATGTTTTAGTCGCGGAAAAGCTACACTTTCTTTAACTAGGGAGATGTGGTCGTGACAGAGTGGTATCAGAGCACTTTTCTTTCGCTCTGACCCAAGAACCTTCCTTCTAAGCCTCAGTCCAGAACAGTAGCACTAGGCTTGGAAGTGAACAGAATGATCAGTACAAGATCCCAACACCTCAGCTCGACACGATCAACTGCACCAGAAACAGGGGTCGACGCCCGCTCGTCCAGAAAAGAGAATTTTAAAGAAAGAAAATATTTTTCCATTTTGAGAAGGAAAATGAAATTTTCTAAGTTTTCAGAAAAAGAAAAAAAAATTTCATAGCCCTAAATGGGAACGAAAATGTTTATTTGAAAAGTTTGCAAGACGCAACGTGCTAGCTGATACTTTGCATGAGATATGCTTAATGTATCTGTGATTTATGTTTAAAGAGCATGACATGAATGTATAGATGTCATGGGGACTATGTATGTGAACCTAGAGTGCTTTAGAAAAGTACCTTAGGTGAGACATGCAGAATCAAGTACTAGCAGAACGAGAATTTGTTACCGCCTTCCAGGGCGACGAGACCAACTAAAACCCATCAGTTTGGGCAAGCTTCAAATTCCAAGGAATTATGAGAAAGAAAAGACGAGCCAAAAAGTACTATTGTACTACTTATAGACAGCAATTAAAGGAAGTCCATTCTTTTAAGCACACAGATAGTATACATATATATATGTATACTAGACGATGAACCAAGAAGTTCCCAATGTCTTTACAAAGACTAAGTTATAACGAAAATAGTTTACTTTCCAGCCTGTTCGGGAGATGCATCCCTACACGGAAAGAGATCGTACCCGCGATCTAGTAAAGTGATCTAATGTGGCGTAACAAGCCCAAGTGGCTACGTGATCCAGAAGCGATACTTATAGCGTGCTACGAAGCACGATGGAGAATGTAATGTTTTACCAGAATCAGCGTTCTAAGTTATCGAGAACGATATGAAAGTATGACCTCCAGCTGCGGTTATCAGTTTAACAGCACGAGGAACCCCATCTTGGAATGTATGGTTTCCCAGAACGCGTTTATCATGTGCGAGCTCCACAAGAAAAACAAGGGAGTGTCACATAACTAGAACCGATGATTATAATCAAGAGTACTTACTTGGATTCCCAATGAAATCCCTTCTAAGAGTCCTTCCAAGGACGATACCCTCGTCTATTCAGACTCTAGTTTTGACTCGCAAGTATCATGTCAGTGTTCCTTTTTCTGTGCGAGGTTTGACTCATTTCCAGCTTATGGACTGCAGTCCTTTTGACTCATCGTACATAAAGAGTAAAGTTTTGACTGTTTAAGCTCCAGTCGTAAACCCTAAATTCTACAGTTGTTCATATCTATGATCTTCGGATTGAGCGTATTCCTCAGACATTCTTTGAACCTCCGGGACAACGATGTCCTGTCGGCTATTAAAACCTTTGATTGACTCACGTTCTGCAAGTAGTACGCCACTTTCATTCTCTTCAGGAAAGCGGTGACTCAGTTTCAGTTCCCAAATTTGGGATACTCTTATGTTCCAGGCATCGTTATTTGTTGTTGCCTCCTTTGAGCCGCAATATTGGAGATTTATATCTCGATTTCTTGGACCTATGCAATGAAATTTCATTCTTACGATGCTTACGTTGTGATCCCCAGAGTGATCAAGACAGTTAAACATTTTCCTCAGGGAATTTCATGTAGTGCTGGAACTTTTTACCTCCCTATTTTGAGACCCTACAAAGGTGAAATTTTTCGACCTCGATTCCAGTACATGTATTATTCCTAGTCTCGGAATTTTTCTGCAGCTCGAAGTTAAGGCAAGCATATTGCACCTTTCCCTAATGAGCTTGCCCTAGCTGATTTTTCTGAATAGTTCATTTCAGTGCGTTGCCTTAATGAACCTATGAAATCATTGATGTGACTTTGTTATTCCATATCAAGATGCCTTTGAAACATGATCAATGTTCCTTCATTGCAATCGCCTACGTTTATAAATTTTCGTGGTTGATCATCTTAGGCGATGACATGTTTGAACCACTGTCCTTGATGCTCAGATCCTTTCAGTTTAATTGGACAACTGTATTGTCCTATTTTGCAGCTTACTATGGGAATTTACAGTTAATTCATTTCCATCCAGTTTTCATGACCTATCTCATGATTATTTCTAGCTCCCACCAGGGGTGAGCCTCAGCTTCTATGAGTTTACCTGGAAACCAGTTGAACTACGTAGTTCTTTGAATGAACTTAATACTTACCTTCAAGGTCGATTATCGACGAAAATTCATATAAGTTGAACAAGAGATGTTATTCTAGTCCAGTTGGGTATTCAGTAGCCCTTCAAATTTTCAGTCATACTCTCTTGTGTGAATAATAATCCAAGTTAAGACTATTAGATTAATCATCGAGTTATTGATACGAGGCTAGCAGAAAAAGGCATGGTCTCAGTTTCTTTTAGATGCGCATAACAAATACGTCCCCATGGAGACACATGCAGGAAATGATGCACCAACCAGAAGCGTCGCATAACCGACAGCAAAGCGTTAAATACTTCGAATCTACGTACCGCTTGTGACCAGCAGGTGGAAGATCGAATATTTTGTTGTATAGAGAAGCAACTAGCCTTGAGTAGAGAAATATCAAGGAATATTTGAGGATTAAATGATGTCCGAAGACGTAAAAGACCTATATGGTAGTTTGAACGATCAAAATGCTTACTCCGAGTAAGATAAGTAAGCCACAAGAACAAAGACTCAATCATGGGCATGTAATGAAAGCCATGGAGAAAGTACGAGCGTATTCGTAGTTTATGTTTGACGGAACAAATCCCATCAGCAAAAGGGATTCGTCTAAGAGGTGGCCAGGAAAAAGGCTAAAGCTGGAGAGACATTCGGGAAGAGGAACGCGTGATAGCACCGCTACCCTCACCGTCCCTACTATGAAGGGAGAAATCGAATTTTCCCTTTTAAAAGAAGTTATCACAAGAGAACAGGATTTAGAGCCCTATAATATAGAGCAAGGGCAAACGTTGGCAATAACATGCGACGAATTATTCTACGATATGCCACGTCTCAATTAAACGGCTCAGAAAGGAGCTGTCGATAGAGTTTTGTGTTAATCTAGACACGAGATCTAGATCACTTTGGAAAGTCATGCTAGATTATTTCACCATGAATCGCTCAGTCGAACCAAAAGGGCATGGAGACAATAGCGTTGGGAGAAAGAAGCCAACACCTCCACATGCACTAAACCAATATTCAAGGATTGACGCGAGTAGAACAAGTCTGTACTAAATCATGACGAAAGAGTCGCAGTAAGCACAAAAGCACCTTGAAAGCGGTAAAAGTAGACTACCTCAACTGAGCGAGAGGTTACGAGATCGTTATGGCAGCTCAATGACTACCTTTACGATCGATGCAAGCGTTAGAGAACTCAATATCAGGCGATGAAATCTAAGATTAGAAATAGCTTCATCACCCAGACGAAATGCATTACTAAAGGAATGACTTGAATCAGTCATATTATCTCAGTCACCATATAGAATGGCGCTCAAGAAATAAGAAGAACTTAAGATCCAGTTACCAGAATAAGTAGACCTGGGTTTCATCAGACCCAGTGTATCGTTTTTGGGCGCATTAGTACTCTTCATGAAGAAGAAGGATGGGACTTTGCGAATGCGTATCGACTATCGAGAGCTAAATAAGTTAACCCTCAAGAACAAGTACCTCTACCGAGAATCAACGACCTCTTCGACCAGCTGCGAGGAGCCAGCGTATTCTCGAAGAGGGGCTTGAGATCGGGTTATCACTAGCTGGGAGTTCGACAAGACGGTATACCTAAGACTGCACTTCGCACCAGATATGACCATTTCGAGTTTACTGTAATGCCTTTTTGGGCTTACAAACGCCCCAGCCGTGTTCAAGAACCTAATGAACCGCGTGTTCCGCCCATGTTTGGACAAGGTCGTCCTAGCTTTTAAAGACGACGTGCTCATGTACTCAAAGAACGAGAAGAAACACGAGGAGCGCTTGAGAACTACGTTAGAGACGTTAAGAGCCGAGAAGTTCTATGCTAAGTTTAGCAAGTGTGAGTTCTGGCTTAACAAAGTGAACTTTCTTGGACACTTAGTGACAGCAGAAGGGATCCGAGTAGACCCTGCTAAAGTTGAAGCCGTGCAACATTGGCAGTCACCAGCGACGCCCAGTTAAATTCGGAGCTTCCTAGCACTGGCAGGATACTACCGACGATTCATGGAAGGATTTTCTAAGATAGCAAGGCCAATGACTCAACAGCTCAAGAAAAGGGTTAAAGTCGATTGGACCCCAGAATGTGAAGCAAGCTTCCAACTGCTAAAGGAAAAGTTGACCACAAGACCAGTTCGACTATGTGGTGTATACAGATGCATCGAAGGTCGGACTCGGGTGCGTGCTGATGTAGAAGGGCAAAGTGATAGCATATGCGTCACGCCAGCTAAGGTCGCACGAGTTGAACTACTCGGCGCACGACTTGGAATTGGCGGCAGTGGTACACGCATTGAAGATTTGGAGACATCATCTATATGGAGTTCGATGTGAGATCTTCACAGATCATAAGAGTCTCAAGTACTTCTTTGAGCATAAGGATCTAAACATGAGACAACGTAGATGGCTAGTGTTAGTCAAGGACTACGACTGCGGTATGAATTACCACCCAGGCGAGGCCAATGTGGTAGCAGATGCCTTGAGCAGAAAGACTGCACCTCAAGTGGCTACTTTCCTCACCCAAGCGGAGGAGCTTATCCGGGAATTTGCCAAGATGAGACTAGAGATAGTAAGAGCCCCGGAAATGGTGGGTAGCAGAATTTCCACCTTGGTTATAGATCGCCTCACCAAAAGTGCTTATTTTATACCAATCCGAATCACATATGGATCCGACAAGTTGGCTCAGATCTATGTGCAAGAGATCATACGCTTACATGGCATACCAGTAACGGTTACTTCGGATCGAGATTCGAAATTTACTTATAGATTTTTGGATAAGCCTACAGCGAGAGTAGGGCACTCAGCTGAATTCCAGCACAACATTCCATCCACAGACAGACGGACGGTCCGAAAGGACGATTCAGACATTAGAGGATATGTTGAAAGCCGTAGTGCTCGACCGTGGAGTAAGCTGGGAGCCAGTACTTCCACTTATAGAGTTTTTCTACAACAACAGTTACCAGACAACCATAATTATGGCCCCATATGAAGCACTCTATGGGAAGAAATGTAGATCACCGCTTTACTGGGATGAAGTAGGTGAGAGAAGAATTCTCGGACCAGACTTTGTAAATGAAATGATAGAAATTGTCCGACAAATCCGAGGGAGAATCAAAGAAGCTCAAGATAGACAGAAATCCTATGCAGATGCTCGTAGAATGGATTTACAGTTCAAAGCAGGAGACAAGGTCGTTATGAAAGTATCCCCATCGAAAGGGATAACCAGATTTGGCGTCAAGGGCAAGCTGAAACCGCGTTTCATCGGGCCTTACGAGATCCTAGAAACAGTCGGCCCTGTGGAGTACAGATTAGCGCTTCCGCCCAGCTTCGGGAATGTTCACAATGTGTTTCATGTATCACAGTTGAGAAAGTATGTGTTTGACCCTAAACACATAATGCACCAAGAAGAAGTGGTGTTAGAACCAGATTTGAGCTATGAAGAAAAGCCAGAAGCAATTCTGGACAGAAAAGTTAAAGAGTTGAGAAAGAAAAATATTGTAACAGTGAAAGTCCTATGGAAGCATCACGGCCGCGAGGAGGCGACGTGGGAGCTCGAGGACCAGATGAAAGAGAAGTACCCACAGTTTTTTTTGCCTAACCGAGACAAAATTTCGGGACGAAATTTTTGTTAAGGGGGGTGGAATGTAATAGCCGAGACCTAGATTCTCGAGAATTCTTAAGAAATAAATACCAGCTTTTATTTAACGAATGAAAGAGTATTTTTATTTCTTGAGAAAAGGTACAAATTACAGTTTTCAGAATCTCAAACTAAAGTTACAATCTTTGACGACAGAATTAAAAGTCGAGCTACTACACTATTACATTTAGAAGTCCCTAACGACTTCATTGGTCTTCGTCACCGGGCAAGTCTTGGCCCCAGATTTTAAACGAGCTGGGAGGGCGAGACCACGAGGGAAGACAGCCTCATTGGCCAGCCGCAGCTCCTGCCAAAGCGCACGAAAAAGAGAAATTAGTTGCATGAAATAGAGACAACTAAAAGAAGCATAGTAGGAAAGGGAAGGGGAAACAATACCTTTCAGAGATGGGGGTGAGAGTTTGACCGAAAGAGGCAACTCCAGCCAGCAGGCTCCTCTCCAGCTAAGACTCTGCAAAGCTGCAGATAACAGCCCTTACCTTCCCCACCCGGACCTACTATAGTCCGGAAATCAGCCCCAAATGCTTGCTCTAGTGTGCACCTGCAAAAGGGACAAAATTCATAAATGAATCCGAGTACAAGGCAGCACAAACCACCAAAACAGTTAAAGGATGCTGCAAAGTCAGCCAACACTCAGCCTCTGCAGCTTTCAGTTACAAGATATGTGTTTATATACACATGCTACCCCTCGGTTATTATACCACACCACAACACCTCTCACTCAGTAGCAAAGAAGTAGGCTAAAGGGAGGGAAGAAGGACTGAGGCAGTGAGAAGAACTGAGGCAGTGAGAAGAACTGAAGTTTGGGCCAAGTGAGTGAGGTAAGATCTCGTTTTCTTTCTCAAGCTCAAGCAATGACAGTAGACTCATCATGTAGTATTCATGTGTTAGGAAAACATAGCATAATAGTGTTGAATGCTTCACAATACAGTTTGTGCACCATTAGAGCTATGCTAGAAATGGAAGAACAACATCTTGTTAAGAAATCCAGAAGCATAAGCTGCTCTTAGTTCAAAATCAGTGGCTAAGACAACTTAAACCTTTTTTTTTCCCTCAATCTTTTGCACAAATGGACACCAGAAAAAGAAAATCATACAAATCTAAAAAGTTCTAGACGAGCTACTGCAGTTTCTGTGACAAACGAACACAATCTGCCCAAATCAAAGAATAAGCAAAACAAGAACAGACCATACTTAAAGAAACCACCTAAGTAGCTAATATAGGAGGCTTAGCTTTGGGAGTTTCTGTCGGAGTTGGCGGCGACCAGACGGTGAAGCCGAGAGTCGACCGCAAGGCAACCGTGACACGCGACGGCTCGCCGCCGAAGGAGATCGGCAGTGGCGGCGTGAGTCTCGGACCAACAGCGGATCAGCGACGACGGCGGAAGCCTCGCGGAGCGACGGCGAGCACCGCTGACTCCAGCAGCTGCTGTGCAAGGGCCGGGGAGTGTCGAGACTGCCTCGCGAAGGGGGAGGGCAGCGGCGAAGGGTGCCGGCAGAGGGAGTCCTGCGACGAGGTCACCAAGACAGCAGCGACGGCCGCGGTGCCGTGCTGACTCCACCAGTCCATCGACGGCGCTCGCTAGGCTGTTTCCACCCACTGGAGTCGTCGGTGGCGGCGGCGGCTTGTCACTTGCCGGGATTTCGAACCGGAGACGCTGCGATGCCGGCGAGGGGAGGGGAAGAGTTGGAGAATCTAGGGCTTTCTCAGTTTGGGTTTTATTTTTGGAGAAAGGGGAAAATTAAGAATGGGGAAAAGCCGATGGAATCGGCTGATTGAGGAAGGGAGTATGATTGATTGGGCCACCTCCCTAATTTTAAATGGGCCACTCCACTTTTGGGCCAAAGGAACTATTTCAAAATAAAAAGAAAAGAGAAGTGGGCCAAGGGATACAATCTGGGCCAGATTAATAATTCCTAACTGGGCCTGGTTTGAGTTGGAACTATACTCTAAAATTAGTTCCAAGGTATAACGGGATTTAATTCCTAAGCCGCGGAAGAAAAAAAAGAGAGAATTTTTAAGCCGTGTTGAAATAGTTTTCGATAAAATAATTAAAGCGGACTTTAATAGTCACAGTTTTAATTAAAGAATTTAGATCTCCAATTTTTTAAAGAAAGAGATAAAATAAAATAGCACACGCTTAGGCATGCATTCATGCAAGATAAGCATTTTCTTTAAAAAGCCTAATTTAAGTATATTCAACTTTGTAAAGGAACGTCGTCACTCGACGCGTAATCCCAGGACAGAAAAGCACCCGTTTTGCAAGAGTTAAGCAATTGAGGTGGGGTTTCTCTTCCTTCTTTTAAAGCATGCTTTATGTGAAAATATGATTATTTGAATGAGTTGTCATGCCATGTTTTGTTTTATGATTGCCTATCTGTTGGCTATGCCAACCCAGTTAAATCGAATTCGGGTCCCAGTAGGTCAGTAAATCCTACTCGGACTAGTGTACACATAGGGACTGTGAGCTAGCGCTAGGTTGGCCGGTCCGTGGGTCGTGAGCTAGCGCCAGGTTGGCCGGCCCAGTGGTCGTGGAATGTGGCCACATTCCCGATTCACGCAGCTGATATGGCATATCATCAGAAGTTTAAATGACTGCAGTCTATTTTCAGAAAGAAATAACAGATTTTAGTGACCGGGATAGATTTTCAGTAAAACCCCGCGTTCACTCAGCTTGGCTGACAACTAAAAGAAAATATTTTCGGCATGAGCCCACTGAGTGCATCAAGTACTCAGCCCTGCATTTTGTTTTCCTTAATGTGCAGGTTGATTGTTGTCAAAGCCGAGGAGGTGTTGGGACAGAAGACTAAATAAGCAGAAGGATAGCTGGTGTAGTATGTCTTCATACATACTACATCTGTCTTGGTACTCTTCCGTTGCGCAAAATTTTAGAACTTGTTTTTAGCAAAGACAATTGTTCCATAACTACTCTGATTCAGTATGATTTGTACCCTCAACACATTTCAGACAATGTTTTCCTTTGATCTAAGTATCTTATGACGAGTTGAGACAGTTTCAGTATGTTTTAGTCACGGAAAAGCTACACTTTCTTTGACTAGGGAGATGTGGTCGTGACAGATCAATCTTGATCAACTAAAACATAAATAAATTAAAATCAACACCAAGTATTGTGAAACTATTACAATCCTAAAATCTTTCAGCAGTTCAGTGGCCCACACTACCTCACAAGATGCTTGTGTGATAGCACGATATGCAACTTCTGCTGATGATCTTGATATGCCATGTTGCTTCTTTACCCTCCAAGAGCTCAATGATGTTCCAAGAAACAAACAATAACCAGTCATTGATCTTCGAGTCTCTGGACATGCTGCCCCGTTGAGAAGATGCTAAGTGTGGAATCAGCAGCACTTGAATAGAACAAACCGTGTCCAGGTGTGCCCCTTCAGATATCTTAGGACCTTTTCACTAGCCTGCTAATGTTCTTCACAAGGTTTGTGAACTGCAAAAGTTATATCTGGCCTAGTTATACACAAGTATAGCAATCTCCCAATCAATCTTCTATACTTAGATGGATCATCCATTAAGTCAACAAAGTCTTATTTGAGCTGTTTCAGATGATCCATGGGAATAGAAGAGGGCTTGCATCCCTGATACGCTCGGGTTTTGCAGTATTTTAAGGCCATTATTTGGTCCATTTTGAGTATCGAAGTTGCATTACATGTCACTGAAAACTAGTCCAGAGAGCTCAGAAGCCGTCCTGCGGTCCGCTGGGCCTGTTCGAGCACAGTAGCCTCAGTTTTAACCCATTTTATCAGAGATGCTGAAGTCTGATCAGGGCGTTCTATATATCATTGCCTTCTTCGCTGAAAGAGCTTCATGATGGTACCTTGAACATCTCAATCAGAGTTCTGTTGAGAAAGTTATGGCCATTCTACGAACATCACGCAATGTTGTCAAGTGCTAAATTTAGGTGGAAATTCAAGGAAGGAAATAAACTATTACCTTGGGAAGTCAAATCTTTTCCTTTGCCTATGCAGCTCAAAATTTCCAACTTGGAGGATACTTTTACCAATATTTAACCTTTTTAAAGCCTATATATATCCAATAATCTAATTCATAATAGACACACATTCATAGCATCCAAATTGGGGAGCCCCCAAGGCTCCTCCTTCACCATTATTGGAAATTGGAGCAAGGCAAAAGAAGACTAAAGATTGCACAACAATTCATCTTTGGGTTTTTTTTAGTTTTTTTTCTTTATGTTTTGTACTTTAATTTGTAATTTTTGCTATTTGTCTATGAGTAGCTAAACTATAAGAATATTTGGGATGTGTTAGTAACTTTTATTGATTTATATAATTCTAATTTTTGGTATCCGTTTTTTCATTACTTGCTTCTATTCTAAGTGTTGGATAATTGTTTCATGGTTAAGTGACACATTCTATGATGATTTATTGACTTGCAACATAATTGTGAGAGGAGGTTTGTGAGTTAGAAGAGCTTGGTTGACACTAAATTAATTCCCCTTAAATCGGTACTATTAATTGAGAGTGAGGACATCTTGAGGATCTAATTGAGCTTTTGGGAGTTGCTAATCTAAGATTTATGACCTTAGTGTGTAACCTAATTTGTGTCGGATGGGCAATACTTATGTGCTAAGGTATCATAAATGTGTTTTGTGTAAACCATAATTGTGAAAGCTTTATCCTTGGAATTCCATTATTTTCCTGATTTACTTTGGTTATTTGAATGTTTTATTTTATTTGCTTTATTTATTTTTGTCTAGTTAATTAATCCAACCAAAAATTTTGTTTTTCTAGATAGTATATGACGCTTAGTACGTAATAGTCAGTTGCAATTACATTCCCTGTGTTCGATATCTGGTACTAACCTTTAGCTATACTATTTCTGCCTTGTATACTTGCAAGTAGTTGTAGTGCTGAAAAATAGTGCATCAATCCTAATAGAAAGAGACATGTTAAGTGGGTGGAATTCATTGAATCATCCTATACGTGATCAAATACAAAAAGGGAAAAGAAAACATTGTGGTTGATGTATTGTCTCGGAGGTATATTTTTATCACTACTTTGAGTTCGAAATTGCTTGGTTTGGAGTTGATTAAGGAAATGTATGCTAATGACCCAGACTTTTCTTCTATCTATTTAGCTTGTAAGTTGTCACGACCGCCCTTACTAAGGATAGTAAAGACGGGGAAATCGTGACTAGGGGAGGAATTAAGAAGCGGGGAAGAAATTGGGGGACACAATAGAAGACAACATTTAACAGGAACCTCAAATAAGCTTCAAGAGATAATATTTTAATCTAGCAAAAGTTAAGCATCAAATTTGTGTCTCAAGGTACTTAATGTCATAAAACAGTATCAAGTAATGCGGAAGACTTCTAGAGAATAATTTCAAGCAAGGCAGCGAAAAAACAAGTATCAAA
This sequence comes from Salvia splendens, assembly GCF_004379255.2. Classification (NCBI taxonomy): domain Eukaryota; kingdom Viridiplantae; phylum Streptophyta; class Magnoliopsida; order Lamiales; family Lamiaceae; genus Salvia; species Salvia splendens. Next base: position 18,771,921 of record NC_056038.1, read on the forward strand.
GGAGAGTCTTAGGATGACGCCCATGTATGAAGACAAGACACATCCGGGAATTCCTAAAGCTTTACGTTTAGAAAAGAAATATCATCGAGTATCACAAAAACAGTTTCATAGTCTGGCCAGACAATCAATCTCCCCACTTTCTCAACAATCAAACAATCACATCATTTTCCATAGTGCGACGATAGTGTGTCACACTATTCGCCCACGAAACCGGCCGACTAGCAAGGACGGCTCTCGATCCCACTGGTGTACACAGCCTGATAGGGTTTGCAGCCCTACTCAGAGCCGAATTCGTTTAACACATAGCCATATAGCTTAACGGAGCAAGCTCAAGCGAACTAGGCATCAGGCAACAATCTTAACATCAAAACAATCATGACATGACATAACACTTTAAACCACCCTTATAACTCCATAATCATACTTTTGAAAAAGTAAAAGAGTTTAGTAAAAGAAAGTCCACCTCGTTTGCTTATACACACAATTCACAACTTTAATGCAACCCTTGCTCTTCGTACCCACGTACGCACAACAACCCTTGTCAACACCATAACACAATCAGTTTTTCCATCAATACATTTATCATGCATGCCTATCGTTCCTTTCATCGTTTTTCTTTTATTGCCCATCCCAAACATTCACCAAGATAAACGAAACGAACACTCTAGCATACAACAACGTGCAAGACATAGCCACATCATAGGATATGTTCCTTATTCACACATATATCATGTAATTCACTCAAAACTTGTCTACAAAGCTTATTTCAACAAAACCAGAGTCTGGCAGAACAGCGCAGTCTTTTTGTAAAAATCATTAAAATTCCATCCGACCTCTTATGACCCTAAACTTTGGTCACCACACAGTAAACACATAAAAGTTTATTCAGTTAAAATTTCACACTAATATCATGCCTTTTGCTCGGTCAAAACAAAAACGAAAATCACTGGACGGAACACACAATTCTGGAAGTACTGCGCAGTTCGATTGAAAAATTCATTATAAATTCATCATTCTTCAAAAGAAGCTGAAATTTTGACACAACACAAAAGACATATAAAACTTCATTCAGTTAAAAATTAGTGCCAAAAAGAGATCGTTTGGTTGGTCAAATACCCGTCGGAACCTACTGTCCGAACACAACAGTTTTCATGCTCAACATTCACAAACCCTAGTTTGTCTATCATACATCCACACATACATATTCATGCTTCCAACACATATTCATGCTTCAAAAACGAAATTACAACCATGCTTTCATAATCACACATAACATTGACCAATGATTCAACCACACACTTATACACACACAAACATACACGCACACACATAAACATTCTTGTGCAACCATCCTTCCCAACCAAATAATTCTTAGATTTACGATTCTCTACTCACTATATGCATGAGGGGTTCAAAAATTATGGATTCAATGGGAAGAATGAGAGGGATGAATCAAAGTATACCTTTCCCTTGCAAAAGAATCGGTAGGAATGACGAATGATGCGATTCTTCGATGAATCTTGAGTTTCCAACTCCAAAACGAAGCAAGAACAAGGAATTGGTGAAGGATTTGTTGAGAGGGAGAAGAGAGGGAGGGAGGTGTGTGGGAGAGTAGAGGGAGAGAGGGAGGCGTGAAAATGAGGGGTTAGGGTTAGGGTTTTTTTTTCAATTTATAGTCTAGAATTAATCCACAATTAAATAAAACAATTAAAATTGTGAGAGAATAAAATAGAAGTCAATGAATAAATCCCACAATTTAAATGAAAATAGGCGTAGTGTGGGGGAAAGGGTTTTCGAAATTATGCTATTTAATTAGCATAGAAATTGATTTGGTATTTACTTGGAGAGAAATGTACTCACAAATTAGGTAAAAAGATATTGAACATCCCATAAATAAGGTAACAAAATAATCCAAGAATTCTCAAAGTAGAAAAAAGGGGGGGGGGGAGGGCGTGTAAAAATAGGGAGTAGTGAAATGAAATGTTTAAATCCTCCAATTAAGTAGGAATAGGATTTAAATTTGGTAATTTCTTATGGGAAAGACTCCCATAAAATAGGTAACAATTAATTTTATCCCACAAGGAAAATGAAAGGCATATGAGGCGAATATTATATGGTCTTAAAGATGGAAAGAGTCAAATCCTAATTAAAGTATGACGTGGAGAGATTTAATTAGATTTTAATTCAAGGAAGGAAATAAACAAAATACCAATTAAATCTGCAAAATAATTCCTTCTCCTAAACAATAGGAGATTTTCGAAAATCCCAAGGAATGGGGCCAGGGTCGAAAATTATGTAGAATAAAATAGGGGTATTTTGGTTTTAAAATTAAATTTGGATAAATATCCCAAAATAATTAATTAAATCCAAGAAAGAAAATATTATTTCTAATAAGTAAGAGGGCCGAAAATTCCAACAAAAATGGCTAGAACAAATATGCATGATCCCATTTAATTTAATCCACACATTGGAACATAATTCACCCTTATTCCACATATCTCACAACAACTTATTTCACATAATTAACTCAATTACCTAGAACAAATAAATTTCATAAAAGAAATTCTCATTTAACATCCACATTAATGAAAACAAAAGTCGCAAATTTTCGGGGTGCTACATAAGTATGTTGCATTTGACAAGTTCTATAGGCATGACGGATATTTGTTTAAAGAAAATAAATTGTGCATTCCTAATGGTTCTATGCGTGAATTGCTTGTGCGTGAAGCTCATGGTGGTGGTTTAATGGGGCATTTTGGAGTACATAAGACATTGGATCTTTTGCATGAACATTTCTTTTGGTCTAAAATGTGTGTGGATGTTAAAAGAATTTGTAAAAGATACACCTTGCAAGTTAAGTCTAAATCACACCCACATGGTCTGTACAAACCGTTACCGATTCCTAGTGAACCTTGGGAGGATATTTCAATAGACTTTGTCGTTGGTTTGACAAGAACAAAAATAGGCAGAGATTCAGTTTTTGTGGTTGTTGATAGGTTTTCAAAAATGGCACATTTTATTCTATGTCACAAAACTGATGATGCAACTCATATTGTTGATTTGTTCTTCAAAGAAATTGTCAGTTTACATGGTGTTCCTAGATCAATTGTGAGTGATCGAGATGCTAAGTTTGTGAGTCATTTTTAGCGTGTGTTGTGGAATAAGTTGGGAACTAAACTTTTGTTTTATATTACTTGTCATCTTCGAACTGATGGACAAATTGAAGTAGTTAATAGGACTTTGTCTAAATTACTTCGAACTTTGGTTAAAAAGAACTTGAAAAGTTAGGAAGAATGCTTACCTATTGTTGAATTTTCTCATAATTGAAGTGTTCATTCAACTACTAACTTTTATACATTTGAAGTTGTGTATGGCTTCAGTCCATTAAGTCCACTTGATTTGATTCCAATACCTATTGAAGAACGTGCAAGTCTTGATGGAAAAGTTAAGGTTGAAATGGTGAAAAGATTGCATGAAAGGGTAAGACATAACATTGAAAAGAGGACAGAGCAATATGAAAGAAAGCTAACAAGGGTCAGAAACAAGTCATCTTTGAGCCGGGAGATTGGGTTTGGCTGCATATGAGAAAGGGGAGATTTCCTTCAAAATTAAAGTCCAAGTTGCATACAAGAGGAGATGGACCATTCCAAGTGATTGCAAAAGTCAATGATAATGCTTACAAACTAGACTAACCCGGTGAGCTTAATGTAAGTGCTACTTTCAATGTTTTTGATTTATCTCCTTAATTTGGTGAATTAGATACGAGGATGAATCCTGTTGAAGAAGAAGGGAATGATGGAGATTGAAAGTTGGCTCTCTTTCAAATTGATCCAGCTGACCTATGTGTGCCTTGTACCTGCAAAATGCGGCTGAGTGGATCCGGTAGGGACTCAGGCTGGTTTACCTGATCAACTCGACTGGAGTGAGGTGAATGGAATGACTCGAGAGCGTTTTCAAAACCTTAACCCAAAATACTATTAATTAGTATAGGGAAGTAAGGATCGATCCCACACAAATGATGTGTAGCACCCCGAAAAATTGTGACTTTTTTAATTATTTTTATTTGATGGCTTATTTTATTTTAATTAATGTGGATGTTGAATGAGAATTTTTTTTGTGTGGAAATTGAGTCTCTATGTGTTTGAGTTGATTATGTGAAATTAGTTGTTGTGAGTTATGTGAATTAATGTGATTAAGCTTCCAACGTGTGAATTAACTTAAATGGGATAATGCATAATCATTCTAGCCATTGTATTTGAAATTTTCGGCCCTCCTATTTATTGGAAATAATACTTTCTTTCTTTGATTTAATTAATTGCTTGTGTATATTTATCCAAATTAATTCCAAACCAAATTATCCCTATGCTATTCTACATGATATTTATCCAAATTAAATCCAAACCAGATTCTAATTAACATAGGTTTCTAATTAGGAGAGGGAATTATTTTTGTAGATTTAATTGGTATCTTGTTTATCTATTTCCTTGAATTAAAGTCCAATTAAATCTTACCATATCTTGCCAAATCTCTCCATATCCTATGTTAATTAGGATTTGATTCTTTCTTTCCCTAAAACCTCATAATTTTCGCCCATATGCCTTTCAATTACTTGTGGGATTAATTTATTTGTTACCTATTTTGTGGGAGTCTTTTCCAACAAGAAATTACCAAATTTAAATCATATTACTATTTGATTTGAGGATTTAAGTATTTTTCCTTGATTTTTCCCATTATACACGCCCCTTTTTGGAGATGCTTGAATTATTTTGTTACCTTATTTATGAGATACTCAATATCTTTTTACCTATTTTGTGAATATCTTTCTCTCCAAGTAAATACCAAATAAATATCTATGTTAATTAAATAGCAATTTTTAAAAAGTACTCCCCCCCATACTACACGCCCATTTTCCTTTTAATGATGAGATTTATTCATTGACCTTTATTTTATTCATCCACAACTTTAATTGCTTTATTGCGGGATTTATCCTAAACTATAAATTAAAAGAACCCTAACCCTAGCCCTCATATTTTCGCCTCCCTCTTCTCTCCATACCACACGTCTCTCTCTTCTTCTCCTTCTCCACCAATCCTTCACCAATTCCTTGTTCTTGCATCATCGTGGAGTTGGAAATTCAAGATTCATCGAAGAATCACATTAGTTGACTAGAGTGAACTTTCTTAGTCATATAGTGACGGCTGATGGAATTCAAGTGGACCCAGCAAAGGTCGAGGCAGTGCAAAATTGGAAATCGCCGAAAACGCCGAGTGAAATTCGCAGTTTCTTGGGATTGGAAGGATACCGCCGACGTTTCATCGAGGGATTCTCTAAAATTGCGAGACCGATGACGTAATTGTTGAAGAAGGGAATCAAAGTAGTTTGGACGCCGGAATGCGAGGCGAGTTTCCAACAGTTGAAAGAGAAATTGACTACAGCACCTGTCCTAGCGGTGCCGAAAACCGACAAGGACTTCGCCGTCTACACTGACGCGTCGAAAGTTGGACTTGGATGCATGTTGATGCAAGATGGGAAGGTGATAGTGTATGCTTCCCGACAATTGAGACCAAATGAACTAAACTTTTCGACTCATGACTTGGAACTAGCAGCAGTACAGCACGCACTAACGATTTGGAGACATCATCTTTATGGAGTGAGATGTGAGATTTATACGGATCACAAGAGTCTCAAGTACTTCTTCGAGCAGAAGGAGCTGAACATGCGACAATGACGTTGGCTGGAGATCGTGAAAGATTATGACTGCAGTATTCACTACCATCCGGGCAAGGCAAACGTGGTAGTCGATGCTTTGAGTAGGAAGAACCAACCGCAACTGGCTTCTCTCCTAACTCAAGAGGAAACGTTGATCCGTGAGTTCGATAGGATGCATTTGGAAATAGTGAAAGCGCCTGAGACATTAGGAGGAAGAATAGCGACACTAGTAATTGAGCCAGACTTAAGAACCAAGATCATAGAAGCTTAACGACGTGATGAGAAGTTGGAAGAGACACGTGTGAAGGTGAGAACCAAGAAACAAGACCACTTTCGTTCGGAGGCGGACAATGCTTTGACATTCGATGGACGTTTGTGTGTGCCAAACGATGAGGCGCTGAAAGATGAGATTTTGAATGAAGCACATGACACGCCTTACACTGCTCACCCTGGAAGCACGAATATGTATCGAGACTTGAAGCAACGTTTTTGGTAGAATGGAATGAAAGGTGATGTAGCATCGTTTGTGGAACGATGTCTAGCATGTCACCAAGTGAAGGCCTTACACCAACGACCGTATGAGAAATTGCAACCGATCGAAATTCCCGAATGGAAGTGGGAGAATTTAGCCATGGACTTCGTGATGGGATTACCAAAGTCAAAAAGGAGAATACTGCGATTTGGGTGATCATCGATCTACTCACTAAAAGTGCGCACTTCTTACCGATTAGGATTACCTATGGTTCTGATCGCGATACGAAGTTCACGTCGAAATTTTGGATGAGTTTGCAACAGGAGCTAGGCACGAAATTGAACTTTAGCACTGCTTATCACCCGCAATTTGATGGACAATCGGAAAGGATGATTCAAACACTTGAAGATATGCTGCGAGCCGTTGTCCTAGACCGAGGAGAAAGTTGAGAAACTGTTCTGCCATTAGTTGAATTCACCTACAACAATATCTATCAAGTGACGATCATTATGGCACCGTATGAAGCCCTGTATGGTAGGAAATGCCGATCCCCAATCTATTGGGATAAGGTTGGTGAAAGAAGGTTGTTAGGACCCGACACTATCAAGGAGATGACCGAAATTGTGCATCAAATCCGTGCATGAATCAAAGAAGCTCAAGATAGGCAGAAGTCGTATCCCCAACGAGAGGAGTTGTGAGGTTTGGAGTGAAGGGAAAATTGAAACCGCGTTTTGTAGGGTCGTACGGGATTATTGATGAAGTAGGTCCTGTAGCGTAATCGTCTGGCGTTACCTCCTAGTTTTGGGAATGTGCTTAACGTGTTCCATGTGTCGCAGTTGCGCAAATACGTGTTTGATCCCAAGCATGTGATTCATCAAGAAGAGGTGGTCTCGACCCCCGATATGAGCTATGAGGAGAGGCCCGAAGCTATCCTAGATCGAAAGGTGCAAGAGTTGAGAAACAAGTAAATAGCATCCGTGAAGGTGTTGTGGAAACACCATGGTCCCGAGGAAGCCACGTGGGAGTTAGAAAATAGGATGAAAGAAAAGTACCCCGAATTGTTTTTGTGAGACGACCAAATTTCAGGACGAAATTTATGTTAAGAGGGGAAGGATGTAGCACCCCGAAAAATTTGCGACTTTTGTTTTTATTAATGTGGATATTGAATGGGAATTTCTTTTATGGAAATTGATTTTCTATGTGATTGAGTTAATTATGTGGAATTAGTTGTTGTGAGTTATGTGGAATAATACGAACTATGTTCCAATGTGTGAATTAAATTAAACGGGATAATGCATATTTTTTCTAGCCATTTTATTTGATATTTTTCGGCCCTCCTAATTATTTGAAATAGTATTTTATTTCTTGGATTTAATTAATTGTTTTGGGATAATTATCCAAATTAAATCCAAACCAAACTATCCCTATGTTATTCTACATAATTTCTGACCCCTTGCCGATTTCTTGGTTTTTCAAAATCTCCTATTAATTAGGAGAATAAATTATTTTGTAGATTTAATTGGTACCTTACTTATTTCCTTCCTTGAATTAAAAAACCAATTAAATCTCTCCATATCCTATTCTAATTAGGATTTGACTCTTTCCTTCTTTAAGACCTCGTAAATTTTCGCCCCTTATGCCTTTCAATTACCTTGTGGGATTAATTTAATTGTTACCTATTTTATGGGAGCCATTTCCACAAGAAATTACCAAATTTAAATCTTATTCCTATTTAATTGGGAGATTTAAATATTTCCTTTGACTACTCCCTATTTTACACCCCCCCCCCCTCTTTTCCTACTTGGAGAATTCTTGAATTATTTTGTTACCTTATTTATGGGATGCCCAATATCTTTTTACCCATTTTTGTGAGTATATTTCACTCCAAGTAATACCATAATTTTCAAAAAATTTCCCCCACACTACACGCCTATTTCTTTTAATTGTGGAGCTTATTCATTGACCTCTATTTTATTCTTCCACAATTTTAATTGTTCAATTAAGTGTTGGAATAATTATTGAATATAAATTAAGAAAATCCTAACCCTAATCTTCACTCCACACGCCTCCCTCTCTTCCTCTCCTCTCCCACACGTTTTTCTCCTCCCCTCCCCTCTCTCAAGTGCTCCAAATTAATCCTTCATTGTTGCTTCGATTTGGAGTTGGAAACTCAAGATCCGTTGAGGAATCGCACCAATTGTCTTTTCTACCGATTCTTTTCAAGAGAAAGGTATAATTTTTTATCCACCTTTCCCCTTCTTATCATTGAATCCATGATTCTTGAACCCTTCATGCATATAGTGAGTGGAGAATCATAAATCTAAGAACTTATTGGTTGGGAAGGATGGTTGCACATGAATGGTTGTATGTGTGTGCGTGTATGTACGTGTGTGTGAGTGTGTGGATGAATCGTTGTGAATGTTATGTACGAACAGGAAAGTATGGTTGTAATCTCATTTTTGAAGCATGACTATGTGTTGGAAGCATGAATATGTATGTGTGAATGTATGATAGACAAACTAGGGTTTGTGAATGTTGAGCATGAAAACTGTTGTGTTCGGACAGTAGGTTCCAACGTGTTTTTGACCAATTAAACGATGTTATTTCGACATGAATTTTTCACTGGATGAAGTTTCAGATGTCTTCTGTCTTGGATCAAAATTTCAGCTTCAATTGATGATGGATGAATATATAACCAATTTTTCAATTTAACTGCACAGTCCTGCTATAAATTGTGTTTCGTCCAGTGAGTTTCGTTTTTGTTTTGACCAATCAAAAGATATGATTTTTGTGTGGCATTTTAACTTGACACACCTTTATGTATCTACTGTGTGGTGACCAAAACTTAGCTTCATATGAGATGGGATGGAATTTTAATGATTTTTACAAAAATACTGTGTTGTTCTGCCAGATTCTGGTTTTGTTGAAATAAGCTTTGTTGACAAGCTTTGAATGCATTACATGATACATGTGTGAATAAGGAACGTATCCTATGATGTGGTTATGTGTTGCACGTTGATGTATGCTAGAGTGTTCATTTCATTTATGTTGGTGAACGTTTGGGATAGGCAATATAAGAAAATGATAAAAGGAACGATAGGGCATGCATGATAAATGTGTTGATGGAAAAACTGATTGTGTTATGGTGTTGATAAGGGTTGTTGTGCGTACGTGGGTACAAAGAGCAAGGGTTGCATTAAAGTTGTGAATTGTGTTGTATAAGCAAGCGAGGTGGGCTTTCTTTTACTAAACTCTTTTACCTTTTCAAAAGTATGATACAGTGTTATAAGGGTGGTTTAAAGTGTTATGTCATGTCATGATTGTTTTGACGTTGAGATTGTTGCCTGATGCCTAATTCGTTTGACCTTGCTCCGTTAGGCTATAGGGCTGTGTTAAATGAATTCGGGTCTGAGTAGGGCTACAAACCCTATCAGGCTGTGTACACTGGTGGGATCGTGAGCCGTCCTTGCTAGTCGGCCGGTCTCGTGGGTGAATAGTGTGGCCACACTTTCGTCGCACTATGGTATGAGGATGTGAATGATTGATTGTTGAGAAAGTGGGGAGATTGTTTTTTCTGGCCAGACTATGAAACTGTTTTTGTGATACTTGATGATATTTCTCTTCTAAATGTAAAACTCAAGTTCACTATGGTATGGATGACATAACTTTTATCAAAGTTTTTCGGCATGAGCCCATGCCTTTCCCTAAAACCTCATAATTTTCGCCCATATGCCTTTCAATTAATTTATTTGTTACCTATTGTGTGGGAGTCTTTTCCTACAAGAAATTACCAAATATAAATCATATTCCTATTTGATTTGAGGATTTAAGTATTTTTTCCTTGATTTTTCCCGTTATACACGCCCCTTTTTATTTCCCCACTTGGAGATGCTTGAATTATTTTGTTACCATATTTATGAGATACTAAATATCTTTTTACCTATTTTGTGAGTATCTTTATCTCCAAGTAAATACCAAATAAATATCTATGCTAATTAAATAACAATTTTTTAAAATTACGTCTATTTTCCTTGTAATGGTGGGATTTATTCATTGACCTCTATTTTATTTTTCCACAATTTTAATTGCTTTATTTAATTGTGAGATTTATCCTAGACTATAAATTAAAAGAACCCTAACCCTAGCCCTCATATTTTCGCCTCCCTCTTCTCTCCATACCACACGTCTCTCTCTTCCTCTCCTTCTCCACTAATCCTTCATCAATTCCTTGTTCTTGCATCATTGTGGACTTGGAAATTCAAGATTCATCGAAGAATCGCATCATTCGTCATTCCTACCGATTATTTTTCAAGAGAAAGGTATATTTTGATTCATCTTTCTCCTTCTTACCATTCAATCCATGTTTCTTGATCCCCTCATGCATATAGTGAGTGTAGAAATCATAAATCTAAAAATTAATTGTTTGGGAAGGATGTTTGCATGAGAAAGTATATGTATGTGTGTGTATGTATGTGTGTGTGTGAGTTTGTGGATGATTCATTGGTGAATGCTATGTGTAAATAGGAGAACATGGTTGTGATGTCGTTTTTGAAGCGGGAATATGTGTTGAAAGCATGAATATGTATGTGTGGATGAATGATAGACAAACCCTAGTTTGTAAATGTTGAGCATGAAAACTGTGGTGTTCGGACAGTAGGTTCCGACGAGTGTTTGGCCGACCAAACGATCTTATTTTTGCACGAATTTTTTAACTGAGTGAAATTTTAAGTGTCTTCTGTGGTGTGTCAAACTATCAGCCTCTTTTGACGAAAGATGAATTTTTAACGAATTTTTCAATTGAACTGTGCAGTCCTGTTAAAATTTGTATTCTCGTCCAGTGAGTTTCATTTTTGTTTTTGAACGACCTAAATATGTGATTTTTGTGTGGATTTTTAACTGGATGAACCTTGATGTGTCTACTATGTAGTGACCAAATTTTAGCTTCAAATGATATCGGATGGATTTTTAATGATTTTTACAAAACGACTGCGCTGTTTTGCCAGATTCATGTCTTGATTGAAATAGTCTTGTTGGCAAGTTTTGAATGAAATACATGATACATGGGTGAGTAAGAACTTATCCTATGATGTGATTATGCGTTGCACGTTGATGTATGCCAAAGGGTTCGTATCGTTTATGATGGTGAACGTTGGGATGAGAAATATGAGAAAACGATGAACGGAACGATAGGGCATGCATAAGTAATGTGTTGATAGAAAACTGATTGTGTTGTATTATGTGGTAATGATGTTGATAAGGGTTGTTGTGCGTACGTGCGTACGAAGAGCAATTATTTCAATAAAGTTGTGAACCGTGTTTGTAAGCAATCGAGGTGCGCTTTCTTTACTAAAATTATGATATTGGAGATATAAGGGTGGTTTAAAGTGTTATGTCATGCCATGATTATTTTGATGTTGAGATTGTTGTCTGATGCCTAGTTCGTTTGAGCTTGTTCCGTTAGGCTATAGGGCTATGTGTGAAACGAATTCGGGTCTGAGTATGGCCGCAAACCCTATCAGGCTGTGTACACAGGTGGGATCGGGAGCCGTCCTTGCTAGTCGGCTGGTCTCGTGGGTGAATAGTGTGGCCACACTTTCGTCGCACTATGGTAAGAGGATGTAATTGTTTGATTGATGAGAAAGTGGGGAGATTGTTTTGACTGGCAAGTCTACGAAAATGTTTTGTGATACTCGATGATATTATTTTCTAATATGATAAAACTCGAGTTCACTGGCAGGCCTAACGATCGCGGCTCTTTCTCTTGGATTTAAGTTATATGGAAGATATAACTGAACCGGATGGATCAGTTAGCAAATGTCGTTGCCACTTGATCAAGTTGATCTCGCTATCGCACGCCACCAATGTAATTTATAAACTCCAAATTTTGCACTGCTTTAACAGCAAAGCGGCAAGTTCGGGGTCGATCCCATAGAGAAGCTAGTGTATCAAGTGTGTGAGTAGTGAACAGGGGGTTTGTTGCTGCCACGCTTTAACTTGAGAGTTTTTAACTACTGATTTTTACTCTAGATAGAATTTAAGTCACTAACTTGATCAAGGAACTTTTAACTACTGGGTCAAGTGAATTTCAGACTGGAATGAAAATTAACTACGTGAAACAGTAAACACCATGATGAAAATGAAAACAGCTTTGATTAAAACTAAAACTCATAACAGTACAACGTGAAATTTAAACTAAGCTAACACTTCGGAAATACGAAAGCAAGTAAAACCGGGGAGATCCTCGGCGGGAAACTTAAGAATACGCCGACAGATATCAAGTATTCTGCAGCGCTCCTTCGATCGCCCTTTCTAACTAAGCGTTACTTTATCTAAGCTATCTAGAGAACTGAACTAGACTAGAGAGCTAAACTAAACTAAACTAAAGAAGGAAAGTAAAGGATCGGATTTGCTTTGCGTGGTGGCACATCCTCTATTTATAGGCTTGGCATGACTTCTAGCTGGATAACGATCTTGGCAGGGTATATTCGCTCATGCTGAGAGTGAGCGACTCATTGATTGCTACGTGCTTTCCTTCTAGAATGACGATGCTTTTCTGTAACAGATTCGTGACTCAGCTCCGTCCTTGCGTCTCATATATCAGCATGTGTCCCCTTATAGAACGTTGTCCTTCATAACAGAATGCTACGCACCATCCAGCTCATAGCCTCATGTGTCCTTCTTCTGGAAGCCTGCGGTCCCCTCCTTGATGCTTGATTATTCCCCTTGATCAACTCCCCTGCTTTCTGGCCTTTTTCGCCTATTGTACTTGATTGATCGGTCTGACCTTGTTGGCTTGGTCAAGTGGCATTTCTGCACATTTAACACTTGTTTTGCGCGATAATACCGATCAGGTAGCGTACATTTTACCCCCAAACCGATGCATGAAATGAGCCTTATCAAACTGCTCACACTTAAAACATACTTGTCCCCAAGTAAAAAGAAAAAAGAAAAGAAAAAGTGGTAAATTTCAGGCATGGTTTACTCATTAAAAGAAAATAAAAAAAGAAAACAAGACTCGAAATAAAAACACATATTCACATAGATGCATTAGATCGAATAAATTTCCATCAATCATACCCGAGGTCGAGGTCAATCCATTTGCCAGCAGCTTATGTTTCTTCCTTTTTGCTTTTACTTGATCAATGTGTCAGTTCATCAAGATTGCTCAATTTAAAAATCACTGTTGGATTCACTCAGTCACTCATTTCTCACCAGAGACGTTAGGACTCTTCACTCGGTATTGCCTCAAATTTAATACCTCAAATCGGATTGCACAAGATAGTTCCTTAAGGTCCTTGTTTTGGGTGTAATGAGGCTTAAGGGTAGTGGTGTATCAAGGTAGGGTCCTAGGGGTTCTATGTTTAAAAATATAAACTGTAAAAAGAAAAAACACGTGAGTCTAGATATCTTACTTGGTCAAGAGGCGACTTTTAGCCTTGAACTTTTGGCTTATTTTTCTAACTTTCGACTTATCGGGTCAGGTTACAACTTTTCCTGCCCTCTTTTTCTCAAACATTTCTCGATAACAACAAATTTTTTTTGACTTGATATCTGACTTGATCAACCTGATTGACTAACTCGCTCAACCTGGCTACCCTTTTATTTTTACTTTCTGTCGTACTACCGCTTTCTTTGAAATGACTCATCTCTCTGACCCCTTTTCCTCACGTATTTATAAAAAGTAAATGGATGTGGGTCTCGGTTATCAAAGAAAGGGTAAAAATGTATGGGCTCAACTTGGTTAACTAAGGGGTGCCTTGCTTAACGAGGCGGGTTCATGGAGCGAACGAAGAAAAGGCTCAAATTGGTTAAGTCCTAATGCCTTTAGTCCTTACTACTTGTGCAATTTTCATCTAGATATCAAAAATTCAGCCTCTCGTAAAAATTTTTTCCTTTGTAACAATAATAGAAAGTGTTATACTTTGGCTTATAACTCACACATAGAGAGGCTTCACAATAAGTTTTTTTTTTTAAATTGAGCATTTCCATCATACTTGTGTCGTTCAAAACTGATCAAGTTTTTGCATTCAAGTTTCTACATGTAAACATACTGATTCCTTTCTCTAATTCTTACCAAAGTAATCAAATCTTCCACTTATCCGATTGCATGCATATTGCCTATTTATTACTAATTGATATTTTGTGTTTTCAAAATTTCTGACATGTATGACTTTTATTTCCTGAAACTAACCCTCCCCCTCCCACTGGATATGAACTCGTCCTCGAGGGACTGGATGCAGTGGAAAAAGGGTTAGGCAATGGCACAACAGAAACCAAGGAAAACTTCTCACACTTAGACCAGACACTGGGCTATGTGTGAGGTAGTGCCAACAATCAAAGATGCCTATCAAAACAAATAAAACACATTGGCAAAAATGGATAGCAACCTACACAAACCTCTCACACTTAGTCCATGCACAGGACTAAGTGTGAGAACGGAAAAGAAAAAACAATTTACACTAATAAACTGAGTTAAGGGTGATACTACTGCCTTTGAGATGGTTGAATAGGGGATGTTGCAAGCCTTCCTTATTGCCTCCATTTCACAGGCCTTCCTTATTGCCCGCAGGGCGTTTGTGTTCATCGGTGCTCCTTCTCCTTCGTATCTTTTCCTTTATCTCCTTCGCGTGGAGGGGCATGCTGGGCAGCGTCAGTAAGCCCCATACCTTGACTGGTATGGTGGCCCTTCTTGGGAGGAGGAATGATACTCTCTTTCCCCTTCCTCTTGCTTTCTTCCTCTGATCTCACCCGGCTATCCTCCACAGTCTTGCTTGCTTCTACGGCTGCCCCGATCCCTCGGTTCGCTTGTCTCTTCTCATCCACCTGCCGCCTCAAAACCTCAGCTTCCTTCAGCTGTTGATCCGTCGTCTGACGGCGCGTCCTTCCTGAGACAGAGTCATCTTCCATAGTCGAAAAGAGGTTCCACTCTGCCTCCCTTCGTCGTAGTAGGAGATAACTAGGGAGAGGCAGAGAATCTTTCCTCTCAATATTTACCACTGGGGAGACGGAGTCCAGACGCCTTATGTAAGTCGGGTCTACATATTGGAGTGGGCCGATCAATCTGGAAAGTGATAATGGGGTTCTGGTGGTCGGTGGGGAAAGGTTAGGGTTATCTAGGTTGGCTGGTGACAAGGAAATCCGATTATGACTGTTGATACCGGCTCCTGAAGAAGAAAAGGAAGTATTGAGTTGAGTGCTTTGGTGATGATTTGTGGGTGATTCCTTAGAGGGGATTTGAGCTTAGAGAGAATTAGATGAGGATAGCACGAATGTTCTGAAGGCAGGTGATGAAAAGTAGGATCAGAGAGACCCCTTTTATACTGAAATCCCGACTGTTGAGATCCATGTCTGTTGAGATCTCTGCAACCCTTCGCGTACAGGCACGCCTTTTCAGAATGCCAGGTGGCAAAGCTTCTCCGATACGCTTCCTCCATCTCTCTAAGACATCCTTTCATTGCGACAGTTGGCGCCGTCTGACACCTCTCCATTGACTGCATGCTTCATATCATTACCTGCCCTGATCACTTAAATCACTGTGGCCACTGGTTAACTCATATAATTCCACTTGATCAGTTTCTTTCCTCCACTTCCGACTTTTAATTTCTAAGAATTAAAAACTAACAAAGAAGAACTATTTACACTAACTACCAAGGATTTGACCGAGTTCCCCTGGGATGTCACTTGATCAGTTTAATAGATTAAGAATTTGTTGCTTGATCATGCAAACTACCCACGAGTACCCGATCACTCCTTTTACATGCTCACTAGATAGGATTAAGCAGGATCAGTGGAATTTCTTCCACTGTGCCTGCTTCGATCTTGTCTCTGTAGGGCTCAATTGGGGGGTCTCCTGGGAGTATGTTTGCCTCCTGTGTGTGCACTGCCTTCATGGTACGAGGGTCCGCCCACTTTGAATTCCGCCGCCTGGGTATCAGTTTGAGTTGACACTGGAAGAGTAGCTCTTTCTGCCCCACTATGAGCTCTTCCTTTCTCAAAGTGGGGTTGAGTCTGCGTTGTTGATTACGGTGGGGTGTCACTTTTTCTTCTAACCTGGAGGGATTCATGCACAGGTCTGGGTTAATCTCTGTTGTTTTCCACTTGACCACCTCTTAACCCAGCCTCAGTTCTTCCTTCAATTGTCCTCCATGTCCTTGCAGATTTGGTTTGACTGGTTTTTGGTACGTCTGGTTGGACATGCTCTTGAGGGTAACTGGCGATGTAGGTAAAGACTATAGTTGCCTTGTAGGCGAGGGATTTTCCTTCAGCATTCCTCTCAATGGGTCAGCCTGGTCAGGTGGTTTCTCGACCCTTGCCGGTTGAGTGATCTCAACTGGTCGTGGCGGCTTACAGAAATCCATAATTGCCCTTTCAATGGCTTGATCATCCATTTCCCCAGTCATCGTTGCATCGAACCATTCAGCTGCTTCCTTCTTAAGTTGTTCATCTTCAATGGAATCAGTGGGCGGTCTTTTGAAGAGCTCATTTCCTAGATACCCTTGCTCCCAAGGCCTAATAGTATCCACCGATTGTATGCTCTCATTGTCCTGTGCCTTTCTCACAGCTCTATCAATGTCGAATGTAAACTATTCTCCATTAAAAACCAGATTCATCGTCCCATGGCAGACGTCTATGACTGTGCTGGCTGTAGATAGGAAAGGCCTTCCCAAAAGGACTCCGGTAGACTCCTCCACTCCTGGCTCTGTCATCTTCATGACGAAGAAGTCGGCGGGGTACTTGAATTTGTTGACCTTGACGATTTCATCTTCCAGAATTCCCTCTGGGTGAATGCAAGACCTGTCTGCTAGCTGTATCATCATACCCATTTTGACGAGCTTAGCTTCTCCCAGCTTTTCATATATAGAATACGGCATGATATTGATGGAAGCCCCTAGGTCACACATTGCGTGCTCCATTCGAACGTTTCTGATGGAAATTGGGAGTGTGAACACCCCGAGGTCAGTTTTCTTCGGTGGAAGATCACTTGGTTGGTTCACCACGGCTACACTTTCTGCTTCGACCATCCTCCCTTTCTCAGTGACTTGTTAAAGGGCACTAGACTCTTCTTCTTTTGCGACTTGATCAAAGGCGATGAACTCAGGGCCTTCTTCATGATTGGGCCCGTTTGTGGGTTCTGGAGACCTCGCAGATGGGTTTTGATAAACTTCTTCTGATTTTAGAGATACTGCATTGACATTCTCTCGCCCAGGTGGTGGCTGTACCGTAGCCAAAATTTTTCCTTCAATTCCCCTCAGCTCGCCCAGTGACATGGCGACCTGAGATAGCTGCTTTGTAAGCATATCTAGTGCAGCCCTCTGTTATCTCTAGGCCTCTTGTATTTCTCGCATTGCATCGTGGGGCTGATGTGGGATCATTACATCTCCTGGACCTTCATTTTGATGTTTGTTATACCTCTGATTAAAACGACCTCCTCCATGGCCTTGTTGATAGTAGCCGGAAGGTCCATACTGTTCTGGCTGGTTATGGGAAAAATGATTCTGTTGGTTCCCTTGGAAATACTGATTTCCTCTTTGGTACGGTGGGACATAATTCACCACTTGATTATTTGGCTGTCTTCCCTGGCTGCTTGACTGAGGGCCTTGGTGTTGCTACCCCCAATTTCCGTCCTGTTGTTGGCTTGACCAGTTGGGCTGTCCTCCACTGGACCAGTTTCCTTAGGGTCCATTTGACCAACCTGTCTGACTTCCCTGCATTCTGTTCCCTCCAGTGTTTGGTCTATCTTGGATCCAAGCAGGCCAGTTGGGCTGCCCTTCAGAAGGTTACATCTGCTGTGTTGAGGGCTGTGGTGGTTAGCTTTGATTCTGGTTAGTCCATCGAAAGTTTGGGTGATTTCTCCATGGGGCGTCTCTTTGCTTTCCCTGGATCCAGTTGCCATTTGCGTTCTAGTGGCCAACGACATTTACTTGGGGAAGCGGCTCTACCTCAAGAGGGAATTCGCAATAGTTCTAGTGATGCTCTTCTGGTGGAGGCGGTGGCGGCGCATACTGCGTCTCTTTCGGTGCAGCTGGTGGAGACGGTCTGGCTTTCTCCACTGCCTCAAGCAGCTTCATCTCCATCTACTCAAATCGAGCCTCCAGCTTTTCATCATTGCGTACCTCAGCTGCGTGCACCGCACCCCTTCTGTACTGGCCACGGATGTTTTTGGCTTGGTTGAATGGGGTCTTTGAGAAATCCCCTTGGGCTGCGAGGTTTAGATCATTCTTGCTATCGACTGTCAGTCCACCGTAGAGGATCGAATAGATCTCCCGCTCCCCCAGCTTGTGGTTGGGGCATGCTTGAAACAGCCCTTGGAATCTATCCCAATACTGGCCGAGGGGCTCATCGTACTCCTGTCAGGCTTCTATAATCTCCCGCTTGAGGGCACTCATTTTTTACGTTGGAAAGAAGCGATCAAGGAATATCATTCGGAACTCAGCCCATGATTTGATGGACCCTTCTGGTAATCTCGACAGCCATACTCCAGCATCACCCTTCAAGACGAAGGGGATGGCCATCAGCCTATAGTCCTCAGACGTAGATCCAGCTGGTACAGGCAGGATATCACAGTATCGGCAAAACTCCTCCAGGAAGGCGTAAAAATGGGACAAAATGGCCAGTACTCCTGGCTTGATCGCGATAGTCCGCATCCCAGGAGTAACGGCGATGGCGTGTGTGGGCTCCTTCTCGTCATGAGCGTGCAGAGAACCAATTCATGAGTCGTCGATGATAAGGCTAATTTCATGCATAGGTCTAGGGGATAAATCCGTGAATTTGTTGGGTCTAACACATGTTTTAAGCCAGGTGTATAGAAGAAATTCGCCAGGTCCAGGAAAAGGAGGCAATCACACGCCCGAGGAAACTGGCGAATAAGTGAACGTTGTGAAAGACATTGCAAGACGGAGTAAATCTCTGAACTGGAGGGTAGAATGGAGATTTCTACGAAGGTTCTAGAAGATTATGTCCGTGTCTATAAAAGGAAGGATGCATGCATTCTGGAGGGACCTTCTCGGTGCTGGCCTCACTAACTGTCTGCAGCTAGTTCACTTTTCTATACACTTGGGTTCTTAGAGGGAAATTCAGGGGTTTCGCGCTTGGGTTCATTTTCCGCTTTCTCATATTTTCAAGTTAGGTTGTAACACCGTCCTGTTGAGGGAGAAGAAACAAGCTCCACTTACTGCTTTCGTATTACGTATTTCACCGAGATTCGCTGTTTGAAGCTCGGCCTTCCGATTTCACCGAATATTTCTGTGTTTAATGCAAGTTTCATTTTCTATTATGACGTTGGTGTTGATTTATGATTTGGTTGTCGAGATTTTCGGGAGTTTGCATTAGTTTGCCTGTGTTGGATGCGTTTCACAATTGTTTTCTGAACTTATGCAGGTTAATGGCTGAATCTGGGTGATCAGAGTTTGCTGGTGGTTGAATCGGAGATTTAAGTTTAGTGTTGTTGCTAAGTTGTGTGCAAAAGCTGGAAATTGGAGTTGATCGGAGTAGATCTGTTAGATCGGAAGTTATGGAGTGGAATCTAGTTGTTGTTGGTTTCGGATTGCTTGGATCTAGAGTGGATTAAGCGTTCGACGAGAGATCTGAGTAGAGTTGGTTTATTTTGATGCCTAGTCTTCGTGTTTTCATTTCACTTCGTCTAGTATATGTAGATCTGAGTTATTTTCCAGTTTGTCATAAGTTTCTGACGACCAAACTTTTACATTCTGTTCGAATATGGGTATGTGCTCTGTTTACTTCATCTTCATGTTTAATTCCGTTGAAGAAATGCATGCCGTTGTGAGTTGAATGCTCAGTTAGTTATTTGCAGCTTTTCTGCCGTACATGCTATTTCTGGGTCATGGTCCCCACTGTTAGTTGTTTTCTGTCTAGCTGAATTAGGTAGTCATTTACACGGTCTAGGAAGTAAGCTTAATACACCGAAGTCTTGATGATGTTTGATCTCAGCATGTTTACAGCTTTCTAGGTCCAGCGTTTATATTTCCTACCTAGGTCTAGTAGTAGTTATACCTCAACCCTGTTTGCATGGCAGCAGCCGCTTAGTGAAGAGTCTCTAAATGCTTTCTTACGTATCCATCTTCGTGGGATCGACCCCTGCTTCTCTATACTAATTTATAGTATTCGGGTTGAGGGATCTTTGAAGGGGAGTTTGTGTGTACAACGACAGAGTATTCCTTGTTACATTGAGTTCCTAGACCAAGTGATCTAGTGGATTCATAGGACTTGGTGTCTCGACCTAGCATCACATTTTCACAACAAACGAAAACACATAACAAACTCTGCGACACTTCAAATGGCGCCGTTGTCGGGGATGGATGGCGTATTTTGTGATTGTTTTTAGAGGTTTTTGGCGTACATAGTTTTGATTTATTTTTCTTTTCTTTTCAGTTTCTGAGCAGAGGCTCGCGGACTGGATTCTGGAGTAACTCATCTGGGTGAAGGGACGATAGATTTATTTGGCAGATCAAGGATACAGCATCCACGCTCACCACCAGATCAGGGTTATCTACGGGAGATCCATTTCCGTTCGGTTCGGAAAGTGAAGAGGATTGGAGTTCATCCGGAAGGGAGGATCCCAAGTCACCAACAGAATCGGAAACAGAGTCAGAAACAGAGGAAGTAGTCATGGCGCAAGTAGTAGATTCAGATCCAGAGATCGGTTCGTTAACCGCCCATTTAGATGGAGAACCAGCTCAAGCTATAGTGATGAATCCACGCCAGAGGACTATTGAGATCAAGACAAACGTACTCGGCATCTTTCCAACGTTCTCTGGTCGTAGAAATGAGTGTCCGTACGAGTTCTTAAATGAATTCAGTAAGTTGTGTGGTATTCAGAAGAGGCCGAATGATGCAACAGAGGAGGATTATCGCCTACGTGCAATTCCGTTTGCCTTGAAGGGGGAAGCCAACACGTGGTTATTGAGGTTGCCCCCGGATTCTATCCGCACATGGTTATCTTTGAGTCAGTATTGGTCGAGATTCAAGGGGTTGTTGGATGCATGCCCGAATCACCGAATAATAGAGGTAGAGACCTACTCGTTGTTTTACGAAGGGGCGACTCCTGAGTCGAAGGACTTAATGAATTCCTCGAGTGGGGGGAATTTCACAAGAAAGAGGAAAAGTGAAGCAAGAAAATCCTAGGGAAGTTGATCGACGCTAGGAAGGCGTACGATAACCCTAGGAATGCAGTGAGGAGAGGATCGGTGAATGCCATATGAGAGCAAGAAGATGATAAAGTAGAAGCAAGGATTGACAGGCTCGAGAAGGCTCTTTTGAACGCGATTGAAAAGACAATTCTACTAGCTTCACAAGGGAAGGAGAAATCTTCTGGTCCAGGAGATAATCAAATTCAACAATATTACGGGACCCAGGAAGGAGATTATCAGTCCCAAGTCAATGGAATGGGAAGTTGGAATCCCGACGGGAGCTGGAATTCAGGGAGACAGAGAGGTGCACCCTAGAGGAACCATCCAAATTTCAGATGGACCGACAACAAACAGAACCAGCCAGCACCACAACAGAATCAGCAGTTTGCACCTCAGCCCGAGAGACAAGGTAACTGGTCAGGAAGGAACCAAGACGGGCAGGGCAACTGGATCAATCGGAACTAAGAAGACCACTCGAGCTGGGGAAGTGAAATCAGAACAATCAAGGGAACTCTTATGTACCACCGCACCAAAGAAATTTTCAAAATAATTACCAGGGTCCAGGAAATCAGTACAACAACTCTTCAGGAGGTCAAGGAAACGCTCATCAGAATCAAGTGAGTGGACCGACTCTGAGTATGGGGCCAGGGCCCAGTCAGCCACCAAAGCCACCAAAGAGTATCGATGATATGGTGCACGACCTCGTCAGTTCTCAGCAACATATGCAAAACAACCTGCAATCAAACAATGACGTAGTGCACAAGCTTTAAGACGCTCAGCAGGAGCAAAAGACAGCAATGGATATGCTGGCAAAGCAATTATCCCAGATACCCACCTCTTTGAGTGATATGAGGGGAAACGAAGGAAAAATTCCCGCCTCAGTAAGGCCACCTGATAGAGAGAATATAAGTCAGATTACCTTGAGATCCGGGAGAGGATATGATGGGCCAGTGGTAAGAAGGAAGGAAGCGACAGATCCCAAGAAAGGCAACAGGAACTTGGAGGGCGATAATTCTTTGCTCAAGGATGACCTTAAGGCACGAGAATTGGAGAGATCCTTGCCTAGGTCAACTGAACCATTCTTCCTCGTTCCAGAGCCGGAGTTGGAGAACGAGGCAATAGGGGAGGAAACTGGAGAGTTCTCGGCTGAAAGTTCTACAGGAGCAAGGAAGCGAGTGAAACCTTTCCCAAATCGGGGGGAAGCCAAGAAGAAGAAGGAATAGCCGGTAGATTTCATGGATATTTTTGGGAAGCTGGAGATTAATCTACCAATCTTACAGGCTTTGAAATTGCCGGTGTTTAGCAAGTTCATCAAGGAATTTATAGCTGGGAAGGCTAGACCCAGTGGAAAAATTTTGATAGGCAAGAACGTCTCCGCGGTGATTCAAAAGAGGAGGATGCCATCGAAACGCAATGACCCAGGTATGTTTACTTTGCCCATCTCTATTGGTGATGTAAAAATCGAGCATGCTATGTGTGACTTGGGTGCATCCATAAATGTGTTACCACTGTCTATATACAAGAAGTTAGTAGGGGTAGGCATGGTGGACACGAAAGTTGTGATCCAATTGGCAGACAGGTCATGCATTTGTCCTGAGAGAGTGCTTAAGAACGTGATAGTAAAGGTACATGACTTCTTGTACCCAGCTGATTTTCATGTGATTAAAATGAGTGATAGTGAGTCTGCAGAGTCTGGCGGAGTACTTTTAGGGAGACCTTTCCTACGTACCGCTAAGACTATCATTGATGTCTTTGATGGCACAATCTGCATTGATTACAATGGGGAGAAATATACATTCAGCATCGATGAGTCAATGAAGAAACCTCTTGACGTTGAAAATTTGCATGCTATAGATGTTATTAACCCCTTGGTCCAGGAGTATCTTGAGACAGAATTAATGCAGGTACAGATTGAGAATTCCGAGATGAGTCATGCCATTGATAGAGAAGCAGTCAGTTGGTGTGAAGCCATGAAGACGAGTGAGTTATCAGATGATGAACTAGCTGAAGCGATTCTGGAATTCTGCACGAACCCGGAGCTAGCTAGATCAAGGAGGACACCTTATGTGGCAAGCATGGAAGGTTCTACTGAGTCTACGAAGGGAATAACAACTGAGTCGACAGAGAAAAATCCCTTACCCCAGGAAAAGGATGTCCCCAAGAAAGAGTTGAAAACACTTCCAACTGGGCTCAAGTATGCGTATCTAGAGGAGAATAAAAATTTCCCGGTGATTAGTAACAGCAGCTTGACCGAGAGACAAGAAGAGGAATTGTACAAGGTAATTCGGAGGAACAAGAAGGCTATTGGGTGGACACTATCTGAGTTGGTAGGAATCAGTCTAGATCTGTGCATTTATCATATTAGGCTAGAAGAAGAAGCAAAAGCCTGTAGGGACCCGCAACGCAAGTTGAATCTGAACATGAGGGAAGAGGTGCTGAAGGAAGTATTAAAGATACTATCCCTAGGAATCATTTATTCCATACCAGAGAGTGAATGGGCTAGTCTAGTACCTATGGTACCAAAGAAGTCGGGAATACAGGTGGTCAAGAATGATAAGAATGAGTTGGTCCCCACTCGACTTGTTACTGGGTGGAGGATGTGTATTGACTACCGGAAGCTGAACGAGGCTACTAAGAAGGATCACTTCCCGTTACCTTTCATTGACCAAATGTTGGAGAGGTTGGCAGGAAAGCAATATTTCTGTTTCCTGGATGAATATAGTGGGTATTTTCAAATCTACGTGGATCCCGATGACCAGGAGAAGACAACTTTCACGCGTCCCTTTGAAACGTAAGCTTACAGAAGAATGCCATTTGGTCTGTGCAATGCGCCAGGCACTTTTCAGCGGTGTATGATGAGTATCTTCTCGGACCTACTGGAGGATTGCATCGAGATTTTTATGAATGACTTCACTGTGTACGTGAATTCATTTGACTCATGTTTGACAAGTTTGGATATAGTGCTGATGAGGTACCAGGAAAAGCATTTGGTTTTGAATTTTGAGAAATGCCACTTTATGGTCCCTGAGGGAATTGTCCTAGGGCATGTGGTATCAGAAAGAGGCATACAGGTAGATCAAGCAAAAATCGATGTTATCTCAAAACTTCCTTACCCGACAAATCAGAAAGAAGTGAGAGGATTCCTAGGGCACGCAGGATTCTATAGGAGGTTTATAAAGGATTTCGCAAGGATTGCTCAACCACTCACTCACTTGTTACATAACGATGTTGATTTTGTATTCGATGAGGAGTGCAAGAAAGCTTTTCAGTTGTTGAAGGATAGATTAGTTTCTGCTCCCATTATCAGAGCACCGGTTTGGAGTTTGCCGTTTGAAATAATGTGCGACGCAAGTGACTACGCAGTGGGAGCAGTGCTAGGTCAAAGAGTGGATGGAAAAAGCTACATGATTTTCTATGCTTCGAAAACGCTAAATCAAGCCCAGAAGAACTGCGACACCACTGAAAAAGAGATGCTGGCGGTAGTATACTCATTTGAGAAGTTTCGCCCGTACTTGCTAGGGTCGAAGGTGATAGTGTTCACAGACCACGCAGCTATTAAGTACCTGCTGGCGAAGAAGGAGTCCAAACCAAGATTAATCCGTTGGGTATTACTGCTACAAGAATTTGATTGGGAGGTTAAGGACAAGAAAGGAACTGAGAACAAGGTGGCTGATCACCTGAGTCGCATCTTTCAAGGGGAGACCAAGGAAGCAATATCAGATACATTCCCCGAGGAACATTTGTACTATATGAAAGAATTTCCTAGACCTATCAGTTGGGAAGAGATCATGGCGTTAACAAGTCCAGGAGATTCTGAGAAAGGAAAATGTCGTATAAACAATGAGCCATGGTTCGCAGACCTGGCAAATTACTTGGTTACTGGAGAGGTGCCCAGTTCACAGGAAATTTCCCGGGCCCAGAGGATGAAGCTTAAAAGCGAAGCCAAGTATTATTTTTGGGACGACCCATATTTGTGGAAAATGGGAGCTGACCAAGTAATCCGGAGGTGTATCCCGGAGTGGGAACAGAGGGATGTACTGAATCATTGCCATGCCCTAGCATGTGGAGGTCATTTTGGATCTAGGAAAACTGCAAGGAAGGTGTTAGATAGCGGTTTTTACTGGCCTACATTGCACAAGGATGCATTCGAGTTCTGTCAGAATTGTGAAGGTGTCAACAGACAGGGGGAATCTCCAGGAGAGACGAAATGCCTCAAGTCCCAGTGATTGTCTGTGAGATCTTCGATGTCTGGGGGATGGACTTCATGGGTCCATTTCCGTCTTCATACGGGAATACATACATACTTGTGGCAGTTGATTATGTTTCGAAATGGATAGAGGCCAAAGCGACCACATCTTGTGAAGCTAAAGAGGTAGCGAAATTTCTTAGAGCTAATATCTTTAACAGGTACGGAGTGCCCAGAGCGATAATATCTGATAATGGGACGCATTTCCGTAACCGGACTATTGAAGCTCTAATGAGAAAGTACGGAGTTCACCACCGCCTTTCCACACCGTACCATCCTCAATCAAATGAGCAAGCGGAGGTCTCCAACAGGGAGATAAAGGCGATACTGGAGAAGACGGTTAATCCGTCTAGGAAGGACTGGAGCAAGAGGCTTGGAGATGCACTATGGGCTTACAGGACAACATACAAGACGCCTATTGGGATGTCACCCTACAGCCTTGTGTTTGGCAAAATGTGCCACTTGCCCGTGGGAGTAGAACACCGAGCATATTGGGCGGTCAAAGAGATCAACATGAGACCCCAATCCTGTGAAGAAGAGAGAAAATTGCAGCTACAGGAGTTGGAAGAGCTAAGGCTAGAGTCATATGAATCGGCAATGTGGTACAAAGAAAAGATGAGACTCTGGCATGACAAGAATCTCCGGACCAAGGAACTGCAAGTTAGGCAGAAAGTTCTCCTATTCCAATCCCGGCTCAAGTTAATGCCTGGTAAGCTGAAGTCCAAATGGACTGGACCGTACACTGTTGTGAGTCTTCGTGCAAATGGAGCAGTAGAGATCCAGGGAAGTGCTTCAAACTCTACCCCTTTTCTTGTCAATGGTCATAGGGTGAAGGTATTTAGGGATAACTCGGAGATGTGTGTAGTGGACGATGTGCCGCTACGCACACTCCCTGATATCGCCTAACCGGTATGGGAAGGAAGTGTTCTCAGAGAATTCCTGGGTCAGGTGACTAAGAAGGTTTTATATATACCTTGACCTAGGGAATCTTGAGGGGTCTTGGAAACAAAATTTGTAAATATTTAATCGCTTTCTTTAAATCAAGAAAACCCAAACAAATCAGAAAAAAAATAATCTTCCAAAAATATTTGTCGGAATACCAGACTCCTTAGGGGAATTTTTATACTGTCATATCCTTGACCTGGGAGTCTGGCGTTTAATTTTTAGTTTGATGTTTTTCTAAGTATGGTATTGCAGAGATATTCACATGGGGCAGGGAGTTGAGGAGTAAAATTTTGGAGGTAGTTAGCACCGGTTCGAATTTTAAAAGGTAACTTTATGAGGAGGCGTACGGTTGCTAGCATCACACTTGCAACTGCCTGCAAACCGTCCTCTCCCATACTCACAGGCTATAACCGTGCTTTAGCTTTTATTTCCCACATCATATTCACTCTCTCTACAAAAAATTCCCTAATTTCTCTATCAAACGCTATTTTTCTTAAAATTCTACAGAATCTGCCATGGACAATACAAAGGACACAGGAAGCACCTCTGGAACCGCCGAATCTAACGCGGCGGCTTTCATGGCCGACCTATTACAGAAGCTTGGGGGGCCAGAGGAGGCGATGAAGGCGTTCGCCATGTTCGCCGCCACGATGGGAAAAACCACACCAGCCGTTTCAACATCTGCCGCACCACCACCACCAAAAGTTTCAGAGGCTTCACCACCCCAACCAGAGGTCGTTCATGCCGTTGCAGAACCCGCCACCGCTGTCGCAGAAACAACCACCGCAGAAATACGAGGAGAGGAGGCAGATCTGGCAGTGGGGTTGGAACTGTTGGGTGGAAGCGACCCGAGGTTAGATTCGTTCGTTGAGGGGGAAACCCCTGTTGGTGAGAAGTTCGAAGAGGGGGAGATCCTTGGTGTTTGTGAGAGTGTTTTGGAGGAAAGAACCCTAGAGCAGACAGAGGGCGACGAAGCCCTAATTTCCGAGAAGGCTGTGGAGGGGGAAACCCTGGAAGTATTTGGGGGCAGTGAGGCCCATGTCTCTGAGAACGTAAGTGAGGGGAAGACCCCCGAAAGAGCTGTGGGTACTGAGACCCATGATGAGGAAGGTTCGGTTGGGGTGGAAACCCCTATTTACATCACGGGGGCAACCCCTTTGTTGACTGAGGAGGGAGAAGCCCTCGACTCTGAAAATGTACAAGACCCTGTTGGTGACAGGGTAAAGTTAATCGTGGATTTGATAGATGTCCTAGAGGGGACAATTTCACCGGTAAATGCAAGGGATGCCCGTAGACGAGCCCGCCGGAGCTTGTTAGATGAAGTTGATGATACGGGAAGGGAAGCGTTGGGTCAAGAGGCCGCAGCGGAGGAAAAAGACAACTCTCCCAAACCTAGCAGTGGAGAGAGCGAAGAGAAGGAAAGCCGCCACGCGACCGAGAGAAAGAGGAAGGGAAAACAAGTTGTTCCTTCCTCGACCAAGAAAGCAAAAGGGAAGTCCGTTGAACCCTCTCTTCCTCCACCTGCTAAGGTACCATACGCTGCTGGGTCCAGAGACTCCAAAGATGAACAAGAAGAGGAGCTCAATTTTGAGCCTACAAAAATCTGGATTACCAAGGAATTACTGGACGCGGTGAGAAAGTTCACTGACCCAAAACGTGCAGCGACGTACAAAGAGAAGAGTGCCGTGGGAAAGTATGCTAAGTCCGTGAAGATGTATGACCCAGAAGAGCTCAAGGAGATTGCGTCCAACGACGAATTTCGGGAATACATAGATGCAATCGGTTTTGACTGGCTGCTCAAGCACACCACCTTTGAGATACTGATAGCTTTAGCACGGGAACTCTTTTCGACCATCCGGTTTAAGTCCACCACTAACTTGGATGCTGACTCCATTAACTTTCGCCTCTTCAATGAAGAGCACGAGATGAGCATCAGAGAGTGGACTCTCCGGATGGGTTTGCTGACACGTTCACAGGATGACGAAGGTTTGTGGAACGAGAGAATGGTAGGTCCACCTAATTTCTCACCTGGTTTCAAGACGCAGAGTGCTTGGGAGTTTGTTACCCACCCAAGGGTAGGTCAGTTTAAAACCAACTTTTCGAAAGCCCACCACATCGAGGACAGAATCCTGCGATTTGCCCAGACGTTCATTAGCTATAACCTGATGGGCACCGCCAACAACGCCTTGACAACCCCCGACCTTTATTTTACTTGGTGTATGGCCAAGGGGGTCCGTGTCCATCTAGGCTATTGGCTTGCCCACGCTTGTCACCAAGTAACTGCCAACCCTTCCAGGCACCTATACACATGCCATCTCCTAGGTGCTTATCTGCAGGGCAACGTGATCATGAAGATCAACAAAGCTTGCCGAGATATGGAAATGTGTCTGCCCCTGGAGGTTTTCAATATGGATTACTTCTTCAACAAGGGGCTGCTAATCACGCATGGAAATGAGGTATGTTTTTACAATGTTGGCAAGACAGAGGCGCAGGCGAAACAGGAGCCGGATGTGGTGGACGTAAAAGCAAGTATGGAGGCAGGAGCCCAGATTGAAGTGGAAGAAATGAGGAAGGAGGTAGAAGCCGTCTCACTAATGATGATGATGACGAAGTGGTTTCATGAGAGATTCCCTGACGCACCGAAGTCGCTTTCTGGACCTGGCAGCGGTTCCAAATCACCGGGTCCAGGAAGTATATCTGTTCAGAAACCCCCTCAGGCTTCGAAGCCCTTGACTATCCCATCCTCTACTAGACCGATGATCGTGAAGAAGACAGTCCCCAGACCGAGTGAGATAGAGAAGAAGACGCCAGAATCTCCGGCAAAGAAGAAAGCTAAAGTGACCCAACCGTCCGCCCCGCCCAAGTCTGGCTCCCGCGGGGGCCAGACCCTGAATTGATTCCCCCAAACCAAGTAACTTTTTCTTTGTCTTTTCTTTTCTTTTTCATTTTTTGTTTGTGTTTATGTGTGCCAACATGCTTCGTTTTTGTTTATATGTGTTGTACCTTCCCACACTTAGCCCAATCTTTGGTCTAAGTGTGAGAAGGGGTTGTTCTGTTTTTGCATGCCTTGGTTTTGTGTTGCGCCTTCTCCCACTTAGCCCGATGTTCAGTCTAAGTGTGAGAAGTTTGTTTTGTCTGTGCGTTTTGTTTGTGTTTAATGTTTATGTCTGCTGTTCATACTTCCCTTTTTCCCCCCTTCACAAGGATAGCTTGGGGACAAGCTTGAGTGAAGTGGGAGGGGGTGGGAGTAAGTACTGTGTCTGTTTTTATGTCTTGGAGTCTTTAGGTATAGCTTAGGTGTAATGGTTATTTTTGTGTTTGTATGTTGCATGAGCTAGTGGAGATAATAAGGCAAAATTCCCTTAGCTAGAGCGATTGAAGAAAGGATACACGTCAACTTTGATGCCTTTTTCCTTAATAAACTAAAAGCGGTCCGAATGAAGTAAGGACGATAGAAAATGCCTTAGATAACCTAGCTGTGCAGCCCTACTATAAGAGCGAGTTATAAGCCTAAACACTTTGAGCTAACATGTAAAAATGGGCCGCCACTTGATGCTTAGGGAGTAGAGTCTAAAGGAGAAAAAATGGGTTATGGAGGAATAAGCTGGACGAAGTCCAGAACTGGTGGTATAAGTTGGACGAAGTCCAGGAAAATGAGGTATAAGCTGGACGAAGTCCAGGGGAAAATAGAAAAAAGGAGGGAAAAAAGAAGATTAATTACCTGAGGGCAGGAAGTAAAAATTACCTGACCCAGGAATGAAAAAAAAATATATAGAAAAAAGGGAGACGATAGAAAGGAGAAACTCTCATAACCCGACGCATCAGTGGTGTAACTTTAACTTTGGAGCGTTTTGATCGTAACATCCCTGGTGAGGCATGAGTGATCGAGCGAACCTAACCGCTGGGAAATCAATAGGCTATCTTGACGAACTGACGGACCGTTTAGGTAGAAGAAGGAAGGGGAAGGATTTGAAGACTGTAAACGATCGGAGAGAACTTGAGCTTGTGGGGACAGTCGCCTAAAAGTTGAAACTAGTGCATGCTTATCTGTTGTGTTTTGTTTTTCTCTTTGTGTGATGTTTTCTTTTATGAGTCTGTAGTTGTCTAGGTCTAGGAGTTTGTTCTTTGTTAGTGTCTTGTATGTAGAGTCGTACTTGGGAATTGTGCATTGAAATTCGTCTTATTCCTTTTTCTTGTCTTTCATGCTTGAGGACAAGCATGGTTTAAGTGTGAGCAGTTTGATAAGGCTAATTTCATGCATAGGTCTAGGGGATAAATCCGTGAATTTGCTGGGTCTAACACATGTTTTAAGCCAGGTGTACAGGAGAAATTCGCCAGGTCCAGGAAAAGAAGGAGGCAATCACACGCCCGAGGAAACTAGCGAATAAGTGAACATTGTGAAAGAAATTGCAAGACGGAGTAAATCTCAGAACTGAAGGGTAGAATGGAGATTTCTACGAAGGTTCTAGAAGATTATGTCCGTGTCTATAAAAGGAAGGATGCATGCATTCTGGAGGGACCTTCTCGGTGCAGGCCTCACTAATAGTTTGCTGCTAGTTCACTTTTCTATACACTTGGGTTCTTAGAGAAAAATTCAAGGGTTTCGCACTTGGGTTCACCTTTAGCTTCCATACGTTTGTTGTTGGGTTGTAACACCATCCTGTTGAGGGCGAAGAAACAAGCTCCACTTTACTGCTTTCGTATTTCGTATTTCACCGAGCTTCACTGGTCGAAGCTCGGCCTTCCGATTTCACCGAATATTTCTGTGTTTAATGCAAGTTTCATTTTCTATTATGACGTTGGTGTTGATTTCTGATTTGGTTGTCGAGATTTTCTTGAGTTTGCGTTAGTTTTCCTGTTGGATGCGTTTCACAATTGTTTTCTGAACTTATGCAGGTTAATGGTTGAATCTGGATGATCAGAGTTTGCTGGTGGTTGAATCAGAGATTTAAGTTTAGTGTTGTTGCTAAGTTGTGTGCAATTGCTGGAAATTGGAGTTGATCGGAATAGATCTGTTAGATCGGAAGTTATGGAGTGGAATCTAGTTGTTCGTTTCGGATTGCTTGGATCCGGAGTGGATTAAGCGTTCGACGTGAGATCTGAGCAGAGTTGGTTTATTTTGATGCCTAGTCTTCGTGTTTTCATTTCGCTTCATCTAGTATTTGTAGATCTGAGTTATTTCCGGTTTGTCGTAAGTTTCCGACGACCAAACTTTTACATTCTGTTTGAATCTGGGTATGTGCTCTGTTTACTTCATCTTCGTGTTTAATTCCGTTGAAGAAATGCATGCCGTTGTGAGTTGAATGCTCAGTTAGTTATTTGCAGCTCTTCTGCCGTACTTGCTATTTCTGGGTCATGGTCCCCACTGTTAGTTGTTTTCTGTCTAGCAAAATTAGGTAGTCGTTTACACGGTCTAGGAAGTGAATTTAATACACCGAAGTCTTGATGAAGATTGATCTCAGCATGTTTACAGCTTTCTAGGTCTAGCGTTTATATTTCCTGCCTAGGTCTAGTAGTAGTTATACCTCAACCATGTTTGCGTGGCAGCAGCCGCTTAGTGAAGAGTCTCTAAATGCTTTCTTACGTATCCATCTTCGTGGGATCGACCCCTGCTTCTCTATACTAATTTATAGTATTTGGGTTGAGGGATCTTTGAAGGGGAGTTTGTGTGTACAACGACAGAGTATTCCTTGTTACATTGAGTTCCTAGACCAAGTGATCTAGTGGATTCATAGGACTTGGTGTCTCGACCTAGCATCGCATTTTCACAACAAACGAAAACACATAACAAACTCTGCGACACTTCAGTCGGCGACGAGGGCCATCTCTGCTTCTGCTTGTTCAAGTGTTGGTGGTTTAGGTTGCGCATTCTGCTCTCCTTCTTCTTTGCTAGTCAGTTGATCAGCGGCTACTGCTACTGCTAGCGCGGCTCTTAACAAGTGGTAACTATGCAGGCTTCCTGGACTCTCCAACGCGCGTTCGTTTCTCTGTATAAAAGGGATGATTCCAGTGTCCACCGCGTTGATACCTTCTCATCAACAGAAGAAAAAAACAAATGAGAAAAGAAGGAAACAAAATTATATACACCTATGCGCTACACTCAAACATAAAATAACACCATGCTTCCCCGGCAACGGCGCCATTTTGGCGGGCCTAACGATCGCAACTCTTTCTCTTGGATTCAAGTTATATGGAAGAGATAACTGAACCAAATGGATCAGTTAGCAAATGTCGTTGCCACTTGATCAAGTTGATCTCGCTATCGCACGCCACCAATGTAATTTATAAACTCCCAATTTTGCACTACTTTAACAGTAAAGCGGCAAGTTCGGGGTCGATCCCACAGAGAAGCTAGTGTATCAAGTGTGTGAGTAGTGAATAGGGGGTTGGCTGCTGCCACGCTTTAACTTGGGAGTTTTTATCTAATAATTTTTACTCTAGACAGAATTTAAGTCACTAACTTGATCAAGAAAATTTTAACTACTGGGTCAAGTGAATTTCAGACTGGAATGAAAATTAACTACGTGAAATAGTAAACACCATGATGAAAATGAAAACAGCTTTGATTAAAACTAAAACTCAGAACAGTACAGCGTGAAATTTAAACTAAGCTAACACTTTGGAAATACGAAAGCAAGTAAAACCGGGGAGATCCTTGACGGGAAACTTAAGAATACGCCGACATATATCAAGTATTCTGCAGCGCTCCTTCGATCGCCCTTTCTAACTAAGCGTTACTTTATCTAAGCTATCTAGAGAACTGAACTAGACTACAGAGCTAAACTAAACTAAACTAAAGACGAAAAGTAAAGGATCGGATCTGCTTTGCGTGGTGGCACATCCTCTATTTATAGGCTTGGCATGACTTCCAGCTGGATAACGATCTTGGCAGGGAATATTCGCTCATGCTGAGAGTGAGAGACTCATTGATTGCTACGTGCTTTCCTTCTAGAATGACGACGTTTTTTTGTAACAGATTCGTGACTCAGCTCCGTTCTTGTGTCTAATATATCAGCACCTGTCCCCTTCTAGAACGTTGTCCTTGATAACAGAATGCTGCACACCATCCAGCTCATAGCCTCATGTGTCCTTCTTTTGGAAGCCAACGGCCCCCTCCTTGATGCTTGATTACTCCCCTTAATCAACTGCCCTGCTTTCTGGCCTTTTTCGCCTATTGTACTTTCTTGATCAGTCTGGCCTTGTTGCCTTGGTCAAGTGGCATTTCTGGACATTTAACACTTATTTTGCGTGATAAAACCGATCAAGTAGCATACATTTTACCCCCAAACCGATGCATGAAATGAGCCTTATCATTCACTATGGTATGGATGTCATAACTTTTATCAAATATTTTCGCGTGTGTCCACTGAGTATGTCAAGTACTCAGCCCTGCATATGTTTTCTTTATGTGCAGGTTAAGCGGTGATGTTGCGGCGGATGTTGAGTTGAGCCTTAAGGAATTCCGGATGCTTCGTGTCTTCATACATATGCGTCTCCCTATGACTCTCTAGATACCTTTATTCCGCTGCCTTGTTTCGAATCGTTCTTAATAAAGTCTTTCGTTTTGCTCTACACTACTTTATAACATTAATTACCTTGAGATATTAACCCGTTGCTTAATTGTTTAATCAATTAAAATTTTTCTTTTGAAGCATTGTTTAAGATGTTGTCTTTCATTGTTTTCCCCTTCTTCTTCCCTGCTCCTTAGTCCCTTCCCTAGTCACGATTTCCCTGTCTTTACTATCCTTAGTAAGGGCGGTCATGACAAAGTGGTATCAGAGCTTCGTTCTTTCGCTCTGGTCCGAGTGTCTTCTTTCAGATTAAGTCTAGATTAGTACCCCTAGACTAAAAGTGTGACGAAGGCTCAAAATCCGAAGCATCATGCTCAACCACAAGAAAGTGAGGTATGTTTTAAGTTATTGAAAGAATATGGAATTGATGATGATATGATAAGGGTGTATTGGCAAGAGTATGCATGTGTATGGAAGTTATGTGTGCATATGCTAATGTGATGATACGATTATGTTGGAACATGAGCATGAGTGACATGATGTTGTAAATGTGTGCTATGTGTGAGAAAGTGTGAAAGTACTACGACATAAGCATGCGAACATAGGAAGCTACGTGGGAGTTAGAAAATAGGATGAAAGAAAAGTACCCCAAGTTGTTTTCTTGAGACGACCAAATTTCGGGACGAAATTTCTGTTAAGAGGGGAAGGATGTAGCACCCCGGAAAATTGTTACTTTTTTTATTATTATTTTTATTTGATGGCTTATTTTTTTTAATTAATACAGGTGTCGAATGAGAATTTCTTTTGTGGAAATTGAGTCTCTATGTGTTTGAGTTAATTATTTGAAATTAGTTGTTGTGAGTTATGTGAGTTAGTGTGATTAAGCTTCCAATGTGTGAAGTAAATTGAATGGGATAATGCATAATCATTCTAGCCATTTTATTTGAAATTTTCGGCCCTCCTATTTATTGGAAATAATACTTTCTTTCTTGGATTTAATTAATTGCTTTGGGATATTTATCCAAATTAAATCCAAACCAAATTATCCCTATGCTATTCTAAATGATTTTCGACCCCTGGCCATCCGTTGAGATTTTTGAAATCTCCTATTAATTAGGAGAAGCAATTATATTTGTAGATTTAATTGCTATCTTGTTTATCTCTTTCCTTGAATTAAAGTCCAACTAAATCTTACCATATCATGCCAAATCTCTCCATATCCTATGTTAGTTATGATTTGATTCTTTCTTTCCCTTAAACCTCATAATTTTCACTCATATGCCTTTCAACTACTTGTGGGATTAATTTATTTGTTACCTATTTTGTGGGAGTCTTTTCCTACAAGAAATTATCAAATTTAAATCCTATTCCTATTTGATTTAAGGATTTAAGTATTTTTTTCCTTGATTTTTCTCATTATACACGCCCCTCTTTATTTCCCCACTTGGAGATGCTTGAATTATTTTGTTACCTTATTTATGAGATATTCAATATCTTTTTACATATTTTGTGAGTATCTTTCTCTCTAAGTAAATACCAAATAAATATCTATGCTAATTAAATTGGAATTTTTGAAAATTACTCCCCACATACTACATGCCTATTTTCCTTGTAATGGTGGGATTTATTCATTGACCTCTATTTTATTCTTCCACAATTTTTATTGTTTTATTTAATTTTGGAATTTATCTTAGACTATAAATTAAAAGAACCCTAACCCTAGCCCTCATATTTTCGCCTCCCTCTTCTCTCCATACCACACGTCTCTCTCTTCCTCTCCTTCTCCACCAATCTTTCACCAATTCCTTATTCTTGCATCATTGTGGACTTGGAAATTCAAGATTCATCGAAGAATCGCATCATTCGTCATTCCTACCGATTGTTTTTCAAGAGAAAGGTATACTTTGATTCATCTTTCTCCTTCTTACCATTGACTCCATGTTTCTTGATCCCCTCATGCATACAGTGAGTGTATAAATCGTAGATCTAAAAGTTAATCGGTTGGGAATGATGTTTGCATGAGAAAGTATGTGTATGTGCGTGTATGTATGTGTGTGTGTGAGTTTGTGGATGATTCATTGGTGAATGTTATGTGTAAATAGGAGAACATGGTTGTGATGTCGTTTTTGAAGCGGGAATATGTGTTGAAAGCATGAATATGTATGTGTGGATGAATGATAGACAAACCCTAGTTTGTAAATGTTGAGCCTGAAAACTATGGTGTTCGGACTGTAGGTTCCGACGACTGTTTGGCTGACCAAACGATCTTATTTTGGCCCGAATTTGTAACTGAGTGAAATTTTAAGTGTCTTCTGTGTTGTGTCAAAATTTCAGCCTCTTTTGATGAAAGATGATTTTTTAACGAATTTTTCAATTGAACTGCGCAGTCCTGCCAGAATTTGTATTCTCGTCCAGTGAGTTTCGTTTTTGTTTTTGACCGACCTAAAGATGTGATTTTGGTGTGGATTTTTAACTGGATGAATCTTGATGTGTCTAATGTGTGGTGACCAAATTTTAGCTTCAAATGATATCGGATGGATTTTTAATGATTTTTACAAAATGATTACGTTATTCTGCCAGATTCATGTCTTGATTGAAATAGTCTTGTTGGCAAGTTTTGAATGAAATACATGATGTATGCCAATGGGTTCGTATCATTTATGATGGTGAACGTTGGGATGGACAATATGAGAAAACGATGAAAGGAACATAGTGTATGCATGAGTAATGTGTTGATAGAAAACTGATTGTATTGTATTATGTGGTAATGATGTTGATAAGGGTTGTTGTGCGTACGTGGGTACGAAGAGCAAGGATTTCAATAAAGTTGTGAACCGTGTTTGTAAGCAATCGAGGTGGGCTTTCTTTACTAAAACTCTTTTACGTTTCAAAATTATGATATTGGAGATATAAGGGTGGTTTAAAGTGTTATGTCATGCCATGATTGTTTTGATGTTGAGATTATTGCCTGATGCATAGTTCGTTTGAGCTTGCTCCGTTAGGCTATAGGGCTATGTGTGAAACGAATTCATGTCTGAGTAGGGCCGCAAACCCTATCAGGCTGTGTACACAGGTGGGATCAGGATCCGTCTTTGCTAGTCGGCCGGTCTCGTGGGCGAATAGTGTGGCCACACTTTCGTCGCACTATGGTAAGAAGATGTGATTGTTTGATTGATGAGAAAGTGGGGTGATTGTTTTGACTGGCCAGTCTACGAAAATGTTTTCTGATACTCGATGATATTCTTTTCTAAAATTTTAAAACTCGAGTTCACTATGGTATGGATGACATAACTTTTATCAAATATTTTGGCGTGTGTCCACTGAGTATGTCAAGTACTCAGCCCTGCATATGTTTTCTTTATGTGCAGGTTGAGCGGTGATGTTGCGCCGGATGTTGAGTCGAGCCTTAAGGAATTCCGGATGCATCGTGTCTTCATACATAGGCGTCTCCCTATGACTCTCTAGACACCTTTATTCCACTGCCTTGTTTCGAATCGTTCTTGATAAAGTCTTTCATTTTGCTCTACACTACTTTATGACATTAATTACCTTGAGATATTAACCCGCTGCTTAATTGTTTAATCGATTAAAACTTTTCTTTTGAAGCTTTGTTTAAGATGTTGTCTTTCATTGTTTTCCCCTTCTTCTTCCCCTTTCCTTAGTCCCTTCCCTAGTCACGATTTCTCCGTCTTTACTATCT
The DNA here is from genome assembly GCF_004379255.2 of Salvia splendens. Lineage (NCBI taxonomy): Eukaryota > Viridiplantae > Streptophyta > Magnoliopsida > Lamiales > Lamiaceae > Salvia > Salvia splendens. The sequence continues at coordinate 18,809,650 of NC_056038.1, forward strand.
TTAGTAAGGGCGGTCGTGACACTCATCAATGTTGAAAGTGAATTTCTCCCCATGATAGTCCAATCAAATTGTTCCATGGGAAACATCAATTATAGTCTTAATTGTGCGTAGAAATGGTCAACCTAACAGCACTCCTCTAGACTCAGTAGACTCATGTTCACTCATCTTAATCACATGGAAATTAGTAGGATATAGGAAATCATGCACCTTAACTACCAAATTTTCTAACACAACTTCCGGGCTTATGCATGACCTATCAACCAATTAGATCACTACCTTTGTATCAACTAACCTTACTCCTACCAATTTCTTGTAAAGCGAAAGAGGTAACACATTTATTGATGCACCCAGGTCACACATTTATTAATTTCAGAGCCTGTAGAAATGGTAGGATGATTTCCAGCTTACCAAAAATTTCCATGAAATCGACTGTATCTTCCTTCTTCTTCCTGACTTCCCCACGGTAGGGAAATGGCATAACTATCCTGCTGGGTTCTCCCTTGGAAAATTCTCCAGTGTCTTTCCTCACTTCTTCATTTTCCACTTCAGTTTCTAGGTTCAAGAAGGTCGGATCATCCCCTGTTCTGGTTTCCCCTGTTTCATGGTCTTCCTCCTATGGGGACTTGTCCTCTGCCTCCTTACTTATCACAGTCGGCCCCCGCTCATCAATCTACATCGTTGGCCATTTATACTTCATCCCTTATATTAAGGTGATTTGACTTATGTTTGCTCTGTCCGGTGGTTTCATAGAGGCAGGGATGCTTTCTTCGTTTCCACACATCTCATTCAACAAGTTGGCAATTTGAGACATCTGTTTGGCTAGCATATCTATTGCGTCTTTCTATTCTTGCTGAGCATCTCGCAACTCGTGGACCAAGACATTATTGGCTTCCATGTTGTTTTGAATATGCTGCTGTTAATTAAGTAGGTCTCACATTATATCATCTATACTCCTTGGTTGCTTGGGATAGGCTGACTCGAATTTGATCCCTGGTTCAGGTTGAAATTCCCTTGTTGCCCCTAGTTTGAATTGTAATGGACATATGGTCCTTGGTTTCCTTGGTAATTGGCTGGAGGGGTTCGAATTATTGCCCCGGTAGTTCCTCTGGTGGGGTGGAACATGGTTGCTTGAGGTTTGGTTCTGATTCCTGTTGACCCAGTTGGGTTAGCTCCCTTGATTCCTATTTCCCCAATTGTTCTGCCCCTCTTGGTTCCTATGGGACCAGTTACGTTGGTAATTCTTCCCTTCCTGATTCTTGTTAGGCTAGTTTGGTTGCCTTTCAGGTGGATTTATAATCTGTGGTTGAGGAGGTGGATTCTGGTTCCCATTGGCCCACCAGAAATTAGGATGATCTCTCCATATAACATCCTTAATTTTCCAAGGGTTCCAATTACTGTTCTGGTTGTTTTGGTTCCAATTTCCCACTGCATTCACTTGAGCTTGGCATTCCATCTCCCCTTGAGTCCAATAGCAATGGTATCCTTCCTGGGCTAAGCTGGAGAAGTGCCCCAAATCAAAATCATGCCGAAAATAATAAAAACAAGGGTAAAACAAGAACACATATTCAAGAAAAGAACAAGAAATCCATAAACTTCTCATACTTAGACCAGGCACTGTGCTAAGTGTGAAATGGATAAAAACATAGTAATTACAGACCAAAAACAAAAATAAACACAGAAATTGTTTTGAAACTGAAACGAGCTGGGTAAGATGTTATACTATTTTCTCCTTGATGGCTGGGTAGGTTGAGTAGAGGTGGGCCTAGTAGGAGCAGTGGCATGCCTTCCTTGTGGGGAGCGAGTAGAGGGAGGTGGTGGGTGCCTTGTGCTTGGTTGTCACACTAGGGAACTGGCTGGATCACGCACTGCCTCCAGCAGCCTCTCCATGACAGTCCCAATCATGTTCATCTGCACCAGGTGGGCTTGAGAGTTCTCCACCAGCTGCGCCATCATCTGCTCCATGCGTAGCTTCCAGTCTGCGTCTCTCTGGGTAGCCTCCTCTGTTCGCTCAACCCTTAGGGTGGCCACTATCGCTAGCTGGGGCCTTTGATGCTTGCTCGGACTGGCTGGGCGTTCAGTATGCCTCTGCCTTGATTCCAGCTGACCTCTTGATTACTCACTCTGGCCGCTAGTATAGAAATGGAACTTCCCCTGTCGTCCCTTCTCCCACACCTGTATTCTGAAAAAGTAATCAAAGTCAAAAAGTTCAGGCGGAGGGCAACGAAGGGGGTGTCGTACACTCTCTTGGTTCTCCAAATTCCAGTTTCTTCTTAAGTAGGCTCCAAGGAGGTGGCACACATTCAAGTGGCGTACCGGGCATGTAGCGATCTGATGAATCGAATAAGCCAGCCAGAACCACAGGTGGACCTTCCGCTGCTCCTTCATACACCACATAAAGTAGAGTTCGACCAAGGTGATCATCTCGATGGTGTTGGTTTGGCCCAATAGATTGCAGCCAAGGTAGACTTGAGCGATGCGGAGGGCAGGGTCAGCAATGTGGTTCCCCACGCCTTGAACGCTGGAGCACGATTGTGGCTGATAGCTTGCCAGGCTGCCTGCTGGTCGAAGTCTGCCTTCTTCTTTGGGAGGCCTATGTCGCGCCCAAACCATTCACCGTTGGCCACCTGATCATTGCTGTAGAGCCCCATACGAATGGAGAACTCATTAAGGCTCATTCTTTGCTGGCGGCCAAACACCCTAAATGAGATGCTCCTGGCATTGAGGTCGGTTTCTCCAGTGAACCGGAAGGAGGTAAAGAACTCCTTGGCTAGAACCTCTGGAACAGGGGTTGCATCGATCTCTAGCAGCCACTCGAAACCAATACTGGTGATATACTCAGTGAATTTTTCCTCGACCTCTATCTTCTCTAGGGTGGTGATAAGTCACATTCTAGGCCTTGGTTACTGGTCAGTATGATGTGCATAATTGATTATCTCTGCAAAACAGTTGCTCAAAGTGTGCAAGTTGAGTGTTCTAGCCAGTAGGCAAAGCTCCAAGTACTTCAGGTGAAAAGAGCGTCAGAACGATTATGTATTGACCAGTATACAAGCAAAAATGGCTCGAGGTGGAGAAGAAGGATAGCTGGGACTAATCAACCACAATTAAGGGCAAAGAAGTCATCTCGCCACATGGTTTTACCCTAAAATCAAGGGTAAGCCTCCCTATAAAATGAAGCCACTTAGAGAAGAAAGGAATTGATTATCATCACTCTTAGGTAGAATTCTCTCGGTAGTTCAGTCCTTCAGCCCAGTCCAAAGTCTCGTTCCTCGCCACAGCCATGGTCACTTGAAGATCGTCAGTTCGCCGGAGTTCCATTCTCTCATCCAGTCAGCATGATCGTAGTTAGAAGTTCCATCGCCCGGCGTGGTAAAACACTTTTATTTCGCTTTCGTAGTTAAATTGCTTGTTTTTCCTTACGCTGGATCTTTGTTTGCTTTTGAATTTCACTACCTAGAAGTACTTTGTTTGAAGATCCGAACATGTTTTATGCTATGAAGTTGTTTTCTGTTCAGTTTACTTCGCCGATCTCCTTTCCTTCTGCCTAGTTAGCTTAGATCTAGAGTTTCTGGTCGTTTTGAGTATCGAATCGTGTGTTTCCAGTTCGTAGTTTATTTCTTCGAGTTAGCATAGAGTCATATGTGGAACGATGTCTAGCATGCCAACAAGTGAAGGCCTTACACCAACAGCCATATGGGAAGTTACAACCGCTTGAAATTCCAGAATGGAAGTGGGAGCATCTAGCTATGGATTTCGTGACGGGTTAGCCAAAGTCACAGAAGGGCAACACTGCGATTTGGGTGACCATTGATCGACTTACAAAGAGCGCGCACTTCTTACCGATTAAGATTACTTATGGCGCGGACAAGTTAGCTAGGCTCTACGTGAATGAGATTGTGCGTTTGCATGGAGTGCCAAAGACTATTGTGTCCGACCGCGATACGAAGTTCACATCGAAGTTTTGGATGAGTTTGCAGCGCGAATTGGGCACGCAACTGAATTTCAGCACCGCTTATCACCCGCAATCGGACGGGCAGTCAGAGAGGACGATTCAAACGCTTGAGGATATGTTGCGAGCCGTTGTCTTAGATCGAGGGGAAAGTTGGGAAATTGTTCTACCATTGGTTGAATTCGCCTACAACAATAGCTATCAAGCGACAATCGATATGGCCCCCTACGAAGCCTTGTATGGCAGGAAGTGTCAATCCCCACTTTATTGAGATGAAGTTGGCGAGAGGAAGATGTTAGGACCCGACGCTATAAAGGAAATGACCGAGATTGTGCATCAAATCCGCGCAAGGATCAAGGAAGCTCAAGATAGGCAGAAGTCGTATGCCGACGTGCGTCCAACGAAAATCAAATTCGACATCGGTGACAAAGTGTTCTTGAAAGCGTCCCCGACGAGAGGAGTTGTGAGGTTTGGAGTGAAAGGCAAGCTGAAACCGCGTTTCGTAGGACCGTACGAGATTATCGATGAAGTAGGCCCTGTAGCGTATCGTTTGGCGTGACCTCCCAGCTTTGGGAACGTGCACACCGTGTTCCATGTGTCGCAGTTGCGCAAATACGTGTTCGACCCCAAACATGTAATTCATCAAGAGGAAGTGGTCTTAATCCCGACATGAGCTACGAGGAAAGGCCCGAGACAATTCTAGATCGGAAGGTACAAGAGTTACGAAACAAATCGATAGCGTCCGTGAAGGTGTTGTGGAAGCACCATGGTCCCGAGGAAGCCACGTGGGAGTTAGAAGATAAAATGAAAGAAAAGTTTCCCGAGTTATTTTTGTGAGACGATCAAATTTCGGGACGAAATTTCAGTTAAGAGGGGAAGGATGTAACATCCCAAATTTTTGCGACTCTTCTTATATGTTATTCGAATTTTGGATTCTTGGAATTATGAAACTTTCGTTTCTATGTGATTAAGTGTTTTGCGTGAAATAAATTTTCGTGGTTAATGTGGAATGATGAGCTTGATGTTTTATATTTTCCAATGTGGGGAAATAATTAATAGGATCATGCATTTATTTTTTTTGAGCCAATTCATTGGAATTTTCGGCCCTTCCTAATTATTGAAATAGTATTTCATTTCTTGGATTTAATTAATTATCTTGGGATACTTATCCAAATTAAATCCAAACCAAATGACCCTAAATGGTACTACATGGAATTCGAACTCCATTTTTATTTTCCTTGGGAGTTTTCGAAAATCTCCTATAGGAGAAAGAATTATTTTCATTTGATTTAATTGGTGCTTTATTGACTCTCTTCCTTTGAATTTAATCCAATTAAATCATGTTATTATTTATTTCTTCACCTAAAATAAATAGAGAGTTGGGACATTCCTTGGTTAGCAATTTACGGCCCCTCCACTAAATTTTGGAGGATATTTTATTTGTTTCCTAATTTGTGGAATCCCTTTTTATTCAAATAAATTCCTATATCTAATTAATTGGTGTTGTGAATATTTTTTTCTCCTACTTTTCTCCCATATCACACGCCCCCTATGCAATATTTTCCTTGTGGGAATTTAATTAATTGTTGCCTATTTTATGGGAGCATTTTTCCTATAAATAAATTGCATAATTTAAATCCTATTCTTTTAATTGGGGATTTAAATAATTTCCTTGTGCAAATTCCTTATGGAAATTTTCGGCCCCCACCAATATTTTCATACTTGGAGATTTAATTTATTTTGTTCCCTTGTTTATGAAATATTCACTTTTATTTCCTAAGTTGTGAATATATTCTCTCCAAGTAAATACCAAATAAATTCCTTGCTATTCCTACATGGAATTTTCGAAAATTTCCTCCCCTTCCCACATGCTTATTTTATTCTTTTAATTGTGGAATTTATTTAATTGTATTTTTCCCTACAATTACGTAATTAATTGATTTTAAACCTAACCCTAATCCTATAATTACACCTAAACTAAACCCTAGCCCCCATTCTCCCTCAATTTTCGTGCCTCCCTCCCCCCTCTTCACATTCTCTCCAAAAAAACTTCTTCCCCCATTGTTTCTTGCATCCATTGAAGTTTATTTTCAAGAATCTCCGACGAATCACCTCGTTTCTTGGTTCTACCGATTCGTTTTGTCAAAGAAGGTATATTGGCTTCACTTTTCCTCATTCTTTTCATTTGAACCATTTTCTTGAATCCTACATGCATGTAGTGGGTGTAGGAATCGTAGATCGCAAGTTTAATCGTGGAGGGAAAGTGAGTTTGCTTGAAAACCTTGATAAATATGCGTTTCAATTGAATTGTGTGAAGTTTGATTGAAATCTTTGGTGAATGATGTAAGTTTATGTGCAAACATGATTAAGAGAGTCTTATCAAGCATGATTGTCTGTTATAAGCATGAGAATTGGTGTTTGGATGATTGAGAAGGAAACCCTAATTTAGAAATTGTGTATCTGTTATCTGTGATGTTCGACCAGTAGCTTCTGATGAGTAATTGACCTATCAAACAGCCGAATTTTGATATGGAAATTTTACTGAGTAAACTTCAAGTTGTTACCTGTGTCTCGTGTGAATTTCAGCCCTTTTTATCGAAAAATGAAATTTTAATAAATTTTTGAAGTTGACTGCGCAAATCATCCAGAAACTTGTGTTCTCGCCAAGAATGTTTCGTTTTCTTTTTGACTGACCAACTGACCTCCGATTGATGTGATTCTTGAACTAGATGAAAATTTGAAGTGTCTTCTGAGTCGTGTTAAATTTTCAGCCTTTTTGGGAATTGGATGAATTTATGGTAAATTTTTCAAATGAACTGCGCAGTGCTGTCAGAAATTGTATGTTCCGACCAGAGAGTTTAATATGTGATATGACTGACTAAATGACATGATTTCGGTGTGAAAATCTTCATGGATGAACTTAAATGTGCCCTCTGTATTGTGACCAAAATTTAGCTTCATATGAGGTCGGGTGAATTTATAGTGATTTTTACAAAACGGTCGCGCAGTTCTGCCAGTTTTCTGCCTTGTTAAAATGACACCTAGTTTCAAGTTTAAAAGTATTATATGATGCACGTATGTCCAAGGAACGTTTTTAAATGTTGAAATCACTTGTGATAAGTTGGAATGTGTTACGTGTGTCTTTACACCTTTGTGACGTATGTTGGGTTGGGGAATTTGAGAGAAAACGATAGGACATGCATAGTAAAATGTTGTTGTGGAAGGCTGACTTGTGTTGTCGTTGACAAGGGTGTTGTGTACTCGTGAACTCGAGGATCAAGAATTGCTATAATTTGGGTTGTGAATTTGCTAAGCGATCGAGGTGGGCTTTCTTTTCAAACCTCTTTATTTTTCTGAAAATATGATGTGGTGTTATAAGGGTGGTTTAAAGTGTTATGTCATGCCGTGATTGTTTTGATGTTGAGATTTTTGCCTGATGCCTAGTTCGTTTGAGCTTGCTCCGTTAGGCTATAGGGCTATGTTGAGATTGTGCTTGATGCCTAGTTTGTGAGTTCGCTCCATTAGGCTATAGGGCTATGATAAACGAATTCGGGTCTGAGTAGGGCCGCAAACCCTATCAGGCTGTGTACACAGAGGGGATGGTGAGCCGTCCTTGCTAGTCGGCCGGTCTCGTGGGCGAATAGTGTGGCCACACTTTCGTCGCACTATGGTAAGAGGATGTGATTGATTGATTGATGTGGAAAATGAGGAGATAAATTGTCTGGCCAGACTTGGATTTTTTGTGTTCTCGTGATATTTTTTACTATATAAAACTCGAGATCACTGGTATGGATGACATAACTTATTAAAATGTTTTCGGCATGAGCCCATTGAGTACAACAAGTACTCAGCCCTGCATATTCTTTTTCTTATGTGCAGGTTGAGCTGGCTAAAGACCCTAGGATACGTTGTGTCGTCATACATAGGCGTGATCCTTGACTCTCCCTGAACCTTATTTATCCGCTGCTATGTTTTAAATTATGTCTTAAGACCTTAATCTTTTCGTGTTGTGTTTGAACATGTATGGTGGTGTTAGGTTTAAACGAGTGTTTACGTTGTCTTTCTGAAAATGGTGTTTTCTGAGATTTAAGTTAAATGTTCGTTTTACCTTAGTGTTTTTATATATATAGTTGTATTTCTTAAGTCAAATTTTTCCGGTGCCCTTTATAAAAGTATGTTTCTTTACGTCTTTTAAAAAAAATGACCTTAAACTTCTTTAAACTAAGTTGTTTTTCTTCTTTCAGTCTTAAGTTGTTCTTTTAAACTGTTGTCCATGCATGTCGGTCACGATCGCCGCATTTGTGATACCCCTGGTATGGGCGGTCGTGACATTTTCACATCATTCCATCAATCACAATCATCATATCACAGTGCGACGAAAGTGTGGCCACACTATTCGCCCACGAGACCGGCCGACTAGCAAGGATGGCTCACGATCCCACCAGTGTACACAGCCTGATAGGATTTGCGGCCCTACTCAGACCCGAATTCGTTTCACAACACAGCCCTATAGCCTAATGGAGCAAGCTCAGACGAACTAGGCATCAGGCAACAATCTCACAAACAAAAACATGGCATGACATAACAGTTACACCACCCTTATAACACCACGTAATATTTTCGGAAAATAAAGAGGTTTGAAAAGAAAGCCCACCTCGTTCGCTTAACAAATCAAATTCCAACTTATGGCAACTCTCGTTCCTCGAGCTCACGTATACACAATCACCCTTGTCAACGACAACACAATCAACCTTCCATAAGTTTATATTATCATGCATGTCCTATTGTTCCTTTTTATCGTTCTCTTACCCATCCCATCATTCGCCAACACAAAGAGGACATGTCATAAATTTCTCAACACGTCACACATAATCAGGATACCTTCTCAAATCATACATGCACCAAGTAATTCATCAAAACTTAGCAATAAGTGATATTTTCACATATCAGCAAAACTGGCAGAACTGTGCGGTTGGTTTGTAAAAATCACCAAATATTCATCTGACCTCATATGATGCTAAAGTTTTGTCACAACACAGTAGACACATTCAAGTTCATTCAGGTAAATTTTCACACTCAAATCATGTCATTTGATCAGTCAAAACATTAATACAACTCTCTGGTCGGAATATAAAAATTCTGGCAGCATTGCACAGTTTATTTAAAAAATTCATCATAAATTCATACGATGTCCAATAAGGCTGAAATTTTTACAAGACTCAGAAAACACTTCAAAATTTCACATAGTTCAAGAATAACATCAATCAGAGTCATTTAGTCGGTCAAACAGATTTCGAAACTTTCTGGTCGAGAACACACGTTACTGACAGAATTGCGCAGTCGACTTAAAACATTTTTCAAAAATTCATTTTTAGACAAAAAGGGCTGAAATTTAAACAAGACACAGAGAACACCTCTAAATTCACTCAGTAAAATTTTCATACCAAAATTCGATCGTTTGTTATGTCAATCACACATCAGGAAATACTGTTCGAACGTCACAGATTTCAGACTCACAATTTCGAAATTAGGGTTTCTTTCCCAATCATCCAAACACAAATTCTTATGCTTATAACACACCATCATGCTTGATAAGACTCTCTTAAATATGTTTACACATAAACTTAGATCATTCACCAAAGATTCAAATCAAATTTCACACAATTCAATCAAAAATCGCATAACTATCAAAGTTCTCAAGCAAACTCACTTTCCCACCGATTAACTTTGCGATCTATGATTCCTACACCCACTACATGCATGTAGGATTCAAGAACATGGTTCAAACGAAAAGAATGAGGGAAAGTGAAGCAAATATACCTTCTTTGACAAAAATGAATCGGTAGAAACAAGAAACGGTGCGATTCGTCGGAGACTCTTGAAAATAAACTTCAACGGATGCAAGAACAAGAATTGGATGGAGGATTTTTGGAGAGATTGTAGAGAGGGAGGGGAAAAAAACGTGTGGAGTGAGGGAGAAAGGGGGCTAGGGTTTGTTTAGGTGGTATTTATAGTCTAGGGTTAAGTCCATAGGTGAAATAATTAAATGATTGTGGAGGAATAAAATATAGGCTAATAAATCAATATCCCACAATTAAAAGAAGCCAAATTTTCGAAAATTTTGGTTGTAAATTCAACAAGGAATTATTTGATATTTACTTGGAGACAAAATAAATCCACAATTTAGGAAATAAAACAATGGATATTCCACAAACAAGGGAACAAAATAAATTGAATCTTCAAGTAGGAAAGAATGAAGTAAGGGCCGAAAATTTAAGGGGAATTGCACAAGGGAATTATTTAAATCCTCAATTAAATAGAATAGGATTTAAATTTGGTAATTTCTTTATGGGAAAAAGGCTCCCATAAAATAGGTAACAAATAATTATATTCCCACAAGGAAAAATATTAGTGTAGGGCGTGTGACATGAAGGATACAACATAAGGAAATGTTCACATCCCCAATTAATTTGGCATATGTATTAGTATGGTATTTAATTGAATAAAAAGGGATCCCACAAAATAGGAAACAAATAAATTATCCTCCAAAAATTAGTGAAGGGGCCGAAAATTATTAGGCTTAAATAGCCAAGGAAATATTTCAACTCTCTATTTATTTTGGGTGAAGAAATAATAGGTGACATGATTTAATTGGATTTAATTCAAAAGAAAGGAGTCAACAAAGCACCAATTAAAGCAAATAGGAGATTTTCGAAACTCCCAAGGATAATAGGCTAGAGTTCGAATTTCATGTAGTACCATTTAGGGATCATTTGGTTTGGATTTAATTTGGATAAATATCCCAAAACAATTAATTAAATCCAAGAAATGAAATACTATTTCAATAATTAGGAAGGGCCGAAAATTCCCATGAAATGGCTCGAAAAATATAAATGCATAATCCTACTAATTATTTTCCCCACATTGGAAAATATAAAATATCAAGCACTCCATTCCACATCACTCACGATAATTATTTCACGCAGTTCACTTAATCTCATAGAAACAAAAGTTTCACAATTGAAAATTTCAAATAAACATATAAAAAGAGACAAAAAAAATTTGGGATGTTACATCCTTCCCCTCTAAACAGAAATTTCGTCCCGAAATTTGATCGTCTCACAGAAATAACTCGAGAAACTTTTCTTTCATTTTATCTTCTAACTCCCACGTGGCTTCCTCGGGACCATGGTGCTTCCACAACACCTTCACGGACGCTATCGATTTATTTCGTAACTCTTGTACCTTCCGATCTAGGATTGCCTCGGGCCTTTCCTCGTAGCTCATGTCGGGAGTTAGGATCACTTCCTCTTGATGGATCATATGCTTGGGGTCGAACACGTACTTGCGCAACTGCAACACATGGAACACGTTGTGCACGTTCTCAAAGCTGGGAGGTAACGCCAATCGGTACGCTACAGGACCTACTTCATCAATAATCTCGTACGGTCCTACAAAACGCGGTTTCAGCTTGTCTTTCACTCCAAACCTCACAACTCCTCTCGTCGGGGATACCTTCAAGAATACTTTGTCACCAACCTCGAATTTGATTTCCGTTCGACGCACATCAGCATACGACTTCTGCCTATCTTGAGCTTCCTTGATCCTTGCGCGGATTTGATGCACAATTTCGGTCATCTCCTTTATAGCGTCGGGGCCTAGCATCTTCCTATCGCCGACTTTATCCCAATAAAGTGGGGATTGACACTTCCTGCCATACAAGGCTTCATACGGGGCCATATCGATCGTCGCTTGGTAGCTGTTGTTGTAGGCGAATTCAACCAACGGTAGAACAGTTTCCCAACTTTCCCTTCGATCTAAGACAATGGCTCGCAGCATATCCTCAAGCGTTTGAATCGTCCTCTCTGACTGCCCATCTGATTGCGGATGATAAGAGTGCTGCAGTTAAGTTGCGTGCCCAATTCTCGTTGCAAACTCATCCAAATCCTTGATGTGAACTTCGTATCGCGGTCGGACACAGTGGTCTTTGGCACCCCATGCAAACGCACAATCTCATTCACATACAACTTTGCTAACTTGTCCGCGCCATAAGTAATTCGAATTGGTAAAAAGTGCGTGCATTTCGTTAGTCGATCGATGATCACCCAAATTGCAGTGTTGCCCTTCTGTGACTTCGGCAAACCCGTCACGAAATCCATAGCTAGATGCTCCCACTTCCATTCGGGAATTTCAAGTGGTTGCAATTTCCCATATGGTCGTTGGTGTAAGGCCTTCACTTGTTGGCATGCTAGACATCGCTCTACATATGATGCCATGTCTCCGTTCATTTCATTCCACCAAAAACGTTGCTTCAAATCTCGATACATCTTCGTGCTTCCGGGGTGAGCAGTGTAAGGCGTGTCGTGCGCTTCACTCAAAATCTCATCTTTTAGCGTCTCATCGCTCGGCACACATAATCTTCCATCATACGTCAAAGAATTATCCGCCTCCTCATGGTAATAATCAAGCTTCTTGGCTCTCACCTTCACACGTAACTCTTCCAAATTCTCATCACGTCGCTGGGCTTCTATAAGCCTGGTTCTCAAATCTGGCTCAATCACTAGTGTCGCCAATCTTGCTTCTACTGTCTCGGGCGCTTTCACTATTTCCAATCTCATCTTGTCGAACTCGTGAATCAATACTTCCTCTTGCGTTAGGACATAAGCCAAATGCGGTTGGTTCTTCATACTCAAATCATCGGCTACTACGTTCGCCTTGCCCAGATGATAGTGAATACCACAGTCATAGTCTTTCACAATCTCCAACCAACGTCGCTGTAGCATGTTTAGCTCCTTCTGCTCGAAGAAGTACTTGAGACTCTTGTGATCCGTATAGATTTCGCATCTCACTCCATAGAGATGGTGTCTCTAAATTTTCAGTGCATGCACCACTGCTGCTAACTCCAAATCATGGGTCGGAAAATTTAATTCATTCGGTCTCAACTGTCGGGAAGCATACGACGAGTCCGTATAGACGGCGAAGTCCTTGTCGGGTTCGGGTACTGCTAGGACTGGTGTTGTAGTCAACTTCTCCTTCAATAGTTGGAAACTCGCCTCGCACTCTGGCGTCCAAACCACCTTAATTCCTTTCTTTAGTAGTTGCGTCATCGGTCTCGCAATCTTAGAGAATCCTTCAATGAATCGTCGATAATATCCTGCGAATCCCAAGAAACTGCGGATTTCACTTGGCGTTTTCGGCGATTTCCAATTCTGCACGACCTCGACCTTTGCTGGGTCTACTTGAATTCCATTTGCCGTCACAATATGACCAAGAAAGTTTACTCGAGTCAACCAGAACTCACACTTACTGAACTTGGCATAAAATTTCTCCTTTCGCAACGTTTCCAACACTGTTTGTAGATGCCCTTCATGTTCCTCCTCATTCTTCGAGTACACTAACACATCGTGGATGAAGACTAACACGAACTTGTCGAGATACTCGTGAAAAACTCAGTTCATCAAATCCATGAAGACAGCCGGGGCGTTCGTCAGTCCAAATGGCATCACGACGAATTCATAATGGCCATATCGAGTGCGAAAAGCAGTCTTAGGCACATCCTCTCGTCGGACCTTTAGTTGATGATACCCTGATCTCAAATCCATTTTCGAGAATACGCCTGTTCCTCGAAGTTGGTCAAACAAATCATCAATCCTCGGCAGTGGGTACTTGTTCTTCAAGGTTATCTTGTTAAGCTCCCGATAGTCGATGCACATCCTCATCGTGCCATCCTTTTTTTTAACGAACAACACTGGCGCTCCCCATGGTGACACACTGGGTCGAATAAAACCCAAGTCTAACAGTTCTTGCAACTGTATCTTCAACTCGGCCAACTCCTTAGGGGCCATTCGGTATGGCGCCTTCGACACTGGCGCAGACCCTGGTTCTAAGTCGATAGTGAACTCTAACTGTCTGTCGGGTGGCGGTCCTGGCAAAGCTTCGGGAAACACATCAGAAAAATCTCGCACTACTGCCACGTCTTCCACTCTCAAATCCTTCTCTTCCTCTCCATTCAAGTATACGAGATATTCCGGACGTCCTTTCCTTATCATTGTATTTGCTTGCAATGCGGAGATTATGGAGGTTCGTCGGTTCATGGAGATCCCATACAAGATAGTCGGCTCTTTGCCCGGGGCTTGAAAAGAAATTTGTCTTTCCTTGCAGTAAATCGTCGCATGGTTCTCGGTAAGCCAATCCATTCCCAAGATTATGTCTACGTTCTCCAAAGGTACAACGTGCAAAAGTTGGGCCACTACTCCTTATTCTCCTAACATAAACTCTATGTTCGAGCAAGTTTGCACAAAATCAATCAAACCTCCAACAGGTGAAGACACCCTCAAACCCAAATCAACATGTCTACAAACACGTCCGCATAAAGTGCATTCGAAAAGCTCAACCTCACACTTTCCTCCAAGTCTATCATTAAGAACTCGAAAATTGATCAAGCAGTCTTACTTGGATATGAACTGATTTCAAAATTGTAGCAACACTTCTGAAAGTGTCTTAAGCAGAAAGGTTGCAGAATTAATCAAGAAAACAGCATCTCTAGCTCGACTCTTTCGGATCTCACTAACTTGCAACAATTGGTTATGATCATCTCCATGGAGCTTGAAAGAACATAAGATAGATCGTGAATATAGGGTGGAATCGAATTAAATCTCAAGTCTCATAGTAGGCTACCAAGGTCAAAGGAAGTTTTGAAAGAAAATCTAGTGGATTGAGTTTGTTAAGGCAAGGTACAAAATGTAGGCCTTAACTATGTTTTGTAGAAAGAAAAGTTCTGATATGGAAATGATACGTATAGCGGAACATAACCAAAGGAATTTCACTCTGTAAGAAAGAACTTTGACACAGTCATGGTTACAAAAGGAAAGGCTGAAAAAAATAGTTCGAAGAAGAATATCCCATAGAAAGCATGTCTGTGAAATGTGAACATATTGAAGGACATAACTGCAAGCAGCCTTAGGGATGAAGTTTAATAGCAAAGGCTCACAAGGTCAAAATATTGTTCGTAAATAATAGGTCAAGGAAGACTACAATCAATCCAGGTGTCCAAAGTTATGAAGGAAACTCCACTTTCCAATAACTGAAAGTGAGTTATGAATCAATGGATGAAAAGAAATAATATGCGTTATTGCAAAGAGTGAGTGAAACAAGACGTTAAATAGACAAGGGCTCACGATTATTTGAAAAGTCCTGAAAGACAACTTCTTAGAATCCAAGTAAGAACTGTTGATTAAAAAGTTAGTTCTAGCTATTAAAATTGCACCTCCTCATTCATCTTTCGCGAGCCAAAACTGGTAACATCGCTCTAGGAACTGTGGATTCCACGCTGAGATTCTTCGTATCGTTGCCACTAATAATTATAGTCGGAATCCATATCTTCATAATATTCTTTGCATCTCATAAAAACCATTCTCTTAAAACATCGTAATTTTACTCGCGCTCCCAACGTGCTATAACAGTCGTCCTCGTCGCATCACCACTTTTGACGCAAGAATGAGTTTACATATTGGATCACAAGTATGAGTTCTCCCCGTTGTAGGATTAAATCATTTAGCATATCCTCTTGAAGTTCTTTTTGTACGTAATGTCTCTTCGTATTCTCTTTATTCTTATCGTTCAGGAAAACGATGGTGAATTTGTAATTATCTAATGGAGTTCGAATTCGCACTACATATTTCCATTTATCTTATCCCTCAGAAAAGTGATATTGTAGTTGTAACAACTAAGTTCGATATCGTTCGATCAAACAGATATCTTGGGCATTCTATGTTTGCAACAAAGTTCATAGCATCATACTTTCTTCTATCAACACTTTCATAAAGTACCTCACACTTTTACGTTCATAATTCATCACTTAAAACACGATTCACATACCAAATGATTCAACATGCATAAACGTATATCGCCATGCATAACTACGTCATATTCCTCATTCGCTTCCAGATCTAAATTTTCCCAAAAGAAACGAACTAACTTGCTTTCGTTCAAGGTTCAAAGATTTTCCGAAATTTTCAATAATTTTCCATAACATGTTATAGTTTTGTCAATCAAATTCCACTATGAACAATTAGTCCTTACCATTGTAAAACATCAACCTCAAAATTATATATTTTTTTTTATTTTCCACATACTCAGACACCATGCACTTCACATCTATGTTTGAAACAATCATTTTCAGATGACCCATCCTTTTTCTCTAAAAAATTTTCAACATTCTCAAGCAACTCATAAATTTTTCATCTTTCATGTAAAACACTCCATCATTCCTCTTCACAACTCGCTCGTTTTACAAACATTAGAAAATACTTCTCAATTTGAAAACAATCCCTCATAGAAAGATTTTACTTCATTGCTCGTGTAAACATTTTTCTCCTCTTTCATTCTCAAAATTTTCTCAAAACATCTTTTATCTCATTGTTGTTTGTGATGGTTCCTAAGCTCGTCACGTATTTTCAAGTTTAATATTATCTTAAGGCTTCATACCTTCACATGTTAACGTCTTAGTATTTTCGCACGTGATACACATTCACAACATCACAAATTTCATGCTCACGTCTTATCACTTTCACCTATTTGACATATACTTGGGTCATTACACAGATCTTGTTCATGTCACACATAATCATACCATATCAATATCACTTTCGTATATACAACACATGTCTTTAATTATCATGCCAGTCATTCATGTATTCCACGAAATCATGCTATTACAACATCATATTTACGAACTTAATATATGCTTAAGCTATCATAGCAAACATGCCCACATAGTCATCCCATTACAACTCATCCTCATGCATATCGTTCATTCACATGTATAAACTTGTCAATCGTCATATCATATCATCATCCATTTCATGCATCTATCTCACATGCCTTCAACAAATAAAACATACCTCACTTTCATTGGTTGAGCGTGATGTGGTGGATGTTGAGCCTTCATGACACTTCTAGTCAATAAGGATTCACTAATCTAGACTTAAGATAAAAGAAGACTCTCGGACCAGAGCGAACACTAAGCTCTGATACCGCTCTGTCACGACCGCCCATACAAAGGGGTACCACAACCGCGGCGATCGTGACCGACATGCATGGATAACAGTTTAAAAGAAGACTTAATTAACTTAAGAAAGGAAAACAACCTAGTTTTAAGAAGTTTAAGGTTATAAAAATTTTTTAGAAGACTTAAGGTAAAATGCTTTTAAAAGAGCAACGGGAAAAATTAGACTTATGAAATAAAACAATTAATAACTAAGGTAAAACAAACATTTAACTTAAATCTCGGAGAACACCATTTTCAAAAGACAACGTAAATACTTGTTTGAAACCTAACATCACCATACATGTTCAAACACAAAATATAAAGAGAAGGTTAAAGTCTTGAGACATAGTTCAAATTATAGCAGCGGAAAAACAATAAGGTTAAAGGAGAGTCAAGGATAGCGCCTATGTATGAGGACACAACGCATCCTAGGTACTTAAGCCAGCTCAACATCCACTGCAACATCCCGCTCAACCTGCACATAAGAAAAATAATATGCAGGGCTGAGTACTTGTTGTACTCAATGGGCTCATGCCGAAAACATTTTAATAAGTTATGTCATCCATACCAGTGATCTCGAGTTTTATATAGTAAGAAATATCACGAGAAACACAAAAATATTCAAGTCTGGCCAGACAATTTATCTCCCCACTTTTCACATCATTCCATCAATCACAATCATCATATCACAGTGCGACGAAAGTGTGGCCACACTATTCGCCCACGAGACAGGCCGACTAGCAAGGATGGCTCACGATCCCACCAGTGTACAGCCTGATAGGGTTTGCGGCCCTACTCAGACCCAAATTCGTTTCACAACACAGCCATATAGCCTAATGGAGCAAGCTCAGACGAACTAGGCATCAGGCAACAATCTCACAAACAAAAACATGGCATGACATAACAGCTAAACCACCCTTATAACACCACGTAATATTTTCGGAAAATAAAGAGGTTTGAAAAGAAAGCCCACCTCGTTCGCTTAACAAATCAAATTCCAACTTATGGCAACTCTCGTTCCTCGAGCTCACGTATACACAATCACCCTTGTCAACGACAACACAATCAACCTTCCATAAGTTTATATTATCATGCATGTCCTATTGTTCCTTTTTATCGTTCTCTTACCCATCCCATCATTCGCCAACACAAAGAGGACATGTCATAAATTTCTCAACACGTCACACATAATCAGGATACCTTCTGAAATTATACATGCACCAAGTAATTCATCAAAATTTAGCAATAAGTGATATTTTCACATATCAGCAAAACTAGCAGAACTGTGCGGTTGGTTTGTAAAAATCACCAAACATTCATCCGACCTCATATGAAGCTAAAATTTTGTCACAACACAGTAGACACATTCAAGTTCATTCAGGTAAATTTTCACACTCAAATCATGTCATTTGATCAGTTAAAACATTAATACAACTCTCTGGTCGGAATATAAAAATTCTGGCAGCATTGCACAGTTCATTTGAAAAATTCATCATAAATTCATACGATGTTCAATAAGGCTGAAATTTTTACAAGACTCAGAAAACACTTCAAAATTTTACATAGTTCAAGAATCATATCAATCAGATGTCATTTAGTCGGTCAAACAGATTTCGAAACTTTCTGGTCGAGAACACACGTTACTGACAGAATTGCGCAGTCGACTTCAAACATTTTTTAAAAATCCATTTTTCGACAAAGAGGGCTGAAATTTATACGAGACACAGAGAACACCTCTAAATTCACTCAGTAAAATTTTCATATCAAAATTCGATCGTTTGTTAGGTCAATCACACATCAGGAAATATTGTTCGAACTTCACAGATTTCAGACTCACAATTTCGAAATTAGGGTTCCTTTTCCAATCATCCAAACACAAATTCTCATGCTTATAACACACCATCATGCTTGATAAGACTGTCTTAAATATGTTTGCACATAAACTTAGATCATTTACCAAAGATTCAAATCAAACTTCACACAATTCAATCAAAAATCGCATAACTATCAAAGTTCTCAAGCAAACTCACTTTCCCACCGATTAACTTTGCGATCTATGATTCCTACGCCCACTACATGCATGTAGGATTCAAGAACATGGTTCAAACGAAAAGAATGAGGGAAAGTGAAGCAAATATACCTTCTTTGACAAAAATGAATCGGTAGAAACAAGAAACGGTGCGATTCGTCGGAGACTCTTGAAAATAAACTTCAACGGATGCAAGAACAAGAATTGGATGGAGGATTTTTGGAGAGATTGTAGAGAGGGAGGGGAAAAAACGTGTGGAGTGAGGGAGAAAGGGGGCTAGGGTTTGTTTAGGTGGTATTTATAGTCTAGGGTTAAGTCCATAGGTGAAATAATTAATTAATTGTGGAGGAATAAAATATAGACTAATAAATCAATATCCCACAATTAAAAGAAGCCAATTTTTCGAAAATTATGGTTGTAAATTCAACAAGAAATTATTTGATATTTACTTGGAGAGAAATAAATCCACAATATAGGAAATAAAACAATGGATATTCCACAAACAAGGGAACAAAATAAATTGAATCTCCAAGTAGGAAAGAATGAAGTAAGGGCCGAAAATTTAAGGGGAATTGCACAAGGGAATTATTTAAATCCTCAATTAAATAGAATAGGATTTAAATTTGGTAATTTCTTTATGGGAAAAAGGCTCTCATAAAATAGGTAACAAATAATTATATTCCCACAAGGAAAAATATTAGTGTAGGGCGTGTGACATGAAGGATACAACATAAGGAAATGTTCACATCCCCCATTAAATTGGCATATGTATTAGTATGGTATTTAATTGAATAAAAAGGGATCCCACAAAATAGGAAACAAATAAATTATCCTCCAAAAATTAGTGAAGGGGCCGAAAATTATTAGGCTTAAATAGCCAAGGAAATATTTCAACTCTCTATTTATTTTGGGTGAAGAAATAATAGGTGACATGATTTAATTGGATTTAATTCAAAAGAAAGGAGTCAACAAAGCACCAATTAAATCAAAGAAAATAATTCATCCTCCTATTTTAAATAGGAGATTTTCGAAACTCCCAAGGATAATAGGCTAGAGTTCGAATTTCATGTAGTACCATTTAGGGATCATTTGGTTTGGATTTAATTTGGATAAATATCCCAAAACAATTAATTAAATCCAAGAAATGAAATACTATTTCAATAATTAGGAAGGGCCGAAAATTCCCATGAATTGGCTCGAAAAATAAAAATGCATGATCCTACTAATTATTTTCCCCACATTGGAAAATATAAAATATCAAGCACTTCATTCCACATCACTCACGATAATTATTTCACGCAGTTCACTTAATCTCATAGAAACAAAAGTTTCATAATAGAAAATTTCAAATAAACATATAAAAAGAGTCACAAAAAAAATTTGGGATGTTACAATAAACGATTGAAGGAGTTAGATTGTCGAGCACTAGAGTTTTGATCCAACTGGCTGATAGGTCATGCATATGTCCTGAGGGTGTTCTAGAAAATGTGTTGGTTAGAGTGCATGATTTTACCTACCCTGTTGACTTCTATGTGATCAAAATGAGTGAGTCTGAGGCTAGGGAATCTAGTGGCATATTGTTAGGAAGGCCATTTTTGAGAACGGCCAAGACAGTAGTAGACATGGCCGAGGGGACAATTTGCATTGATTTCCATGGAGAGAAATTTACTTTTGATATCAATGAGGCCATGAAGAAACCTATTGATTCTGAAAACTTGTGCTATGTTGATGTGATTGACCCCCTAGTCCAAGATTTATTTGAGACCGAACTATTGCAGGAGAAGCTCCAAGCTTTAGATGTTTATGAGCAGGTGGACGTAGAAACTGCTGCATGGTGTGATCTGATCAGTAGCCAAGGGTTGACTGATGAAGAGATAGATGGAGCAATTAAGGACTTCTGCTAGAAATCGGAATTTATTGAAGCCACAGGGGCCAAGCTACCAGTCAGTATAGAGGAATCTTCAGAGGGAGAAATAGAGAAAGAATTAGAGGCTGAGAAAAACCCTCCATCCCAAGTTGAGCTGAAGAAATTGCCTTTGAATTTGAAGTATGCCTTCCTCGGAGAGGAGAACTCATATCCAGTGATCATCAGCAGCAGCCTTACAAAGGAACAGGAGGCAAGGCTACTGACTGTGTTGAGTAAGAACAAGAAAGCAATTGGATGGAGCCTTACAGATTTAGTGGGAATAAGTCCTGATGTATGCATGCACCACATCAGGCTGGAAGAGGGAGCAAATGCACATCGAGATGCCCAAAGAAAGGTAAACCCCAACATGCAAGAAGAAATATTGAAGGAAGTCTTGAAATTGTTGTCGCTAGGGATTATCTATTCAGTGCCAGATAGTGAGTGGGTCAGCCCGATCCACATGGTCCCAAATAAGTCGGGAATCCAAGTCGTTCAAAATGAGATGAATGAGCTGATCCCAAAGAGGCTGGTCACGGGTTGGCGAATGTGCATCGATTACCGTAAGCTGAATAATGCGACCAGAAAGGACCATTTTCCCTTTCCTTTCATCGACCAAATGTTGGACAGATTAGCTGGGAAAAAGTTCTTCTATTTTCTAGATGGGTACATCGGTTATTTCCAAATTTACGTAGATCCAGAAGACCAGGATAAGACCACCTTCACTTGCCCATTCGGAACCTATGCATACAGGCGCATGCCTTTCGGCTTATGTAACGCTCCAGGTACGTTTCAACGATGTATGATGAGCATATTCTCCGATCTGATTGAGGATTGTATAGAGATATTCATGGATGACTTCACGGTCTACGGAGATGTAATAGCCGAGACTTAGATTCTCGGGAGTTACAAAATAAAATACTAGAACTTTAATTAAAGTATGAATGAGTATTTTTATTTCTTGAAAAAGGGTACAGTTATAATTTTTTTCAGAATCTCAAACAAAAGAATTTCATTCTTTGACGACAAAAAATAAAAGTCGAGCTACACTATTACATCTAGAAATCCCTAACAACTACTTTGGCCTTCGTCACCGGGCCATCTCGGCCCCAGATTTTCAAACGAGCCGGGATGGTGAGACCACGAGGAAAGACAGCCTCGTTGGCCAACCGCAACCCCTGCCAGAAACCACAAAAAAGGAGAGTTAAATGTATGGAATAGAATGCAAACTAACATCATGTATTGAGAGGGGAAAGAGAGACAGTACCTTTTAAAAAAGTGAGTGAAGGTTGGGCCGAGAAGGGCAAGATCAGCCAGCCAAGTTCCCCTCCAATCGCTGTACTGCGAGGCTGCAGATAACAGCCTGTACCACCCCTTTCACACCTGATATGGTCATGGATATCAGCCACAAAAGCTATCTCCTGTGTGCACCTGCAATAAGAGACAACAACCATTAATTCACCAAGTACTAGACCCCAGATAGAGCCAAATTCAGTTAAAGGTGGAGCAAGGAATGCAGGAGTTTGTACACCAGAAATTCAGTGTTAAAATCATAACACAGCAAGGAGCACTATGCTCATTCATCTCACGAGACACCACCAAGAAACACCAGAAACAGTTGGGAAAGAAGCCAACAATTCAGAGATACACTCTGCAAAGCTGCAGACCCTCTTTAGCCAGAGATCAGCCTTTTTCAGGCTTTCAGTTAGGCCACAAGCATAAGTAAGGCCTCAGCCTCTCCTTTCCCTCAGCACAAAAAGATCGATCACAAGATAGTGAAGTAAAGGGTGAGAAGGACCAAGGCAGAGAGGGATCGAAGCCAAGGAGGAAGAGGAGCCGAGTTAGGGATCAAGGCCAGAAGCAGAGGCGACATAACAGTAGCAGTGAAGGTAACCCCTTTCACTCTCAAGACAGCTTGGCATTTCATGTCATCATATAGTTAAAATCCAAACATAGAAACATTAGGAAGCATGCTCACACTTAGGCTTACCACTCCAGATCTGTAGCTTCAAAAACATTGATAGTACCAGCCTCGTACCATAAGAAAAACTACAAGGCTATCTTTTTGTTCAAATCAACAGTAAACTCAAAGATTTCGAAACCTGTTAAAATCCCATGAATCCTTAACCAAGTCGTAAGGGAATTTCAAACTAGCTAAGTAGAGAGACTTAGCTTTAAGGGTTCGTCGGCGGCGCTGACTGCGAGACAGCGGCGACCCGTTGTCAGAGCAGCACGTGCGGCGGAGAGTCGAGGCTGCAGGCGATCCCCGACTCGCAGACGCCAGGAGTGGGGTGAACGAGCGGCGACTACCCTGAGACGAGCCGAGACAGGCGCGCTCAAACCCTCCGTCGTCTTCACGGTAGTGGCTGGACGAGCAGCGTCGGGGTGAGCGACGGACGATGTTCTTCTGGGGAGGAGTCGACCACGAAGCCGGCCGGGCGGGGGCGAGAAACCGTTGGTACTGGCGGCGAGTCGATGGACTCCAAGGGACGATGGCCGCGTGGTTTCCAAGAGAAAAGAGAGGAAGCAGCCACTGAGAATGAGAGTGTGAGACGAAAGAGAGAAGGGTAGCGCCGACGATGGTGGTGCACGGCAGCCGGTGCATCAGCGATTTCCGTCGAGAGAGGGGGCAGATTGAGAAGCTAGGGATTTAGAAATCAAATTAGAGAAGAGGAGGTGGGCCGATGCTATTTGGAGGAATAGAAAATTGGGCCTCAGTTTAAAACAAAAAAAAAGAAAGAGAAGGGGATTTGGGCCTGAGGGAATAAAAATAGTCTGGGCCGAAAATGCCTAAGAATTTACTTCTGGAAATAATTCCTAAGCCACGGGAGAAGGAAATAATAAGCCGTGAGGGACAGCCTTTCGGAAAATAATTTAAGCCGTGTTGAAATGGTAGTCGATAAAATAATTAAAGCGGACTTTAATAGTCGCAGTTTTAATTAAAGAATTTAGATCTCTAAGATTTGGAACGAAAGAGATGAAATAAAATAGCGCACGCTTAGGCATACATTCATGCAAGATCAATAATTACTTAAAGCCTAATTTAAGTACTTTATTTTTTGAAAAGGGATGTCGTCGCTCGACGAGTAAATCCCAGGACAGAAAAGCACCCGTTTTGCAAGAGTTAAGCAATTGAGGTGGGTCTTTCTCTTCCTTCTTTTAAAGCATGCTTTATGTGAAAATATGATTATTTGAATGAGTTGTCATGCCATGTTTTGTTTTATGATTTCCTATCTGTTGGCTATGCCAACCCAGTTAAATCGAATTCGGGTCCCAGTAGGTCAGTAAATCCTACTCGGACTAGTGTACACATAGGGACCGTGAGCTAGCGCTAGGTTGGCCGGTCCGTGGGTCGTGAGCTAGCGCCAGGTTGGCCGGCCCAGTGGTCGTGGAATGTGGCCACATTCCCGATTCACGCAGCTGATATGGCATATCATCAGAAGTTTAAATGACTGCAGTCTATTTTCAGAAAGAAATAACAGATTTTAGTGACCGGGATAGATTTTCAGTAAAACCCCGCGTTCACTCAGCTTGGCTGACAACTAAAAGAAAATATTTTCGGCATGAGCCCACTGAGTGCATCAAGTACTCAGCCCTGCATTTTGATTTCCTTAATGTGCAGGTTGATTGTTGTCAAAGCCGAGGAGGTGTTGGGACAGAAGACCAAATAAGTAGGAAGGTAGCGGGTGTAGTATGTCTTCATACATATTACATCTGTCTTGGTACTCTTCCGTTGCGCAAATTCAGAACATTCATTTAACAAAGACAATTTCCCATAACTACTCTGATTCAGCATGATTTGTACCCTCAACACACTTCAGACAATGTTTCTTTTGATTTAAGCATCTTATGACGAGTTAAGACAGTTTCAGTATGTTTTAGTCGCGGTAAAGCTACACTTTCTTTGACTAGGGAGATGTGGTCGTGACAGAGTGGTATCAGAGCAATTTTCTTTCGCTCTGACCCAAGAACCTTCTTTCTAAGCCTCAGTCCAGAAAAAAATAGTACTAGGCTTGAAGATGAACAGAATGTTAAGTACAAGATCCCAACACCTCAGCTCGACACGATCAACTGCACCAGAAACAGGGGTCGACGCCCGCTCGTCCAGAAAAAAAGAATTTTAAAGAAAGAAAATATTTTTCCATTTTGAGAAGGAAAATGAAATGTTCTAAGTTTTCAGAAAAAGAAAAAAAAAAAAATTTCATAGCCCTAAATGGGAACGAAAATGTTTATTTGAAAGGTTTGCAAAACGCAACGTGCTAGCTGATACTTTGCATGAGATATGCTTAATGTATCTGTGATTTATGTTTAAAGAGCTTGACATGAATGTATAGATGTCATGGGGACTATGTATGTGAACCTAGAGTGCTTTAGAAAAGTACCTTAGGTGAGACTTTCAGGATCAAGTACTAGCAGAATAAGAATTTGTTACCGCCTTTTATTTGAAAGGTTTGCAAGACGCAACGTGCTAGCTGATACTTTGCATGAGATATGCTTAATGTATCTGTGATTTATGTTTAAAGAGCTTGACATGAATGTATAGATGTCATGGGGACTATGTATGTGAACCTAGAGTGCTTTAGAAAAGTACCTTAGGTGAGACTTTCAGGATCAAGTACTAGCAGAATAAGAATTTGTTACCGCCTTCCAGGGCGACGAGACCAACTAAAACCCATCAGTTTGGGCAAGCTTCAAATTCCAAGGAATTATGAGAAAGAAAAGACGAGCCAAAAAGTACTATTGTACTACTTATAGACAGCAATTAAAGGAAGTCCATTCTTTTAAGCACACAGATAGTATACATATATATATGTATACTAGACGATGAACCAAGAAGTTCCCAATGTCTTTACAAAGACCAAGTTATAACGAAAATAGTGTACTTTCCAGCCTGTTCGGGAGATGCATCCCTACACGGAAAGAGATCGTACCCGCGATCTAGTAAAGTGATCTAATGTGGCGTAACAAGCCCAAGTGGCTACGTGATCCAGAAGCGATACTTATAGCGTGCTACGAAGCACGATGGAGAATGTAATGTCTCACAAGAATCAGCGTTCTAAGTTATCAAGAACGATAGGAAAGATTGACCACCAGTTGCGGTTATCAGTTAAACAGCACGAGAAACCCCATCTTGGAATGTATGGTTTCCTAGAACGCGTTATTCAAGTCAGAGCTCCACAAGAACAAACAAAGAAGTGTCACATAACTAGAACCGATGATTATAATCAATAGTACTTACTTGGATTCCCAATGAAATCCCTTCTAAGAGTCCTTCCAAGGACGATACCCTCGTCTATTCAAACTCTAGTTTTGACTCGCAAGTACCATGTCAATGTTCCTTTTTCTGTGCGAGGTTTGACTCATTTCCAGCTTATGGACTGCAGTCCTTTTGACTCATCGTACATAAAGAGTAAAGTTTTGACTGTTTAAGCTCCAGTCGTAAACCCTAAATTCTACAGTTGTTCATATCTATGATCTTCGGAATGAGCGTATTCCTCAGACATTCTTTGAACCTCCGGGACAACGATGTCCTGTCGGCTATTAAGACCTTTGATTGACTCACGTTCTGCAAGTAGTACGCCACTTTCATTCTCTTCAGGAAAGCGGTGACTCAGTTTCAGTTCCCAAATTTGGGATACTCTTATGTTCCAAGCATCGTTATTTGTTGTTGTCTCCTTTGAGCCACAATATTGGAGATTTATATCTCGATTTCTTGGACCTATGCAATGAAATTTCATTCTTACGATGCTTACGTTGTGATCCCCAGAGTGATCAAGACAGTTAAACATTTTCCTCAGGGAATTTCATGTGGTGCTGGAACTTTTGTTTACCTCCCTATTTTGAAATCCTACAAAGGTGAAATTTTTCGACCTCGATTCCAGTACATGTATTATTCCTAGTCTCGGAATTTTTCTGCAGCTCGAAGTTAAGACAAGCATATTGCACCTTTCCCTAACGAGCTTGCCCTAGCTGATTTTTCTGAATAGTTCATTTCAGTGCGTTGCCTTAATGAACCTATGAAATCATTGATGTGATTTTGTTATTCCATATCAAGATGCCTTTGAAACATGATCAATGTTCCTTCATTGCAATCGCCTACGTTTATAAATTTTCGTGGTTGATCATCTTAGGCGATGACATGTTTGAACCACTGTCCTTGATGCCCAGATCCTTTCAGTTTAATTGGACAACTATATTGTCCTATTTTGCAGCTTACTATGGGAATTTACAGTTAATTCATTTCCATCCAGTTTTCATGACCTATCTCATGATTATTTCTAGCTCCCACCAGGGGTGAGCCTCAGCTTCTATGAGTTTGCCTGGAACCAGTTGAACTACGTAGTTCTTTGAATGAACTCAATACTTACCTTCAAGGTCGATTATCGACAAAAATTCATATAAGTTGAACAAGAGATGTTATTCTAGTCCAGTTGGGTATTCAGTAGCCCTTCAAACTTTCAGTCATACTCTCTTGTGTGAATAATAATCCAAGTTAAGACTATTAGATTAATCATCGAGTTATTGATACGAGGCTAGCAGAAAAGGGAATGGTCTCAGTTTCTTTCAGATACGCATAATAAATACGTCCCCATGGAGACACGTGCAGGAAATGATGCACCAACCAGAAGCGTCGCATAACCGACAGCAAAGCGTTAAATACTTCGAATCTACGTACCGCTTGTGACCAGCAGGTGGAAGATCGAATATTTTGTTGTATAGAGAAGCAACTAGCCTTGAGTAGAGAAATATCAAGGAATATTTGTGGATTAAATGATGTCCGAAGACGTAAAAGACCTATATGGTAGTTTGAACGATCAAAATGCTTACTCCGAGTAAGATAAGTAAGCCACAAGAACAAAGACTCAATCATGGGCATGTAATGAAAGCCATGGAGAAAATGCAAGCAGTTCCGTGGCTTATGTTTGACGAAGAAAATCCCATCAACAAGAGGGATTCGTCTGAGAGGTGGCCAGGAAAAGCTAAAGCTGGAGAGACATTCGGGGAGAGGAACGCGTGATAGCACAGCTACCCTCACCATCCCTACTATGAAGGGAAAATCAAAATTTTTTCCTTAAAGAGTTATCGCAAGAGAACGGGTTTAGAGCCCTATAATATAGAGCAAGGGCAAACGTTGGCAATAACATGCGACGAATTATTCTACGATATGCCACGTCTCAATTAAACGGCTCAGAAAGGAGCTGTCGATAGAGTTTTGTGTTAATCTAGACACGAGATCTAGATCACTTTGGAAAGTCATGCTAGATTATTTCACCATGAATCGCTCAGTCGAACCAAAAGGGCATGGAGACAGTAGCGTTGGGAGAAAGAAGCCAACACCTCCCCATGCACCGGTCCAGTATTCAAGGATTTACGCGAGTAGAACAAAGTTTGTGCTAGATCATGATGAAAGAGTCGCGGTAGGCACAAAAGCACCTTGGAATTGGTGAAATTAGACTACCTCAGCTAAGCGAGAGGTTACGAGGTCAATATGCAAGCTCAATGACTACGATTACGATCGATGCAAGCGTTAGAGAACTCAATATCAGGCGATGAAATCTAAGATTAGAAATAGCCTCATCACCCAGACGAAATGAATTACTAAAGGAATGACTTGAATCAGTCATATTATCTCAGTCACCATATAGAATGGCGCTCAAGAAATAAGAAGAACTTAAGATCCAGTTACAAGAATAAGTAGACCTGGGTTTCATCAGACCCAGTGTATCGTTTTTGGGCGCATCAGTACTCTTCATGAAGAAGAAGGATGAGACTTTGCGAATGTGTATCGACTATCGAGAGCTAAATAAGTTAACCCTCAAGAACAAGTACCTCTACCGAGAATCAACGACCTCTTCGACCAGCTGCGAGGAGCCAGCGTATTCTCGAAGATGGGCTTGAGATCGGGTTATCACTAGCTGGGAGTTCGACAAGACGGTATACCTAAGACTGCACTTCGCACCAGATATGACCATTACGAGTTTACTGTAATGCCTTTTTGGGCTTACAAACGCCCCAGCCGTGTTCATGAACCTAATGAACCGCGTGTTCCGCCCATATTTGGACAAGGTCGTCCTAGCTTTTAAAGACGACGTGCTCATGTACTCAAAGAACGAGAAGAAACACGAGGAGCGCTTGAGAACTACGTTAGAGACGTTAAGAGCCGAGAAGTTCTATGCTAAGTTTAGCAAGTGTGAGTTCTGGCTTAACAAAGTGAACTTTCTTGGACACTTAGTGACAGCAGAAGGGATCCGAGTTGACCCTGCTAAAGTTGAAGCCGTGCAACGTTGGCAGTCACCAGCGACGCCTAATGAAATTCGGAGTTTCCTAGGACTGACATGATGCTACCGAAGGTTCATTGAGGGGTTTTCTAAAATAGCGAGGCCGATGACTCAACAGCTCAAGAAAGGAGTTAAAGTCAATTGGACCCCAGAATGTGAAGCAAGCTTCCAGTTGCTAAAAGAAAAGTTGACCACAGCGCCAGTTCTAGCTGTGCCAGAAGCGGGAGTCAACTATGTGGTGTATACAGATGCATCGAAGGTCGGACTCGGGTGCATGCTGATGCAGAAAGGCAAGGTGATAGCATATGCGTCACGCCAGTTGAGGCCGCACGAGTTGAACTACCCGACGCACAACCTGGAACTAGCAGAAGTGGTACACGCTTTGAAGATTTGGGCACATCACCTCTATGGAGTTCGATGTGAGATCTTCACAGATCATAAGAGTCTCAAATACTTCTTCGAGCAGAAGGACCTGAATATGAGACAGCGCAGATGGCTGGAACTAGTCAAAGACTACGACTGTGGTATAAATTACCACCCAGGCAAAGCCAATGTGGTAACAGATGCCTTGAGCAGAAAGACTGCGCCTCAAGTGGCTACTTTCCTCACCATAGAGGAAGAGCTTATCCGGGAATTCGCCAAGATGCGACTGGAGATAGTGAGAGCCCCGAAGACAGTGGACAACAGAATATCCACCTTGGTCTTAGAACCAGATTTAAGAGCTAGAATCATTGACGCCCAGAGATACGATGAAGCCCTAGAAAAGGTTCGTCTCAGAGTGAGGACCGGAAAAGGGGATTGTTACCGCGAAGAGGCGGATAATGCTCTCACTTTCAAAGGGAGACTATGCGTACCCAAAGAGGAGGCACTTAGGAACGAGGTCATGAGTGAAGCTCATGAGACACCCTACACTGCCCATCCTGGGAGTACAAAGATGTATCAGGACTTGAAGAAGCAATTTTGGTGGGATGGCATGAAGAAAAGCATAGCATCGTTTGTAGAAAGATGCCTGGCTTGCCAGCAAGTGAAGGCGTTACATCAACGACCCTATGGAAAGTTACAGCCTCTCGAGATTCCAGAATGGAAATGGGAGCATATAGCAATGGATTTTGTGACAGGATTGCCAAAATCACAGCGAGGAAACACTGCCATCTGGGTGATTATAGATCGACTCACCAAAAGTGCTCACTTCATACCAATTCGTATCACATACGGATCTGACAAGTTGGCACAGATTTATGTGCAAGAGATTGTGCGCCTACATGGTGTACCAGTAACGATCACCTCAGATCGAGATTCAAAATTTACTTCTAGATTTTGGATAAGCCTACAGCGAGAGTTAGGCACTCAGCTGAATTTCAGCACAGCATTCCATCCACAGACAGACGGACAGTCCGAAAGGACGATTCAGACATTAGAAGATATGTTAAGAGCCGTAGTGCTCGACCGTGGAGTAAGCTGGGAGTCAGTACTTCCACTTATAGAGTTCGCCTACAACAACAGTCACCAGGCAACTATTGATATGGCCCCATATGAGGCACTATATGGGAGAAAGTGTAGATCACCACTTTACTGGGATAAAGTTGGTGAGAGAAGGATTCTCGGACCAGACTCGGTAGAGGAGATGATAGAAATTGTCCGACAAATCCGAGGGAGAATCAAAGAAGCTCAAGATAGACAGAAATCCTATGCAGATGCTCACAGAACGGATTTACAGTTCAAAGCAGGAGACAAGGTCTTTCTGAAAGTATCCCCATCGAAAGGGATAACCAGATTCGGCGTCAAGGGCGAGCTGAAACCGCGTTTTATCGGACCTTACGAGATCCAAGAAATAGTCGGCCCTGTGGCGTACAGATTAGCGCTCCTGCCAAGCTTCGGGAATGTTCACAATGTGTTTCATGTATCATAGTTGAGAAAGTATGTGTTTGACCCCAAACACATAGTGCACCAAGAAGAAATGGTGTTAGAACCAGATTTGAGCTATGAAGAAAAGCCAGAAGCAATTCTGGACAGAAAAGTTAAAGAGTTGAGAAATAAAAATATCGTAACAGTGAAAGTCCTATGGAAGCACCACGGACGCGAGGAGGCGACGTGGGAGCTCGAGGACCAGATGAAAGAAAAGTACCCGCAGCTTTTTGCCTAACCGAGACAAAATTTCGGGACGAAATTTTTGTTAAGGGGGGTAGAATGTAATAGCCGAGACTTAGATTCTCGGGAGTTACGAAATAAAATACTAGAACTTTAATTAAAGTATGAATGAGTATTTTTATTTCTTGAAAAAGGGTACAGTTATAATTTTTTTCAGAATCTCAAACAAAAGAATTTCATTCTTTGACGACAAAAAATAAAAGTCGAGCTACACTATTTCATCTAGAAATCCCTAACAACTACTTTGGCCTTCGTCACCGGGCCATCTCGGCCCCAGATTTTCAAACGAGCCGGGAGGGTGAGACCACGAGGAAAGACAGCCTCGTTGGCCAACCGCAACCCCTGCCAGAAACCACAAAAAAGGAGAGTTAAATGTATGGAATAGAATGCAAACTAACATCATGTATTGAAAGGGGAAAGAGAGACAGTACCTTTTAGAAAAGTGAGTGAAGGTTGGGCCGAGAAGGGCAAGATCAGCCAGCCAAGTTCCCCTCCAATCGCTGTACTGCGAGGCTGCAGATAACAGCCTGTACCACCCCTTTCACACCTGATATGGTCATGGATATCAGCCACAAAAGCTATCTCCTGTGTGCACCTGCAATAAGAGACAACAACCATTAATTCACCAAGTACTAGACCCCAGATAGAGCCAAATTCAGTTAAAGGTGGAGCAAGGAATGCAGGAGTTTGTACACCAGAAATTCAGTGTTAAAATCATAACACAGCAAGGAGCACTATGCTCATTCATCTCACGAGACACCACCAAGAAACACCAGAAACAGTTGGGAAAGAAGCCAATAATTCAGAGATACACTCTGCAAAGCTGCAGACCCTCTTTAGCCAGAGATCAGCCTTTTTCAGGCTTTCAGTTAGGCCACAAGCATAAGTAAGGCCTCAGCCTCTCCTTTCCCTCAGCACAAAAAGATCGATCACAAGATAGTGAAGTAAAGGGTGAGAAGGACCAAGGCAGAGAGGGATCGAAGCCAAGGAGGAAGAGGAGCCGAGTTAGGGATCAAGGCCAGAAGCAGAGGCGACATAACAGTAGCAGTGAAGGTAACCCCTTTCACTCTCAAGACAGCTTGGCATTTCATGTCATCATATAGTTAAAATCCAAACATAGAAACATTAGGAAGCATGCTCACACTTAGGCTTACCACTCCAGATCTGTAGCTTCAAAAACATTGATAGTACCAGCCTCGTACCATAAGAAAAACTACAAGGCTATCTTTTTGTTCAAATCAACAGTAAACTCAAAGATTTTGAAACCTGTTAAAATCCCATGAATCCTTAACCAAGTCGTAAGGGAATTTCAAACTAGCTAAGTAGAGAGACTTAGCTTTAAGGGTTCGTCGGCGGCGCTGACTGCGAGACAGCGGCGACCCGTTGTCAGAGCAGCACGTGCGGCGGAGAGTCGAGGCTGCAGGCGATCCCCGACTCGCAGACGCCAGGAGTGGGATGAACGAGCGGCGACTACCCTGAGACGAGCCGAGACAGGCGCGCTCAAACCCTCCGTCGTCTTCACGGTAGTGGCTGGACGAGCAGCGTCGGGGTGAGCGACGGACGATGTTCTTCTGGGGAGGAGTCGACCACGAAGCCGGCCGGGCGGGGGTGAGAAACCGTTGGTACTGGCGGCGAGTCGATGGACTCCAAGGGACGATGGCCGCGTGGTTTCCAAGAGAAAAGAGAGGAAGCAGCCACTGAGAATGAGAGTGTGAGACGAAAGAGAGAAGGGTAGCGCCGACGATGGTGGTGCACGGCAGCCGGTGCATCAGCGATTTCCGTCGAGAGAGGGGCCAGATTGAGAAGCTAGGGATTTAGAAATCAAATTAGAGAAGAGGAGGTGGGCCGATGCTATTTGGAGGAATAGAAAATTGGGCCTCAGTTTAAAACAAAAAAAAAAAGAAAGAGAAGGGGATTTGGGCCTGAGGGAATAAAAATAGTCTGGGCCGAAAATGCCTAAGAATTTACTTCTGGAAATAATTCCTAAGCCACGGGAGAAGGAAATAATAAGCCGTGAGGGACAGCCTTTCGGAAAATAATTTAAGCCGTGTTGAAATGGTAGTCGATAAAATAATTAAAGCGGACTTTAATAGTCGCAGTTTTAATTAAAGAATTTAGATCTCTAAGATTTGGAACGAAAGAGATGAAATAAAATAGCGCACGCTTAGGCATACATTCATGCAAGATCAATAATTACTTAAAGCCTAATTTAAGTACTTTATTTTTTGAAAAGGGACGTCGTCGCTCGACGAGTAAATCCCAGGACAGAAAAGCACCCGTTTTGCAAGAGTTAAGCAATTGAGGTGGGTCTTTCTCTTCCTTCTTTTAAAGCATGCTTTATGTGAAAATATGATTATTTGAATGAGTTGTCATGCCATGTTTTGTTTTATGATTGCCTATCTGTTGGCTATGCCAACCCAGTTAAATCGAATTCGGGTCCCAGTAGGTCAGTAAATCCTACTCGGACTAGTGTACACATAGGGACCGTGAGCTAGCGCTAGGTTGGCCGGTCCGTGGGTCGTGAGCTAGCGCCAGGTTGGCCGGCCCAGTGGTCGTGGAATGTGGCCACATTCCCGATTCACGCAGCTGATATGGCATATCATCAGAAGTTTAAATGACTGCAGTCTATTTTCAGAAAGAAATAACAGATTTTAGTGACCGGGATAGATTTTCAGTAAAACCCCGCGTTCACTCAGCTTGGCTGACAACTAAAAGAAAATATTTTCGGCATGAGCCCACTGAGTGCATCAAGTACTCAGCCCTGCATTTTGTTTTCCTTAATGTGCAGGTTGATTGTTGTCAAAGCCGAGGAGGTGTTGGGACAGAAGACCAAATAAGTAGGAAGGTAGCGGGTGTAGTATGTCTTCATACATATTACATCTGTCTTGGTACTCTTCCGTTGCGCAAATTCAGAACATTCATTTAACAAAGACAATTTCCCATAACTACTCTGATTCAGCATGATTTGTACCCTCAACACACTTCAGACAATGTTTCTTTTGACTTAAGCATCTTATGACGAGTTAAGACAGTTTCAGTATGTTTTAGTCGCGGTAAAGCTACACTTTCTTTGACTAGGGAGATGTGGTTGTGACAGGAGACTCTTTCAACTCATGCCTTCATCATTTGGACGTAGTTCTAGAAAGGTGTCAAGCAAAAAGTCTGGTTTTGAATTTTGAGAAGTGCCATTTTATGATCACCGAAGGGATAGTTTTAGGACACGTGGTCTCAGAAAGAGGTATCCAGGTGGATCGAGCCAAGGTGGATGTTATATCCAAATTACCATTCCCTACTGATCAGAATGGGATAAGGGGTTTTCTAGGGCACGCCGGATTTTATCGAAGATTTATCAAGGATTTCTCCAAGATCGCCCAACCCCTTACCCAACTTCTTCATAATGAAGTGGAGTTTGTTTTTGATGAGCAATGCAAGGCCACTTTCAACCTTCTCAAGGAAAAGCTGATATCCGCACCTATCATACGGGCTCCTGACTGGGACTACCCTTTCGAAGTAATGTGCGATGCCAGCGATTATGCAGTGGGAGCCGTACTGGGTCAGAAGATCGATGGGAAGAGGTATGTAATTTTTTATGCCCCTAAGACTCTGAATCAAGCCCAGCGGAATTACGATACCACTGAAAAAGAGATGCTGGCGGTGGTGTATTCTTTCGAGAAGTTCCGGCCATATTTGTTGGGATCTAAGGTCATCGTTTATACTGACCACGTAGTGATTAAGTATCTGATTGCCAAGAAGGAATCCAAACCCCGTTTGATCCGATGGGTCCTCTTGTTACAAGAATTTGATTGGGCGGTGGAAGATAAGAGAGGAGTCGAGAATAAGGTGGCGGACCATTTGAGTAGAATAGTGCAAGATGGAAACAGCGAAGAGGTGCACGACAAGTTTCCAGAGGAGCATTTATGCGAGGTAATTTTTGAGGTCAGGAAGATTGACTGGGAAGGAGTGATAAAGCTTACTGGCCAGTATGATACAGGAAATGGAAAGGAGAAGGTAGGGCAAGAACCATGGTATGCAGACTTAGCCAACTACCTGGTGACTGGAGAACTTCCAGAAATGCCGAGTATTATTAAGGCCCAAAGAATGAAGATCAAGAGTGAGGCAAAATACTACTTTTGGGACAACCCCTATCTGTGGAGAGTGGGATCCGATCAAGTGATAAGGAGGTGCGTTCCTGACTAGGAGCAAAGAGACGTTTTGATCCATTGCCACTCGTTAGCATGTGGAGGACATTTCGGATCCAAGAAGACGGCAAGGAAGATTTTGGATAGCGGCTTCTATTGGCCAACCCTCAACAAGGATGCGTACGAGTTCTGCAGAAGTTGTGAGCGCTGTCAACTGACCGGTGGGATATCTGTGAAAGACGAGATGCCCCAGGTTCCGGTAATTGTATGTGAATTGTTCGACATTTGGGGAATGGACTTCATGGGTCTGTTTCCTTCATCCTATGGCAATTTGTATATCTTAGTCGCGGTGGATTACGTCTCCAAGTTCTTAAAGAGTCATATTTTCAGCCAGTTCGGAGTTCCGAGGGCGATCATATCTGATCAAGGTACACACTTCTGTAATTGCACGATTGAGGCTTTAATGAAAAAATACGGTGTGCACCACAGACTTTCGAGTCCCTACCATCCGCAAGCTAACGGTCAGGCGGAGATTTCTAACCGCGAGATCAAGAAGATTCTGGAGAAGACTGTAAATCCTTCTAGGAAGGATTGGAGTGTGAGGTTAGAAGATGCTCTCTGGGCATACCGAACAACCTACAAGACCCCCATAGGGATGTCCCCGTATCGGATCGTTTTTGGGAAGATGTGCCATTTACCGGTTGGAATTGAACACCGGGCATACTGGGCAGTACATGAAGTGAATATGGATGCTACAGCCTGTGAAGAGGAAAGGAAGCTGCAGCTGCAGGAGCTTGAGGAACTTAGATTGGAGTCGTTCGATTCCGCCATGTGGTACAAGGAGCGAACTAAATTGTGGCATGATAGAAATCTGAGAACCAAGGAGCTCCATGTAGGCCAGAAAGTACTACTCTTCCGGTCAAGGTTGAAGCTCATGCCTGGGAAACTCAAATCGAAATGGACAGGGCCTTATGTCATCAACTCACTACGCTCCAATGGAGCAGTAGAAATTTCAGGGAGTTTTCCTAACTCTGAACCTTTTATTGTGAATGGGAATAGGCTCAAGGTATTTAGAGACAACAGTGATGTGGCTGTAGTGGATGAAATTCCACTACAACCACGTACCTTGGCCACATACTGACCAGTAGGATAGGAATTTATAATTCCACTGGGCCAATTCTTTTGAAAGTCTACACTTATTGGCCAAGTAGAATTCTAAATTGCCTAGGAAAAGATGTAAATATTGTGAATATGTGGTAGTTAATTGATTTAAACCTTTGCATGTTAATGTTTAGAAAACCCAAAAATATTTTCGGGCCTTAATTATTATTTTGAAGTATGCATTGACCACGAGATTGCTTATTTGGTGCTATTTCAATTTTTATTTAAGTGTCCATTTGAATTATTTTCCTTATTAGGCAAGTATAGGGGGAATTATGGAGAGGACGAAAATTTGAATTAAGGTTTGTGCAGCTTTTGCAGGGTGGCAGCGGCTGGAAGAGGCGCGTGAGCAGAGAGAGGACACAACTGCTCTCTCTCTCCCTCATTTAACCATACCGTCTTCACCCTTCTCCTTCACAAACCCTCATTTTCATTTTCACTTTTAAAAATTTTCTTCCATCTCGCCCAGAAATTAAACTCCAAATCTCCACCACCAAATCACCACTACAACCATGGGAAAGAAAGCACGGGCAACAAAAATCAAACCCACTTCAACCCGCAGGGAAGAACGGCCACCGAGCCCACAACCACCGCCGCGGGAAGAACAGCCACCGAGCCCACAACCACCGCCGCGGGAAGAACGGCCACCGAGCCCACAACCACAACCGTAAACTTCAAAGCCGACTCCTCAAGCGCCAACAATGGTCTCCTTGGAAGCAATGGCGGCGTTTCTTCGACAGCAGGACCCTAATAGGGATTGGTCAGCGGCGCTGGCCGGTTTTGGTCAAATCGGGGGACAAGAGAGAATAATCGGAGAAAATCCTTCGGAACCGATTGTACCAGCTACAGCAACACTCCCCACCTCCATTGCGACTTCCTCCGAAATTCCACCAGAAAGAGAAGCTCCATCGACTACCGCACCATCTGAGTCCTCGGAACCCTCAGAAACTCCACAACACAGTGATTCAATGGAGATTGACCCCGTTTCCGCTCATTACGATTCTGACTCAGAATAACGTGAAGCGAGGAAAGGTCAGGAATAGAGGAACCTACAGGGGGAAGTCGGATCGGAGAAAACCCTGACGGCGGAAGTCGTTCCCCAAAAATTGGCGAGGGAGGAGATAGATCTGAACGAATCAGCTAAGAAGCAAGGCCTAATGACCGATGAGGAATTTCAAGCTAGTTTAGATGATGTCAATCGGATGGAAGATGACACTGCCGTGGTGGCTGAGGGGCTAGACCTCGCATCACGAGCAGTAGGAGAGAGTGAAGAAGCCGAAGAAGAAAACCGCTCGGAAAACCAAGCTAGGGAAGAAGAGATTATGCTGGAATCACCCCAGCCAGAAGCAGAGAGGGGTGATACATCTATTGAAGCACAGGAAGCGAAAGCAAACAAAACAGAAGCAAGACCAGAAGTACCCAACCCAGTGGCACCTCCGGTGAAAAAACCAAAGGCCATCAAGAGGAAGTTGGTGTTGAAGGGCTAACCTAAGGCTAGACAGCCAAAGCCGCAAAGGGTATCTCAAGGATGCTTAGCGAAGTGGGCAGCTAGTAAGGCGAAGCCGAACACAGAGGCAGATCCCGTGGAGATCTTGAGTGAATAAGAGAGGACCACTCCCACAAAACCTGGGGAGGAGTCTTTATCTGTTACTGACCTAGAGGATACTGCAATGGAAACCGAAGCGGTCTCTCCAACACTGAGTGGCCAAGGTGAAGTGGCTGACGGGATGGCTGAGGGTCTGGACCTCGCATCCGGGTCAGTAGGCCACAAGGAGACCAGTCCTACTACCCAGGATCCACTTTCGACACAAGCTGAGAAGGAACCCGAAGAAGAAAAAGACAAGGATGACGGAGAGGAAGTTAGATACCGTGAAGAGAGAAAACGAAAGGGGAAGACCCCTATGAAGAAGAAGCCCAGCAACAAGAAGCCACGTACAGTGAACACTGGCATAGTCATTACTGAGTCAGTTCAGCGAGTCCAGAAACACCGGAGGGAGCAAAGTGATAGCGAATACGCTGCCAGCGAGGAATCAGCCTCCGATCGCGATATCTCTTTGGAGGATGGGAGTACGCCGAACAACAGCTTCTGGATGATCATCGGGAGTTAGTCCACCCACCGGTAGAGAGACTGAGGTACCGGCGCTGGACAGTGGACCTTACTGATGATCTGGTGGAGAAGATGAAGCTTTTCGACTCGAAGGAGCTACAGAAAGTTTTCGATAGCAAGGATGAAGGGAGTAAGCAGGTGAAGAGCGGAAAGGTACTTCATATTCTTTCTTTAGATGAGTTGGGTGCCTGCGAGCAGTTTCTCTCTTATTTGCACGCGTTAGGTTTTGAGTGGTTGTTGGAGAATGGGGATCCGAGTGTCCCGGTTAGATTAGCGAAGGAGTTTTTCACAACCTTTAGGTTTAAGGTCACCACTGATCTAGATGAGGAATGTATCAGTTTTAGGCTGTTTGGCGGAGAGATACGGATGAGCTTGATTGAGTGGACCGTGCGTCTGGGAATGTGCAGTTTAGAGGAGGCCATAGGGCCTCAGTGGAGAAGTAGGGAGCGGGGAATTCCCCGCAGACATGTGGAAACAACATGGTGGATCCTCCTGGTGGATCCACCAGATCTTGGGAGTGTTCGTCAGAAACAACATCATCATCACAGAGGCCGAAGACTTATCCGACCAGATCATGGTGGATCCTCCTGGTCTTTTTGATACACCTTTGTTCGTCCGAATGAACACCGTTTACACGAGGCAGGGCATACCACATTTCTACGCAATGAGAGAAGAAGCTATACCGACTGGGAGATCTGCAGCACATCCGGGAACACAAGATCAGGAGCAGAAATAGGAAAGGCTAGAGAAGGCTGTGGAAGAGATAGGCGAGGAAAACAGACAGATGAGATCGGAGATAACCCGGTTAGCGTCAGTAATGGAGGGGATCATGAAGGAGTCTGCAGGTTAGAGAAGGTAGACTCAGAGGCACGAGGCTTTGGAGACGATAGTAACCGAGCTAGGAGAGGAAAACCACCGGTTGATAACAGAAATGGCCAGGATGGCGTCAGTGATAGACGAGATACTGATGGAGTTAGCAAAGAGAAGAAAGGAGGAAGATGTTGGACCGAGTGGCCATGGTGGCCAGACTGATGAACCACAGGTACTTTAGACAGAGGAAGGAGAGGCCGAGGTGCCGGTGAATGCCGAGGAGCCGGCGGAAGTTGATGAAAACCAAGCTGGAACCCGAGGAACCGCCCGCACCACTACCTGCACTGAAGAGGAGCAGGAGACACCAATAGACCCCCCCAACTGACCAGTTAGTTTTCTTTTTAAGTTTATGTTTTTTTTAAGCTTCAGTATTTTGTTTGTTTGGGTGCTGTTTAAGTAGTATAATTTTTGTTTGTGCGCAAACCCCATTCACAACACTTAGCCTATTTAATAGTCTAAGTGTGAGAAGTAAAGGGTTTGCTTCTTGGCGCATGTTTTCTGTGTTTTCTTTTTTTTTTCGTAAGCATGTTGACTCACACTTAGCCCATTGCATGGCCTAAGTGTGAGGAGTTTTGTATATATGTGTATTTTGTTTGTTGGTTTCTGTTTAGGTTTTCAAACTCTCCCACTTAGCCTATTCCATAGTCTAAGTGTGAGAAGTTTTAGTTTTAATATGTTGTTTTTGTCTGTTTGTCTATGTGTCCACCATACTGGCCATTACCTTTTCCACTTCACAGCCTTATCTAAGGGAAGACACTAGTGACGTGGGAGGGGGATTGCACTGGCCAGTATGACATGTGTATATGTGAAGTTTGTGTTTGTGTTAATGTCTTGTTAGGTCTAGTTTTTTTTCTTTTGTGTGTTGATTGGGCTTAAAACTCAACTGTCCTGAGCTGACGGTGAGGGTAATTGAGGGAGATACGACATGCTAGAAAACAGAAACCACCCCCCTTAGTACCTCCTAGCCAGGATAGATGACGCAAGTATGAGGGAAAAGCCCATCCTTAGAGCCAAACACGAAAGCCCTCTTACAATGTGAGTTATAAGCTTTAAGTGGAACCACTTTCCACATATATTGAAAAGAAAAAAGCGGCTGCCACGAACTACCTAAGATAAAGTGACCACGAGTAGCGAACACTGAAGGCAGTAGGAAACCCCCCCCCCCCCACAAAAAAAAACCACCTTTAGAACCCATTTTCTTAACTCTTTGTACCCAGATATACACCCTTAGCCACTGGGATTGTGTGTGCAAGGCATGAGACGATTGGAGCTTACTGGCCAGAAGGTGTACAAGAAAGCAGAATCCAGCTGGGCAAGAAAGTTTGGAAGAAAATCGACCAGGGAGTTATCCCTGGTCCACAAAAAAAAGAAGAAGAAGGTATAAGGGTGGCGAAGCCACAAAGGAAAAAGAAAAAAAAAAAAAGAAGAATATGAAGAAAAATGGTCAGAAAACTTGACCACAAAAAAAGAAAGAGAAGGAATAAGGGTGGCGAAGCCACAACAAGCTACTGACCAGTTGGAGATCATAGCCAGAAGCGCCAGCCAAGAGAAGCAACAACCAAGAGCCCAAATGCACACAGTTCCCCCACCTCAATAAAGCAGAAATTTTAAACCTAGAGCCTTAGGAACATCCACCCCAAACATTACAAACCAATAGCCCTGTTAAAACCTTTAAGCCCTTCAGTAGCTACACGTGATATCTATGTCTGAAGCAATCGTGGTTGAGCATATTGAGAGAAATGCAGTCCTAACATTCCTGGTGAGGTATGAGTGACTGAGTGAACCTAGTGTTTGGCCGAGAGGTGTGGGCGATCCTTACAAGTGGATATATTGACTGGGAGAGAAAAGGGAGGCGGCGGAAGTTCAAGGCTGTCTAAGGCCGGATTACACCTGATCCCGAGGGGAGGGATGGTTGAAAATATAGCCTAATTACTGTGTTAATGTGTCTAAGAGTTTTAGTTTTTCTTTTATGTGTTTGTCTTTGTTATGTGTTCTTTTTTCTTTGCGTCATAGTTAGAGTCTAGGGTAGAATAGAGTCGGTCAGGGGAGTAACCAGGCTAAAATTCGACTTACTTCTTTTTGTTTGTTCTTCACGCTTGAGGACAAGCATGTGGTAAGTGTGAGCAGTTTGATAAGTCGTATTCTAGGCCTTGGTTACTGGTCACTATGATGTGCATAATTGATTATATCTGCAAAACAGTTGCTGAACGTGTGCAGGTTGAGTGTTCTAGCCAGTAGGCAAAGCTCCAAATACTTCAGGTGAAAAGGGCATCAGAACGATTACGTACTGACCAGTATACATGCAAAAAGGGCTCGAGATGGAGAAGAAGGATAGCTGGGACTAATCAACCACAATTAAGGGCAAAGAAGTCATCTCACCACAAGGTTTTACCCTAAAATCAAGGGTAAGTCTCCCTATAAAAGGAAGCCACTTAGAGAAGAAAGGAATTGATTATCATCACTCTTAGGTAGAATTCTCTCGGTAGTTCAGTCCTTCAGCCCAGTCCAGAGTCTCGTTCCTCGCCACAGCCATGGTCACTTGAAGATCATCAGTTTGCCCGAGGATTCGACCCCTACCTTCACTATACTACCCAGTAGAAGAGGGTTGAGGATTTATTGATACCAGGTTTAGGCTTAGCAGGGGATTGTTTCATCCTGATCAGTAGGATACATCCTTGCTTGAACGACACCTACGCAAACCTGCTCTTTCAGGTGGGTTGGTGGAGCTTCTTCCCTGACTTGAGCCTTTTCTGCTTTGTCACCCTCTGATTGACCTCCTCTTACCACATAGGGTTATCAAATTCAAGTATTTGCTTGAGGAGGTTTGCGGTCAGCACCACAGATTGCTTGGAGTAGGTCACAGCAGGGGTTGCTCATGCCTCCTCTCCGTACTTCATTTGGAGGTCCTTGTCCAGCGTAGTTCCGGCTCCCCAGTCTCACTGCCTTCTTCATTATCACGGGGCAGTGGGGGAGCTGCTTGGTCAGCTTCACGAATCAGTATCCCGTGGTTGACAGAGCATGTTCTCTTGGGGGAAGGTTGGGCTATCTCCTTGAGCATTTCCTCCCTCATATTAGGGTTGAGCTTGCGCTGCTGTTCACGGTGGGGCTTGGCTCCTTCCTCCAGCCGGATGTGGTGCATGCATAGATCTGGGCTAATTCTCACCAAGTCCATCAATTTCCATCCGATCGCCTTCTGATTGCGCCTAAGCACATCCAGCAATTGCTCTTCCTGCCTCTGGGTCAACTAGTTGTTGAGGATTGCTGTCAGCGTTTCCTTCTCTCCCAGGTAGGCCTACTTCAAATACGCTAGAAGCGGCTTCAATTCGTTCTCTGGCGTGGGTACTTCAGTCGACAGAGGATTCTCGTTTGCTTCTCTTCTCAGTGGAGTGCCTTGATCAGGCAGCTTCTCGACGCTTGATAGTTGAGCTCTCCCGCTTGACCCAGCTGGCCGCGGTCGCTCACAGAAATCCATCACCTCCTTCGCGATGGCTTGATCATCCATCTCACCCACTTTCATAGCATCGTACCAGTCAGCGACTTCTTTCTCAATTTCTTCGTCTGCTGCTGAGTCTGTGAATTGTCTCTGTAGGAACTCCTCTTCTAGATACTCTTGCATTAGAGGCTCGACTGTGTCCACTGAGTGCACGTTCTCATTGTCCCTCAGCCGCTTCATCGCTTCATTGATGTTGAACGTGAATTGTTCTCCATTGAAGTCCAGACTGATCGTCCCTTTGCGGACGTTGATTATTGTGCTGGTTGTAGACAGGAATAGCCTTTCCAGTAAGACTCCACTAGACTCCTTCACTGCTGGCTCTGTCATTTTGATGACGAAGAAGTCGGCTGGGTACAGGAAGTTATGCACCTTCACTATCACATCTTCAAGAATTCCCTCGGGGTGAATGCAAGACCTGTCGGCTAGCTGTATCATGATGTCAGTGTCGACAAGCTTAGCCTCTCCCAGCTTCTTGTATATAGTATACGGCAGCACATTGATAGACGCCCCTAGATTGCACATTATGTGCTCCACTTGAATGTCTACAATTGAGATTGGGAGTGTGAACATCCCTGGGTCAATCTTCTTTGATGGGAGGTCAATCCACTAGATCATTGCAGAGACATTCTCCTCTATAACAATCCTTCCTTCTTCAATGACCCTTCCTGCCATGTAGTCTTTGACAAATTTACAGATAGGGGGCATCTTCAACGCCGTCAGGAGTGGCACCTTGACTTCCACATCTTTGAATAAACTGGCGACATCAATCGTGGCATCTCTCTTCCTTGTAATCATGTCGCGGTAAGGGTAGGGCTTGGTCTTCTCAGTTCTATCGCCTTGACCTTCTCCTGGGGTCTCCCCGCATACTTTCGCATTTCCCTTATCTTTTCCTCCAGCGGCTTGATCAAGGGAACTGGACTCTTCTCCTTCTTCGCATCTCAGTCCTGATGTAGATACTGGGGGACTTGCAGGTGGAGTGGGGCTTTGATATAACTTCCCTGACCTTAGGGAGACCTCGCTGATGTTCTCCCGCCCATTAGGCTTCACCATAGCCGGGATCTTTCCTTCATTCCCTCTAAGTTCCCCTAGGGACATGTCAAGCTAAATAAAAATAATGAGTTGAGTTCGCAAGCCTGGTTACCTCCCTTCACCGACCTAAGACTCTAAAACTTAAAAGACCCTTCAACACATAGATGACTCACAGAAAACAAAAAATAAGAAAACGGACAAAAGAAAAAAAACTTATAAACACATTACACAGGCTATATTTTCAATCAATCCTCCCCCTTGGGTTGAATTAATCCGGTTGTAAACAACTTCAAAATTCTACCACCCTCCCCTTCACCGGCTAGTCTATCCGCTTGTCAAGATCGCCACTCTTAAAAGCCAAAATCTAGGTTCGCTCAGTCACTCATTCCTCACCAGAAATGTTAGGACTATTCTCTCAAATTGCTGAACCACAAATGCTTCGGACTCAGGTCTCACGTGCGGCTCCTGAAGTGCTTTAAGGCTTGTAATGGGGCTATTGGTTTGTAGTGTTTGGGGTGGGTGTTCCTAAGACTCTAAGGTCAAAAACTACTACTTTATTTTAATGTAGGGGAACTGTGTGTATCTGGGCTTTTGGTTTTGCTTCCCTTTGGCTAGGCGTTTCCTGATATTGACCTCCAACTGGTCAGTAGCTTCTTTGTGGCTTAGCCACCCTTACTCCTTCTTCCTTCTTTTTGTGGTCAAGTGTTTTCGACCATTTTCTTCAACATATTTTTTTAATGTGGCTTTGCCACCCTTATTCCTTCTTATTTTTTTGGACCCGAAATTTTTCCTGGTCAATTTTCTCCTTACATCTCGATTTCTTTCTCCA
Organism: Salvia splendens; assembly: GCF_004379255.2. Classification (NCBI taxonomy): domain Eukaryota; kingdom Viridiplantae; phylum Streptophyta; class Magnoliopsida; order Lamiales; family Lamiaceae; genus Salvia; species Salvia splendens. The sequence goes on from NC_056038.1 coordinate 18,854,631, forward strand.
GTTGATTTTTCTTGTACGTCCTCCTGGCCAGCCGCCTTCTTGCCTTATGTCTCGCATACACACAGTCCCAGTGGCTAGTGGGTTATATTTGGGTATAGATTTGGCTAGAAAGAAGGGTTCTATGGGTGTTTTTTTTTCATTTTTTTTTGCATGGGGGGTTTCCTAATGCCTTCAGGACTTGCTACACGCGGTCACCTTACCCTAGGCATCATGTGGCAGCCACTCTTTTCTTTTCTTTTTTTTAAATGTTTAGCGGAAAGTGGTTCCACTTTAGGCTTTCAACTCACCATTTTAAGAGGGCTTTCAGAATTGGCTTCTAATCGGGTTTTTCTTTCATACTTGCATCCTCTAGACTAGCCTGGATCTAAGAAAGGTGGTTTCTACTCTTGGTATGTTTTATTTCCATCGATCATCTCGCCTTAAGATTGGATGAGTTGAGTTTTAAGCCCGTGTTTTAACACATGACCTAAAAAAAACAAAACTTAACCTAAACTGACTTACTAGGGACTGACTCGACACATGACAATACATATATACAATTAAACTGGCCATTATCTCCTCCTCCCACTTCATCCTTGCTTGCCTTCACGCAAGTTTAGTAGAGTGGAAAACAGGATGACCAGTATCAAACACATAGAAGCACAAAAAACCAGAAAACACATAAAACATGGAAAGCATATTATATATGAAACTTCTCACACTTAAACTATGCAATAGGCTAAGTGGGAGAAGAATAACGAACATGGAGAACACATAGACAATGTGGAACGAGAACTAATATGCAAAACATACTATGTCAACAAAAACTTCTCACACTTAGACTATGCAATAGGCTAAGTGGGAGAAGGTATAGGACTCACATAAAAAAAACACAAAACAAAGACAACTTCTAACATCCTAAACACATATTACGTTGTAAACCCTCGTCTTCTCACACTTAGACTATGGAATAGATAAGTGTTATGAATGAGGGTATACGCATGCTAAAACATGTACAAAAAATAGAAACAACACAACTAGAAAAAAACTCAAGTTTACTGAAAATAAAAAGAAAGCTAACTGGTCAGTTGGTAGGGTCGGTCATCTTCTCCTCTGGATCCTCTTTGGTCAGGAGCCTTGTGCAGTTTCCTTCTCGGGTTCCTTTGTTGGTACACATCAGGGGTGTCACTCTTTTTCTTATGATTCTTGAAAGTCCCCTTGATTTTCCTCTTTTCCATGTGCCGCATACGATGGTTGCTGGGGACCTTGCACCCCATCAGTTTGGGCACTTGCTGGGGACCTTGTCCCAGCTTCTTGATGATAATGGCCGATAGGACCACCCTGAGCTTCTTGGTCTCCTTCTTTGGCTTTGCTGCCCCATTGCCTTTCCTCTTTCTTTCTTGGTTGTATTTTCCTTCTTTGTCTTGATTTTCCTGTAAGTCGGTTTCTGGTACTGGTGTCTCTTTCTGGGCAGCAGGGATGACAAGTAGATTGTCGATGTTAGCCTCATGTACTGGCTGGGCGAAAGTTGCAGTCGGGTTCTCCCCAGGTTTTGTAGAAGAACCCCCTTCCTGGATAGTAAGGGTCGTTGACGGATGTCCAGCCACAGCAGGGGTCTCTGACTTGGTTGTAGAATGTTTTGGATCCTCCCCAGGTTTTGTAGGAGGTCCACTATCTTCCTGGCCAGTATCAGTGTCCTTGCTCTTTTTTTTGTTGCAAGAGTCTTGTCCTCCTCGCTTGAGATCTCTACAAGATCAGGAACCTTGCTGGGCCCCTTCTTTTTCTCAATCCTACGCCCAATGATTCGCCTCGATGCGCGCTTTGGCCCTTGTTTTCTCTCTGCCTTCTTCTCGGCCAGTTGGTGAGCCCCAGTGGCTCTAGCGAATCTTGACTTCTGACAAATAGTATCTTCAATATCCTCTTCATCAGGTTCTTTAGTGGTTTCCCTTGAACTCTCTTCCGGACCTTGATTGATTTGAGGTTCAACAACTGGCTCAATCTCATCAGGACCACTCTTCTTGGTTAGTATGTCCCCCTTATACTCCGTCTTGCTTGATTCCCCAAATGACTTCTTCTGTTCAGGCTCCTTGTAGGATGTTCCTGACCACAATGTCACCTTCCTCACATTAGCCTTGTCAGGTATGTGCACCGTAACTGGGAGCCTTTCCGCATTCCCACAAATCTCGTTCATCGAACTGGCCAGGTAGGACAGTTGCTTATTCAGCATGTCAATATTTTCCTTATGCTCTTTCTGGGCGTTTTGCATGCCTTGCACCACTTCATTATTTGACTGAAATTCACTCCTCATGGTTTGCTGGTAAGCAAGCATCTCTCCCATCATCTCTTCCATATATCTTCCTGACTTGTTTTGGTGTAGGAAATGGTTAGGATTTTGCTGATGGTGGGGATTATAATGGGTGTTAGGGTATGGGTGGTAGGTATAGTTTGGCTGATTTTGATGAGAGGGGTACTGGCCGAATTGGTTAGAGTTGTGGGGATGATCATTCTTGTTGTCCACCGCCAATCCACCATAAAAGGTTGAATAGACCTCCCGCTCTCCCATTTTGTGATTAGGACACGCTTGCAGCAGTCCCAGGAATCTGTCCCAATATTGTCAGAGAGGCTCATCGTACTCCTGCCTCGCCTTTGTAATTTCTCTCTTCAGGGCACTTGTCTTTGATGTTGGGAAGAAGCGGTCCAGGAAGATCATGCGGAACTCGGTCCAGGTTCTAATCGAGTTTGTTGAGTAATTCCTTAAGTTTTCAAGTGTTAAATCAGGAAAAAAATACAAAATGTTTCAGTCGAGTTGTGTTTGTCACCTTGCATGGTCCGTAGTTATCGTAAATTAGGATTAGTGGTTTTAATCTCTTGATTTAAGTTTTAATTTCTGTTTTGAAGTAGTAGTAAAATTTTCATGAAGTTGCTAATGGAGTTCGTGAGTTTGTTGAATGTCTTGGTATCTTAGTGATGAATATAACGCCATTTTCTGCTTTTGTGGACCACTTTTACTTTTAGCTCCCTTTTTACTTTTGTCCTTACTTTTTTGCATATCCTGCAGCCCTGATAGTGCAGTCCTGAGCCACCAAATATTTTCTGTTATCCTGTTAAGCCGTTTATAGTAACCCTCACTTTTCCCATGTACCAGAATGACTTTATCCCGCACCTTTTAAGTACACTGTCCTAGGCTAGGATTTAATTGTTCACTGATCAGTAGAGTATAGGTCTTTTAAACTTCCAGAATATCACCACAATTCCAACTTGCATCCGCTATACTAGCCAGTACAAGTGGGTCGAGGAAATATTGAAACCGAGAGATCTTAGGTCATTGTGCCAACGACACGACTAGGTTAGGAGTCTCCTCCTGATCAGTTGATCATCATTTCGATAACCAAGCAAACCTCTTGATCCAAACCAACTGTTTCTAATGGCACCGTTGTCGGGGATGGATGGCATTCTTTTATGCATTTGTGTGTGATACTTTGGTGCTTATATTGTTCATAATTTTTCCTTTTCTTTTGTTTTCCAGTTTATGAGAAGAGGCTTGACCTTCGAGCAGTGGAGACCAAAAATACTTCCACGAGGTTCGATACTTGTCACCACCCGGACTGGCCTATCGACAGCACTATTCGGCCTGGGCATGAGCAGTGACGAAGAGAATGATAACATAGAGGAACCAACTCCGGAGTTACCATTTCAGCAAGAAGAAGAACTAGCAAAGATTGCTGAACAGATAGACAACGATCCCGATATTGGATCACTAAACGCTCACTCCGATGGAGAGCCTCCGCAAGCCATAGTCAACACCCCAGGACAGTCAGCCTGCGATGTTAAGCCACCTTCAATGGGAAGAGCTATGAAGGTCCTTACAAATTCCTTCACGAGTTTGGTAAGAGTTGCAAGGTACAGAAGCGGCCAGCATGGTCAAGCGAAGATGATTACAGATTGAAGGCCTTACCTTTCGTCCTGAAGGGGGAGGCAAATACATGGTTTGTGCGCTTACCACCCAACTCCATCCGAACCTGAGCCGATTTCAAACTAGCCTTTCTGGATCAGTTCTTTCCATCAACAAAGACGAGTGTGTTGAAAAAGAAGATATCCAGTTCCAGACAAGATTACGACGAATCCCAAAGTGAATACTGGTCAAGATACATGAGTCTCCTGGACGCATGTCCCAACCACCGGATGTCAGAGGCAGAGATCTACAACATTTTCTACGAATACATGAACAAGGAGACCAAGGACTTGGCAAACTCATCAGCCAGAGGTGCATTTCCCCACCTGCAGGTCAGTAGAGCTAAAGAAGTCCTGGGGAAACTTTTAAGTGCAAATAGGGCTTATGATAACCCCCCGAGATCCCCAGTTGAGACGAGGAGTGGCAAGTGTCTCGGCAGCAAAGCAGGAGGACAAAATGGAGATGAGAATGGACAGAATGGAGAAGGCGCTTTTGAAAGTGAAAGAGAAGAACGGTCCACCCTCCCCAACACTCGGGAAGATCATTGAACAGAAAGGGCAGGATCCTACATACAACCCATCGAAGGACAAGGAAGCGATGGCCCAAGTCAATGCAGCAGGGAATTGGAATCAAAACAACAACTGGAACCCTTGGAGAAACAAAGACACACCATGGAGGGACCACCCAAATTTCAGGTGGAGAGTTGAAAACCAGAATCAAGTCCAGAACCCCCCTCTAGGTCAAAACCTTAACCATGGCTCTGCAAATCCAGATCACCAATCCAACTGGGCAGGAAGGAAATAACAACAACAAAACCAATTCCAAAATCAAAACCCGCAAAAACCAAACTCGAGTTCGGCATATATACCACCCCACCAGAGAAATAACCAGAACTACCCGGACCAATATCCTCAACACTCGCAAAACCAAAATTTTCCAAACCAGCAACCTTTCCACCAAGACAACCACTACCTGCCCACCTAAATTCATCCAAACACCCAAAACTACCAGTAGAACCGTCACCGCCAGTATAACCCTTACCACCAGCAAGGACCCAACCAATTCCAGAAACCCAACCAGCCGAGAAGGTCAATGGAGGATGTGCTGGGGGAGATGCTCACCTCTCATATAAGGATTAGCAATTTTGTAGACCTAATCTGCTTTTGTGGACCACTTTTACTTTTAGCTCCCTTTTTACTTTTGTTCTTTACTTTTCTGCATATCCTGTAGACCTGACAGTGCAGCCTTGAGCCACCAAATATTTTCTGTTATCCTGTTAAGCCATTTATAGTAACCTTCACTTTTTCCATGTACCAGAATTACTTTATCCCGCACCTTTTACGTACACTGTCCCAGGCTAGGATTTAATTATTCACTGATCAGTGGAGTATACGTCTTTAAAACTTACGCACTAGGTAAAACTCAACCCAAAGCATGGTAGCTAACCAACCCGTCCAGAATGTCACCACAATCCCAACTTGCATCCATCTGTCTCTGTGGGATTCGACCCTTACATCCGCTATACTAGCTAGTAGAAGTGGGTTGAGGAAATATTGAAACCGAGAGATCTTAGGTCATTGTGCCAACGACACGACTAGGTTAGGAGTCTCCTCCTGATCAGTTGATCACCCTTTCAATAACCAAGCAAACCTCTTGATCCAAACCAACTGTTTCAGGTGGGTTAAGTTACACTACTTGACTTGAGAGACTAAACTGACTAGGGTTCTAAACTGATCAACTTGCTAAAGCTTAACTAAATTCTACTTGATTAACTCATTTTAAAACTTTCCTGAAATGGACAAGCAGCATAAAGTGTCGAATGTCAGTCTCCTGCAAAATGTACGACAAAGTAAAACTTTTCTAACAACTTCATCTTCTTTACAGAATCAACATGAAAAGCAGAGTAAAAGTAGATCTGAACAATTACGAACAACGAAACATCATAACAACTTGTAAACTTGAATCTACTCCTAAGAACTAAACTACACCTATGTCAAGCATGATAAACAGAGCAATCTCGGATCCAACTTCAAACATTACGATTAAGCATAAGAAGACTAGGTCTAAGCTACTAGGCCGAGCAAAATAAGCAGATAACAGTAAACATCCATAACCATGGAAAATTCAGAACATCACGTCTCAGATCCACAACTCCGTTCAACAATTCAACTCAGGTCAACAAAAACCAACTCCGATAAGTCAAACCTATACTCCTTAATTCAGATTCAACCAATTCAACAACAAATCAACTCCGATCAACCTGATCTCAACTCTGATTCAAGCATCAATTACGAAAAGCATCCAAACCAGTAAATACCAACAATAAAATATAAAAATCAGCTAAACAGAAAACAAAGACTTACATAACTACTAGATTTAAAGTTCAACATGGAAATGGTAAACGCTGAGCTTCTAAAACTATGAAGTCTCATCTCAAAATAACAGAAAATAAACAATTGTATCTTCGCCCTTCACAAGGACGGTGTTACACCATGGAAATTTTACTAGGCTACCACGAATTCCCAGAATTTACCCCATAAAAGCTAAGTGCGCGGAGATATATGTGTGTGAAGTGTTGAGCTAAGAGTGAAAAGTGAATATGATGAACGATGATGCCTCTCTTCATGTTGTGCCTCTATTTATAGCTGAGGCTCGGACTTCTAGGGTATCCTCTCTGCTAATTTGTCAATTTTTCCATCCTAAAAAGTCCTTCGAAAGATGTTTTTCCACTCATAGCTGCTTCCGTAATCCTCTGGGTCAGGTTGCAAGTTGGCTTCTTCACTCCATTTTCCTTTGGTTTCCTCTGTCTGGTAGATTTCTCGTTCGTTTCCTTGAACTGGCAGATTCTCTACACACCTAATCTTAATACATGTGTTAGTTCATAGAAAACATATAATTCAACCCCATAACCGATGCATGAAATTTGCCTTATCAACAACCTAAACAGCTTATGCATAATTTCCTTCACAACTAGACAGAAACATAAATCAAAAGTTCATACCTGAACCCATCAAAACGAAACAAAACACTTGAGCTAAACTATTACATTGTAGACCGAAAATCAAAAGTAGATCAGAAACATCATGCATGGTAAACAGGGTGTCTCAACTGGAATCGAAATCATAACTCTAAATTTACTAAATCCAAAACATCAAGAGTCGATAACATCAGAGGTAAACTGAAAATAAATAAACAAAAGCAGAAATTGTTTCATCGCTCCTTCTCGAAGCGGAATAACAGACTAAAACGATTAGAATGCAGAAAACCAACACCAAACCACAACTAAACTAAACTAAACTAAAATAGGAACCAAGTGTGCAATCTATAGAACTTAGGATTGTGGATTGTTGGGAGCCCCCATTTCAGCTCTGGAAGAGAGCTGAAAACTACTGAGTGTCACCGTTTGGAAGCTCCTCTCTCCTCCTTCTTTATCTCTATTTATAGGAAGGCGGAGTTCTTGATCCTTACGGCATTTGTTCTCTGAAAAGTCTGCTTTACCCTTTGCCCTTGGGAATCTTTCTGGTGTGACGCATCAGTCTTCAAGTTGGGTGCTCCTGTTGCATGCCATTTGATTTAACTTGATCCGTTTGCGCATCAAATTTGACTCCTTCTCCTGATCCATTTGTCTGCCCAGTTGATCAACTCGTTCTCTGAAAATGGTGGACTTTCATACACACCTGACTCAAAATTAGACGTTAGTTCACAGAATTTGATTAGTTTTATGATAGAACACATGCGTGAAATGAGCCTAATCAATTTTCCTTTGGAGTGCATTTGTTTTCGCCGTTGGAAATAATTGGTTTAGGAACTCCCCCTTAAAATCTGACCATGTATGGATGATGTTGGGTTCCAATCCTCTAAACCAAGTTCTTGCTTCTCCCTTCAAAGAGAGGGGGATAGCTTTCAGCTTGAAACCCTCTTCACTTGACCCAGTCGGCCTTTTCTGCACTCCGCAGATTTTGCTGAACTCACGTAAGAATTTTGTTGGACTTTCAGCACAATCTCCCCAAAAGGTAGGTAAGATGGCAAGTACTTCTGGTTTCACATATATTACTTCCTGCCCCCGAGTGGGAGATATGGCAGACGTTGGTTCATTCTCTGAGTGGGCATAGAGTGAACCTATCTCCAGATCATCTTCCCGATCACAAACCATGGTGGGTTCCTCCTCGCTTGGGGTGCTCATTGATTCAAGCGGACTCACAAAGGTGATGTCATCACTTTCTTTGCTGCTAGCATCCGAGTTAATTAGTGGAGTGGGAGGTGATTCTTCTTGGACGATGTTTGGCTCCACTCCCTCTTCAGTTTGCTTCCCAAACTCGGTGCTCTCCAACTGTGGTAAACAAAACCAACGAAAAGTTTATTTACAAAATTTACACTAAAATTCTTTAACAAAACCTGTGATGCCCTGCCCATCTATGTGTTCCATCGCTCCAGTAGTTCCCTTGGTTCACACCAGCAGGTTAAGCAGTTGATCCACGTAGTTTGGGACATTGATTCTTCACTGTTGTCTCCCCGAGTTGTCCATAAACTGCGATCAAAAGAAAGAAACACAAAATATCAACAATATTTACACCAAAGTGTCTTACAATAAATGTAGGATAAACGCCATCATCCCCGGCAACGACCCCATATGAAAGCCGGCTCTCTTTCATCTGCTTGCTCCTCTTCTTATCGTTGTGAACTGCTCAAGTTGAATCATCAAACTGATCCAGTTGACCTATGTGTGCCTTTTACCTGCAAAATGCCGGTGAGTGGATCCGATAGGGACTCAGACTGGTTATAACTTGATCAACTCGACTTGAGTGAGGTGAATGGAATGACTCAAGAACGTTTTCAACGTTAACACACAATACTATTAATTAGTATGGGGAATTAAGGATCGATCCCACAGAGATGATGTGTTTACATTTGTTGTGGACACGAATGGGAATGGTTGCGGCCACGCTTTCCAAGGGGATGGGTTAAGTTAACTACTTGACTTGAGAGACTAAACTACTAAACTGATCCACTTGCTAAATGTTAACTAGATCTACTTGATAACCTCATACTAAAACTTTCCCGAAATGGACAAACAGCATAAAGTGGACGACTGTCAGTCTCCTGCAAAATATACGATAAAGTGAAAACTTTCTAACAACTTCATCTTCTTCACACAATCAACATGAAAAATAGAGTAAAAGCAGATCTGAACAATTACGAACAACAAAACATCATAACAACTTGTAAACTTAAATCTATTCTTAAGATCTAAATTACACTTACGTAATTAAGAAACTAACCTGTAGGCATGCAGAAATAAGAACTCATCTATCAGATCTAAACATCCTAAGGTAACTTATCCATAATTTCTTCGCAACTAGGCAGAGACATAACTCGAAAACTCAGATCTAACCAAATCAAAACATAACGAGGCACTTAAGCTAACATATGCATCATGAAACCGAAATCGAAAGTTGTAATAGCCGGAAACTAATTTCTCGAAAATAATAAAATAAAGACTAGAAATTAGAAGAAGGAGAACAAAAGAGTATTCGTTTATTTTCTTGAGTAAACAAAACATGATATTTAGAATTTTCAAGCTAAGTCTAAATTTACAAAATGCTTGACGATGAAAATAAAGACAAACAAAATACAGTTAATGCATCTGTCGGCTCGACTGCCGACGGATGTTGGGCCGAGGCGGCGTGTTGATCGCCGTAGATGATCAGCCTCCCCCATACCTGTCGAAAACCAAGAAAAGGGCATAAGATACTAAGGCATTTGATAGGCAAAACAAGCAAGAATAAGAGGCTACCTTAAGGTTTTGAGACCAAAACTTGCTAAAATGGGTAAGATGGCAGGCTGCAGTTGCTGGACACCGCAGGCTGCCGAGTGCAGCAAATCACCGATAGAATCGCAGCATTTGCCCCCCAATCCTAACCACCTTTACTCCAGCTCATACCTACAAAAAGGTCACACAAAATTTAGTAAGTGTGCAGTCACGAATGAGAGCTGGGATACCCTGCTAACTGATAACCAAAGAGGTTACAATGCCAATAAATGCACGAGTACATCCCTGCATTGTTGTAGAGAAAAACACCAACAAGGACTCTTTTCTACCCAAGTACATCAACCTTTTCAGGCTTTCAGTTACAGATTTAGGACAAATATGGGAATAACCCTTAGCCTGCCCCTTCACACCACATATCAGTTTCAATTTTAGCCAGAACCGAAGGGGAGAGAGGCTGGCACCTGAAGCTAGAGAAAGGGAATCGGAGTAGTGGAAGTAGGTAAGCATCCACCTTCCTCTCAAACTCAGACATGAACCATGCCATCATATAGTCCACCTTACACTAGGAATCACGACATGATCAGTTCTCAAGATCAAAAAATAGTTTCACAACGGAAACTCAAGAGCACAATATGCTAAAGTTCCACCATATACATCAGAATACAAAATAACAAAAGATAAGATTTGTACCGCTGTTTTCAAACTTCATAACTAATCCGCCCAACACCAAAGGCTTGAAATAAATGGAAACTTGGTTCCCCTTTAGCTTAAGATTTGTACACAGTAGAAATTTCTCAGCTTGCCCTCAAGCCTGAGTCTCATGATGCCATGAACCTTTCTAAAAATCACACTATTAGCTAAATGTAAAAGAAACTAGAGACTTAGCTTTTGCCGATAAAACGACGTGGCTCATGTGCGGTGGCGACAGTGAGCATGCCGGCGGGAGGCTCCGAGCTTCGCCGACGGATGAGTGTATGACGTCGGCAGAAGCTGTCAGCTGCCTAGGAGGCACCAGCTGCTCCGGCGGTGAAACGGCGGCGGCGCCCTGACGTCACTGAGAGCGTGGGAGTCCACGCGACGGCCGACTTAACCCCGACGACCTGACCGACAGGTCCGACGCACGCCTTCTCCCTGATTGATGAGTTCCCGATCCAATCAGGAGGGGAAACCGAAAGGAACTGAGGTGAGGGGTGTTGAAGATGGCGGAGCGACGCGGTAGAATGCGATGGGTAGCACCGAAGATGGCAGTGAACGGTGGCGATGGCTGGTTGTGCAGAGAAAGGAGGGGGCTAGGGGGCTAGGATTCCGCCTCCTTCCACCTGTGCTGCATTAACTGGATGAAGTTTCAGATGTCTTCTGTGTTGTGTCAAAATTTCAGCTTCAATTGATGACGGATGAATTTATAACGAATTTTTCAATTTAACTGCGCAGTCCTGCTAGAAATTGTGTTTCGACCAATGAGTTTTGTTTTTGTTTTGACTGATCAAAAGATATGATTTTGGTGTGGAATTTTAACTGAACAAACCTTTACGTGTCTACTGTGTGGTGACAAAAATTTAGCTTCATATGAGATCGGATGGAATTTGAATGCATTACATGATACATGTGTGAATAAGGAACGTATCCTATGATGTGGTTATGTGTTGCACGTTGATGTATGCTAGAGTGTTCATTTCGTTTATGTTGGTGAACGTTTGGGATGGGCAATATAAGAAAACGATGAAAGGAACGATAGGGCATGCATGATAAATTTGTTGATGGAAAATCTGATTGTGTTATGGTGTTGACAAGGGTTGTTGTGCGTACGTGGGTACAAAGAGCAAGGGTTGAATTAAAGTTGTGAATTGTGTTGTATAAGCAAGCGAGGTGGGCTTTCTTTTACTAAACTCTTTTATGCTTTCAAAAGTATGATTACGGTGTTATAAGGGTGGTTAAAAGTGTTATGTCATGCCATGATTGTTTTGATGTTAAGATTGTTGTTTGATGCCTAATTCGTTGAGCTTGCTCCGTTAGGCTATAGGGCTATGTTAAACGAATTCGGGTCTGAGTAGGGCCGCAAACCCTATCAGGTTGAGTACACAGGTGGGATCGTGAGCCGTCCTTGCTAGTCGGCCGGTCTCGTGGGCGAATAGTGTGGCCACACTTTCGTCGCACTATGGTATGAGGATGTGAATGTTTGATTGTTGAGAAAGTGGGGAGATTGTTTGCCTTGCCAAGCTATGAAACTGTTTTTGTGATACTCGATGATATTTCCTTTCTAAATGTAACACTCGAGTTCACTATGGTATGGATGACATAACTTTTATCAAATGTTTTCGGCATGAGCCCATTGAGCGATGATGTTGCGGCGAATGTTGAGTCGAGCTTTAAGATTTCCCGGATGCGTCGTGTCTTCATACATTGGCGTCTTCCTATGACTCTCTCTAGATACTTGATTTCCGCTGCCTTGTTTGAAATTGCTTTTTTTTTCTAAAAGTCTTCCGTTTTTTCCCCAAACTATGTTATGACATTAATTACCTTGAGACATTAATCCGCTGCTTAACTATTCGATAGAGAAATATTTCTTTTGGAAGTTAATTGAGTTTTCATATTAAATGTTATCCTTTATTGCTTCCCCCATTTCTTCCTCGCTTCTTAGTTCCTCCCCTAGTTGCGAGTTCCCCGTCTTTACTATCCTTAGTACGGGCAGTCGTGACAATTGCGTTTTCCCTAACAAATTTGATCTAGCTGATTTTTCTAAATAGTTCATTTCAGTGTAGAGCCTTTAATGAACCTATGAAATCTTTGATGTGATTTTGTTATTCCACATCAAGATGTCTTTGAAACGTGATCAATGCTTCTTCATTGCCATCGCCTACGTTTCTAAATTTTGTGGCTTATCATTTTAGGCGGTGACATGTTCGAACCACTATCCTTGATGCTTAGATCTTTTCAATTTAATTGGACAACTGTACTGCCCTATTTGGCAGCCTACCATGGAAATTTACAGTTAATTCATTTCCATCCTATCTCATGATTCTTTCTAGCTCCTATCAAGAGTGAGCCTCAAGTTCTATGAGTTTATCTGAAACCAGTTGAGCTACGTAGTTCTTTGAATGGACAAGATAAGCTCAATTGAGCTCAGAACTTGCCTTCAAGGTCGATTATCGATGAAAATTCATATGAGTTGAACAAGAGATGTTATCCTTGTCAAATTGGGTATTCTGGAGCCCTTTAAATTTTCAATCATACTTCTTCTGTGTGATATCAATTCCTATCCAAGTTAAGACTATTAGATTAATCTTTGAGTTCTTGACACAAGGCTAGTGGGAAAGACACAGTCTTAATCCCTTTCAGATACACATGATAAATACGTCTCTTTTGAGACACGTGCAGAAAATGATGCACCAACTAGAAGCGTCGCATAACCGACGACACAAAACATTAAATATTTCACATCTACGTACCGCTTGTAACAAGCTGGTAGAAAATCGAATATTATGTTATGTAGAGAAGTAACTAGCCTTGAGTAGAGAAATATCAAGGAATATATGTGGATTAAATGACATATGATGATGTAAAAGACCTATATAACTGTTTGATCGATCGAAATGCTTATTCCGAGTAGGATAAGTAAGCCACAAGAACAAAGACTCAATCATGTTTATGATATGAAAGTCATGGAGAAAATGCGAGTACATTTGTAGTTTATGTTTGATGAAACAAATCCCATCAGTAGGGATTCGTCTAAGAGGTGGCCAGGAAAAGCTAAAGCTGGAGAGACATTCGGGAAAGAGAAACGCGTGATAACATTGCTATTCTGACCATCCCTACTATGAAGGGAAAAATTGAAATTCGTCTTTAAAGAGTTAACGCGAGGAAATGGATATGGAGTCCTACGACGTGGGGCAAGGGCAAAAAGTTAGCAACACAGTGCGAAAAAGTATTTTATGATATGTTAAGCCCCACCCCCAATTAAGCGGCCCAGAAGGGGGCTGTCAATAGAGTTTTGTGTTAATCTAGACATGACATCTAGATCACTTTGAAAAGTCATGCTAGATTTTTGTACCACGAATTACTCAGTCGAACAAAAGCGCATGGAGTCAGCAATGTTGGAGAAAGAAGCCAACACCAAGTCTGTGCTAACTCATGACAAAAGGATCGTAGTAAGCACAAAAGTATCTCGAAAACTGTGGAAGTAGACTACCGCAGCTAAACGAGAGGATTACGAGGTCAATCCGCTAGCTCGATGGGAACGATTACGATCAATACGAGCGTTAGAGAACTTAGTATCTGACCATGAAACCTAAGATGAGAAATTACTTCACTAGTTGGCAAAAACAAATTAATGAATGGGTGGCTAGAATCAACCATATTATCTCAGTCACCATATAGAATGACGCCTATAGAGTTAAAAGAACTCAAGATACAGTTACAGGAACTATTAGGCTTGGGTATCACATGAACCAGTGTGTCACAATGGGACGCACCAGTACTCTTCGTAAGGAAGAAAGACGAAACACTAAGGATGTGTATCGACTATCGAGGGTTGAACAAGTTGACTCTCAAGAACAAGTGCCCTTTACCGAGAATCGACGATCTTTTGGATCAGCTGCAAGGAGCTGGAGTCTTCTCGAAGATGGACTTGAGATCGGGTTATCATCAGCTGAGAGTTCGACAAGACGATATACCCAAGACTGCGTTCCGCACCAGATATGTGAAGGGGCTGGCAGCGGAAGCGTGCGTTCAAAACGGATCACATGAATTTGATCTATTTAGCAGATTATTTAGACAAAATCTATTCGCGTAATTATCACATGTATCATGCTCATAACTTGAACTAAAACATGCTTTAGCACATAAAATCCCTAAAACATGCTTACTACGGAATTAGCCAATTTACATTGTTGATTCAATCAAGAATCGATGATGGCTTACTCCGTCTCCACGTGAAGATCTTCAATACAAGACCTCGGATCTTCTGACTGGTGTCCCGGACTATACGCTGATATTTGTGTGGGCAAATCTCACCAACGTACTAGGACTCGAATAATGGAAGACAGAACTCAGCTCACGGATGAGGCACAAATTTCGAGCTCTCTCTTTAGAGGGGGATGAAAATTTTGATAATAAATTGTTATGTTTTCTGTTTCCTTTATTCTCCTATTTATATAAGTCACATATTGGGCCCAGTCAGGGATCTAAGGAAGAATTTAGAACAGGCCTCACCCAATTAGCTTTTTACTAATTAAATTGAACCCACAATTTAATATAAGCTTATATTGGAATATTACGACCAGCCACTACAGAAGTAATATTGCACTGCCTTCCAAATCCGAAATTACAATTATTCCGGGTTTCCTTTAATTACATTTGATTCATTTCCCGCGCTTAAGGTGGAAATATCCATTAATTAATTAATGTCTGCTATAGACTTAATTAATTAACATATTTCGAATTCCAAGAGTGGACTTAGCAAGAAACTCTTATTTATTATTCATAGAGTAATCAAACTCCAACTAGCTAGGTTCCGAATAATAAAACCTCGTTTCGAGCTCCTCTTGTGGATGTTATCAAACGAGACTCTCCTCGCGCACGTTTCAACATAATAGCAATCCTAGCACCTCTAGATAATGATCACCACTACCCAATATACCTGGATCGTTGGGTTACGAAAAACCCGCACCTTTGGTAAGTCAAAGTAGTGGATCCTCAATATCGTATGCTCAATGCTAACGTACATTGATTAAGAAATTAATTTTCAAGACCTCGTCTTTCAGTAGATAGCATAAAGACTCGTCTTGCTGTTAGATCCATTCAGTGCTATACCACACCAACGTCATCTTATTTCAATAAGGTTTAGAAATAATCGGACTGACATTGCAACCTTTCGCGATAGGTAGTCTAGGCCTATCTAGGTTGTGAAATTCTTATTTTTCTTTGTTTAGAACTGACCGTGTTACCTAAAATTGGACGACGCCCACAACCGGTCTACTAAAACAAAGACTTAGACTTTGTTACGTTTGGTCGTACATTTAAATATGTAATAAACAACCATTAAATGTAAAACATAACAACATTATGACAAAAATAATCTGTTGCATTTATTGAAAAATAACCATTAGAGTTTTACAGTATCCAATCACTCGAAAGGTGATTTCTAGTATACAAAACCCTAACAATCTCCCACTTATACTCAAAACAGCTTTCGAGTATAAAAAATAGTAGTGCACACGTCTAAAAATTTCTCCCACTTATACTAAAAGCGAGCTGAGGTCTTGAATAAGTCGAACTCCCATCCCTTCAACGTGGCACTCGAACGGTTTTACCGCCAAAGCCTTTGTAAAAGGATCTGCCAGGTTGTTCTCTGACGCAATCTTGACCACTTTTATGTCTCCTCTCTGCACTATATCTCTAATGATATGATACTTCCGCTCTATGTGTTTGCTCGCTTTGTGAGCTCTTGGTTCTTTCGAGTTTGCCACAGCACTAGAATTGTCACAATAAATGGTGATGCTCTTGGGCAGATTCGAAACCACACCTAAATCCATAAGGAAGTTCTTGAACCATACAGCCTCTTTTGCAGCCTCCGAAGCGGCCACATACTCGGCTTCCATGGTCGAGTCCGCGATGCATTTCTGCTTCACACTCTTCCAAATTACGGCTCCACCTCCTAAGGTGAACACATATCCTGAAGTAGATTTTCTCGAGTCCTGATCAGCTTGAAAGTCTGAGTCAGTATATCCCAAAGGACAGAGCTCGGCTGCATTGTAAACTAGAGCATAGTCCTTAGTCCGTTTAAGGTACTTGAGTATGTTCTTTACGGCAGTCCAATGTCCTTGGCCCGGATTCGACTGATATCTTGCCACCATGCAAACAGCAAAGCAAATATCTGGTCTAGTACAAAGCATAGCATACATGAGACTTCCAACTGCCGAAGCATATGGAATCCTTCTTATTGCTTGTATCTCAGACGGCGTTTTAGGGCACATCTCTTGAGATAAATGGATGCCATGTCTAAAAGGTAAGAAACCTTTCTTGGCGTCCTGCATGCTAAAACGACTAAGTACTGTTTCGATGTAAGATTTTTAAGATAAGCACAACATCTTCTTCTCTCGATTCCGAAGAACCTTGATCCCGAGATGTGTCCCGCGTCTCCCATATCCTTTATCTCGAACTGGTTTGATAACCATGTTCGAATTGATGACAACATCTTTTTATTGTTTCCAATTAGAAGAATGTCATCTACATATAAAACTAAGAACACCACATTCCCCTTATCAACTTTCTTATACACGCAGCATTCACTTGGGCACTTTTCGAATCCAAACTTACAAACAGTTTGATCGAAACATTGGTTCCACGATCTGGATGCTTGCTTGAGGCCATAAATGGCCTTCTTAAGCTTCCAAACCATGTGTTATTTGCCCTTTATGGCATATCCTTTGGGTTGTTCCATGTAGATGGTCTCCTCAAGACTGCCGTTTAGAAACGCAGTCTTAACTACCATCTGCCATGCATCCCAATCCATATAAGCTGCAATAGACAATAGTATCCGGATCGATTTGAGCATGGCCACTGGGGAGAAGGTCTCATCATAATCGATGCCTTCCTTTTGGGTATACCCCTTGGCCACTAGTCTTGCTTTGAAGACTTTAACTCGTCCATTGGGTCCACGTTTACGTTTATATATCCACTTGCTCCCAATGGCAGTACAACCTTCGGGTAGGACGGACAAATCGTAGACGTCTTTGTCTATCATAGATTGTAGTTCCGAATCCATTGCTTTTACCCATTCGCAATGATCGACATCTGCCTGCGCCTCCGCAAAGTTCCAGGGATCTAATACATTGCTGTCCAAGGAGTGATCCATAGATTCTCCCAAACCAATGTATCTGTCGGGCTCATGTGAGACCCTCCCACTGCGGCGCGACACTACAATATTTTGAGTAGAAGTTGAAGTTTCGGGAATTGTTTGTACACTTGGTACTTGTTCTTGGTTAATGGAACTTGTGACAGAAGTTAGCTCATCAAGAGCCACTTCACTGCTGGGTTTATGATTCATTACATGGTCTTCCTCTAAGAATGTCGCGTGAGTGCTCACAATGACTTTCTTATCTCGGAGACTAAAGAATTCATAACCTTTCGTTCCTTTGGAGTATCCTATAAACAAACATACCTCCGTCCTAGATCCTAGCTTAGTTGGATCCTTTTCCAATACATGAGCCGAGCAACCCCAAACCTTGAGATGTGCTAGATTGGGCTTACGTCCAGTCCACAACTCATATGGAGTTTTAGGTACGGATTTTGATGGTAAATTGTCTAAAATGTGACTTGCGAAAAGCAAGGCATGTCCCCAAAACGAAATTGGCAGACGTGCATAACTCATCATCGATCGAACCATGTTTAATAAGGTCATGTTCCTTCTTTCAGCCACGCCGTTCTGCTGGGGCGTGCCCGGCGCAGTCAGTTGGGATTGAATTCCCACTTCCGATAAGTAGTCCAAAAATTCAGTACTGAGGTATTCGCCTCCACGATCAGATCGTAGGCATTTGATATTCTTCCTATGATACTTCTCCACAAGAGTCTTAAAGTCTTTAAACTTGTCAAAAGACTCTGACTTGTGACGTATCAAGTAGACATATCCAATTTTCGAGAAGTCATCAATAAATGTGATGAAGTATCGAAAACCACCTCTTGCCTCAGTTGACATTGATCCACATACATCGGAATGAACGAGCTCAAGTACTTCCTTGGCCCTATTGCCCTTAGCCTTAAAAGGCCTCTTGGTCATCTTGCCTTCTAAGCATGACTCACACTTATGAAAACGTTCCTCCTCTAGACCTTTGATAAGATCTTGTTGAACAAGAGAATGGATCATCCTTTCATTGGCATGACCAAGTCTAAGGTGCCACAAGTACGTTTCGTTCATTGAACTTGAAGGTTCCTTTCATTTCTTTAAAATTTTCGATGTTATATTGAGTTCTGATTTGCGATTTTTAAACTGTGTAGAAGTGATTGTGTACAGATTGTTTTCCATGATACCACGACAGATATAAGAACCATCTTTCTTAATAACGCAGTTGTCATTAAAAGAAATCGAATATCCATCGTAAACCAATTTAGAAACTGAAATTAAATTTCTTCTAAAAGAAGGTATCAACAAAACATTCTTCAAAATCAAAAATCTATCACTACTAAAACGCAAATAAATGTCTCCTACTGCAACGGCTGCCACTTTGGTAGCGTCGCCCAGCTGGACTTCGATCTCACGATCATGTATCCGTCTTGTCACCTGCATTAAGTCAGGATCAAAACAAATATGATCAGTGGCTCATGTGTCAATAACCCAAGTGCAAATTGATGTCGAAGTCAAACAAGACTCGACAACTAGAGCCTGGTGCATACCTGTAGCCTTGCCCCGTTTAGGACAGTATGGCTTCCAATGCCCCTTCTCTCCGCACTTGAAACACTTCCCTGTGGGCTTCTTGTTAGCCCTCCTCTTCTTCTTTCCCTTAGCTATCTTGGCCGGTCCTGAGTTCGGTGCCTGCCTTTTTCCATTACTAGGCTTTAATCCAGAGGAACGAGGCGCCGAAATCATCATGGCCTGGACCATAAGGTCCTCTGCCGACTGAAGTTCAGTCAACAGCTCTGTCAAGGTGTAATTCCTTTTGTTCATCTCGAAGTTGAGCTTGAACTGTTGGAAGCTAGGGGGAAGACTTTGAAGGATGATAGTCACCTGGGACTCGGGATCGATCGTCCCTCCCAAGACCTCAATTTGGTTGAGGTGGCCCATCATCTCGAGGACGTGGTCCCTCACAGACGAGCCTTCCTTCATTGTCTTCGACATGATACTCCAAAAGGCTTGAAACTTAGCCGTTCGATTCTGAGTACCAAAAAGATTCTTGAGATTCTGCATAATCTCGGCGGCAGTTTCCATAGCAGAATGCTGATGCTTGAGTACTGATGACATAGATGCCAACATGTAGCACTTAGCCATCTCATTCGCCTTTTGCCACCGTCTATGTGCATCTCTGACTCCTGCCGCAGCGTTAGCCGCCGGTACTGGAGGTCGCGGGGTGATGAGCACAAAGATGTACTCATCTGCTGTGAGAACGATGTCCAAATTTTGTTTCCATTCTATGTAATTTTGGCCCTCGAGTTTATTTTCTTTGAGAATTGCAGAAAGAGGATTGAATGACATATTGACGATTTGGATTGCACTGCAAAACAGAGTATTTTACTATTGTCATAAACTTATGTAAGAAGTTTGATTAGATTAACCATAAAACTTTTCAAAATCTTACAACTGTAAAATTAAAATTTTGTACCCTCCAGAGGAAGTCAATACGCATTAAAATCTTACAATTTTACTGGTCACAACACCGACGAATAGTCCAGAGACCACAGAGTGGCATGGCCGCCAAATGTTGCCTAAGCAAGACCATCTCTTTAGCATTACAGAGTCTTGTTTCGACAACACACTCCCATAACAATGCTTATGTGCTGCTAACAAGATCAAGCTATCTCATAAATTCTGTGTGAACTTCTGAACCTCGTAGTTTCTTAGGATTATTGTCCCCACAGAGCAGGTGGCGATAATATTGAAAACCACATTCTAGTTCATACTATTTATATTTGAGAAGTCCGCCATCATGACTTTACTATTTTCTTATGATTATTGTCCCCACAGAGCAGGTGGCGATAATATTAGAAAAAGGCTTCATAAATTGCAGACCAATTGATGGAGACCATATACAAACGTTGAGTTCGTAATTATAGCTAAGATATTTCGGTTATGGTTTTTCTTTAATTATCCTTAGTTAAGTTCTGTTGGTATTTAATCTTCTGGATAATTAAATCTTTTATTAATTGGTATCTTCCTTTAGGGAATAATTATTCTAGAATATAATTCTTATTCATGTCTACTATAAGATTTGACTAAAATAATGAATTATTTAATTCTTAATAAGACATGAAAAATTAAATTCAAATTTATTCCATGTTCAAGATTAGGAAGAGATATTTCATTATTTAATTTATTCATACATATCTATCCTTTTTAGGAACTTAGATATATAAATATTAGGAAACTATTAAATTATTCTTATCCATATCATCTAGGAATCAAAATATTATTAGTTATTTCCATAGATATAGAAAATAATAAAAATATTCCTTAAATCTAGATAAATATTAGGAAACTATTAAATTATTCTCATCTATATCATCTAGGAATAAAATAATATTATTTATTTCCATAGATATAGATAATAAAAATATTCCTAAAATCTAGGTAAATCTTCCAAAAAGATTTTATTTCCATTAAATAATAATATTTTAATGATATCTTTTAATTAAATTATTAAATAATCATTAAAATAATCTTTCAACGTTATCTCATCGTATGAGGTTCGCACGAACGATGAACGATGAAAATCCGACAAGTTCTTCGTCGGACCACGAGGCACGAAGCGTCTCGGCCACCAGCGCGCAGATGGCGCGCCAGCATCTCGGCCAGCGGCTCGTCGGGTGTCGCCAGTGTCTCGGCCAGGAGCGTGCGCGGAGGCGCGACTCCTCTCGGCCAGCGACGAGCAACCGTCACGGCGCCTCGGCTCGTCGGGTGCCGACGCTTCTCGGCCAGGCGCGTACGCGGCGGAGTGCGCCTCTCGGCTAGTGTCTCGGCGCCCGTCTCGGACATCCGAGCCATCGGGTGGCGCGAGCTCTCTGCCAGCGGCGCGCACAGTGGCTTGCCCGCTCTCGGCCAGCTCCAACCTTCCGCCTAGGGTTCGGCCTGGCGTCTCGGCACCTCGGCCGTGCCACTCCATCAGCCGCGTCGACCTCGACCCGGGTTTCGTCTGGTGCGCGTGGTCTCAGCCGGCGGCGCGCACGAGCCCTACTCGTCTGCGCGTCGCCCCGTGATCACGGCTCCCGGCTCCCACTGTCTCGACATCCCTACCTCGATCGCATGTGGTGCGTTCGAGCAATTAAAGTTCTTTGATTCGATAGTTCTTGAGTTCATCATGCATAAAATTAAACAAACACACCAAGAACATGCTTCGCAATCAAATAACACATGCATACATGAATTTCGCGAAATTTAAATCCAAATAATCAGAGCCAAAGACTGGCTCTGATACCAACTGAAGGGGCTGGCAGCGGAAGCGTGCGTTCAAAACGGATCACATGAATTTGATCTATTTAGCAGATTATTTAGACAGAATCTATTCGCGTATCTATCACATGTATCATGCTCATAACTTGAATTAAAACATGCTTTAGCACATAAAATCCCTAAAACATGCTTACTACGGAATTAGCCAATTTACCTTGTTGATTTAATCAAGAATCGATGATGGCTTGCTCCGTCTCCACGTGAAGATCTTCAATACAAGACCTCGGATCTTCTGACTGGTGTCCCGGACTATACCCTGATATTTGTGTGGACAAATCTCACCAACGTACTTTAGAGGGTGAGGAAAATTTTGATAATAAATTGTTATGTTTTCTGTCTCCTTTATTTTCCTATTTATATAAGTCACATATTGGGCCCAGTCAGGGATCTAAGGAAGAATTTGGAACAGGCCTCACCCAATTAGCTTTTTACTAATTAAATTGAACCCACAATTTAATATAAGCTTATATTGGAATATTACGAGCAGCCACTACAGAAGTAATATTGCACTGCCTTCCAAATCCGAAATTACAAGTATTCCGGGTTTCCTTTAATTGCATTTGATTCATTTCCCGCGCTTATGTAACATCCCAAACTTTTTGACCCTTTATATATTGATTTGAAATTTCGATTAAGAAACTTTTGTTTATATGTGGTTAAGTGAATTGCGTGAAATGATTGTCGTGGGTGATGTGAAATGAAGTGATTGATATTTTATATTTTCCAATGTGGGGAAATAATTATTAGGATCATGCATTTATATCTTTCGAGCCAAGTCATCAGAATGTTCTGCCCTTTTTAATTATTGGAATAGTATTTCATTTCTTGGATTTAGTTAATTGCTTTGGGATATTTATTTATCCAAATTAAATCCAACCCAAATGATCCCTAAATTGTAATACATAAAATTCGAACTCTAGTCTATTACCTTTGGGAGTTTCGAAAATCCCCTAATTAAAATAGGAGGATGGATAATTTTTCTTTGATTTAATTGGTGCCTTGTTGACTTCTTTCTTTGAATTAAATCCAATTAAATCATGCCACATTTTATTTCTTCACCCAAATTAAATAAAGAGTGGAAATACACCCTTGGCAATTTAAGCCTAATATTTTCGGCCCCTTTCACAAATTTTTGGAGGATAATTTATTGTTTCCTATTTTGTGGACTCCCTTTTGATTCAGTTAAATACCATTCTAATACATATGTTCAATTAATTGAGGATGTGAGTATTTTCTTTTATTCTTCATCTATTGCCACACCCCCCCTATGCCTTATTTTTCCTTGTGGAAATTTATTTACTTGTTATCTATTTTATGGGAGCCTTTTTTCCTATAAAGAAATTACCAAATTTAAATCATATTCTAGTTAATTGAGGATTTAAATAATTCCCTTGTGCAATTTCCCTTATATTTTCGGCCCCTACCTCATATTTCCTACTTGGAGATTTAATTTATTTTGTTCCCTTGTTTATGGAATATTCATTGTTTTTATTTCCTAAATTGCGGATTTATTTCTCTCCAAGTAAATATCAAATAATTCCTTGTTTAAATTCAGCCATAATTTTCAAAAATTAAGCCTTGTATAATTGTGGAATTTTTATTTATTAGCCTATATTTCATTCCTCCACAATTAATTAATTAATTAATTCGTGGACTTAAACCTAGACTATAAATACCACCAAAATAAACCCTAGCCACCATTTCCCTTACAATTTTCGTCCGCCCTCTCCCTCTCTCCCTTTCACACGTTTTTTCCCCTCCTCTCCACTCTTTCTCTCCAAAAATCCTCCATCCAATCCTTGTTCTTGCATCCATTGAAGTTTATTTTCAAGAATCTCCGACGAATCGCATCGTTTCTTGGTTCTACCGATTCATTTTGTCAAAGAAGGTATATTGGCTTCACTTTTCCTCATTCTTTTCATTTGAACCATGTACTTGAATCCTACATGCATGTAGTGGGTGTAGGAATCGTAGATCGCAAATTTAATCGGGGGGAAAAGTGAGTTTGCTTGAAAACATTGATAAATATGCGTTTTCAATTGATTTTTGTGAAGTTTGATTTGAATCTTTGGTGAATGATGTAAGTTTATGTGCAAACATGTTTAAGATAGTTTTATCAAGCATGATTGTGTGTTATAAGCATGAGAATTGGTGTTTGGATGATTGAGAAGGAAACCCTAATTTAGAAATTGTGTGTCTGTTATCTTTGATGTTTGACCAGTAGCTTCTGATGAGTAATTGACCTATAAAACGGCCAAATTTTGATATAAAAATTTTACTGAGGAAATTTCAAGGTGTTTTGTGTGTCTCGTGTAAATTTCAGCCCTTTTTGTGGAAAAATGAATTTTTGAAAAATGTGTGAAGTTGACTGCACAATTCTGCCAGAAACGTGTGTTCTCGACCAGAAAGTTTCGTATTCTGTTTGACCAACTAAATGACCTCCGTTTGATGTGATTCTTGAACTATCTGAAAATTTGAAGTATCTTATGAGTCTTGTAAAACTTTCAGCCTCATTGGACATCGTATGAATTTATGGTGAATTTTTAAATTAAACTGCGCAATGCTGCCAGAATTTTTATATTCCGACCAGAGTGTTGTATTAATGTTTTGACTGACCAAACGACATGATTTGAGTGTGAAACATTACCTGGATGAACGTTAATGTGTCTACTGTGTTGTGACCAAATTTTAGCTTCATATGAGGTCGGATGAAATTTTGGTGATTTTTGCAAATCAACCGCGCAGTTCTGCCAGTTTTGTTGTTCTACGAAAATATCATTTGTGCTAAGTTTTGATGAGTTATATGATGCAGGTATGGTTTGAGAAAGTGTTTTATGACGTGATTATGTGTGACTCATTGAGAAAAGCGTTATGATATTTGTTTCTTGTGGTGGTGAATGTTGGGATGGGTAAGAGAACGATAAAAAGGAACAATAGGACATGCATGAAAATATAAGTTTATGAAAGACTGATTGTGTTGTCGTTGGAAAGGGTGATTGAGTATACGTGAGCTCGAGGAACGAAAGTTTCATAAGTTGGAATTGAATTATTAAGCGAACGAGGTGGGCTTTCTTTTCAAACCTCTTTATTTTCCGAAAATATTATGTGTGGTGTTATAAGGGTGGTTTAACTATTATGTCATGCCATGTTTTGTTTGTGAATTGTTGCCTGATGCCTAGTTCGTCTGAGCTTGCTCCGTTAGGCTATAGGGCTGTGTTGTGAAACGAATTCAGGTCTGAGTAGGGCCGCAAACCCTATCAGGTTGTGTACACTGGTGGGATCGTGAGCCGTCCTTGCTAGTCGGCCGGTCTCGTGGGCGAATAGTGTGGCCACACTTTCGTCGCACTGTGATATGATGATTGTGAATGATGGATTGATGTGAAAAGTGAGGAGATAAATTGTCTGGCCAGACTTGAAATGTTTTGTGTTCTCGTGATATTTTTCTTGCTATCTAAACTCGAGATCACTAGTATGGATGACATAATTAAATTAAAATGTTTTCGGCATGAGCCCATTGAGTACATCAAGTACTCAGCCCTGCATATTATTTTCTTATGTGCTGGTTGAGCAGGATGTTGCGGAGGATGTTGAGCTAGCCTTAGGATGCGTCGTGTCTTCATACATAGGCGTGATCCTTGACTCTCCCTTTGAACCTTATTTCCGCTGCTATTTTTTTTAATTATGTTTCAATACTTAAATCTTTTCGTACTATGTTGAGCATGTTTTGGTCGTGTTAGGTTTTAAACGTCTATTTACATTATTGTCTGAAAATGATGTCTTTCACGTGAGTTAGACTACATGTTTTTCTTAGAAGTTGATTGGGTTTTAAATAACTATTTTCTCCGCTGCTTCTTTTAAAAGTGTTTATCATATGTTGTTTTATTTAATAGTAAAGTTATAACTTTAAACTTCTTTAAAACAAAAAGAAAATATTTTCTTCATCCTCTAAGTTAATTAAGTTTTCAATAAAAGTCTACCTTTGCATGTTTGGTCGTGATCGTCGTATTTGTAGCAACCCTAGTATGGGCGGTCGTGACAGAGTGGTATCAGAGCTTAGTGTTGCGCTCTGGTCCGAGAGTCTTCTTTTATCTTAAGTCTAGATAAGTGAACCCTTATTGACTAGTAGTGTCATGAAGGCTCAACATCCACAGCATCACTCTCAACCAATGAAAGTGAGATATGTTTTATTTGTTGAAAGCATGTGAGATAGATGCATGAAATGGATGATTATATGATATGACGATTGACAAGTTTATACATGTGAATGAACGATATGCATGAGGATGAGTTGTGATGGGATGACTATGCGAGCATGACTGCTACGATAATCTAAGCATGTATTATGTGTGTGAATATGACGTAGTGATAGTATGATTACGTGGAATACGAGTATGAATGACATGATAATTAAACCACGTGTTATGTATATGTGAATACGATATTGTGATAGTATGATTATGTGGAGTATGAGCATGGTTGGCAAGATGATCTAAGCACGTGTTGTATGTGTGAATGTAACATTGTTATGGTATGATTATGTGACACATGAGCATGATTGGCATGATGACTTAAATATGTGCTATGTGTGTGAAATTGTTATGACGTAAGCATGTGAACATAGGAAGATGGCGTGTTTTACATGAAAGGTGGAAATTGACGAGTTGTTTTGAGAATGTTGAAATTTTTGAAAAAAATGAGTAATCTAAAAATGTTGTTTCAAACATATATGTGAAGTGCATGAGTGTTTTGTTTGGAATGCAAATGTGTTATGAGTTTTGAAAGATATGCATGGTGTTTGACATGTAAAAAAAAATGGAAAAGGATTTTGTGATTGATGTTTTGCAATATTAATGACTATTTGTTCTAGTGGAGTTTGATTAAGGAAAAATGTTTATGTTGTGGAAAGTTGTCGGAATTTTTGAAAAAAAATATCTTTGAACTTTAAATGAAAACATGTTAGTTCATTCTTTTGGGAAAATTTATTGATCAACGGAAAATGTTGTGTTTATGAATGGTTCCAAAAAAAATTTGAGTTTCGAAAAAAAAAATTATAATTAACTTTTGGTTTGGAAAATTTAGCTACGAAAGTGTGATATTATGTATGTTATGAGGTGCGAAATATGATGCGTTGTTCTATGGAGTGTTTTATACGCATGATGAAAGTTGATGCAAAAGTATGTTTTAGTTTGAGTCAAAGCTTTTACTTTAAAAGTAAGATGTGGAAAAAAATTTGGGAACATGTGAAAGTTTAAAGAAATTTTGTTTCTAAAGTTTTGAATATAATTGTGAAGTTCGAAAGTGTTTTGCTATGGAATGTGAAAAGGTGGTGTGTTTATCTTGAGGTATGAATGACGTAAATTGTGGTAGATGATGATCTATGAGATGATGAATTGTGTTGTGAACTTAGAGTACCTAAAACATAAGCCTAGTTGACCACGCGAATCGTAGTTCTAAGTTGGAAACTTAACTATTGCTTTTCCAAGCAATGAAACGTACGAGAATATGAGAGTTGAGGCAAACGCTTAAGTCAAGGTGTGAGACAAGAAGAACCGATGCTAAAAGATATTTTCATGCAACGATGAGCGATCATACTCGCGATTTAAATTAGTATAGTGTAATCTTGCGTAAGTGGCAACACGATGGAGATGATCTTCATACCCTACTAAGGAGCACGAGGATGATAACAATGTCCTACGAGGATAGTCAGTATGAAATGCAAAGGATATTACGAAGATGTAGATTCCGACTACCATTATTAGTGGCAATGACACGAAGAATCTCAGCGCGGAATCCACGGTTCTTAGAGCGATGTTACCAGTTTCGGCTTGCGAAAGATGAACGAGGGGTGCGACTTTAATAGCTAGAACAAACTATTCTAATCAACAATTCTTACTTGGATTCTAAGAAGTTATCTTTCAGGACCTTTCAAATAGTCGTGAGCCCTTGTCGGTTTAACAACTTGTTCCATTCACCCCTTGTAAGTGATGCATAATGTTTCTTTTCCTCCATTGAGTCATAACTCATTTTCAGTTCTTGAAAAGTGGTGTTGCCTTCATAACTTTGGAAACTTGGGTTGATTGTAGTCTTCTTTGACCTATTATTTATACGGACCATACTTTGACTTTGTGAGCCTTTGCTATTGAACTTCATTCCTAAGGCTGCTTGCAGTTATGTCCTTCAATATAATCAGGTTTCGCAGACATGTTTTCTATGGGCTATTCTTCTTTGAGCTTTCGTTCAGTTTTTCATTTTGTCACCATGTCTGTGTCAAGTTCTTTCTTACATAGTGAAATTCTTTTTGGTTTAGTTCCACTATGTGTATCCTTTCAATATTAGAACACTTCTTTCTACAACGAGAAGTTAAGGCCTACATTTTATACCTTGCCTTGACAAACTTAATCCACTTGATTGTTTTCGAAAGCCCCTTTGACTTTGGTTGCCTTTCACAAACTTATGAACCCATTGATGTGATTCTACCATTCGATATTATGATTTTCGTTGAACCATGATCAGTACCATTTTGTGACAATTGCCTACATTTCTCAATACTCATACAACTGATCATTCTTTTTCTCAACCCTATAAGTCATTATCCATTGATGTGTGGACCTTTCAAATTCGGTCGAACAACAGAATTATCTTGTTTGGTATCCTACCATGAGAATTGAGCTCCAATTCGATTCTATCATATATTCATATCTTATGTTCCTTCAAGCCCCGTGGGGATGATTATAACCAATTGTTACAATTCAAAATCGGTTCATATCCAAGCTAAGAATGTTTGAGTATATTTTTGACTTCGTGATTCATATTCTGATTAAGAAACTTTCAGCAGTGTTGCTACACTTTAGAATTCATTTGATATCCAAGTTAAGACTGTTTGATAAAATTTTGAGTTCTTGATACACATTCTGAGTTCTTGATGCGACATTGCATGGAGAGGCAAATTTCTTTTCGAGCACCTAGCAAAGAGCCGACTATCTCGTATGGAATTTCCATGAACAGACAAACCTCAGTAATATCTGTCTTGCAAGCAACCACGATTATAAGAAAAGAGCGTCCGGCATATCTTGTATATCTAAACGGAGAGTAAAAAAGGGGAGTTGAAAGTGGAAGACGTGGAAGTAGTACGAGACTTTCCCGATGTGTTCCCTAAAACCTTACCTGGACCACAGCCCGACAGACAAATGGAGTTTACAATCGACTTAGAACCCGGATTTGTGCCAGTGTCAAAGGCACCATACCGAATGGCCCCCTAAAGAGTTGGCAGAATTGAAGATTCAGTTGCAAGGACTGTTAGACTTGGGTTTTATTCGACCCAGTGTGTCACCGTCGGGAGCACCAGTGTTGTTCGTTAAGAAGAAGGATGGAACGATGAGGATGTGCATCGACTATCTTGAGCTTACCTAAATGACGTTGAAGAACAAGTACCCACTGCCGAGGATCGATGATTTATTTGACCAACTTCGAGGAGCAGGTGTATTCTCGAAGATGGATTTGAGATCAGGGTACCACCAACTAAAGGTCCGACGAGAGGATGTGCCTAAGACTGTTTTTCGCACTCGTTATGGCCATTATGAGTTCGTCGTGATGTCATTTGGGCTGACCAACGCCCCGGCCGTCTTCATGGATTTGATGAACCGAGTTTTCCATGAGTATCTCGACAAGTTCGTGTTAGTCTTCATCGATGATGTTTTAGTGTACTCGAAGAACGAGGAGGAACATGAAGGGCATCTACAAACAGTGTTGGAAACATTGCGAAAGGAGAAGCTTTATGCCAAGTTTAGTAAATGCGAGTTTTGGTTGACTCGAGTGAACTTTCTTGGTCATATTGTGATGGAAAATGGAATTCAAGTAGACCCAGCAAAGGTCGAGGCAGTGCAGAATTGGAAATCGCCGAAAACGCCGAGTGAAATCCGCCGCTTCTTGGGATTGGCGGGATACTATCGACGTTTCATTGAAGGATTCTCTAAGATTGCGAGGCCGATGACACAACTGTTAAAGAAGGGAATCAAAGTGGTTTGGATGCCGGAGTGCGAGGCGAGTTTCCAACTGTTGAAGGAGAAGTTGACTACAACATCAGTCCTAGCGGTACCAGAACCCGACAAGGATTTCGCCGTCTATACGGATGCGTCGAAAGTGGGACTAGGATGAGTGTTAATGCAAGATGGGAAAGTAATAGCATATGCTTCCCGACAGTTAAGACCGAATGAGTTGAACTTCCCGACTCATGATTTGGAGTTAGCAGCAGTGGTGCATGCACTAAAGATTTGGAGACACCATCTCTATGGAGTGAGATGCGAAATCTATACGGACCACAAGAGTCTGAAGTACTTCTTCGAGCAGAAGGAGCTGAACGTGCGACAGCGACATTGGTTAGAGATTGTGAAAGACTATGACTATGGTATTCACTATCACCCGGGCAAGGCAAACGTAGTAGCTGATGCTTTAAGTAGGAAGAACCAACCGCAATTGGCTTACTTCCTAACGCACGAGAAAGCGTTGATTCACGAGTTCAACAAGATGAAGTTGGAAATAGTGAAAGCGCCTGAGACAGTAGAAGCAAGATTGGCGACGCTAGTGATTAAGCCATATTTGAGAACCAAGCTCATAGCAGCCCAGCGACGTGATGAGAAGTTGGAAGAATTACGTGCGAAGGTGAGAGCCGAGAAGCTTGATCATTACAGTAAGGAGGCGGATAATGCCTTGACGTATGATGGGCGATTGTGTGTGCCGAGCGATGAGACGTTAAAGGAGGAGATTTGGAGTGAAGCGCACGACACACCTTACACTGCTCACCTCGGAAGCACGAAGATGTATCGGGATTTGAAGCAAAGATTTTGGTGGAATGGAATGAAGGGAGACGTGGCATCATACGTGGAACGATGTCTAGCATGCCAACGAGTGAAGGCCTTGCACCAACGGCCATATGGGAAGTTGCAACCACTCGAAATTCCTGAATGGAAGTGGGAGCATCTGGCTATGGATTTCATGACGGGTTTGTCGAAGTCACAGAAGGGCAACACTGCAATTTGGGTGGTCATCGATCGACTGACGAAAAGCGCGCACATCTTACCAATTCGAATTACCTATGGCGCGGACAAGTTGGCAAAACTGTATGTGAATGAGATTGTGCGTTTGCATGGAGTGACAAAGACTATTGTGTCCGATCACGATACGAAGTTCACATCGAAGTTTTGGATGAGTTTGCAGCGCGAATTGGGCACGCAACTGAATTTCAGCACTGCTTATCACCCGCAATCGGACGGGCAGTCAGAGAGGACGATTCAAAAGCTTGAGGATATGCTGCGAGCCGTTGTTCTAGATCGTGGGAAAGGTTGGGAAACTGTTCTACCACTGGTTGAATTCGCCTACAACAATAGCTACCAAGCGACGATCGATATGGCTCCGTATGAAGCCTTGTATGGCAGGAAGTGTCAATCCCCACTTTATTCGGATGAAGTTGGCGAGAGGAAGATGTTAGGCCCCGATGCGATAAAGAAGATGACCGAAATTGTGCATCAAATCCGCGCAAGGATCAAGGAAGCTCAGGATAGGCAGAAGTCGTATGCCGACGTGCGTCGAACGGAAATCAAATTCGACGTCGGAGACACAGTGTTCTTGAAAGTGTCCCCGACGAGAGGAGTTGTGAGGTTTTGAGTGAAAGGCAAGCTGAAACCGCGTTTCGTAGGACCGTACGAGATTATCGATGAAGTATGCCCTGTAGCGTATCGTTTGGCGTTACCTCCCAGCTTTGGGAACGTGCACAACGTGTTCCATGTGTCGCAGTTGCGCAAGTACGTGTTCGACCCCAAGCATGTGATCCATCAAGAGGAAGTGAGTCTAACCCCCGACATGAGCTATGAGGAAAGGCCCGAGGCGATCCTAGATCGGAAGGTACAAGAATTGCGAAACAAGTCGATAGCTTCTGTGAAGGTGTTGTGGAAGCACCATGGTACCGAGGAAGCCACGTGGGAGTTAGAAGATAAAACGAAAGAAAAATTTCCCGATATATTTATGTGAGACGAACAAATTTCGGGGCGAGATTTCTGTTTAGTGGGGAAGGATGTAACATCCCAAACTTTTTGACCCTTTATATATTGATTTGAAATTTCGATTAAGAAACTTTTGTTTATATGTGGTTAAGTGAATTGCGTGAAATAATTGTCGTGAGTGATGTGAAATGAAGTGATTGATATTTTATATTTTCCAATGTGGGGAAATAATTATTAGGATCATGCATTTATATCTTTCGAGCCAAGTCATCAGAATGTTCTGCCCTTTTTAATTATTGGAATAGTATTTCACTTCTTGGATTTAGTTAATTACTTTGGGATATTTATTTATCCAAATTAAATCCAACCCAAATGATCCCTAAATTGTAATACAATTCGAACTCTAGTCTATTACCTTTGGGAGTTTCGAAAATCCCCTAATTAAAATAGGAGGATGAATAATTTTTCTTTGATTTAATTGGTGCCTTGTTGACTTCTTTCTTTGAATTAAATCCAATTAAATCATGTCACATTTTATTTCTTCACCCAAATTAAATAAAGAGTGGAAATACACCCTTGGCAATTTAAGCCTAATATTTTCGGCCCCTTTCACAAATTTTTGGAGGATAATTTATTGTTTCCTATTTTGTGGACTCCCTTTTTATTCAGCTAAATACCATTCTAATACCTATGTTTAATTAATTGGGGATGAATATTTTCTTTTATTCTTCATTTATTGCCACACCCCCCGTATGCCTTATTTTTCCTTGTGGGAATTTATTTACTTGTTATCTATTTTATGGGAGCCTTTTTCCTATAAAGAAATTACCAAATTTAAATCCTATTCTAGTTAATTGAGGATTTAAATAATTCCCTTGTGCAATTTCCCTTATATTTTCGGCCCCTACCTCATATTTCCTACCTGGAGATTTAATTTATTTTGTTCCCTTGTTTATGGAATATTCATTGTTTTTATTTCCTAAATTGCGGATTTATTTCTCTCCAAGTAAATATCAAATAATTCCTTGTTTAAATTCAGCCATAATTTTCGAAAATTAAGCCTTGTATAATTGTGGAATTTTTATTTATTAGCCTATATTTTATTCCTCCACCATTAATTAATTAATTAATGGACTTAAACCTAGACTATAAATACCACCAAAATAAACCCTAGCCACCATTTCCCTCACAATTTTCGTCCACCCTCTCCCTCTCTCCCTTTCACACGTTTTTTCCCCTCCTCTCCACTCTTTCTCTCCAAATATCCTCCATCCAATCCTTGTTCTTGCATCCATTGAAGTTTATTTTCAAGAATCTCCGACGAATCGCATCGTTTCTTGGTTCTACCGATTCGTTTTGTCAAAGAAGGTATATTGGCTTCACTTTTCCTCATTCTTTTCATTTGAACCATGTACTTGAATCCTACATGCATGTAGTGGGTGTAGGAATCGTAGATCGCAAATTTAATCGGGGGAAAAGTGAGTTTGCTTGAAAACTTTAATAAATATGCGTTTTCAATTGATTTGTGTGAAGTTTGATTTGAATCTTTGGTGAATGATGTAAGTTTATATGCAAACATATTTAAGAGAGTTTTACCAAGCATGATTGTGTATTATAAGCATGAGAATTGGTGTTTGGATGATTGAGAAGGAAACCCTAATTTAGAAATTGTGTGTCTTTTATCTGTGATGTTCAATCAATAGCTTCTGATGAGTAATTGACATAACAAACGGCCGAATTTTGATATAAAAATTTTACTGAGTAAATTTCAAGGTGTTTTCTATGTTTCGTGTAAATTTCAGCCCGTTTTATGGAAAAATGAATTTTTGAAAAATGTGTGAATATGCGTTTTCAATTGATTTGTGTGAAGTTTGATTTGAATCTTTGGTGAATGATGTAAGTTTATGTGCAAACATGTTTAAGAGAGTTTTATCAAGCATGATTGTGTGTTATAAGCATGAGAATTGGTGTTTGGATGATTGAGAAGGAAACCCTAATTTAGAAATTGTGTGTCTGTTATCTTTGATGTTTGACCAGTAGCTTCTGATGAGTAATTGACCTATAAAACGGCCAAATTTTGATATAAAAATTTTACTGAGGAAATTTCAAGGTGTTTTGTGTGTCTCGTGTAAATTTCAGCCCTTTTTGTGGAAAAATGAATTTTTGAAAAATGTGTGAAGTTGA
The DNA here is from genome assembly GCF_004379255.2 of Salvia splendens. Classification (NCBI taxonomy): domain Eukaryota; kingdom Viridiplantae; phylum Streptophyta; class Magnoliopsida; order Lamiales; family Lamiaceae; genus Salvia; species Salvia splendens. The sequence continues at coordinate 18,888,665 of NC_056038.1, forward strand.
CTGCACAATTCTGCCAGAAACGTGTGTTCTCGACCAGAAAGTTTCGTATTCTGTTTGACCAACTAAATGACCTCCGTTTGATGTGATTCTTGAACTATGTGAAAATTTGAAGTGTCTTATGAGTCTTGTAAAACTTTCAGCCTCATTGGACATCGTATGAATTTATGGTGAATTTTTAAAATAAACTGCGCAATGCTGCCAGAATTTTTATATTCCGACCAGAGTGTTGTATTGATGTTTTGACTGACCAAACGACATGATTTGAGTGTGAAACTTTACCTGGATGAACATTAATGTGTCTACTGTGTTGTGACCAAATTTTAGCTTCATATGAGGTCGGATGAAATTTTGGTGATTTTTGCAAATCAACCTCGCAGTTCTGCCAGTTTTGTTGTTCTACGAAAATATCATTTGTGCTAAGTTTTGATGAGTTATATGATGCAGGTATGGTTTGAGAAAGTGTTTTATGACGTGATTATGTGTGACTCATTGAGAAAAGCGTTATGATATTTGTTTCTTGTGTTGGTGAATGTTGGGATGGGTAAGAGAACGATAAAAAGGAACAATAGGACATGCATGAAAATATAAGTTTATGAAAGACTGATTGTGTTGTCGTTGGAAAGGGTGATTGAGTATACGTGAGCTCGAGGAACGAAAGTTTCATAAGTTGGAATTGAATTGTTAAGCGAACGAGGTGGGCTTTCTTTTCAAACCTCTTTATTTTCCGAAAATATTATGTGTGGTGTTATAAGGGTGGTTTAACTATTATGTCATGCCATGTTTTGTTTGTGAATTGTTGCCTGATGCCTAGTTCGTCTGAGCTTGCTCCGTTAGGCTATAGGGCTGTGTTGTGAAACGAATTCAGGTCTGAGTAGGGCCGCAAACCCTATCAGGTTGTGTACACTGGTGGGATCGTGAGTCGTCCTTGCTAGTCGGCCGGTCTCGTGGGCGAATAGTGTGGCCACACTTTCGTCACACTGTGATATGATGATTGTGAATGATGGATTGATGTGAAAAGTGAGGAGATAAATTGTCTGGCCAGACTTGAAATGTTTTGTGTTCTCGTGATATTTTTCTTGCTATCTAAACTCGAGATCACTGGTATGGATGACATAATTAAATTAAAATGTTTTCGGCATGAGCCCATTGAGTACATCAAGTACTCAGCCCTGCATATTATTTTCTTATGTGCAGGTTGAGCAGGATGTTGCGGAGGATGTTGAGCTAGCCTTAGGATGCGTCGTGTCTTCATACATAGGCGTGATCCTTGACTCTCCCTTTGAACCTTATTTCCGCTGCTATTTTTTTTAATTATGTTTCAATACTTAAATCTTTTCGTACTATGTTGAGCATGTTTTGGTCGTGTTAGGTTTTAAACGTCTATTTACATTATTGTCTGAAAATGATGTCTTTCACGTGAGTTAGACTACATGTTTTTCTTAGAAGTTGATTGGGTTTTAAATAACTATTTTCTCCGCTGCTTCTTTTAAAAGTGTTTATCATATGTTGTTTTATTTAATAGTAAAGTTATAACTTTAAGCTTCTTTAAAACAAAAAGAAAATATTTTCTTCATCCTCTAAGTTAATTAAGTTTTCAATAAAAGTCTACCTTTGCATGTTTGGTCGTGATCGTCGTATTTGTAGCAACCCTAGTATGGGCGGTCGTGACAGAGTGGTATCAGAGCTTAGTGTTGCGCTCTGGTCCGAGAGTCTTCTTTTATCTTAAGTCTAGATAAGTGAACCCTTATTGACTAGTAGTGTCATGAAGGCTCAACATCCACAGCATCACTCTCAACCAATGAAAGTGAGATATGTTTTATTTGTTGAAAGCATGTGAGATAGATGCATGAAATGGATGACTATATGATATGACGATTGACAAGTTTATACATGTGAATGAACGATATGCATGAGGATGAGTTGTGATGGGATGACTATGTGAGCATGACTGCTACGATAATCTAAGCATGTATTATGTGTGTGAATATGACGTAGTGATAGTATGATTACGTGGAATACGAGTATGAATGACATGATAATTAAACCACGTGTTATGTATATGTGAATACGATATTGTGATAGTATGATTATGTGGAGTATGAGCATGGTTGGCAAGATGATCTAAGCACGTGTTGTATGTGTGAATGTAACATTGTTATGGTATGATTATGTGACACATGAGCATGATTGGCATGATGACTTAAATATGTGCTATGTGTGTGAAATTGTTATGACGTAAGCATGTGAACATAGGAACATGGCGTGTTTTACATGAAAGGTGGAAATTGACGAGTTGTTTTGAGAATGTTGAAATTTTTAAAAAAAAATGAGTAATCTAAAAATGTTGTTTCAAACATATATGTGAAGTGCATGAGTGTTTTGTTTGGAATGCAAATGTGTTATGAGTTTTGAAAGATATGCATGGTGTTTGACATGTAAAAAAAAATGGAAAAGGATTTTGTGATTGATGTTTTGCAATATTAATGACTATTTGTTCTAGTGGAGTTTGATTAAGGAAAAATGTTTATGTTGTGGAAAGTTGTCGGAATTTTTGAAAAAAAATATCTTTGAACTTTAAATGAAAACATGTTAGTTCATTCTTTTGGGAAAATTTATTGATCAACGGAAAATGTTGTGTTTATGAATGGTTCAAAAAAAAATTTGAGTTTCGAAAAAAAAAATTATAATTAACTTTTGGTTTGGAAAATTTAGCTACGAAAGTGTGATGTTATGTATGTTATGAGGTGCGAAATATGATGCGTTGTTCTATGGAGTGTTTTATACGCATGATGAAAGTTGATGCAAAAGTATGTTTTAGTTTGAGTCAAAGCTTTTACTTTAAAAGTGAGATGTGGAAAAAAATTTGGGAACATGTGAAAGTTTAAAGAAATTTTGTTTCTAAAGTTTTGAATATAATTGTGAAGTTCGAAAGTGTTTTGCTATGGAATGTGAAAAGGTGGTGTGTTTATCTTGAGGTATGAATGACGTAAATTGTGGTAGATGATGATCTATGAGATGATGAATTGTGTTGTGAACTTAGAGTACCTAAAACATAAGCCTAGTTGACCACGCGAATCGTAGTTCTAAGTTGGAAACTTAACTATTGCTTTTCCAAGCAATGAAACGTACGAGAATATGAGAGTTGAGGCAAACGCTTAAGTCAAGGTGTGAGACAAGAAGAACCGATGCTAAAAGATATTTTCATGCAACGATGAGCGATCATACTCGCGATTTAAATTAGTATAGTGTAATCTTGCGTAAGTGGCAACACGATGGAGATGATCTTCATACCCTACTAAGGAGCACGAGGATGATAACAATGTCCTACGAGGATAGTCAGTATGAAATGCAAAGGATATTACGAAGATGTAGATTCCGACTACCATTATTAGTGGCAATGACACGAAGAATCTCAGCGCGGAATCCACGGTTCTTAGAGCGATGTTACCAGTTTCGGCTTGCGAAAGATGAACGAGGGGTGCGACTTTAATAGCTAGAACAAACTATTCTAATCAACAATTCTTACTTGGATTCTAAGAAGTTATCTTTCAGGACCTTTCAAATAGTCGTGAGCCCTTGTCGGTTTAACAACTTGTTCCATTCACCCCTTGTAAGTGATGCATAATGTTTCTTTTCCTCCATTGAGTCATAACTCATTTTCAGTTCTTGGAAAGTGGTGTTGCCTTCATAACTTTGGAAACTTGGGTTGATTGTAGTCTTCTTTGACCTATTATTTATACGGACCATACTTTGACTTTGTGAGCCTTTGCTATTGAACTTCATTCCTAAGGCTGCTTGCAGTTATGTCCTTCAATATAATCAGGTTTCGCAGACATGTTTTCTATGGGCTATTCTTCTTTGAGCTTTCGTTCAGTTTTTCATTTTGTCACCATGTCTGTGTCAAGTTCTTTCTTACATAGTGAAATTCTTTTTGGTTTAGTTCCACTATGTGTATCCTTTCAATATTAGAACACTTCTTTCTACAACGAGAAGTTAAGGCCTACATTTTATACCTTGCCTTGACAAACTTAATCCACTTGATTGTTTTCGAAAGCCCCTTTGACTTTGGTTGCCTTTCACAAACTTATGAACCCATTGATGTGATTCTACCATTCGATATTATGATTTTCGTTGAACCATGATCAGTACCATTTTGTGACAATTGCCTACATTTCTCAATACTCATACAACTGATCATTCTTTTTCTCAACCCTATAAGTCATTATCCATTGATGTGTGGACCTTTCAAATTCGGTCGAACAACAGAATTATCTTGTTTGGTATCCTACCATGAGAATTGAGCTCCAATTCGATTCTATCATATATTCATATCTTATGTTCCTTCAAGCCCCGTGGGGATGATTATAACCAATTGTTACAATTCAAAATCGGTTCATATCCAAGCTAAGAATGTTTGAGTATATTTTTGACTTCGTGATTCATATTCTGATTAAGAAACTTTCAGCAGTGTTGCTACACTTTAGAATTCATTTGATATCCAAGTTAAGACTGTTTGATAAAATTTTGAGTTCTTGATACACATTCTGAGTTCTTGATGCGACATTGCATGGAGAGGCAAATTTCTTTTCGAGCACCTAGCAAAGAGCCGACTATCTCGTATGGAATTTCCATGAACAGACGAACCTCAGTAATATCTGTCTTGCAAGCAACCACGATTATAAGAAAAGAGCGTCCGGCATATCTTGTATATCTAAACGGAGAGTAAAAAAGGGGAGTTGAAAGTGGAAGACGTGGAAGTAGTACGAGACTTTCCCGATGTGTTCCCTAAAACCTTACCTGGACCACAGCCCGACAGACAAATGGAGTTTACAATCGACTTAGAACCCGGATTTGTGCCAGTGTCAAAGGCACCATACCGAATGGCCCCCTAAAGAGTTGGCAGAATTGAAGATTCAGTTGCAAGGACTGTTAGACTTGGGTTTTATTCGACCCAGTGTGTCACCGTCGGGAGCACCAGTGTTGTTCGTTAAGAAGAAGGATGGAACGATGAGGATGTGCATCGACTATCGTGAGCTTACCTAAATGACGTTGAAGAACAAGTACCCACTGCCGAGGATCGATGATTTATTTGACCAACTTCGAGGAGCAGGTGTATTCTCGAAGATGGGTTTGAGATCAGGGTACCACCAACTAAAGGTCCGACGAGAGGATGTGCCTAAGACTGTTTTTCGCACTCGTTATGGCCATTATGAGTTCGTCGTGATGTCATTTGGGCTGACCAACGCCCCGGCCGTCTTCATGGATTTGATGAACCGAGTTTTCCATGAGTATCTCGACAAGTTCGTGTTAGTCTTCATCGACGATGTTTTAGTGTACTCGGAGAACGAGGAGGAACATGAAGGGCATCTACAAACAGTGTTGGAAACATTGCGAAAGGAGAAGCTTTATGCCAAGTTTAGTAAATGCGAGTTTTGGTTGACTCGAGTGAACTTTCTTGGTCATATTGTAATGGAAAATGGAATTCAAGTAGACCCAGCAAAGGTCGAGGCAGTGCAGAATTGGAAATCGCCGAAAACACCGAGTGAAATCCGCCGCTTCTTGGGATTGGCGGGATACTATCGACGTTTCATTGAAGGATTCTCTAAGATTGCGAGGCCGATGACACAACTGTTAAAGAAGGGAATCAAAGTGGTTTGGATACCGGAGTGCGAGGCGAGTTTCCAACTGTTGAAGGAGAAGTTGACTACAGCACCAGTCCTAGCGGTACCAGAACCCGACAAGGATTTCGCCGTCTATACGGATGCGTCGAAAGTGGGACTAGGATGCGTGTTAATGCAAGATGGGAAAGTAATAGCATATGCTTCCCGACAGTTAAGACCGAATGAGTTGAACTTCCCGACTCATGATTTGGAGTTAGCAGCAGTGGTGCATGCACTAAAGATTTAGAGACACCATCTCTATGGAGTGAGATGCGAAATCTATACGGACCACAAGAGTCTGAAGTACTTCTTCGAGCAGAAGGAGCTGAACGTGCGACAGCGACATTGGTTAGAGATTGTGAAAGACTATGACTATGGTATTCACTATCACCCGGGCAAAGCAAACGTAGTAGCTGATGCTTTAAGTAGGAAGAACCAACCGCAATTGGCTTACTTCCTAACGCACGAGAAAGCGTTGATTCACGAGTTCAACAAGATGAAGTTGGAAATAGTGAAAGGGCCTGAGACAGTAGAAGCAAGATTGGCGACGCTAGTGATTAAGCCAGATTTGAGAACCAAGCTCATAGCAGCCCAGCGACGTGATGAGAAGTTGGAAGAATTACGTGCGAAGGTGAGAGCCGAGAAGCTTGATCATTACAGTAAGGAGGCGGATAATGCCTTGACGTATGATGGGCGATTGTGTGTGCCGAGCGATGAGACGTTAAAGGAGGAGATTTGGAGTGAAGCGCACGACACACCTTACACTGCTCACCTCGGAAGCACGAAGATGTATCGGGATTTGAAGCAAAGATTTTGGTGGAATGGAATGAAGGGAGACGTGGCATCATACGTGGAACGATGTCTAGCATGCCAACGAGTGAAGGCCTTGCACCAACGGCCATATGGGAAGTTGCAACCACTCGAAATTCCCGAATGGAAGTGGGAGCATCTGGCTATGGATTTCATGACGGGTTTGCCGAAGTCACAGAAGGGCAACACTGCAATTTGGGTGGTCATCGATCGACTGACGAAAAGCGCGCACATCTTACCAATTCGAATTACCTATGGCGCGGACAAGTTGGCAAAACTGTACGTGAATGAGATTGTGCGTTTGCATGGAGTGACAAAGACTATTGTGTCCGATCGCGATACGAAGTTCACATCGAAGTTTTGGATGAGTTTGCAGCGCGAATTGGGCACGCAACTGAATTTCAGCACTGCTTATCACCCGCAATCGGACGGGCAGTCAGAGAGGACGATTCAAAAGCTTGAGGATATGCTGCGAGCCGTTGTTCTAGATCGTGGGAAAGGTTGGGAAACTGTTCTACTACTGGTTGAATTCGCCTACAACAATAGCTACCAAGCGACGATCGATATGGCTCCGTATGAAGCCTTGTATGGGAGGAAGTGTCAATCCCCACTTTATTCGGATGAAGTTGGCGAGAGGAAGATGTTAGGCCCCGATGCGATAAAGAAGATGACCGAAATTGTGCATCAAATCCGCGCAAGGATCAAGGAAGCTCAGGATAGGCAGAAGTCGTATGCCGACGTGCGTCGAACGGAAATCAAATTCGACGTCGGAGACACAGTGTTCTTGAAAGTGTCCCCGACGAGAGGAGTTGTGAGGTTTTGAGTGAAAGGCAAGCTGAAACCGCGTTTCGTAGGACCGTACGAGATTATCGATGAAGTAGGCCCTGTAGCGTATCGTTTGGCGTTACCTCCCAGCTTTGGGAACGTGCACAACGTGTTCCATGTGCCGCAGTTGCGCAAGTACGTGTTCGACCCCAAGCATGTGATCCATCAAGAGGAAGTGAGTCTAACCCCCGACATGAGCTATGAGGAAAGGCCCGAGGCGATCCTAGATCGGAAGGTACAAGAATTGCGAAACAAGTCGATAGCTTCTGTGAAGGTGTTGTGGAAGCACCATGGTACCGAGGAAGCCACGTGGGAGTTAGAAGATAAAACGAAAGAAAAATTTCCCGATTTATTTATGTGAGACGAACAAATTTCGGGGTGAAATTTCTGTTTAGTGGGGAAGGATGTAACATCCCAAACTTTTTGACCCTTTATATATTGATTTGAAATTTCGATTAAGAAACTTTTGTTTATATGTGGTTATGTGAATTGCGTGAAATAATTGTCGTGAGTGATGTGAAATGAAGTGATTGATATTTTATATTTTCCAATGTGGGGAAATAATTATTAGGATCATGCATTTATATCTTTCGAGCCAAGTCATCAGAATGTTCTGCCCTTTTTAATTATTGGAATAGTATTTCATTTCTTGGATTTAGTTAATTACTTTGGGATATTTATTTATCCAAATTAAATCCAACCCAAATGATCCCTAAATTGTAATACAATTCGAACTCTAGTCTATTACCTTTGGGAGTTTCGAAAATCCCCTAATTAAAATAGGAGGATGAATAATTTTTCTTTGATTTAATTGGTGCCTTGTTGACTTCTTTCTTTGAATTAAATCCAATTAAATCATGTCACATTTTATTTCTTCACCCAAATTAAATAAAGAGTGGAAATACACCCTTGGCAATTTAAGCCTAATATTTTCGGCCCCTTTCACAAATTTTTGGAGGATAATTTATTGTTTCCTATTTTGTGGACTCCCTTTTTATTCAGCTAAATACCATTCTAATACCTATGTTTAATTAATTGGGGATGAATATTTTCTTTTATTCTTCATTTATTGCCACACCCCCCGTATGCCTTATTTTTCCTTGTGGGAATTTATTTACTTGTTATCTATTTTATGGGAGCCTTTTTCCTATAAAGAAATTACCAAATTTAAATCCTATTCTAGTTAATTGAGGATTTAAATAATTCCCTTGTGCAATTTCCCTTATATTTTCGGCCCCTACCTCATATTTCCTACCTGGAGATTTAATTTATTTTGTTCCCTTGTTTATGGAATATTCATTGTTTTTATTTCCTAAATTGCGGATTTATTTCTCTCCAAGTAAATATCAAATAATTCCTTGTTTAAATTCAGCCATAATTTTCGAAAATTAAGCCTTGTATAATTGTGGAATTTTTATTTATTAGCCTATATTTTATTCCTCCACAATTAATTAATTAATTAATGGACTTAAACCTAGACTATAAATACCACCAAAATAAACCCTAGCCACCATTTCCCTCACAATTTTTGTCCACCCTCTCCCTCTCTCCCTTTCACACGTTTTTTCCCCTCCTCTCCACTCTTTCTCTCCAAATATCCTCCATCCAATCCTTGTTCTTGCATCCATTGAAGTTTATTTTCAAGAATCTCCGACGAATCGCATCGTTTCTTGGTTCTACCGATTCGTTTTGTCAAAGAAGGTATATTGGCTTCACTTTTCCTCATTCTTTTCATTTGAACCATGTACTTGAATCCTACATGCATGTAGTGGGTGTAGGAATCGTAGATCGCAAATTTAATCGGGGGAAAAGTGAGTTTGCTTGAAAACTTTAATAAATATGCGTTTTCAATTGATTTGTGTGAAGTTTGATTTGAATCTTTGGTGAATGATGTAAGTTTATATGCAAACATGTTTAAGAGAGTTTTACCAAGCATGATTGTGTATTATAAGCATGAGAATTGGTGTTTGGATGATTGAGAAGGAAACCCTAATTTAGAAATTGTGTGTCTTTTATCTATGATGTTCAATCAATAGCTTCTGATGAGTAATTGACATAACAAACGGCCGAATTTTGATATAAAAATTTTACTGAGTAAATTTCAAGGTGTTTTCTATGTTTCGTGTAAATTTCAGCCTGTTTTGTGGAAAAATGAATTTTTGAAAAATGTGTGAATATGCGTTTTCAATTGATTTGTGTGAAGTTTGATTTGAATCTTTGGTGAATGATGTAAGTTTATATGCAAACATGTTTAAGAGAGTTTTACCAAGCATGATTGTGTATTATAAGCATGAGAATTGGTGTTTGGATGATTGAGAAGGAAACCCTAATTTAGAAATTGTGTGTCTTTTATCTGTGATGTTCAATCAATAGCTTCTGATGAGTAATTGACATAACAAACGGCCGAATTTTGATATAAATATTTTACTGAGTAAATTTCAAGGTGTTTTCTATGTTTTGTGTAAATTTCAGCCCGTTTTGTGGAAAAATGAATTTTTGAAAAATGTGTGAATTTGACTGCGCAATTCTGCTAGAAACGTGTGTTCTCGACTAGAAAGTTTCGTATTCTGTTTGACCAACTAAATGACCTCCGTTTTATTTGATTCTTGAAGTGTCTTCTGAGTCTTGTAAAATTTCAGCCTCATTGGACATTGTATGAATTTATGGTGAATTTTTTAAATGAACTGCTCAATGCTGCCAGAATTTTTATATTCCGACCAGAGTGTTGTATTAATGTTTTGACTGACCAAACGACATGATTTGAGTGTGAAACATTACCTGCATGAACTTTAATGTGTCTACTGTCTTGTGACCAAATTTAAGCTTCATATGAGGTCGGATGAAATTTTGGTGATTTTTACAAATCAACCGTGGAGTTCTGCCAGTTTTGTTGTTCTACGAAAATATCATTTGTGCTAAGTTTTGATGAGTTATATGATGCACGTATGGTTTTAGAAAGTGTTTTATGACGTGATTATGTGTGACTCATTGAGAAAAGCGTTATGATATGTGTTTCTTGTGTTGGTGAATGTTGGGATGGGTAAGAGAACGATAAAAAGGAACAATAGGACATGCTTGAAAATATAAGTTTATGAAAGACTTATTGTGTTGTCGTTGGCAAGGGTGATTGAGTATACGTGAGCTCGAGGAACGAAAGTTTCATAAGTTGGAATTGAATTGTTAAGCGAACGAGGTGGGCTTTCTTTTCAAACCTCTTTATTTTTCGAAAATATTATGTGTGGTGTTATAAGGGTGGTTTAACTATTATGTCATGCCATGTTTTGTTTGTGAATTGTTGCCTGATGCCTAGTTCGTCTGAGTTAGCTCCGTTAGGCTATAGGGCTGTGTTGTGAAACGAATTCGGGTCTGAGTAGGGCCGCAAACCCTATCAGGTTGTGTACACTGGTGGGATCGTGAGCCGTCCTTGCTAGTCGGCTGGTCTAGTGGGCGAATAGTGTGGCCACACTTTCGTCGCACTGTGATATGATGATTGTGAATGATGGATTGATGTGAAAAGTGGGGAGATAAATTGTCTGTTCAGACTTGAAATGTTTTGTGTTCTCGTGATATTTTTCTTGCTATCTAAACTCGAGATCACTGGTACGGATGACATAATTAAATTAAAATGTTTTCGGCATGAGCCCATTGAGTACATCAAGTACTCAGCCCTGCATATTATTTTCTTATGTGCAGGTTGAGCAGGATGTTGCGGAGGATGTTGAGCTAGCCTTAGGATGCGTCGTGTCTTCATACACAGGCGTGATCCTTAACTCTCCCTTTGAACCTTATTTCCGCTGCTATGTTTTTGAATCATGTTTCAATACTTAAATCTTTTCGTACTATGTTGAGCATGTTTTGGTCGTGTTAGGTTTTAAACGTCTATTTACATTATTGTCTGAAAATGATGTCTTTCACGTGAGTTAGACTACATGTTTTTCTTAAAAGTTGATTGGGTTTTAAATAACTATTTTCTCCGCTGCTTCTTTTAAAAGTGTTTATCATATGTTGTTTTATTTAATAGCAAAGTTATAACTTTAAGCTTCTTTAAAACAAAAAGAAAATATTTTCTTCATCCTCTAAGTTAATTAAGTTTTCAATAAAAGTCTACCTTCGCATGTTTGGTCGCGATTGTCGTATTTGTAGCAACCCTAGTATGGGCGGTCGTGACAGCTTAAGATGGAAACATCCATTAATTAATTAATGTCTGCTATAGACTTAATTAATTAACATATTTCGAATTCCAAGAATGGACTTAGCAAGAAACTCTTATTTATTATTCATAGAGTAATCAAACCCGCACCTTTGGTAAGTCAAAGTAGTGGATCCTCAATATCGTATGCTCAATGCTAACGTACATTGATTAAGAAATTAATTTTCAAGACCTCGTCTTTCAGTAGATAGCATAAAGACTCGTCTTGCTGTTAGATCCATTCAGTGCTATACCACACCAACGTCATCTTATTTCAATAAGGTTTAGAAATAATCGGACTGACATTGCAACCATTCGCGATAGGTAGTCTAGGCCTATCTAGGTTGTGAAATTCTTATTTTTCTTTGTTTAGAACTGACCGTGGTACCTTAAATTGAATGACGCCCACAACCGGTCTACCAAAACAAAGACTTAGACTTTGTTACGTTTGCTCATACATTTAAATATGTAATATCAACCATTAAATGTAAAACATAACAACATTATGACAAAAATAATCTGTTGCATTTATTGGAAAATAACCATTAGAGTTTTACAGTATCCAATCACTCGAAAGGTGATTTCTAGTATACCAAACCCTAACAATATGGCCATTACGAGTTCACTGATTAGCAATTTGGGCTTACAAATGCCCCAGCCGCGTTCATGAACCTAATGGACCGCGTGTTCCACCCATATTTGGACAAGTTCGTCCTAGTTTTTATAGACGACGTGCTATTTACTCGAAGAACGAAAAGAAGCACAAGGAGCACTTGAGGACCACTTTAGAGACGTAAAGAGCCGAGAAGCTCTGTGCTATGTTTAGCAAGTGTGAGTTCTGGCTTAACGAGGTGAACTTCCTTGGACACATAGTGACAGCGGGAGGAATCTGAGAGGACCTTGCTAAAGTGGAAGCCGCGCAACGTTGGCAGTCACCAACGACGCCCAATGAAATTCGGAGTTTCCTATACTATCGAAGATTCATTGAAGGATTCTCCAAAATAGCGAGTCCAAAGACTCAACAGCTCAAGAAATGAGTTAAGGTCGATTGGACCCCAGAATGTGAGGCAAGCTTCCAACTGCTAAAGGAGAAGTTGGCTACCGCACCAGTTCTAGCCGTGCCACGATCGGGAGTCGACTATGTGGTATATACAGATGTATCGAAGGTCGGAGTCGGATGCGTGCTGATGCAGAAGGGCAAGGTGATTGCATATAAATCACGCCAGTTGAGGTCGCACGAGTTGAACTACCCAACGCACGACTTGGAATTGGCAGCAGTGGTGCACGCTTTAAAAATCTGCAGACATCATCTCTATGGAGTTCGATGTGAGATTTTCACAGATCATAATAGTCTCAAATACTTCTTTGAGCAGAAGGCTCTAATTATGAGGCAACGCAGATGGCTAGAATTAGACAAGGACTATGACTGTGGTATAAATTACGACCCAGGCAAAGCGAACGCCGTAGCAGATGCCTTGAGCAGAAAGACTGCACCTCAAGTGGCTACCTTCCTCACACAAAAGGAAGAACTCCTCCGTGGTTTCGCCAAGATGCGACTGGAGATAGTAAGAGCCCCGGATACGGTGGACAATAGAATTTTCACCTTGATCATAGAACCAGATTTAAGAGCCAGGATCATTGACGCCCAGAGACGCGATGAGGCATTAGAAAAGATTCACCTAAAAGTGAGGACCGGAAAAGGGGACAGTTATCACGAGGAGGCGGATAACTCTCTCACTTTTGAAGGGATACTGTGCGTACCTAATGATGAGGCGCTTAGGAACAAGATCATGAGTGAAGCTCATGAGACGCCCTACATTGCTCATCCTGTAAGTACAAAAATGTACCAAGATATGAGAAAACAATTCTGGTGGGATGGCATGAAGAGAAGCATAGCGTCGTTTGTAGAAAGGTGTCTGGCTTGCTAGCAAGTGAAGGTCTTACATCAACGACCCTATGGGAAATGCAACCTCTCGAGATTCCAGAATGGAAATGGGAGCACATTGCAATAGATTTTGTGATAGGATTGCCAAAATCTCAACGAGGAAATACTGCCATCTGGGTGATTATAGATCGCCTCACCAAAAGTGCTCATTTTATACCAATCCGAATCACATATGGATCCGACAAGTTGGCTCAGATCTATATGCAAGAGATCATACGCTTACATGGCGTACCAGTAACGATCACCTCGGATCGAGATTCAAAATTTACTTCTAGATTCTAGATAAGCCTACAACGAGAACTAGGCACTCAACTGAATTTCAGCACAGCATTCCATCCACAGATGGACGGACAATCCGGAAGGACAATTCAGACATTAGAGGATATGTTGAGAGTCGTAGTGCTCGACCGTGGGGCAAACTGGGAGCCAGTACTGCCTCTTATAGAGTTTGCCTACAACAACAGTGAATATGGCCCCATATGAAGCACTTTATGGAAACAAGTGTAGATCACCGCTTTACTAGGATGAAGTCGGTGAGAGAAGGATTTCTCGGACCATACTCGGTAGAGGAAATGATAGAAATTGTCCGACAGATCCAAGAGAGGATCAAAGAAGCTCAAGATAGACAGAAATCTTACGCAGATGCTCGCAGAAGCGACCTACAGTTCAAGGCGGAGACAAAGTTAAAGGGGCTGGCAGCGGAAGCGTGCGTTCAAAACGGATCGCATGAATTTGATCTATTTAGCAGATTATTTCGACAAAATCTATTCACGTAATTATCACATGTATCATGCTCATAACTTGAATTAAAACATGCTTTAGCACACTAAATCCCTAAAACATGCTTACTACGGAATTAGCCAATTTACCTTGTTGATTCAATCAAGAATCGATGATGGCTTGCTCCGTCTCCACGTGAAGATCTTCAATACAAGACCTCGGATCTTCTGACTGGTGTCCCGGACTATACACTGATCTTTGTGTGGGCAAATCTCACCAACGTACTAGGACTCGAATAATGGAAGACAGAACTCAACTCACGGAGGAGGCACAAATTTCGAGCTCTCTCTTTAGAGGGGGACGAAAATTTTGATAATAAATTGTTATGTTTTCTGTCTCCTTTATTCTCCAATTTATATAAGTCACATATTGGGCCCAGTCAGGGATCTAAGGAAGAATTTGGAACAGGCCTCACCCAATTAGCTTTTTACTAATTAAATTGAACCCACAATTTAATATAAGCTTATATTAGAATATTACGAGCAGCCACTACAGAAGTAATATTGCACTGCCTTCCAAATCCGAAATTACAAGTATTCCGAGTTTCCTTTATTGCATTTGATTCATTTCCCGCGCTTAAGATGGAAACATCCATTAATTAATTAATGTCTGCTATAGACTTAATTAATTAACATATTTCGAATTCCAAGAGTGGACTTAGCAAGAAACTCTTATTTATTATTCATAGAGTAATCAAACTCCAACTAGCTAGGTTCCGAATAATAAAACATCGTTTCGAGCTCCTCTTGTGGATGTTATCAAACGAGACTCTTCTCGCGCACGTTTCAACATAATAGCAATCCTAGCACCTCTAGATAATGATCAACACTACCCAATATACCTGGATCGTTAGGTTACGAAAAACCCGCACCTTTGGTAAGTTAAAGTAGTGGATCCTCAATATCGTATGCTCAATGCTAACGTACATTGATTAAGAAATTAATTTTCAAGACCTCGTCTTTCAGTAGATAGCATAAAGACTCGTCTTGCTATTAGATCCATTCAGTGCTATACCACACCAACGTCATCTTATTTCAATAAGGTTTAGAAATAATCGGACTGAGATTGCAACCTTTCGCGATAGGTAGTCTAGGCCTATCTAGGTTGTGAAATTCTTATTTTTCTTTGTTTAGAACTGACCGTGTTACCTTAAATTGGACGACGCCCACAACCGGTCTACTAAAACAAAGACTTAGACTTTGTTACGTTTGCTCATACATTTAAATATGTAATAAACAACCATTAAATGTAAAACATAACAACATTATGACAAAAATAATCTGTTGCATTTATTGGAAAATAACCATTAGAGTTTTACAGTATCCAATCACTCGAAAGGTGATTTCTAGTATACAAAACCCTAACAATCTCCCACTTATACTCAAAACAGCTTTCGAGTATAAAAATAGTAGTGCACACGTCTAAGAATTTCTCCCACTTATACTGAAAGCGAGTTGAGGTCTTGAATGAGTCGAACTCTCATCCCTTCAACGTGGCACTCGAACGGTTTTACCGCCAAAGCCTTTGTAAAAGGATCTGCCAGGTTGTTCTCTGACGCAATCTTGACCACTTTTATGTCTCCTCTCTGCACTATATCTCTAATGATATGATACTTCCGCTCTATGTGTTTGCTCGCTTTGTGAGCTCTTGGTTCTTTCGAGTTTGCCACAGCACCAAGATTGTCACAATAAATGGTGATGCTCTTGGGCAGATTCGAAACCACACCTAAATCCATAAGGAAGTTCTTGAACCATACAGCCTCTTTTGCAGCCTCCGAAGCGGCCACATACTCGGCTTTCATGGTCGAGTCCGCGATGCATTTCTGCTTCACACTCTTCCAAATTACGACTCCACCTCCTAAGGTGAACACATATCCTGAAGTAGATTTTCTCGAGTCCTGATCAGCTTGAAAGTCTGAGTCAGTATATCCCAAAGGACAGAGCTCGGCTGCATTGTAAACTAGAGCATAGTCCTTAGTCCGTTTAAGGTACTTGAGTATGTTCTTTACGGCAGTCCAATGTCCTTGGCCCGGATTCGACTGATATCTTGCCACCATGCCAACAGCAAAGCAAATATCTGGTCTAGTACAAAGCATAGCATACATGAGACTTCCAACTGCCGAAGCATATGGAATCCTTCTCATTGCTTGTATCTCAGACGGCGTTTTAGGGCACATCTCTTGAGATAAATGGATGCCATGTCTAAAAGGTAAGAAACCTTTCTTGGCGTCCTGCATGCTAAAACGACTAAGTATTGTTTCGATGTAAGATTCTTGAGATAAGCACAACATCTTCTTCTCTTGATTCCGAAGAACCTTGATCCCGAGGATGTGTCCCGCGTCTCCCATATCCTTCATCTCGAACTGGTTTGATAACCATGTTCGAACTGATGACAACATATTTTTATTATTTCCAATTAGAAGAATGTCATCTACATATAAAACTAAGAACACCACATTCCCCTTATCAACTTTCTTATACACGCAGCTTTCACTTGGGCGCTTTTCGAATCCAAACTTGCAAACAGTTTGATCGAAACATTTGTTCCACGATCTGAATGCTTGCTTGAGGCCATAAATGGCTTTCTTAAGCTTCCAAACCATGTGTTCTTTGCCCTTTATGGCATATCCTTCGGGTTGTTCCATGTAGATGGTCTCCTCAAGACTGCTGTTTAGAAACGCAGTCTTAACGTCCATCTGCCATACATCCCAATCCATATAAGCTGCAATAGACAACAGTATCCGGATCGATTTGAGCATGGCCACTGGGGAGAAGGTCTCATCATAATCGATGCCTTCCTTTTGGGTATACCCCTTGGCCACTAGTCCTGCTTTGAAGACTTTAACTCGTACATCGGGTCCACGTTTACGTTTATATATCCACTTGCTCCAAATGGCAGTACAACCTTCGGGTAGGACGGACAAATCGTAGACGTCTTTGTCTATCATAGATTGTAGTTCTGAATCCATTGCTTTTACCCATTCGCAATGATCGACATCTGCCTGCGCCTCCGCAAAGTTCCAGGGATCTAATACATTGTTGTCCGAGGAGTGATCCATAGATTCTCCCAAACCAATGTATCTGTCGGGCCCATGTGAGACCCTCCCACTGCGGCGCGGCACTACAATATTTTGAGTAGAAGTTGAAGTTTCGGGAATTGTTTGTACACTTGGTACTTGTTCTTGGTTAATGGTACTTCACTGCTGGGTTTATGATTCATTACATAGTCCTCCTTTAAGAATGTCGCGTGAGTGCTCACAATGACTTTCTTATCTCGGAGACTAAAGAATTCATAACCTTTCGTTCCTTTGGGGTATCCTATAAACAAACATACCTCCGTCCTAGATCCTAGCTTAGTTGGATCCTTTTCCAATACATGAGCCGGGCAACCCCAAACCTTGAGATGTGCTAGATTGGGCTTACGCCCAGTCCACAACTCATATGGAGTTTTAGGTACGGATTTTGATGGTAAATTGTCTAAAATGTGACTTGCGGAAAGCAAGGCGTGTCCCCAAAATGAAATAGGCAGACGTGCATAACTCATCATTGATCGAACCATGTTTAATAAGGTCCTGTTCCTTCTTTCAGCCACGCCGTTCTGCTGGGGCGTGCCCGGTGCAGTCAGTTGGGATTGAATTCCCACTTCCGATAAGTAGTCCAAAAATTCGGCACTGAGGTATTCGCCTCCATGATCAGACCGTAGGCATTTGATATTCTTCCCATGATACTTCTCCACAAGAGTCTTAAAGTCTTTAAACTTGTCAAAAGACTCTGACTTGTGACGCATCAAGTAGACATATCCAATTTTCGAGAAGTCATCAATAAATGTGATGAAGTATAAAAAACCACCTCTTGCCTCAGTTGACATTGGTCCACATACATCAGAATGAACGAGCTCAAGTACTTCATTGGCCCTATTGCCCTTAGCCTTAAAAGGCCTCTTGGTCATCTTGCCTTCTAAGCATGACTCACACTTATGAAAAGGTTCCTCCTCTAGACCTTTGATAAGATCTTGTTGAATAAGAGAATGGATCCTCCTGTCATTGGCATGACCAAGTCTAAAGTGCCACAAGTACATTTCGTTCATTGAACTTGAAGGTTCCTTTCATTTCTTTGAAATTTTTGATGTTGTATTGAGTTCTGATTTGCGATTTTTTAAACTGTGTAGAAGTGATTGTGTATAGATTGTTTTCCATGATACCACGACAGATATAAGAACCATCTTTCTTTATAACGCAGTTGTCATTAAAAGAAATCGAATATCCATAATAAACCAATTTAGAAACTGAAATTAAATTTCTTCTAAAAGAAGGTATCAACAAAACATTATTCAAAATCAAAAATCTATCACTACTAAAACGCAAATAAATGTCTCCCACTGCAACGGCTGCCACTTTGGTAGCGTCGCCCAGCTGGACTTCGATCTCATGATCATGTAGCCGTCTTGTCACCTGCATTAAATCAGGATCAAAACAAATATGATCAGTGGCTCCTGTGTCAATAACCCAAGTGCAAATTGATGTCGAAGTCAAACAAGACTCGACAACTAGAGCCTGGTGTATACCTGTAGCCTTGCCCCGTTTAGGACAGTCTGGCTTCCAATGCCCCTTCTCTCCACACTTAAAACACTTCCCCGTGGGCTTCTTGTTAGCCCTCTTCTTCTTCTTTCCCTTAGCTATCTTGGCCGGTCCTGAGTTCGGTGCCTGCCTTTTTCCTTTGCTAGGCTTTAAGCCAGAGGAACGAGGCGCCGAAATCATCATGGCCGCCTTAGCCTGGACCATAAGGTCCTCTGCCGACTGAAGTTCAGTCAACAGCTCTGCCAAGGTGTAATTCCTTTTGTTCATCTCGAAGTTGAGCTTGAACTGTTGGAAGCTAGGGGGAAGACTTTGAAGGATGATAGTCACCTGGGACTCGGGATCGATCGTCCCTCCCAAGACCTCAATTTGGTTGAGGTGGCCCATCATCTCGAGGACGTGGTCCCTCACAGACGAGCCTTCCTTCATTGTCTTCGACATGATACTCCGAAAGGCTTGAGACTTAGCCGTTCGATTCTGAGTACCAAAAAGATTCTACATAATCTTGGCGGCAGTTTCCATAGCAGAATGCTGAGGCTTGAGTACTGATGACATAGATGCCAACATGTAGCACTTAGCCATCTCATTCGCCTTATGCCACCGTCTATGTGCATCTCTGACTCCTGCCGCAGCGTTAGCCGCCGGTACTGGAGGTCGCGGGGTGGTGAGCACAAAGATGTACTCATCTGCTGTGAGAACGATGTCCAAATTTTGTTTCCATTCTATGTAATTTTGGCCCTCGAGTTTATTTTCTTTGAGAATTGCAGAAAGAGGATTGAACGACATATTGACGATTTGGATTGCACTGCAAAACAGAGTATTTTACTATTGTTATAAACTTATGTAAGAAGTTTGATTAGATTAACCATAAAACTTTTCAAAATCTTACAACTGTAAAATTAAAATTTTGTACCCTCCAGAGGAAGTCAATACGCATTAAAAACTTACAGTTTTACTGGTCACAACACCGACGAATAGTCCAGAGACCACAGAGTGGCATGGCCGCCAAATGTTGCCTAAGCAAGACCATCTCTTTAGCATTACAGAGTCTTGTTTCTACAACACACTCCCATAACAATGCTTATGTGCTACTAACAAGATCAAGCTATATCATAAATTATGTGTGAACTTCTTAATCTCGTAGTTTCTTAGGATTATTGTCCCCACAGGGCAGGTGGCGATAATATTGGAAACCACATTCCAGTTCGTACTATTTATATTTGAGCAGTCCGCCCTCGTGAACTTGCTATTTTCTTAGGATTATTGTCCCCACAGAGCAGGTGGCGATAATATTAGAAAAAGGCTTCATAAATTGCAGACCAATTGATGGAGACCATATACAAACGTTGAGTTCGTAATTATAACTTAGATATTTCGGTTATGGTTTTTCTTTAATTATCCTTAGTCTTAGGGCAGAGAAAGACTTGGTCAAATTCTGTTGGTATTTAATCTACTGGATAATTAAATCTTTTATTAATTGGTATCTTCCTTTAGGGAATAATTATTCTAGAATATAATTTTATTCATGTCTACTATAAGATTTGACTAAACTAAATGAATTATTTAATTCTTAATAAGACATGAAAAATTAAATTCAAATTACTTCCATGTTCAAGATTAGGAAGAGATATTTCATTATTTAATGTATTCAAACATATCTATCCTTTTTAGGATCTTAGATATATAAATATTAGGAAACTATTAAATTATTCTTATCCATATCATCTAGGAATTAAAATATTATTATTTATTTCCATAGATATAGAAAATAATAAAAATATTCCTTAAATCTAGATAAATATTAGGAAACTATTAATTTATTCTCATCTATATCATCTAGGAATAAAATAATACTCCCTCTGTCCCATGCTACTCGCACTTTTCATTTTAGGCCGTAAATTTGGGATTGATTTTTTTGTGTAATTAAAAAAGAATTTTAGGTGTAATGAGACATCACTTAATAAAAGAACTCTTAACTTAAAATAACATATTAATTAAATGCATTAATTCTAACTTAAATTATAAATAGTGTAAGGACTTTGTGACGAGCCGAAAAGCAAACATGCGAGTAGCACGGGACGGAGGGAGTATTATTTATTTTCATAGATATAGATAATAATAAAAATATTCCTAAAATCTAGGTAAATCTTCCAAAAAGATTTTATTTCCATTAAATAATAATATTTTAATGATATCTTTTAATAAAATAATGAAATAATCATTAAAATAATCTTTCATCGTTATCTCATCGTACGAGGTTCGCACGAACGATGAACGACGAAAATCCGACGAGTTCTTCGTCGGACCACGACTCACGAAGCGTCTCGGCCACCAGCGCGCAGATGGCGCGCCAGCGTCTCGGCCAGCTGCTCATCGGGTGTCGCCAGCGTCTCGGCCAGGAGCGTGCGCGGAGGCGCGGCTCCTCTCGGCCAGCGGTGAGCACCCGTCACGGCGTCTCGGCTCATCGGGTGCCAACGCTTCTCGGCCAGGCGCGCACGCGGCGGCGTGCGCCTCTCGGCCAGCGTCTCGGCGCCCGTCTCAGACATCCGAGCCGTCGGATGGCGCGAGCTCTCGGCCAGCGGCGCGCACGGTGGCGCGCCCGCTCTCGGCCAGCTCCAACCTTCCGCCTAGGGTTCGGCCTGGCGTCTCGGCACCTCGGAACGTTCTCGGTTGAACTGCCATGCCACTCCATCAGCCGCGTCGCCCTACTCGTCTGCGCGTCGCCCCATGATCGCACAACAACCCTACTCGTCGGACGGCGCGCACGAGCCCTACTCGTCTGTGCGTCGCCCCATGATCACGGCTCCCGGCTCCCACTGTCTCGACATCCCTACCTCGATCGCACGTGGTGCGTTCGAGCAATTCAAGTTCTTTGATTCGATAGTTCTTCAGTTCATCATGCATAAAATTAAACAAAAACACCAAGAACATGCTTCGCAATCACATAACACATGCATATATGAATTTCGCGAAATTTAAATCCAAATAATCAGAGCCAAAGACTGGCTCTGATACCAACTATAGGGGCTGGCAGCGGAAGCGTGCGTTCAAAACGGATCTATTTAGCAGATTATTTAGACAAAATCTATTCGCGTAATTATCACATGTATCATGCTCATAACTTGAATTAAAACATGCTTTAGCACATAAAATCCCTAAAACATGCTTACTACAGAATTAACCAATTTACCTTGTTGATTCAATCAAGAATCGAAGATGGCTTGCTCCGTCTCCACGTGAAGATCTTCAATACAAAACCTCGGATATTCTGACTGGTGTCCCGGACTATACGCTGATATTTGTGTGGGAAAATCTCACCAACGTACTAGGACTCGAATAATGGAAGACATAACTCAGCTCACGGAGGAGGCACAAATTTCGAGTTCTCTCTTTAGAGGGGGACAAAAATTTTGATAATAAATTGTTATGTTTTCTGTCTCCTTTATTCTTCAATTTATATAAGTCACATATTGGGCCCAGTCAGGGATCTAAGGAAGAATTTGGAACAGGCCTCACCCAATTAGCTTTTTACTAATTAAATTGAACCCACAATTTAATATAAGCTTATATTGGAATATTACGATCAGCCACTACAGAAGTAATATTGCACTGCCTTCCAAATCCGAAATTACAAGTATTTCGGGTTTCCTTTAATTGCATTTGATTCATTTCCCGCGCTTAAGATGGAAACATCCATTAATTAATTAATGTTTGCTATAGACTTAATTAATTAACATATTTCGAATTCCAAGAGTGGACTTAGCAAGAAACTCTTATTTATTATTCATAGAGTAATCAAACTCCAACTAGCTAGGTTCCGAATAATAAAACCTCGTTTCGAGCTCCTCTTGTGGATGTTATCAAACGAGACTCTCCTCGCACCCGTTTCAACATAATAGCAATCCTAGCACCTCTAGATAATGATCACCACTACCTAATATACCTGGATCGTTGGGTTACGAAAAACCCGCACCTTTGGTAAGTCAAAGTAGTGGATCCTCAATATCGTATGCTCAATGCTAACGTACATTGATTAAGAAATTAATTTTCAAGACCTCGTCTTTCAGTAGATAGCATAAAGACTCGTCTTGCTGTTAGATCCATTCAGTGCTATACCACACCAACGTCATCTTATTTCAATAAGGTTTAGAAATAATCGGACTGACATTGCAACCTTTCGCGATAGGTAGTCTAGGCCTATCTAGGTTGTGAAATTCTTATTTTTCTTTGTTTAGAACTGACCGTGTTACCTTAAATTGGATGACGCTCACAACCGGTCTACTAAAACAAAGACTTAGACTTTGTTACGTTTGCTCATACATTTAAATATGTAATAAACAACCATTAAATGTAAACATAACAACATTATGATAAAAATAATCTGTTGCATTTATTGGAAAATAACCATTAGAGTTTTACAATATCCAATAACTCGAAAGGTGATTTCTAGTATACAATTTCTGAAAGTATCCCCGTCGAAAGGGATAACTAGATTTGGCGTCAAGGGCAAGCTAAAACCGCGTTTCATCGGACCCTATGAAATCCTAGAAACAGTCGGCCCTGTAGCGTACAGATTAGCACTTTCGCCGAGTTTCGGTAATGTGCACAATGTGTTTCATGTGTCACAGTTGAGGAAATATGTGTTCGACCCCAAACAAATAGTACACCAAGAAGAAATGGTGTTAGAACCAGATTTGAGCTATGAAGAAATGCCAGAAGCAATTTTAGATTGAAAAGTAAAAGAATTGAGGAATAAAGTCCTATGGAAGCACCACGGCCGCAAGGAAGCGACGTAGGAGCTTGAGGACAAGATGAAAGAAAAGTACCCAGAGCTTTTTGCCTGACCGAGACAAAATTTTGGGATGAAATTTTTGTTAAGGGGGTAGAATGTAATAGCCGCAAACTAATTTCTCGAAAATAGTGAAATAAAGACTAGAAATTAGAAGAAGGAGAACTAAAGAGTATTCGTTTATTTTCTTGAGTAAACAAAACATGATATTTAGAATTTTCAAGCTAAGTCTAAATTTACAAAATGCTTGACGATGAAAATAAAGACAAACGAAATACAAGCCAACTAACTATTACATGTTGAAGGAAGAAAGTTTACAAGTAGAGCTACTCTATTACAATATGAGGAAGAAAAGAGAGCTAGCTTCAGCACGATTAGCACCGGCTGTCGGCTCGACTGCCGACGGACATTGGGCCGAGGCGGCGTGTTGATCGCCGTAGATGATCAGCCCCACCCCCCACCCCACACCTGTCAAAAACCAACAAAATAACCAAGAAAATGGCATAAGATACTAAGGCATTTGATAGGCAAAACAAGCAAGAATAAGAGGCAAAACTACCTTAAAGTTTGGAGACCAAAACTTGCTAAAATGGGTAAGACGGCAGGCTGCAATTGTTGGACACCGCAAGCTACCGAGTGTAGCAAATCACAGATAGAATCGCAGCATTTGCGCCCCAATCCTAACCACCTTTACTCCAGCTCGTACCTGTGAAAAGGTCACACAAAATTCAGTAAGTGTGCAGTCACGAATGAGAGCTGGGATACCCTGCAAACTGATAACCAAAGAGGTTACAATGCCAATAAATGCACGAGTACATCCCTGCATTGTTGCAGCCTTTTCAGGCTTTCAGGATAAATATGGGAATAACACTTAGCCTGCTCCTTCACACCACATATCAGTTTCAATTCTAGCTAGAACCGAAGGGGAGAGAGGTCGGCACCTGAAGCTAGAGGAAGGGAATCAGAGTAGTGGAAGAAGGAAAGCATCCACACCATGCCATCATATAGTCATATCTTGATTAGTTTTCAAGATCAAAACAATAGTTTCACAACGGAAACTCAAGAGCACAGTATGCTAAAGTTCCACCATATACATCAGAATACAAGATAACACAAGATAAGATTTGTACCATAGTTTTCAAACTTCATAACTAATCCTCCCAACACCCAAGGCTTGAAATAAATGGAAACTTGGTTCCCCTTTAGCTTAAGATTTGTACACAGTAAAAATTTCTCAGCTTGCCCTCAAGCCTGATTCTCATGATGCCATGAACCTTTCTAAAAATCACACTATTAGCTAAATGTAAAAGAAACTAGAGACACAGCTTTTGCCGATAAAATGACGTGGCTCATGGGCAGTGGCGACAGCGAGCATACCGGCGGAGACGGCGGGAGGCTCCGAGCTTCGCCGACGGATGAGCGTATGACATCGGCAGAAGTTGTGAGCTGCCTGGGACAGTGAAACTGTTTGGTCAGGAACTGTGTGTGCTTTTGTGCATGGTCAAGCTTGTCAAACCTAGAGAATCCGCTAGATCACAAGGTCTAGGAACTCAGAGATCCTGGAAGTCTCGGTCGTCGGACACAAAAATTCTGCGTTCAAAACCCTCAACCCTCTATACTATGAATTAGTAAAGGGAAGTAGGGATTGATCCCACAAAGACAGATGCGTAAAAATGCATTTAAAAGACTCTGGAAAGGGGGTTGGCTGCTGCCACGCAATTTTGGGGTTGAGAAAATTATAACTAGGCTGGGGACTGAAAATTGGCTGACACTAGACCTAGGAAACAGAGAACATAATGCAAGCATGGAACATCATCTTAACTTCAATATCTCAACAAACTTCCTCGACCTAGCAAACCTCTACCTAATCTAGCTAAACATGAATCAAACATGCAGTGGGGACCATTTCCCGAAAACAATAAAGTACGGATGAAAAGCTGTAAATAACTAACTATGAATTTAACCAACAAGGTTCTGCATCTCGTCACCTGATTCAAGCTCGAACATGGAGAAAACAGAGTAATAACCCAGATTCAATCAGAACATAATAATTTGGACGTCGGAAACTGACGATCAATCAGAAACCGAACAGATCTACTTCTACTATACGAAGTAAACAGAAAAACAGAAATGAGTCATCAAATTCATGCAAAATCAACCAACTCTGTTTAAGATCCACACGTCGAACGCTTAATCCGCTCCGGATCCAAGCAATCCGAACCCAACTACGATAAAAAACAACACCATGAACTTCGATTTAACAAATCCACTCCGATCAACAACAATCCAACCACGATTCAATTCCAATTCACCAGATCAAGTGCGAAAAGCATCCATTCAAGTAAAGAACTCCAAACTCAGAATCAAACATCATCAAAACTCAAAATCAACATCATCATGACAGAAAATAGAAATTCCATAGATAGATAAGCAAGGTTCAACAAATAACCAAAGCCGAGCTTCGAACAGTGGGGAGATTGATTGTTGAGAAAGTGGGGAGATTGTTTTGCTTAGCCAGGCTATGAAAATATTTTGTGATACTCGATGATATTTCTTTTCTAAAATGTTAAAACTCGAGTTCACTATGGTATGGATGACATAACTTTTATCAAATATCTTAGCGTGTGTTCACTGAGTATATCAAATACTCAGCCCTGCATATGTTTTCTTTATGTGCAGGTTGAGCGGAGTGTTGCGATGGATGTTGAGTCGGCTTAGGAAATTTGGATGCGTTGTGTCTTCATACATAGGCGTCTCCCAATGACTCTCTAGATCTCTTTATTCCGATGCCTTGTTTCGAATCGTTCTTGATAAAGTCTTTCGTTTTGCTCTACACTACTTTATGACATTATTTACCTGGAGATATTAACCTGCTGTTTAATTGTTTAATCGATTAAAACTTTTCTTTTGAAGCTTTGTTTAAGATGTTGTCTTTCATTGTTTTCCCCTTCTTCTTCCCCACTCCTTAGTCCATTCCCTAGTCACAATTTCCCCGTCTTTACTATCCTTAGTAAGGGCGGCTGTGACAAAGTGGTATCAGAGCTTCGTTCTTTCGCTCTGGTCCGAGAGTCTTCTTTTACCTTACGTCTAGATTAGTGAACCCTTATTGACTAGAAGTGTCACGAAGGCTCAACATCCAAAGCATCACGCTCAACCAAGGAAAGTGAGGTATGTTCTAAGTTGTTGAAAGAATGTGAGATAGATGTATAAAATTGATGATGATATGATGAGGATGTTTTGGCAAGTGTACGCATGTGAATAAACGTTATGTGTGAATATGATACCGTGATGATATGATTATGTGGAACATGAGAATGATTGGCATGATGATCTAAACACGTGTTATATGTGTGAATATGATATTGTGATAGTATGATTATGTGGAATATGAGCATGATTGGCAAGATGATCTAAGCACGTGTTGTATGTGCGAATATGATATTGTTATGGTATGATTATGTGGGACATGAGCAAGATTGGCATGATGTCCTAAGTATGTGTTATGTGTGAAAGTACTACGACATAAGCCTGCGAACATAGGAAGCCACGTAGGAGTTATAAGAAAAGATGAGAGAGAAGTACCCCGATTTGTTTTTGTGAGACGACCAAATTTCGGGACGAAATTCCTGTTAAGAGGGGAAGGATGTAGCTCCCTGAAATTTTGCGACTTCTATTTCTATTAATGTGGATGTTGAATAAGAATTTCTTTTGTGGAAATTGAGTCTCTATGTGTTTGAGTTAATTATGTGAAATTAGTTGTTGTGGGTTATGTAAGTTAATGTGATTAAGCTATCAATATGTGAATTAAATTTAGTGAGATCATGCATAATCATTCTAGCCATTTTATTTGAAATTTTCGGCCCTCCTATTTATTGGAAATAATACTTTCTTTCTTGAATTTAATTAATTGCTTTGGGATCTTATCCAAATTAAATCCAAACCAAATTATGTCATCCCTTGAGATTTTCGAAATCTCCTAGTAATTAGGAGAAGGAATTATTTTGTGGATTTAATTGGTATCTTGTTTGTCTCCTTCCTTGAATTAAAATCCAATTAAAACTTACCATATCTTACCAAATTTAAATCTTATTCCTATTTGATTTGAGGATTTAAGTATTTTTTTTCCTTGATCTCTCCCATTCCACACGCCTACTTTCATTTTTAATTGTGAGATTTTATTTTATTCCCCCACATTTTAATTATTTTATTTAATTGTGGGATTTATCCTAGACTATAAATTAAAAGAACCCTAACCCTAGCCCTCATATTTTTCGCCACCCTCTCTTCTCTTCTCCCACACGTTTTTTTCCTCTCTTCCTCTCCTTCTCCACCAATTCTTCACCAATCCTTTGTGTGAGGTTGTGGATGATTCGTTGGTGAATGATATGTGAATATATGAAAACTTGGTTGTGAGATCTTTTTGAAGCATGATTATGTGTTGGAAGCATGAAAACTGTGGTGTTCGGACAGTAGATTCCGACGTGTGTTTGACCGACCAAACGATCTTATTTTGGTACGAATTTTTAACTGAGTAAATTTGAGATGTCTTCGGTGTTGCGTATAAATTTCAGCCTCTTTTGACGAAAGATGAATTTTAAATGAATTTTTAAAGTTAACTGCGCAGTTCTGTCAGAATTTGTATTCTCGTCCGATGAGTTTCGTTTTTGATTTGACCGATCTAACGATGTGATTTTGATGTGAAATTTTAACTAGATGATCCTTGATGTGTCTACTGTGTTGTGATAAAATTTCAGCCCCAACTGAGGTCGGATGGATTTTTAATGATTTTTACAAAATGACTGCGCAGTTCTGCCAGATTTCTGTCATGTTAAAATAATACTTGTTGTCAAGTTTTGAGTGAATAAATGATACATGTGTGAATAAGAAACGTATCCCATGATGTGATTATATGTTGCACGTTGATGTATGCCAAAGGGTTCGTTTCATTTATGATGGTGAACGTTGGGATGGGCAATATAAGAAAATGATGAAAGAAACGATAGGGCATGCATGAGTAATGTGTTGATAGAAAACTGATTGTGTTGTATTATGTGGTTATGATGTTGATAAGGGTTGTTGTGCGTACATGGGTACGAAGAGCAAGGATTTCAATAAAGTTGTGAACCGTGTTTGTAAGCAATCGAGGTGGGCTTTCTTTACTAAAACTCTTTTACGTTTCAAAAGTATGATATGGTGTTATAAGGGTGGTTTAAAATGTTATGTCATGCCTTGTTTGTTTTGATGTTCAGATTGTTGCCTGATGGCTAGTTCGTTTGAGTTTGCTCCGTTAGGCTATAGGGCTATGTTGAGATTGTGCTTGATGCCTAGTTTGTGAGTTCGCTCCATTAGGCTATAGGGCTATGATAAACGAATTCGGGTCTGAGTAGGGCCGCAACCCCTATCAGGCTGTGTACACAGAGGGGATCGTGAGCCGTCCTTGCTAGTCGGCCGGTCTCGTGGGCGAATAGTGTGGCCACAATTTCGTCGCACTATGGTAAGAGGATTGTGAATGATTGATTGTTGAGAAAGTGGGGAGATTGTTTTGCCTAGCCAGGCTATGAAAATGTTTTGTGATACTCGATGATATTTCTTTTCTAAAATGTTAAAACTCGAGTTCACTATGGTATGGATGACATAACTTTTATCAAATATTTTGGCGTGTGTTCACTGAGTATATCAAATACTCAGCCCTGCATATGTTTCTTTATGTGCAGGTTGAGCGGGGTGTTGCGATGGATGTTGAGTCGGCTTAGGAAATTTGGATGCGTTGTGTCTTCATACATAGGCGTCTCCCTATGACTATCTAGATCTCTTTATTCCGCTGCCTTGTTTCGAATCGTTCTTGATAAAGTCTTTCGTTTTGCTCTACACTACTTTATGACATTAATTACCTTGAGATATTAACCCGCTGCTTAATTGTTTAATCGATTAAAACTTTTCTTTTGAAGCTTTGTTTAAGATGTTGTCTTTCATTGTTTTCGCCTTCTTCTTCCCCGCTCCTTAGTCCCTTCCCTAGTCACGATTTCCCCGTCTTTACTATCCTTAGTAAGGGCGGCCGTGACACTTTCACTCGATGGCCATTAACAAGGAAAGGGATAGAGTTCGAGGCACTTCCCTGGATTTCCACAGCTCCATTCGCTCGAAGGCCAACAATGGTGTATGGCCCAATCCACTTGAATTTCAGCTTCCCAGGCATCAGCTTGAGCCTGGACTGGAAGAGGAGCACCTTCTGACCCACTTGTAGTTCCTTGACCCGGAGGTTTTTGTCATGCCACAACTTTGTCTTCTCCTTGTACCACATTGTAGACTCATACGCCTCAAGCCTTAACTCCCCCAGCTCCTGAAGTTGCAGTTTCCTTTCTTCCTCACAAGCCTGGGGTTTCATATTGATCTCCTTTACCGCCTAATACGCTCTATGTTCCACTCCCACGGGCAGATGGCACATCTTGCCAAACACCAGCCTGTAAGGCAACATACCAATAGGAGTTTTATACGCAGTCCTTTAAGCCCACAATGCATCACCGAGCCTCTTGCTCCAATCCTTCCTTGACGGGTTTACCATTTTCTCCAGTATTGTCTTGATCTCCCTGTTCGAGATCTCTGCCTGCCCATTAGACTGAGGGTGGTAAGGAGTAGAAAGCATGTGGTGGACTCCGTATTTCTTCATCGGAGCTTCTATGGTTCAGTTACGAAAATGTGTCCCTTGGTCAGATATAATAGCTCGGGGCACACCGTACCTGTTAAAAATGTTAGATCTAAGAAATTTAGCCACCTCTTTGGATTCACAAGAAGTGGTAGCTTTGGCTTCTATCCACTTTGACATATAATCTACGGCCACATGGATGTACGTATTTCCATACGAAGATAAGAATGGGCCCATGAAATCCATCCCCCAGACGTAGAAGATTTTGCAGACGATTACTGGGACCTGCGGCATCTCATCTCTCTTTGAAATTCCTCCAGTTTGCTGGCATCGCTCACAGTTTTGACAGAATTCAAAGGAGTCCCTATGTAATGTAGGCCAATAGAATCCATTGTCTAAGACTTTCCTCGTAGTCTTCCTTGGTCCAAAATGACCTCCACGAGCCAACGCATGGCAATGATTAAGTGCATCCCTCTGCTCCCATTCGGGGATATATCTCCTGATTACCTAGTCAGCTCCCATCTTCCACAAGTAAGGATCGTCCCAAAAATATTACTTAGCCTCGCTCTTAAGCTTCATCTTCTGGGCCCGAGAAATTTCTTGTGAACTAGGCACTTCTCCTGTGACCAAGTAATTTGCCAGGTCTGTGAACTATGGTTCAGCGTTCAGCAGACACTTCCCTTTCTCAGCATCTCCTAGACCTGTTATCGCCATTATTGCCTCCCAACTGATAGGTCTAGGAGATTCTCCTATGTAGTATAGATGTTCCTCCGGGAATGCGTCTGGTATTGGTTCCTCAGTCTCTCCCTGGAAGATTCGACTCAGATGGTCAGCCACTTTATTCTCCGTCCCCTTTTTGTCTCTCACCTCCCAGTCAAACTCTTGCAGAAGTAACACCCACCGGATTAACCTTGGCTTTGATTCTTTCTTCGCCAGTAAGTATTTGATAGCCGTGTGGTCGATAAAAACTATCACTCTCGACCCCAGTAAGTATGGTCGAAATTTCTCAAATGAATACAAGTCTGCTAACATTTCCTTCTCCGTGGTGTCATAGTTTTTCTGGGCCTGGTTGAGTGTCTTCGATGCATAGAAGATCACGTAACTCTTTCCATCAATCCTTTTACCTAGTACCGCCCCCACTGCGAAGTCGCTTGCATCACACATTATTTCAAACGGCTGACTCCAGTCGGGTGCCGTGATGATAGGGGCAGACACTAGTTTATCTTTCAATAATTGAAATGCCTTTTTACACTCTTCGTCGAAGACGAAATCAACATCATTGTACAAAAGATGGGTAAGTGGCTGAGCAATCTTCGCGAAGTCCTTTATGAATCTTCTATAAAAACCTGCATGCCCTAAGAACCCCCTGACTTCTTTCTGATTCGTAGGGTAAGGCAATTTCGAAATTACATCGACCTTTGCTTTGTCCACCTGTATGCCCTTCTCCGAGACTACATGGTCCAGGACGATTCCCTCGGTTACCATGAAGTGATACTTTTCGAAGTTAAGGACCAAATTCTTCTCTTGGCATCTCCTCAATACTACATCCAGGTTTGCCAAACAGGAATCGAAAGAGTTCCCATATACGGTGAAGTCATCCATGAAGATCTCAATACAAACCTCCAATACATCTGAGAAGATACTCATCATGCAGCGTTGAAAAGTGCCTGGCGCATTGCACAGACCAAACGGCATTCTTCTATAAGCGTACATGCCAAAGGGGCACATAAACGTAGTCTTCGTTTGGTCTTCGGGATCTACATAGATCTGGAAGTATCCACTGTACCCGTTAAGGAAACAAAAGTACTGCTTTCCGGCCAGTCTCTCCAGCATCTGATCAATGAAGGGTAATGGGAAATGATCCTTCCTGGTTGCTTCATTCAGCTTCCTGTAGTCTATGCGTATCCTCCACCCAGTGACAAGTCGGGTGGGCACTAATTCATTCTTGTCATTCTTAACTGCCTGAATTCCTCACTTTTTGGCACCATGCGAACTGGACTGACCAATTCACTATCTGGAATGGAGTAGATGATACCTAGGGAAAACAGCTTCAAAACTTCCTTCAGAACTTCCTCCTTCATGTTTGGATTTAGCTTACGTTGCGGGTTCCTATAGGCCTTTGCACCTTCTTCCAACCTGATGTGGTGCATGCAAATATCAGGACTGATCCCTACTAGGTCTGAGAGAGTCCATCCTATTGTCTTTTTGTTCCTTTTGATTACCTCCAGTAATTCCCTTTCATGTTCCTCGGTCAAGGTGTTGTTGACGATTACTGTGAAAGTCTCATTTTCCTCCAGATAGGCATACTTGAGGCCTGTTGGAAGCGTTTTCAGTTCCTTCTTGGGGGTACTCATTTCCTAGGGCAAGGGATTTTTTCTGTTGCATCAGTTATCATTCCCTTTTCACACCCAGAAGAATTTTCCACACTAGCCACATGGGCTAATCCCCTTGACCTGGCTGACTCCGGATTCTTACAAAACTCCGAAATAGCTTCGGCTAGCTCCTCATCCGTTAATTCCCTTGTGTGCATTGCCTCACACCAACCAACTACCTCTCTGTCAATAGAGTGACTTAACCCTAAATTATCAATCTGCTCCTGTATTAACTCGGTCTCAAGATATTCCTGGACCAGGGGGTTAATAACATCGACAGCATGCAAATTTTCAACATCTAATGGTTTCTTCACTGCTTCATCTATGCTAAATGTATATTTTTCCCCATTATAGTCCAGGCATATGGTTCCATCAAAGAGATCGATAATGCTCTTAGCGGTACGCAGAAAAGGAAGATTCATTATCACTCATTTTCATAACATGGAAATCGGCCGGATACAGAAATCATGCACTTTGACTATAACGTTTTCTAAAACCCCCCTCTGGACAAATGCACGACCTATCCGCCAATTGGATTACCACTTTCGTATCCACCATTCCTACTCCTACCAACTTTTTGTATATGGAAAGCGGTAAAACATTTATTGACGCCCCTAATTCACACATAGCATGCTCAATTCTGACATCACCGATGGAAATGGGTAGGGTGAACATACATGGGTCAGTGCATTTCGAGGGCATCCTTCGTTTTTGAATCACTGCTGACATGTTTTCTCCAATCAGGATCTTCTCACTGGGTCTTCTCTTTCCAGCTATGAACTCCTTGATAAATTTGCTGAAGACAGACAGTTTCAAAGCCTGTAAGAACGGTAGGTTGATTTCCAACTTTCCAAAGATATCCATAAAATCCACCGGTTCATCCTTCTTCTTCTTAGTCTCCCCTCGGTGCGGAAATGGATTCAATTGTTTCCCTACACTTGTAGAACCTCCAGCTGAAAGCTCGCCCGTCTCCTTCCTCACTATTTCATTCTCCATTTCTGGCTCTGGCTCTGGGTCTAGGAAAAACGGTTCAACCACACTAGGTAGCGGTCTCCCCAGATCACCTTCTCGAAGGTCATCTCCTCTTACGGTACTCTCTATCTTCGAATTTCCAGGTTCAGGAACTGAGTTCTTCCCTTCCCTGCCTTCCGCGGGAGGTGTTTCTTCATTCTTCCTCATCACTGGACCTTCATAACCATGCCCAGATCTTAAAGTGATTTGACTTATGTTAGCTTTGTCTGGTGGCTTGACTGAGGCAGGAATCTTTCCTTCGTTCCCTCGCATCTCGTTCAAGAAAGTTGCGATCTGAGACAATTGCCTTGCCATCATGTCCATTGTTGCCTTCTGCTACATTTGAGTGTCCTGAAGCTTATGCACCACGTCATTGTTGGATTGCATGTTGTTCTGCATATGATGTTGAGAACTGACTAGATCATGCACCATATCGTCAAGATTCCTTGGTGGCTTACAGTTGGGTTGGCCGGAATTTAGTCCTGAACCCAAGTTCGGTCCACTCCCTTGGTTCTGGCGGAAGTTTCCCTGACCTCCTGAACTGTTGTTATACTGATTTTCTGGCCCTTGGTTCCCCTGGTAATTGGGTTGGGAATTCTGATAATTTCCTGGGTAGTTCCTCTGCTGTGGCGGCACATAAGAGTTTACTTGGTGGTTTTGATTCCTGTTCCCCCATTTAGAATGATCGCCCCAGTTCCGGTTGCTCCAGTTGTTCTGCCCCTCCTGATTTCTCCCAGACTAGTTAGTCTGCCTTTCTGGTTGGTGTGTAAACTGGGTGTTCTGTTGTGGAGGTGGCTGGGTCGGGTCATTGTCAGACCATCTAAAATTAGGATGGGTTCTCCATGGTGCCTCCTTCTGTTTCCCTTGATTCCAACTCCCCATCGAATTCACCTAGACCTGGTAACCTCCCTCTTGAGGGCCATAGTATAGCTGGGGTGGAGCTTCTCCCAGGCCCAAAGTTTTCTCTTTCTCTTGTGAGGCTGGCGGGTTGGTCTTCTCGATTGCACTCAAGAGTGCTTTCTCAAGCATATCTATTCTCGCCTCGACCCTTTCGTCACCTTGCTCCTTCAATGCATTTGCTTACCCTCTCCTCATAATGTTCCTCGGGTTGTCGTACGCCTTCTTGGCTTCTATCAACCTCCCCAAAGTCTTTCTCGCTTCACTTCCCTTGTTCTTTGTAAAATTTCCCCCGCTCAAGGAATTCATCAGATCCTTTGATTCAAGGGTTGCTCCTTCATAAAACAACAAGTAAATTTCTGCCTCGATCATTCTATGATTCGGGCACGCATCTAACAATCCCTTGAATCGCGACCAATATTGACTCAGAGATTCATCATACTCCTGCTTACACTCCACGATTTCCTTCTTGAGGGCGTTTGTCTTGTTTGAAGGGAAAAAATAATCCAGAAACTCCAACTTGAAATCTCTCCAGGTACGGATGGAATCCTGAGGCAGCCTCAGCAACTATGTGTAGGCCTCTCCCTTCAAGGAGAATGGAATTGCACGTATGCGATAACCTTCCTCCGTTGCATCGTTGGGCCTTTTCTTAATACTGTACAGCTTGCTAAACTCATTTAGGAACTCGTATGGACACTCGTTCCTACGCCCGAGAACGTCGGTAGAATGCCTAGCACATTTGTCTTAATTTCGATGGCCCTCTGACGCTGATTCGTGACTATAGCTTGGGCTGACTCACCATCTAGATAGGCAGTGAGCGAACCGATCTCAGGATCAGGATCGTCTACCCGGGCCATGTCTCTAATCTCCTTCTCCTCTGTATCTGTTTCCGAAGACGACTCGGGATCCTCCCTTCCTGACGAACTCCACTCCTTGTCCCATCCTGAACCAAACGGAAATGGATCTCCCGTGGTTAACCCTGATCTGGTGGTGACCATATATGTTGTCTCCTTAACCTGCCAAATAAACCGATCGTTCCTCCACCCAAATGTGTCCAAACCGTGAGCCTCTGCTCATAAACTGAAAATAAAGAAAAAGGATAAATCAAAACTATATACGCCAAAATCTCTAAACACAATCATAAACTACGCCATCCATACCCGACAATAGCGCCATTTGAAACTGTTGGGTCAGGAACTGTGTGTGCTTTTGTGCTTGGTCAAGCTTCTCAAACCCAGAGAATCCACTAGATCACAAGGTCTAGGAACTCAGAGGATCCTGGAAGTCTCGGTCGTTAGACACACAAATTCCGCGTTCAAAACCCTCAACCCTCTATACTATGAATTAGTACAGGGAAGTAGAGATTGATCCCACGAAGACAGATGCGTAAGAATGCATTTAAAAGACTCTGGAAAGGGGGTTGGCTGCTGCCACGCAATTTTGGGGTTGAGAAAATATAACTAGGCTGGGGAATGAAAATTGGCTGACACTAGACCTCAGAAACAGAGAACATCATGCAAGCATGGAACATCATCTTAACTTCAATATCTCAACAAACTTCCTCGACCTAGCATACCGCTACCTAATCTAGCTAAACAGAAATCAAACATGCAGTGGGGACCATTTCTCGAAAACAGTAAAGTACAGATGAAAAGCTGTAAATAACTAACTATGACTTTAACCAACAACGTTCTGCATCTCGTCACTTGATTCAAGCTCGAACATGGAGAAAACAGAGTAATAACCCAGATTCAAACAGAACATAATAATTCAGACGTCGGAAACTGGCGATTAATCGGAAACTGAATAGATCTACTTCTACTAGACGAAGTAAACAGAAACACAGAAACGAGTCATCAAATTCATGCAAAATCAACTAACTCTGTTTCAGATCCACACGTCGAACGCTTAATCCTCTCCGAATCCAAGCAATCCGAACCCAACTACGATAAAAAACAACTCCATGAACTCCGATTTAACAAATCCACTCCGATCAACAACAATCCAACCACGATTCAATTCCAATTCACCAGATCAAGTGCGAAAAGCATCCATTCAAGTAAACAACTCCAAACTCAAAATCAAACATCATCAAAACTTAAAATCAAGGTTCGAACAGCGAAGACTCGGTAGCATCATGACAGAAAATAGAAATTCCATAGATAGATAAGCAAGGTTCAACAAATAACCAAAGCCGAGCTTCGAACAGCGAAGACTCGGTAGAATTCTGAACAGAAAAATGAAATGAAAGCGGATAAATTATTTCTTCGCCCTACACGAGGACGGTGGTACACAATAGCCAACTGAAAATGAACCTAACCCCTATAGATTCCCGATCAACCCAAGTGTGTCTGTAGAAGTGTGAAAGTTAGCTCGGAGCTAAAAATATATCTCCTCTTAAAATTCCCTCTCCTGTATGTTGCGTGCTCTCTCTCTTTTATAGACGTGGAGGCGATCTTCTAGAAGCTTTCTCTTGAATTCTCCGTTCTGCCCTCTACCTAATGAACTCCTCCCTCCATCTGGCAATTTTTCTTCATTCTGCTCACTTTCTCGCCAATTTCCTTCGCCAGGTGATTTTGTTCCTTCCTTCCTGGACCTGGTGATTTCTTCTACACACCTGGCTTAAAAGGTGTGTTAGACCCCGCAAATTATTGAATTTAACCTCATAACTGATGCATGAAATTAGCCTTATCAGGCAGCAGCTGCTCCGGTGGTGAAACGGCGGCGGCGCCCTGACGTCACCGAGAGCACGCCTTCTCCCTGATTGATGAGTTCCCAATCCAATCAGGGGAGGAAACCGAAAGGAACTGAGGTGAGGGGTGTTGAAGACGGTGGAGCGACGCGGTAGAATGCGATGGGTAGCGCCGAAGAAGGCGGTAAACGGTGGCGATGGCTGGCTGTGCCGAGAAGCAGAGAAAGGAGGGGGCTAGGGTTCCGCCTCCTTCTTCAATTGAATTTGAGAAATTAAAAGATAGGGGAAAAGAACGATGGAGACATGGAGTGAGGATTTGGGCCCTCTTCTTTAAAATTTTTGAATTTGGGACTGAAGATAAATCACTTGGGCCATGCCCAAAATTAATTCAGTTTGGGCTCCTTGTAAAAAAAAGATAAAGACTGGGCCGAATATGTTGAAAAATATGTATTCTGGGCCAGGAAAATAAATTGCTAACTGGGCCTGAGAATTTATTACTTGGACCATTAAATTGTTTGGTGGCCAATAAATAATTAAGCGGATTTTTATTAGTCAAAGTACTTAAAGAAAATAGTCCGGGAATTTATTGTACACGAGCAGTTCGGCAAGACTCGGAATAAATTAAATCGTTGATTTAATTAATAATAAAGAATTATGGATCTAGAAACAAAGAAAGCAAAAATAAGCGCACGCTTAGGGATGCATACATGCAAGATAAATAACTGCTTAAAGCCTAATTTAAGCATTTATTTGTTATAAAGGAATGTCGTCGCATGACGAGCAATCTCAAGTCCAGGAACGCTCGTTTGAGAGAGTTTAAGCAAACGAGGTGGGCTTCTTTTCTTTAAAAATGTGATTTTATGTGAAAGCATGAATATTTTGAGATGAGTTGTCATGCCCAGTTTTTTTGATTTATGATTGCCTATCTGTTGGCTATGCCCAACCACTTAAATCGAATTCAGGTCCCAGTAGGGCCGAAAACCCTACTCGAACTAGTGTACACCTAGGGACCGTGTGCTAGCGCTAGCATTGGCCGGTCCAATGACCGCCGTGGAATGTGGCCACATTCCCGGTTCACACAGACCAGATATGGTATTTCATGAGAAGTTAAATGACTGCAGTGTACTTTCAGAAAGAAATAAAAGTTTTAGGTGACCGGGAAAGATTTTCAGAAAGATCTCGCGTTCACTCAAGTTTGGCTGACAACTAAAAGAGAAATGTTTTCGGCAGTGAGCCCACTGAGTATATCAAGTACTCAGCCTTGCATATTGTTTTTCTTAATGTGCAGGTTGAACATGGTCGAAGCAGAGGAGGTGTTGGGAAAGTGAATCAAATAAATAGTAAGGTAGCTGATGTAATATGTCTTCATACATATTATTTCGTCTTGGTACTCTTAATCTGCAAAGTTTGAGAATTTGCTTTAGAAAAGACTATGCACCCAGAAATCACTCTGATTCGATATGGTTGTACCATTTTTCACATTGAGACAATGTTCCCTTGAATTAAATATTATTCATGATGAGTTTGAGACCATTTAGTAAGTTTAGTGGCGAAATAGCTACGCTTTCTTTGACTAGGGAGTTGTGTTTGTGATAAAAGTAGATCAGAGCATTCATGCATGGTAAATAAACATTTCACAGGGATCGAAATCATAACTCTAAATTTACTTAATCAAAAACATCCATAGTCTGCAACAGCAAATGTAAACTGAAAATAGACAAACGAAAACAGAGATTGTTTCATCGCTTCTTCTCGAAACGGAATAACAGAACTAAAGGATTAAGATGACAAAAACCAACACCAAAACACCACTAAGCTAAACTAAACAGGAACCAAGCGTGTATGCTATGGAAATCTAGAGTTTGGAGTGTTGGGAGCCCCCTTTTCAGGTCTGGAAGAGAGTTGAAAACTAATGAACGTCACCGGTTGGAAGCTGTCTCCTTCCTCCTTCTCTATTTCCATTTATAGGAAGGTGTGAGGTATTGATCCTTAGGGAATTTGTTCTCTGAAAAGTCTGCTTTACCCTTTACCCTTGGGGATCTTTCTTGTGTGGCTCATCATTCTTCTAATTGGGTGCTCCTGCTGCATGCCATTTGATACAACTTGATCCGTTTACGCAGCCAATTTGACTCCTTCTCCTGATCCATTCGTCCGCTCAGTTGATCAACTCGTTTTCTGATAATGGCGGACTTTCATACACACCTGGCTTAAAATTAGACGTGAGTTCACAGAATTTGATGTGGTATTATAACTGAACACATGCGTGAACGAGCCTCATCATAGATACATCCAATCTGATCTACAAGGACAACAAGATGGATCCCTTGATCATTCAAAGTGGGCCAATTACAAGAGCGAGAGCTAAGAAGATAAAGGAGTCCATGATGCTTTTAAATGCTGAAATAAATGCCCCCAAGTCCAAGACTATTCTACATTGGGCCAAATGGTGAATACTATTCAAGTTAATAGGCAACCCAATGCATGAAATTTGGAGTCACTACATATCACATTTTGGAGGCCCAAATTGAAGATACATGATGCATTTTCGTCCAAGTTGGATCAGCCAAAATGAAGGGTCTTTTTAAGTTACATTTTATGTTAAATAAGTGACTTTTGATGTTCTAGAGTTACACCAAAGGTTTAGGAGTTACTTTTCAATTATTATGAGTCATTTTAAATGTCTTAAGTTGTACTAATGATGTGAGACTTTCAAGAGTCCATTCTAGCCTATAAAAAAAGCTTGCAAGCATGTCATTTGATCAAATATGAAAATAGACTTTATCTTTGTGAGTTGAATTCTCTTTGTAGAGTATTTCAGTTTTTGTAGGGATGCCTTAGAACTTTATAATTATTTTTTGATCAAATATTTCATTTTATTCTGAACCATATTACAATAAAACTGAAGTTGCATACTACCCCGTTAAAGAGGTGGTTGAAACAAATAAATAACAAATTCAACTTGAGATGTACAAAAAATATCAGACCATTCTGGACAAACTCCGAGGTTTAAATATTAGACCATTCTGGACATTAGCCACATTATCTTACTAGACAAGAAGCTTCATCACTGTTGTTCTCATGTCTTCTTTGACAGCAGTGGCTCCAGATGACTCGTGCCGTCTCTCGAGAAGGAAATCTCCCTAGTTCCTGACTCCAGCTGAGACAGAGCTGTTTCTTCTGG
Source organism: Salvia splendens (assembly GCF_004379255.2). NCBI lineage: Eukaryota > Viridiplantae > Streptophyta > Magnoliopsida > Lamiales > Lamiaceae > Salvia > Salvia splendens. Next base: position 18,929,032 of record NC_056038.1, read on the forward strand.
TCTCTGTTTCAGAAGCCTATTTAAGAGACTTGATTTCTTTTCCAGCAATGGAGATTCACTCATAGAAGAATCAGTTAAGCTTTGCACACGCTGTAGACAGACTTGGACTGCATCATGCACACGGACGAAGAACCATTCTCTGCCTATTAGATCTACCACCCCAGATTTCGTTAGTGTCAGCAAAACACCTCGATTTGGATTGGAAACGACTATCTGAAATATACAGGGAAATTATTTAATAAACGAATCAATCTCAATGCCATCATATATGCTAACTTTGTTTACCTGGATGTTACGTGATCTATATTCGTGGTACAACTCTTTTAGAGCTTGAACAGCACTAGAGTCTATGTAAGTGACAGCTGAAATAAAAAGATGAAAGTCAGATGCATGATTTGTTTTCGGCTTCAAAATCTAGTGTAGTTGATGTTCGCGAGCTAACTGTAGATGAAGCTATCAACAAGAAAGAAGTTCAAAACTGACTCACGGGCCATCTCAAGAATGACAAAATGAGTTCCTGCGACCTCAGGGCCTCGCCTCATAGGTCCTTCGACCACATTCTCATATTCGCGGAGCCTAGATAAGGAATACAGGACAACACGGTTATAATAGAACACTAACATGATAAAGCGGATTAAGACAGATGAGGCCAATTTAACTTGATAAAGAAGTTCTTGTGTGACCTGTCTTTGATGTAGCTTATATTGGCAAAATAGATTGGAGCATCAACACGAACAATTACAATTCCGTTGTATGTATAAGCTTCAGGGTACTGCAGGGAGTTTCTGTATACAGTCGTGCCAGGTAAACGGCCCAACACAGCTGCAAAAGAAATCATGTTTGGCTCTCAATGAATTTCACCCGTTAACATGATCCAAACCAAAGTTTACAGAGTAGAACTAAGAAAAGAACCTATCATAGGATTAGTAAAACATTGTAGATTAGATCAAGACGTACCTATATGTGGATTGGCTGATTCATGGATGACAAAAGCAAGTGAAACGCCAACCTGAGCACCAATACAGTGAAGCAATGAGAAAACATAGCACAATGATTAAGATAGGTTTAATCCAGTGTTGAGAAGCAAAAAAAAAACTCTTATATAATAGAATGAAATTCTAGATCACAAATAGGCATGTTAGTAGAACTTAATAAGTAGTCAGCAATAAAAGTACATGATAGAACTTAATAAAAAAGTAGCAATAGTTCAAAAACTTGGGTATAGCCTTTGAAACTACTCCCTCCGTTTCTTTATAGCTGAGGCGAAACTTTTCAACACGGAGTTTTAGAAATGAATATTGGGTGTGTTAAATAAATAGATAAAAAAAGTAAGAGAGAGGAAAAGTTAGAGAGAATAAAGTATAAAGTGAATAAAGTAGAGAGAATAAAGTAAGAGAGAGTAAAGTAAGAAAGAGAAAAAAGTTACCATATATGGAAATGACTCAACTATGAAGGAACGGAGGGAGTATTAAAGGCAGTCCACTTTGCTGAGTTTCAGAATCAAATCATGAAAAGACTTAGATGCAGTGAGTATTATAGAGAAGTATAGCCCCATCTTAACATTGAAGTTATGGCAGCCATATGGATTTCATTTGACAGGTACTCAACCAGAAAATTAGCTCAAATAAACGAGATTGCTAGAAATTCAAATTGCAGTGGCTTAAGAATAAAATTGTATCACAAAAATTGTAGGAGGAAAGTATTATTAGATTTTATGTTTATGTGGAAAGATAAATGAATGACTTTGTCAGTGTATATCTATGTCAGAGGTTTTCTAAATGACCCAAAAAAAATACAAAACATAAGATTGTACAGAAATTGAGATGAAGCACTTCTATTTCCTCAGAGAAAATAGCTTTTACATAGCCATTTCTCTATCCTACTAATTCTTAGGAAGATCAAAATTGGCAAAATTAATCCATCCTTCAAATTTTTCTTGTTTAAGAATCTATTTCACCTACCTTTCCAGAATACGTAAAAGTTATTTTCGTGCGATGAATATATATATATATATATATGAACACTCTTCCTCAATAACCAGGCCTCTTTCTTAAGATAATTCTTCTATAATTAAGAAAATAGGAAACCGAAATAGAGATGAAAACCACCAGAAACAGTAGCTGGACAAGGAGTAAGATTAGAGTTGAAAGTATTCCTAGAATATCATCAATATAATGTGTACTTACACCAAGAAGGACGCCAATCTCTATGCCAAGGAACAAGGTAAAGAAGAAAGTAATAATCCAGAGGAGAAAGTCTCTTTTATCTACCCTCCACAAGAAAGTAGCTTCATCATAATCCACCTGAAATCATGAAGGGTACAATTATGGATTGAGTGCCAAGATTAATAAACTAAACTCTTCTGCATTATTCTCCCTCTTACTTACTTGTTCTACACTTCAAATATTTATTATATTATTTTTCCACAACACGTGCAAAAAATAAATGTTTCATTTTTAGTGGGACATATGCAGCATTTTCCACTTATACTTCAGTTCATGAAGAATATAACACACATGCGGCATACTATCAAACCCCAGATCTAGACATATAAAATAAGTACAAGAACCTACAGAATTTTGTGGTTGATTTTTAACACTCTCAATGAAAGAAGGTGACAAAACTTTCCACACATCGTATTTAACAGATTGAATTTTCCAATGATCGATTATAGCAATGGTGATCACAAAACAATTCCGAGAGCACAAATTATGTAGGACTTATCTAAGTTTCTAAAGCACAACTTACCAGTCCAATAACAGCAGAGATGACAATGGCGGCTAGACCACACTGCAAAAACACACAAAATGAAGGAGAGTCGGAATATTAGCAACACAACTTAATATGCTGAAAGTCAAATATCAGCTCAATCTCCACACATCTCAAATATTACAAACTACATATTCTTTTTATGAGGTTTTAATCACCCTGCTATATCAAGACAACTACAAAGATTTTTACGAGTCAATTGAAAGTTAACATAAGTGCCAATGGAAGTCTAAAGAAAAATGAGCACGAAAGGAGAAGAAACAATGTCTTCAAATAAACCTGTGGAATGTACTCAAACAATGGAGTCAGGAATTGAAGCGTGCATCCCATAATAATTCCCATAACTACCCCAGATAAGCCAGTTTTGGCTCCACTTTCATGATTTACAGCTGATCTGGAAAATGATCCTGAACCATATAAAATTATGGAAAAGAAATTTCAGGAACCTATACAACAAAAATTCTAACCAAAGAAGAGTATTATCTGATGGTTCATAGATCATACTCTCTTACTTTACTTTCTCTCCACTTAAACTACTCCCTTCGTCCTAACTAAGATGACACACTTTCCTTTTTAGTTTGTCCCAACCAAGATGACACATTTCTATTTTTGGTAACTTTATCTCTTCAATTAATACACCAACCACTTTTTTCACTTTCTAATTAAATATCCAACTCTCTTTCTCCGTCCATTTAATACTTACACCTACTATTTCTCTCTCCAATTAACCACATTGACCAACAACTCCTAAAATCTGATGCCGAGTAAGAAATGTGTCATATTAGCCGGGAACGGATGAAGTATTTATTACTCCCTCTGTCCCACGTTACTTGAGTCATTTCTTTTCGGCACGGTATTTTAGAAAATTTTGTTTAGTGAGTTAAATAAAGTAGAGGAGAAAGTAAAGTAAGGGAAAGAAGATAGTGTAAAGTAAAAGAAAGAATAAAATAGGTGAGATTAGATGTTTTGTTTTTAGCTAAAAAGAGAAATGACTCAAGTAACTTGGGACAACCTAAAAAGGAATACGACTCAAGTAAGTATAATCTTTTCAAAATGAGTGCTCAAAATGAAGCACCTCTATTACAGTGGGACGAAGTGAGTAATAGATATTAATATATTGATCCGGATAACAGAAACTCACCAGTTGTAGGGTAAATCGAAAAGAAAGAACCAACAATATTTGCCACACCAAGACCAAATAACTGTGCAAGACAAACAATAAGCACATCAGGAATGGATTCATGCCAATGCACAAAATGATATATATGATATTTTCTACTTGGTTCACACCCTCTATGATATAAAATTCATTAGAAGCAAAGTAGGGCTAGGGTAAAAGGAAACAGACCTCTTGATTGGAATCCAAGTTGTAACCATTTTTTGCTGCAAGTGCTTTAGCAATTCCCACAGACTCCTATACATTAAACTCTGTATATTCAATATCTCCTTTCTGAAAGAGTATGTACTTTTAAAAAACAAGAGAAAGTAAAAGGTACAAAAGAAATGATAGATTTTAAGATAAAATTTGTCTTACCAAAATAGCCACACCAGTAATGAGAACTGCTGTAGAAATCAAAGATTTAGCATACTCAAATTTCTTTGGGATGGAAAATTCTGGCAGGCCCTGTGGTATTTCACCTACCTAGGAATGGCAAAGCCAAAGCAATAATACAGTTAAATATGCTTCACCAAAATTCAAAGGAGTGATAGTTTATTATATTAAATAAACATTTGATTTGCAACTTGGTTAGTTAAGCAGTTCCCACCAAAGATATTGAAGGTGGATGAAATAGATGCACAAAAACTGTGCCCAGAACCACAGCTGTAAGGGGACCAGAAGCTCGCCAAAAACGCAAAGATTTCCTCGTTTTTCCCTGTTAATACAACAAAGTTAGTTCAAATCGGTATGTTCCAGTAAAGTGAATACCTGATTGAAGAAACAGAATCATACCAAGTGCTTCATGATCAGAAGAACTGCCAATGTAATGGAGCCCATGAGAAAAGGTTGCCACAAGAACTACAGAGGAAAGGAAAAACAAGAAATCAATAACATATACCAAACATGAAACATAAACAGAAGCCAAGGAACATAATTTTGAACTGGAATAAGAAAAGAGTTTATTAAAAGATATCGATGAACCTTGACGAAAAGAATAAGAAGAAGAGGGTATACAATGTCTTTTCATCAAGGAAAGAATTTTCAGAAATAAAGCAAAGGAGAAGGAACATAAGAGGAAGTTATAGTATAACTCAGAGCCAGACATCAGACATCAAGGGTGGCCTATGCATATATACTCTAACATTGGTGACTTCATTAAAGCTCATTTTGTGTGGCATATATGTGCACATAGAAATAACAATGGAGACCAAATTCATCTCTACAACACAAAAACTCATAAACATAAATGTACCTGATCTGCCCCTGCAATAATGCTCTTCACCAGGGGAATAATCTCGCTGCTTCGGACAACACTATACCCCAAGAAATCTTTTGCCTGAGACAACGCAATTATAATGGCTGAGGCTGTAGTAAAACCAGAAATCACGGAATGGCTGATGAAACGAAGAAGCCATCCAAGCCTGAATATAATGAAAAGCAATGTAAAAACCTTTTTGTATTGAGAACTGCACAAAAGAATTAAAACAGCAATGCAAGTCAAAGAAATGTATTCAAATAGCAATGAAAATGAAAATTCAAGGTAGCACAGCATAGATTTGATGGTACATCAGTACTGTAACAAGTTTGGTGGTAAATTTGTGTCAAGTTATTCAAGAAATGACTTGCAAAATGGAACAAATAATGTCAGGAATGGTATATGATGATAACTGGAAAACCTTTCTCTGCCTACTTATCCATGAATCAGCTTATTTATGTCTAAATTTAAAAAAACTGTGAAGCTCTAGGGCGATATCTGCTACGTTGAATGAAGAATTTAAATAATGAATAAATTTTTTAACGAATGTGAATACGAGGAAACTGGAGAAGCAATGTGCGTGTTTGTGCTAAGGGAGAGAAATTGATTTAATGCATAGAGTTCCAACAAATTGATGTGCAAATTTCAGGAACAAACCAAAGAAGAAAGAACTAAGGTATTTGCACCTTAAAAGCCCCATGATGCATTCAAAAACTCCGACCATAAGTGCTAACAGTATTGCAAGCTCCGTGTACAATGGCTCGTCTGGGTTGACTATGCTCCCCAATACATTAGACACCAGGAGGGACGTCAGTGCAACAGGACCAATGGCAAGCTGGCGAGACGAACCAAAAACGGCATACACAAATATAGGCACAAAACCAGAGTCTGAACAAACACGAATCAAGATCAGCCACTCGGCATATACACATCATTGAATAGAACAAGTCGTCGACACAATCAAGCTACCAAAACAAAGAAAAAAACATCAATAACTTGCAAGCAAACTAATATGATTGATTGCAATATTGCATCGTCTTGAATACCAAAATACTGCACTTATTGTGCCAAAAATACCAGTTTTTCGGTACGGTATGATACTTTGTCGTGACTTAGTTTTCGATATAAAAAATTATCCATACCTAATTTTTCGGTATATCGAATTGAGGTATACCGGAAATTTGGTATGATATTTTGTCATTTTCTGTAAAGTATGCGGTATGACGTTCACCGTACCGTACCGACGCACTCCTAGTCTTGATATAGTTCACCGAGCACAGCAAAAGAAGTAATGACAAAAAATAAAGTAAACAAACTTACAAAGTCCATATATAGGGTGAAGGCCAGCTAGCTTTGCATAGGACATGGACTGATTATTGCACATCAAAACAACAAAGTGCACAATTAATATCAATAAAAATCACAACAAATTAAGAGAAACTACAACTATAAAGTGACATCGATCAATATGAATCAATCAATTTCGTCCCTCACCGCACCTGAGGAACGAGCATGACTCCAACGGTGACGCCGGCCATGAGGTCGGGCTGCAGATATTCGCGCCATTTGTATCTGCGAATCCAACGGTAGCACGGCAGGAACAGCTCAATCCAGTCCGTCCAAGTCATCCGCTTCATCTCCTCTCTCCATTTCCGGAGATAAGACGGCGGCGGCGCGGCGGCGGAGGTGGAGGTGGTGGGATGCTGCAGCTGGATGATTTTGACGGGGCGGCTGGCGAGGGAGGAGAGGTCGCCGGCGCTGGGAGAGGAGTGGCTCAGCCTCTCCATGGGATGGCGCGTACGTGGTGTTTGAAGTGTCTTACCAATTTGGTAGTGATTGGAGCAATTAGTTTTCGTATTTCTGGGTTTGTATCACCTTTGATAACGACACAAATATCTCTAATTCATCAAACGAAAACTCAAATTCAAATTCAAATTCAAATTCAAATTCAAATATTCTCTGTCCCATTAACTAACACCAATTTCCTTTTTAATACGTCTCTAATTAATTAACAATTTTAAACTACTTTTTAATACTAGATCTCACATTCTATTTCTACTAATTCATTACACTCACATTTTATTATAAAATTAATATAGTATAAAAGTAAAACTCATATTCCACCAACTATTTTCACTCATTTTCAACTACATTTCTTAAATTTCGTGTCAAGTTAAACGGTGTCAATAAATAAGAGTAAGAGGGAGTAGTAGTAATCCTCCCGTCCCTAGAAAAAATATAGGTATTTGGAAACAAAGCAATTATAGTACTCCCTCCGTCCCGGGCTACTCGCCCCTTTCCTTTTCGGCACGGAGATTAAGGAATGGGTGTATAGGAAAGTCAAAAATGACGGCTGGAGGTGAAAATTTTTACTAAAAATGGAAAGAGTGCAAGTAACTTGGGACACCAAAAAAGGAAATAAGTGCGAGTAGTGCGGGACGGAGGGAGTATTGTTTATCCAAGCCCCTTAGCTCAAGTGGTTGAGGGGTAAGGATATCGCGCCATCCTGGAGGTCACGTGTTCGACCCCTGATGGCGCATCTTGGGGATTAATTTCCCCTGGGGGGTTCTTGAGTCACTGGCCTGGACCCAGGCGCTGGGGGAGGTAGCCTGTTCATGGCGTCACCTGGACCCGTGCTTGGGGGAGGTTGGTTATACAGACTCGTTCCTTCCCAACCCGACAACGAAGCACGTCTCGGTGGTAAGACGCTTCACCTCCGACCGTTAGGCCAGGGGTCCGAGTCACTTTGAGGGGTAGATGGAGAACCATCGTTGATCCTCCATTAAAAAAAAGTATTGTTTGTAAAGAAAGGCATCCACCATATTAATGGGAAAGTATAAGTTTTTTTTATGGGATAATATAAAAATTAAAAAGTCCATAATTTTATAAGATAGAGAGAGTAGGCTTTTTGCACTAAATATATTTAATAACTTTATTCCGTGTTTCCAGTTTCCTACCACGATCCAGAGTTTGATTTATTGTTGACTTCATATACTTATCATTATTTTTCAGTACGAGATTTTATGCAATGTTATTTTCCGAGTTAATGAAAGGAGAATGAATTAAGAAAGAGAAAAAAATATAAATGGTTTTGTTCGATTTTAAGAAAGTTTTATTTTTAATATAACAATCTATAAAGGAAAACGTTTCATTTTTTATGAGACATGAGACTATATGAGTGTATTAAAACCATTTTATACTGGAAAGGATTTACAATCAGAATTATAGTTTTTTATTAGGTATAAGTTTGACGGATATAACTATACTTTTATTTAGGCAAATTGAAAATTTAATAAATAAAATCTCTGTATAATAATCAAGCATTTGTGGTATATCATCTACGCATTCAAATTGGGATGAGTTTGTCGAGACTATCTGAGATAATTTTTACATGAAATTGATCTTATTTATCCCTTCTAGTTTCTACAATGAAGATGTGAATGTCCCTATTTCGAACTCCATTTCATTACATTTCACATTCTTATGCATGTCGATGAAAAGAATGTGATGTGACAGAATTAGTATATTCAGAATAAACCAATTGGATCCACATACGGAGTATAATACAAAATTAGAAGTGAGACATGTTAGTAAATACTCCATACGTCCTATAAAAATATACACTTTTTACTTTAAATTCGGTTCCACGAGAATATATATTTAACTCTTTTCTTTCTATTAAGATAGGATCTTCTCTACTACCACTATAGTGTGATTTACCTACTAAATTCATTTATCAAAAGAAATTAAGTATACTAGTACGACAAAACTAATGGAGGCCTAAAATAGAACACTGCATCTATAATGTATGTGGACTCTATCACGTCCCAGTTCACTGAGATGTGACGATATAATATTCTCCAACGATTTTGGCTAGCTTACTAAAATACAATGTTTTGTACATTCAATTTCACATGTTACTCCCTCTTTAGTCCATGAATAATTGTTTCACATCTTTTATGAATTTCTATACTAGATCGCATATTCTATAACTCATCTAACATATATTTTATAAAATTAATTTATAAAAATAGAATTCATATTTTACTAATTTTAACACACTTGTTATTATACTTCTTATAATTTGTGGCAAGTCAACTTAACCCAAAGGGCACACGGAAAAGTATTATAATTATTGTTCACAATTTTTATGCATTGGGTGATGTCTTGATAAATTTAATATGCCCTTTAGAAAATAGGAATATTTGAGATGGCACAGGAATATTTAATTTGATTGAAAGATTTACATCTAAACATGCTTGTATTAGATTGTAAATAAGAAATTATGTTCATGTGCATATAAACACATATCATACTGAATATATGCAATGTCAACGTACAGTAAGAATTCAAGAGTCGAATTCGATCTCCTTCTTCAATCGATCTCTACCACGGATCTTCTGATCTGTTCCCTTTAACTCGAATTTGACCTTTGTGTGGGGAAAGCTCGTCAAATCCTCAAAAGCTGGAGAAGAATTGAAGACATAAATATCTAGGTTGAAGAAACCTAGAAATTGTTAATTTCAATCTCTTTGTGACTTGCAGAGATCGAAAATAATGATAATAATTATTATGTCTTATCATCTTATCCCTTTTATATTAAGTTAATTATTTTGGGCCAGATCAGGGATCTGTGGAGTATTGGGTTGGGCCACAGTTCAGGCTTGCATTAATCAAATTAAAACTAATTTAATTCGAGCTCAAACTTAAATATTATTATCATCCACTATAGATATAATATTGACTGCACGTCCAAACCGAAATTACGAGTATTTCGGGACTTCCTCTTTAATTAAATCATTTCTCGTGTTAAAGATGTAAATATCCATTTATTAATATCAAGAGTGGTCTAGTTCATGTTGGGGTTACGGCAGCGGAAGACACGGAAAACAAACAGGTCCTTACGGATCTATTTAGGTGATTATGTATTCCATTCAAATTTCATGCAATTAAATCTAGATCTATAGATAAAACACATCAAAAACACATAAACATGCTATTTGATGTAGAGATCGTTGATTGTTACCTTTTGATCCATTAATGGATCGACGTTGCTTGCTAATCTCCCGGGAATCCATAATTTCTCGACCACGAATCTTTCATTCAATTCCCACGTCCTTGATTGTTCATTTGGATGGTCGGATCTTGAAGAATCAATAATAGTGAGATGAGATCTTGGGAGACCAATACACAAAACCACTTATCTTGATTCAATTCTATGAATTAGAATGAACAAGACAAGACAAGAACCAAAACTCTAGATCTCCCTTTGGTGTGGCTCTAAAATCGAGGCAAGGGAGAGAGAGAAGCCACGTGAGTGGTGGCCAGAGTTTGGAGCGGAGTGTGTTGTGTATTGTGTGCTAGGGTTTCCACATCTCTTCACTATTTATAAGGTGGACTTATTGAGCTAGAATGGAGATCCATGAAGTGATTAGATGTTGGGCTAGTCAATTAGACAATAAACTTAATAAATCAATTAACCCATGATTTAATATATTATCTAATGGAATATTATTTTATTCCACTAAAGAATAATATTAAACTCCCATCTAAATCACCAAATTACAAAAACTTGGGTTCCATTTTATTTTGTAATATTTCTCGCGTTTAAGATTATCTTAATCCATTAATTTAATTCTTTGTTTGCTATGTGAATTGAATTAAATTAATTCTCCAAAGAGTTTTTCTAGTTTGAACTTTATTTATTATTCATGGAATATAATTTCAACTGCGCAGATTTCTGAATAATAAATTCCTTTTCCAAACACCTATTGGGGATATAATCATACCACAATGGGCACGCGAATTCTATGAAATAATATTATAATATTTTCATTTTATTCAGTTACTACCACCCAAGATACCATGGTTGATTTGCGAAACACTCTCACATATTGATAAGTCAAAGCGACGTCTGATTAAATAAACAATATTAATATTATTTGCACAGACTAAGAAATACTAGAATTTCTAAAGCATATTCTTTCAGTAGATAGCAATAAATAATATATTTTGGGTTGATCCTTTCAGTACTCTACCACACCAGTGTTACTAATCTCTTCTTATGTAAGAGAGAATTATCACAACTACTGCAACCACACCAATAGGTAGCCAAAGCCTATCTAGGTTGTGAACTCGTTTTTCTTCTTACTAGATCCGGTCAAGTCCTCTACTGGAGAACCTATGAGAATTCATCAGATTCCCTACTTTAATAATATGGATACATGTAGATTGTGATCCATTTACCTAAGATTTATACCCTTTGATGATGTTTGATCTAGCAATTGAACACAAAAACACAACAACAATAAAAGAATAGGGTAGATCTAGCCTTCAAAAACTAGACCCAAAATGATTTGATGAGAGATAAGAGATGAAGAAAGGTGAATTTGATATTAGCTAAATCCGATGATGGAGAAAACAGTCTAAGCAATCTTCAACATACTAGATTCAACTAATGGCTCGACTACTCAAAGGAATTTACAAACCCTTGATGCATACATATACTTGATCATACTTGATAGGATCAATTGATGATCAAACAACCTAAAATTAGGAATTTGATAAAACCCTCTTCAAGAGGAAACAAATCTCTCAAGCTTCTAATTTCATCATCAACTAACTAGGAAAATGAGGAAAAATACTATTTATAGCTAAGGCCCAATTTCCAAGAGGAGCTCACTTCATGGCAAGTGTATGTCAAAACCGTACTGAGGATAGAAAGCTCGGTCGCGACTATTGAGGGATTAAAGAAATGGGGATGAAAAGGAAAAACCGATCAACGGGCTTGAATCATAAATCAAAAGTGGAATTTGAATCATCTAATCAGAGTAATAAGTCATTGTAGTTCGATAATCGAAAGAGACACTATTCACTTTCGGGTTTGGAAATAAAAGATAAAGGAAACAACGTTCAACGAAAACATTCGAGAGAAGAATAACATTATGTATGAATATATAATATATTCGAAACATTATATTTGACACCTTCTGTGTTATCATGCTTAACATCCACCGTCCTCGTCACTGCTCAACCTGCACGTTCATAAAACACATGCAGGGCTGAGTACTTGATGCACTCGGTGAACACATGCCGAAACATTTTAATAAAATTATTTACCATGCCACCCATTGAGTGACCTCGAGGTTTTAACTTTGAAAATGCCTGTATCTCGATATCAGGGTGGGCTGATCTTATCAAAATACTAGGACTCGAATAAAGAAAACAGAAATTCCTCACGGAGGAGAGCTGAAGAATTTTTGAGCTCCTCTACTAATTAGAGAGGGGAACGAAAATTTAATAAAATAATAATTGTATTTTCTGTCTAATTTATTCTCCTATTTATATTAAGTTCTTATTGGGCTCAATCAGGGATCTATGGAAGGTTTTGTATATGGCCTCACCCAATTAGCTTTTTACTAATTAAATTGATCCCACAATTTAATATAAGCTTATATTGGAATATTACGAGTAGCAACTACAGAAGTAATATTGCACTGCCCATCCAAATTCGAAATTACAAGTAATCCGGGTTTCCGTTTTGTTTATTGTTTATTTCCGCGCTTAAGATATAAATGTTCATTAATTAATTAATGTCTGCTATGGACTTAATTAATTAACATCTTATTAATTCCAAGAGTGGACTTAGCAAGAAACACTTATTCATTATTCATGGAATAATTAAATTCCAACTGGCCAGTTTCCGAATAATAAAACCTTGTTCAAGCTCCTCTTGAGTACATTATCAAACGAGACTCACCTCGCGCATGATTCAACATAATAGCAATCCTAGCACCGCTAGATATTAATCATCAGTACCCAATATATCAGGATTATTGGGTTGCGAAAAACCCGCATCATTTGATAAGTCAAAGTAGTGCATAACTAATACCGTATGCTCAATGCTAACGTATGTAGATTAAAGTGGTCTGAAAGTTGCCTTTTTCTCAGTTCACGGGATGTAATGAAAATGAAAATTAACGTAGACTGTTCAATAGGATATCGATCGACTGATCCAGCAGACACGCTTCAACCTAACAGATAACGACTCATAGACTGATCAAGCGGCAACAGTCTAACTGATCAAGACGACTCCTAAAAGTCTATCTATGTGTTGTTTGTTGTGCAATCCTTGAACGAGGAACCTTCAAAGCCTTAACACACAATACTATTAATTAGTAAAGGGAAGTAAGGGTTGAATCCCACATAGATGAAGGTGTTTCAACATGTGTTGCGGACATTTCGGGATGGCTGCTGCCAAGCAAACTAAGTGGGTTAAAATTTATCCTACTTGACGGAGCTGAATAAAAAAAAGCTAATCTAACTGAATAACTAGACTAACTATGTGGACTCATGACGGAACTGCTACTACTCCTAATTGATCAACTGGACTCGACAAAAGCGGAAGGTACACTACAAAACAGAAAAGTAACGAGGAACACTTCCGATTTAATGCGCTGGCAAATAAAGCTGAAAAGAAATGCTACAAACGCTAAAGGTGTTACGGGCGCCCTTACTAAGGATAGTGAAGATGGGGAAATCGTGACTAGGGGAGGATCTAAGAAGGGGGGAAGAAATGGGGAAAACAATAAAAGACAACATTTAACTCGAAACTTAACTAAACTTCAAAAGGAATATCTCATACTATTAAATAGTCAAACAGCGGAATTAATATCTCAAAGTAGTTAATGTCATAGAAGCAGTCTAGGGTAAAGCGGAAGACTTTAGATAAACAAATCAAAACAAGACAGCGGAATAAAGGTATCTAGAGAGTCATGGGATAACGCCCATGTATGACGACACGACGCATCTGGAAATTTTTAAGGCTCGACTCAACATCCACCACAACATCACCACTCAACCTGCACATAGGGAAAACACATGCAGGGCTGAGTACTTAATATACTCAGTGGACTTATGCCGAAAACAATTGATAATAGTTATGTCATCCATACCACAGTGAACTCGAGTTTTAACTTGAGAAAAATAATCGAGAACACACAAAACAATATCATAGACTGGCCAGTCAAAGCAATCTCCTCCTTTTCTGAACAACCAATCAACCACAACCTCTTACCATAGTGCGACGAAAGTGTGGCCACACTATTCGCCCACGAGACCGACCGACTAGCAAGGACGGCTCACGATCCCACCTGTGTACACTAGCCTGATAGGGTTTGCGGCCCTACTCAGACCCGAATTCATTTAACATAGCCCTATAGCCTAACGGAGCGAACTCACAAACTAGGCATCAGGCAACAATCTCATCATCAAACAAACATGGCATGACATAACAATTTAAACCACCCTTATTACACCATAATCATACCTTTGAAAGCGTAAAAAAGTTTCAGTAAAAGAAAGCCCACCTCTCTTGCCTATAATTCACAGTTCACAACTTTATCACGACTCTTGCTTCTTCGTACTCACGTACGCACCATAACCCTTGCCAACACCATAAGTACATAACACAATCAGTTTTCCACCAACACAATAATCATGCATGCCCTATCGTTCCTTTCATCGTTTTCTTACATTGCCCATCATAATCGTTCACAATCATACGAAAAACTATCACTTTAACATACGTCAATGTGCAACACATAACCACTTCATAGGATCAGATCCTTACTCATACATGTATCATGCACTTCATTCAAAACTTGTCAACAAGGACTATTAAGGCAAAACATGAATCTGGCAGAACAACGCAGTCCCTTTGTAAAAATCATTAAAATTTCATCCGATATCATTTGAAGCTAAAATTCGGTCCCCACACAGTAGACATATAAGGGTTTATCCAGTTAAAATTTCGCACCAAAATCATATCTTTTGAGCGGTCAAACCAAAGTCGAAACTCACTGAACTGTTACATAGCAAAACACAATTCTAGCAGGACTGCGCAGTTCAATTGTAAAATTCGTTAAAAATTCATCCGTTATCGATTGAAGCTGAAATTTGGACACAACACAGAAGACATCTAAAAGTTCACCCGGTTAAAAATTCGTGTCAAAATAAGATTGTTTGGTTGGTCTAACAGACGTCGGAACCTACTGCCCGCACACAACAATTTTCATACACAACACACACAAACACAATCTTATACAAAACTTCCTTCCCAATCATTAAATTCTTAGATTTACCATTCTCCACTCAACTATATGCATGAGGGTTCAAAATATTATGGATTAAACGGTGAGAATGAAAAAGATGGATCAAAATATACCTTTCCCTTGAAAAACAATCGGTAGAAGTGACTAGTGGTTTGATTTTTCAATGGATCTTTGAGTTTCCAACTCCAAATCAAAGCAAGAATGAAGAATTTGTGAAGAATTGGTTTGGAGCACTTGAAAGGGAGAGGGAGAGGGAGAGAGTTGAGGGAGGCGTGTGATTGTGGGGGAAAGAATAAGGGTTAGGGTTTTCTATATATATTCAAGGATTATTCCCACACTTAAGTAAAACAATTAAAAATTGTGGAAGAATTATAGAGAAAAAGGGAGTAGGCGTGTAGTTTGAGAGAGAATGGGGTTGTGGGATTTTTTTGACTAATTAAATAGAGATATGGTTCAAATCAAATTTATTTGGAGAGAAAGAATCCTACAAAATAGGAACAAAGTATTAACCCCTTTAAAAAAATATGGATGGATCGAAAATGGTTATTATTTCCACAAGGAAATAATTTAAATCCTAATTTAAATAGGATAAGGAAAGATTTGGCAAGATATGATAAGATTTAATTGGATTTTAATTCAAGGAAGGAATAAAACAAGATACCAATTAAATCTACAAAATAATTCTTTCTCCTAATTAATAAGAGGATTCGAAAATTCTCAAGGAGTGGACAAGGGGTCGAAAATCATGTAGAATAGCATAGAGATAATTTGGTTTGGATTTAATTTGGATAAATATCCCAAAATAATTAATTAAATCCAAGATAAATAATATCATTTCCAATAATTTGGAGTGGCCGAAAAATTCCAATAAAGTGGGTGGAATAATTATGCATGATCCCACTTAATTTAATTCACACATTGGAAATTAAATCACATTATCTCACATAACTCACAATAACCAATTTCGCATAATTAACTCAATCACATAGAAATTAAATTTCATAATTGAATTTCCCAATCAACATCCTCATAAAAAAAATCACAAATTTTCGGGGTGCTACAAAAGGTGACAAAGACCTGCTCTCCTAACTAACTACATACGTCTTCTTCCCCAAACAAACAAGCTAAACTAACAGATCATCCATGGCAGATCGAAAACAGGGCATGTAGCTCAAAACGGGAAAACAACAAATGGACACTAGATCCATCCAATTCAACCAAGAAAACAACAAATCAAATAGTAACTATTCTATTTCCATGTTGGCGAGGTTTTTATAAACGACAAGCACGAATTCGGACCAAGTTATATGGAAAGATAACTGAACTTGTTGGATCAATTAGCAAATGTAGTTGCCACTTGATCAAGTCGATCTCGCTTTCGCTCGTTTACCCACCAAAGTAATTTATAACTCCCAATTTTGCACTACTTTAACAGTAAAGCGGCAAGTTCGGGGTCGATCCCACAGAGAAGTTGGTGTATCAAGTGTGCGAATAGTGAACAGGGGGTTGACTGCTGCCACGCTTTAACTTGGTAGTTTTTAACTACTGATTTGACTCTAGACAGAATTAAACTAGCTAATTTGAATAAGGTAAATTTAACTACTGGATCAAGTGCATCATAACGAAACTTAAACTAAAGCAGTAAATGCGAGGATGAAAATGAAAACAACTTCGATTAAACTAGAACAGTACAGCGTGAATTTTAAACTAAGCTAACACTCTGGAAATTACGAAAGCAAGTAAAACCGAGAAGAGCCTCGGCGGGAAACTTAAGACTACGCCGACAGATAACAAGTATTCTGCAGCGCTTCTTCAATCGCCCTTTCTAACTAAACATTACTTTATCTAAGCTAAGCTAAGCTATTCTAGAGAACTGAACTAAGCTAGAGAACTAAGCTAAACTAGGCGGAAAGTATAGGATCATATCTCTTTCATGTGGTGGCACATTCTCTCTTTATAGGCTCGGCACGACCTCTAGCTGGATAACGATCTTGGCAGGGAATATTCGCTCGTGCTGAGAGTGAGCAACTCATTGATTGCTACGTGCTCTTCTTCTAGAACGACGACGCTTTTCAGTAAAAAATTCGTGACTCAGCTCCATCCTTGCGTCTCATATATCAGCACGTGTCCCCTTATATAATGTTGTCCTTGATAACAGAATATTGCGCACCATCCAGCTCATAGCCTCACGTGTCCTTCTTCTAACATCCAGTGGTCCCCTCCTTAACTGCTTGATTACCCCCCTTGATCAACTTCTCCCGAAATCTAGCCTTTTTCGCCTATTGTACTCGCTTTATCAGTTTGGTCTTGTTTCTTTGGTCAAGCGGCATTCCTGCACATTTAACACTTGCTTTGCGCGATAAACCGATCAAGTAGAGTACATTTTACCCTTAAACCGATGCATGAAATGAGCCTTATCAAACTGCTCACACTTAAAACATACTTGTCCTCAAGTATAAAGAAAAAGAAAAGAAAAAGATAAGGCAAATTTCAGGCATGGTTTACTTATTTCAAGAAAGTAAAAGAAAACGAAAAAGGAAAAACAAGACTCGAAACAAAAACACATATTCACATGTATGCATTAGACCAAATAAATTTCCAACAATCATACCCGAGGTCGAGGTCAATCCATTCACCAGCAGTTTATGTTTCTTCTCTTTTGCGTTTGCTTGATCAAGGTGTCAGTTTGTCAAGATTGCTCAATTTAAACCACTGTTGGATTCACTCAGTCACTCATTTCTCACCAGAGATGTTAGGACTGTTCACTCGGTATTGCCACAATTTTTAATACCTCGAATCGGATTGCACAAGATAGTTCCTTAAAGTCTTTGTTTCGGGTTTAATGGGGCTTAAGGGTAGTGGTGTATCAAGGTAGGGTCCTAGAGGTTCTAAGTTTTAATGATAAAATGAGAAACACATGAGTCAAGAGCCCAAAGAATTGAACTATTTATTTCACCACTAGATATCTTACGTGGTCAAGTGGCGACTTCTAGCCTTGAATTTTTGGCTTAATTTTTTAACTTTCGACTTGCTGGGTCAGGGTACAAATTTTTTCCTAGTTATCTAACTTGATCAACCCGGCTACCCTTTATTTCAACTATTTATTGATATCCTCCTTTTCCTTTGAAATTGACTCATCTTTCTGACCCCTTTTCCTCACGTGTTTTTAAAAAGTATATGGATGTAGGTCTTGGTTATCAAAGAAAGGGTAAAAGTGTATGGGCTCAACTTGGCTAACTAAGGGGTGCCTTGCTTGACGAGGCGGGTTCGTGAAACGAAGAAAGAGAAACGGCTCAAATGTCTAGGTCCTGGTGCCTTTAGTCCTTACTACTTGTGCAATTTTCATCTCAATATTAAAAGTCAACCTCTCGTAAAATTTTTTCTTTTGTAAAAATAGTAGAAAGTGTTCTACTTGGCTTATAACTCACATATAGAGAGGCTTCACAGTAAGTTAAAATTTGAGCATTTCCATCATACTTACGTCGTTCAAACTGATCAAGTTTTTGCAATCAAGTTTCTACATGTAAGCATACTGAGTCTTTTATCTAACTCTTCCCAAAGTAATCAAGTCTTCCATTTATCCAATTTCATGCATATTATCTTTTTATTACTAACTGATATTTTGTATTTTCAAAACTTTTGACATGTATGATTTTTATTTTCTGGAACTAATCCTCCCTCCTCCCACTGCATATGAACTCGTCCTCAAGGGACTGGATGCAGTGGAAAAAGGGTTAGGCACAGGCAGCGGCATAACAACAAACAAGAGAAACTTCTCACACTTAGATCGGACACTGGGCTAAGTGTGAGAAGTGCCAACAATCAATCATGCCAACAAAAAAAGAAACAAAAACTAAAACGGGTATAGGCAAACAACAAGGAAAGCAAAACAGGCATGCATACTTCTCACACTTAGACCCAACACAGGTCTAAGTGTGATGTGGAGTGGAGTATCAGTTATACATACCATAAACAAATTAAAAAGTTTTGAGATTAACAAAAAAAAGTTGAGATTGGGGGGGTTGTACTTAGGATTTCCTCGGGGGTTGACTTGGAGATGCGGAGGGTGGCATGGAGGATGATGGACGCCGGGTTGGAGGTGAGCTTGTAGAGGGAGGTGGTGGTCGCATAGCAAGGGTCAGTTGGCGGATAGCCTCCAGAATCCTAGCTTGAGCAACCAGCTAGGCGTGTGAGTTCTCCACCAGCTGTGTAAGCATCTGCTCCATGCAGAGCCTCCATTCGTTGTTTGTTTGCGCAGCCTCCTCTGGGTCTGTCACTCGCATCATTTCCAACCTTTGTCTCTACGGCCTTGCTGGGCTCGCCTGGCGATCAGGCGACCTCCTCCTTTTCTCGCGCTTGGCCTCCTGCAGTTCTTCCTGCCTGGTCTCCTGCTGCTCTATCTGCCTCTCCTTCCGAGTCTTTGAGTTGAAGCGAAGTCGCCCGTCGCGCAGCCGTTCAAGTACCTGAATTCTTACAAAGAAATCAATCTTAAACAATTCTGGCTTTGGGCAGCGACTTGGAAGCTCCACACCCTCCTGGAATTCTAGGGTCCAATTTCGCCTTAGTTAGGCTCCGAGAAGGTGGCAGATGTTGAGGTGGCGGGCAGGGAGATTGGCAATCTGACTTATCGAGTGAGCAATCCCGTAACCCTGGTCCACCCTCCTTTGCTCCTTCATGCTCCACATAAAGTAGAGCTCGGCCAGAGTAATGATCGCCAATGTATTGACTTGGGCAACGTGGAGGGCCGGATCAGCAATATGGTCCCTTCTGGACTCAGAAGCTTTAAACTCGGGGGCACGTCCGTTGCACAAGGCCTGCCAGACTGCCTGCTGATCAAAATCCGGCCTCCTCTGAGGAAGGCCAATGTCCCACCCGAACCATTCTTCACTAGCGACCTGGGCCTCTGTATATAGTCCCATCCTTACAGAAAACTCATTCAGGCTCATCTCCTGCTAACGCCCGAACACCCAGAAGGAGACACTCCTGGCCTCCATGTTTGTACTCCCGGTAAACCGGAAGGACGTGAAAAATTCCTTAGCCAGGTTATTTGGCACGAAGGTCTCCTCAATCTCTAGCAGCCAGTCAAAATGTACTGGGTAAACTTCTCCTCAACCCGGATAGTCACCAGGGCTGGATGGTGGAGTTTCTTGCCGGCCTTCAGCCGTTTTGTGGGCTTCTCCCTCTGGTGGATCTCCTCGTTCCACTTGGGGTTGTCAAATATCAGCATCTGATTTAGGAGATCTGTGGTCAATACCACAGTTTGTTTGGAATAGTTGGCGGCGGGGGGTGGTGAGGCCTTCCTTGTTGCCTGCGGGATGTCCGGGCCCACCGGATCTCTCTCCCCTCTGTATCACTGCCCTCCTCTCCTTCTTGTGGAGGGGCAGGTTGGTCTGCATTAGAGATTTCAATGCCTCGACCTCCACCTCCTCTATCAACAGGTTGATCTCCATTCTGGGCGTCCGACGGCGCAACGGCTCCTCCTCCCTATCCGGGACTGATTCATCTTCTGCATGTGTAATGAAGTTCCATTCTGCCTTCCTTTGTTGAAGTATTTCGTTGGGAGGAGGCAAAAGGTCCTCCGTAGAATCATCGTCAATATTTACAACCTAGATCAGTTGTGTCGGTCCTAGGAGAGTAGGGGAGTTGGAGCCTCCGCTACTTGGTGGTGTCGGAGTGTTTGGAGTAGTCGTACCCTCTGCATGCGGTTGTGCCAGCACGGCCTCTGTTTCGGCGATGGAGTGGCGGCCGGCTGCGCCCCTTCTTCATCAGAATCGTCTCTACTATACTGTACTAGTGGAAACTCGGGTGTAGGCGTAGGGGTGTGACGGAGGGTCGGTGGACACACAAAGCTCGTGTTTCAAAGATCCCTCAACCCGTTATACAATAGACTAGTATAGAGAATCAGGGGTCGATCCCACGAAGATGGACACGTAAGAGAGCATCTAAAGACTTTGGTTTAGAAAGCGGCTGCTGCCACGCAAATTGGGTTGAGGTTAACTACTATTAGACCTAGGCACAAAATCAAACACTAGACCTAAGAACTGTAAACATCACGCTGGCAATGAACATCAAAATAACCAACTAACTTCATAGACTGAGCAAACAACTTCCTAATATAACCAAACAGAAAGCGAGTAACAGTGGGGACCATATTCCAGAAATAACAAGTACGGAAAAAAAAACCTGCAACTAACTAACTACAGATTTAACTAACAGCAACATGCATCTCATCGACTGAATCAAATACGAATATGAAGAAAACAGAGCACATACCCAGATTTGAACATAATATAGAAGTTCGGACGTCGGAAACTTGCGACTAGCCGGAAATAAAACAAATCAACATATACTAGATGGAATGAAATGAACACACGAAAACTAGGCATAAATCACGATCACTCTGTTTCAGCTTCAACGGCGGATGCTTAATCGACTCCGGATCCAAGCAATCCGATCCCAACAACAACCAAAATCAACTCCATAATTCCTGATTCAACAAATCTACTCCGATCAACACTAGATTCCAGTGAGTCTACTCAAACTCAGCGACCAACACGAAAATAAAACATCCAATTCAGCAATCACGACTAGCTCATGATAAATGACATCCATAATCAAAATTAACAGCAGCTCAAATATGAAAAATAAGAATATCATAAACAGCGGAAATTCAACAGCAAACAGGGCCGAGCTTTGAACGGCGAAGCTCGGTGAAATTCACGACAGTAAAGTAAAATGAAAGTGATTAAATTTTTTCTTCGCCCTCTGCAAGGACGGTGCTACCCAACTACTAACTAGCAAAATAAACTCGAGAATACTCCACAATTTCCCCGAATGAAACCCAAAAGTATGTAGAAGTTAGTGAGCTAGAGCTACAATCTGGTCATAAGGCCTCCACCGAGAAGGTCCCCTCTGATTGCATGTTTTCTTCTTTATATAGGTGCGGACATAATCTTCTAGAAGCCTTCGTATAAATCTCCATTCTACCCTTCAGCTCCTTGATTTCCTCCGTCTTGTAATTTTTCTTCTAATTGCTCACTTATTCGCCAGTTTCCTTGGACCATGCAATTGTCCTTTTCTTTTCCTGGATCTGACGAAAATCTTCTACACACCTGGCTTAAAACATGTGTTAGACCCCGCAAATACAAGAATTTTACCCTATAACCTATGCATGAAATTAGCCTTATCAAACTGCTCACACTTAAACCATACTTGTCCTCAAGTATAAAGACAAGAAAAAGAAATAAGGCGAATTTCAATGCATGATTATCCTATGACCGATTTTAAAAACCAAAAACTCCTAGACCTAGACATAAAACAGACTCACAGAGAGAAAGAAAAAAAAACGAAGAAAAACACAAAGGCATGAACCAGCTTCAACTTTTAGGCAGCCGTCCCCACAAGCTTAAGGTCAATCCGATTCGTCTACAGTCTCCAAATCCTCCCCTTTTCCTTCTCCTACTTAGTCGGTCTGTCAGTTCGTCAAGATAGCCTATTGACTTCCCACTTGTTGGATTTACTCGATCACTCATTCCTTACCAGGGATGTTAGGATCGAATCTCTCTTAAGTCAAAGTTATACCACTGATGCGTCGGGTTATGAGAGTTTCTGTAACATCCCAAACTTTTGTGACTTCTTTTCATGTAATTGGAATTTTGGGGAATTCTGAAACGTTTGTTTCTATGTGATTAAGTGCTTTGTGTGAAAAAAAATTGACGTGGTTATTATGGAATGACGAGCTTGAGATTTATGTTATTCCAATGTGGGGAAATAATTGATAGGATCATGCATTTATTCTTTCTCAAGTCAATTCATTGAAAAATTCGGCCCTCCCAAATTATTGAAATAGTACTTCTTTTTGTGGATTTAATTAATTGTTTTGGGACATTATTCCAAATTAAATCCAAACCAATGTACCTTAAATTACACTACATGAAATTCGAACTCCATCCTTTTATCCTTGGGAGTTTCGAAAATCTCCAATAGGAGATTGAATTATTTTTTTCATTTGATTTAATTGGTGCTTTATTGACTCTCTTCTTTTAAATTAGATCCAATTAAATCATGCCACATATTTTTTTTCTTCACCCAAAATAAATAGAGAATTGGAACATTTCCTTGGCTATTTTAGCCTAATAATTTTCGGCCCCTCCAATAAAATATGGAGGATATTTTATTTGTTCCTACTTTGTGGAACCCCCTTTTATTCAAATAAATTCCCATGTCAAATTAATTGGGGATGTGAATATTTTCCTTCTATTTTTCCTCCATATCACACGCCCCTTTGCATTATTTTTCCTTGTGGGAATTTAATTAATTGTTGCCTATTTTATGGGAGCCTTTTTTCTATAAAGAAATTACTTAATTTAAATCCTATTTTGTTTAATTGGGGATTTAAATAATTTCCTTGTACAACTTCTCCTTAAATTTTCGGCCCCCACCATATTAATTCCTACTTGGAGATTTAATTTTATTTATTTTGTTCCCTTGTTTATGGAATATTCACCTTTAATTCCTAATTTGTGAATATTCTCTCCAAGTAAATATTGCTATATCTCCTTGTAATTAAATTAACAAATTTTGACTTCCCCACCATTCAAACCACACGCCTACTTCTATACCTAATTGTGGGAATTTTATTTTTTTTTATCTCCCACAATTTAATTAATTCATGAGGTGTGGATTATTTTAACCTAGACTATAAATATTAATAACATCAACCCTAGCCCCCATTCCCCAAAAATATCGTCCACTCCTTTCTCCCTCACTCCCACACGGTTTGTCTCCTCCATCACTCTCCCCTCTCCAAAAACCTTCCATTCAAGCTTTGATCTTGCTTCCGTTGAAGTTATCTTCGAGAAACTCCGACGAATCGCTACATTCCACGTTTCTACCGTTTTCGTTTTGTCAAAAGGAAGGTATAATCGCACACTTCTCCTCCTCTTCCGTTTTTGAACCATGTTTTGGGTCCTACATGCATGTAGAGAGTGTAGGTTGATAGATCGCAAGTTTTAACGGGGGAAAAATCGTGTGTCGTAAGAACTTGTTTGATTATTGCATTTGTTGGTTGAAATCATGTGTGTTGGATCGAAATATGTGGTGATGATATGAGTTTGTATGCAAATATGTGTATGAGTAACGTGTAAGCATGATGATGTGTTTTCAAGCATGAAGAATCGGTGTTTTCGTTGTGGAAATTTAAAAACCCTATTTTCGAATTTGAACCAGAATTCTGAGATTCTCGACCAGTGACTTATGATCTGTATTCGACCCATCAAACGAACGAATTTTGCTACGAAATTTTTAATGAGTAAACTTCAAGATGTTTTCTGTGTCTCGTGTGAATTTCAGCCTGTTTTATCAAAAAATGAATATTTAATAAATATTTGAAGTCGACTGCGCAAATCTGCCAGAAACGTGATTTCTCGCCATGAATATTTCGTTTTCTGTTTGACTGACCAAATGAACTCCGATTGATGTAATTCTTGAACTATATGAAAATTTGAAGTGTCATCTGTGTTTTGTTAAATTTTCAGCCTTTTTGGGCATCGTATGAATTTATGGTGAATTTTTCAATTGAACTGCGCAATACTGCCAGAAATTGTATGTTCCGACCAGAGAGTTCAATATGTGATATGACTGACTAAATGACGGGATTTCGATATGAAAATTTTCATAGATAAACTTGAATGTGTCCTCTGTATCGTGACCAAAATTTAGCATGTTTTGAGGTCGGGTGAATTTAAAGTGATTTTTACAAAACGGTCGCGCAATTCTGCCAGTTTTCTGCCTTGATTAAATGACACTTAGTTTCAAGTTTAAAAGTGTTATTTGATGCATGTATGTGCAAGGAACGTGTTTAAATGTTGAAATCACTTGCGATAAGGTGAAAGGTGTTACGTGTGTTTTATACCCTTGTGATGCATGTTGAGTTTTGGGATTGAGGAGAACGATGAGAGAGAAACGATAGGACATGCATAGTGATATGTTGTTGTGTGAGACTGACTTGTGTTGTCGTTGACAAGGGTGTTGTGTTTTCGTGAACTCGAGGATCGAGAGTTGCTAGGTTGGGTTGTGATTTTGCTAAGAGAACGAGGTGGACTTTCTTTTCAAACCTCTTTACTTTTCCGAAAAATATTATGTGGAGATATAAGGGTGGTTTAACTGTTATGTCATGCCATGTTATTTTTGTTATGAGATTGTGTGCCTGGTGCCTAGTTCGTATGAGTTTACTCCGTTAGGCTATATGGCTGTGTTGTGAAATGAATTCGGGTCCGAGTAGGGCCGTAAACCCTATCGGGCTGTGTACACTGGTGGGATCGTGAGCCGTCCTTGCAAGTCGGCCGATCTCGTGGGCGAATAGTGTGGCCACACTTTCGTCGCACTGTGATTGTGATTGTTGGATTGATGTGAAAAGTGGGGAGATAAATTGTCTGGCCAGACTTGAATACTTTTGTGTTTCTCGTGATATTTTCTTACTACATAAAACTCGAGATCACTGGTATGGATGACATAACTATTATTAAAATGTTTTCGGTATGAGCCCATTGAGTACAACAAGTACTCAGCCCTGCATATTATTTTCTTATGTGCAGGTTGAGCGGGATGTTGCGGTGGATTTTGAGCTAGCTTAAGCACTTAGAATGCGTTTGTGTCGTCATACATAGGCGTCGTCCTTGACTCTCCTTAAACCGTATTTTCCGCTGTTATAACTTGAACTATTGACTCAAGACTTAATCTTTCCTTTATGTTTTATGTTTGAACATGTATGGTGGTGATGAGCTTTAAACTAGTGTTTACGTTGTCTTTTGAAAATTTTATTCTTCGAGATTTAAGTTAAGTGTTTGTTCAACTTTAGTTATTAGTTGTTGTATTTCTTAAGTCTAATTTTTCCCATTGTCCTTTTAAAAAGTATTTTACCTTATGTCTTTTCAAAAAAAAATTATAACCTTAAACTCTTTACACTAAGTTGTTTTTCTTTCTTTAAATTAATTAAGTTGTTCTTTTAAATTGTAATCCATGCATGTCGGTCACGATCGCCGCGTTTGTGGTACCCCTTGTATGGGCGGTCGTGACAGTTTCTCCTTTCTACAATCTCCTCCTTTTTTAACTCCTGGGTCAGGTTACTAATGCTTTCTGCCCTTAGGTATTATTTTCTCTTTTATCCCCCTTTTTTATATTTTCCCCTGGACTTCGTCCAACTTATGCCTCCGAATATTATTATTCATTTATTTATGTTTTTTATTCCTCCCCTGGACTTCGTCCAGCTTATACCTCTGAAACCCATTTTTTCTTTTTCTCCTTCATACTCTACTCCCTAAGCATCAAGTGGCAGCCCCCCATTTTTTACAAGTCAGCTCTCAATGTATAGGCTTATAACTCACTCTTAAAGTGGGGCTTCACAACTAGGTTATCTAAGACATCTTATATCATCCTTACTTCATTCAGACCGCATTCAGCTTATTAAGGGAAAAAGGCATCAAAGTTGACATGCATCCTATCTTCAATTGCTCTTACTAAAGGGATCTTGCCTTATTATATCCACTTGCTCATGCGGTGCAAAAAAACACTAGACCTAGAGACTCCTAAACACAAAAACACATACTGCACTGACTTCCTCCCCCTCCCACTTCACTCAAGCTTGTCCCCAAGCTATCCTAGTGAAGGGGGGAAACAGGGAAGTATGAACAACACACAACAGACAAACAAACACAAAACAAAACAAACAACACTCATAAACAACACAAACTTCTCACACTTAGACCGAACATCAGGCTAAGTGGGAGAAATTCTAACAGAACAAAAACCAAAACATGCTTGAAAAGAACACAAACTTCTCACACTTAGACCAAAGATTGGGCTAAGTGGGAGAAGACAATTATAAGCGCAAGCAAATATATACAGAGCATGCCGGAAAAAACACACACAACACAAAACAACAAATAAACACACATAAGAAAGAAAATAAAAGGAAAAACAAAAAACTGAAAGTAAAGTTACTTGGTCAAGGAGAGTTTATTTCGGGGTTTGGCTCCCACGGGAGCCAAACTGTGGTGGAACGTAAGGGCGGGTTACTTTTGCTTTCTTCCTCGCCGGCGACTTCGGCTTATCTATCTCCGTCTCACTTGGTCTAGACACGGTCTTCTTAACTGAAACGGGCTTGGATGCAGATGGGGCCATCAGGGGTTTTGATGATGGTGGGGGATGCTGGGGAGGTGAACTTCCTGGCCCAGGCTGCTTAGGCACAACAGGCAATTTCATTTGTGGCTCGGGAAATTTCTCCTTCAGCTATTTTGTCATCATCATCATCATCAGTGTAGATGACTTTCCCACCAAGACAGTGATGCGCCCCTTGAGGGCCTGCATCTCTTCCCTAATTCCACCTAGCTCTGTCCTCATCTCGATCATCTTTTTCCAGATGTCACTGAGTTCCTTGTGCATCACACCCATTTCTTTGCTAACTTCACCCAATTCCTTGCGCATCACACTCACTGCCTCTTTCATCGCCTCGTACTCGACACTGGCTTTTGACTCAACAACGCCCTGCTCTTGCTTGACCTGGGGCTCCAATCTGCCGACTTCATAGAAACAAACGTCCTTCTCATGCATGTATAACAAACCCTTATTAAAGAAGTAATCAACACTGAAAGCCTCAGGTGGCTCACACATTACGACCTCCGGTGCAGTCTTGGCTATCTTCATTATCACGTTTCGCTGGAGGTATGCACCTAAAAGGTGACATGTATACATATGACGAGAAGGGTTTTCGGCCATCTGATGGTAGGCCTGTGCAAGCCAATAGCCTAGGTGCACTTTGACTCCTTTGGCCATGGAACCATGTGAAGTAAAGATCCGCCGTAGTCAAGGCAGAGTTGGCAGTACCCATAAGATTGTAGCTGATAAAGGTCTGAGCAAAACGAAGTATGTGATTCTCAATGTGAAACCCTTTCGAGTAGTTTGTTTTGAACTGTCCCACCTTCGGATGGGTGATGAACTCCCATGCAGATTGTGGTTTGAAACCAGGAGTGAATTTCGGCGCCCCCACCATTCGATCGTTCCAGATCCCCTCGTCATCCTCCGCTCGAGTGAACAATCCCATTCGGAGAGACCATTCCCGGATACTCATCTCATATTCTTCATTAAACAGGCGGAAAGTGATCACGTCTGTATCCAAATCTGTGGTTTTCTTCAGCCGGAAGGTGGAGAAAAACTCACGTGCCAGAGCAGTCGGTACGTCCGCATTGCTATGCCTTAACAGCCGGCCAAAACCTATGGCCTCAATATATTTCCGAAATTCCTCATCACAAGCTATCTCATTCAACTCCTCAGGAGCATAACGTTTTCCAGACTTTGCAAGCTTACCTGTGCTACACCGTTCCTTGTAAGTCGCCGCCCGCTTGGGATCATCGAACTTCTTCATTGCGTCTAGCAGTCCCTTAGTGATCCAGACTTCTGCAGGCTCAAAATTTAATTCCTCCTCTGGTTCTTCAAACTCGACCTCTTCAGATTCAATGGACTGGGCAGGGTTAACTGGTTCATTCTCGTACGGTACTTTTGCGGATGGAGGAAGTGAGGTTTCATCAGACTTTCCCCCAACGGCCTTCTTCGACTTGTTGACCAAGGAAGTAGCTGTATGTTTACCCTTCCTTTTCCTCTCCGCCGCCTGGCGGCGCTCCTCCTCGTCGCTAGGTCCAGGAGAATCTGCCTTCTCCGTTCCCGTAGCCATTAGATCCAGTACTTCTCTATTAATAGGTTGGGCTGTATCATCAATCTCGTCCAACAGGCTTCGTCTAGCCTGCCTCCTAGTTTCCCGTTTGTCCACCGGTGAAACCGTTTCTTCCGGAACATTAGTTAGATCCACCACTAGATTTTCCTCCCCATCGACGGGTTCCGGTGTTTCTCCAGTAACGAGGCCCACTGCCTCCTCAGATAATTCAGGGGTTGTCCCCTCAATGTAAATAGGGGTTTCCCCATCCACCAACTGTTCCTCCTCTTGGGCTTCACCGCCTGCAATCTTCACAGGGGTTTCCCCCTCATCAGCATTACTGTCAAGAACAGGGGTTTCCCCTTCCAAAGTTTCAACAAGGGTTTCCCCTTCGGTATCTCTCTGATCAGAAACTAGTGCATCACCGCCCTCGAACCTTCCTGGGGTTTCCCCTTCAACTAATTTCTCAGAACTAAGGGTTTCCCCCTCCGAAACACCAACAGAAATAACAGGGGCTTCCCCCTCAACCTTTGCAACAGAGGTCCACCCCCTCAATATCCGTCATCTGTTCCAGCCACTCAGCCAGATCCACCTCTTGGCCCTACTCTTCGCCTACCATGGTGGCTTTTTCCGGTATGCTTGCGGACGGTTCGACTACTGCATGTACAATAAAAGGTTGGGTAGCCGAATCTTATGCAATTGGTAGTGGTAGGGGTGTGGTGGATGTCGACGCGGCAGGTGTGGCTTTCTCCACCATCGTCATGAACAGGGCGAAGGCTTTCATTGCCTCTTCTGGACCGCCAAAATTTTTCATTAACACTGCCATGAACGTCGCCGCGTTGGAATCGACAGATCCGGTGGGGTTCCCTGCATTTGGTGCGTTCTCCATGGTCTGATTCTGAAAATTTCACAAAGATATTGGAAGAAAATTTTCTGGTTAGGGTTAGAAAAAAATGGTGGAATCGCAAGAGAGAAGTTTGGGGTTTTTAGTGAAAGAGAGAATTCAGTTTTAGGAAATAAAGAATAAGGAGGGAAAAGAGATATTTAGGTAGGAATGGAAACGGTTTGCAGGCATGATGTAAGCAACCGTACCCCTTCCCATAAAGTGAATTTTGAATTTCGAAACCTTATCTCTTCCCTCCTAAACTAACATCTCTCTGCCCCAAGTGAACGCTTCCTTCTTGCAATACCACACTTAGGCAAAAACAACAAAAATGAAACGCCATGCTCCTAGGTCAAGGATTCAAAATATGACAAAACAATTTCCCTAAGGATCCTGGTGATTCGAAAATCTTTTTGGAAGATTAGAATTTTTTCTTTGTTTGGAATTTTCATTTTAAAGAAAGCGATTAAACTATTTACATATTCAATTGACTGCTCTTCGAGATCCCCTGGTTCAGTGTATAGGTTGAAAATGCATTTCCATATACCTGACCCAGGAATTCATCGAAAGCACTTACTCATCAGACCGATTAGGCGATAACAGAGAGTGCGCGTAGTGGCACTTCCTCCACTACACACAAGTCAAAATTATCCCTAAAAACTTTTACCCTATGACCATTCACAAGGAAAGGAGTAGAGTTTGAAGTACTACCCTGAATTTCCACAGCTCCGTTTGCTCGAAGCAACAATAGTGCATGGCCCGACCCATTTCGACTATAGCTTCCCGGGCATCAGCTTGAGCCTGGATTGGAAAAGGAGCACTCTCTGCCCTACTTGGAGTTCCTTGACCCGAAGGTTTTTGTCATGCCAGAGCCTTGTCTTTTCTTTGTACCACATTGCAGACTCATATGACTTCAGTCTCAACTCTTCCAACTCTTGAAGTTGCAATTTTCGCTCTTCCTCACAAGACTGGGGTCGCATATTAATTTCCTTGACTGCCCAGTATGCTCTGTGCTCCACTCCTACGGTCAGATGACACATCTTGCCAAAAACCAACCTGTAGGGTGACATTCCAATAGGTGTTTTATATGCTGTCCGGTAGGCCCACAATGCATCTCCTAGTCTCTTACTCCAGTCCTTCCTTGACGGATTCACCTTCTTCTCCAATATCGTCTTTATCTCCCTATTGGAGATCTCAGCCTGTCCATTAGACTGAGGATGATACGAGGTAGAAAGCCTATGGTGGACTCCATATCTCCTCATTAGAGCTTCTATTGTCCTGTTACGGAAGTGCCTCCCTTGGTCAGAAATGAGTGCTCGCGGCACTCTGTATCTGTTGAAGATGTTGGTCCTAAGGAACTTGGCCACCTCTTTGGCTTCACATGAAGTGGTAGCCTTTGCTTCTATCCATTTCGAAATGTAATCTACAGCCACAAGAATATAAGTGTTCCCATATGAAGATGGAAATGGTCCCATGAAATCCATTCCCCATACGTCGAAAATCTCGCAGACAATCACTGGGAATTGCGGTATTTCATCTCTCTTCGAAATTCCTCCCGTCTGTTGGCATCTTTCACAGTTTTGGCAGAATTCGAAGGCATCCTTGTGTAACGTAGGCCAATAGAAGCCACTATCTAACACCTTCATCGCAGTTTTCCTTGGTCCAAAATGACCTCCACAAGCTAGGGCATGACAATGATTCAACACATCCCTCTGTTCCCAATCTGGAATAAACCTCCTTATTACTTGGTCAACTCCCATTCTCCATAAATATGGGTCGTCCCAAAAATAGTATTTGGCTTCGCTTTTCAGTTTCATCTTCTGGGTCCGGGTGATTCTTGAGAACTGGGTACTTCTCCAGTGACCAAATAGTTTGCTAGGTCTGCGAACCAAGGTTCGGCGTTCAGTTGACACTTCCCTTTTTCAGAATCCCCTGGACCTGTTACTGCCATTATCTCTTCCCATCTGATGGCTCTAGCAAAATTTTCCATGTAATAAGATGCTCCTCCGGGAATGCATCAGGTATTGCTTCGTCTGTCTCTCCCTGGAACATCCGACTCAGGTGTTCTGCTACCTTATTCTCCGTTCCTTTCATGTCTCTAACTTCCCAATCAAATTCTTGCAAGAGTAGCACCCAATGGATTAATCTTGGATTGGATTCTTTCTTCGCCAGTAAGTACTTAATAGCTGCGTGATCAGTGAACACTATCACCCTCGACCCCAGTAAGTATGGTCGGAACTTTTCAAAGGAATACACGACCGCCAGCATTCCTTCTCCGTGGTGTCATAGTTTTTCTGAGCTTGATTGAGTGTTTTCGATGCATAAAAAATCACATAGCTTTTCCCATCAACTCTTTGACCTAGCACTGCCCCTACTGCGTAATCACCTGCGTCACACATTATTTCAAACAGTAGACTCCAGTCGGGCGCTCTAATGATAGGAGCAGAGACTAGTTTATCTTTCAATAGCTGAAAAGCTTCCTTGCACTCCTCATTGAAAATGAAATCAACATCATTATGCAACAGATGGGTGAGCGGCTGAGCAATCTTCGCGAAATCCTTTATGAATCTTCTGTAAAACCCTGCATGCCCTAGGAATCCCCTAACTTCTTTCTGATTCATAGGGTAAGGCTATTTCCAAATCACATCGACCTTTGCTGGGTCCACCTGTATGCCCTTTTCTGAGACTACATGCCCCAGGATGATTCCCTTGGGTACCATGAAGTGACATTTTTCAAAATTGAGGAGTAAATTCTTCTCCCGACATCTCCTCAACACTGTATCCAAACTTGCTAAACAGGAATCGAAAGAGTTCCCATATACGGTGAAATCATCCATGAAAATATCGATACAATCCTCCAGCAGATCCGAGAAGATGCTCATCAAGCAGCGTTGAAAAGTGCCTGGCGCATTGCACAGCCCAAACGACATCCTTCTATAAGTATACGTGCTAAAAGGGTAAGTAAATGTAGTCTTCTCTTGATCTTCGGGATCTACATAGATCTGGAAGTATCCACTGTACCCGTCAAGGAAACAAAAATATTGCTTACCTGCCAACCTTTCCAGCATCTGATCAATGAAAGGTAGGGGAAAATGGTCCTTCCTGGTCGCTTCATTCAACTTCCTATAACGATGCACATCCTCCACCCAATAACTAGTCGAGTGGGCACCAATTCGTTCTTGTCATTCTTAACTACCTGTATCCCTGACGTTTTAGGTACCATATGGACCGGACTAACCCATTCACTGTCTGGTATAGAGTAGATGATTCCCAGCGAAAGCAACTTCCTCTCTCATGTTTGGATTTAGCTTGCATTAGGGATCTCTACATGCCTTCGCACCTTCCTCCAGCCTAATGTGGTGCATGCAAAGATCAGGACTGATCCCCACTAGGTCTGAGAGAGTCCATCCTATTGCCTTCTTATTCCTTCTAATTACCTCCAGTAACTCCTTTTCCTGTTCCTTGGTCAAGCTGCTGTTGATGATTACTGGAAATGTCTCATTTGCTTCTAGATAAGCATACTTGAGTTCTGGTGGAAGCGTTTTCAATTCCTTCTTGGGAGTGCTTGTTTCCTAGGGCAAGGGATCATTTTCTTCATCAGTTTTCATTCCCTTCCCAGACCTGGGGGTAGTTTCCATACTTGCCACATGAGCTGATCCTCTTGACCTAGCTGACTCCGGATTCGTGCAGAACTCTGAAATAGCTTCGGCCAGCTCCTCATCTGTCAAATCCCTTGTGTTCATTGCCTCGCACCATCCAGCTACCTCTCTGTCAATAGAGTGACTTAATTTTGAATTAACCACCTGCTCCTGCATCAACTCAGTCTCAAGATATTCCTGGACCAGGGGGTTAATAACATCGATAGCATGCAAATTTTCAACATCTAATGGTTTCTTCATTGCTTCATCGATGCTAAATGTATATTTCTCCCCATTATAATCCAGGCATATTGTCCCATCAAAAACATCAATTATGGTCTTAGCGGTACGGAGAAAAGGTCTTCCTAGGAGAACACCGCTAGACTCAGCAGATTCATTATCACTCATTTGGATAACATGGAAGTCGGCCGGATACAGAAAATCATGCACTTAGATAATAACATTTTCTAAAACTCCTTCTGGACAAATGCACGACTTATCCGCCAATTGGATTACCACCTTTGTATTTACCATCCCTACTCCTACCAGCTTCTTGTAAATGGAAAGCGGTAAAACATTTATCGATGCCCCTAGATCACACATGGCATGCTCAATGTTTACATCACCAATGGAAATAGGTAAGGTGAACATACCTGGATCAGTGCATTTCGAGGGCATCCTTCGCTTCTGAATTACTGCTGATACATTTTCTCCAATCAGAATCTTCCCACTGGGTCTGGTCTTCCCAGCTATGAACTCCTTAATGAACTTACTTAATACCGGCAACTTCAGAGCCTGCAAGAATGGTAAGTTGATCTCCAACCTTCCAAAGATATCCATAAAATCCACCGGTTCATCTCTCTTCTTATTAGCCTCTCCTCGGTGTGGGAACGGTTTCACTTGTTTCGCTGCACTTGTCGAATCTTCAGCTGAAAATTTGCCCAGATCACTCCTTATTACTTCATTTTCTACTTCCGACTCTGGGTCTAGGAGAAATGGTTCAGCCACACTTGGTAAAGGTCTCTCCAAATCACCTTCCTGAAGGTTATCTCTATTCCTAGAACCCCCTGCTTCCAAATTCTCAGACTCAGGAATCAGATCCTTACTCTTATTGCCCTTCACGGAAGGCGTTTCTTCCTCCTTCCGTATCGCTGAACCTTCATAATCTCGCCCAGATCGTAAAGTGATTTGACTGATGTTAGCTCTGTCTGGCTGCCTTACTGAGGCAGGAATCTTCCATTCGTTTCCTCGCATCTCGCTCAAGGATGTAGCGATCTGGGACATTTACTTTGCCAACATATCCATTGCTGCTTTCTGTTCCAATTGAGCATCCTGGAGCTTATGTACTACGTCATTGTTCGATTGCAAGTTATTCTGCATATGCTATTGAGAACTGACGAGGTCATGCACCATTTCATCCAGATTCCTTGGTGTCTTTGAATTAGGCTGGCCAGAACTTGGTCCTGGACCCAGATGTGGACCACTTCCTTGACTCTGGCGAATGTTTCCTTGACCTCCTGAATTATTGTTGTACTAATTTCCCTGCCCTTGGTAAGTGGTTTGGAAATTCCTTTGGTGCGGTGGTACATAGGAGTTCCCTTGATGGTTTTAGTTCCTGTTCCCCCAATTCGAATGATCTCCCTGGTTCCGATTGTTCCAGTTTCCCTGCCCTTCTTGATTCCTTCCAGACCAGTTACCCTGCCTCTCGGGCTGAGGTGCAAACTGGATATTTTGTTGTGGTGCTGGCTGGCTCTGTTCGTTGTCAGACCATCTAAAATTGGGATGGTTTCTCCAGGGTGCGTCTCTCTGTCTTCCTAGGTTCCAACTCCCATCGGGATTCCAACTTCCCATCGCATTAACCTGAGCCTGGTACTCTTCCTCCTGGGGACCGTAACATTGCTAAAGTTGGGTATCTCCTATACCTGGAGGCTTATCTTTCACTTGTGCAGCTGGCGGAGTGGTTTTCTCTATTGCATTCAACAATACTTTCTCGAGCCTATCTATTCTTGCCTCAACTCTCTCGTCATCCTGCTCCCTCAGGGCATTTGCTGATCCTCTCCACATAGCCTCTATCAACTTTCCCAGAATCTCTCTTGCCTCGCTACCCCTCTTCTTCTTAATTTCCCCCGCTCGAGGAGTTCATCAAATCCTTCAACTCGGGGTTTGCTCCTTCATAGAACAAATAATAAATCTCTGCCTCGATCATTCTATGATTCGGGCAGGCGTCCAACAAGCCCTTGAATCGTGACCAATATTGGCACAACGACTCGTTGTAGTCCTGCTTGCACTCCACAATCTCCTTCTTCAGAGCATTTGTCTTGTTGGAGGGGAAAAAGTAATCTAGGAACTCCAATTTAAAATCCCTCCATGTGCGGATAGAATCTGGGGGTAACCTTAATAACCACGTGTTGGCTTTCCCCTTCAAGGCAAAAGGAACCGGGCACAGGCGATAATCCTCCTCCGTTGCATCATTTGGCCTTTTCTGAATGCTACACAATTTGCTGAATTAATTTAAGAACTCATACGGGCACTCATTCCTACGCCCAGAGAATGTTGGTAAGATGCCGAGCACGTTCGTCTTGATCTCAATGGACCTCTGTCGTGGATTCATCACTATGGCTTGAGCTGGCTCCCCATCTAGATGGGCCGTGAGCGAACCGATCTCCGGATCTTGATCGACTACTTGTGCCATGTCCCCTATTTCCGCCTCCTCTGTACTTGTTTCTAAAGACGATTTAGGATCCTCCCTTCCTGACGAACTCCAACTCTCGTCGCTTTCTGAACCAAACGGAAATGGATCTCCCGTAGATAATCCCGATCTGGTGGTAACTGTAGATGCTATGTCCTTGACTTGCCAAATAAACTGATCGTTCCTCTACTCAGATGAGTCACCCCAGTGTCCAAACCGTGAGCCTCTGCTCAAAAACTGAAAATAAAGAAAAAGAAAGAGAAATTAAAAACTAACGCCAAAATCTCTAAACACAATCACAAATTACGCCATCCATCCCCGGCAATGGCGCCATTTGAAAGTTCATCGAGCGAGGTGTGTAGTGTCGAGCTACTAACTCCAATGAATCCACCAGATCACTAGGTCTAGGAACTCAAGGGAATATAGAAGACTCAGTCATTGGACACACAAAGCTCATGTTTCAAAGATCCCTCAACCCGTTATACTATAGACTAGTATAGATAAGCAGGGGTCGATCCCACGAAGATGGACAAGTAAGAAAGCATCTAAAGACTTTGGTTTAGAAAGCGGCTGCTGCCAATCAAATTGGGTTGAGGTTAACTACTATTAGACCTAGGCACAAAATCAAACACTAGACCTAGGAACTATAAACATCACGCTGGCAATGAACATCAAAATAACCAACTAACTTCTTAGACTGAGCAAACAACTTCCTAATATAACCAAACAGAAAGCGAGTAACAGTGGGGACCATATTCCAGAAATAACAAGTACGGAAAAAAAAAAAAACTGCAACTAACTAACTACGGATTTAACTAACAGCAACATGCATCTCATCGACTAAATCAAATACGAATATGAAGAAAACATAGCACATACCCAAATTCGAACAGAATATAGAAGTTTGGACGTCGGAAAGTTGCGACTAGCTGGAAATAAAATAGATCTGCATATACTAGACGGAATGAAATGAACACATGAAAACTAGGCATAAATCACGATCACTCTGTTTCATATTCAACGCCGGACGCTTAAATCCACTCCGGATCCAAGCAATCCGATCCCAACAACAACCAAAATCAACTCCATAATTCCCGATTCAACAAGTCTGCTCCGATCAACACTAGATTCCAGTGAGTCTACTCAAACTCAGCGACCAACATAAAAATCAAACATACAATTCAACAATCACGACTAGCTCAAGATAAATGACATCCATAATCGAAATTAACAGCAGCTCAAATATGGAAAACAAGAATTTCATAAACAGCGGAAATTCAACAGCAGGGCTGAGCTTCGAACGGCGAAGCTCGGTGAAATTCAGGACAGTAAAGTAAAATGGAAGCGATTAAATTGTTTTTTCGCCCTCTGCAAGGACGGTGTTACCCAACTACTAACTAGAAAAATAAACCCGAGAATACCCCATAATTTCCCGAATGAAACCCAAAAGTATGTAGAAGTTAGTGAGCTAGAGCTACAATCTGGTCATAAGGCCTCCAC
This sequence comes from Salvia splendens, assembly GCF_004379255.2. Classification (NCBI taxonomy): domain Eukaryota; kingdom Viridiplantae; phylum Streptophyta; class Magnoliopsida; order Lamiales; family Lamiaceae; genus Salvia; species Salvia splendens. The sequence goes on from NC_056038.1 coordinate 18,966,742, forward strand.
CGAGAAGGTCCTCTCTGATTGCATGCTTTCTTCTTTATATAGGTGCGGACATAATCTTCTAGAAGCCTTCGTAGAAATCTCCATTCTATCCTTCAGCTCCTTGATTTCCTCCGTCTTGTAATTTTTCTTCAAATTGCTCACTTATTCGCCAGTTTCCTTGGACCATGCAATTGTCCTTTTCTTTTCCTGGATCTGGCGAAAATCTTCTACACACCTGGCTTAAAACATGTGTTAGACCCCGCAAATACAAGAATTTTACCCTATAACCTATGCATGAAATTAGCCTTATCAGTCGGTGTTTGGGAAGAGGATGGAGGGTTTTGGAGAAGATTTTGGGGTGTGGAAGTTGTGGCTCGGTCCCTTGACAGAGAAATCCCCAGTCGGGCTTTAATGGTGGCGTAAATGGTCGGAATATCCGTATCGGAGGGCATGATCCGAAGGATCCTATCTAGGCGCCTGATAACTTCTTCGTCCACCTCGGGAGGCGGAGAGGCGCTTGTTTGTGGTGGAGGCGGGGAGGATGGGCTAAGGTTTTCTGTTTGGGCTTGGGAGGATGCTTCTTGGTTATCACTGTCGGCACAGGCACTAGAAGACAAGGATGAAGTTGGGATTTGTTCGATCAACATTTTTACTGATAATGTGGATAGGTCTTGGTAGAGAAAACGATGTTTTGGAGAGAGAGTTTTGAACTTTGGGAGAATTCTTGACATGAGCAAAAAGAATGTACTGTAGGCGGCTTGGGTGAAAGTGGCATACTGATCTGAAATCTTCCTTTTATAATGATATCACGACTGTTGGGATTCTCTACTGTTGAGATCCATGTGGCTCTTCACGTACAGGCGTGCCTTTTCAGAGTGCCAGCTGGCTTACCTTCCTCGATACGCTTCGTCCCTCTCTCTAGAGCATCCCTTCATGTGGTAGTTGGCGCCGTCTGACACCCTTCCAATGACTGCACACGTCCTTTCATCAACTGCCCCTGATCAACTCAATCACTGTACTACCCATTAAATTCAAATTGCACTGATCAAGTGGACAAGTAATTTTAGATAAAAACTCAAATAGTTCCACTTGATCAGTTTCCTTCCTTTCGTCTAACTTTTACTAACTAAGAAAATAAAACTATCACACGAAAAACTATTTACACTAACTACTAAGGACTTGACCGGGTTCTTTTAGGATGTCACTTGATCAGTTTAATTGATTAGAATTAGTTGCTTGATCAAGCAGACTACCCATGAGTACCCGATCATTCCTTCTACCGGGTCACTAGTTGAGATTGGGCAGGATCAGTGGAATTTCTTCCACCATACCGCCTTGGCCTTGTCTTTGTAGGGATCAACCCTATTACTCTTCAACACGAAGGAGAACGAATTGAGGGGGCCTCCTTGGATGTTCGCCTCTTGTGTGAGCACTGCCATGGTGGTACGAGGTCTGCCCATCTCGAACTCTGCCTTCAGGGTACCAGTTTGAGTTGACACTAGAAGAGTAGCTCTTCCTGCCCCGCTATGAGCTCTTCCTTTCTTAAAGCGGGGTCGAGTCTGCGTTGTCTATCAAGGTGGGGTGCCATTCCTTCTTCTAACATGGCGGGATGCATGCACGGTCATGGGTCAATCTCTGTTGTTTTCCACTTGACCACCCCCTGTCCCATCCTCAGTTCTTTCGTCATTTGTCCTCCCTATCCTTGCAGATTTGGTTTGATTGGTTCTTGGTACATCTGGTTGGACAGTCTTCCAAGGGTAACTGGCGATGTAGGTAGAGATAATAGTTGCTTCGTAGGCGGGGGATTTTCCTTCAGCATTCCTTTCAACGGGGCAGCTTGGTTAGGTTGTTTTTCGACCCCTTCCGGTTGTCACGACCGCACTTCCTAAGGATAGAAAGTACGGTGGGACGCGACAAATGGGGGATTTAAGAAGCGGGGAAGAAAGGGGAAACAATCAAGGGGTACGACATGTAGATCAAAACATGAAACTTTATTACCAAATTTTAGTCTGAAATCACGAAGCAACAATGTTCGTAGGAAAATAGTCCAACAGATTAAAGAAACATAAGAGTTTTAAGACTTGGCGTAGCGGAAGCATTTGAGAATTGGCTACTACTATGTATGAAGACACAATAGCAACCGGAACATTTATTGAATACGGTCTTTGTCCAAATGCTCAACAACCCCTGTAACGCCCGTACTTTTTAAGTACTAATTAAAATATGTCATGAATTAGTTAAAATGAATTTCTGTCGTCATGCTATGCTTCTCGTTATTTTTTCTTTGTAATGGAGTATAGTATTTATGTGCTTGGTGTGAAATGAGACGTCTCTTTTATTTAAATAATGGAGTTTTATAGGAGACGTGTTTGAAAGTCTCGTTGAAGTAATGACGTTGATGTTGCTATACTTGATTTAATGAGATGGTTGATATGGATTTTATAGTACTTGGAATACAACCAAGTTACTACGAGACAGTTTTAATATTCATACTTGCGAAGTGTGAATTGTTTTTGGTGTAGAGAAATACTTTCGGACTTCGTGGAATTTGTTTAAAGTGCTATATGTAGTACGCAGCGTGTTTGGAAAAAAATCAAGGATCGATTTTGAAGAACTTATATTTAGAACAACACTAAATATTAATTGTTGCAATGAGCTATCTTAATCTTTGTTGGAAATGGGAACGACGAAATTAATTAAAGTTTTCCGTGAACTTTAGTTAATAAAAAGACATGCGAAAAGTAAAATTTGGGCTTCTCAATTAAATAAAGTCCAATGCTTTATTTTACAATTTGGCTTTGGACTATTAAATTAAAAGAGATATATTTTGGGCCCAATTTCTTCATAGAACTTCTTTGCAAGCCCAAGCTTCTTCCCCTTCTTCCCTAACGCCAACCATGGAGACTCTCCATCTTTCAAGCCCAAGCTTCTTCCCCTTCTTTTCGGACCTGTTCTGAGTGGTTTCAGGGCGGGGGCAGCGAGCAGCGGCGGGGCGGCGACCGTCCTCTGTCACGACTGCCCATACCAGGGGTATCACAAACGCGGCGATCGTGACCGACATGCATGGACAACAGTTTAAAAGAAACTTAAGACTTAAAGAAGAAAAACAACTTGATTTAAAGAAGTTTAAGGTCATTTTTTTTAAAAGACGTAAAGAAACTTACTTTTAAAAGACGTAAAGAAACATACTTTTATATAGTAAGAAATATCACGAGAACACAAAAAATCCAAGTCTGGCCAGACAATTTATCTCCTCATTTTCCACATCAATCAATCAATCACATCCTCTTACATTAGTGCGACGAAAGTGTGGCCACACTATTAGCCCACGAGACCGGCCGACTAGCAAGGACGGCTCACGATCCCCTCTGTGTACACAACCTGATAGGGTTTGCGGCGCTACTCAGACCCGAATTCGTTTATCATAGCCCTATAGCCTAACGGAGCGAACTCACAAACTAGGCATCAAGTACAATCTCAACATAGCCCTATAGCCTAACGGAGCAAGCTTAAACGAACTAGGCATCAGGCAAAAATCTCAACATCAAAACAATCACGGCATGACATAACACTTTAAACCACCCTTATAACACCACATCATATTTTCGGAAAAATAAAGAGGTTTGAAAAGAAAGCCCACCTCGATCGCTTAGCAAATTCACAACCCAACTTATAGCAACTCTCGATCCTCGAGTTCACGAGTACACAACACCCTTGTCAACGACAACACAAGTCAGCCTTCCACAACAACATTTTACTATGCATGTCCTATCGTTTTCTCTCTCATCGTTTTTCTCAAATTCCCCAACCCAACATACGTCACAAAGGTGTAAAGACACACGTAACACATTCCAACTTATCACAAGTGATTTCAACATTTAAACACGTTCCTTGGACATACATGCATCATATAATACTTTGAAACTTGAAACTAGGTGTCATTTTAACAAGACAGAAAACTGGCAGAACTGCGCGACCGTTTTGTAAAAATCACTATAAATTCACCCGACCTCATATGAAGCTAAATTTTGGTCACAATACAGAGGGCACATTCAAGTTCATCCATGAAGATTTTCACACCGAAATCATGTCATTTAGTCAGTCATATCACATATTAAACTCTCTGGTCGGAACATACAATTTCTGACAGCACTGCGCAGTTTATTTGAAAAATTTACCATAAATTTATCCAATTCCCAAAAAGGCTGAAAATTTAACACGACTCAGAAGACACTTCAAATTTTCATCTAGTTCAAGAATCACATCAATCGGAGGTGATTTGGTCAGTCAAAAAGAAAACGAAACATTCTTGACGAGAACACGAGTTTCTGGCAGATTTGCGCAGTCAACTTCAAAAATTTATTAAAAATTCATTTTTCTATAAAAAGGGCTGAAATTCACACGAGACACAGGTAATACCTCGAAGTTTACTCAGTAAAATTTTCAAATCAAAATTCGGCTGTTTGTTAGGTCAATTACTCATCAGAAGCTACTGGTCGAACATCACACATAACAGATACACAATTTCTAAATTAGGGTTTCCTTCTCAATCATCCAAACACCAATTCTCATGCTTATAACACACAATCATGCTTGTTAAGACTCTCTTAAACATGTTTGCACATAAACTTACATCATTCACCAAAGATTCAAATCAAACTTCACACAAATCAATTGAAAACGCATATTTATCAAAGTTTTTAAGCAAACTCACTTTTCCCCCCGATTAAACTTGCGATCTACGATTCCTACATCCACTACATGCATGTAGGATTCAAGAACATGGTTCAAATGAAAAGAATGAGGAAAAGTGAAGCCAATATACCTTCTTTGACAAAACGAATCGGTAGAACCAAGAAACGAGGTGATTCGTCGGAGATTCTTGAAAATAAACTTCAATGGATGCAAGAAACAATGGTGGAAGAAGTTTTTTGGAGAGAATGTGGAGAGGGAGGAGGGAGGCACGAAAATTGAGGGAGAATGGGGGCTAGGGTTTAGTTTAGGTGTTTTTATAGGATTAGGGTTAGGTTTAAAATCAATTAATTAATTAATTGTGGGGAAAAATACAATTAAATAAATCCCACAATTAAAAGAATAAAATAAGCATGTGGGAAGGGGAGGAAATTTTCGAAAATTCCATGTAGGAATAGAAAGGAATTTATTTGGTATTTACTTGGAGAGAATATATTCACAACTTAGGAAATAAAAGTGAATATTTCATAAACAAGGGAACAAAATAAATTAAATCTCCAAGTATGAAAATAATGGGGGGGCCGAAAATTTCCATAAGGAATTTGCACAAGGAAATTATTTAAATCCCCAATTAAAAGAATAGGATTTAAATTAGGTAATTTGTTTATAGGAAAAAGGCTCCCATAAAATAGGCAACAATTAATTAAATTCTCACAAGGAAAATATTGCATAGGGGGCGTGTGATATGGGAGAAAAGTAGGAGAAAAAAAATATTCACATCCCGAATTAATTAGACATAGGAATTTATTTGAATAAAAAGGGATTCCACAAATTAGGAAACAAATAAAATATCCTCCAAAATTTAGTGGAGGGGCCGAAAATTGCTAACCAAGGAATGTCCCAACTCTCTATTTATTTTAGGTGAAGAAATAAATTATAACATGATTTAATTGTATTAAATTCAAAGGAAGAGAGTCAATAAAGCACCAATTAAATCAAATGAAAATAATTCTTTCTCCTATAGGAGATTTTCGAAAACTCCCAAGGAAAATAAAAATGGAGTTCGAATTCCATGTAGTACCATTTAGGGGTCATTTGGTTTGGATTTAATTTGGATAAGTATCCCAAGACAATTAATTAAATCCAAGAAATGAAATACTATTTCAATAATTAGGAAGGGCCGAAAATTCCAATGAATTGGCTCGAAGAATATAAATGCATGATCCTATTAATTATTTCCCCACATTGAAAAATATAAAACATCAAGCTCATCATCCCACATTAACCACGAAAATTTATTTCAAGCAAAACACTTAATCACATAGAAACGAAAGTTTCATAATTCCAAGAATCCAAAATTCGAATAACATATAAGAAGAGTCACAAAAATTTGGGATGTTACATCCTTCCCCTCTAAACAGAAATTTCGTCCCGAAATTTAATCGTCTCACACAAACAATTCGGGAAACTTTTCTTTCATCTTATCTTCTAACTCCCACGTAGCTTCCTCGGGACCATGGTGCTTCCACAACACCTTCACGGACGCTATCGTCTTGTTTCGTAGCTCTTGTACCTTCCGATCTAGGATTGCTTCGGGCCTTTCCTCGTAGCTCATGTCGGGGGTTAGGATCACTTCCTCTTGGTGAATCACATGTTTGGGGTCGAACACGTATTTGGGCAACTGCGACACATGGAACAAGGTGTGCACGTTCCCAAATCTGGGAGGTAACGCCAAACGATACGCTACAGGGCCTACTTCATCGATAATCTCGTACGGTCCTATGAAACACAGTTTCAGCTTGCCTTTCACTCCAAACCTCACAACTCCTCTCGTCGGGGACGCTTTCAAGAACACTTTGTCACTGACGTCGAATTTGATTTCCGTTGGACGCACGTCGGCATACGACTTCTGCCTATCTTGAGCTTCCTTGATCCTTGCGCGGATTTGATGCACAATTTCGGTCATCTCCTTTATCGCATCGGGGCCTAACATCTTCCTCTCGCCAACTTCATCCCAAAAAAAGTGGGGATTGACACTTCCTTCCATACAAGGCTTCATACGGAGCCACATCTATCGTCGCTTGGTAGCTATTGTTGTAGGCGAATTCAACCAACGGTAGAACAGTTTCCCAACCTTCCCCTCGATCTAGAACAACGGCTCGCAGCATATCCTCAAGCGTTTGAATCGTCCTCTCTGACTGCCCGTCCTATTGCGGGTGATAAGCGGTGCTGAAATTCAGTTGCGTGCCCAATTCGCGCTGCAAACTCATCCAAAACTTCGATGTGAACTTCGTATCGCGGTCGGACACAATAGTCTTTAGCACTTCATGCAAACGCACAATCTCATTCACGTAGAGCCTAGCTAACTTGTCCGCGCCATAAGTAATCTTAATTGGTAAGAAGTGCACGCTCTTTGTAAGTCGATCAATGGTCACCCAAATCGCAGTGTTGCCCTTCTTGTGACTTTGGCAAACCCGTCACGAAATCCATAGCTAGATGCTCCCACTTCCATTCTGGAATTTCAAGCGGTTGTAACTTCCCATATGGCCGTTGGTGTAAGACCTTCACTTGTTGGCATGCTAGACATCGTTCCACATATGACGCTACGTCCCATTTCATTCCATTCCACCAAAACTGTTGCTTCAAATCTCGATACATCTTCGTGCTTCCACTTACGCAAGATTAAAGTATACTAATTTAAATCGCGAGTATGATCGCTCGTCGTTGCATGAAAATATCTCTTAGCATCGGTTCTTCTTGTCTCGCACCTTGACTTAAGCGTTTCCCTAAACTCTCATATTCTCGTACGTTTCATTGCTCGGAAAAGCAATTGTTAAGTTTTAAACTTAGAACTACGATTCACGCGTCAACTAGGCTTATATTTTAGGCACTCTAAGTTCACAACACAATCATCATCTCATAGATCATCATCTACTTCAATTTACGTAATTCATACCTCAAGATAAACACACCACATTTTCACATCCTATAGCAAAACACTTTCGAACTTCACATTATATTCGAAACTTTTGAAATAATTTTCTTTACACCTTCACACTTTCCTAAAAATTTTCCACATCTCACTTTTAAAAAAAAAGTTTTGACTCAAACTAAAACGTACTTTCACATCAACTTTCATCATCCGTATAAAACACTCCATAGAATAACGCATCATACTTCGCACCTCATAACATACATAACATCACACTTCTACACTATCACAATATTATTTTCACCCATAATACACGCGTTTAAATCATTATGCTCACATTCAACATATGTATGTCATCATATCATTTATTCTCGAATTTCAACATGAAAATAACATCACATCATCACGTAATTACATGCTCATGCATTCTTTTGCCCAAAACATCCTCATCATATCGTGAATTTTATACATCGTTCACACATTTCATCAATAACTTAAAACATACCTCACTTTCCTTGGTTGAGCGTGATGCTTTGGATGTTGAGCCTTCGTGACACTTCTAGTCAATAAGGGTTCACTAACTTAGACTCAAAGTAAAAGAAGACTCTCGGACCAGAGCAAAAGAACAAAGCTCTGATACCACTCTGTCACGACCGCCCATACCAGGGGTATCACAAACGCGGCGATCGTGACCGACATGCATGGACAATAGTTTAAAAGAAACTTAAGACTTAAAGAAGAAAAACAACTTGGTTTAAAGAAGTTTAAGGTCATTTTTTTAAAAGACGTAAAGAAACATACTTTTATAAAGGGCACCGGAAAAATTTGACTTAAGAAATACAACTATATATATAAAAAAACTAAGGTAAAGCGAACATTTAACTTAAATCTCGGAAAACACCATTTTCAGAAAGACAACGTAAACACTCGTTTAAACCTGACACCACCATACATGTTCAAACACAACACGAAAAGATTAAGGTCTTAAGACATAATTTTAAACATAGCAGCGGATAAATAAGGTTCAGGGAGAGTCAAGGATCACGCCTATGTATGACGACACAACGTATCCTAGGGTCTCTAGCCAGCTCAACATCCACCGCAACATCCCGCTCAACCTGCACATAAGAAAAAGAATATGCAGGGCTGAGTACTTGTTGTACTCAATGGGCTCATGCCGAAAACATTTTAATAAGTTATGTCATCCATACCAGTGATCTCGGGTTTTATATAGTAAGAAATATCACGAGAACACAAAAAATCTAAGTCTGGCCAGACAATTTATCTCCTCATTTTCCACATCAATCAATCAATCACATCCTCTTACATTAGTGCGACGAAAGTGTGGCCACACTATTCGCCCACGAGACCGGCCGACTAGCAAGGACGGCTCACGATCCCCTCTGTGTACACAACCTGATAGGGTTTGCGGCGCTACTCAGACCTGAATTCGTTTATCATAGCCCTATAGCCTAATGGAGTGAACTCACAAACTAGGCATCAAGCACAATCTCAACATAGCCCTATAGCCTAACGGAGCAAGCTCAAACGAACTAGGCATCAGGCAAAAATCTCAACATCAAAACAATCACGGCATGACATAACACTTTAAACCACCCTTATAACACCACATCATATTTTCGGAAAAATAAAGAGGTTTGAAAAGAAAGCCCACCTCGATCGCTTAGCAAATTCACAACCCAACTTATAGCAACTCTCGATCCTCGAGTTCACGAGTACACAACACCCTTGTCAACGACAACACAAGTCAGCCTTCCACAACAACATTTTACTATGCATGTCCTATCATTTTCTCTCTCATCGTTTTTCTCAAATTCCCCAACCCAACATACGTCACAAAGGTGTAAAGACACACGTAACACATTCCAACTTATCACAAGTGATTTCAACATTTAAACACGTTCCTTGGACATACATGCATCATATAATACTTTGAAACTTGAAACTAGGTGTCATTTTAACAAGACAGAAAACTGGCAGAACTGCGCGACCGTTTTGTAAAAATCACTATAAATTCACCCGACCTCATATGAAGCTAAATTTTGGTCACAATACAGAGGGCACATTCAAGTTCATCCATGAAGATTTTCACACCGAAATCACGTCATTTAGTCAGTCATATCACATATTAAACTCTCTGGTCGGAATATACAATTTCTGACAGCACTGCGCAGTTTATTTGAAAAATTTACCATAAATTCATCAAATTCCCAAAAAGGCTGAAAATTTAACACGACTCAGAAGACACTTCAAATTTTCATCTAGTTCAAGAATCACATCAATCGGAGGTGAGTTGGTCAGTCAAAAAGAAAACGAAACATTCTTGGGGACAACACGAGTTTCTGGCAGATTTGCGCAGTCAACTTCAAAAATTTATTAAAAATTCATTTTACTTTAAAAAGGGCTGAAATTCACACGAGACACAGGTAATACCTTGAAGTTTACTCAGTAAAATTTTCAAATCAAAATTCGGCTGTTTGTTAGGTCAATTACTCATCAGAAGCTACTGGTCGAACATCACAGATAACAGATACACAATTTCTAAATTAGGGTTTCCTTCTCAATCATCCAAACACCAATTCTCATGCTTATAACACACAATCATGCTTGTTAAGACTCTCTTAAACATGTTTGCACATAAACTTACATCATTCACCAAAGATTCAAATCAAACTTCACACAAATCAATTGAAAACGCATATTTATCAAAGTTTTTAAGCAAACTCACTTTTCCCCCCGATTAAACTTGCGATCTACGATTCCTACATCCACTACATGCATGTAGGATTCAAGAACATGGTTCAAATGAAAAGAATGAGGAAAAGTGAAGCCAATATACCTTCTTTGACAAAACGAATCGGTAGAACCAAGAAACGAGGTGATTCGACGGAGATTCTTGAAAATAAACTTCAATGGATGCAAGAAACAATGGTGGAAGAAGTTTTTTGGAGAGAATGTGGAGAGGGAGGAGGGAGGCACGAAAATTGAGGGAGAATGGGGGCTAGGGTTTAGTTTAGGTGTTTTTATAGGATTAGGGTTAGGTTTAAAATCAATTAATTAATTAATTGTGGGGAAAAATACAATTAAATAAATCCCACAATTAAAAGAATAAAATAAGCATGTGGGAAGGGGAGGAAATTTTCGAAAATTCCATGTAGGAATAGAAAGGAATTTATTTGGTATTTACTTGGAGAGAATATATTCACAACTTAGGAAATAAAAGTGAATATTTCATAAACAAGGGAACAAAATAAATTAAATTTCCAAGTATGAAAATAATGGGGGGCCGAAAATTTCCATAAGGAATTTGCACAAGGAAATTATTTAAATCCCCAATTAAAAGAATAGGATTTAAATTAGGTAATTTGTTTATAGGAAAAAGGCTCCCATAAAATAGGCAACAATTAATTAAATTCTCACAAGGAAAATATTGCATAGGGGGCGTGTGATATGGTAGAAAAGTAGGAGAAAAAAAATATTCACATCCCGAATTAATTAGACATAGGAATTTATTTGAATAAAAAGGGATTCCACAAATTAGGAAACAAATAAAATATCCTCCAAAATTTAGTGGAGGGGCCGAAAATTGCTAACCAAGGAATGTCCCAACTCTCTATTTATTTTAGGTGAAGAAATAAATTATAACATGATTTAATTGTATTAAATTCAAAGGAAGAGAGTCAATAAAGCACCAATTAAATCAAATGAAAATAATTCTTTCTCCTATAGGAGATTTTCGAAAACTCCCAAGGAAAATAAAAATGGAGTTCGAATTCCATGTAGTACCATTTAGGGGTCATTTGGTTTGGATTTAATTTGGATAAGTATCCCAAGACAATTAATTAAATCCAAGAAATGAAATACTATTTCAATAATTAGGAAGGGCCGAAAATTCCAATGAATTGGCTCGAAGAATATAAATGCATGATCCTATTAATTATTTCCCCACATTGAAAAATATAAAACATCAAGCTCATCATCCCACATTAACCACGAAAATTTATTTCAAGCAAAACACTTAATCACCTAGAAACGAAAGTTTCATAATTCCAAGAATCCAAAATTCGAATAACATATAAGAAGAGTCACAAAAATTTGGGATGTTACATCCTTCCCCTCTAAACAGAAATTTCGTCCCGAAATTTAATCGTCTCACACAAACAATTCGGGAAACTTTTCTTTCATCTTATCTTCTAACTCCCACGTAGCTTCCTCGGGACCATGGTGCTTCCACAACACCTTCACGGACGCTATCGTCTTGTTTCGTAGCTCTTGTACCTTCCGATCTAGGATTGCTTCGGGCCTTTCCTCGTAGCTCATGTCGGGGGTTAGGATCACTTCCTCTTGGTGAATCACATGTTTGGGGTCGAACACGTATTTGGGCAACTGCGACACATGGAACAAGGTGTGCACGTTCCCAAATCTGGGAGGTAACGCCAAACGATACGCTACAGGGCCTACTTCATCGATAATCTCGTACGGTCCTACGAAACACAGTTTCAGCTTGCCTTTCACTCCAAACCTCACAACTCCTCTCGTCGGGGACGCTTTCAAGAACACTTTGTCACTGACGTCGAATTTGATTTCCGTTGGACCCACGTCGGCATACGACTTCTGCCTATCTTGAGCTTCCTTGATCCTTGCGCGGATTTGATGCACAATTTCGGTCATCTCCTTTATCGCATCGGGGCCTAACATCTTCCTCTCGCCAACTTCATCCCAAAAAAAGTGGGGATTGACACTTCCTTCCATACAAGGCTTCATACGGAGCCACATCTATCGTCGCTTGGTAGCTATTGTTGTAGGCGAATTCAACCAACGGTAGAACAGTTTCCCAACCTTCCCCTCGATCTAGAACAACGGCTCGCAGCATATCCTCAAGCGTTTGAATCGTCCTCTCTGACTGCCCGTCCTATTGCGGGTGATAAGCGGTGCTGAAATTCAGTTGCGTGCCCAATTCGCGCTGCAAACTCATCCAAAACTTCGATGTGAACTTCGTATCGCGGTCGGACACAATAGTCTTTAGCACTTCATGCAAACGCACAATCTCATTCACGTAGAGCCTAGCTAACTTGTCCGCGCCATAAGTAATCTTAATTGGTAAGAAGTGCACGCTCTTTGTAAGTCGATCAATGGTCACCCAAATCGCAGTGTTGCCCTTCTTGTGACTTTGGCAAACCCGTCACGAAATCCATAGCTAGATGCTCCCACTTCCATTCTGGAATTTCAAGCGGTTGTAACTTCCCATATGGCCGTTGGTGTAAGACCTTCACTTGTTGGCATGCTAGACATCGTTCCACATATGACGCTACGTCCCATTTCATTCCATTCCACCAAAACTGTTGCTTCAAATCTCGATACATCTTCGTGCTTCCACTTACGCAAGATTAAAGTATACTAATTTAAATCGCGAGTATGATCGCTCGTCGTTGCATGAAAATATCTCTTAGCATCGGTTCTTCTTGTCTCGCACCTTGACTTAAGCGTTTCCCTAAACTCTCATATTCTCGTACGTTTCATTGCTCGGAAAAGCAATTGTTAAGTTTTAAACTTAGAACTACGATTCACGCGTCAACTAGGCTTATATTTTAGGCACTCTAAGTTCACAACACAATCATCATCTCATAGATCATCATCTACTTCAATTTACGTAATTCATACCTCAAGATAAACACACCACATTTTCACATCCTATAGCAAAACACTTTCGAACTTCACATTATATTCGAAACTTTTGAAATAATTTTCTTTACACCTTCACACTTTCCTAAAAATTTTCCACATCTCACTTTTAAAAAAAAAGTTTTTGACTCAAACTAAAACGTACTTTCACATCAACTTTCATCATCCGTATAAAACACTCCATAGAATAACGCATCATACTTCGCACCTCATAACATACATAACATCACACTTCTACACTATCACAATATTATTTTCACCCATAATACACGCGTTTAAATCATTATGCTCACATTCAACATATGTATGTCATCATATCATTTATTCTCGAATTTCAACATGAAAATAACATCACATCATCACGTAATTACATGCTCATGCATTCTTTTGCCCAAAACATCCTCATCATATCGTGAATTTTATACATCGTTCACACATTTCATCAATAACTTAAAACATACCTCACTTTCCTTGGTTGAGCGTGATGCTTTGGATGTTGAGCCTTCGTGACACTTCTAGTCAATAAGGGTTCACTAACTTAGACTCAAAGTAAAAGAAGACTCTCGGACCAGAGCAAAAGAACAAAGCTCTGATACCACTCTGTCACGACCGCCCATACCAGGGGTATCACAAACGCGGCGATCGTGACCGACATGCATGGACAACAGTTTAAAAGAAACTTAAGACTTAAAGAAGAAAAACAACTTGGTTTAAAGAAGTTTAAGGTCATTTTTTTAAAAGACGTAAAGAAACATACTTTTATAAAGGGCACCGGAAAAATTTGACTTAAGAAATACAACTATATATATAAAAAAACTAAGGAAAAGCGAACATTTAACTTAAATCTCGGAAAACACCATTTTCAGAAAGACAACGTAAACACTCGTTTAAACCTGACACCACCATACATGTTCAAACACAACACGAAAAGATTAAGGTCTTAAGACATAATTTAAAACATAGCAGCGGATAAATAAGGTTCAGGGAGAGTCAAGGATCACGCCTATGTATGACGACACAACGTATCCTAGGGTCTCTAGCCAGCTCAACATCCACCGCAACATCCCGCTCAACCTACACATAAGAAAAAGAATATGCAGGGCTGAGTACTTGTTGTACTCAATGGGCTCATGCCGAAAACATTTTAATAAGTTATGTCATCCATACCAGTGATCTCGGGTTTTATATAGTAAGAAATATCACGAGAACACAAAAAATCTAAGTCTGGCCAGACAATTTATCTCCTCATTTTCCACATCAATCAATCAATCACATCCTCTTACATTAGTGCGACGAAAGTGTGGACACACTATTCGCCCACGAGACCGGCCGACTAGCAAGGACGGCTCACGATCCCCTCTGTGTACACAACCTGATAGGGTTTGCGGCGCTACTCAGACCTGAATTCGTTTATCATAGCCCTATAGCCTAATGGAATGAACTCACAAACTAGGCATCAAGCACAATCTCAACATAGCCCTATAGCCTAACGGAGCAAGCTCAAACGAACTAGGCATCAGGCAAAAATCTCAACATCAAAACAATCACGGCATGACATAACACTTTAAACCACCCTTATAACACCACATCATATTTTCGGAAAAATAAAGAGGTTTGAAAAGAAAGCCCACCTCGATCGCTTAGCAAATTCACAACCCAACTTATAGCAACTCTCGATCCTCGAGTTCACGAGTACACAACACCCTTGTCAACGACAACACAAGTCAGCCTTCCACAACAACATTTTACTATGCATGTCCTATCATTTTCTCTCTCATCGTTTTTCTCAAATTCCCCAACCCAACATACGTCACAAAGGTGTAAAGACACACGTAACACATTCCAACTTATCACAAGTGATTTCAACATTTAAACACGTTCCTTGGACATACATGCATCATATAATACTTTGAAACTTGAAACTAGGTGTCATTTTAACAAGACAGAAAACTGGCAGAACTGCGCGACCGTTTTGTAAAAATCACTATAAATTCACCCGACCTCATATGAAGCTAAATTTTGGTCACAATACAGAGGGCACATTCAAGTTCATCCATGAAGATTTTCACACCGAAATCACGTCATTTAGTCAGTCATATCACATATTAAACTCTCTGGTCGGAATATACAATTTCTGACAGCACTGCGCAGTTTATTTGAAAAATTTACCATAAATTCATCCAATTCCCAAAAAGGCTGAAAATTTAACACGACTCAGAAGACACTTCACATTTTCATCTAGTTCAAGAATCACATCAATCGGAGGTGAGTTGGTCAGTCAAAAAGAAAACGAAACATTCTTGGGGACAACACGAGTTTCTGGCAGATTTGCGCAGTCAACTTCAAAAATTTATTAAAAATTCATTTTACTTTAAAAAGGGCTGAAATTCACACGAGACATAGGTAATACCTTGAAGTTTACTCAGTAAAATTTTCAAATCAAAATTCGGCTGTTTGTTAGGTCAATTACTCATCAGAAGCTACTGGTCGAACATCACAGATAACAGATACACAATTTCTAAATTAGGGTTTCCCTCTCAATCATCCAAACACCAATTCTCATGCTTATAACACACAATCATGCTTGTTAAGACTCTCTTAAACATGTTTGCACATAAACTTACATCATTCACCAAAGATTCAAATCAAACTTCACACAAATCAATTGAAAACGCATATTTATCAAAGTTTTTAAGCAAACTCACTTTTCCCCCCGATTAAACTTGCGATCTACGATTCCTACATCCACTACATGCATGTAGGATTCAAGAACATGGTTCAAATGAAAAGAATGAGGAAAAGTGAAGCCAATATACCTTCTTTGACAAAACGAATCGGTAGAACCAAGAAACGAGGTGATTCGTCGGAGATTCTTGAAAATAAACTTCAATGGATGCAAGAAACAATGGTGGAAGAAGTTTTTTGGAGAGAATGTGGAGAGGGAGGAGGGAGGCACGAAAATTGAGGGAGAATGGGGGCTAGGGTTTAGTTTAGGTGTTTTTATAGGATTAGGGTTAGGTTTAAAATCAATTAATTAATTAATTGTGGGGAAAAATACAATTAAATAAATCCCACAATTAAAAGAATAAAATAAGCATGTGGGAAGGGGAGGAAATTTTCGAAAATTCCATGTAGGAATAGAAAGGAATTTATTTGGTATTTACTTGGAGAGAATATATTCACAACTTAGGAAATAAAAGTGAATATTTCATAAACAAGGGAACAAAATAAATTAAATCTCCAAGTATGAAAATAATGGGGGGCCGAAAATTTCCATAAGGAATTTGCACAAGGAAATTATTTAAATCCCCAATTAAAAGAATAGGATTTAAATTAGGTAATTTGTTTATAGGAAAAAGGCTCCCATAAAATAGGCAACAATTAATTAAATTCTCACAAGGAAAATATTGCATAGGGGGCGTGTGATATGGTAGAAAAGTAGGAGAAAAAAAATATTCACATCCCGAATTAATTAGACATAGGAATTTATTTGAATAAAAAGGGATTCCACAAATTAGGAAACAAATAAAATATCCTCCAAAATTTAGTGGAGGGGCCGAAAATTGCTAACCAAGGAATGTCCCAACTCTCTATTTATTTTAGGTGAAGAAATAAATTATAACATGATTTAATTGGATTAAATTCAAAGGAAGAGAGTCAATAAAGCACCAATTAAATCAAATGAAAATAATTCTTTCTCCTATAGGAGATTTTCGAAAACTCCCAAGGAAAATAAAAATGGAGTTCGAATTCCATGTAGTACCATTTAGGGGTCATTTGGTTTGGATTTAATTTGGATAAGTATCCCAAGACAATTAATTAAATCCAAGAAATGAAATACTATTTCAATAATTAGGAAGGGCCGAAAATTCCAATGAATTGGCTCGAAGAATATAAATGCATGATCCTATTAATTATTTCCCCACATTGAAAAATATAAAACATCAAGCTCATCATCCCACATTAACCACGAAAATTTATTTCAAGCAAAACACTTAATCACCTAGAAACGAAAGTTTCATAATTCCAAGAATCCAAAATTCGAATAACATATAAGAAGAGTCACAAAAATTTGGGATGTTACATCCTTCCCCTCTAAACAGAAATTTCGTCCCGAAATTTAATCGTCTCACACAAACAATTCGGGAAACTTTTCTTTCATCTTATCTTCTAACTCCCACGTAGCTTCCTCGGGACCATGGTGCTTCCACAACACCTTCACGGACGCTATCGTCTTGTTTCGTAGCTCTTGTACCTTCCGATCTAGGATTGCTTCGGGCCTTTCCTCGTAGCTCATGTCGGGGGTTAGGATCACTTCCTCTTGGTGAATCACATGTTTGGGGTCGAACACGTATTTGGGCAACTGCGACACATGGAACAAGGTGTGCACGTTCCCAAATCTGGGAGGTAACGCCAAACGATACGCTACAGGGCCTACTTCATCGATAATCTCGTACGGTCCTACGAAACACAGTTTCAGCTTGCCTTTCACTCCAAACCTCACAACTCCTCTCGTCGGGGACGCTTTCAAGAACACTTTGTCACTGACGTCGAATTTGATTTCCGTTGGACGCACGTCGGCATACGACTTCTGCCTATCTTGAGCTTCCTTGATCCTTGCGCGGATTTGATGCACAATTTCGGTCATCTCCTTTATCGCATCGGGGCCTAACATCTTCCTCTCGCCAACTTCATCCCAAAAAAAGTGGGGATTGACACTTCCTTCCATACAAGGCTTCATACGGAGCCACATCTATCGTCGCTTGGTAGCTATTGTTGTAGGCGAATTCAACCAACGGTAGAACAGTTTCCCAACCTTCCCCTCGATCTAGAACAACGGCTCGCAGCATATCCTCAAGCGTTTGAATCGTCCTCTCTGACTGCCCGTCCTATTGCGGGTGATAAGCGGTGCTGAAATTCAGTTGCGTGCCCAATTCGCGCTGCAAACTCATCCAAAACTTCGATGTGAACTTCGTATCGCGGTCGGACACAATAGTCTTTAGCACTTCATGCAAACGCACAATCTCATTCACGTAGAGCCTAGCTAACTTGTCCGCGCCATAAGTAATCTTAATTGGTAAGAAGTGCACGCTCTTTGTAAGTCGATCAATGGTCACCCAAATCGCAGTGTTGCCCTTCTTGTGACTTTGGCAAACCCGTCACGAAATCCATAGCTAGATGCTCCCACTTCCATTCTGGAATTTCAAGCGGTTGTAACTTCCCATATGGCCGTTGGTGTAAGACCTTCACTTGTTGGCATGCTAGACATCGTTCCACATATGACGCTACGTCCCATTTCATTCCATTCCACCAAAACTGTTGCTTCAAATCTCGATACATCTTCGTGCTTCCACTTACGCAAGATTAAAGTATACTAATTTAAATCGCGAGTATGATCGCTCGTCATTGCATGAAAATATCTCTTAGCATCGGTTCTTCTTGTCTCGCACCTTGACTTAAGCGTTTGCCTAAACTCTCATATTCTCGTACGTTTCATTGCTCGGAAAAGCAATTGTTAAGTTTTAAACTTAGAACTACGATTCACGCGTCAACTAGGCTTATATTTTAGGCACTCTAAGTTCACAACACAATTCATCATCTCATAGATCATCATCTACTTCAATTTACGTAATTCATACCTCAAGATAAACACACCACATTTTCACATCCTATAGCAAAACACTTTCGAACTTCACATTATATTCGAAACTTTTGAAATAATTTTCTTTACACCTTCACACTTTCCTAAAAATTTTCCACATCTCACTTTTAAAAAAAAAAGTTTTGACTCAAACTAAAACGTACTTTCACATCAACTTTCATCATCCGTATAAAACACTCCATAGAATAACGCATCATACTTCGCACCTCATAACATACATAACATCACACTTCTACACTATCACAATATTATTTTCACCCATAATACACGCGTTTAAATCATTATGCTCACATTCAACATATGTATGTCATCATATCATTTATTCTCGAATTTCAACATGAAAATAACGTCACATCATCACATAATTACATGCTCATGCATTCTTTTGCCCAAAACATCCTCATCATATCGTGAATTTTATACATCGTTCACACATTTCATCAATAACTTAAAACATACCTCACTTTCCTTGGTTGAGCGTGATGCTTTGGATGTTGAGCCTTCGTGACACTTCTAGTCAATAAGGGTTCACTAACTTAGACTCAAAGTAAAAGAAGACTCTCGGACCAGAGCAAAAGAACAAAGCTCTGATACCACTCTGTCACGACCGCCCATACCAGGGGTATCACAAACGCGGCGATCGTGACCGACATGCATGGACAATAGTTTAAAAGAAACTTAAGACTTAAAGAAGAAAAACAACTTGGTTTAAAGAAGTTTAAGGTCATTTTTTTAAAAGACGTAAAGAAACATACTTTTATAAAGGGCACCGGAAAAATTTGACTTAAGAAATACAACTATATATATAAAAAAACTAAGGTAAAACGAACATTTAACTTAAATCTCGGAAAACACGATTTTCAGAAAGACAACGTAAACACTCGTTTAAACCTGACACCACCATACATGTTCAAACACAACACGAAAAGATTAAGGTCTTAAGACATAATTTAAAACATAGCAGCGGATAAATAAGGTTCAGGGAGAGTCAAGGATCACGCCTATGTATGACGACACAACGTATCCTAGGGTCTTTAGCCAGCTCAACATCCACCGCAACATCCCGCTCAACCTGCACATAAGAAAAAGAATATGCAGGGCTGAGTACTTGTTGTACTCAATGGGCTCATGCCGAAAACATTTTAATAAGTTATGTCATCCATACCAGTGATCTCGGGTTTTATATAGTAAGAAATATCACGAGAACACAAAAAATCTAAGTCTGGCCAGACAATTTATCTCCTCATTTTCCACATCAATCAATCAATCACATCCTCTTACATTAGTGCGACGAAAGTGTGGCCACACTATTCGCCCACGAGACCGGCCGACTAGCAAGGACGGCTCACGATCCCCTCTGTGTACACAACCTGATAGGGTTTGCGGCGCTACTCAGACCTGAATTCGTTTATCATAGCCCTATAGCCTAATGGAGTGAACTCACAAACTAGGCATCAAGCACAATCTCAATATAGCCCTATAGCCTAACGGAGCAAGCTCAAACGAACTAGGCATCAGGCAAAAATCTCAACATCAAAACAATCACGGCATGACATAACACTTTAAACCACCCTTATAACACCACATCATATTTTCGGAAAAATAAAGAGGTTTGAAAAGAAAGCCCACCTCGATCGCTTAGCAAATTCACAACCCAACTTATAGCAACTCTCGATCCTCGAGTTCACGAGTACACAACACCCTTGTCAACGACAACACAAGTCAGCCTTCCACAACAACATTTTACTATGCATGTCCTATCATTTTCTCTCTCATCGTTTTTCTCAAATTCCCCAACCCAACATACGTCACAAAGGTGTAAAGACACACGTAACACATTCCAACTTATCACAAGTGATTTCAACATTTAAACACGTTCCTTGGACATACATGCATCATATAATACTTTGAAACTTGAAACTAGGTGTCATTTTAACAAGACAGAAAACTGGCAGAACTGCGCGACCGTTTTGTAAAAATCACTATAAATTCACCCGACCTCATATGAAGCTAAATTTTGGTCACAATACAGAGGGCACATTCAAGTTCATCCATGAAGATTTTCACACCGAAATCACGTCATTTAGTCAGTCATATCACATATTAAACTCTCTGGTCGGAACATACAATTTCTGACAGCACTGCGCAGTTTATTTGAAAAATTTACCATAAATTCATCCAATTCCCAAAAAGGCTGAAAATTTAACACGACTCAGAAGACACTTCAAATTTTCATCTAGTTCAAGAATCACATCAATCGGAGGTGAGTTGGTCAGTCAAAAAGAAAACGAAACATTCTTGGGGACAACACGAGTTTCTGGCAGATTTGCGCAGTCAACTTCAAAAATTTATTAAAAATTCATTTTTCTTTAAAAAGGGCTGAAATTCACACGAGACACAGGTAATACCTTGAAGTTTACTCAGTAAAATTTTCAAATCAAAATTCGGCTGTTTGTTAGGTCAATTACTCATCAGAAGCTACTGGTCGAACATCACAGATAACAGATACACAATTTCTAAATTAGGGTTTCCTTCTCAATCATCCAAACACCAATTCTCATGCTTATAACACACAATCATGCTTGTTAAGACTCTCTTAAACATGTTTGCACATAAACTTACATCATTCACCAAAGATTCAAATCAAACTTCACACAAATCAATTGAAAACGCATATTTATCAAAGTTTTTAAGCAAACTCACTTTTTCCCCCGATTAAACTTGCGATCTACGATTCCTACATCCACTACATGCATGTAGGATTCAAGAACATGGTTCAAATGAAAAGAATGAGGAAAAGTGAAGCCAATATACCTTCTTTGACAAAACGAATCGGTAGAACCAAGAAACGAGATGATTCGTCGGAGATTCTTGAAAATAAACTTCAATGGATGCAAGAAACAATGGTGGAAGAAGTTTTTTGGAGAGAATGTGGAGAGGGAGGAGGGAGGCACGAAAATTGAGGGAGAATGGGGGCTAGGGTTTAGTTTAGGTGTTTTTATAGGATTAGGGTTAGGTTTAAAATCAATTAATTAATTAATTGTGGGGAAAATTACAATTAAATAAATCCCACAATTAAAAGAATAAAATAAGCATGTGGGAAGGGGAGGAAATTTTCGAAAATTCCATGTAGGAATAGCAAGGAATTTATTTGGTATTTACTTGGAGAGAATATATTCACAACTTAGGAAATAAAAGTGAATATTTCATAAACAAGGGAACAAAATAAATTAAATCTCCAAGTATGAAAATAATGGTGGGGCCGAAAATTTCCATAAGGAATTTGCACAAGGAAATTATTTAAATCCCCAATTAAAAGAATAGGATTTAAATTAGGCAATTTGTTTATAGGAAAAAGGCTCCCATAAAATAGGCAACAATTAATTAAATTCCCACAAGGAAAATATTGCATAGGGGGCGTGTGATATGGGAGAAAAGTAGGAGAAACAAAATATTCACATCCCGAATTAATTAGACATAGGAATTTATTTGAATAAAAAGGGATTCCACAAATTAGGAAACAAATAAAATATCCTCCAAAATTTAGTGGAGGGGCCGAAAATTGCTAACCAAGGAATGTCCCAACTCTCTATTTATTTTAGGTGAAGAAATAAATTATAACATGATTTAATTGGATTAAATTCAAAGGAAGAGAGTCAATAAAGCACCAATTAAATCAAATGAAAATAATTCTTTCTCCTATAGGAGATTTTCGAAAACTCCCAAGGAAAATAAAAATGGAGTTCGAATTCCATGTAGTACCATTTAGTGGTCATTTGGTTTGGATTTAATTTGGATAAGTATCCCAAGACAATTAATTAAATCCAAGAAATGAAATACTATTTCAATAATTAGGAAGGGCCGAAAATTCCAACGAATTGGCTCGAAGAATATAAATGCATGATCCTATTAATTATTTCCCCACATTGAAAAATATAAAACATCAAGCTCATCATCCCACATTAACCACGAAAATTTATTTCACGCAAAACACTTAATCACCTAGAAACGAAAGTTTCATAATTCCAATAATCCAAAATTTGAATAACATATAAGAAGAGTCACAAAAATTTGGGATGTTACATCCTTCCCCTCTAAACAGAAATTTCGTCCCGAAATTTAATCGTCTCACACAAACAATTCGGGAAACTTTTCTTTCATCTTATCTTCTAACTCCCACGTAGCTTCCTCGGGACCATGGTGCTTCCACAACACCTTCACGGACGCTATCGTCTTGTTTCGTAGCTCTTGTACCTTCCGATTTAGGATTGCTTCGGGCCCTTCCTCGTAGCTCATGTCGGGGGTTAGGATCACTTCCTCTTGGTGAATCACATGTTTGGGGTCGAACACGTATTTGGGCAACTGCGACACATGGAACACGGTGTGCACGTTCCCAAATCTGGGATGTAACGCCAAACGATACGCTACAGGGCCTACTTCATCGATAATCTCGTACGGTCCTACGAAACACGGTTTCAGCTTGCCTTTCACTCCAAACCTCACAACTCCTCTCGTCTGGGACGCTTTCAAGAACACTTTGTCACCGACGTCGAATTTGATTTCCGTTGGACGCACGTCGGCATACGACTTCTGCCTATCTTGAGCTTCCTTGATCCTTGCGCGGATTTGATGCACAATTTCGGTCATCTCCTTTATCGCATCGGGGCCTAACATCTTCCTCTCGCCAACTTCATCCCAAAAAAAGTGGGGATTGACACTTCCTTCCCTACAAGGCTTCATACGGAGCCATATCTATCGTTGCTTGGTAGCTATTGTTGTAGGCGAATTCAACCAACGGTAGAACAGTTTCCCAACCTTCCCCTCGATCTAGAACAACGGCTCGCAGCATATCCTCAAGCGTTTGAATCGTCCTCTCTGACTACCCGTCCTATTGCGGGTGATAAGCGGTGCTGAAATTCAGTTGCGTGCCCAATTCGCGCTGCAAACTCATCCAAAACTTCGATGTGAACTTCGTATCGCGGTCGGACACAATAGTCTTTAGCACTTCATGCAAATGCACAATCTCATTCACGTAGAGCCTAGCTAACTTGTCCGCGCCATAAGTAATCTTAATCGGTAAGAAGTGCGCGCTCTTTGTAAGTCGATCAATGGTCACCCAAATCGCAGTGTTGCCCTTCTTGTGACTTTGGCAAACCCGTCACGAAATCCATAGCTAGATGCTCCCACTTCCATTCTGGAATTTCAAGCGGTTGTAACTTCCCATATGGCCGTTGGTGTAAGACCTTCACTTGTTGGCATGCTAGACATCGTTCCACATATGACGCTACGTCCCATTTCATTCCATTCCACCAAAACTGTTGCTTCAAATCTCGATACATCTTCGTGCTTCCACTTACGCAAGATTAAAGTATACTAATTTAAATCGCGAGTATGATCGCTCGTCGTTGCATGAAAATATCTCTTAGCATCGGTTCTTCTTGTCTCGCACCTTGACTTAAGCGTTTGCCTAAACTCTCATATTCTCGTACGTTTCATTGCTCGGAAAAGCAATTGTTAAGTTTTAAACTTAGAACTACGATTCACGCGTCAACTAGGCTTATATTTTAGGCACTCTAAGTTCACAACATAATTCATCATCTCATAGATCATCATCTACTTCAATTTACGTAATTCATACCTCAAGATAAACACACCACATTTTCACATCCCATAGCAAAACACTTTCGAACTTCACATTATATTCGAAACTTTTGAAATAATTTTCTTTACACCTTCACACTTTCCTAAAAATTTTCCACATCTCACTCTTAAAAAAAAAGTTTTGACTCAAACTAAAACGTACTTTCACATCAACTTTCATCATCCGTATAAAACACTCCATAGAATAACACATCATACTTCGCACCTCATAACATACATAACATCTCACTTCTACACTATCACAATATTGTTTTCACCCATAATACACGCGTTTAAATCATCATGCTCACATTCAACATATGTATGTCATTATATCATTTATTCTCGAATTTCAACATGAAAATAACATCACATCATCACGTAATTACATGCTCATGCATTCTTTTGCCCAAAACATCCTCATCATATCGTGAATTTTATACATCGTTCACACATTTCATCAATAACTTAAAACATACCTCACTTTCCTTGGTTGAGCGTGATGCTTTGGATGTTGAGCCTTCGTGACACTTCTAGTCAATAAGGGTTCACTAACTTAGACTTAAAGTAAAAGAAGACTCTCGGACCAGAGCAAAAGAACATGATACCACTCTGTCACGACCGCCCATACCAGGGGTATCACAAACGCGGCGATCGTGACCGACATGCATGGACAACAGTTTAAAAGAAACTTAAGACTTAAAGAAGAAAAACAACTTGGTTTAAAGAAGTTTAAGGTCATTTTTTTAAAAGACGTAAAGAAACATACTTTTATAAAGGGCACCGGAAAAATTTGACTTAAGAAATACAACTCTATATATAAAAAAACTAAGGTAAAACGAACATTTAACTTAAATCTCGGAAAACACCATTTTCAGAAAGACAACGTAAACACTCGTTTAAACCTGACACCACCATACATGTTCAAACACAACACGAAAAGATTAAGGTCTTAAGACATAATTTAAAACATAGCAGCGGATAAATAAGGTTCAGGGAGAGTCAAGGATCACGCCTATGTATGACGACACAACGTATCCTAGGGTCTTTAGCCAGCTCAACATCCACCGCAACATCCCGCTCAACCTGCACATAAGAAAAAGAATATGCAGGGCTGAGTACTTGTTGTACTCAATGGGCTCATGCCGAAAATATTTTAATAAGTTATGTTATCCATACCAGTGATCTCGGGTTTTATATAGTAAGAAATATCACGAGAACACAAAAAATCTAAGTCTGGCCAGACAATTTATCTCCTCATTTTCCACATCAATCAATCAATCACATCCTCTTACATTAGTGCGACGAAAGTGTGGCCACACTATTCGCCCACGAGACCGGCCGACTAGCAAGGACGACTCACGATCCCCTCTGTGTACACAACCTGATAGGGTTTGCGGCGCTACTCAGACCTGAATTCGTTTATCATAGCCCTATAGCCTAATGGAGCGAACTCACAAACTAGGCATCAAGCACAATCTCAACATAGCCCTATAGCCTAACGGAGCAAGCTCAAACGAACTAGGCATCAGGCAAAAATCTCAACATCAAAACAATCACGGCATGACATAACACTTTAAACCACCCTTAGCAAATTCACAACCCAACTTATAGCAACTCTCGATCCTCGAGTTCACGAGTACACAACACCCTTGTCAACGACAACACAAGTCAGCCTTCCACAACAACATTTTACTATGCATGTCCTATTGTTTTCTCTCTCATCGTTTTTCTCAAATTCCCCAACCCAACATACGTCACAAAGGTGTAAAGACACATGTAACACATTCCAACTTATCACAAGTGATTTCAACATTTAAACACGTTCCTTGGACATACATGCATCATATAATACTTTGAAACTTGAAACTAGGTGTCATTTTAACAAGACAGAAAACTGGCAGAACTGCGCGACCGTTTTGTAAATATCACTATAAATTCACCCGACCTCATATGAAGATAAATTTTGGTCACAATAAAGAGGGCACATTCAAGTTCATCCATGAAGATTTTCACACCGAAATCACGTCATTTAGTCAGTCATATCACATATTAAACTCTCTGGTCGGAACATACAATTTCTAACAGCACTGCGCAGTTCATTTGAAAAATTTACCATAAATTCATCCAATGCCTAAGAAGGCTGAAAATTTAACACGACTTAGAAGACACTTCAACTTTTCATCTAGTTCAAGAATCACATCAATCGGAGGTCATTTGGTCAGTCAAACAGAAAACGAAACATTCTTGGCGAGAATACGAGTTTCTGGCAGATTTGCGCAGTCAACTTCAAAAATTTATTAAAAATTCATTTTTCAATAAAATGGGCTGAAATTCACACGAGACACAGGTAACACCTTGAAGTTTACTCAGTAAAATTTTCATATCAAAGTTCTGCTTTTTGATAGGTCAATTACTCATCAGAAGCTACTGGTCGAACATCACAGATAACAGATACACAATTTCTAAATTAGGGTTTTCTTCTCAATCATCCAAACACCAATTCTCATGCTTATAACACACAATCATGCTTGATAAGACTCTCTTAAACATGTTTGCACATAAACTAACATCATTCACCAAAGATTCAAATCAAACTTCACACAAATCAATTGAAAACGCATATTTATCAAAGTTTTCAAGTAAACTCACTTTTCCCCCGATTAAACTTGCGATCTACGATTCCTACACCCACTACATGCATGTAGGATTCAAGAACATGGTTCAAATGAAAAGAATGAGGAAAAGTGAAGCCAATATACCTTCTTTGACAAAACGAATCGGTAGAACCAAGAAACGAGGTGATTCGTCGGAGATTCTTGAAAATAAACTTCAATGGATGCAAGAAACAATGGTGGAAGAAGTTTTTTGGAGAGAATGTGGAGAGAGAGGAGGGAGGCACGAAAATTGAGGGAGAATGGGGGCTAGGGTTTAGTTTAGGTGTTTTTATAGGATTAGGGTTAGGTTTAAAATCAATTAATTAATTAATTGTGGGGAAAAATATAATTAAATAAATCCCACAATTAAAAGAATAAAATAAGCATGTGGGAAGGGGAGGAAATTTTCGAAAATTCCATGTGGGAATAGCAAGGAATTTATTTGGTATTTACTTGGAGAGAATATATTCACAACTTAGGAAATAAAAGTGAATATTTCATAAACAAGGGAACAAAATAAATTAAATCTCCAAGTATGAAAATAATGGTGGGGCCGAAAATTTCCATAAGGAATTTGCACAAGGAAATTATTTAAATCCCCAATTAAAAGAATAGGATTTAAATTAGGCAATTTATTTATAGGAAAAAGGCTCCTATAAAATAGGCAACAATTAATTAAATTCCCACAAGGAAAATATTGCATAGGGGGCGTGTGATATGGGAGAAAAGTAGGAGAAAAAAAATATTCACATCCCGAATTAATTAGACATAGGAATTTATTTGAATAAAAAGGGATTCCACAAATTCGGAAACAAATAAAATATCCTCCAAAATTTAGTGGAGGGGCCGAAAATTGCTAACCAAGGAATGTCCCAACTCTCTATTTATTTTAGGTGAAGAAATAAATTATAACATGATTTAATTGGATTAAATTCAAAGGAAGAGAGTCAATAAAACACCAATTAAATCAAATGAAATACTATTTCAATAATTAGGAAGGACCGAAAATTTCAATGAATTGGCTCGAAGAATATAAATGCATGATCCTATTAATTATTTCCCCACATTGGAAAATATAAAACATCAAGCTCATCATCCCACATTAACCACGAAAATTTATTTCACGCAAAACACTTAATCACCTAGAAACGAAAGTTTCATAATTCCAAGAATCCAAAATTCGAATAACATATAAGAAGAGTCACAAAAATTTGGGATGTTACATCCTCCCCTCCCGCTGCAGTGGCACCCTGGGACGAACATGGAGGCGGCATCGGACGAGGAAGGTGGCACCGGCGCTGAGCGACGGCGTGGACGCAGGAAGCAGTCGTACCTTCCCGATGCAGCGGCTGCCGGAGGAAGACCGGCGGCTGGACGACGACAGCTAGATGGAGCGGCCGGACGATAGCAGCGTGGATCGGCGGCATAACCCCCTCACTGCGACTGCCACTCCGACGAGAGCAAGGAGCCGACGGGATTTGGCAGAAGAAAAGAGAGAGAGAAGGAAAAGAGAAAGAGAAGTTGGGCGGATAGGGGAATGAGGGCCAACTCCTCAATTTTCTTTTGAAATGGGTTTTTTAAGTTGGGCCTATTTTGTTTTAAAAGATTTGGGCCTCACTAATTTAATTATGGAGGAAAGTAGTTGGGCTCTCTTTTATTTTGGTTGGGGCTTCTCAATTAATTGGAGGTATAAGGTGAAGAAAATAATTAAGTCTTGGGCCGATAATTAATTGTGACAAATTATTTAATTAATTCTGAAATATTTTGAAGGATGAATAATTTTATCCTAAGTATGAAATAAATATAATTGCGTAGGGAAAGAGTTGCGATAATTAAATTATGCTCTTGTATAATTTTGGAAATTTATTCCGACATCGTGGAAAATACGAGGAGCCAACGGAAGAAGTATTGGTGTAAGCGGACGACCGGCGTCGCACATGACGCCTTGGGCGGCCGCCGAATAAACCGAGCAACGAGCTAAAAGACCTTAATTAGAGTGCATGCATTCTAAATGTTTTCTTTCTTGAGATTGATGAGTACTTTAATTTTTTTCGAAAAGGTGGTTCGCACGCTCGTTAAAGTTGGATCGAGAAGTTATTTAAGAAAATCACTAAGCTTTTGAGGTGGGCTTTATTACTTAAACTCCTTTATTTCCAATTATATGTATATGGTGAGATAAGGGTGGTTTAAATGTTATGTCATGCCGTATTTTATGTTTTGAATTGCCTATCTGATTGTCTACTAGAATAATGTTCTACTAGACTTTGATGGTTAACGAATTCGGGTCTAACTAGGGTCTAAGCCCTACTTAGGCTAGTGCACTGATGGGGATCGTGAGCCGTCCTTTAGGTCGGCTGGTCAAGTGATCGAGTTTGTGGCCACATTCTCGTTTCACATGATGGTTCAGATATGGTACATGATGGAGGATGACGATGATATTTGTCCGCGCAGACACCATTTTATTTATGGAAATGATATTAGTGTTACTCGGCATTCTAAAGTAAAACCCGAGTTTCACTCAACGAGGGCTTGACATAACTTTATTGATAAAATGTATTTTGGGCATGAGTTCACTGAGTGCATCAAGTACTCAGCCCCTGCATGTGTTTTCCCTATGTACAGGTTGAGCGTTGACGAGGACGGAGGATGTTGAGCATTTGGACAAAGACCGTATTCAATAAATGTTCCGGTTGCTATTGTGTCTTCATACATAGTAGTGGCAAACTCTCAAATCCTTCCTCTACGCCAAGTTTTAAAACTCTTATGTTTCCTTAATCTGTTGGACTATTTTTCATATAAACTTTGTTGCTTCGTGCCTTTCAGACTATGATTTTTATCTACATGTCGTACTCCTTGATTGTTTCCCCTTTCTTCCCCGCTTCTTAATTCCCCCATGAGTCGCGACCCACCGTACTTTCTATCCTAAGGAAGTGCGGTCGTGACAACACCCGTCCTCGTCAACGCTCAACCTGGACATAGGGAAAACACATGCAGGGCAGAGTACTTGATGCACTCAGTGAACTCATGCCAAAATACATTTTATCGATAATGTTACGTCAAGCCATCGTTGAGTGAAACTCGGGTTTTACTTTAAAATGCCGAGAAACAGTAAAATCATTTCCATAAATAAAAGGTGTCTGCGCAGATAAATATCATCGTCATCCTCCATCATGTATCATATCTGAACCATCATGTGAAACGAGAATGTGGCCACAAACTCGATCACTGGACTGGCCGACCCAAAAGACAGATCACGATCCCCATCAGTGCACTAGCCTGAGTAGGGCTTAGACCCTAGTTAGACACGAATTCGTTAACCATCAAAGTCTAGTAGAACATTATCCTAGTAGACAATCATATAGGCCATTCAAAACAAAATACGACATGACATACATTTAAACCACCCTTAGCCCACCTCAAAAGCTTAGTAATTTCCATAACAAGCTTCTCGATCCGACTTTAACGAGCGTGCGTACAACCTTTTTGAGAAAATTAAAGTACACATCAATCTCAGGAAAGAAAACATTTAGAATGCATGCACTCTAATTAAAGTGTTTTATCTCGTTTCTCGGTTTTCATATATTTTTGATTATTCGGCTGCCGCCCAAGGCGTCGCATGCGACGCTGGTCGGCCGCTTACACCAATACTTCCTTCGTTGGCTCCTCGTATTTTTCTCCACGATATCGAATTACAGAACCTCAAAATTATTCAAGCGCACAAGTTAATTATTGCAATTATTTCCCCTCAACAATTATATTTATTTCGGACTTAGCAATATTTATTCGCGTCCCAAAAGAATTAAAATCATCAGCCCGAGATCTTATTCAGAACAACCCATCACAATTATTTAATCCGGCCCAAGTAATTATTAACTCATCCTTATTCCTCCAAATTAATTTGGGAGCCCAAAAAAATACTCCTTTCTCCACCATCGGTATTATCTCCCTCGTCCTCTTCTATTCTTCACAATTTCCCCCAAAAGAGAAATCCCCAAATTCCGTCGCCTCCCCCCCCAACCTCACAACACCAGACTCGACGGCCAACTCCCCTCCGTTGCTGACAGTACTCCGGCGACAGCGGTGTCGTCCGATTCCTTCTGTCCGCGACCTACACCACAACTCAATTCTCCTCTCAAACACACAGGACTCCACCACTGCTGTTCCTCACCGGGCTTCGCCGATATCGCGTGGGTCGCCGTTTAGCCGCTGCTTCCGTCGCCGTGTTCTCCCAGGCGAGTAGTCATCATCTCTGAATTAGAGGGTGCTGCCTCCGTCGCACTGTAAGCATCACTGTCGTCGGGCTCCTCTGCTGATTCTGCCATCTCCGCCAGGAAAGTGCTGCTGCTGACTCCGATTCGAAACCCGCGTCCACCACCGATGCTCGGCGCTGGTGCGTCGCCGCTGCTGTGCAGCCTCCTCGCCGGAGGTTGCCGCCATCCCTCGAAACATCCCCGTTTACACCCGAACTATCCTCGAAACGCACCAAAAGATAACCGAACAGCCCCGAGACTGACCCGCTTACATTCGAAAGATAAGTTCTTTACCAAATTATGTTCCTTCGTACTTTCTGATTAATTACAGTGGGCGTTCAATTGAGGTGTTCAGTTCATTGTTGATGGTGTTGTTTGATCGGTGATTGAGTTACTTGTTTGAATTACTTGTGGGAGTTATGTGTGATGATATGGTATGTATAACAACGATCAAAAGGGAAGGGATTTATACCTCAACCAATTGGAAGTTGTGATGCAAAGCTATAGAGCCGAGAAGGGATTAATCTCTTTGGTTTGGCAGATTCGGCTTCTGCAAAAGAATTTGTGTATGTTGAATTGGGAGTAGTTGTGGAAACTGATATGCAAGAATGAAATTTACCTTAACTTGGTTGAGATTGAAACAAAAGGCAACAATTTCTTCTACTCTCTCTCTCTCGGCTCTATCCTTGTTCTTGCTACAGAGTGTATGTTGCAAGGAGAGAAGTGAAGGGATTGATATATTTAACTTGTGTGACCCTTGGTTGTAGGAAGATGGAAGATTAGGAGTCTCAAGAGTTGAGGGGTTGGCGTTAGGGAAGAGAGAAGGAAGAAGCTTGGGCTTGCAAAAGAAATTCTATGAAGAAATTTGGCCCAACATGTTATTTGTAGTGTTTGGCTCAAGTTGGTATAAGAAGAAGAAAATTTGGATGGCCCAACACTTTTAAAATTTATAAGGACATTTGGACTTTGATTTATTTTTACTTGGGTCGGCCCAAGTTCCTATATTTATTTTTGTTCGTTTCATTTCGTTTAGACAATTTATCATTTGTCTCGTAGTAACCTGGTGATATTCCAAGTACTATAAAATCCACCCAACCATCACACTCAAACATGCTAGGTATAGCAACATCAACGTCATTACTTCAACGAGACTTTCAAACACGTCTCCTAGCAACCTCCATTATTTAAATAAAAGAGACGTCTCATTTCACACCAAGCACATAAATATTATACTCCATTAAAAAAAATGAGAAACATAGCATGATTACAAAAATTCACTTTAACTAATTCACGACATATTTTAATTAGTAATTAAAAAGTACGGGTGTTACATTCTACCCACCTTAACAGAAATTTAGTCCCGAAATTTGCTCATCTCTAACGAACAACTCTGGGTACTTCTCTTTCATTTTATCCTCGAGTTCCCATGTAGCCTTCTCATGACCATGATGTTTCCAAAGCACTTTCACAGATGCAATTGATTTATTTCTCAATTCTTGCAGTTTCCTGTCCAGAATAGCTTCGGGCTTTTCCTCATAACTCAAGTCGGGATTCAAAATCATTTCCTCTTGGTGGACCACATGTTTGGGATCGAACACGTACTTTCTTAATTGCGACACATGGAAAACATTATGCACGTTCCCAAAACTCGGCGGCAGTGCCAACCTATACACTACAGGTCCCACCTTCTCAAGAATTTCATAAGGCCCTACGTAACGTGGTTTCAACTTACCCTTCACACCAAACCTCGTTATCCCCTTCGACGGAGATACTTTCAAAAAAACTTTATCTCCAGCGTTAAACTGTAAATCGGTATACCGGACATCGGCATATGACTTCTGTCTGCCTTGAGCTTCTTTGATCCTTTGACGAATTTATCGAAAAATCTCAATCATTTCCTCTACTGAATCTGGCCCAAGTATTCTTCTTTCACCAACCTCATCCCAGTAGAGTGGTGATCTACACTTTCTCCCATACAATGCTTCATACGGGTCCATATTTATCGTTGCTTGGAAGCTGTTATTGTAGGCGAACTCGATTAATGGTAGTACGACTTCCCAATTTTCTCCTCTGTCAAGAACTACGGCTCTTAACATATCCTCGAGAGTATGAATCATTCTCTCGGATTGTCCATCGGTCTGTGGGTGAAAAGCAGTACTAAAATTTAATCGGGTACTAAGCTCCCATTGCATGCTTATCCAAAATCTCGAAGTGAATCTTGTGTCTTGGTCCGACGTGATTGTCACTGGCACTCCATGTAGACAAATGATTTCTTTCACATAAATTCGAGCTAGCTTATCAGATCCATGAGTTATAGGAATAGGTATAAAATGTGCACTTTTAGTGAGATGGTCTATAATTACCCAGATGGCAGTGTTTCCTTGTCGAGTTTTTGGTAAACCCATCACAAAATCCATGACGATGTGTTCCCATTTCCATTCTGGAATCTCTAGCGGTTGCAACTTCCCATAGGGTCATTGATGCGGCGGAGCTTTTACTTGCTGACAAGCCAAGCATTTCTCCACAAACGAAGCTATGTGCTTCTTCATTCCATCCCACCAGAATGACCGTTTCAAATCATGGTACATCTTTGTACTTCTAGGATGCGCGGTATATGGAGTCTCGTGTGCCTCAGTCAAAATTTCATTTCGAAGTCGTTCAGCATTCGGCACACATAGCCTTTCCTCGTACGTGAGGGCATTGTCAGCCTCTTCTCGGAACTTCTCTTGCTCACCTTTCCTCACCATTAGTCGAACTTTCTCCAAATCTTTATCATTTCCTTGACCCTCTCTTATCCTCGTTCTCAGGTCGGATGCAATCACTAAGGTGGCGATTTTTCCTTTTATGGTCTCAGGAGCTCTCACTACTTCCAATCTCATCTTGCTAAATTCACGAATAAAATTTTCTTCTTGAGTGAGAAAAGTAGCCAGTTGTGGTTGCTTTTTCCAGCTCAGTGCATCTGCCACTACATTTGCTTTGCCAGGATGATAGTTAATGCCACAGTCATAATCCTTGACTAGCTCGAGCCATCTGCGTTGCCTCATATTCAAGTCTTTCTGCTCAAAGAAGTATTTCAGACTTTTGTGATCAGTAAAAATCTCACACTGAACTCCGTAAAGATGGTGCCTCCAAATCTTCAGAGCATGCACAACGGCTGCTAGTTCCAAATCATGAGTGGGGTAGTTTAGCTCCTGTGGCCTCAATTGACGTGAAGCATAGGTGAAGGGTGGGAGTCTAGTGAGTTATGCGCTTTCAAAATTCGATCTAAGCAATTGCTAGGTCGAGACACCACGCTTCTCCGAATTAACTGAATCACAGGGTCCAGTAACTCGAGGGATCGAATGGCGCTCCGGTCGTTGGGCACTCACGACTCTCCTTCAACAATTAAATTTCCTCAACCCGAATACTATGGATTAGTATAGGGAAGTGGAGTCGATCCCACAGAGATGGATTCGTAGGCTATTATTGAGAGAATTTGGACAAAATGGCTGCTGCCACGCAAAAGGGGTTGAGATTTTTACTACTACTAGACCTAGGCACAAAACGTAAATACTAGACCGAAGAACAAAGGACTCTTAAACCAAGTAACAGGCAGAAAAGTTTAAACAATTCCTAGACCGAGTACATAACTACCGATAACCACTAGACAAAGGAAATAAAAAGTGGGGACCATGAAATCCAAGCCTGACAACGTACGGTAAAGCTGCAACTAACAATCTTCATGCACTTTTCTAACTAATTCAGATTCGCAAATGGAGAAAACAGAGGAAATGCCCAGATTCAAACATAATAAACAGATTTGGTCGACGGAAACTTACAATAACTCGAAGATACGACAGATCTACGTAAACTAGGCGAAATGAAATGTAAATACGTAAACTAGGCTTGGAAATCAAGTACTCCTTCTCAGATTACGTCGGACGCTTAATCCACTCCGGATCCAAGCCATCCGAACCCAACAAACAGCAAAACCAACGCCATAACTCCGATTTTCACAGATCTACTCCAATCTCAATCAATCATGAACAATCTGCAAACAAATCACAAACTCCAGCAAAACGCAACCTCCGTTTCATCCAAAAAAACAGAACCATTCTTCAGATCCAAACAACAAGTATCGGCAATAAATCAGAACCAACTGCAAAAATAACTAACTCCGACAATCCTAACTCGAAATCAATCGAACTCAACCAGCAAACCAGAAATGAACACAATAGACATAAGCGAAAGTAAAATCTGGAATAAAACCGGAAATATTGGTTGTCAAAAGAAAACCGAGCTTCGAACAGCGAAGCTCGGCGGAATCAGTGTAAATAGCAACGGAAATGTAAATTGTTTCTTCGCCCTTGAACTAGGACGGTGTTACAACCCTCGAACCATTGTCGGAAAGCTAAACGTGAACCACCAGCCAAGTGCTAACTGGAATCTCTCGCGAATTCAGAGTCAAGTGTGTGGAAAGGTGAATCGAGCAAGGAGCTGTTAGTGAGGCCTCCAGCCGAGAAGGTCCCTCCAGCCTGCATGCTTCTCCCTTTTATAGATGCGGACATAGACTTCTAGAGTTTTCGTAGAAATCCCTATTCTACCCTTCAACTCCGAGGCTTCCTCCGTCTAGCAATTTTCTTCCAATTGTTCACCCTTTCGCCAGTTTCCTAGGACCATGCAAGCGTCCTCTTCTTTTCCTGGATCTGGCGAAAACTTCACATACCTGACTTAATTCAATGTGTTAGACCCAGCAATTTCATGAAATGAACCCCTAGACCGATGCATGAAATTAGCCTTATCAAACTGCTCACACTTAAACCATGCTTGTCCTCAAGTATGAAAGACAAGAAAATAGGAATAAGGCGAATTTCAATGCATGGTTACCAAGTAAAACCCTAAAAATGAAAACAAAACAAACTCCTAGACCTAAGCAACTACGGACTAAGAAAAGAAAAGAACACAAAGAACAGAAACACAACAAAACAAACAAGCATGAACTAGTTTCGAATTTTTAAGCTACTATCCCCACAAGCTCAAGTTCAATCTGATCGATTACAGTCTTCAAATCTTCCCCCTTCCTTCGTCTGCCTAAACGGTCTGTCAGTTAGTCAAGATAGCCTATTGATTTCCCATCTGTTAGGTTCGCTTGATCACTCATTCCTCACCAGGGATGTTAGGATCAAAACGCTCCAAAGTTAGAGTTATACCACTGATGCGTCGGGTTATGAGAGTTTTCTCCCTATTCTTCCTCCTTTCCTATGAATTTCCCTGGGCAAGGCTACGATTTTTTCTGCCTTTGAGGATTATATTTTTTCTTTTTTTTTCTCTTCCTCATTTTCCTGTATTATAACCCCTTTCCCCTGGACTTCGTCCAGCTTATACCTCCGGTTTCTGGACTTCGTCCAGCTTATTCCTCCTTAACCCATTTTTTCTCCTTCATACTCTACTCCCTAAGCATCAAGTGATAGCCCATTTTTTCATGTTAGCTCTAAAAGTGTTTAGGCTTATAACTCACTTTATAGTAGGGCTGTACAGCTAGGTTATCTAAGGCATTTTCCATCGTCCTAACTTCATTCAGATCGCATTCGGCTTATTAAGGAAGAAAGTGTCAAAGTTGATCTGCTTTCTCTCTTCAATCACTCTTACTAAGGGGATCTCGCCTTATTATCTAGCTAGCTCATGCGAAGCACACATCCTAAGACACAAAAACGATACTTACTCCCCCCCCTCCCGCTTCACTCAAGCTTGTCCCCAAGCCATCGTAGTGAAGGGGGGAAAAGGGAAGTACTAACAGCAGACTGATAAAGCAAACAACAACAAACACAAATACAGAGCAAAACTTCTCACACTTAGACCGAGCATCGGGCTAAGTGGGAGAAGGCGCAACAAACAAACCAAGGCATGCAAAAAAAAAACAAAACACCCCCTTCTCACACTTAGACCAAAAGTTGGGCTAAGTGTAAGAAAGGCAACACATATGTACAATTACAGAGCATGCTGGCATATAAGAACACAAACAAAACGGAAAATAAAAAAAAAAGAAAATAAGGGTTACTTGGCTCCGTGGGGGGTTCAATTCGGGGTCCGGCCCCTGCGAGGGCCAGACTTTGGTGGCGCTGTCTGGTGGGTCACCTTAGCTTTCTTTCTGGCAGGCAAATCCGGCTTCTCATGTCGTTCTTCTATCGGGCGGGGTACGGTTGTCTTCAATATCACGGGCCGAGAGGGAGATGGAGTAGTCTGGGGCCTTGGGGCATGCGGTGGCTTCTGCGCAGTCAGACTTCCTTGACCTGGCGTTGTAGAATCGCCGCTAGGCTTCGGAAGTTCCTTCGGTGTCTCTGGGAACCTTGCTCTAAGCCACTTTGTCATCGCCATCATCAACTCAACTCCTTCCGTCATCTTCCCAGTACATCTGGTCGATGTCGCCACAAGATCAGACATGCGCCCCTTGAGGGTCACCATTTCCTCCCTAACCTTCCGAACTTCCGTCCTTATTTCTTCCAGTTCCGTTCGTACTCCAGCGACATCTTTCCTGACACTCTCAGTACTATTCTTACTTTTTCCCCACAGGGACACAATTTTCTCCCGAACCATCTTCATTTCTGACCTCATCCAACCAACCTCCTTTCGCACTTCCTCTACTTCTATCCTGGCTCCTGCTTCTACGTCAGCAGTATCCTTCACTTCCACCACATCGGGGTCCTGTTTCACCTGAGCCTCTAACTGCCCAACCTCGTAAAAGCATACTTCCCTTCCGCGTGCGATCAACAACCCTTTATTGAAAAAATAATCCATGTTAAAAACCTCAGGGGGCGAACATGTCTTTACCTCTCGGCATGCCTTATGGATCTTCATGATTACATTCCTCTGCAGATAGGCTCCGAGCAGGTGGCACGTGTATAGGTGCCGGGAAGGATTTGCAGTCACTTGATGGCAGGCTTGGGCTATCCAATAGCCCAAGTGAACTCTTACCCCCGTAGCCATGCACCATGTGAAGTATAGATCGGCGGTAGTCAGAGCGTTGTTGGCTGTTCCCATTAAATTGTAACTAATAAAAGTCTGGGCAAATCGCAGGACCCTATTTTCGATGTGGTGTGCCTTCGAAAAGCTCGTTTTAAACTGACCCACCCTCGGGTGAGTCAAGAACTCCCATGCGCTTTGGGCTTTGAATCCCGGCATCATTTTCGGTGGACCAATCATCCTCTCGCTCCACAGGCCCTCATCGTCCTCCGTTCGCGTCTGCAAACCCATCCGCAAGGTCCATTCCCGGATGCTCATCGTATGGTCCTCACTGAAAAGTCTGAAATTAATGGATTCGGCATCCAAATCGGTAGTGGACTTAAATCGGAAGGTGGAAAAGAATTCTCGAGCCAGGTCAATCGGGACCTCGGTAGTATTGTGCTTGAGCAACCAATCGAAGCCTATTGCGTCGATATAAGTCCGGAATTCATCGTTGCAAGCAATCGTTTTGAGCTCCGATGAGCTATACATCTTTCCTGACTTAGCGACCTTCCCCTCAGTACTCTTCTCCTTATAAATGGCCGTGCGCTTTGGGTCGTCAAACGTCATCATTTCATCTAGCAAGCTGTTTGTTATCCACACTTCGGTTGGCTCAAAGTTGAATTCCTCTTCCTGTTCTTCTTCCGAGTCGCTGGACTCAGAAGGGCTCTCGGTTTCTGCGGCATATGGTACCTTAGCTGCCGGCGGAAGTGTGGATTCAGTAGAGTTCCCTCTCGCCTTCTTGGTCGAGGAAGGAGCAATTTGTTTCCCCTTCCTTTTCTTCTCAGCCGCTTGGCGACGCTTCTCCTCATCACTCTTCCCCCTGCCAGGTCTGGGAGAGTTCACCTGTTCAGATGCTGCGGTCTCTGGACCCAGCGATTCTTCCTCCGTCGGCTCCACTGTTTCATCAATCTCATCAATGAGGCTCCGGCGAGCCCGCCTCCTAGCATCTCTGGGGTTGACCGGCGAGTCGGTATCCTCTAGGATCTCGGTCAGATCCACAATCAACTTCACCCCGGCGTCAGCGGGTTCCTGGCTAATTTCATAATCGAGGGCTTCTCTCTCCTTGGACAACAATGGGGTTGCCCCCGAGATGTAAACAGGGGTCTCTACCCCCTCAAATCTTTCCCCGACGTGGGCCTCAGTACCCACCGGTTTCTCAGGGGTATCCCCCTCCACATTTTGTTCAGAAATTAGGGCCTCGTCGCCCCCATCTTCACCAACTATAGGGGCCTCCCTCCCCACAGATTTTTCCAAAACAGGGGTTTCCCCCTCAGAAATACTAACATCAGCAACAAAATCTTTGACTTCCCCAGATGGTTCCAGAACATCTCTCTCAACATATTCCTCACACGCAAGTACGGGCTTCACCCCCTCAGTTGCAGAGTCTACCCTTGGTTCGCACATAGCCAACAATTCCAACCCTGTGACCAAATCTGAGTCGTCTTCACGATTCCCTGCGGTGGTTGGTTCCGGGCTAGTGGTCGTGGATTCTTGAATGTCCTCCGGTTGTGTGGTGGTCTCCGGAACAACTGTCTCCTCTGGTACGGCAGTGGGTTCCGGAATGGCGATGGCTTCTTGAACGGTTTCAGATTCGGCGACGGGTTCTGAGACGGCCTCCGGTTGCGGTACACTAGAAAACGGAGCAGCCTGTACGGATTTACCCATTGCGGTTGCAAACATGGCGAATGCCTCCATCGCCTTCTCCGCACCCCCAAATTTCTGGAATAGCTCGGCCATAAACGCCGCCGCCCCAGAGTCGGCGGACCCTGAGGTGCTTCCGGTTCCTTGTTTGTTTTCCATGGATGTTCTGTGGAATTTTTGTAAAGAATTTGGGGCGGAATTTGCAGATTAGGGTTAGAGAGAGAGAAAAAGGGGAGAGGAAATTGGGGACTTTTTTTGTGTTTGTGAATATTGGAGAGAGAATAGGTAATGAAAATAAGAAGGCAAAACCGATTATAGTGTAGGCATGAGAGAGGACGTTTTTGGCAGGCGGTTGCAGGTGATGACGCTTGCGACCGTACGCCTCCCCATAAAGTTCCTTTTGAAATCCGAACCGGTGCCAACTCCCTCCAAAATTTTTACTCCACAACTCCTTGCCCTTGTGAATTCCTTCTGCAAAATCACACTTAAAGAAAAACATTAAACTAAAAATTGAAACGCCAGACTCCCCGGGTCTAGGGTATGACAGTATCAAAAAAAAAATTCCTTAAGGAGTCTGGTATTTCGAAAATATTTTTGGAAGATTTTTTTTTTTTCTGATTTGTTTCGGTTTTTCTTGATTTAAAGAAAGCGATTGAATATTTACAATTTATGTTCAAGTGTTCTCAAGATTCCCTAGGTCAGGTCATGCTAAAACTTCTTGGATGCTGGACCTAGGAAATCTCTAAGAACACTCACTTCCCAGATCTATTAGGCGATATCGTGGAGTGCGCGTAGTGGCATTTCGTCCACTACACACATCTCCGAGCTATCCCTAAATACCTTTACCCTATGACCGTTAACAAGAAAAGGAGTAGAGTTTGAAGAACTTCCCTGGATTTCTACAGCTCCATTTGCACGCAAACTCACAATAGTGTATGGCCCAATCCATTTGGACTTTAACTTACCAGGCATTAGCTTGAGCCGGGATTGGAATAGGAGAACCTTCTGCCCGACTTGCAATTCCTTGACCTGGAGGTTCTTGTCATGCCAGAGTCTTGTTTTCTCTTTGTACCACATCGCCGATTCATATGACTCCAGCCTTAGCTCCTCCAACTCCTGCAGCTGCAATTTCCTCTCTTCCTCGCAGGATTCGGGTCTCATGTTTATCTCCTTGACCGCCCAATATGCTCGGTGTTCTACTCCCACGGGCAAGTGACACATTTTGCCGAACACAAGCCTATATGGTGACATCCCAATAGGCGTCTTGTATGCCGTCCGGTAAGCCCATAGTGCGTCTCCAAGCCTCTTACTCCAGTCTTTCCTGGACGGATTAACCGTCTTTTCCAGTATCGCCTTTATTTCTCTGTTGGATATTTCCGCCTGGCCGTTGGATTGAGGATGATAAGGTGTAGACAGTCTGTGATGGACGCCATATTTTCTCATCAGAGCTTCAATAGTCCGGTTGCGGAAGTGTGTCCCATTGTCAGATATTATAGCTCTGGGCACTCCGTACCTGTTGAAAATGTTAGCTCTAAGAAACTTTGCTACCTCCTTAGCTTCACACGAGGTGGTTGCTTTTGACTCTATCCATTTTGACACATAATCCACTGCCACAAGTATGTAGGTGTTCCCGTATGAAGACGGAAATGGACCCATGAAGTCCATCCCCCAAACATCGAAGATCTCACACACAATCACTGGGACTTGCGGCATCTCATCCCTCCTGGATATTCCCCCGGTCTGTTGACACCTCTCACAATTCTGACAAAACTCGAACGCATCCTTATGTAACGTAGGCCAGTAAAAACCACTATCTAATACCTTCCTTGCTGTCTTCCTAGGTCCAAAGTGACCTCCACAAGCTAGGGCATGGCAATGATTCAGCACATCCCTCTGTTCCCACTCCGGGATACACCTTCGGATTACTTGGTCGGCTCCCATTCGCCACAAATACGGGTCATCCCAGAAATAGTACTTGGCCTCGCTCTTCAATTTCATCTTCTGGGCCCGGGAGATTACTTGCGAACTGGGCACTTCTCCAGTGACTAAGTAATTTGCCAGATCTGCGAACCATGGCTCAGCGTTTTGATGGCATTTCCCTTTTTCGTCATCCCCTGGACCTGTTAACTCCATAACCTCCTCCCAGCTGGTAGGTCGAGGAAATTTTTTCACGTAGTACAAATGTTCCTCAGGGAATGCGTCCGGTATTGCTTCCTCGTTCTCCCTTTGAAATATCCTACTCAGATGATCGGCTACTTTATTTTCAGTTCCCTTTTTATCTCTAACTTCCCAATCGAATTCTTGCAAAAGCAACACCCAACGGATTAATCTCGGCTTGGATTCTTTCTTCGCCAGCAAGTACTTTATCGCAGCGTGATCAGTGAAGACTATCACCCTCGACCCAAGCAAATATGGTCGGAATTTTTCAAAAGAGTACACGACTGCCAACATTTCCTTCTCCGTGGTGTCATAGTTTTTCTGGGCCTGGTTGAGCGTTTTTGACGCATAGAAAATTACGTAACTTTTTCCGTCAACTCTTTGACCTAGCACCGCCCCTACTGCATAGTCACTCGCGTCGCACATTATTTCAAATGGCAAACTCCAATCGGGCGCTCGGATAATGGGAGCCGATACTAGTCTATCTTTCAGTAGTGGAAAAGCCTTTATGCACTCCTCATTGAAAACAAACTCAACATCATTGTGCAGCAAATGAGTGAGTGGCTGAGCAATCTTCGCAAAATCCTTAATGAATCTTCTATAAAATCCTGCGTGCCCTAGGAATCCTCTTACCTCCTTCTGGTTCGTCGGGTAAGGCAGTTTTGATATCACCTCAATCTTTGCCTGGTCTACCTGTATACCTTTTTCCGAGACTACGTGCCCTAGGACAATTCCCTTAGGGACCATAAAGTGGCATTTCTCGAAGTTCAAAACCAAATGTTTTTCCTGGCATCTTCTCAATACTTTATCCAGACTAGCCAAACATGAGTCAAATGAATTCCCGTACACAGTGAAGTCGTCCATAAAAATCTCGATGCAGTCCTCCAAAAGATCCGAGAAGATACTCATCATACACCGCTGAAAAGTGCCTGGCGCATTGCACAGGCCAAACGGCATCCTCCTGTAAGCATACGTGCCGAAAGGACACGTGAAAGTTGTCTTCTCCTGGTCCTCGGGATCCACATAGATTTGAAAATACCCACTATACCCGTCTAGGAAACAGAAGTATTGCTTGCCCGCTAGCCTCTCCAGCATCTGGTCAATGAAAGGTAGAGGGAAATGATCTTTCTTGGTCGCTTCATTTAACTTCCTATAATCGATGCACATCCTCCACCCAGTGACTAGTCTG
This sequence comes from Salvia splendens, assembly GCF_004379255.2. Taxonomy (NCBI): domain Eukaryota; kingdom Viridiplantae; phylum Streptophyta; class Magnoliopsida; order Lamiales; family Lamiaceae; genus Salvia; species Salvia splendens. The sequence goes on from NC_056038.1 coordinate 19,010,225, forward strand.
GTGGGCACCAATTCATTCTTGTCGTTCTTGACCACCTGTATTCCTGACTTCTTGGGTACCATATGGACTGGACTCACCCATTCACTGTCTGGTATGGAATAAATGATTCCTAGGGAGAGTAGTTTCAATACTTCCTTCAGCACTTCCTCCCTCATGTTAGGATTCAATTTGCGTTGAGGGTCTCTGCAGGCTTTTGCTCCTTCCTCCAAGCGGATGTGATGCATGCACAAATCTGGACTAATTCCTACCAGGTCAGAGAGTGTCCACCCAATAGCCTTCTTGTTTCTTCGGATTACCTTCAGCAGTTCCTCTTCTTGTCCCTCGGTCAAGCTGCTGTTGATAATAATAGGGAAAGTTTCGTTCTCCTCTAGATAAGCATACTTTAGGCCTAGTGGAAGTGTTTTCAGCTCTTTCTTGGGAACATCTTTTTCCTGGGGCAAGGGATTTTTCTCTGTTACTTCCGTAGTCATTCCCTTCCTTGACCAAGCAGAACCTTCCACACTCGCCACATAAGGTGTATTCCTTGACCTGGCTATCTCCGGATTTGCACAGAATTCCAGAATTGCTTCAGCTAACTCCTCATCAGATAACTCACTTGTGTTCATTGCTTGACACCAACTGGCTACCTCTCTATCAATGTCAAGACTCATCTCGGAGTTCTCAATCTGTTCCTGCATTAATTCCGTCTCAAGATATTCTTGGACCAAAGGGTTAATAACATCTATAGCATGCAAATTTTCAACGTCAAGAGGTTTCTTCATTGCCTCATCAATGCTGAATGTATATTTCTCCCCATTGTAATCAAGGCAAATTGTTCCATCAAAAACATCAATGATAGTCTTAGCGGTTCGTAGGAAGGGTCTCCCTAAAAGTACTCCGCCCAACTCAGCAGACTCATTATCACTCATCTTAATCACATGGAAATCAGCAGGGTACAAGAAGTCATGTACCCTGACTATCACATTCTCAAGCACCCCTTCAGGACAGATGCATGACCTATCCGCCAATTGAATCACAACTTTCGTATCTACCATGCCTACCCCAACTAACTTCTTGTATATGGAAAGTGGTAACACGTGTATCGACGCACCTAAATCACACATAGCATGCTCGATTTTCACATTACCAATAGAGATGGGTAAGGTGAACATACCTGGGTCATTGCATTTTGAAGGCATCTTCCTTTTCTGAATTACTGCGGAGACATTCTCGCCTATCAGAATTTTCCCACTGGGCCTAGCCTTCCCAGCTATAAATTCCTTGATGAACTTGCTAAAGACTGGCATCTACAGGGCCTGTAAAAATGGTAGATTGATTTCCAACTTCCCAAAAATGTCCATGAAGTCTACCGGTTCTTCCTTCTGTTTCTTGGCTTCCCCCCGACTCGGAAAGGGTTTCAGTCGCTTCCCTGCTCCGGTAGAACTTTCAGCTGATAACTCTCCAGTTTCTTTTCCCACTGCCTCATCTTCCAACTCCGGCTCTGGATCGAGGAAGAATGGTTCGGTCGGTCTAGGCAATTGTTTCTCCAAATCTTTCTCCTCAAGGTCATCCTTGACCAAGGGACTTCCTCCCTCCAAGTGTCTGGGTCTGGGAGTTGTATCCTCTTTCTTCTTGCCTTCCTTAGGATCTGTCCCCTCCTTTGTTCTCACCACCGGTCCCTCATATCCTTTCCCGGACCTCAAGGTAATCTGACTTATATTAGCTCTATCAGGTGGCCTTACTGAGGCCGGAATTTTTCCTTCGTTTCCCCGCATGTCACTCAAAGAAGTGGCTATTTGGGACAATTGCTTAGCCAACATATCCATGGCTGCTTTCTGCTCCTGTTGAGCATCTTGCAGCTTGTGCACTACGTCATTGTTCGATTGCAGGTTGTTTTGCATATGTTGCTGAGAACTGACGAGGTCTCGTACCATATCATCGATATTCTTTGTTAACTTTGGTGGTTGACTGGGTCCCGGCCCTATACTCGGAGTCGGTCCACTTGCTTGATTCTGACGAGCGTTTCCTTGACCGCCTGAAGAGTTATTGTATTGATTTCCTTGGCCCTGGTAATTGTTTTGGAAATTCCTTTGGTGCGGTGGTACATAAGGGTTCCCTTGATTATTCTGATTCCTGTTTCCCCAGCTCGAGTGGTCTCCTTGGTTCCGATTAATCCAGTTGCCCTGCCCCTCTTGATTCCTTCCTGACTAGTTACCTTGTCTTTCGGGCTGAGGTGCAAACTGCTGACTTTGTTGTGGTGCCGGCTGATTCTGTTCATTGTCAGTCCATCTGATATTCAGATGGTTTCTCCAAGGCGCATCTCTCTGTCTCCCTGGATTCCAGCTCCCATCGGGATTCCAACTTCCCATTGCATTGACCTGGGCCTGATAATCTCCTTCCTGGGTCCCGTAATATTGTTGCATTTGATTATCTCCTGGACCAGGAGATTTCTCCTTCCCTTGTGAAGCCAGTGGAATCGTCTTTTCAATCGTGTTCAAAAGAGCCTTCTCGAGCCTATCAATCCTCGCTTCGACTTTGTTATCTTCTTGTTCTCTCCCAGCATGCACCGATCCTCTTTTCACTGCATTCCTAGGGTTATCGTACGCCTTCTTAACGTCAATCAACTTCCCTAGGATCTCTCTTGCCTCACTTCCCCTTTTTCTTGTGAAATTTCCCCCACTCGAGGAGTTCATTAAGTCCTTTGACTCGGGAGTGGCTCCTTCGTAAAACAGAGAGTAGGTCTCTGTCTCTATCATCCGGTGATTCGGGCATGCATCCAACAACCCCTTAAATCTCGACCAGTACTGACTCAACGATTCATCGTAATCTTGCTTACACTCTAGTATTTCTTTCTTAAGTGCATTCGTCTTGTTGGATGGGAAGAAATAATCTAAGAATTCCAACTTGAAGTCCCTCCACGTGCGGATAGAATCCGGAGGCAACCTCAATAGCCACGTATTAGCTTCCCCCTTCAAGGTAAACGGAATCGCTCGTAAGCGATAATCCTCCTCTGTTGCATCATTCGGCCTCTTCTGAATACCACATAACTTACTGAATTCATTTAAGAACTCATACGGACACTCATTTCTACGCCCAGAGAACGTCGGCAAGATGCCGAGTACGTTTGTCTTGATCTCGATAGTCCTCTGGCGTGGATTCATTACTATAGCTTGAGCTGGTTCTCCATCTAAATGGGCAGTGAGAGAGCCGATTTCTGGATCTGGGTCTACCACCTGCGCCATGACTAATTCCTCTGCTTCCCCTGTTTCTGACTCTGTTTCTGATTCGGGTGGTGATTCTGGATCTTCGCGTCCTGATGACGTCCAAGATTCGTCGCTAGTAAGTTCACTCGGAAATGGGCCTCCCGTGGTGAACCCTGATCTGGTGGTCACAGTAGAGACTGTATCCTTAACCCGCCAACCAAACTGGCCGTGTGTCCACCCAGATGAGTTGCTCCAGTAGGTAGACCTTGAGCCTCTGCTCATAAACTGCAAACAAAAAAAAGAAAGAAAACAAATCAAAACTATTTACACCACAGACTCTGAACACTAGCACTAAGCACGCCATCCATCCCCGGCAACGGCGCCATTTGAAGGGTGGGAGTCTAGTGAGTTATGCGCTTTCAAAATTCGATCTAAGCAATTGCTAGGTCGAGACACCACGCTTCTCCGAATTAACTGAATCACAGGGTCCAGTAACTCGAGGGATCGAATGGCGCTCCGGTCGTTGGGCACTCACGACTCTCCTTCAACAATTAAATTTCCACAACCCGAATACTATGGATTAGTATAGGGAAGTGGAGTCGATCCCACAGAGATGGATTCGTAGGCTAGTATTGAGAGAATTTGGACAAAATGGCTGCTGCCACGCAAAAGGGGTTGAGATTTTAACTACTACTAGACCTAGGCACAAAATGTAAATACTAGACCGAAGAACAAAGGACTCTTAAACCAAGTAACAGGCAGAAAAGTTTAAACAATTCCTAGACCGAGTACATAACTACCGATAACCACTAGACAAAGGAAATAAAAAGTGGGGACCATGAAATCCAAGCCTGACAACGTACGGTAAAGCTGCAGCTAACGATCTTCATGCACTTTTCTAACTAATTCAGATTCGCAAATGGAGAAAACAGAGGAAATGCCCAGATTCAAACATAATAAACAGATTTGGTCGATGGAAACTTACAATAACTCGAAGATACGACAGATCTACGTAAACTAGGTGAAATGAAATGTAAATACGTAAACTAGGCATGGAAATCAAGTACTCCTTCTCAGATTACGTCGGACGCTTAATCCACTCCGGATCCAAGCCATCCGAACCCAACAAACAGCAAAACCAACGCCATTACTCCGATTTTCACAGATCTACTCCAATCTCAATCAATCATGAACAATCTGCAAACAAATCACAAACTCCAGCAAAACCCAACCTCCGTTTCATCCAAAAAAACAGAACCATTCTTCAGATCCAAACAACAAGTATCGGCAATAAATCAGAACCAACTGCAAAAATAACTAACTCCGACAATCCTAACTCGAAATCAATCGAACTCAACCAGCAAACCAGAAATGAACACAATAGACATAAGCGAAAGTAAAATCTGGAATAAAATCGGAAATATTGGTTGTGAAAAGAAAACCGAGCTTCGAACAGCGAAGCTCGGCGGAATCAGTGTAAATAGCAACGGAAATGTAAATTGTTTCTTCGCCCTTGAACTAGGACGGTGTTACAACCCTCGAACCATTGTCGGAAAGCTAAACGTGAACCACCAGCCAAGTGCTAACTGGAATCTCTCGCGAATTCAGAGTCAAGTGTGTGGAAAGGTGAATCGAGCAAGGAGCTGTTAGTGAGGCCTCCAGCCGAGAAGGTCCCTCCAGCCTGCATGCTTCTCCCTTTTATAGATGCGGACATAGCCTTCTAGAGTTTTCGTAGAAATCCCTATTCTACCCTTCAACTCCGAGGCTTCCTCCGTCTAGCAATTTTCTTCCAATTGTTCACCCTTTCGCCAGTTTCCTAGGACCATGCAAGCGTCCTCTTCTTTTCCTGGATCTGGCGAAAAACTTCACATACCTGACTTAATTCAATGCGTTAGACCCAGCAATTTCATGAAATGAACCCCTAGACCGATGCATGAAATTAGCCTTATCAATAGGCAATCACCTTACCGTTCTGCATCAATACACATCCAAGTCCAACCTTAGACACGTCAGTGTAAACCACATAGTCTATTCCCGGTTCTGGCATGGCTAGAATAGGTGCAGTGGTCAACTTCTCTTTCAACAACTGAAAACTGGCCTCACACTCCGGCGTCCAATTGACCTTAACCCCTTTCTTCAGTTGCTGGGTCATCGGCCTTGCAATTTTAGAGAATCCTTCGATAAATCTTTGGTAGTATACAGCCAGACCCAGGAAACTCCGAATCTCATTTGGGGTCTTTGGCGTCTTCCAGTGTTGTACGGCCTCAACCTTCGCAGGGTCAACTCGAATCCCTTCGGCCATCATAATATGTCCTAAAAAATTCACTTCTTTCAACCAAAAATCACACTTACTAAATTTGGCGTACAACTTCTCAGTTCTCAGTGTCTCTAGAGTAATCCTTAGATGTTCCTCATGCTCTTTATCATTTTTTGAGTAAACGAGCACATCATCTATGAATAACAAGACGAACATGTCCAAGTATGGATGGAATACTCGATTCATTAAGTCCATGAACACTGCAGGTGCATTTGTCAGTCCAAACGGCATTACTACAAACTCATAGTGCCCATATCTTGTTCGGAATGCCGTCTTGGGTATATCTTCCATTCGTACCCTCAATTGGTGATATCCAGACCTTAAATCCATTTTCGAAAATACTCCCGCTCCTCAGAGTTGGTCAAATAGGTCATCTATCCTTGGCAGAGGATACTTGCTCTTGAGAGTCAATTTGTTCAACTCACGGTAGTCTATGCACATCCTCAGCGTTCCATCTTTCTTTTTCACAAATAGCACAGGTGCTCCCCAAGACGATACACTGGGTCTGATGAAACCCAAGTCCAACAGTTCTTGTAACTGAATTTTGAGTTCTTCCAACTCTTTAGGTGCCATCCTATAAGGTGTCTTCGACACTGGTGCGGCCCCCGGCTCTAGATCAATAACAAACTCCAACTGTCTATCAGGCGGCGGTCTTGGCAAGGCGTCGGGAAAAACGTCTGGGAACTCACGTACTACAACCACATTTTCAATTTTTCTTTCTTTCTTGTCATGCCCTTGCAGATAAACGAGATAGGCATGATGCCCCTTTCTAAACATTGTAGTTGCTTGAAGTGCTGAGATTATCCAAGTCCGTTGGTTCATTGAAATCCCGTGGAAGGTAGTGGGCTTCTTCCCCAGGGTTTGTAACGAAATTTGCCTCTCTTGGCACCGTATAGTGGCATAGTTTTCAGCTAGCCAGTCCATTCCCAGAATATTGTCAACGTTTTTCATTGGCATAACATGTAGGTTGTGAGCCACTAAGCTAAGTTCTCCCACCACAAATTCTATGTTCGAGCAAGATTGTGAAATGTCTATAAGGCCCCCTACTAGTGAGATCACATTCATCTTATGTTCAAGATCATCAATAGGAAGTTTTAAAGCATCTACGCAGGAGTGGGATATAAAGGAGTGCGATGCACCCGTATCAAACAGAATAGCAACAGGCATGTCAAGTAGCATTCCCATACCTGCCAGATTATCTTATTACGGATCTCTCTGTGCGGCTTTAGCTTGCTTGCGTCCCAAAGCATAGGCCCTAGCCTGAGTGGGATATGGTTGGCGACGCTGTTGCGGCTGTTGAGGTGGTGTAGGGTTCCCTCGGTGTTCTCCCCATTCCAGCATTGTTGTTGCTCGGGCACTCTTTGGTAAAGTTTCCAACTCCACCACATTTGTAGCATACATTAGTCCTTATTCTGCATTCACCCAAATGATTCTTTTGGCACTTGGCGCAGGGAGGCGCTCTCTGACGGTATAGGGAGTAGCTTGTTTTCCCTTGCCTTGTGCAGAGTTTGGGGTACCTTGGAACCTTTTGTTGTCGAAGGATCCTCGGTTCCCATCCCACTTTCTCTTCTCCCGGAAATTCTGTTGTGGTGTAGGTGGTGTTGGGGTAGTAGGCATTGTTGTCCTTTCTCGTGGCATTGCTTCCTCCACATCCAAGGCACGAGACATAGATTCGACATATGAGAGCCTTCCACGGCATGCCAAAGCCATTCTTATTTCGTGCCTCAGACCAGCACAAAATTTCTCCGCCATTTTCTCATCAGTATTCACTTGTTCTGGTGCATAACAAGACATATCGCATAGGGCATGGTCATATTCAGTCACTGTCATCCGCCCTTGCTTCAGATTGTAAAATTCGGCCTCTTTAGCTTTATGGTAACTCCTCGGAATGTACTTATCATATAATTCCTCCTTGAAGTTTTCCGAAATTAGGGCGTCCAGTTGTTCACGCGACATCGTTCGCTGATTGGTCTCTCACCAAAATTCTGTGGAACCAGTGAGCTGGTAGGTCACGCAAGATAGGCGCTCCTGATCGGTGCACCTTAGGAATTTAAATATGCGCTCTATGGCACGTATCCATGTTTCAGCCTTGGCCGGATCTCCCATTCCATCAAACACTGGAGGGCGTTCTTTTCGAAATTCCTTTTCAATGTTTCGTTCTGGTTGTGGTGGTGGTGGTGGTGGTGGTGGTGGTCCCTCGGGTCCCACGCTACTCTGGGTTTCATTGCTAGCCTCGTTTTCATTATGAACTGCTGCGCGTCTGGGAGGCATTCTGATTAATCACACACGTTAGTACAATTGTCCAAATCTCACTCATCACCACACCACACCACACAACCTCTTTAAAATATAATTTCACATATTTTCCTTACACATATCAAAGTAGACATGAACACAACGATAAAACAACGACAAATTTCATAACTTAAAACAAGTACGTGTTTCAACAAGGTCTTTGTATCCAGTACAACTGAAAGAACTCAAAAGAAAATACGGCTACGTAGTTCGATAAAACAAAACATCCATAACATCGACATAAAAAAAACTCTACTCCTCGGGTGCTCTCTCGACATTCGCCGCATCCTCATTTCCAACTTCAGTATCTCTTTCAAGGGGTTCTTCATCCTCGACTAGGTCATCCTCTTCTTCCATGGGATCTTCCTCATTTTCAAGAGGATCTTCCTCCTCCTCTTCCTCATCGTTCTCTCTCACGTAGGTAGCTACGTCAACATACTTATCAATAACAAGGACTTCTGTCTCAGGAGGTGCAGAAGTGCTCATCCCAAGCCTCCTTCTCTTGGGAAAGTTTGGCTGCGGTGCCTCACTCTCGTATCGACCCCCGCTGTAGGGGCTTAGACGTGATGAGGATGGCTCCTTCTTAGGTGCAACATAGAGCGGTGGTCCGTCATGAGCATCAACTAGGGCCTCCAAAAGAACTTTCACAAAACCATGCATATCTCCTTGTACCCTATAGTTGGGGAGTCCATACCAAAGGTACGGCCGCGAGGCATTGTCAGCCCACCTATTCCATGGCGCCGTAAACCATCAATCAACCTCATTATGCCCTCGCAATGTGTTATTCCACACCCATGGGCATCCCTCCACAGGGCTAAGTAGTCAGCAACGTACGTCATCAAAGGGGCCCTCTCGTCTCTCTTGAACCCTCGGTACAATTCCACAACTCGCTTCCCATTCTTGACGTACATGCCTCTTAGCGGTGCGTGAATCATAATCGACATCTACATGAAAGTAAGTTTCCTTAGTAACAAATCGAAAATACAGGGTATAGAAGGATGCAAGGTTCATAAATACGCGTAGAGAACGTCATACGTGCTATAGTGGGTATACCTGCTGGATACCACGGAAAAAGGGTTGTAACGATTCTCTCTTTTAAAGTTATCGTCTAAGGATAGATGTTTCGTGCGTTATTTTCGTTCGAGCATTTCGCCCTGGTATGAAGAAACGTAGTAACTTGCAATCTCGTCAATCTTTCGAACTAGAACTTGTCGTGCTTCACAGGGTCGCCATTGTCTCGTCATATCATCACCCCTTTGGAATTCGCTCTTTTCTATGCCTCATTCGTTCCATCGATAAATATATTTCCTTAATAGAAAGTATGGTCCGCGCGTATATGACTAGCCTACATATAAGGCCTTTGAAGTCTACATCTCATAAAATTATCAATCATACTCCATCAATTGCATAAACATTTCTCATTTCAAAACATTTTACCTCCTCTCTTGTTGAGCGCGGCGAGACGGAATGTTGAGCCTTTAATGAATACTCTTTTAGTCTAGCGAAACGAGTCTAGATTAGATTGAATAAGAGACTCTCGGTCCAGAGCAGAAGGAAAAGTTGCTCTGATACCATTCTGTCACGACCGCACTTCCTAAGGATAGAAAGTACGGTGGGTCGCGACAAATGGGGGAATTAAGAAGCGGGGAAGAAAGGGGAAACAATCAAGGGGTACGACATGTAGATCAAAACATGAAACTTTATTACCAAATTATAGTCTGAAATCACGAAGCAACAAAGTTCGTAGGAAAATAGTCCAACAGATTAAAGAAACATAAGAGTTTTAAAACTTGGCGTAGCGGAAGCATTTAAGAGTTGGCTACTACTATGTATGAAGATACAATAGCAACCAGAACATTTATCGCATACGGTCTTTGTCCAAATGCTCAACAACCCCCGTCCTCGTCAACGCTAAACCTGCACATAGGGAAAACACATGCAGGGCTGAGTACTTGATGCACTCAGTGAACTCATGCCAAAATACATTTTATCGATAAAGTTATATCAAGCCATCGTTGAGTGAAACTCGGGTTTTACTTTAAAATGTCGAGAAACAATAAAATCATTTCCATAAATAAAAGGTGTCTGCGCAGACAAATATCATCGTCATCCACCATCATGTACCTTATCCGAACCATCATGTGAAACGAGAATGTGGCCACAAACTCGATCACTGGACCGGCCGACCTAAAGGACGTGTCACGACCGCCCATACTAGGGGTACTACAAACGAGGCGGCTTTCATAAACTGTTATCCTTGTATGTTGTCATTATTGTTGTCCCTTGGTCACGATCGCCTCGTTTGTAGTACCCCTAGTATGGGCGGTCGTGACAAGACGGCTCACGATCCCCATCAGTGCACTAGCCTAAGTAGGGCTTAGACCCTAGTTAGACCCGAATTCGTTAACCATCAAAGTCTAGTAGAACATTATCCTAGTAGACAATCAGATAGGCCATTCAAAATAAAATACGGCATGACATACATTTAAACCACCCTTATCTCACCATATATATATCATTTCTAATAAAGGAGTTTAAGCAATAGAGCCCACCTCAAAAGCTTAGTAATTTCCTTAACAAACTTCTCGATCCGACTTTAACGAGCGTGCGTACAACCTTTTTGAGAAAATTAAAGTACACATCAATCTCAGGAAAGAAAACATTTAGAACGTATGCACTCTAATTAAAGTCTTTTATCTCGTTTCTCGGTTTTCATACATTTTCGATTATTCAGCGGCCGCCCAAGGCGTCGCGTGCGACGCCGGTCGGCTGCTTACACCAATACTTCCTTCGTTGGCTCCTCGTATTTTTCTCCACGATATCGAATTACAGAACCACAAAATTATTCAAGCGCACAAGTTAATTATCGCAATTATTTCCCCTCAACAATTATATTTATTTCAGACTTAGCAATATTTATTCGCGTCCCAAAAGAAATAAAATCATCAGCCCGAGATCTTATTCAGAACAACCCAACACAATTATTTAATCCGGCCCAAGTAATTATTAACTCATCCTTATTCCTCCAAACTAATTTTGGAGCCCAAAAAAAAACTACTCCTTTCTCCACCATCGGTATTATCTCCCTCGTCCTCTTTCTATTCTTCACAATTTCCCCCAAAAGAGAAATCCCCAAATTCCGTCGTCTCCCCCCCAACCTCACAACACCAGACTCGACGGCCAACTCCCCTCCGCCACTAACTGTACTCCGGTGACAGCGGTGTCGTCCGATTCCTTCTGTCCGCGACCTACACCACAACTCAATTCTCCTCTCAAACGCACAGGACACCACCTCTGTTGTTCCTCGGTGGGCTTCGTCGATGTCGCGTGGGTTGCCGTTCAGCCGCTGGTTCCGTCGTCGTGTTCTCCCAGGTGAGTAGTCATCGACTCCGAATTAGAGGGTGCTGCCTCCGTCGCACAGTAGGCATCACTGCCGTCGGGCTCCTCCGCTGATTCTGCCATCTCCGCCGGGAAAGTGCTGCTGCTGACTCCGATTCGTCACCCGCGTCCACCACCGACGCTCGGCGCTGCTGCGTCGCCAGAGGTTGCCGTCAACCCTCGAAACAGCCCCGTTTACACCCGAACTATCCTTGAAACGCACCAAAAGATAACAGAACAGCCTCGAGACAGCCCCGCTTACATTCAAAAGATAAGTTCTTTACCAAATTATGTTCCTTCATACTTTCCGATTAATTACAGTGGGTGTTCAATTGTAGTGTTCAGTTCATTGTTGATGGTGTTGTTTGATCGGTGATTGAGTTACTTGTTTGAATTACTTGTGGTAGTTATGTGTGATGATATGGTATGTATAACAACGATCAAAAGGGAAGGGATTTATACCTCAACCGATTGGAAGTTGTGATGCAAAGCTATAGAGTCGAGAATGGATTAATCTCTTTGGCTTGGCAGATTCGGCTTCTGCAAAAGAATTTGTGTATGTTGAATTGGGAGAAGTTGTGGAAACTGATATGCAAACTGTGAATGAAATTTACCTTAACTTGGTTGTGATTGAAACAAAAGGCAGCAATTTCTTCTACTCTCTCACTCTCTCGGCTCTCTCCTTGTTCTTGCTACAGAGTGTATGTTGTGAGGAGAGAAGTGAAGGGATTGATATATTTAACTTGTGTGACCCTTGATTTTAGGATGGAAGATGGAAGATTGGGAGTCTCAGGAGTTGAGGGGTTGGCGTTAGGGAAGAGAGAAGGAAGAAGCTTGGGCATGCAAAAGAAATTCTATGAAGAAATTGGGCCCAACATGTTATTTGTAGTGTTTGGCTCAAGTTGGTATAAGAAGAAGAAAATTTGGATGGCCCAACACTCTTAAAATTTATAAGGACATTTGGACTTTGATTTATTTTTACTTGGGTCGGCCCAAGTTCCTAAATTTATTTTTATTCGTTTCCTTTCGTTTAGACAATTTATCATTTGTCTCGTAGTAACCTGGTGTTATTCCAAGTACTATAAATTCCACACAACCATCACACTCAAACATTCTAGATATAGCAACATCAACGTCATTACTTCAACGAGACTTTCAAACACGTCTCCTAGCAACCTCCATTATTTAAATAAAAGAGACGTCTCATTTCACACCAAGCACATAAATATTATACTCCATTAAAAAAAACGAGAAGTATAGCATGATAACAGAATTTCACTTTAACTAATTCACGACATATTTTAATTAGTACTTAAAAAAGTACGGGTGTTACACCGGTCGAGTGATCTCTTCTGACTCAGCTGGTCGTGGCGGTTTACAGAAATCCATAATTGCCTTTTCGATGGATTGATCATCCATTTCCCCAGTCATCGTTACATCAAACCATTCAGCTGCTTCCCTCTTAAGCTGTTCATCTTCAGGGGAACCAGAGGGTGGTTCTTTGAAGGGTTCCTTTTCTAGATACTTTTATTCCCGAGGACTGATAGCGTCTACTGATTGAATGCTCTCGATGTCCTGTGGCTTCCTCACAGCTTTATCAATTTCGAATGTAAGTTGTTCTCTATTAACACCCAGCTTCATCGTCCGATGGCGGACGTCGATGACTATGCTGGCTGTGGATAGGAATGGCCTTCCCAAAAGGATGCCAACAGACTCTTCCGCTCCTGGCTCTGTCGTCTTTATGACGAAGAAGTCGGCAGTGTACATGAATTTATTTACCTTGACGATTTCTTCTTCCAGAACTCCCTTGGGGTAAATGCAAGACCCGTCTGCTAGCTGTATCACCATGTCGGTTTTACAAGCTCAGCATCTTCCAGCTTCTCGTATATAGAATACGGCATAATATTGATGGAAGCCCCTAGGTCGCACGTTGCGTGCTCCATTTGAATGTCTTTGATGGAAATTGGGAACGTGAATACCCCTGGGTCAGTCTTCTTGGGAGGAAGATCACTAGGTTGGATTGCCACGGCTTCATTTTTTGCTTCGACCATCCTTCCCTTCTCAGTGACTTGTTCAAGGGCGTTAGACTCTTCTTCTTTTGTGACTTGATCAAGGGTGCTGGACTCAAAGCTTTCTTTATGACTGGGTTCGTCTTCGGGTGCTGGAGAAGTCGCAGATGGGCTTTGATAAACTCCTTCTGATTTCAGAGAGACTACATTGACATTCTCTCGCACAGGTGGTGGCTGCACTGTAGCCGAAATCCTTCCTTCATTTCCCCTCAGTTCGCCCAGTGACATGACGACTTGAGATAACTACTTTGTGAGCATATCGAGTGCAACCCTCTGTTCCTTCTGGGCTTCTTGTATTTCTCGCATTGCATCATGGGGCTGATGCGGGGTCATCACATCCCCTGTACTTTCATTTTGCTGCTTGTTATATCTTTGATTGAAACGTCCTCCTCCATGGCCTTGCTGGTAGTAGCCGGAAGATCCATACTGCTCTGGTTGGTTTTGGGAAAAGTGATTCTGTTGGTTTCCTTAGAAGTACTGTGGGTTCCCTTGGGTTTGCTGGTTTCCTCTTTGGTACTGGGGAACATAACTAACCATTTGATTATTCGACTGTCTTCTTTGGTTGCTAAACTGAGGGACTTGGTATTGGTACCCCCATTCTCCTTCCTGTTGTCGACTTGACCAGTTAGACCGTTCTCCACTTGACCAGTTCCCTTGAGGTCCACTTGACCACCCTGCCTGACCTCCCTGTATTCTGTTTCCTCCAGTGTTTGGCCTATCCTGGATTCGAGCAGGCCAGCTGGGCTGCCCTTCGGTGAGTTGTAAGTATTGTTGCGCTGGTTGTGGTGGTTGGCTTTGATTTGGATCACAACATCTGAAGTTAGGGTGGTCTCTCCATGGAGCGTCTCTCTGTTTACCCTGGATCCAGTTGCCATTCACATTCCAGTGGCCAACAGCATTCACTTGGGCTTGCGGCTCCGCCTCAGGGGGAAACTCGCAATAGTAATAATGATGCTCTTCTGGCGGAGGTGGTGGCGGCGCATACTGCGTCTCTTTCGGTGCAGGTGGTGGAGGCGGTCGGGCTTTCTCCACTGCCTCAAGCAGCTTCTTCTCCATTTGCTCAAATCGAGCCTCCAACTTTTCATCATTGCGCGCCTCTGCTACATGCACTGCCCCTCTTCTATACTGCCCTCGAGATGTCTTATATGACCGCTTAGCCTCAATCAGCCTCTCCAGTATATTTTTGTCTTGGCTAAATGGGGTTTTCGAGAAATCCCCTTGAGCTACGAGGTTTAGGTCATTCTTGCTGTCGACTGTCTGTCCACCATAGAAGATCGAATAGATCTCCCGCTCCCCTAGGTTGTGGTTGGGGCATGCCTGAAGCAGCCCTTGGAATCTATTTCAATACTGGCCGAGGGGCTCATCGTACTCCTGTCTGGCTTCTGTGATTTCCCTTTTCAAGGCACTCGTTTTTTACGTGGGCAAGAAACGATTTAGGAAGATCATTCAGAACTCGGCCCATGTTTTGATGGACCTTTCTAGCAGTCTCGACAGCCATACTCTAGCTTGGCCCTTCAAAATGAAAGGGATTGCCTTCAGCCTATAATCTTCAGACGTAGATCCAGCCGGTACATGCTGGATATCACAATATCGGCAAAATTCCTCCAGGAAAGCGTACTGACACTCCTTTGAAAGGCCGTAAAAGTGGGAGAGAACGGCCAGTACTCCTGACTTGATTGCAATGGTCCGCATTCCAGGAGTAACGGCAATGGCATGTGTGGGCTCCTTCTCATTATGAGCGTGCAGAGAGCCGATTCCCGAGTCATTGTCGACGAAGGCTGTGTGTTCTTCTCTTCTTCTTCTTCTTCATTGGTCAGTTGTTCAGTGGCTGCTTGTTCGGCTCTGTAACGAGTGGTAACGACGTCGACTTCCTGGACTCTCCAATGCGCGTAAGTCTCTCTGTGTAAAAAGGAATGATTCCAGTGTCCACCGCGTTGGTACCTTCTCATCAACAGTAAGAAAAACAAAATGAGAAAAGAAAGAAATAAGCTTATATACTCCTACGCTCTACGCACAAACATAAAATAACACCATGCTTCCCCGACAACGGCGCCATTTTTGGCGAGGTTTTTATGAACGACAAGCTCGAATTCGGTCTAAGTTATATGGAAAGATAACTGAACCGGTTGGATCAGTTAGGAAATGTCGTTGCCACTTGATCAAGTCGATCTTGCTTTCGCTCGTTTACCCACCAAAGTAATTCATAACTCCTAATTTTGCACTACTTTAATAGTAAAGCGGCAAGTTCGGGGTCGATCCCACAGAGAAGTTGGTGTATCAAGTGTGTGAATAGTGAACAGGGGTTGGCTGCTGCCACGCTTTAACTTGGGAGTTTTTAACTACTGATTTTACTCTAGACAGAATTAAACTGGCTAATTTGAACAAGGTAAATTTAACTACTGGATCAAGTGCATCATAACGAAACTGAAACAAAAGCAGTAAATGCGAGGATGAAAACGAAAACAACTTTGATTAAACTAGAACAGTACAGCGTGAATTTTAAACTAAGCTAACACTCTGGAAATTACGAAAGCAAGTAAAACCGAGAAGAGCCTCGGCGGGAAACTTAAGACTATGCCGACAGATAACAAGTATTCTGCAGCGCTTCTTCAGTCGCCCTTTCTAACTAAACATTACTTTATCTAAGCTAAGCTAAGCTATTCTAAAGAACTGAACTAAGCTAGAGAACTAAGCTAAACTAGGCGGAAAGTAAAGGATCATATCTCTTTCTTGTGGTGGCACATTCTCTATTTATAGGCTCGGCACGACCTCCAGCTGGATAACGATCTTGGCAGGGAATATTTGCTCATGCTGAGAGTGAGCGACTCATTGATTGCTACGTGCTCTTCTTCTAGAACGACGACACTTTTCAGTAACAAATTCGTGACTCAGCTCCGTCCTTGCGTCTCATATATCAGCACGTGTCCCCTTCTAGAACGTTGTCCTTGATAACAGAATACTGCGCACCATCCAGCTCATAGCCTCGCGTGTCCTTCTTCTGACATCCAGTGGTCCCCTCCTTAACTGCTTGATTACTCCCCTTGAAATCTGGCCCTTTTCACCTATTGTACTCGCTTGATTTGTTTGGTCTTGTTGCTTTGGTCAAGCGGCATTCCTGAACATTTAACACTTACTTTGCGTGATAAACCGATCAAGTAGAGTACATTTTACCCTTAAATCGATGCATGGAATGAGCCTTATCACATGCAAACTTTAACACATAACATTAGATCCGACGTAAATCAAACATTAAACAACTAAACCTAAGAAATCGAACAACGATTAAAACACTACGAACCTAGATCTAAGAAATCTGACGAAAATCAAACGGATGGAAACACATAAAATGCATAATCGAACTCGCCAACATCAGATCTAACCGAAACTCCAACATAAAACTTCATTTCAACAGCTCTTTCACAAAATCTCAGATGCGATAACAACTTGACAACTCAAAATAGCGAGATCCAACTAGAAATGTAACTTGCAAAGAGTTTAAACTAAGGAAACTTGAAATCGTAAAAATTAATAACAAGTAGCTAAGAAACAGAAATAAAACGACTAAAGAACAATTGTTGCGGCTCCTTGGAGCTTAAAAACATCAACCGAACAACTGATTCTTGTTAAACTAGGCTCTCTCCCTCCAAGTTAGGAGGTAGAGAGTATTCTCACGGTAGAACTTCTTATTTTCTTCCTTTCCCATGTGTTGTGTCTCTCTGGGTGTAGAAATCTGGAACTGAGTGTGTCTGTTGAGATGTATGATCCGAGATGATTTTTCCTTTAGGTTCCTCTTCCTTTTATAGGACGGCTGCAGCTCCAATCCCTAGGGCAACCCTCCATGATTTGGCATTAATACCCTTGTAGAAGAAGACAACTTCGTATTCTCTCTCCTCAGACTCATCTTTTGCAGCGCCATTAATAGTGGATTTGCTTGATCAATCTGCATGGCTGCCTGGCATAGTCACTTCATCTTCGCCCACTTGATCAGTTCGCTCCGCTTCTTGGCCATTTTTCCATCTGCGTTCACTTGGTGAAGACACATCTACTGCTCGTTCAACCTGCTATTCTGCATACCAAAAACTTAACTTTTCTTGCATTATCCCCCCAATTCAGCATATCAACCACTATTAAAACTATGCATGAAACGAGCCTTATCATGGTCGTACAATCAAAGTACTAAGAAGTGACAATGGAAAGGAATACACTTAAAATCAATTCACCAAGTATTGTGAAGAAGAAGGCATTGGAAGACAGCTAAGTGTTGGATACACACCACAACAAAATGGTGTATCCGAATGCAATAATAGGACAATGATGGAAATGGCAAAATTGATGATTCATGCCAAAGGATTGCTTAAATATTTTTGGGCAGATGTCATTCATACAGCCGTATACTAGCTGAATCGATGTTCAACAAAAGCCATGAAGGATAGAACTCCAATTGAAGCATGGAGTAGAAGAAAGCCATTAGTGAAGCATCTGAGAGTTTTTGGGTCAGTTTGAAATGCCCAAATTCCAAAAGAAAAAAGGTAAATGCTTGATGTAACAAGTGTGAAATGTCCAAAGGCTACAGACTTTACAACTTGAAGACAAGAAATGTTATCACAAGTCGAGATGTGATATTCAACAAAAATGCAAGTTGGAATTGGGAAGAAAATGAAGTGCAGAAGCATGGATCAATCATTGATGAAACAAAGCAAGCTCCAACTGTTGAAGATGAGGGAGATGATGATGAAGGTACTGATTTTTCATCCCGAAATGATTCATGTTCTAACTCGGATCCATGTTCATCCACATCATTATCAAGTCATGTTCCTATAATGAAAAGCTTGCAAGATGTCTATGAGAGATGCAATGTTTGCATCATAGAACCTGAAAATATTGATGAAGCAATGGAGCATGAAGCTTGGAGAAAAACTATACAAGAAGAAATTGATGTGATCAAAAAGAACAAGACATGGAACTTGGTCAAACGCTCACAAGAAAAGGAAATCATTGGAGTGAAATGGGTCTATAAAGTAAAAGTGAATGAAGATGGATCACTTCAAAGAAACAAGGCAAGACTTGTAGCAAAAGGGTACACACAACAGCCCGGAATTGACTACGACGAAACATTTTCACCGGTTTCACGTTTGGATACAATCCAGATGCTCATTGCTCTTGCAGCTCAAAAGGGTGGTTATTATACCTACTTGACATCAAATCAGCCTTCTTGAATGGAGAATTGACCAATTAAATTTATGTGGACCAACCTCAAGGTTCTGTAATCTAAGGTGCCGAAGATAAAGTTTATCGGTTGAAGAAAGCATTATATGGATTGAAGCAAGCATCAAGAGCTTGATACAGCCAAATCGATGCATATTGCATTAAGCATGGATTTGAAAGGAGGAAAAGTGAGTCTACCTTGTACGTGAAGACTCAAGGTACATCTACTCTCATTGTTGCTTTATATATTGATGATTTGTTGTTTTGTGGTGATGATGAGAAGATGATACATGATTTTAAAATTGAGATGATGAAGATATATGAAATGAGTGACATGGGGCTGCTACATCATTTCTTGGGTATGGAGATATACCAAGAAAATGATGGGGTGTTAATTTGTCAGAGAAAGTATGCGAAAAAAATTTGAAAAAGGTTTGGAATGAGTGATTGCAACCCAACCTTGATTCCATTGGTAGTGAATGAGAAAATGAAGAAAGAAGATGGTGAAAAGAAGATAGATGCTTCTATCTATCGGAGTATAGTTGGAAGTTTGTTGTATCTTTGTGCGACAAGACCAGATATTATGTTGGCTTCTGGTATGCTGTCAAGATTCATGAATAGTCCGAGTCAAATCCATCTTGGTGCAGCAAAGAGGGTTCTTAGATACATCAAAGGCACAACAAATTTTGGGATCAAGTATGTCAAAGGTGCCCAAGTTAATTTGCAAGGCTATTGTGATAGCGAATGGGCCGGATGTTTGGATGATATGAAGAGTACTACGGGTTACTCATTTTTCTCTTGGTTCAAGTGTGTTTTCTTAGACTTCAAAGAAGCAGGAGAGTGTGACACAATCAACCGCTAAAGCCGAATATGTTGCAACTGCTATGGAGACATCACAAGTGTATTGGCTGAGAAGGATTCTTGGTGATATTGGAATGAAGCAGGATGAAACTACCGAGCTGTTTTTTGACAACCAATCAGCAATTGTTATGAGCAAGAATCCGGTTTTTCATAGCCACACACGACACATCAACATCAAATATCATTTCATCCGAGAAGCCATTGAAGAAGGTGAAGTCCAGCTTACATTTTGCAAGTCCGAAGATCAAGTGGCAGACATCTTCACCAGAGCACTTCCAAAGGAAAAGTTTTTCAAGTTTAAAGTACTTCTTGGTGTTATCGAGCAGCACATTAAGAGGGAGAACTGTAGTTAATGTGCAACAAAAAATAGTTTAGTTTTGTTTTTTTTTTGTTTGACTGTCATTAGTAGGTTGGCTAATTATGACACTAGTCTCTAATTCTTAGCATGTGTTTTCATTTCCTAGAAGAGTTGTCTAGTATTCCATCTTTAAATAGTAGAGATGAGGAGTCTTTTCTAAGTTTTCATTTTTAAATCTATTCAAGAAACAGCTTTTTCTCCCGGCAAACTCACCTCCGCAACAACTCCAAAAACAGAAACTATACAACCATTATCTCAATCAAAAACAAAGAGAAATTCAAGTTCCAACGATCCAACAGATTTTCAATTAAATATGAATGCTAACGATCACACTTAGATCATATACATCCGCATGCATGATCCTTAATTATCTCCCATAATCTGCCACTACCTCCTTCCGTTACAAATATTTTCTCCTCTACTATCTGAATTGATGTCGAACAATAGAGTCAAATCAATTCAGATTTTAATCTGCCATTACTTACAATCTAATCCAATGTTGTTTTCCATTAAACATTCAACGGCATATATATACTTGCATTATTCCATCTCTGCTCACGTCAGAATTATACAAAAAATATCAAAACGGAGCCACGACGACGACTACCAACGGACCACGAACGGCGGCGGTAGCTGGCCAAGTACGAGCAACATCCTGGTGGAGAGGCATGCGTTGTTGGTCCGGACTGCAGCAGCGGCGGCCGGCGAGACCCGTGACAATCGACGAGCTTTGGAGGAGGCAGCGGGCGGCGTTGATGGAGTATATGTAGTTTTTAACAAATGTAATTACTATATATCTCCAATTCCAACTAGAACATAAATTATGGAAACAATTTAAATATACAATGTTATGTTATATGGAAAGTTTATGCATATTAAATATGCACTACAGATATACGCATTGCATATGTATTCATATCCTTATGTTAAATAATACTCCCTCCGTCCCGCACTACTCGCACCTTTCCTTTTGGGCACGGAGATTAAGGAATGAGTGATAGAAAAAGTCAACAATCACGGCTGGAGTATAAATTATTACTAAAAATGGAAAGAGTGCAAATAACTTGGAACGCCCAGAAAGGAAATAAGTGCAAGTAGTGCTGGACGGAGGGAGTACTAAAACATAAAACTAATCTCAAGCCCTTGCATCTTGGTATCTAACCGTATGTTTTCTGTCACGTGGAATTTCATTGAATGATTAAATAATTCATAAAGGGCATATATGGGTGATGAATTTTAAGACGGTTATTTGTTTCCATGGTTCTCTCCACCATGATTGGAAATTATACTCTTTGATTTGTTTTTTTATTGAGTTATTGATTTCGTTTTTGCTGTTATTTTGAGAGCATGATAATAAATAGTTACAGTAGAGAGAATAAAGTAAAAGAGAGAATAATGTAGAGGATAAAAAGCAGTCAATCATTTGAGCTGAGATGGAGAGCATGATAATAAATAGTTACAGTAGAGAGAATAAAGTAAAAGAGAGAATAATGTAGAGGATAAAAAGCAGTCAATCATTTGAGCTGAGACGGAGGGAGTATTTTTTTGGTAAATTTAAATTGTTGCACTCTACCATCTGTTGATAATATTTAAATAATATTTTTACCAAATTCAATCACTTATCTTGTCCTTGATAATCGCATTCCACAATCCACATGGAAGAATGATATGACTATTATTTTCTTAATTATTTATTTGAATTATCTTTTATCAGTTCATTCTTCATGATTCGTAGCATTTTTATACACAAATTTAATTAAATTATCTACAGTGCATCTAATTTAAAGTAGTAACACTTTGTGATTAGGTTATTGATCCATTATTCATGGTCAGTTCAATAGATTGCAGAAAATAATGTACTTTACCTTATGTATGATGTAGATTACTTAGTCACTAACTTTCGTACAATTCATACTTACTGTAATGTTCAAATAAAGTCATTTAATGTATACGTCTCTTAGTGAGCAGTGCAGATTTTTATTTATTCGCTAAGGACCGGAAGTTAAATCCATTCCCAAGGATTTAACAACCCATGAGCTAGGGTGTAATACCAACTCAATAAAACAACGTTGACTAAGGGCAAGAAGTTAGACCCATTCCCCTATGGTTAGCTTATCCATTGGGCTAGGGCATAGTACTCACAACTTCCCGTAAATAACCCAAATATCCCAACTTAGATCCCATCCCCCGGGTGTTAAGAATGAACTCCTTAACCTCGCACACATTCCTCCGTGAGGTCGCGGAAACGTTTGCCCGTCGATCGCACACGACAAGAACTAGGATCAATTCCTCTGTGAAGTCGCGGGAATCTTTGCCCGATGATCAACAGCGATAAGAACTAGGGTTGTGGATTGTAAAAGAAAGGAAAATAGCGTGAATTCTCTTAGGTTCCACACATATTTATAATATGTGGGATACGATAATATCTCAACAATAAAGTGTATCAAATCTAATAATATAATACGCAACAAATATGGTAAATAAATACTAACTTAACAATAAGATATGGGGAAATTGTCTCGTATCAACTCCCCCACGATTGAAATCCACCTTGCCCTCAAGGTGGAAATCACGACGCAACGACAAGAGTTGAAAGCCAAAAATTGTTGAGAGACGTCTCCTCCTGGATCAAACGCACAACGAATTGCTGAACGTCTCCCTTCATCCGTATCAAATTCCTCCGTATCAAATTTGTGGAGTAAAGCAACTAATGTATCTCTTGCAGCTGCTACATCTCTTTCAGCTTCTGCTATTTCTTCTAGAGCTTATCTCTTTTAGCTTCTGCTATTTCTTCTAGAGCTTTTTGGACATTGTTGTGCTTCTTCGCAATCTCTAGGAGATATGTTTTTTTTGTTTTAGGCTTCGGATCGTCGTCGCGATCAATCACATGATCTTGCTTCCTCTTCTTGTCATCGCCGCTGCCCGCCGCCGCCGTAGACATGTTAATTAAGATCACACGCTTTGGCTCATCATTCTTCATGTCCTGGTTGCCATTTGATTCGTCGCTTTCGAGCTCAATCAGGCCGGGATCTTTTGCAACTTTGCTCAGCACGTCCGTGATAGAGTCGAAGTAGTGATCACTGTCCTGATAATCTGACCTGTGCGCTAGGTTATCCCACGACGTAGGTTGTCTGCGCGGCTGGTCTCACCGCTGGGGTCGCAACGCTCCCCCAACGACGTCCCATAACACTGTCCCCGGCTCGACAGGCCTCCAATCCCTAGCAGCGGCTGCTGAGTAATCGTCGTCGCTGCTGTCATCACGGGTCTCTCTCCCGCAGAATTCCCTCTACCCAAAATCCAGTCGGTGTAGGGGGGTTCGGGGTCTGGCCAAGGCGGCGGCTGAGCAATTGCAGCACGTCGCTCCGACGCATCCATCCGAGCCCCGAGGCGAGCCAACGAAGCTAGTATATGTTCAAAAGTCAATGCCGGCGTATCCAGAGCACTCAGCGATGATGGAAACGGCTCCAGCATGCTCGCACCGTTGCCGCAAGTCACGACGATCGACTCCGTGAGACTCACCATACGATTCGCCATAAATGATTGAGATCGACAATGAAAGTACCAGTTGTTAAGGATGAACTCCTTAACCTCGCACAAATTCCACCGTGAGGTCACGGGAACGTTTGTTCGTCGATCGCACACGACAAGAACTAGGATCAATTCCTCCGTGAAGTCGCGGGAATCTTTGCCCGACGATCAACAATGATAAGAACTAGGGTTTTAGATTGTAGAAGAAAGGAAAATAGCGTGAATTCTCTTATTTCATTGATTGAATAATATGATAGGTTCCACACATATTTATAATATGTGGGATACGATAATATCTCAACAATAAAGTGTATCAAATCTAATAATATCATACACAACAAATATGGTAAATCAATACTAACTTAACAATAAGATATGGGGAAATTATCTCGTATCAATTCCCCCAAGGTTGAAATCTACCTTGTCCTCAAGGTGGAAATCACGACGCAACGACGAGAGTTGAAAGCCAAAAATTGTTGAGAGACGTCTCCTCCTGGATCAAACACACAACGAATAGCTGAACGTCTCCCTTCATCCGTATCAAATTCCTCTGTATCAAATTTGTGGAGTAAAGTAGCTAATTTATTTCTTGCAGTTGCTACATCTCTTTCAGCTTCTGCTATTTCTTTTAGAACTTTTTGGACATTGTTGTGCTTCTTCGCAATCTCTAGGAGATATGTTTTTTTTTCGGCTTCGGATCGTCGTCGTGATCAATCACATTATCTTGCTTCCTCTTCTTGTCATCGCCGCCGCCCGCCGCCGCCATAGACATGTTAATTAAGATCACACGCTTTGGCTCATCATTCTTCATGTCCTAGTTGCCATTTGCTTTATCGCTTTCGAGCTCAATCAGGACGGGATCTTTTGCAACTTTGCTCAGCACGTCCGTGACTGAGCCGAAGTAGTGATCATTGTCCTGATAATATGACCTGTTCGCTGGGTTATGCCACGACGTAGGTTGTCTGTCGTGGCTGGTCTCGCCGCTGGGGTCGTAACGCTCCCCGAACGACGTCCCATAACGTTGTCCCCGGCTCGACGGGCCGCCAAACCCTAGCAGCGGCTGCTGAGTAACCGCCGTCGCCGCTGTCATCACAGGTCTCTCTCTCACGGAATTCCCTGTTCCCAAATTCCAGTTGGTGTAGGGGGGGTCGGGATCTGGTCAAGACTGCGGCTGAGCAATTGCAGCACTTCGCTCCAACGCGTCCATCCGAGCCTCGAGGCGAGCCAACGAAGCTAATATATGTTCAAAAGCCAACGCCGGCGTATCCAGAGCACTCGCCGATGTTGGAAACGGCTCCAGCATGCTCTCGTCGTTGCCGCAAGTCACGACGATCGACTCCGTGCGACTCACCATACGATTCACCATGAATGATTGACATCGATAATGAAAGCACCAGTTGTTAAGGATGAACTCCTTAACCTCACACAAATCAACGTTTACCCGTTGATCGCACACGACAAGAACTAGGATCAATTCCTCTGTGAAGTCGCGGGAATCTTTGCCCGGCGATCAACAACGATAAGAACTAGGGTTTTGGATTGTAGAAGAAAGGAAAATAGCGTGAATTCTCTTATTTCATTGATTGAATAATATGATAGGTTCCACACATATTTATAATATGTGGGATACGATAATATCTCAACAATAAAGTGTATCAAATCTAATAATATCATACGCAACAAATATTGTCACGGCCGACCTTACTGAGGATAGCAAGGACGCGGAAATCGCGACTAAGGGGAGGGACTAAGAAGCGGGGAAGAAATGGGGGGCACATTAAAAGTCGACACTTAAAGCAAAAGTTAATTAATTTCCAAAAGAACAATTGTTTAGACTACAAAATATTTTAGTTTAAAGAAAGTAAGCAGCGGAATTTAAAGTATCCAAGTGTTTTACACAATCAAAACCATACGAAGTAAAGTAAATTCTTATGACATTAGTTTCAAAAAGTAGCAGCCGAAATAAGTTAACAAGAGAGTTATAGGATGACGCCTATTTGTGAAGACACAACGCATCCAAATTTCCTAAGCCGACTCAACATCCATCGCAACATCCCGCTCAACCTGCACATAAAGAAAACATATGCAGGGCTGGGTACTTGTTGTACTCAATGGGCTCATGCCGAAAACATTTTATAACTGTTATGTCATCCATACCAGTGAACTCGAGTTTTACATGTATTTAAGAAAAGTCATCGAGAACACAAAAACATTTCATAGTCTGGTCAGACAAATAATCTCCCCACTTTCTCAACAATCCAACAATCACATCATCTTTCCACAGTGCGACGAAAGTGTGGCCACACTATTCGCCCACGAGACCGGCCGACTAGCAAGGACGACTCCCGATCCCACCAGTGTACACAGCCTGATAGGGTTTGCGGCCCTACTCAGACCCGAATTCGTTTCACACATAGCCATATAGCCTAACGGAGTAAACTCAAACGAACTAGGCATCAGGCACACAATCTCAATTAAAATAATCCATGGCATGACATAACACTTTAAACCACCCTTATAGCTCCACAATCATACTTTGGAAAAATATAAGAGTTTAGTTAAAGAAAGCCCACCTCACTTGTTTAGATAACCCAATACACAACTCAAAGCAACCCTCGTTCCTTGTGCTCACGTACGCACGACAACTGTAACACCCCAAAATTTTTGTGACTTTTATTTAATATGTCGATTTGGAAATTTCATTTATGAAATTTATGTTGTTGCTACGTGACTGAGTTTGAGTATGTGGAATAAACCGTCATGGGGAAATTGGAATAAAATGCTATTTATATTTTAATGTGGGGAAAATCAATTTAAATAAGATCATGCATCTTGTTCTAGCCAAATAAAGTGGCTATTGTCGGCCCCTCCAATTATTGGAAATTTATTCTTTCTTGGATTTAATTAATTGTTTTGGGATATTCATCCAAGTTAAATCCAAATCAAATTATCCCTAGTTTGTACTACATGAAATTCGAACTCTAGCCTATTATTTTTGTGAGTTTCAAAAATCCCCGATTTTAATTAGGAGCATGATTTAGTTTCTTCGATTTAATTGGTACCTTGTTGGTTCCCTTGATCTATTTTAAATCCAATTAAATCTTGCCACCTTTTATTTCCTCACCCTAATTAAATTAAGAGTATAATTATTTCTTTGTGGCTATTTAAGCCAATTTTCGGCCCCCTCCCTTATCTTCCTACTTGGAGATTTAAATTATTTTTGTTCCCTTATTTATGAAATATACATTATTTTATTTCCTAAGTTGTGAATATATTTCTCTCCAAGTAAATATTGCTATTTTTCCTTGCTAATTAAATCATCAAATTTTGAAAATTCTCCCTCAAAATATATGCCTACTTTGTACCTTAATTTTGGGAATTTATTTTATTCTCCCACAATTTAATTATTTTTATTTGGGTGTGAGATTTAACCTAATGAATAAATAAACTAATCCTAACCCTAGCCACCCTAATTCACAAGCCCCCTCCCTCATTCTTTTCCTCACACGCCTCCTTCCCTCGTCTCTTCATTCTCTCCAAAAATCCTCCATTCATCCTTGTTCTTGCATCCGTTGGAGTTGAGTTTCAAGAGTTTCCGACGAATCGCATCAATTCTTGTTTCTAACGATTCGTTTTTATCAAGAAAGGTATATTTGATTCACTTTCCCTCAATCTTTCCATTTAATCCTTGTTCTTGAATCCTACATGCATATAGTGAGTGTAGGAATCATAGATCGCAAAATTAATCTGTGGGAATTTGTGTTTGCATGAGAACTTTGATGAATATGCGATTTTGAATGAGTTTGTGTGAAGTTTGATTTGAATCTTTGGTGAATGATGTGAGTTTATGTGCAAACATGATTATGAGAACCTTTTTAAGCATGATTGTGTGTTATAAGCATGAAAAATTTTGTTTGGATGATTGAGGAAGAAACCCTATTTTCGAAATTCTTAAGCCTGGAATCTGTGATGTCGGACAGTGGATTCCGACGTATTTTTGACCAACCAAACGATCGAATTTTGACACGATATTTTAACTGGGTAAAATTCAAGGTGTTTTCTGTGTTGTGTGTGAATTTCAGCCCTTTTTGATGAAATATGAATTTTTAATGAATTTTGAAGTTGATTGCGCAATTCTGCTAGAAACTTGTTTTCTCGCCCAAAAAGTTTTATTTTCTATTTGACCGACCAAATGGCCTCCTTATGATGTGAATTTTGAACTAGATAAAATTTGATGTGTATTCTGAGTTGTGTGAAAATTTCAGAATCATTGGACATCGGATGAACTTTTGGTGAATTTTCAAATGAACTGTGCAGTGCTGCCAGAATTTTATGTTCCGACCAGAGAGTTGCATTAATGTTTTGACTGACCAATTGGCATGATTTGAGTGAGAAATTTTAACTGGATGAACTTGAATGTGAATACTGTATTGTGACCAAATTTTAGCTTCATATGAGGTCAGATGGATTTTTGGTGATTTTTACAAACCAACCGCGCAATTCTGCCAGATTTGTTGTTATGTGGAAATATCACTTGTTGCCAAGTTTTAATGAATTATATGATGCATGTATGATTTGGGAAGGTACCCTGTGACATGATTATGTGTGACGCGTTGAGAAATATTATGGCATGTTTTTCCCTTATGTTGATGAATGCTGGGATGGGTAAATTAAGGGAATGATAAAAGGAACGATAGGACATGCATGATAATATAATTTGATGAAAGGCTAATGGTGTTGTCGTTGGCAAGGGTGATTGTGGATACGTGAGCTCCAGGAACAAGAGTTTCCATAAGTTGGGTTTTCTGTTGTTTAAACAATCGAGGTGGGCTTTCTTTTCAAATCTCTTTATTTTTCGAAAATACGATGTGGTGTTATAAGGGTGGTTTAACTGTTTTGTCATGCCATGTTATTTTGTCTGTGAGATTGTTGCCTGATGCCTAGTTCGTATGATCTTGCTCCGTTAGGCTATATGGTTGTGTTGTGAAACGAATTCGGGTCTGAGTAGGGCCGCAAACCCTATCAGGTTGTGTACACTGGTGGGATCGTGAGCCGTCCTTGCTAGTCGGCCGGTCTCGTGGGCGAATAGTGTGGCCACACTTTCGTCGCACTGTGATATGATGATTGTGATTGATGGATTGATGTGAAAAGTGGGGAAATAAATTGTCTGGCCAGACTTGAAATATTTTTGTGTTCTCGTGATATTTCTTACTACATATAAAACTCGAGATCACTGGTATGGATGACATAACTATATTAAAATGTTTTCGGCATGAGCCCATTGAGTACAACAAGTACTCAACCCTGCATATTCTTTTCTTTATGTGCAGGTTGAGAGGGATGTTGCGGAGGATGTTGAGTTGGCCTAAGAACTTAGGATGCGTTGTGTCTTCATACATAGGCGTTATCCTTGACTCTCTTCAAACCTTATTTCCGCTGCTATATTTTGATCTATATCTCAAGACTTTAATCTTTTTCGTACTGTGTTTGAGCATGTTTGGTTGTGTTAGGTTTTAACCGAGTATTTACATTGTTATCTCAAAATGGTGTTTCCGTAAATTAAACTAAATGTTTTTCTTTAGAAGTTAATTGGGTTTTTCTTAAAGTTTATTTTCTCCGCTGCTTCTTTTAAAAGTATTTATCTTAAGTCATTTATAATTAATAGTTAAATTTTAACCTTAATCTTCTTTAAACTAAAATGTTTTTCTTCCTTTAAGCTAATTGAGTTTTCGTAAACTGTTATCCTTGTAAGTTGTTGTTTTTGTCGTCCCTTGGTCACGATCGCCGCGTTTGTAGTACCCCTAGTATGGGCGGTCGTGACAACAACCCTTGTCAACACCACCATACAATCAGCCTTTCATCACAACAATTATCATGCATGCCCTAACGTTCCTTTCATCGTCTCCTTAACTTACCCATCCAAAACGTTCACCAACATAAGGAAACACACCATAGCATACATCAACGTACAACACATCACTACATCATAGGATAGGTTCCTTAACATATATGCATCATATATATCAATCAAAACTTAACATCGAAGATTATTTTTGTATGACAGAAATCTGGCAGAACAGCGCAGTCGTTTTATAAAAATCATTAAACCTTTGTCCGACCTCCGTTGGGGTTGAAATTTTACTACAATACAGTAGACACATAAAAGATCATCCAGTTAAAATTACACATCAACATTACATCTTTAGGTCGGTCAAATCTAAAACGAAACTCACTGGATGAGAATACAAATTCTGGCAGAACTGCGCAGTGAACTTCGAAAATTCATTAAAAAATTCCTCTTTTGTCCAAAAAGGCTGAAATTTACACACAACACAGAAGATACCTTAAAATTTACTCAGTTAAAAGTTCACACCAAAATAAGATCGTTTGGTCAGTCAAACACACGTCGAAATCTACTGTCCGAACACCACAGTTTTCATGCTTCACAATTTTGAATTAGGGGTTATCAATCATTCATCCAAACACATATATTCATGCTTCCAACACATAATCATGCTTCAAAAAGATCTCACAATCATGTTTTCATATATTCACATAGCATTCACCACAAATCATCCACAAGTTCATTCATTCACATCAATAAACGCATACTCTTATATTTTCTCATGCAACCACCAATTCCACCCGATTAATTCTTAGATCTACGATTCCTACACTCACTATATGCATGAGGGAATCAAAAATAAGGATTCAATGGAAAGGATGAGGAAAATAAATTCAATTTTACCTTCCTTGGTCAAAAACAATCGGTAGAAGTGATAATGGATGCGATTCTTCGGTGCATCTTGAAGTTCCAACTCCAAATTGATGCAAGAACAAAGAGTTTGTGAAGGATTTTTGGAGAGGATGAAGAGAGGGAGGAGGAGGCGTGTGAGGGAGAGAATGAGGGAGGGGAGGCGTGTGAAATTAGGAGGCTAGGGTTAGGGTTTAATTTAATTTATGCATTAGGTTTAATTCACACCCAATTAAAATAATTAAATTGTGAGAGAATTAAATAAAATCCCACAATTTAGAAGAACAAATAGGCGTGTGATTGAGGTAAGAGAAATTCGAAAATTGCCATTTAATTAGCACTGAGTTGATTTGGTATTTATTTGTAGAGAAATATATTCACAACTTAGGAAATAAAACAATGAGTATTTCATAAATAAGGGAATAAAATAAATTAAATCTCCAAGTAGGAAATAAAAAGGGGGCGCGTATTTTTGAAGCATGGAAGGAAAAATATTTAAATTCTCAATTAAATGGGAATAGGATTTAAATTTGGTATTTTTTTTGTTTTATGGGAAAAGACTCCCATAAAATAGGTAACAATTAAATTAATTACCACAAGGCAAATAAAGGCATATGGGCGTGTAAGATGGAGAACAAAATAAAAGGAAAATATTCACATCCCCAATGGATTAGACATAGGTATTAATTTGGCACTTATTTGAATAGAAGGAATTCCACAAAATAGGAAACAAATATATTTTCCTCAACAATAAGGGAGGGACGAAAATTGGCTTTAATCTCCACAAGGAAATAATTCAAATCTTAATTTAATTAGGGTGAGGAAACAAAATGTGGCATGACTTAATTGGATTTGGAATAAAAGAAGGGAGTCAACAAGGCACCAATTAAATCAAAGAAAAGAATTCATCCTCCTAATTAGAATAGGGGATTTTCGAAAACTCACAAGATTAGGCTATGATCGAATTTCAGGTAGCACAAATTAGGGATAATTCGATTTGAATTTAATTTGGATAAATATCTCAAAACAATTAATTAAATCCAAGAAGAAAATATTTATTCCAATAATTGAAGGGGCTGAAAATTCCCAATGAATTTGTCTAGAACAAAATGCATGATCTCATTTAATTATTTCCCCACATTGGAAAATATAAAGTATATAATTAACATTTCATTCCACATCATTCAAGACAATTTATTTCACATAATCAACTCAATCACATAGGAACAACTAAATTCCATAAAGAAAAAAATTTCCACTCGACATCCATATTAAAACAAAAAGTCGCAGGAATTTTTGGGATGCTACATCCTTCCTCTCTTAACAGAAATTTCGTCCCGAAATTTGATCGTCTCACATAAACAACTCGGGGTACTTTTCTTTCATTGTATCTTCTAACTCCCATGTGGCTTCCTCGGAGCCAGGGTGTTTCCACAACACCTTCAAGGATGCTATCGACTTGTTTCGCAACTCTTGCACCTTCCGATCTAGGATTGCTTCGGGCCTCTCCTCGTAGCTTATGTCGGGGGTCAGGATCACTTCTTCTTGATGAATCACATGCTTTGGGTCGAACACGTACTTGCGCAACTGCGACACATGGAACACATTGTGCACATTCCCAAAACTGGGAGGTAACGCTAAACGGTACGCTACATGACCTACTTCATCGATAATCTCGTATGGCCCTACAAAATGCGG
Organism: Salvia splendens; assembly: GCF_004379255.2. NCBI lineage: Eukaryota > Viridiplantae > Streptophyta > Magnoliopsida > Lamiales > Lamiaceae > Salvia > Salvia splendens. The sequence goes on from NC_056038.1 coordinate 19,041,870, forward strand.
TTTCAGCTTGCCTTTCACTCCAAACCTCACAACTCCTCTCGTCGGGGATACTTTCAAGAATACTTTGTCACCAACATCGAATTTGATTTCTGTTCGACGCACGTCAGCATACGACTTATGCCTATCTTGAGCTTCTTTGATCCTTGCACGGATTTGATGCACGATTTTGGTCATTTCCTTGACAGCGTCGGGTCCTAACATCTTCCTCTCGCCAACTTCATCACAATAGAGCGGGGATCTACACTTCCGGCCATACAAGGCTTCATACGGCGCCATATCGATCGTCGCTTGGTAGCTATTGTTGTAGGCGAATTCAACCAACGGTAGAACAGTCTCCCAACTTTCTCCTCGATCTTGGACAACGGCTCGTAGCATATCGTCAAGTGTTTGAATAGTCATCTCTGACTGTTCGTCGGGCTGCGGGTGATAAGCGGTGCTAAAGTTCAATTTTGTGCCTAGCTCTCGTTGCAAACTCATCCAAAATTTCAACGTGAACTTCGTATCGCGATCAGATACAATGGTCTTTGGCACTCCATGCAAATGTACAATCTCGCTCACGTAGATCTTAGCTAACTTGTGCGATCCATAGGTAATCTTAATCGGTAAGAAGTGCGCGCTTTTAGTAAGTCGATCGATAATCACCCAAATTGCAGTATTACCCTTTTGTGACTTTGGCAAACCCGTCATGAAGTCCATAGCTATATGCTCCCACTTCCATTCGGGAATCTCGAACGGTTGCAGTTTCCCATACGGCCTTTGGTGTATGGCTTTCCCTTGTTGACAAGCTAGACATCGCTCCACAAACGATGCTACGTCTCCTTTCATTCCGTTCCACCAAAAACATTGCTTCAAGTCTCGATACATCTTCGTGCTTCCAGGGTGAGCAGTGTAAGGTGTGTCGTGTGCTTCACTCAAAATCTCATCTTTGAATTCCTCGTCGTTCGGCACACACAAACGCCCATCTAACGTCAAAGCATTGTCCGCCTCTTCACGAAAACGGTAATGTTTATTGGTTCTCACTTTCATGCGTATCTCCTCCAATTCCTCATCCAGTCGCTGGGCTTCTATGATCTTGGTTCTTAGGTCTGGCTCAATCACTAGTGTCGCTATTCCTCCTCCTACTGTTTCAGGCACTTTCTGAGTTAGTAACGAAGCCAATTGAGGCTGGTTCTTTCTACTCAAAGCATCCGCCACTACATTCGCCTTGCCCGGATGATAGTGAATACCACAGTCATAGTCTTTCACAATCTTGAGATGGTGTCTCCAAATCTTTAGTGCGTACACTACGGCTGCTAGCTCCAAATCATGAGTCGGGAAATTCAGTTCATTTGGTCTCAACTGTCGGGAAGCATATGCTATCACTTTCCCCTCCTGCATCAACACGCATCCTAGTCCTACTTTCGACACGTCAGTATAGACGGCGAAGTCCTTGTCGGGTTCTGGTACCGCTAGGACATGTGTTGTAGTCAATTTCTCTTTTAACAGTTGAAAACTCGCCTCGCATTCCGGCGTCCAAACCACTTTGATTCCTTTCTTCAACAGTTGCGTCATCGGTCTCGCAATCTTAGAGAATCCCTCGATGAAACGTCGGTAGTATCCCGCCAATCCCAAGAAACTACGGATTTCACTCGGCGTTCCGGTGACTTCCAATTTTGCACAGCCTCGACCTTCGCTGGGTCCACTTGAATTCCATTAGCTGTCACGATATGACCAAGGAAGTTCACTCGAGTCAACCAAAACTCACACTTACTGAACTTGGCATAAAGTTACTCTTTTCGTAACGTCTCCAACACAACTTCTAGGTGCCACCCATGCTCCTCCTCGTTCATCGAGTACACCAACACATCGTCGATGAAGACTAACACAAACTTATCGAGATACTCATGGAAAACTCGGTTCATCAAGTCCATGAAAATTGTCGGGGCGTTAGTAAGTCCAAATGGCATCACAACGAACTCATAATGGCCATATCGAGTGCGAAAGGCAGTTTTAGGCACATCCTCTCATCGGACCTTTAGTTGATGATACCTTGATCTCAAGTCCATTTTCGAAAATACGCCTGCTCCTTGAAGTTGGACAAACAAGTCGTCAATTCTTGGCAGTGGGTATTTATTCTTCAAGGTCAACTTGTTGAGCTCACGATAGTCGATGCACATCCTCATCGTTTCGTCCTTTTTCTTCACGAACAACACAGGCGCTCCCCACGGTGATACACTAGGCCGAATAAATCCCAAGTCTAGCAGTTCTTGCAACTGAATCTTCAATTCAGCCAACTCTTTAGGGGCCATTTGGTACGGTGCTTTCGATACTGGCGCAGATCCGAGCTCTAAGTCGATGGTAAACTCTACTTGTCTCTCGGGCGGCGGTCCAGGTACGGTTTCAGGGAACACATCGGGAAAGTCTCGTACTACTGCCACGTCTTCCACTTTCAAATCCTTCTTTTCTCCTCCGTTCAAGTACATGAGATACGCCGGACGCCCTTTTCTTATCATTGCGGTTGCTTGTAAAGCAGAGATTATGGAGGTTCGTCGGTTCAAAGAAATCCCATGCAAGATGGTCGGCTCGTCGCCAGGAGCTTGAAAGGAAATCTGTCTCTCTTTACAGTGAATCGTTGTGTAGTTCTCGGTAAACCAATCCATTCCCAAAATTATATCTACGTTCTCCAAAGGCATAACGTGTAAAAGACGAGCTACCACTCCTAATTTTCCTAACACAAACTCTACGTTCGAGCAAAGTCGTGTAATATCAATCAGACCTCCAACAGGTGAAGACACATTTAAACCCGATTCAAGCTTAGCAGTAGGGAGTTCTAAGGCATTCACACATGACATTGATATAAAAGAGTGTGACGCACCCGTATCAAACAACACAATAATAGGGAGTTGTTGGATCTTTCCCATACCTGCCAAGTTATCTTTGCCCTTGATGGCTTGTTGCTCCTGCCCTTGCTTTCCTCTCAATGCATATGCCCTAGCCTGCTGCGGGGCCACTTGTCGGATCAGTTGAGGTTGTTGCGGCTGCCTCGGTCCTTGTCCATTTCTCATCACTCCTTTGTTGTTCGGACACTCTCGAGACATGTGTCCATTCCCACCACAAGCGAAGCATCGGATGCCACTGACTCTGCACTCCCCAACGTGGAACTTGGAGCACCGATTACACTAAGGTGTCCTCGGCTGATTTCCCCTTTGTTGTGGCACAACCTGTCGGCCAAAATTCTGGGGTTGACAGAAAGTGGGATGGTGTCTCTTGCTGTCATACGGGGCTCGGTTTCCTTCCCACTTGCTCTTGTCCTGATAATTCTGTTGTTGTGTGGGTGGTGTAGGATTTGTCACTCTCTCATTCTTAGGAAGTGCCTCTTCCACATCTAAGGCACAACTTAAAAGCTCGGCGTAAGGAATTCCTTGGCGGCTGGCCACGGATACTCTTATCTCAGTTCTAAGGCCAGAGCGGAACTTCGCGGCCATTTTCTCATCCGTGTCTACCAACTCAGGTGCATATCGAGTCATCTCGCAAAGTGCGCGGTCATATTCCGACACTGTCATATTTCCTTGCTTCAAAGTGTGGAACTCTGTTGTCTTGGCGGTAGCTCATAGGGACGTACTTATTGTACATCTCTTCCTTGAATTCATCTTATGTCAAAGCCTCTCAGCGGGCGGGGTCCATTATTCTTCGTCTAGTCTCCCACCAATGATCTGCCGGCCCAGTCAATTGATAATTTACGCACGCCAGACGCTCCCTGTCCGTGCATACCATGAACTCAAAAATACGCTCGATCTCGCGGATCCAAGCCTCTGCCTATTGTGGCTCTCCTAACCCATCAAACTTTGGGGGTTTTTCTTTGCGGAACGTCTTAATGTATTCTTTATCTTGAGGGTGCGGTAGGGGTGGTGGTGGAGGCAGGGGTTGATTCCCAACACTTCCCTCAGACCGTTCTTCTTCATTTCCCCAGACTCGTGGACCGCGTCTACGTCTCAGTGGCATCTTGATTCTAAAACACAAGTTAGTATCGTTGTTAGTATTCGCCATTATCAAAAACGAAACTTGCTTGCACTCATTCACGTGCACGAAAAGTTAAACCACAAGTACGCAAAGTCAGATAAAATGAGGAACTTTTAAAGAAGCTTGGAAAGGGAAACAAACATTCGTTCAAACTCAAAAACAAGAAACGTACTACTCCTATTTGATTCTAACAACTTAAAAGGCAAACGATGTCGAACTAGCTATCATTATTTTCTTCTTCCTCTGGTCCTCTTCTTCTTCCGGGTCCTCCTCTCTTCCCGGGTAAATCCCTCTAGAATACTCGTCAAACATACGAAGGTCCTCGTCATCATCCGTGTCTTCCATAATATAGTCGCCTTCGAAGCCTGGAACCATTCCTACTCTTGCTTCAGCTTCACCCCCTGCTACGGGTTGAATCTCGATCATGTGCTTGTCCTCCCATACTATTTCATCTTCCTCCTCATCTGCCGACGGTGGTCGCTCAAAACGAGAGTCGACTAGAGCACACTTTAAGGCCTTCAGGAAACCTTTCATGTCGCCATCCCGCCCATTAATTCGTGGTTCGTACCACGTGAATCGACTGGCCGTTGCTTCCATCCAATCCTTCCAACTCTCGGGCATCAACTCAACTAGTCTTCTTATGCCACCATAGGACGATGCATGGTACCCGTGGTCCTTTCGCCACAGTCGAAATGGGCGACGACATCTCCTAGAGCTTTTCCTTCTTCTCTCTCGTAGCTGCGATAGTCGTCTATCACTTGTCGCATTCTGTCACTATATTGGGCACTCTTAAGTGCGGTTCATTTCGTTCGTACCATCTACGCGAAGATGAAAATTTTTTCCTTAGCAAACGAAGATTCCTTATACTACATTTTAACTCGCTATTCGTGCTAGGTCTAAGGCTTGTCACGCATCACTAATGTGATATCATCTAAAGGCTCTCTATGTTCACATGCTTTCGTCATATCACTTACAAACACATAACACATACTTAGGTCATCATATCAATCTTGCTCATGTCTCACATACTCACACCATAACAATATCACATTCACACATACCACACGTGTTTAGACCATCTTGACAATCATGCTCATACTCCACAGAATCATACTATCACCACATTGTATTCATGCATACAATACATGCTTAGATCATCACGTCAATCATACTCATATTCCACATAGTCATATCATCACAATTCATTTTTACGCATAACATTCATTCACATGCGTACACTTGCCCAAAACATCATCCTCATATCGTCATCAATTTCATGCATCGATCTCAAATGCTTGCAATAACTTAAAACATACCTCACTTTCTTTGGTTGAGCGTGATGCTTTGGATGTTGAGCCTTCGTGACACTTCTAGTTTATGGTCTACTATACTAGACTTAAGGTGAAAGAAGACTCTCGGACTAGAGCGAAAGAACAAAGCTCTGATACCACTCTGTCACGACCGACCTTACTAAGGATAGCAAGGATGGGGAAATCGCGACTAAGGGGAGGGACTAAGAAGCGGGGAAGAAATGGGAGGCACATTAAAAGTCGACACTTAAAGCAAAAGTTAATTAATTTTCAAAAGAACAATTGTTTAGACTACAAAACATTTTAGTTTAAAGAAAGTAAACAGCGGAATTTAAAGTATCCAAGTGTTTTACACAATCAAAACCATACGAAGTAAAGTAAATTCTTATGAGTTATCAATAGAGTCATAGGATGAGGCCTATGTATGAAGACACAACGCATCCAAATTTCCTAAGCCTACTCAACATCCATCGCAACATCCCGCTCAACCTGCACATAAAGAAAACATATGCAGGGCTGAGTACTTGTTCTACTCAATGGGCTCATGCCGAAAACATTTTATAACCGTTATGTCATCCATACTTGTGAACTCGAGTTTTACATGTATTTAAGGAAAGTCATCGAGAACACAAAAACATTTCATAGTCTTGCCAGACAAATAATCTCCCCACTTTCTCAACAATCCAACAATCACATCATCTTTCAACATTGCGACGAAAGTGTGGCCACACTATTCGCCCACGAGACCGGCCGACTAGCAAGGACGGTTCCCGATCCCACCAGTGTACACAGCCTGATAGGGTTTGCGTCCCTACTCAGACACAAACTCGTTTCACACATAGCCATATAGCCTAACAGAGTAAACTCAGACGAACTAGGCATCAGACACACAATCTCAATCAAAATAATTCATGGCATGACATAACACTTTAAACCACCCTTATAGCTCCACAATCATACTTTGGAAAAATATAAGAGTTTAGTTAAAGAAAGCCGACCTCGCTTGTTTAGATAACCCAATACATAACTCAAAGCAACCCTCGTTCCTTGTGCTCACGTACGAACGACAACCCTTGTCAACACCACAATACAATCAGCCTTTCATCACAACAATTATCATGCATGCCCTAACGTTCCTTTCATCATCTCCTTAACTTACCCATCCCAAACGTTCACCAACATAAGGAAACACACCATAGCATACATCAACATACAACACATGACTACATCATAGGATAGATTCCTTAACATATATGCATCATATATATCATTCAAAACTTAACAACGAAGATTATTTTTGTATGAAAGAAATCTGACAGAACAACGCAGTCGTTTTGTAAAAATCAATAAAACTTTGTACGACCTCCGTTGGGGATGAAATTTTACTACAGTACATTAGACACATAAAATATCTTCCGGTTAAAATTTCACATCAACATCACATCTTTAGGTTGGTCAAATCAAAAACAAAACTCACTGGACGAGAATACAAATTCTGGCAAAACTGCGCAGTCAACTTCAAATATTCATTAAAACTTCCTCTTTCGTCCAAAAAGGGCTGAAATTTACACACAACACAGAACATACCTTAAAGTTTACTCAGTTAAAAGTTCGCACTAAAATAAAATCGTTTGGTCAGTCAAACACACGTCGGAATCTACTGTCTGAACACCACAGTTTTCAAGGGAAGAGAATAAAATAATTAAATTGTGAGAGAATAAAATAAAATCCCACAATTTAGAAGAACAAATAAGCGTGTGATTAAGGGAAGAGAAATTCGAAAATTGCCATTTAATTAGCACTGAGTTGATTTGGTATTTACTTGGAGAGAAATATATTCACAACTTAGGAAATAAAACAATGAGTATTTCATAAATAAGGGAACAAAATAAATTAAATCTCCAAGTAGGAAATAAAAAGGGGGAGTGTATTTTTGAAGCATGAAAGGAAAAATATTTAAATCCTCAATTAAATGGGAATATGATTTAAATTTGGTAAAAAAAATATGTTTTATGGGAAAAGACTCCCATAAAATAGGTAACAATTAAATTAATTACCACAAGGCAAATAAAGGCATATGGGCGTGTAGGATGGAGAACAAAATAAAAGGAAAATATTCACATCCCCAATGGATTAGACATTGGTATTAATTTGGCACTTATTTGAATAGAAGGAATTCCATAAAATAGGAAACAAATATATTTTCCTCCACAATAAGGGAGGGCCGAAAATTGGCTTTAATCTCCACAAGGAAATAATTCAAATCTTAATTTAATTAGGGTGTGGAAACAAAATGTGGCATGATTTAATTGGAGTTGGAATAAAAGAAGGGAATCAACAAGGCACCAATTAAATCAAAGAAAAGAATTCATCCTCCTAATTAGAATAGGGAATCAAATGTCACAAGATTAGTCTATGATTCGAATTTTAGGTAGCACAAATTAGGGATAATTCGAATTGGATTTAATTTGGATAAATATCCCAAAACAATTAATTAAATCCATGATGAAAATATTTATTCCAATAATTGAAGGGGCCGAAAATTCCCAATGAATTTGGCTAGAACAAAATGCATGATCTCATTTAATTATTTCCCCACATTGGAAAATATAAAGTATATAACATTTCATTCCACATCACTCAAGACAATTTATTTCACATAATCAACTCAATCACATAGGAACAACTAAATTCCATAAAGAAAAAAATTTCCACTCGACATCCATATTAAAACAAAAAGTCGCAGGAATTTTTGGGATGCTACAAATATGGTAAATAAATACTAACTTAACAATAAGATATGAGGAAATTGCCTCATATCAACTTCCCTACAGTTGAAATCCACCTTGTCCTCAAGGTGGAAATCACGACGCAACGACGAGAGTTGAAAGCCAAAAATTGTTGAGAGACGTCTCCTCCTGGATCAAACGCACAACGAATAGCTGAACGTCTCCCTTCATCCGTATCAAATTCCTCCGTATCAAATTTGTGGAGTAAAGCAGCTAATTTATCTCTTGCAGCAGCTACATCTTCAGCTTCTGCTATTTCTTCTAGAGCTTTTTAGACATTGTTGTACTTCTTCGCAATCTCTAGGAGATATGCTTTTTTTGTTTTCGGCTTCGGATCGTCGCCGCGATCAATCACATGATCTTGCTTCCTCTTCTTGTCATCCCACGACGTAGGTTGTCTGCCGCGGCTGGTCTCGCCGCTGGGGTCGTAAGGCTCCCCGAACGACGTCCCATAACACTGTCCCCGGCTCGACGGGCCGCCAAACCCTAGCAGCGGCTGCTGAGTAACCGCCTTTGCCGCTGTCATCATGGGTCTCTCTCGCGCGGAATTCCCTCTGCCCAAATTCCAGTCGGTGTAGGGGGGGTCGGGGTCTGGCCAAGGCGGTGGCTGAGCAATTGCAGAACGTCGCTCCAACGCGTCCATCCGAGCCTCGAGGCGAGCCAACGAAGCTAGTATATGTTCAAAAGCCAATGCCGGCGTATCCAGAGCACTCGGGGATGATGGAAACGGCTCCAGCATGCTCGCGCAGTTGCCGCAAGTCACGACGATCGACTCTGTGTGACTCACTATACGATTCGCCATGAATGATTCCTCCGTGAGGTCGCGGTAACGTTTGCCCGTCGATCGCACACGACAAGAACTAGGATCAATTCCTCCGTGAAGTCGCGAGAATCTTTGCCCGACGATCAACAACGATAAGAACTAGGGTTTTGGATTGTAGAAGGAATGAAAATAGCATGATTTCTCTTATTTCATTGATTGAATAATATGATAGGTTCCACACATATTTATAATATGTGGAATACGCAACAAATATCATACGCAACAAATATGGTAAATCAATACGAACTTAACGGAAGTTAAGTTAGTACTGACTCAGTAAAACAATGTTGACTACGAATGGAAGTGAGAGTCATTCCCCTATGGTTATCATATCCATTGGGCTAGGATATTGTACCCACAGTTTCCTATAGGGAAACCCAATGGCCCCAATTAAGATCCAATCCCCTATTGTTGAGCTATCCATGGGGCTAGGACATAGTACCCGTTGGAACATGTATACAAAAAAATATTTTTGAAGTTTATTACAAATTTGATAAATTACTTGTATATTGTAAACTCTCATTTTATGAGAATTATAAATGTTTTCTTCATGTTGCGTATTTTACTTTAATGGGCATTGACCGTTTTAATTATATTCAATTAAAACGCCGGAAAGTAAAATCAGTCTAAGTCTTCTACATTGAAGGCTGGGTCGTGGAACATGTCATCACAGTAGGTGACTTAATCGGAACCTTGTAGAAGTAAAACTTTTTCACAACCTAAATAGGCTTTGGTTACCTATCGCGAAAGGTTGCAGTGTCCATCTGATAGTTATCTTTACCTTGAGAATGACTAGAGACACTGGTGTTGTATAGCATTGAAAGGATCTAAAGTATAGACACGTCTTTATTGGTATCTACTGAAAGACAATGTCTCAGAAATTTAATATTTCTTAATCATTATAATAATATAGGACATGCGTTATTAATCATACGCTGCTTTGACTTATCCGTAGGTATGGGTTTTTCGTAACCCAATATTCTTGATATCTTGGGTAGTAGTAATTAATAACTAGTATGGTGTCAGTTTTATTATTGCATTGAATCATGTGCTTTTGCGATTTGACTATATCCCCAAGAGGTGTTCGAGAAAAGTTATATTATTCGGAAACTCAGTCGGTTTGGATTTAATCCAAGAATAATAGTAGACTAAAAAGCAATGTATATTATTTAATATACATCTCGTACTAGACAAACTCTTGGAACTAAAAATATTAATTAATTTAAAGTCCATAGTAGACTACAAATTAATTAATGGATATAGAATGTCTAAACACGGAAAATAATAATTTAAAGAGGTTAACCCGGATTGCTTGTAATCATGGATTGGATGGGCAGTTAGTATTTCTTCTATAGTGGCACAAGAAATATTCCATTGGCCTTATATTAAATTATGAGTTATAATTTAATTAGTAAAGAAGGTCCAAATGGGGAGGCTCAATCCAAGCACCATAGATCTCTAACCTAGCTCGTCACAAACTCTATAAATAGGGATAAAGGAGGTGTAACACACTACACAACACATGAAGTGAAAACCCTAGCCTCCAAACTTAGAATTTTCGCCCTCTCTCTAATAGAGGAGTTCGAAAATTCCTCTTCGTGTGTTCTTGTCTTCTCCTTCAAGATCCTTATAATTTCTAATAGTTTCCTCCCACAATGAAATTAGATCTTGTCACGACCTCACTTCCTAAGGATAGAAAGTACGGTGGGTCGCGACTAATGGGGGAATTAAGAAGCAGGGAAGAAGGGGAAACAATCAAGGGGTTCGACATGTAGATCAAAAGGTGAAACTTTATTACCAACTTATAGTCTGAAATCTATCAAAAATAGTTCAACAGATTAAGGATACATAAGAGTTTTAGAACTTGGCATAGCGGAAGCATTTGAGAGTTTGCTACTACTATGTATGAAGACACAATAGCAACCGGAACAGTTATTGAATATGGTCTCTGTCCAATGCTCAACATCCTCCGCCGCCCGTCTCCGCTCAACCTGCACATAGGGAAAACACATGCAGGGGCTGAGTACTTGATGCACTCAGTGAACTCATGCCCGAAATTTATTTTATCGATAAAATAAATGTCAAGCTATCATTGAGTGAGACTCGGGTTTTACTTTAAAAAAAAAATACTGAGAAACACTAAAATCATTTCCGTAAATAAAATAGTGTCCGCGCAGACAATGTCATCATCATCCTCCATCGTATACCATATCTGAACCATTAGGTGAAACGAGAATGTGGCCACAAACTCGATCACTGGACCGGCCGACCCAAGGGACGGCTCGCGATCCTCATCAGTGCACTAGCCTAAGTAGGGCTTGGACCCTAGTTAGACCCGAATTCGTTAACCATCAAAATCTAGTAGAACATTATTCTAGTAGACAATCAGATAGGCAATTCAAAACATAAATTATGGCATGACACAATATTTAAACCACCCTTATCTCACCATAAACATATCATTTGCAAATAAAGAGTTAAGTAATAAAGCCCACCTCAAAAGCTTAGAATTTCCTTAAACAGCTTCTCGATCCAACTTTAGCGGCGTGCGAACCACCTTTTCGAAGAAATAAATAAGGTATACATCAATCTCAATAACGAAGACATTTAGAATGTATGCACTCTAATTAAAGCCTTTTATCTCGTTTTCTCAGTTTTCGTGCATTTTTTATTATTCGGCGGCCGCCCAAGGCGTCGCGAGTGACGCCGGTCGATCGCTTACACCAATACTTCCTCTGTTGGCTCCTCGTATTTTTTCCCACGTTGTCGGAATAAATTTCCAAAAATTATTTAAGCGCATAATTAAATTATCGCAACTATTTCTCTTCGCAATTATTTTCGCACTTGGGATAAAATTATTCACCTTTCGAAATATTCTGGGATTTAATTAATTTTTCCCACAATTAAATTAATTATTTGCCCAACGATTTAATCAACTTACCCAAGCTATTTTATATTCGAGCCCAACGTAATTATCGAACAACCCACCTTATTTCTCCATTTTAAAAGATGAGCCCAACTTTAATAAATCATCCTATCAATTTATTAAGCCCAAATTTTCTTAGAGCAAGGGCCCAATTTCTTTTTTTTAACTCCCCATACCCCCACGCCTATCTCTGTCTCTTCTTCTTCCCCTTTTCTTCTTTCTCTTTTCTTCCCCTAATTCTCTCTCTCTCTCGACGAAATGCATTCGACGAAAAAAAAAACAGAAGCGCCCTCTCAAATTCCGTCGTCTCTCTCCCGTCGTTGTTGTCCGTTGGCCGCTTGAACTGTCGCCGCTGCTGCTGTCGGAAAAATCGCGACGCCGCAGTCCCATCGCCTTCTTCTGTCTCACTCCACCCGCACCAGCGCGTCAACTGACGTTCGTCATCAACGTCGCTGCCGCTGTGCCGACGCCGCTACCGTCGTCGGCAGCCGCTGAACTGACGCCGACCTCTGCGTCGTCACTGCTGCTGTTCCTCGGCGGAAGGATGCTGTTGTTGCTGCCGGTTCGTCTAGCTCGCCGCAGTGAGGCTGCTGCCATCGTCGCTGGGAGACGCCGCCGTCGGTCAGCCTACGAATCCTCCGATTCGACCCAAATCAACTCCGAACAGCCCCGAACTCTACCCAAACAGCCCCGAATCCAATTCGAACTACCTCGATTAGCCCTGTTTCCCATTAAAGGTAAAATCTTGATTTATTTAGATCCGATTGATGTTATTGTTTGAGTTGTTTGTGTGGGAGGTTGATGTAGGAAATATGTTATGAGCTACATGCAAAAAAAATTCATGCTTTGAAGATGGGTAGAGATTATACCTCAATGAATTGAACTTGGTTGTGGAGAAAACAAAGAATGGCTGCAACTTCTTCTTCCTCTTCCTCTCTCGGCTCTCTCTCCCTCTCTCTCCCTCTCTCTCTTTGTTCTTGTTGTAAAGTGTATTGTGAGGAGTTAGGGGAGGGGATACATGAAGGAACTTATGACCATTTATGGAATATTCTAACTGGGGCTCCTAAAGTGGGACACCCAAAAATGGTAAACCGGGACTCCTAAAGTGAGACAGAGGGAGTACCAATATTAAATATTTTACTATTATACATGGAATGTACATAAAATTTCCATATAATTTAATGTGAGGGGTTATATTTAGATTTTTCCATAGTTTATGTATCTAGTTAGAATTAGGGATATAGATAGGGTAGAGATAAAATGCAAACTCTAAATATTATACAAACTCCAAACTATGATCTGGACCGTTAGAAAATAATAATAGATGACAAAATAACAACAACAGAAAATATCAACACAATGTAAAAACAATGTCAACACAACATCAACCATTGACATTGTGTTGACATTTTTTGTTGCTATTATTTTGTCATCTGTTGATATTTTTTAACCTTCCAGATCATAATTTGAAGTTTTTACAATATTTAGATTTTGCATTTGATTACATCCCTATATATATATATATATGGATGTATTCAGATTCATAAGCTAAATACTGTTCAAAATTAAAACACTTGTAGTCCATTGGATCTTGTGATCTAACGGTTAGATTAATGGCACGTGTCATCTAATAATGTAACTTACCTAATAATGTACTATTTTAGTAAAATAATGTATCCTTTTAGTCTAATAATGTAGCTAGGCTAATAATGTACCATCTTAGGCTAATAAAGTAGCCTATCACAACTATCCAATCAAAGGATCCAAGGGCAGAGATTTGCTTTGATTTTTGACAGAATTTCACTTATTGACCATAGTGCATATATATTTCCGTTTATCAAAATTTTAATGATATGACACACTAACTCCGTCCCACATTAGGAGTCACATTTACTTTTCTGCACTCGTTTTATAAAAATGATAATAAATTGTTAACGTTGAGAAATAGTAAAGTAAGAGAGAGAATAATGTAGAGAAGACTGTTTTTTATAGAAAATGAGATTTCGTGTGGGCTTTTTGTTTAAGATATGAGTTTGGGGTTTTTAAACTGAAGTTTTTTCGTGGGTTTTCGATCTAACATACAGTTTTATGAAAAGTATTACTTGTGGGCTTTTCTATCTAATGCAATTTTTATTAGCACTATAAATACCTGCAAGTATATATAGTAGGAATAGTATAGCTAAAGGTCAATACCGGATATCTATCACGGGGAAAACAATCACAAACTGGCTACCCTCTACTAAAACTCAATTACTATTTGGAAAAACCAAAAGATTTGAAGATTTTTTAAAACAAAACAATTTGAAAGCAAGTAAACAACTAATTGAAAATAAATCACGAAGATAAAAGTATAGAGATAAGGGAATTCCAGGGATGTGCGTTCAAAGTTATGGTTATACAAATTCCAACTACAATACCCTAGTACAATTCTTATTTTGATAGAACGAGTCACCTAGTTTATGCTCATGCGATGCAAACGTTGGTTACAAACATTAGGGTTGTCAATCCCAAATATGTAACTCCTAAAGCTCCTAAGACCCTTGAAAAGTCCTCACTCTCAATTAACAGTGCCATTTTAAAGGAAGCTACTTGTAGTGTCTTGAAACAGTCATTTTGGATCAAGAGGTTTGCTTGGTTATCGAAAGGATGATCAACTGATTAGGAGGAGACTCCTAACCTAGTCGTGTCGTTGGCACAATGACCTAAGATCTCCCAGTTTCAATATTTCCTCAACCCACTTCTACTGGCTAGTATAGCGGATGTAAGGGTCGAATCCCACGGAGACAGATGGATGCAAGTTGGGATTGTGGTGACATTCTGAAAAGGTTGGTTAGCTACCACACTTTGGGTTGAGTTTTACCTAGTGCGTAAGTTTAAAAGACCTATTCTCTACTGATCAGTGAACAATTAAATCCTAGCCTGGGACAGTGTAAGTAAAAGGTGCGGGAAAAAGTAATTCTGGTACATGGGAAAAGTGAAGGTTACTATAAATGACTTAACAAGATAACATAAAATATTTGGTGGCTCAGGATTGCACTGTCAGGTCTGCAGGATATGCAGAAAATTAAAGGACAAAAGTAAAAAGTTAGATAAAATTAAAAGTAGTCCATAAAAGCAGAAAAAGGACGTTATCTTTATCACTAAGCTACCAAGACATTCAGCAAACTCACAAACTCCATTAACAACTTCACGGAAATTTCACTACTACTTCAAAACAAAAATTAAAACTTAAATCAAGAGATAAAAACTGCTAATCCTAATTTACGATAAGTACGGAACATGCAAGGTGACAGACACAACTGAAGGGGTTGGCTGCGGAAGCATGCGTAAAATCCGATCACATAATTTGATCTATTTAATAGATTATTTAGACAAATTCTGTTCGCGTAATTATCACATGTATCATGCTCATAACTTGAATTAAAACATGCTTTAGCATATATAATCCCTAAAACATGCTTACTACGGAATTAGCCAGTTTACCTCGTTGATTCAATTAAGAATGGATGATGGCTTGCTCCGTCTCCACGTGAAGATCTTCAGTACTCGACCTTGGATCTTCTGACTTGTATCCCTGACTGTACACTGATATTTGTGTGGGCAAATCTCACCAGCGTACTAGGACTTGAATAACGAAGAAAGAACTCAGCTCACGGAGGAGGTAAATTTCGAACTCTCTCTCTCTCTGAGGGGGACGAAAATTCTGAGTAATAATTATTATTCGTATTGTTGTTGTTGTCTAGTTCTCTCTCCTTTATTCTCCTATTTATATTAAGTCACATATTGGGCCCAGTCAGGGATCTAAGGAAAAATTTGGATCAGGCCTCACCCAATTAGCTTTTTACTAATTAAATTGAACCCACAATTTAATATAAGCTTATATTAGAATATTACAAGTAGCCACTACAGAAGTAATATTTCACTGCCTCTCCAAATCCGAAATTACGAGTATTCTGTGTTTCCTTTTTAAGTGAGTAATTTATTTCACGTGCTTAAGATAGAAACATCCATTAACTAATTAATGTCTGCTATGGACTTAATTTATTAACTTATTTTAATCTCCAAGAGTGGACTCAACAAGAAACTCTTATTTATTATTCATAGAGTAATTAAACTCCAACTAGCTAGGTTCCGAAGAATAAAACCTTATTTTGAGCTCCTCTCGTGGATGTTATCAAACGAGACTCTCCTCGCGCACGATTCAACGTAATAGCAATCCTAGCATCGCTAGATAACGATCACCACTACCCAATATACCTGGATCGTTGGGTGACGAAAAACCCGCACCTTTGGTAAGTCAAAGTAGTAGATACTCAATATCGTATGCTCAATGCTAACGTACATTGATTAAGAAATTAATTATCAAGACCTCGTCTTTCAGTAGATAGCATAAAGACATGTCTTGATGTTAGATCCATTCAGTGTTATACCACACCAACGTCATCTTATTTCAATAAGGCTTAGAAATAATCGGACTGACATTGCAACCTTTCACGATAGGTAGTCTAGGCCTATTTGGGTTGTGAAATTCTGCTAGAATGTAAAACATAACAACATTATGACAAAAATATGCAGAACTGACCGTGCTACCTTAAATTGGACGACGCCCACAACCGGTCTACTAGAACAAAGACTTAGACTTTGTTACGTTCTTATACATTTAAATATGCAATAAACAACCATTAAATGTAAAACATAACAACATTATGACAAAAATAATCTGTTTTATTTATTGGAAAATAGCTTATAGAGTTTTACAGTATTCAATCACTCGAAAGGTGATTTCTAGTATACAAACTCTAACAATCTCCCACTTATACTCAAAACAACTTTCGAGTATACAAAAAGTAGTATTTAGTGCACACATCATGTATTTCTCCCACTTATACTGAAAGCGAGTTGAGGTCTTGAATGAGTCGAACCCCCATCCCTTTAACGTGGTATTCGAACGGTTTCACCGCCAATGCCTTTGTAAAAAGATCTTCCAGGTTGTTCTCTAACGCAATCATGACCACTTGTATGTCTCATCTCTGCACTATATCTCTAATGAAATGATACTTCCACTCTATGTGGTTGTTCTTGGTTCTTTCGAGTTTGCCACAGTGCCAGAGTTGTCACAATAAACAGTGATGCTCTTGGGCATATTCGAAACCACACCTAAGTCCATAAGGAAGTTTTTGAGCCATACTTCCTCTTTTGCAGCCTCCGAAGCGGCTACATACTCGGCTTCCATGGTCGAGTCCGTGATGCATTTCTGCTTCACACTCTTCCAAATTACGGCTCCACCTCCTAAGGTGAACACATATCCTGAAGTAGATTTTCTCGAGTCCTGATCAACCTGAAAGTCTGAGTCAGTGTATCCCAAAGGACAGAGCTCGGCTGCATTGTAAACTAGAACATAGTCCTTAGTCCGTTTAAGGTACTTGAGTATGTTCTTTACGACAGTCCAATGTCCTTAGCCTGGATTCGACTGATATCTTACTACCATGCCAACAACAAAGCAAATATCAGGTCTCGTACAAAGCATAGCATACATGGGACTTCCAACTGCCGAAGCATATGGAATCCTTCTCATAACTTGTATCTCAGACGGCGTTTTGGGGCACATCTCTTGAGATAGATGGATGCCATGTCTGAAAGGTAAGAAACCTTTCTTGGCGTCCTGCATGCTAAAACGGCTAAGTACTGTGTCGATGTAAGATTCTTGAGATAAGCACAACATCTTCTTATCTCGATTCAGAAGAACCTTCCCGAGGATGTGTTCCGCGTCTCACATATCCTTCATCTCAAACTGGTTTGACAACCATGTTCGTACTGATAACATCTTTTTATTGTTTCCAATTATAAGAATGTCATCTACATATAGAACTAAGAACACAACATTTCCCTTTTCAACTTTCTTATACACGCAGCTTTCATTTGGGCATTTTTCGAATCCAAACATGCGAACAGTTTGATCGAAACATTGGTTCCACGATCTAGATGCTTGCTTAAGGCCATAAATGGCCTTCTTAAGCTTCCAAACCATGTGTTCTTTGCCCTTTATGGCATGTCCGTCGGGTTGTTCCATGTAGATGGTCTCCTCAAGACCGCCGTTTAGAAACGCAGTCTTAACGTCCATCTACCATACATCCCAATCCCTATATGCTGCTATAGACAACAGTATCCGCATCGATTTGAGCATGGCCACTGGGGAGAAAGTCTCATCATAATCGACACCATCCTTTTGGGTATACCCCTAGCCCACTAGTCTTGCCTTGAAGACTTTAACTCGTCCATCGGGTCCACGTTTACGTTTATATATCCACTTGCTCCCAATGGCAGTACAGCCTTCGGGTAGGACGGATAAATCGTATACATCTTTGTCTATCATAGATTGTAGTTCTGAATCCATTGCTTTCACCCATTCGCAATGATCGACATCTGCCAGCGCCTTCGCAAAGTTCCAGGGATCCAATACATTGCCGTCCGGGGAGTGATCGATAGATTCCCCCAAACCAACGTATCTATCGGGCTCGTAAGATACCCTCCCACAGCGGCGCGACACTACAATACTTAGAGTAGAAGTTGATGTTTCTTGGTTAATGGAACTTGTGACAGAAATTAGCTCATCAAGAGCCACTTCACTGCTGGGTTTATGATTCATTACATAGTCTTCCTCTAAGAATGTCGCGTAAGTACTCACAATGACTTTCTTGTCTCGGAGACTAAAAAATTCATATGCTTTCGTTCCTCTAGGGTACCCTATAAACAAACATACCTCCGTCCTTGATCCTAGCTTAGTTGGATCCTTTTCCAATACATGAGTCGGATAACCCCAAATCTTGAGATGTGCTAGATTGGGCTTACGCCCAGTCCACAACTCATAAGGAGTAGTAGGTATGGATTTTGACGGTAAATTGTCTAAAATGTGACTTGCAGAAAGCAAGGCATGTCCCCAAAATGAAGTAGGTAACCGTGCATAACTCATCATCGACCGGACCATGTTCAACAAGGTCATATTCCTTCTTTCAGCCACGCTGTTCTGCTGGGGCGTGCCTGGCGCAGTCAGTTGGGATTCAATTCCCGACTCCGACAAGTAGTCCAAAAACTCACCACTAAGGTACTCTACTCCACGATCAGATCGTAGGCTTTTGATACTCTTACCATGATACTTCTCCACAAGAGTCTTAAAGTCCTTGAACTTGTCAAAAGACTCTGACTTGTGGCGCATCAAATAGACGTATCCAATTTTCGAGAAGTCATCAATAAATGTGATGAAGTATCAAAAACCACCTCTTGGCTCAGTAGACATTGGTCCACATACATCGGAATGAACGAGCTCAAGTACTTCCTTGGCCCTATTGCCCTTAGTCTGAAAAGGCCTCTTGGTCATCTTGCCTTCTAAGCATGACTCACACTTATGAAAAGGTTCCTCCTCTAGATCTTTAATAAGATCTTGTTGAACAAGAGAATGGATCCTCCTTTCATTGGCATGACCAAGTCTAAGGTGTCATAAGTACGTTTCGTTCATTGAACTTGAAGGTTCCTTTCGTTTCTTTGAAATTTTCGATGCTCTATTGAGTTCTAATTTGCGATTGTTAAACTGTGTAGATGTAATTGTGTACAAATCGTTTTCCATGATACCACGACAGATATAAGAACCATCTTTCTTAATAACACAATTGTCATTAAAAGAAATCGAATATCCATCAAAAACCAATTTAGAAACTGAAATTAAATTTCTTCTAAAAGAAGGTATCAACAAAACGTTCTTCAAAATAAAAAATCTATCACTACTAAAACGCAAATAAATGTCTCCCACTGCAACGGCCGCCACTTTTGTAGCGTCGCCCAGCTGGACTTCGATCTCTCGATCACGTAACCGTCTTGTCACCTGCATTAAGTCATGATCAAAACAAATATGATCAGTAGCTCCAGTGTCAATAATCCAAGTGCAAGTTGATGTCGAAGTCAAACAAGACTCGACTACTAGAGCTGGGTGCATACCTGTAGCCTCGCCCCGTTTAGGACAATCTGGCTTCCAATGCCCCATTCTCTCCGCACTTGAAACACTTCCCCTTGGGCTTCTTGTTTGCCCTTTTCTTCTTCTTTCCCTTAGCTATCATGGTCAGTCCTGAGTTCGGTGCCTGCCTTTTTCCTGCGCTAGGCTTGGAGCCAGAGGAACGAGGCACTGAAGTCATCATGGCCGCCTTAGCCTGGATCATAAGATCCTCCGCCGACTGAAGTTCAGTCAACAGTTCCGCCAAGGTGTAGTTCCTTTTGTTCATCTCGAAGTTGAGCTTGAACTGCTGGAAGCTAGGGGGAAGTCTTTGAAGGATAATGGTCACTTGGGACTCAGGATCGATCGTCCATCCCAAGACCTCAATATGGTTGAGGTGGCTCATCATCTCAAGGACATGGTCCCTCACAGACTAGCCCTCCTTCATAGTCTTCGACATGATACTCCGAAAGGCTTGAGACTTAGCCCTTCGATTCTGAGTACCAAAAAGATTCTTGAGATTCTGCATAATCTCGGCGGCAGTATCCATGGCTGAATGCTGATGCTTGAGTACTGATGACATAGAGGCCAACATGTAGCACTTAGCCATCTCATTCGCCTTATGCCACCATATGTGTGCATCTCTGACTCCTGCCGCAGCGTTAGCTGGTGGCACTGGAGGTCGCGGGGTTGTGAGTACAAAGTTGTACTCTTCAGCTGTAAGAACGAGGTCCAAATTTTGTTTCCATTCTATGTAATTTTGGCCCTCGAGTTTACTTTCTTTTAGAACTGCAGATAGAGGATTGAATGACATCTTGACGATTTGATTTGCACTGCAAAACAAAGTATTTACTATTTGTCATAATCTTATCTAAGATGTTTGATTAGATTAACCATAAAACTTTTCAAAATCCTACAACTGTAAGATTAAAATTTTGTATCCTCCAGAGGAAATTAATACGCATTAAAATCTTACATTTTTACTAGTCACAACACCGACGAATAGTCCAGAGACCATAAAGTGGCATGGCCGCCTAATGTTGCCTAAGCAAGACCACGTCTTTAGCATTACAGAGTCTCATTTCTACAACACACTCCCATAACAATGCTTATGTGCTGCTAACAAGATCAAGCTATCTCATAAATTCTGTGTGAACTTCTGAATCTCATAGTTTCTTAGGATTATTGTCCCCACAGAGCAGATGGCGATAATATTGGAAACCACATTCTAGTTAATACTATTTGTTTTTGAGAAGTCCGCCCTCATGAACTTGCTATTTTCTTAGGATTATTGTCCCCACAGAGCAAGTGGCGATAATATTAGAAAAAGGTTTCGTAAATTGCAGACCAATTGATGGAGACCATATACAAACGTTGAGTTCGTAATTATATCCTAGATATTTGGGTTATGGTTTTTATTTAATTATCCTTAGCCTTTAGGCAGACAAAAGCTTAATTAAATTTTGTTGGTATTTAATTTGCTGGATAATTAAATCTTTAGTTTTATGTTGTTATCTTCCTTTAGGAAACTATTATTCTAGAATTTAATTCTTATTCATGTCTACTATAAGGTATATCTAAAATAAACAAATTATTTCATCTTTAATAAGACATGAAAAATAAATTCAAATTATTTCCTTGTTCAAGATTAGGAAGAGATATTTTATTATTTAATGTATTCATTCATATCTATCCTTATTAGGATCTTAGATATATAAATATTAGGAAACTATTAAATTATTCTCATCCATATCATCTAGGAATCAAAATAATATTAGTTATTTCCATAGATATAGAAAATAATAAAAATATTCCTAAAATCTAGGTAAATCTTCCAAAATGATTTTATTTGCATTAAATAATAATATTTTAACGATATCTTTTAATAAAATAATTAAATAATCATTAAAATAATCCTTCATCGTTATCTCATCGCACGAGGTTCGCACGAACGATGAACGAAGAAAATCCGACGAATTCGTAGCCGTATCACGACGCATGAAGCGTCTCGGCCGTGGCACGCAGGTGGCGCACCAGTGTCTCGGCCGCCTGGCTCGTCTGGTATCGCAACCTCTCGGCCAGGAGCACGCACGTCGGTGCCGCTCCTCTCGGCCAGGTGCGCTCCGCCCGTCTCGGTGCGTTGATCCGTCGGGTGTCGCGCTTCTCGGCCAGGCGCGCACGCGGCGGCGTGCGCCTCTCGGCCAGCGTCTCGACACCCGTATCGGCCATCCGAGCCGTCGGGGTGGTGCGAGCTCTCGGCCAGCGGCGTGCACGGTGGTGCGCCCGCTCTCGGCCAGCTCCGACCACCCTTCCTTCCGCCTAGGGTTCCAGCTCTCGGCGCCTGGTGTCTCGGTGATTCTCGGACGAACCACCACTCCATGCTAGCCTTCACGTTGGCTTTGGTGCAGGGGCCGGCTCGGGGTTGCGGTCTTGGTCGGCGTCATGCTCGAGCCCACGCTAGACTGCGCGTTGCCCCGTGATCGTGATCCCTCGGTTCCCACTCAATCGACAACCCTATTTCACGATTGCGCGTGGTGCAATCTATCTCGGTGGGAGCCCCGACGGATCGCACGTCTAGTACGATAGAATAATTCAAGTTCTTTGATTCGATAGTTCTTGAGTTCATCATGCATAATAAATTAAACAAAACACCAAGAACATGCTTCGCAATCAAATAATACATGCATACATGAATTTCATGAAATTTAAATCCAAATAATCAGAGCCAAAGACTGGCTCTGACACCAATTGAAGGGGTTGGCAGCGGAAACGTGCATAAAATCCGATCATATAATTTAATCTATTTAGCAGATTATTTAGATAAATTCTGTTCACATAATTATCACATGTACCATGCTCATAACTTGAATTAAAACATGCTTTAGCATATCAAATCCCTAAAACATGCTTACTACGGAATTAGCCAGTTTACCTTGTTAATTCAATCAAGAATTGATGATGGCTTGCTCCATCTCCACGTGAAGATCTTCAGTATTCCACCTCGGATCTTCTGACTAGTGTCCCGGACTGTACACTGATATTTGTGTGGGAAAATCTCACCAGCGTACTAGGACTTGAATAACGAAGACAGAACTCAGCTCACGGATGAGGCAAATTTCGAACTCTCTCTCTTTCTGAGTGGGATGAAAATTCTGAGTAATAATTATTATTCGTATCGTCGTTGTTGTCTAGTTCTGTCTCCTTTATTCTCCTATTTATATTAAGTCACATATTGGGCCTAGTCAGGGATCTAAGGAAGAATTTGGATCAGGCCTCACCGAATTAGCTTTTTACTAAATAAATTGAACCCACAATTTAATATAAGCTTATATTGGAATATTACAAGCAGCCACTACAGAAGTAATATTGCACTTCCTCTCCAAATCCGAAATTACGAGTATTTCGGGTTTCCTTTTTAAGTAAGTAATTTATTTCCCGTGCTTAATTTATTAACATATTTAAATCTCCAAGAGTGGACTCAACAAGAAACTCTTATTTATTATTCATAGAGTAATTAAACTCCAACTAGCTAGGTTCCAAATAATAAAACCTTGTTTCGAGCTTCTCTCGTGGATGCTATCAAACGAGACTCTCCTCGCGCACGATTCAACGTAATAGCAATCCCAGCACCGATAGATAACGATCACCACTACCCAATATACCTGGATCGTTGGGTGACGAAAAACCCGCACCTTTGGTAAGTCAAAGAAGTAGATACTCAATATCGTATGCTCAATGTTAACGTACATTGATTAAGAAATTAATTATCAAGACCTCGCCTTTCAGTAGATAGCATAAAGACATGTCTTGCTGTTAGATCCATTCAGTGCTATACCACACCAACGTGATCTTATTTCAATAAGGCTTAGAAATAACCAGACTGACATTGTAACCTTTCACGATAGGTAGTCTAGGCCTATCTGGGTTGTGAAATTCTTCTTTTTCTTTGTTTAGAACTGACCATGTTACCTTAAATTGGACGACGCCCACAACCGGTCTACTAGAACAAAGACTTAGACTTTGTTACGTTCTTATACATTTAAATATGCCATAAACAACCATTAAATGTAAAACATAACAACATTATGACCAAAATAATCTGTTTTATTTATTGGAAAATAGCTTATAGAGTTTTACAGTATTTAATCACTCGAAAGGTGATTTCTAGTATACAAACTCTAACAACAACTTGACTGAAACATTTTGTATTTTTCTCCAGATTTAAAACTTGAAAAGATAAGGAATTACTCAACAAACTAGATCTAACTTAATCACAAGAAAGTAAACTTGAACGAACGAAAATTACTCTAAACTACCAGATCTAAAGAGACTAAACGAAACGAAAACGTTGCGACCAAAAGAGATAATCGAAAATAAAAGCAAACTTCATAAAACCAAACCCAGGTGAAACACTTAGAATCCAAAGATAAACGGAAATAACAAAGTTCAAAATGAAAACAACAACTAAAGTTAACTACGAAAGAGATTAAAGATTGTTTCTGCCCCTTGGGCGGTAGAACTGAGTTTCGACTACAAGGATGTAAGCTGGAACGGCGGTGAACTCTTTTCCGGCAAGTAGCCAGAATCATCAAGTGATCATGACTGGTGGCTAGGAACAAGAAGTGTGGAAGCTAGTCTCCACTGTTGCTGGAACTGGAACTAATCGAGAGAGAAGGTGAGTTATTGGAATTTGAGCGTGTGTCCTTTTCTCTCCAAAAATGACCTTCTATTTATAGGGTGTCTTTCCCTAAAATTTAGGGTTGATTTCCCTTGTGCACTGTCGCTTTTGCCCCTATCAAATGGTTGGTCATTTCCTAGCAATCCTTCCTTCTCTATCTCGAGCCTTTTGCCATGCCTCCTGGTCAGTATTATACCCTTCTGGAGTCCTTTCTCACTTGAGCCTCCGGTTTCTTTCCTACGGCTTGTACCCTTTTTCCTGCACACTTAAGCGACTTTCTTGCAGATAATGCACGTTAAGCTCACATACTGACCAGTAACCAAGGCCTAAAATACGACTTATCAAACTGCTCACACTTAACACATGCTTATCCTCAAGCGTGGAGGAACAAACCAAAAGAAATAAGTCGAATTCTAGCCTAGTTACGCCCATGACCGACTCTAAACTAAAAACAAAAGACACAACTCTTTAAAAACTTTGACACAAGGAGAATAATACTTACGAAAAATCATATATAAAAGGAAAACACATTAAAACACATTGAACATGCTATATTTTCAACCATCCTTCCCTTCCAGTTTGAGTTCAATCCGGCTGTAAGCAGCCTCAAACTTCCGCCGTCTCTCTTTTCTTCCCTAGCCAGTACATTTGCTTGTCAAGATCACCCATCCTTCGGCTCAGATACTAGATTCACTCAGTCTCTCATTCCTCACCATGGATGTTAGGATTGCTTCTCTCAACATTGTTGGACCATAGAAGCTTCGGTTTCAGATCTCACGAGTAGCTCCTAAGGGTCTTTCAAGGGTTGTAATGGGGCTGTGGCTTGTAGTGTATTGGGTGGATGTTCCTAAGGCTCTAAGGTTTACAACTTTAACTACTTTATTCTCGTGTGCGGAGGAGCTGTGTGTATTTGGGCACTTGGCATCTCTTCTTGCATGGCTTGATATTTCTCGTGATTTGGCCTCCAACTGGTCAGCATACTCTTTTTTGTGGCTTCGCGACCCTTATTCTTTCTTCTTTTTATGGGTTTGATCTTTCTTTCATGCCATTTTCTTTGTTTTTCTCTTTTTTTTCTTTTTCTGTGACTTTGCCACCCTTATTCCTTCTTTTTGGACCAAGTATTTCCTTTGGTCATTTCCTCTATCTTCTTGCTCCTTTCTTCAGCTGGGTTTTTGCCTTTGCTCTTGGTCAATAGTTCTTTGCTTCACGCCTTCCACGCACACAGTCGTTGGGGCTTTTGGGTTTATCTGGCTGGAATGGGTTTCTAAGGTAAGGATAGTTTTTTTTTTCTGGTAGGGGTCTCCTAATACCCTTAGGTTTTTGCTACTCGCAGTCACTTCACCCTATACATCATATAGCAGCTACTCTTTTTTTTTTAGTGTTTAGCGGAAAGTGGTTCCGCTTTAGGCTTTTAACTCACGATTTAAAAGGGCATTCGTATCTGGCCTTCAGGTCGGGCTTTTCTCTCATTCTCGCATCATTTATACTGACTAGGATATACTAGGAGGGGTGGTTTCACATTCTTCAGCATGCTTTATTTCCATCGATCCCCCCACCATCAGTTCAAAACGGTTGAGTTTTAAGCCCATTCATTCAACACATATCCTAAAAAACTATCGTAGACTCTTAGAACATTTTCCTAAACAACTAAACACATAACTGACACACATATAGACGTCATACTGGCCATTATCCCCCCTTCCACTTCACCAGTGCAAGCCCTCATGTACGGGCAGTGAAGTGGAAAATAGGATGGCTAGTATGACGAAACACAGACAACACAAAATATTTATATAAAACTTCTCACACTTAGACTATGCAATAGGCTAAGTGGGAGAATTAACATGACAAAATATTGAAAACATATATGGAACTAACACAACACAATTATAATATTCTAAAACTTCTCACACTTAGACTATACAATAGGCTAAGTGGGAGAATGACAACTAAACAACAAGAAAAACATAGACATATATTCATGCATCAATGTCGCAAACCTTTTCTTCTCACACTTAGACTATTGCATAGGCTAAGTGCTGGGAATTGGGGTTTACGTAAACAAACATTTAAAACACACATATAATTTAATCTACCTAAACATCAAGCAAAGTTACGAACACATGAAAAGAAAACAAAGATAAAAATTAAAAACAAGACAGAAAACTAAAAGTAAACTAACTGGTCAGTAGGGTGGGGTGGTCATTTGTTCCTCCTGCTCGTCCTTGGTGCAGGGCTCGGTGCAAGTGATTCCTGGGGTACATCCTCGGGTGATTCAGATATGTCCTCCTCGGACTCCCGTGGTTCTTCAGCTTCGTCCTCCGGTGTTGGTGGTTCACTCACTTGGCCTCCATGGCCACTCGTTCCTGCTTCTCCACCGGTTTTCCCCTTCTTAAACTCTTTGTACAACTCGTTCCTGCTTCTTTGCCCATGTCTGGTGCGCTTAAATGGTGCTCAAATCTAAAGGTTCGTCTTGGTTAGGTTTTGATGGGGGTTTGGGTGTTTCAGGGGGTACGGTTGTTTTGAGAGAGGGTTCTGGGGGGTGCAGGTTCTGTTGAGGCTTGTGCAGTGGGTTGAGGAACTTGGGGTACTAGAATTGGTGGTGGCGCGACGGAGACGGTAGGCGTCTCACTCACTGTAGAGGTGGCTCCCATGATTTTGGTTTAATTCGCCAGAGCGGCTCCCCAGTTTACCCCAGGGTTCGTCGATTGAAGGAATGCGGCCACTGCTTCTGAAGAAATCATGGTTCCCGGTTGTAAGGTTGGAGGCGGTGGTGGTTGATTTGCTGGTTGTGGATGATTCGCCGGTGGTTCTCCAGCGGGTGGATTCCTGGGTTGTTCCTCTCGCGGTGGAGGCGAGGACTTCTGGTGTTTTGTATGTTATTTTCTTCTTCCCCATGGTCGAAATTCTGGTGATTTGTGGTGGTGAAATTTCCAAGCGTGGAGTTGAAATTTACTTTTTTTTTCTTTTTCAGAGAGGGTTTGGTTTCAGAAAATTTGAAAATGAGAGGGGTGGTTTTTGGTTGGTTTATATAGGGAGGTGGTAGTTGCAGGGTTTCAACCGGCTGGAGCCGTTACCAGTGCGCGTCCCTTCAGCTCTGCGGTTTCTGACATGAGCAGTTGATTGGATGACGCCCATCCCTTCACTAACTCACGCGCCTCCAGACGCGCCTGCTTCCTGCGAAAAACATGCGCTAACCGACAGAACATAATTACCACCCTTACATTTTTTGAATTTGAATTTCCCCCTAATTTTGCTAAGTATGGAAATAAGGAAAAAGTGAAACTTAAAACTAGTCAGAAATTGCATAAATGAGAGACTGTTGTGGTCAGCGCGCATCCTAATTAAAGTTTAAGTTTCGAAAATATTTTTGGATTTTCAAATTTGGGTTTCTAACCATCGTTAAATTTTAGCTACTGATTATTTACAGTATTTACAACCCTATGCTAGGCAATTTGAAATTCTACTTGGTAAGTAGGCACACTCAGCTTTTAATGATTAACCAGATGGAACTCCAAATTCATACCCTACTGATCATTAGTAGTATTAAGAGTTGTGTGTATTGGAATTTCTTCCACTACACACATTTCCATGTTATACCTAAATATTTTCAGCCTATGTCCATTAACAATAAAGGGTTCAGAGTTAGGGGCACTCCCTGAAATTTCGACTGCTCCATTTGAACGAAGTGTCGTTATGATGTAAGGCCCTGTCCATTTTTGATTTGAGCTTCCCAGGCATTAACCTCAGTCGAGACTGGACGAGTAGTACTTTCTGGCCGACATGGAGCTCCTTGGTTCTCAGATTCTTATCATGCCACAATTTTGTTCTTTCTTTGTACCACATAGCTGAATCAAACGACTGCAATCTGAGTTCCTCCAGCTCTTGTAGCTGCAGCTTCCATCCATATTCATTTGTTGTACTGCCCAGTATGCGCGACGTTCAATTCCCACTGGCAGATGACACATCTTCCCGAAGACTACGTGGTAGGGGGACATCCCTATTGGTGTCTTGTAGGCAGTTCTGTACGCCCACAGTGCATCCTCCAACCTTTTACTCAAATCCTTCCTCGAAGGTTTTACCGTCTTCTTGAGGATGCTTTTTATCCCCCTATTAGATATTCCAGCCTGGCCGTTGCTTTGCGGGTGATAGGGACTAGACAGTCGGTGATGGACCCCGTACTTCTTCATCAGGGCCTCAATGGCACGGTTACAGAAATGAGTCCCCTGATCCGATATGATCGCCCTCGGCACTCCGAATCGGCTGATTATATTACTCTTCAAGAATTTAGCAACCTCCTTGGACTCACATGTTCTCGTGGCCTTAGCCCCAATCCATTTGGATACGTAATCGACCGCCACCAAGATGTAGGAGTTTCCATAGGACGATGGAAATTGACCCATGAAGTCCATGCCCCAGACATCAAACACTTCGCATACGATGACCGGGACTTGTGGCATTTCATCTTTCGCGGAGATCCTATCGGTCAGTTGGCAACGATTGCAGCTTTTGCAAAACTCATAGGCGTCCCTGTTCAGAGTTGGCCAGTAGAATCCATTGTCTAGCACTTTTCTTGCAGTCTTCTTGGGTTCGAAGTGTCCTCCACATGCTAAGGAGTGGTAATGGGTTAAAACATCTCTTTGCTCCCAGTCGGGAACACACCTTCTAATCACCTGATCGGCTCCCATCTTCCATAAGTACGGATCATCCCAAAAGTAGTATTTTTCCTCACTTCTGATCTTCAACCTTTGCGCCTTCGTAACGCTCGGTACCTCTGGGAGATCCCCTGTAACTAGATAATTCACGAGATCGGCGAACCGCGGCTCTTGTCCAACTCTTTCTTTGCCCTTTATCGTCACTTCCTGAACAGTAAGCTTCATAACTTCTTCCAAGTCGATTCGCCTGGCCGAAAAAACTAGTTCACATAAATGTTCCTCTGGGAACTTTTCCTATACATCCTCATTGGTTCCTTCTTACACGATCCTACTCAGATGATCAGCTACCTTGTTTTCTACTCCTCGCTTGTCTTTAACATCCAGTCAAATTCTTGCAGCAGGAGTACCCATCTGATCAATTTGGGTTTTGACTCCTTTTTGGCGACCAGGTATTTTATCGCTGCATGGTCAGTATAGACGATAACCTTCGGTCCTAGCAGATATTGGTGAAACTTTTCGAACGAGTAAACCACGGCTAGCATCTTCTTTTTGATCTTTCCATCGATCTTTTGAGCCAGCACGGCTCCTACTGCATAATCGCTGGCGTCGCACATCACCTCAAAGGGGTGATCCCAGTCAGGAGCGCGGATAATAGGAGTTGACACCAACTTCTCCTCGAGGAGTTTAAAAGCTGCTTCACAATTTTCATCGTAGACAAACTCCACATCGTTATGGAGGAGTTGGGTGAGAGGCTAGGCAATTTTGGCAAAATCCTTGATGAATCTTCGATAAAAACCTGTGTGCCCTAGAAAACCTCTTATCTCATTCTAGTTAATTGGAAAATGTAGCTTGTATATTACTTCCACCTTCGCTTGGTCAACCTAGATTCCTCTTTCTGATACCACATGGCCCAACACTATTCCTTCCTTGACCATAAAGTGGCATTTCTCAAAGTTTAAGACCAGGCTTTTCTCTTGGCACCTCCTTAACACCAAGTCTAGATGCCGTAGACACGAGTCGAAAGAATCTGCACAAACGGTGAAGTCGTCCATAAAGATTTCTATGCAATCATCAATCAGGTCTGAGAAGATGCTCATCATGCATCGTTGGAACGCTCCTGGGGCATTACAGAGCCCGAACGACATTCGTCTATACGCATAAGTTCCAAACGGGTAGGTGAATGTTGGTTTATCCTGGTCTTCAAGATCCACATAGATCTGGAAGTATCCACTGTATCCGTCCAAGAACCAGAAGTATTGCTTCCCCACCAATCGCTCCATCATTTGATCTATGAACGGCAAGGGGAAGTGGTCCTTCTTGGTGGCGGCATTCAGCTTACGGTAGTCTATACACATCCGCCATCCAGTGACCAACTGGGTGGGCACTAGGTCGTTCTTCTCATTCTTTACCACCTGAATCCCAGACTTCTTAGGAACCATGTGAACTAGGCTAACCCATTCACTATCCGAAACCGAGTAGATTATTCCCAATGATAACAGCTTCAATATCTCCTTTAAGACCTCTTCACGCATGTTGGGGTTTAACTTTCTCTGCGGGTCCTGATGTGCCTTAGCTCCTTCCTCCAGCCTGATATGGTGCATACTTACATCCGGACTTATTCCCACTAGGTCCGTCAGACTCCATCCGATGGCCTTCTTGTTCTCACTTAGCACAGCCAGTAGCCTTGCCTCATGTTCCTCTATCAGTTCGTTGTTGATGATTACTGGGAGCGAATTTGCTTCTCCGAGGTAGGCGTACTTCAAATTAGCTCGCAGCTTTTTCAACTCAACTTGCGGTGGCAGTGTCTTTGAGGGCAATGGGTTTCCTCCGTGCCTCTATCTTTTCCTGACTCTACTTCTGGGGTACCGTCTGCGCTGGCTGGTAGCTTGGCACTTGAGTTCCCAGTGAACTCAGGTTTCATGCAGAATTTCTTAATAGCTTCCTCAACTTCCTCATCAGTCAGCCCCTGGCTACTGATTAGTTCGCACCACGCTGTGGCTTCTACGTCGGCCTGCTCATATACATCTAAAGCCTGCATTTTCTCCTGCAATAACTCAGCCTCAAGATACTCTTGGACTAGGGGGTTAATTACATCAACATAGCACAGATTTTAAGAATCAATAGGTTTTTTCATGGCCTCACCAATGCTAAAAGTAAATTTTTCACCATGAAAATCTATGCATATTGTTTCTTCGGCCATATCAACAATAGTTTTCGCTGTTCTCAAAAAGGGCCTGCCTAAGAGTATTCCACTAGACTCCCTAGCTTCTGGTTCACTCATTTTAATCACATAAAAAACAGCAAGGTAAAAAAAATTGTGCACCCTTACGAGCACATTTTCTAACACCCATTTAGGGTTGTTGCAGGACCTATCAACCGGTTGAATGAGGACTCTAGTACTTGTTAACTTTGCCCCCTTCAAACGGTTAAAAATTACGTATGGCATAACATTTATGGATGCTCCTAGATCACACATTGCATGCTCAATTCTGACATCGTCAATAGTTATGGGCAAAGTGAACATACCTGGGTCGGCTCTCTTGGGTGGGAGCTTCTCCTGAATACTGGCTGATGTTATTCTTTCTACCATGATTTTTCGATCCTCTTTCGCCTTTCCTGCTATGAATTCTTTAATGAACTTTTCCCGTGGTGGTAGCTTAACGGCTTGGAGGAAAGGTATGGTGACATCCAGCTTTCCGATTATGGACAGATAATCCACGGGGTCTTCCTTCTTCCTTTTCGTCAAAAACGATAGGGAGATGGTTTTTCTCCCTTCGCCACTTCCCTTGGAATTTCGGTGACCTCCTTGGAATCCTTCTCTGCTTCGGTAGGCGGTTTAGTAACTGCCCCAGTTTTGTCATGGCCGCTTCTCCTAGGCAGTTGGATTTCCTCCTTCTCAACCTCGCATGGTGGTATTTCCTCACCCTTCATATCTGGTTCCCTTACCGACTTCTTCATCTCACGTCCTTGTACGTTGTGCGGGACCACATTGTGATTTTACTCACGTTTGCCTTGTTCGGTATGTGGACTGTAGACGGGAGTTTCCCTGAATTTCCCCTTAATTCACCCACCGAGGTCGCCAGCTGGGATAGCTGCTTGTTTAACATTTACATATTAGCCTTTTGCTCCTTTTGAGCGCTTTGCATCCCCTGTACCACCTCGTTGTTTGACTGCATCTCGTTCTTCATATTCTGCTGAGAGGTGAGCATCTCCCCCATCATATCCTCTATTGACCTTCTCGGTCGGTTGGGGTTCTGGAATTGGTTGGGTCCTTGCTGGTGGTAAGGGTTATATCGGCTGGAAGGGTTCTGCTGGTAGTTTTGGGTGTTTGGATGATTTTGGGTGGGCTGGTTGTGGTTGTCTTGGTGGAAAGGTTGTTGGTTTGGAAAATTCTGGTTTTGCGAGTGTTGAGGATTTTGGATATGGTAGTTCTGGTTATTTCTCAGGTGGGGTGGTATATATGCCTAACTTGAGTTTGGATTTTGTGGGTTTGATTTTGGAATTGGTTCTGTTGTTGCTGGTTCCTTCCTGCCCAGTTGGATTGGTGATCTGCGTTTGTAGAGCCACGGTTAAGGTTTTGACCTGAAGGGGGGTTCTGGACTTGATTCTGGTTTCCATCTCTCCACTTGAAATTTGGGTGGTCCCTCCATGGTGCATCTTTTTTTCTCCAAGGGTTCCAGTTGTTGGTTAGATTCCAATTCCCTGCCGCATTGACTTTGGCCATCGCTTCCATGTCCTCCAGTGGGTTGTATGTAGGATTCTGCCCTCTCTGTTCAACGATATGCCCGAGTATTGGGGTGATGGGGTTTAGCAGCAGAAGCATGAATAAATAAGAGAACTATATCTATTTAGCAGATTATTTAGACAAATTTTATTCGCACAATTTTTAACATGTATCATGCTCATAACTTGAATTAAAACATGCTTTTGATTAATTAAAACCTAAAACATGCTTTTCTACGGAGCAGAAATTGTACCTTCTTGATTCTCCAAAGAATCGCGGGTGGCTTGCTACTTCTCCACGTGTCGATCTTCAATGCTCAACCATGGATCTCCTGACTATTCCCGAACCGTATTACGATATCAGTGTGGGCTGATCTCACCAGAACACTAGGACTCGAATAAAGAAGACAGAAATTCTCACGGAGGAGAGCTGAAAAATTCGATCCCCTTCACTGTGTGTGTTGGACGAAAATTTCAAATAAAAATATTATTGTTTTTGTCTCTACTTTATTCTCCCATTTATATTTAGTTCATATTGGGCCCAGATAGGGATCTATGGAAGGTTTTGGATATGGCCTCCCCCAATTAGCGTAGGATTAATTAAATTGAACCCATAATTTAATACAAGCTTATATTGGAATATTATTTGCAGCCACTACAGAAAAAATATTGCACTGCCCATCCAAATTCGAAATTATGAGTAATCCAGGTTTCCATTTTAAATTAAATGTTTATTTCCCGCACTTAAGATATAAATGTCCATTAATTAATTATTGTCTGGTATGGACGAAAATTAATTAACTTCTTATTAATTCCAAGAGTGGACTTAGCACGAAACACTTATTTATTATTCATAGAGTAATCAAACTCCAACTAGCTAGGTTCTGAATAATAAAACCTTGTTTCATGCTCCTCTTGAGGACATTATCAAACGAGACTCCCCTCACGTGTGTTTCTACATAAGAGCAATCCTAGCACAGCTAGATATTAATCACCACCACCCAATATATCAGGCTTATTGGGTTACGGAAAACCCGCACCATTTGATAAGTCAAAGTAGTGCATAATCAATATCGTATGCTCAATGCTAATGTATATAGATTAAGAAATACTTATTCATCAAGACCTCGTTTTTCACTAGATAGCATAAATACATGTCTTGCTGTTAGATCCGTTCAGTGCTATACCACAAAAATGTCATCCTATTTCACTAAGGCTTAGAAACAATCGGACTGACATTGCAACCTTTCTCGATAGGTAGTCAACGCCTATCTAGGTTGTGAAATTCTTCTTTTTCTTTGTTCAGAACTAACCGTGTTACCTTAAAGTGGACGACGCGCACAACCGGTCTACTAAAACAAAGACTTAGACTTTGTTAAGTTTCTTATACATTTGAACATGTAATAAAACAACCATTAAATGTAATATAACAACATTATAACAAAAATAATTCGTTTTATTCCTTGGAAAATAAAATAAGAGTTATTACAGTATCTAATCACTCGAAAGGTGATTTTTAGTATACAAAACTCTAACAATCTCCCACTTATACTCAAAACACTTTTGAGTATACAAAATGTGCTAACAACACGTCTAATTTCTCCCACTTATACTGAAAGCGAGTTGAGGTCTTGTATGAGTCGAACTCTCATTCCTTCAACATGGCGATCGAACGGCTTGACTGCTAACGCCTTCGTGAAAGGATCTGTCAGGTTGTTCTCTGACGCAATCTTGACCACTTGTATGTCTCCTCTCTGCACTATATCACGGATGATATGATACTTTCTCTCAATGTGTATGCTCGCTTTGTGAGCTCTAGGTTGTTTCGAGTTCGCCACAGCACCAGAATTGTCACAATAGATGGTGATGCTCTTGGGCAGATTCGAGACCACACCTAAGTCCAGAAGGAAATTTTTAAGCCATACAGCTTCCTTTGCGGCCTCCGAAGCAGCCACATATTCAGCTTCCATGGTAGAGTCCGCAATGCATTTATGCTTTACACTCTTCCATATTACGGCACCACCTTTTAAGGTGAACACATATCCAGAAGTATATTTCCTCAAATCCCGATCAACCTGGAAATCTGAGTCAGTATATCCTAAAGGACAAAGCTCGACTGCATTGTAAACTAGAGCATAGTCCTTAGTCCTAAATCGCCTAAGTACGGTCTCGACGTAAGATTCATGAGATAAACACAACATTTTCTTTTCACGGTCACGGATGACCTTGATACCTAGAATGTGTCCAGCTTCTCTCATATCTTTCATCTCGAACTGGTTTGACAACCAAGTTCATACTGATGACAATATTTTTTTATTGTTTCCAATTAGAAGAATGTCATCTACATATAAAACCAAGAACACTACATTCATTTTTTCAACTTTCCTATACACACAGCTTTCATTCGGGCACTTTTGAATCCAAACGATTGAACGGTTTGATCAAAGCACTGGTTCCATGATCTAGATGTTTACTTGAGGCCATAAATGGCCTTCTTAAGCTTCCAAACCATGCGCTCTTTGCCTTTAACGGCATAGCCCTCGAGTTGTTCCATGTAGATGGTCTCCTCAAAACTACCATTCAAGAATGTAGTCTTAATGTCCATCTGCCACATATCCCAATCAATGTAAGCTGCTATAGACAATAGTATCTGGATCGATTTGAGCATGGCCACTGGGGAGAAGGTCTTATTGTAATCGATACCTTCCTCTTGGGTATACCCCTTGGCCACTAGTCTTGCTTTAAAGACTTTGACTCGTTCATCGGGTCCACATTTATATTTGTATATCCACTTGCTCCCAATGGCATTACAGCCTTCAGGTAGGACCGTCAAATCATATACGTCTTTGTCTATCATTGATTGTAGTTCTGAATCCATTGCTTTCACGTATTCGCAATTATCGGTATCCGCCTGCACCTCTGCAAAATTCCAGGGATCTGATACATTACTGTCCAAGGTGTGGCCCAAGGACTCCCCCAAACCAATGTACCTGTCCCGTTCATGTGAAACCCTCCCAATGCGACACGACACTACAACATTAGGTATATAAGTTGAAATTTATAGTTTAGTTTGTACGTTCGGTACTTGTTCTTTGGTAATTGAACTTGTGACAGAAGTTAGCTCGTCAAGAGCCATTTCACTGTTGGGTTTATGATTCATAACAAAGTATTCCTCTAAGAATGATGCGTGAGTACTCATAATGACTTTCTTATCCTAGAGACTATAGAATTCATACGCCTTCGATCCTCTAGGGTAACCAATAAACACACATACCTCAGTCCTTGATTCCAACTTAATTAGATCCTTTTCCAAAACATGAGCCGGACACCCCCATATCATGAGATGTTCTAGATTAGGCTTGCGCCCAGTCCACAACTCATATGGAGTAACATGAACCGATTTTGATGGTAAACTGTATAAAATATGACTCGCAGAAAGCAAGGCATGTCCCCAAAACAAAATAGGTAGCCGGGCATAACTCATCATCGACCGGACCATCTCTAACAAGGTCCTATTCCTTGTTTCAGCTACGCCATTCTACTGGGGTGTGCCCGACGCAGTCAATTAGGATTCATTATCCATTAACTTAATGAAGAAACAAAGTAAGAAACAACGGATATTAAATAGAAAAGGAATTGTATAACCAAAGACGTTACTAACACATCCCTAGAATCCTATGAATTTAGTTACACATTGAAGGGAAAACAATTGGAAAATAAAACTAAAGAAAATAAAACCCAAAGGTTGAATCCTTGTAGCTTTGATGTTCTTGAATCCTACTTCAACTCCCTGCATAATGAAGTATTATAACTTTTAATCTTTAGAAAATATGTTGCAAAAAGAGGATTATTTTGATGAAGCTTGAGGGGCTATATATAGGGAGAAATTCGATCTCCTCAAAATAAGGAAAAAGGGTTGCAAAATTTGGTAAATCTTGGAGATAGAATTAGGGAAAATCTGCTCGCCGCTATGGCGGACTGCTGCACCCTGGCCAGCGGTCGCCATGCATTAATCTGAGGCTTCTGACTCTTGGGTGGCGGTCGCCACGCCTTGCCCAGCGGTGGTTGGGCGTATATTCATTCGATGCACAAATTTTCCAAAATGGACTGCTACAGATATGTCGGCCGTTGAGCGCCGGCGGTCGCTGGACGCTACCAGAAACTCCAGATTTCCTACTTCGCGTTTTGACTCCCTTTTTAAGCTTAAATATGCACATTTCTCACAAAACATGTCAAAATATCAACATGTATAAAATATGCAAATAATAGACATGTAATGTAACTTTGACACTCAAAACGGACCAAATAATGGCCTTAAAACCGTGCAAAATCTGAGTGTATCACTATCTAAAGTATTATCAAAGTCTATCTGTTTAAAGTACACTTTTATGAAAAGTATTACTGTGGACTTTCTTCGTAAGTGATGTTTTATGTTCCAAGTACGTGTTTTAGGTCAAAGTGATTGCAAATGTATTGTGATACCATGTGTTGTACTATGAGGTGTGAGAAGCTTTGAACTTTTATGCATCTTCCTAGTCTTCAGTTTCATCATTTTCTTTTATCGTTGTGGCTTGCTCAAGTTAAATTATCAAACTGATCCGGCCTATGAATGTCGTCTACCTGCAAAAATGCCAGTGAGTGGACCCATTGGAAACTCAGGCTAATCAACTCGACTTAGATTCGACTTGAGTGTGATGAACCGAAGATCTAAGAAAATGTGCTCTCAAAACCTTAACCCACAATACTATTAACTAGTATAGGGAAGTAAGGATCGATCCCACAGAGATGAGACATTTGACATTTGTTTGCTTGACACGACTTGGGGATGGTTGCTGCCACGTTTTCTAGGGGGTGGGTTAAGTTAACTACTTGACTAGAGGAAAATAAACTACTAAACCAATCAATTCATGAAAGTTTAACTAATCTACTTTATCAACTTAACTAAATTTTCTATAAATGGACAAACAGTATAAACGGGGACTGTCAGTCCCTGCAAAGTGTACAATAAAGTAAAATTTTTTTAACAACTTCATCTTCTTCACCAAATCAACATTGAAAACAGAACAAAGAACAGATCTGAAAAGCTACGGAAGATGAAACATCATAACAACACATAAAATTAAATCTAGTCCTAAGATCTAAGCTACGACTATGTAAACAAGAAAGTAACCCATAATCATGCAGAAATAAAACATAAACTGCTAGATCTAAGCATCCTAAAACTTTCAAACATAAAACATCAGATCTAACCAAATCAAAACAAAACTAGACATTTTGTAGCTAAGGCATGCAACATAAAAAGGAAACCGAAAATAAATCAGAAACATCATGCATGAAACAGAACACATCAGCTGGAAATGAAAACATAGCTTCAAATTCACTAAATCAAAAACATCAAAGAGTCAACAACACCAAAAGTGAACTGAAAATAAACTAAGAAAGCAGTAAATTGTTTCATCACCCATTCTCGGAGTGGCATAACAGAACCGAAAACTTAAAAGTGCAAGGAGCTACGGCCAAATGCCAACTAAATCGAACTAAACTAGGACCAAGTGTGTGGTGCAACAGGAATCAAGAAAATGAAGTAAAAGAGCTCTGATTTTAGCCGTAGAAGAGAGCTGAATTCCTAAAGATATTCTAAGAAATCCTATGAGACCCCCCTTCTACCTACGGCTCAGACTCCTCTTCTTCTTGTGTTGAGCTTCCTTTATATAGAGAGGCGTAGGGCTCTGATCCCTAGGGTACCATCCTCTCTGAAATGTCATTCCTGCCCTTCACATTTTGTGGTGAGGTCTACAGCTCTATGTCCTATGCGGAACTCCCGCTGGCTCTATCTGATTCTTGACTTGATCAACTCAACGCCGCAGTTTTTGCCTTCTTTTCTTGATCCGTTCGTCCGCCCAACTGATTTACTCCTTTTCTGAATATGGCGATTTTTCACACACACCTGGCTCAAAATTGATTGTTAGTCACAGAATATGATGTAGGTTTACTACAGAACACATGCATGAAACGAGCCTCATCAAGGTGCTTATGAACTACTTGGCTTTGCCAATATGAAGTTATTCGATACTCGGCTCTACCGATATGATATTATTCGATGCTCGGCTTTACCGATACGATGATCGGCTTTAACTGATAAAATACAAGTTACATTTCAAGAATGTTGTATGTGAAAATAGGGTTATGAAGGTTATGTCATGCCATGTTCTCCCCCTTTTCCTCGCTTCTTATATCTCCCACTAATCGCAATCAACCGTTCTTTCTATCCTTAGAAAGGGAAGGCGTGATAGATTGCAGACCAACCAACAGACAAATAACTCAGACCCATGGATCACAAAGTATTGAAGGAGCGGCACCAGCTGACAGGGGAGATATGAAAGGTTAGTACGAAAATTAATCTACCTCTCACATATTAGACTCGACATAGCCTATATTGTGGGAGTAGTTAGTTAGTATATGGATGCACCACAAGTCACTAGGAGGCAGTCCTGAGAGTTGTTCGTTATCTAAAAGGGACAACAGATCATGGGATTTGTTTTGCAAAGAATGATTATTTGGACATCCAAGGTTATATTGATGCTGATTGGGTAGGAAACCTATTGATAGAAAGTCTACAGCTGCGTACTTTACATTCGTGGAAGGAAATATGGTGAATTGGAAGAGCAAGAATCAAAAGGTAGTGGCGCTCTCAAGTGCAGAGGCAGAATTCAGAGGGATGAGATTAAGAGTGGTTTGACTGAAATATTGTGGTTAAAATGGTTGATGACAGAGCTGAACCTCAAGTCATCAAAGTTGTGCAGACTATACTGTGATAATAAGGCCGCTAGGGATGTCAGTGTAGCCCACAACCCGTGGGTTGGTCCGAATAGCCCGCCAAATTTATAGGGTTAGGGCTGGAAATTTCTAGCCCGATAAAATTAAAACCCGATTAACCCGCAACCCATTAGGGCCAAACCCAAAAACCCGATAAAATTTTTGTTATTCTATATTTTAACTCCTAATTCGACATTTCATTGATTAATTTTATAATATAGATAACTAAAAAAATAACTTCCAATTTTATATTAAATATAGAAATGATATATAAAATTTTTATTAATATAATAATTGATAAATAAATTAAAAACTTCAAATTCACTAAAAAATATTTAAATTTCAAAAACATGCATTAAAATATTCACGAAATATCTCAAATATTAGTATTTGATCATGTTTATGATTGAGTTTAAGCATATATCTTAAATTTATCATAATTAAATATTTTACATTTTATGAATATAACTAATCTTCATCATTATTTATTGGATTGATCACATGTTAATCTTATCGGTAACAACCCGATTAACCCGTTGGGCTAGCCCGAAACCCGAGCTTTTAGGGTTAGGGCTAAACATCTATAAACCGAAAGAAATCACAATCCGATGAGCCTGCACCCGATTGACCGTCAACCCAAGTAGGGTTGGCTCGAAACCCGACCGGCCGACCCGATTGACATCCTTAAAGGCCGCTATCAGTATCTCTGAGAATCTGGTCCGGCATGATCGAACCAAACATGTAGAGGTGGACCGACACTTCATTAAGGAGAAACTTGAAGGACAGTGGGATTGCCATTTGTTAAGTCAGAAGATCAACTAGCTGATGTCCTTACAAAGGCGGTGAACTCAAAGAGCTTACATGACGTCTTGGGCAAGTTAAGTATCGGAAATCCTGTTACTTAACTTGAGATGAAGAATTGGAAAGAAATCAAAGTCCCTAACGAAACGAATCAAGAATGAATAGTGAGAATCAACTGATTGATTAGCTTACCAAGTTTGTATATTTCCTTGCACATTATTCCTTAGTCTACATAAGACCTATAAATCACAGTGATAGAATCAATACGCGAGAGTTAAACATAATACTTCGGTCAAACATCTTGCGTTTTCTTATTACAATTGTAAAAAATACAATCATCAATGAACATAAGGATTCCTAGTAGCTACGCTAGTAAAAGTTTTCATATAATATGGACCTTTCGATTTATAGGGCTCATTTGATAAGAATGATGAGATATAAGAAGATTTGCAAAGTAAAATAAGAAATGCGGGTTTCGTGCCAAGATAAGCTCAGAAGAGAGGTTTTTCATTTTTGTTTTGTAGACAAGAAATGAGGCAGAAATACTATCCAACCAAATTTGTGAGATACATATACTTGTATTTTGATGAAAAAATTGCGGGTTTCGATCGGCCATAGAGGATAACACAGGCTTACATGATAAGTTAACTATGATACCAACACTTAGAAATAGTCATATAAATATATATATCTAGTCATTACCAACTTATCAAACATGCGCTAAGAGTATCACTTCAAAAATATTACTAATAGTAAAAGAAGAGGGAGTGTAGCAATGATGATAGGTGATAATCATATAAAAATATATCAACAATTAGGTGGGCTAAAACGACATTACTGATCACCTAATATGAGTTTAAGCAAGAATATCATAATAATGTACAAGACAAACTAAATAATTTCAGTAAGCGCAATTTAGACATTCTATTTTAGTTAATAATCAATATAGAAATGAATAACCTTATTGATGAAACAATACTATTAATGACTATCTACATGGCATGATCAATTTCATATGACAAATTTCTCTCTCCTCAACCATCACAACAACTTTTCATTAAAAAAAATATATGAAGCTAAAGTTTTATATTGACAAAGATAGTGATAGATATCAATAAATCAATGCCCATTTACTTTTGAAAAATACAATACACAATAACGAAGCTTCATCCAACAAACCTAGTTATGTCCCAACAAATTTCCTTTTTAACGTCATATCAAATTTACATAGTCAATCAGTGTGGTTGGATTTTATTTTCATTTTTATTAATTTAGTATCCCCTATATCTCATTTTAAGTATCATATTTTTTTTTCCAGACATCTCAGATTATATGAGCCGTTTCTTTTTTTTTAACTAAATAACTTTTTTATCTATATTACTTTATACTTTCTCTTAGCCTACTTTATTCTATTCTATGTATGCTATAATTTAATCCGGTGCACAAAACTTTATAAATTCTTATGCCGAAATAGAAATGACTCACTTACCCAACACAACAAAGTAGACGGCCAAAATGTATTTTGCAACTTTTGATTTTTCAGTAACCTTGATTATAACTAGTTAAACCACAAAAGATATATAATAAGATGAAAATCAAACATTTAGGTAAATTGACTTATGCAATCAAAGCATTCTACCCCACTGCTCATAGTCATAGCTCAAACACTAAACTAAAGTGTCCAACAATATTTCTACAAAACAAAGCATGAATTATTTGTATATAAAAAAAGAAAAAACTAACAAAGACACCTAAGACGAAGATGCAACAATTTCTCCAAATGAAAACAAGTTATTTATGTATAAACCACAGCATCAAGAATTGATCTGAATCCATTAGGACACAGGAAATATAAAGGTCAAAAAAAGGTGTCATCACATTCACACATGACTTGTGCAAACTGATACTCTTTCTTCCCTGGCTTTGTGAGACCTCTTGCAATGCGCAATAGCAGCCTGAATTGGGCTCTCAACCTCCGAACTCGAGCCGATGCTCCTTTTCAAGGCCAGCACGTTCAAATTAGACGTCGAACATTTACGCTTCGACAGTTGTTTAATGGCCTCGGAGAATGATCTCCGGTGCCTCCCCCTCTGATCTTCGTTGTACTTGATCTGCCCGAACGGGGCCACATTCTTGATATGCTCGTTCTTCGCCTTGGAAACATCTGTAGCAGAGTGTTGGCTCATGCTCGTGCAGCCGGAGGATTTGGTGAAGAGGGACTTGATGTAGGAGGTCCATTTGATCTTGGACGAGGGAGACGAAGACGACTGTTTAATCATCTTTGTCTTCCTTGTCCAAGATTTTTTGTCATGATTGACAAGGATGTGCTTGTAGTCATCCGAGGTCAGCTCTCTGCTGACCTCGCATGACTCTGAGGGGGAGATGTTGCACGACTCGAAGGGAGTGGTGGCAATGGGAGTGCTGAAGGGCTCGTCGTCGTTGTGGAAAGGGGTGGTGGAGTGGAGGATCTTGTGGACCATCTCGAGGCGGGGCGGGAGGTGGAGGGGAAGGAGCTTCCCCATGTAGAAGAGCTCGTCCGCGGAGGATGTGGTGGCGTACGGGTCCCGGTCGGACGAGCTCGAGAAGCTTTGTTGGAATTCAAACTCATTGTTTGAGGATTGATTGAAGATGCTACTGTGGTTGTCCAAGGATTGGTGGTGGTGGTAGTGGTAGTAGTCGATTTCTACTTCCATGTCGATGTAGTCATCTTCTTGAGATGATGATGATGTTGTTGATGAATCCGAGTAGGAGTTGTGGAGATTTTGTAGCATTTTTGCTATTGATATTGTGATTTTTGTTTGCTTGGCTTCTTAGTTTGTCTCTAGTATATATAAGGGAAAAGAGGGGAGAGGGTAGTGTATTTTATACTATACTATAAAATACTACTCCCTCCGTCCCAATAAATATGTAACATTAGGTTTCCGGCACGGGATTTTATGCATTGTTGTTTTGTAAGTTAATGAAGAGATAATAAAGTAAGGGAGAAGAAAAAGTAGAGATAGTGTTGTTTCCATTTTAGGAAACGTTTCATTTTTATTGGGACAATTAAAAAAAGAAAAACGTTTCTTTTCTAATGGGACAGAGGGAGTATACACGTTTTCTTTATGTCATACTTATATACGTAAATAGAAAAGTTTTATACTTTCATATGTGATTAATACAATGCGGTTTAATTGAATGTGATTTAGTAACTCACTATGCTTACTATATGTTTTGAAAAAAATAAATTTGTGTTAAAAACTTATCGAGCAATAATATAATTGAATGAAACTAAAATTCAGCACTTACAAGAAACATAAAATCATTGGATTGAATAATTTGAACATTATTTAAATGATTTTAAATGGCATCATTAGTTCGTCATAGCCATCTTCATATTGTTAATAGGAGTACTATTCTTTCATAAATTATGAACCATAAAACGTGCACGTGGTATACTAATTCCAATATAATTTCAGAAGACTTACTTTGCGACTTTTATTAATTCAACTATTTTTAGCTAGCCATAAATTTTCCCAATATGAATTCATCATGCCACAGTAGTAGGTATTTTATACTTTGAGCTACAATAGTACTAATGTACTATAAAAATACCCCCTCCGTCCCGTGTTACTTGCACTTATTTCCTTTCTGGGCGTCCCAAGTTATTTGCACTCTTTCCAGTTTTAGTAAAAATTATCACCTACAGCCGTA
The DNA here is from genome assembly GCF_004379255.2 of Salvia splendens. Lineage (NCBI taxonomy): Eukaryota > Viridiplantae > Streptophyta > Magnoliopsida > Lamiales > Lamiaceae > Salvia > Salvia splendens. The sequence continues at coordinate 19,086,064 of NC_056038.1, forward strand.
ATATTTAACTTTGTTATACACTCATTCCTTAATCTCCGTACCAAAAAGGAAACGTGCGAATAGTGCGGGACGGAGGGAGTACGATTCAGTGCAATAAAATATTTTATACTCCTAGGTAGGGAAAGTCTCTATAGTGAGAGTCTATTTATTCTCTACTTTATTCAAAATTTGTATTTATATGCATATATATTTTACCTACCCTTTTATATGTCATTATCAATCATGAATCAAATAACTAGAACACAATTAAAAAAGTGGGATATCTCGAATACCAATCAAATAGCATCTTGAAATCAACCTAAAAAGTAAATTGGCAACATGAACCAGGATTTAAGGAAAGCAAATAGAAATCATTTCAAGCATATGATGACAAATGAAAGTACTACAAAAAATCAAGAGATCGCCTAAGTATGTCATTTACCTAAAATTTTCATTAACGTTAATAAATTACCGCCATCATTTAATATAAATAAAGGCATCTCAAGAAACCTTTAATTGAAAAACACTTGTTTTTGTGGTTTATTAGAAAAATAAAAGGCAGAGGCTTTACCTTTTTCTTATATTGGTCTCCAAAATTGCTTCTTTCAGCCTGGTTTTCTGCACCATCACAATAGCTTATATACTGTATTTCTTAAATTTCTTAATCCTTATTCACACATATATATTTTTACTTAGTCCTTTCCGTGTTGACACCAATATATTCATAAATGTGCCCGTGTTGTCCAACCTAGTGATTAAGTTATTAATATGTGAAATCAAAGAACTAGAATTTGAATCTATGGACAACCTAGTGATTAAGATATTAACTTATTAATATGTGAAATCAAAGAACTTGAATTTGAATCTATGGACAACCTAGTGATTAAGTTATTAATATGTGAAATCGAAGAACTTGAATTTGAATCTACCCTGACATGTTTTTACACATCTATTTATTTATCCATTTTTAAAAAATATACTCATTCAGTAAATAAATGTAATAAGTAAATATTCTCTCCGTCTCATAGAAATATGTCATTTGGGGTTGACACGGGTTTTAATGTGTAATTGGTAAAGTAAGAGAGAATAAGAAAAAATAGTTGAAATTGTGTAGTGGATGGTGGTGTTCATAAATGATAAAGTAAAAGTGAAGGAGAAAATAGTTGTCATAAATAGATATGGTCTATTTCTATGGGACGGACGAAAAAAGAAATATGGTCTATTTCAAGTAGTTCACTAAATAACTGTAATAAGTAAATACTAATTATTTTTAAATTAACAACGACAATATATGGAAGGATTACTTTATTGTAGAGTTTTCCATAAAAATGATTTATCTTTTTTACTATACATTATAAGTACTCTCTCCATTCCATCAGTGTCAATATTTTTTTTTCTGCACTTGTTTTGAAAAAATTATATAGTTACAGTAGTGAGGAGAGAATAATTATAGTGAATACATTATTCTTTCTCATATTACTCTTTCTTCAAAATATGTGCGAAAAAGAAATGTGACGATGCTACTGGAACAGAAAAATCAATATTTTATGCGATATGACTTATGAGTAAAATCTTCTATTCTAACTTCTAATATTACTATATGTTGTAATCCTTCATTATCAAAAGTCAAAACCAAATAAACAGAACTGAAGTAGTCAACATACTTCTACGATAAGATAAATATTTACATTCTTTTTGTACTAAGTTACTTAAAAAAATTAAAATAGTACACCCTCCGTTGCTGAAAAGTATGAATTATTTTATAGGGCAAGTAAAAGTATTGTATCCATAAAGGCCGATGGATTAATCCAAATTACTAGGAACCAACTATTCCTAACTATTTTGTGCTAGAATTCCTATTAATATTAGTTAAATACTTTTGTAGGGTTTTGGTGAAGACTATGAATTTATGTTTTGATTTATGCGATTAAACCATTTTCCTAGCTCGTGTGGTTGTTTTGATTTTTTGTACTTGTAATGTTCTTTTGCCTGAACAATATGAGAACTATGTTTGTTTAACTAGATTAATAGAGAGATTACTAGTTTTACGTGTGTATGGGAACGATTAACAAAATGTTTATCCACACTCGAGAGAAGGGACCCTCTGTGAGGGCTTTGGTCTTAGGAGCATAAAGGTATTAGAGTCTAATCTATTAGAAGGAGACATTAATAGTTAGATACTAATTTAGTGGGTAAGTGCACTCGAGACGGGGCTTATCCTACGGTCGTGACTTTCCTATCAACCCTAGAGACACAAAATTGGTAATAGGTTTAATTAATTGAATTACGATAGAGACTTGTATGTTGGATCTAGAAGCGCTGCTTTTTCTCCGTATTTTACCAAACTCAAATTGTCAATTGCTTTGTTTAATTTTACAGCTTTAGTTAGTTTCTTTAGAGTTAGAAATCAGGCCCCATTCTGTCGTCTAGATAGGGAACGATTATAATTCGAGGTACTCAAGTGCTAATTAGTCCCTGTGGATACGATACTCTAACTTGCCTTTACTACGATAGCTCCATACACATACATAATATATTGCTTGCACAAATTTAGGCAAGTCACCCCTACATATCATTTTATTTATAACTTATACCGTTAAACTACACTACTAATGATGTTGAGTGATGAGTCGAGTTTTGTGCTTTGGTTACTTGCCAGTTTATCGTGTTTAAATAGATAATATGCTCAAATTAGTTGCAAAATGTGTAGGAAATAGTATAAGTTCATGCAAGGGGCGCTGAAGGCAAAATAAGCAAAAAAGGAGCAAAAATGTGCAAACTGGTCAAGAGGCAACGCATAGTCAGAACAAAGGAGGGGGTTGTCTTAGAAATTCCTAAGGGGCAGAATCCTCAAGTCAAAGAAGGAGGAACCCTAGGGATTTAGGTCACACTGCCCTTTAAATTAAGGCATGAACAAGAACAAGAGAGAGCTCTCGGTTCCATCCACTACGTTTCATTCCTCGAAAATGTCTCAAGCTCCAACCCAAAACCTTCGGCCACCTACCGGAGGAGATGTGCGTCAAGCAGTTCCATTCCAGCCAAGTAGTTAATCCAACAGCTGTTTTATTATTTAGGAGTGAAGACCATCTACTTTATTGCTTTCATTTTCATTCAGTTTTAGTGCTTACCGCTGCTTAGCTTTCCAGAATTTCGTAGTTGTCTTTTAGTTAACCTTATTTTGTTGGTTGAATCGTATTTAATATTGTATTCTAACTTTGCTTGTGGATCTTGTCTAGTCTATGTAATGAAATTTCTTTTCGTTCTCCTTGAGTTGATCTTAGCTTAGATTTAGTTGCTTGTTTCGATTTCGCCTAGTTTAAAGTAGATCTAAATGTTCTCAAGTGTTTTTCGTGTTTCATCGATGTAGCGACAAGTTATGCATGCTTTTGATTCCATTCTGTTTCTGTAGCTCTTGTCTATTGGCCAGTCTACGTAGATCTGAGTTCATTTTGTCCAGTTTGTGTTTCCTGAGTTAGATCTTGCATTTCAGCTTTTCTGTGTCTATATGGTTAGTTAAGATCAGTGGTCCCCTGTTGCTTTTACTTTTTGTTTAGTCTAATTTTAGTAAGTTATGTTCTTTTCAGGAGCATCGATAGTTAAGTTTCTCATATTTTGCACGCCTTTAAAGTTATGTTACATTTTGAGTCACACCCGACCTCTTCGTCTATTTACCTGTATTCCTTGTTTTCATTTCAACACACCTAAGTTAGTCTCAACCCCATAAAGTGTGGTAGCAAACAAACCCTTTCAAATTGTTATCGCAAATATACAAGTCCTCTTGATGCACTTTTTATTAGCACTAAAAATACCTGCAAGTATACACAGTAGGAATAGTATAGCTAAAGGTCAGTACCGGATATCGATCACGGGGAAAACAATCACAGACTGGCTACCCTCTACTAAAACTCAATTACTATTTGGATAAACCGAAAGATTTGAAGATTTTTTAAAACAAAACAATTTGAAAGCAAGTAAACAACTAATTGCAAATAAATTACAAAGATAAAAGTATAGAGATAAGGGAATTCCAGGGATGTGCGTTCATAGTTATGGTTATACCTATTCCAACTACAATACCCTAGCACAGTTCTTACTTTGATAGAACGAGTCACCTAGTTTATGCCCATGCGATGCAAACGTTGGTTACAAACATTAGGGTTGTCAATCCTAAATACGTAACTCCTAAAAGCTCCTAAGACCCTTGAAAAAAAGTCTCCACTCTCAATTAACAATGCCATTTTAAAGGAAGCTAATTGTAGTATCTATTAAGTGGATCTAACTCGCCAACCTCCTCTCACGATTATGTAGCAAGTTATATTAATTCAAAACAGAATGTGTCACTCAAACGTGAAGCATTATCCATTAACTTAAGGAAGAAACAAAGTAAGAACAAAATGGATATTAAATAGAAAATGAATTGTATAACCAAAGGCGTTACTAACACATCCCTAAAATCCTATGAATTTAGTTACACATGATAGAATAATCTAAAAACATAGATTGAAGGGAAAACAATTGGATCATAAAACTAAAGCAAATAAAACCCAAAGGTTGAATTCTTGTAGCTTTGATGTTCTTGTATCCTTCTCCAACTCCTTGCACAATGAAGCACTCTAACTTTTAATCTCTGGAAAATATGTTACAAGAAGAGGATCATTTTGATGAAGCTTGAGGGGCTATATATAGGGAGAAATTCGAGCTCCTCAAAATAAGGAAAAAGGTTGTAAAATATGGTAAATCTTGGAGAGAAAATTAGGGCAAATCTGCTCGCCGCTATTTTGAGGCGGACCGCTGCACCTTGGCCAGCGGTCGCGTTGCATTAATCCGAGGCTTCTGACTCTTGGGTGCCGGTCTCCACGAATTGCCAAGCTGTCGTTGGGCGTGTCTTCATTCCATGCACAAATTTCCCGAAACGGACCGCTACAGATATCGCTGATAGTGTTGCAGCGGTCGCTGGACGCTACCAGAAACTCCAAATTTCCTACTTTGCGTTTTGATTCCCTTTTTAAGCTCAAATATGCTCATTTCTCACAAAACATGTCAAAATACCAAAATATATAAAATATGTAAATAATGGACATGTAATGCAACTTTGACACTCAAAACGGACCAAATAATGGCCTTAAAACCGTGCAAAATCCAAGCGTATCACCTCTCCATTAGAAGTGGGTTGAGGTTTTGAAAATCATGGGTTTACGCACAACGACAAGGCTAGGTATAGGTACCCTCCTAGCCAGTTAAAGTGAGCACGCACACACATGAATATAATACACAAAATGCCTGCATAGCCGCCGGTCACCCACGATTTTTCATTAAGCCAACTCTCCAATAACACTATTTACACAACCTTTATTTATCTCTCTCTTTCTTTATCAATCATACATTAAAACACGTGTCAAACTAAATGTTTATACATTTCAGAGAGTGAGGGAGTATTGTATTCATAATCAAGTTTTGAAGTCAACTTGTGACGTACTAACTCGTCGATGAGTGCAGAGAAACAAATTCAAGAAAGGAAGTCATAACAACGTTAGTTGTGTAACAAAAATGAAATTGAGCTAATTGTTTTTTAAAAATGTTATATTATACTCCATCCGTCCCATAATAGATATCACCCTTGGATATTACATGAGATTTTAAGAAATTTTGTTTTGTGTATTATGGAGAGAGAAAAAAAGTATATTTATATTAATGATGTCATATTTGAGTGATGATATGGGAATTTAGGTAAGATGTTTTTTTGTGTGTTAAGTGGAGCGAGAAAATAATTTTTTTATATTGAAGTGAGTGAGAACTTTTTTCAAAAAAAGAAATATGACATCTTTTGTGGGACGAACTAAAAAGGAAAGTACAACATCTACTTCAGGACTGATGAAATACCATTTTCACTTTGATACGAAATCTTTATTGATGAAAACCAACATCATTTTTTTCTTTCTGAATGTTATTCAGAAAGTTTACCATAGGCTTGCTCAAAGTCTATTCCCTCATCTACTAGATGTGATTAAGAATCAAAGGTCCAAAAGGTCTTTATTTTTTGTTGTAATGTAGTCTCTTTGGTAGGTGAGGATTATTTGGCTAAAAAGTGACTTCAAAAATAAAAATATCCCAAGTAGAGTAAAAATAACTCCACTTTTCTAATAAACGAAGACAGTTTTAACACTTTATTTTTCTCCTTCAACTCACTTTCCAAACTTTTGATTTTTCTCTATTTTCTTCACAACCTTTAACAACTTTTTCTTTTCTTTCTTTTCTTTCTTTTTTCGTAAGCATCCTTTCTATGATTAAGCACACATTTTGAATTTTCACTGTTTCACAACTTGCACTTTTCTATATTAAGCACACTAGTTCTTATACTTTCCTCCTTATCTCTCCAATTCCTTCACAAAAGATAATAAGAACTAGGGTTAAAGGCTAAAAATTTCGACCCATTTATTTTGGCTTCCAAAGAATAGGGTTAAAGGATGTTAGGCCATCTTTTCGTAGCTACTTATATATCCAAATTTTGAGAGGGTCGAAAATTTGGATATAAAAGTAGCTAAGAAAAGATGGCCTAACATCCTCCTAAATCAACTTAAACACTATGTAAACTTAGGCAGACTATGAGCAAGTTCTAAAAACATATACATGAATGCAGATAAATCACACAAGAAAGAATTTAGGCTCAAATCTCACAAGGCATAAGCATGATTCAAGGCGAACAACCAATTCGCTAATTATGCACCTTTTCACCAAACCATAAAATCAAACGTCAAGCCATACTTCATCAAAGATGAAAAGAACTTCATATCATTGGCAAATCGGTCTAATGTGTCCCTAAACATGTGTGTTTCTAAGTTCTTCATGCTATGCTCATGACATGGATTAACGGTCCACCACTTCATCCCCTCAAACTTATTTACAACAAAGTGTAAAATAAGTTTGTAGAGTCGATATGGACGTGAGTAAACTACTAAAAAGAAAAACATACCTTGAAATTTTCACGTAGTGGCTGGACGAGAAAAAAATTGGAAAAACTCAAAAAATTGCGGCTGGAATGCGGTGAATGTCCTGCGGTCGCTGGCCGGAGTCCAGAACCTGCGAAAAATTTCAATTTACACAAAAACAAAATTAAACTATAAAATAGCTTAAAAACTTAAAATAAATGGTTGGGTTACCTCCCAACAAGCGCTTGTTTTCATTCTTTAGCTTGACGTTCTTTGAAGTTCATGAGTTATCCCCCATCGTGAGGATTCCTTTGGGATGCCTTTGTACCAACACTCTTAGTCTTTGCCACCGCAAATGGGACCTACTTGTTAGTAACTTTCTTCCACCATTTGAATTTCCCATTGGCGGTTTTGATGACATAGATTTCAGAATCCACGAGATGCAACGGCTTCGTCCTTTTAACTGTCATTTCCTGCACAGGTGTACGCAAAGACTTAGGCTTTTTCCTTTTAGTTTCTTGAGACGTAGGATTGGGATAAACTATGCAAATAGAAGGGTTAGAAGGATCTTCCCCTTTTTTCGGGTCGAATGGCTTAGATTTATCACACATCATAACCATCCTACAGTCCCCTTCTTTTTTTGCTCTACTCTCATCTTCATCTTTTAGCATTGCACTCTTGATGTAGTAAGTTAACTTTCCTCCATGGTCACTTATTGTGATTTCTCCTCTACCTACATCAATAAGAGCTTTGCACGTGGCTAGAAAGTTTCTGCCTAAGATTAGAGGAACTTGTTTATCAACTTTCATGTCTAAAACAAATAAATCGGTAGGGAATATAAAATCAGCAACCTTTACCAATACATCCACAATTACCCCTACCGCCTTTGTTGCAGTATTGTTAGCCATCCTTAAGAAAACATCTGTGGATTTGAGTGGCCCAATGTTGAGCTTCTCGTAGTAATCCAAAGGCATTATGTTGATGCTAGCTCCGAGATCACAAAGAGTCTTATCTACTTTACCATTCCCAATGGAACAACGAATGATGAATTGGCCTGGATCCCTCTGCTTGACAAGCCTTTGCTTATGGATGATTTCACTACAATGAAGAGGTAGCTTTAGATCAGATTTCTGGAGCCTTTACTTCTTCATAACCGCCTCTCTCAAGAGCTTGGCTTACCTAGGTATTTCCTGCAATGCATCAACGAGAGGGAGGTCAATATGACAGTTACAGTACATATTCAAGAACTGTCGAAATTGCTCTTCGAGCTTGAGTTTCTTTTTGGGTTGGAAGGGCAGGATGATTCCATTGTGTCGCACAAGCTGATCAGATGCGGACTCGTTCTCAGCGGCCCACTGACTTTGTTCCAGCGGCCCGTTGGGCTGCGCACACGCATTGGTTTTCGTGCCTGAGGTGCTGGCTTCGGACAGTGACTTCGTTGCATCCCAATCCTTATTGATATCGGCAACCTTGGCAGCAGCCTTAGCTTTATCCCCCTCTGCCTTCGTTTGGACTTGATCCATTTGTAACTTAATGATGGACATAGTGGAGGCTACAATGTTTAACCCAATTTCGATCTTGGTCAGTCTTTCCTCTACAACTCCAATCTTGGCCTCATTATTCTTTCTATCCTCAAGCAATACCTCCAAGATCTTTTGGATGCCAATCTCATAATTTTCTTCTTTGGTAAGTGGCTCCGCTCCTTTCTCTTTTCTCACATTGAACCCTGCAGGAGATTGGACAAAATTATGATTATTAGCATGAGATACATTTGGAAGTGGGTGATTTCCATTATAATTATTAAAACTACCACCCCTGACTAGGGCGATAATTATTATTATAAAGCATGTTGGGATCACCTCCATTTTGGACATATTTGACATCTTTGATGCCATTCCCCTCATTGCTTGGAGCTTCTAATTTTTCAAGTCTTGCTTTGATGGATGCCAATTCCTGAGATGTTTCATTCCCACATGGTCTCTTCACTGCATCTACCCTCTCGACTTTATGCTTTTCCTTGGACCAACCCCGACTTTGGGTGGCTAATTCCTCTATCACCTCCATGGAGGCAACTCCTCCTTTCCTTAAGAATCCCCTATTCGCCACTGAATCCAACAAACTAGAAATTTTTTTGTTAAATCCATTATAAAGGATTCCTACCTGATGGTCTATTCCAAAACCATGGGTTGGGCATTTGCGGAGAAGAGCTTTGAAACGTGCCAGAGCTTTATACAGAGGTTCATCATATCCTTGTATGAACTGAAAGATCTCACACTTCAACTTTAGGATGGTACCAGGTGGATAGTACTTGTCGAGGAAGAGTACCACTAGATCCTTCCAATTGGTGGTTTTATCTGCAGGCAGACAATCATACAATTCTTTAGCAGCATCAGTTAAGGAAAAGGGAAAAAGTCTTACCCTCACAATATCATCATCAACACCGTTGATCTTAGTTGTATAAGCTATTTCCACGAACTTGGTGAGATGTCGATTTGCGTCCTGAAGGCATTTTGTTCAACTCTATTGATCAAGGGTATCCACAACTTGAAGTTGTTGGCCTCTATCTGCGGACCTACAGGAATATCCACAATGTTACCATGACTAAATATATGCAACTTGCACGTTTTTCTTTTTCAGCCTTTGCCCGAGCTCTCTTGGCTCGCATCTCTTCCACTTCCTTTCGGAGAGCGACGATAAGATTGTGGTTGGTAGGTTCCATCTTGTATTCACCACAAAACGTACAAGTATGCACAACTTGTAGAAACTACTAAAAAAATAAAAAAAATTAAAAATGACAGTAGTGAAATCCAAAGTAGAAAAATAATCCTATCGAAGATATCAATCACGTAGTTAATGTATTCCCCGGCAACGGCGCCAAAAACTTGATGCACTTTTTATTAGCACTAAAAATACCTGCAAGTTTACATAGTAGGAATAATATAGCTAAAGGTCAGTGTCGAATATCGATCACGGGGAAAACAATCACAGACTGGCTACCCTCTACTAAAACTCAATTACTATTTGGAAAAAGCGAAAGATTTGAATATTTTTGAAAATAAAACAATTTGAAAGCAAGTTAACAACTAATTGCAAATAAATCACGGAGATTAAAGTATAGAGATAAGGGAATTCCAGGAGTGTGCGTTCACAGTTATGGTTATACAAATTCCAACTACAATACCCTAACACAGTTCTTACTTTAATAGAACGAGCCGCCTAGTTTATGCTCATGCGATGCAAACGTTGGTTACAAACTAATGGGTTGTCAATCCTAAGTACGTAACTCCTAAAAGCTCCTAAGACCCTTGAAAAGTCCTCACTCTCAATTAACAATGTTGTTTTAAAGGAAGCTAATTGCAGTGTCTATTAAGTGGATCTAACTCGCCAACCTCCTCTCACGATTATGAAGCAAGTTATATTAATTCATCACAGAATGTGTCACTCAAACGTGAAGCATTATCCATTAACTGAAGAAAGAAACAAAGTAAGAACAAAAAGGATATTAAATAGAAAAGGAATTGTATAACCAAAGTCGTTACTAACACATCCCTAGAATCCTATGAATTTAGTTACACATGATAAAATAATTTAAAAGCATAGATTGAAGGGAAAACAATTGGAACATAAAACTAAAGCAAATAAAACCCAAAGGTTGAATCCTTGTAGCTATGATGTTCTTGAATCCTTCTTCAACTCCTTGCACAATGAAGCACTCTAACTGTTAATCTCTGGAAAATGTGTTGTAAAAATAGGATCATTTTGATGAAGCTTGAAGGGCTATATATAGGGAAAAATTCGAGCTCCTCAAAATAATGAAAAGGGTTGCAAAATATGGTAAATCTTGGAGAGAAAATTAGGGCAAATCTGCTCGCCGCTATTTTGTGGCGGACCGCTGCACCTTGGCCAGCGGTCGCCACGCATTAATCTGAGGCTTCTGCCTCTTGGGTGGCGGTCGCCACGCCTTGCCCAGCGGTCGCTGGGCGTGTCTTCATTCCATGCACAAATTTCCCGAAACAGACCGCTACAGACATGGCTGCTGCTGAGCGCCGGCGGTCGCCAGCAGTGTTGCAGTAGTCGCTGGACGCTACCAGAAACTCCAGATTTCCTACTTCGCGTTTTGATTCCCATTTTAAGCTCAAATATGCTCATTTCTCACAAAACATGTCAAAATACCAAAATATATAAAATATGCAAATAATGGACATGTAATGCAACTTTGACACTCAAAACGGACCAAATAATGGCCTTAAAACCGTGCAAAATCCGAGCGTATCACCTCTCTAGTAGAAGTGGGTTGAGGTTTTGAAAATCGTGGGTTTACGCACAACGACAAGGCTAGGTCTAGGTACCCTCCTAGCCAGTTAAAGTGAGCACGCACACACATGAATATAATACATAAAATGCCTGCATAGCCGCCGGTCACCCACAATTTTTCATTGAGCCAACTCTCCAATAACACTATTTACACAACCTTTATTTATCTCTCTCTTATTTTATCAACCATACATTAAAACATGTGTCAAACTAAATATTTATACTTTTCAGAGACTGAGGGAGGAGTATAGTATTTATAATCAAGTTTTGAAGTCAACTTGTCACGTACTAACTCGTCGATGAGTGCAGAGAAATAAATTCAAGAAACGAAGTCATAATAACGTTAGTTGTCTAACAAAAATGAAATTGAACTAAATGTTTTTTTAAATGTTGTATTATACTCCATCCGTCCCATACTAGATGTCACGCTTGGATATTGCATGAGATTTTAAGAAATTTTGTTTTGTGTATTATGGAGAGTGAAAAAAAGTATATTTATATTAATGTAAGAAAGAACATCTTTCAAAAAAGAAATGTGACATCTTGTATTCTCTCCTACTTATAATAGATGTCATATTTGAGTGATGATATGGGAATTTAGGTGAGATGTTGTTTTGTGTGTTAAGTAGAGCGAGAAAATAATTCTTTTATATTGAAGTGAGAGAGAACTTTTTTCAAAAAAAAAATATGACATTTGTTGTGGGACGAACTAAAAAGGAAAGTGCAACCTCTACTTCAGGACCGATGAAATACCATTTTCACTTTGATACGAAATCTTTATTGATGAAAACCAACATCATTTTTTCCTTTCCAGAATGTTATTCATATAGGTTCTAATTGCCATTAATCTGGAGAAGAGGGATCCAGATTATAGCACAGACTCATATCAATTTTCGCGTAGTTAATATTTTATCCGTCCCTTAAATATATAAACTTTTGAAGGGGCACATGTTTAAAGCATAATTGATAAAGTAAGAGAGATCGAAGAAAAAGTGATCGAAGTATTGTTAGCGGAAAATGTGTCACATCTCATTGGAGAGAAAAAAATTTCATAAAACAGAAAGTTAATAATTTTAAGGGACAGACTTTAATGAAAATAGTTCATATTTTTAAGGGACGAATGGAGTATATATTGAATGATGCAAATTTATAACTGACTCATCCTATGTATATATTGAATGATGCAAATTTATAACTGACTCATCCTATTAGACAAGACCAACCACAAGAATAGGATGTTATTAGAGTCATGGGCAAGTAAGAGTATTGTATTCATAGAGGCCAATGGATTAATCATAATTACTAGGAACCAACTATTCCTACTATCTAGAGAATAAAAAAAGAGGGCTTATTTTCTAACTCTACTAAATTGAAAGCACATACAAAGTTAAAGCAAATAATATATAGAAATAAAGACTTAAAGAAGTAGAACTTTAAAGGTTCAACGGCAACTAAAATATGATTTATCAAATTCCAATCTATGCCAACTAGGGTGTTAAGAGTTATTGAGCTATCACAAATATAAAATCGTGCATTCCCCCGAAGCACATAAATCGTAGATTGCAACTTTAAAATCGAAGCCTCCTAGAAATTTATTACAACTCCTAAAAATTTCCTAGGATTTCAGTTCTTCACTTCAAATCTCAAGTCTATCGACTATTATTGGTTAAGGTGATAATTTCTCTTCTATTAAATTAAACTTGTCATCTCCCGACTATTGTAGTAAACTTCACATGCATTCACAAGGTGATCAGTCAAAAAATATAGAAGCACAAAAGAAATTAAATTAACTACATGAACCAAGCCATAGAAAACGAAACTTGATTCAACGTAGAATTCATTGAATATTCCCAGTAGAATTCTACGGAAGATTTAGGCAAACCCTTTCATCCCAAAACTCTGAAGAAATCATCAAAAAGCTAAACTAACTACACCCTTGATCGAAGGAATCGTAGCTAGAAGCTCTGTCTTTGCTCGCTGGAAAGATTGGGGAGATTCGATCTTGAATCCGTCGCTCCGTGGATTTATATTCTGTCTCATGGGATGTGAATAACGTGAAGAATGGTGTCTTTTTTGTGCCCTAGGTCTCATCTTAGCATAAAATAGGGTTAAGAAAGACAAAAATCCGGGCCGGGTGGTCTCATGGATCAAAGCCATCCGGCCCGGGTTAAGGTTGTGGAGTTGGGCTTGAGAAGATGACCCATGTCGGGTCGATTTTGGTCTCAGAGTGATGGCCCAGGTAGAGAATCTGTCGCATTTTTCATAAAATGGACATAATTTCTACATAACTTTGACTAAGGCGTGCAAGATGCCCACACTAAATTCTTTTTCAAAGACGAAGAGTGATATCCTTTAGAGTCTAATTAGGAATCAACAATCTAGTCCGTCCTATTTTCATTCAAAACTCAACAAAGTTATCAAAACAACCAATTGGTGTATTAAATTGGTGTATAATTGGTGTAAAGACATAGTTCAAGCGATGAAACTCAACACCAAAATAACGAGTTTATCAATAATTAATATAGTAGATGAATACGTACTCTAATGCTATAATATTTCTATGAAAACTAACATCATGTTCAATTTGATATAAATTAATGAAGGTAACATCATTTTCCTTCTTTCAGATTTAAAGCAAAACTTAATATTATTTTCAATTCGATAAAATATTTTTATTGATTAAGATAACATCATTTTCATTTTTTCATATAAAAACAAACTTTGCCTTCATCAATAATGATATTATGTCGACTTAAAAATGATATCGAGTTGAATTGAAAATATTATCGATTTTTTCTTTAATGGTTATAAGACAAACTATTGTTAAAAATCAACATCATAGTTTGGTATTATAGTTTGATAAGCTGATAATGCCTAGATATATATACTATGACTATTTCATGTTTAGTATTATAGTTAACCTACCATGGAACCAGTTTTGTTTCTCTATGGTCCATCCAAGCCCAGAGATTTTTCTTAAAATCACACATATCTCACACATTTGGCTGCTATATACAAATCTTCGTCTATTTATTTACATAAAAAAGAAAGAAGTTTCTCCTTCATCCCCTTACGTCAATCTCTTCCAGACTTCCATCGCATACTCTTCCTTCTACCTCAAATGAACAAGTAAATCAAAAATCCACTATCAAAATTTTCAGTCGGTGGGTGCTTATTCATTATAAAATCTTTCTCTCTTTTTTTTTAATTATGAAATTTTCTGTGAGCTATTAAATTTGTTGCCCACGTGTGATGATATCCCCAATTCTATTCCACCGATGTTGACCAAGATTGATTTGGAACAATTTTTTTCTCATAAGTTTTCGAAGAGCTCTGTCTGTGACTTAAATCGAGCATATGTTTAAAGAGCTTTGTTTGTGAACAATTAATCATGGCTTGCTTTTTTACGTAAACATGATGTGCATATTGTTTTGGGTTTAGAGCCGCCAAGAAATAAGAAAGAAAAATGGAGAGGGAATTGTGTGTTTACATAGCATATTCAACTAGGGTAGAGCTAAGGACAATTTAGGAAATATAGGTTTGTATAAGGTTGAATAAGTCACTGCATATTTAATTTTGATTTCATAAACTTTTATACCAAACAAAGTGAGATTATAAAAAAAGAATTATCAAATACGAGATATTAAAATCAAATCTCTATTCTAACTTGGCCCTAAATCTTTGTCATCTACCAATACGTGCATATCCTACATCACTTATCAAACGAGTCTTAGAGTATTATTCAGAAAGTTACGTGGATATGGGTGATCGTTTGATTTTAATTATATATGTGTATATTAATTAAAAATTAAAATATCTCTTATTTTTGCAAACATTAAAATTGTACCGGGACATATAAAGTTAATATATTAACCACTATTTAATTTAACTAGCAAATATTACTCCCTCCGTCTCAAGGTAGTTAGGGCATTTTTTTAGGCATGAAATAGAAATTTTTTTATTAAAGGTTAAAGAGTATAGAGAAAAGTAAGAGAGGTTGTAAAGTAAAAGAGATGAAGAGAGTAAAGTAAGAGAGAATAAAAATTTTATAAAAAAAAATGACTCAACTATCTTGGACAAACAAAAAATAAATACAACTCAAATACATTGGGACAGAGGAAAATAATTATTCTACTTTCTTAATATCAATTTCAAAAACTACATTTATTATCAAAGAGAACGAGATGCTTTTACCATGGATCTTTGGTATACAAGAAATGGAAATAATTCTTTTGTCCATATCTCTATATTGAACATTATATATAATTCTTAAAAGTCTACTTCTATTTTATTAGAATTGACACGTTTTGCTCGATCTCAAACATCGAATCCAATTTTCTTTAAAGTGAAATTAGTAACTCTGTGTAGTTATATACGGAGTACTAAATAAATTAAATAATACTACTCAAAGTGTCTCTTATTGCTAAAGGAGTATAAACTAAAACTTTTTGTGTTGAAATATGAGTACATCATTGGAAAGTAGATGGAATTATATAATAATGAAACACAATGAAATAATTGATCTTTGGAGCAGCCTGAGAACCCGGTTTCAAGCTTTACCTACCTCTTTTACTGATTTTCAGAGACGTTTGTTTACCTTTTTTCTGCACAATTATTTGTCTTTTTCTGTGAAAATAAATAACTTAAAGTAATTAACTAATAATATTTTGTATTCGTGTGACATCTTTATCAAGATTGCTTTTCTAATAAACTACTTTTTAAGCATTAATCATAAAGAGCCATTCGTTTGCTACAGAAGCCAAATAATAAATAATAATGTTAATATACAATCTGCTAAGGGAAAAAAATCACACGCTGCAACATCCGACATTTTATGGTGGAGGATAAGCTCGAGACTTTTTGGTCCTATCTATATACTTCAATAGTCACAAGTCACAACATTATATGTATATTATTAGGGTATTAAATATTTAATTTGTATTTTATTTGAATAATTATAAAACTGTTATTGGTTACATACCTTTTACAAATATAAAACTCGAATCATTCTTTTTTAGTTTGACTTAAAACAAATGAATAAGAAGAATTGAACGAACTTTAATTTTTACTTCATTTGTAAATTCAATAATTAAATAACTATCTATGATTATAATTATAATAAATAAATAAAATAAAAATCAATAATGGTAATGTGGATTAAACATGAGCTATGAGGAGCATCTATGATTAGAAGTCTGTTTGTCAGGTATAGTGATGATGCATCTGCAAGGAGGATTCAAGTCAATGTGGAGATTTTTTAGTATGCATTTAATCCACATGGATTGCTAGCCAAACGGAGGATATATCCCCTGCAAAATCTAAGGCAAGAAAGGAGAAGTATTCCTTGAATCTACATTGTTAGTAATTGTCATTTTGAGTCTAGCCCGTCGTGTGTGTGCCTATTTATGTAGAAGTGGGACACATAACACTAATTTGAAACCGCTATCATCATACAATTTGTTCTCATTTCGTGCCTGTGAACGTAGCAAACACAACGATGGTGAACCACATAAATCTGTGTCTCTTTCGAGTTTTTATACTAAACTGCTTTCTTGCTTTATTTTGGTAGTATAAACGTTTATTTTTGGGTTTAGTTAAATAGACTTCTATTACATAAATTCTCCATTGAAGACTTGCAAGCTAACAATGAGGTTCTCCATCGTAAGGTGGTTCCTTTTTTTACTGCACACGAAATGTTTTTCGTTATAGTTACTTTTATAAATATACATTCTCTGGTAGACACTGACTTATCTCTTTAGTATGATAGCTTTTGTAAATATACGTTCTTCATGTTCATGCTAAAATTTCTGTAATATGCGTGTTAGTGTGCGGAAATTCATTACATGATTTTAAATATTAGAATTGCCATCAAAAGATACTTTTTGGTTTAAAATTTAGTTATCTTTTTTATTTTTGGATTTAGTCAAATGCACTGCTGTATTTTGTATTGTGATTTTCGATGGAAACAGGTTATGTATTAATGTTTGTGGAGTTGTCACGACCACATCTCCCTAGTCAAAGAAAGTGTAGCTTTTCCGCGACTAAAACATACTGAAACTGTCTCAACTCGTCATAAGATACTTAGATCAAAGGAAAACATTGTCTGAAATGTGTTGAGGGTACAAATCATACTGAATCAGAGTAGTTATGGAACAATTGTCTTTGCTAAAAACAAGTTCTAAAATTTTGCGCAACGGAAGAGTACCAAGACAGATGTAGTATGTATGAAGACATACTACACCAGCTATCCTTCTGCTTATTTAGTCTTCTGTCCCAACACCTCCTCGGCTTTGACAACAATCAACCTGCACATTAAGGAAAACAAAATGCAGGGCTGAGTACTTGATGCACTCAGTGGGCTCATGCCGAAAATATTTTCTTTTAGTTGTCAGCCAAGCTGAGTGAACGCGGGGTTTTACTGAAAATCTATCCCGGTCACTAAAATCTGTTATTTCTTTCTGAAAATAGACTGCAGTCATTTAAACTTCTGATGATATGCCATATCAGCTGCGTGAATCGGGAATGTGGCCACATTCCACGACCACTGGGCCGGCCAACCTGGAGCTAGCTCACGACCCACGGACCGGCCAACCTAGCGCTAGCTCACGGTCCCTATGTGTACACTAGTCCGAGTAGGATTTACTGACCTACTGGGACCCGAATTCGATTTAACTGGGTTGGCATAGCCAACAGATAGGCAATCATAAAACAAAACATGGCATGACAACTCATTCAAATAATCATATTTTCACATAAAGCATGCTTTAAAAGAAGGAAGAGAAACCCCACCTCAATTGCTTAACTCTTGCAAAACGGGTGCTTTTCTGTCCTGGGATTACGCGTCGAGTGACGACGTTCCTTTACAAAGTTGAATATACTTAAATTAGGCTTTTTAAAGAAAATGCTTATCTTGCATGAATGCATGCCTAAGCGTGTGCTATTTTATTTTATCTCTTTCTTTCAAAAATTGGAGATCTAAATTCTTTAATTAAAACTGTGACTATTAAAGTCCGCTTTAATTATTTTATCGAAAACTATTTCAACACGGCTTAAAAATTCTCTCTTTTTTTTCTTCCGCGGCTTAGGAATTAAATCCCGTTATACCTTGGAACTAATTTTAGAGTATAGTTCCAACTCAAACCAGGCCCAGTTAGGAATTATTAATCTGGCCCAGATTGTATCCCTTGGCCCACTTCTCTTTTCTTTTTATTTTGAAATAGTTCCTTTGGCCCAAAAGTGGAGTGGCCCATTTAAAATTAGGGAGGTGGCCCAATCAATCATACTCCCTTCCTCAATCAGCCGATTCCATCGGCTTTTCCCCATTCTTAATTTTCCCCTTTCTCCAAAAATAAAACCCAAACTGAGAAAGCCCTAGATTCTCCAACTCTTCCCCTCCCCTCGCCGGCATCGCAGCGTCTCCGGTTCGAAATCCCGGCAAGTGACAAGCCGCCGCCGCCACCGACGACTCCAGTGGGTGGAAACAGCCTAGCGAGCGCCGTCGATGGACTGGTGGAGTCAGCACGGCACCGCGGCCGTCGCTGCTGTCTTGGTGACCTCGTCGCAGGACTCCCTCTGCCGGCACCCTTCGCCGCTGCCCTCCCCCTTCGCGAGGCAGTCTCGACACTCCCCGGCGCTTGCACAGCAGCTGCTGGAGTCAGCGGTGCTCGCCGTCGCTCCGCGAGGCTTCCGCCGTCGTCGCTGATCCGCTGTTGGTCCGAGACTCACGCCGCCACTGCCGATCTCCTTCGGCGGCGAGCCGTCGCGTGTCACGGTTGCCTTGCGGTCGACTCTCGGCTTCACCGTCTGGTCGCCGCCAACTCCGACAGAAACTCCCAAAGCTAAGCCTCCTATATTAGCTACTTAGGTGGTTTCTTTAAGTATGGTCTGTTCTTGTTTTGCTTATTCTTTGATTTGGGCAGATTGTGTTCGTTTGTCACAGAAACTGCAGTAGCTCGTCTAGAACGTTTTAGATTTGTATGATTTTCTTTTTCTGGTGTCCATTTGTGCAAAAGATTGAGGGAAAAAAAAGGTTTAAGTTGTCTTAGCCACTGATTTTGAACTAAGAGCGGCTTATGCTTCTGGATTTCTTAACAAGATGTTGTTCTTCCATTTCTAGCATAGCTCTAATGGTGCACAAACTGTATTGTGAAGCATTCAACACTATTATGCTATGTTTTCCTAACACATGAATACTACATGATGAGTCTACTGTCATTGCTTGAGCTTGAGAAAGAAAACGAGATCTTACCTCACTCACTTGGCCCAAACTTCAGTTCTTCTCACTGCCTCAGTTCTTCTCACTGCCTCAGTCCTTCTTCCCTCCCTTTAGCTTACTTCTTTGCTACTGAGTGAGAGGTGTTGTGGTGTGGTATAATAACCGAGGGGTAGCATGTGTATATAAACACATATCTTGTAACTGAAAGCTGCAGAGGCTGAGTGTTGGCTGACTTTGCAGCATCCTTTAACTGTTTTGGTGGTTTGTGCTGCCTTGTACTCGGATTCATTTATGTATTTTGTCCCTTTTGCAGGTGCACACTAGAGCAAGCATTTGGGGCTGATTTCCGGACTATAGTAGGTCCGGGTGGGGAAGGTAAGGGCTGTTATCTGCAGCTTTGCAGAGTCTTAGCTGGAGAGGAGCCTGCTGGCTGGAGTTGCCTCTTTCGGTCAAACTCTCACCCCCATCTCTGAAAGGTATTGTTTCCCCTTCCCTTTCCTACTATGCTTCTTTTAGTTGTCTCTATTTCATGCAACTAATTTCTCTTTTTCGTGCGCTTTGGCAGGAGCTGCGGCTGGCCAACGAGGCTGTCTTCCCTCGTGGTCTCGCCCTCCCAGCTCGTTTAAAATCTGGGGCCAAGACTTGCCCGGTGACGAAGACCAATGAAGTCGTTAGGGACTTCTAAATGTAATAGTGTAGTAGCTCGACTTTTAATTCTGTCGTCAAAGATTGTAACTTTAGTTTGAGATTCTGAAAACTGTAATTTGTACCTTTTCTCAAGAAATAAAAATACTCTTTCATTCGTTAAATAAAAGCTGGTATTTATTTCTTAAGAATTCTCGAGAATCTAGGTCTCGGCTATTACAAGAGTATTTATCAAAATTTGTAACCTTGAACTTTCTGTAATTGTTTTGGAATATGATGTTTGAATTTTATTGCTTCGAAGTTTTATTAACTTGAATGTTATGAACTGTGATGGAATTTTAATGACTTGAACATTATTTAGATAGTTAAAATGTCATTTTTAAAATATAATGTAGTATGAAACATATCTTTTTCGCTAAGGGTATGATTTTGATATATCGGTATTTCGGTATACCGTACAATATTGCGGTATATCGTACTGTGATGTGTACCGAAATGTCGGTAATGTAACGGTATCTATATTTTGGTATACCGAAATATTCGGTTAGGTAATGGTATTGAAATGTGTGATTTTCTCATCTAGATATCTAGATTCTCCTATCGTTCTGGGTGTTTCAAGCTAGAGTATCGAACCGATCCAGTTAGTCGAGATATGTCTTCGCTTGCAACCCTACGAATGGGTCCAGTGACAATTTAAATTGATCAACTCGATTTAAACCGGCTTGAGTGTGCAATTGGAGAGACTCGAGAGCATTTCAAAACCTTAACCCACAATGCTATTAACTAGTATAGGGAGTAAGGATCGATCCCACAAAGAAGATGTGTTCTACATTTGTTGCGGACAAAATGGGAATGGCTGTTGCCACGCTTTACAGGGTGGGTTAAGTTAAACTACATAGTGAGAGACTAAACTAACTAAACTGATTCACTTGTTAAACAGAATTAAAATCTACTTAATCAACTCATACCGAAATTTCTTTAAATGGCCAAATAGAATAAAAGTGAACTAATGTCAGTCTCCTGCAAAACGTACGATATAATAAAACTTTTCTAACAACTTCATCTTCTTCACGAAATCAACATGAAAAACAGAGCATAATCAGATCTGAACATTTCCGAATACTTGTGACCCAACAAAACTTAACTTAACAAACTTACGACTCAAAAATCTACTATAAACTTTGAACTGAATCTACGTAAACGTAATCTGATTTACTCTACCATGCTGCTAATAACCAGATCTAAACATCCTAGCATATTTCCTTCAAGATTTCTTCACAACCAGGGAAAATTCAAAAGTTAAAACTCAGATCCAACAGATTAAACAATAGCAAAAACACTCAGCTAAAACATGAATCATAAATCAGAACTCAAGGGTGAATCAGAAAATTATGCATTGTAAACAGAACATTTCAACATGAGCAAAATCATAACACTAAATTTACTGAATTAGAAACATCCAGAGTCTGCAACAAAACACAACATAAACCAAAAGAAAACAAGCTAAAACAGAGATTGTTTCATCGTCCATTCGCGGAACGGAATTACAGAACCAAAATAACGAAAGTGCGAGAACCAACACCCAACCACTGCTAAACTAAAACTAAACTAAAAACCAAGTGTGCATGTGACAGAAAAATCAGGAGTTTGGAGTGTTGGGAGCCCCCATTTCAACCCTGGGAGAGAGCTAAAGTCTAATGAGTGCTGCCTCCTTCCTCCTTCTCTATTTCCATTTATAGGAAGGCGTGAGGTCTTGATCCCTAGGGAAACTTCCCTTCGAAAAGTCTCTCTTGCCCTTTCGCCTTTGGGGATCTTTCTTGTGTTACGCTGCATCTCCTAATCGGGTGCTCCTGCCTCATGTCATGTAGTCTGACTTGAACCGTTTACGCAGCCAATTGACTCCCTCTCCTTGATCCGTTCGTCCGCCCAACTGAATTTGGCGGACTTTCACACACACCTGACTCACAATTGGACGTTAGATTACATAATTGGGTGTAGTTTTATCACAGAACACATGCATGAAACGAGCCTCATCATGTATCAAATTTTTTCATAGCGCACTTACGGTATGCTCATATCCGTATGTTGTACCGTATCCACCCACCCCTAGATGTGTCTGCATGTAGTGTGTGTATTCAGTGAGTGTGTGGTGTGGATGTGTGTGCATGTAAGGTATGTATTGTGTGTGGTGCAGTGTGTATATAGTATGTTTGTGTGCATTGTACATTATGTATGACATCTATGTGTGGGTGTGAGTGTGTATTTAGTGAGTGTGTGCAATGTGTGTGTAATCTTGCATGTGTTTTTAGTGAGTGTGTGCAATTATGTATTCAATTTCATGTAACCAAATTCCAATTTCATGTACAAAATGGACTCCGAGTGTTTTTAGGAGCACTGAATTTTGGATCCCCTAACCATGCGCTAAACATTATTCTTCATGGAAATCTTATTTCACCTTAAATCACAGCCAACTTTTCCCGTTATAAATGTGCTGACTTTGATGATTTGGGACAAACACCATATCACACCCCTCATTAGGTCATATTCAAATCAAAGTGTGTCTGAGAGAACTCCAAAGGGCAATTGAGGGACCAAATATTTTCCAACTATAGAAAAGAATTAAGTCAGACCACATTTCCCACAAAGGGAAAAGACCCCCACAAAAGCTGGTTTACTTCTAATGCTAGCATGTAGACCCTTTGAATAACAACTTTCTTTCCATAATTGCCAGCAGCCCATGGTGGAAGAATGCGACTTCACAAATATTCATATCTTGCCTTTTGTGTCCACCATTTTTACAGATTTCAAGCCCACCATATTCTGCTTCCCATTTGGAAAATGCTTGTGCCCATACCATAATAATTATGTTCTTGCAAAGGCCAACACTATTACAACTCCTTTTTATATTTTCTATTGTTTATCCATAATTAAATATCCGTAGAAGTATATGTTCCTCAAATACATACCAGAATCCATTTTATTATATTAACAGTATTGGAATTTATACATAGAAATTATATTTTGGGCCCATAATAATTAGAAACTGAAAATACAATCTGTAGAGAAAAAATCAAGACTGGAGATTCCCCCAAGTAGCTTGTCTCGATATACATGTAAAAATGCATATTCTGATGAGAATAAAAAATCATACAATAATCGGTAATTCATAGTATTAGATTTTATTTATTATAGGATAGAGTTCTATAATATGATCTCTAATTAAGACTAATTTTTAATCATTAGTTTTCAAGAAGATTTAGTAGTTGAAATAATGTAAAGTGAATTATATACCCCTTCCGTCCCTTGAAAGTAGACCACATTTGTCATTTTGAAATATTCCATAAAATTAGAACAATTCTATTCAAGGAAAAAATTTCTTTCTATCGAGGTGAGTTTCATTCTCCACTAACAAAATGCCCTAATCACTTTTTCTTTCTATCTCTCTTAAGGTATCAATTACGCATTAAAACACGTATAGTTTCAAATGTGGTCTATTTTTTGGGATGAAGGGAGAATATTATTAAAAAATTATTAATTAGTAATATCAATTCTTATATGTAGTAATTAAGACTAATCACATTCTCTCTTCTCAAAGTCATCGCAAAAATTTAAATTTACATAACTCTCTCGATTTTAATTATTTTTTCAAAAAAATATATTAAATTAAAGGTTATTTTATAAGGATTCTAACGATATCTCAATTGCATATGTTAGGACGATGATCAAATGATGAAATTTTATCATTTTTTTTTCATTTTTTCGTAAATGTTGAAAGCCAGTTTATATCAATAAACGTATCAAATTTTTTTAATATAATGCATGTAAAATATCGATAAAACTGTATTGATATTTTTGTGCACGTGTGTTGAAATTCTCATGTCATTGTATGGATATATGTATTATCCTTTTATATATGTATATAAAAAACCACGAATATCATCATATTATAATAAATTAATGATCTTATCTCTTGATATTTTATCTGCTATTTATAGAAATTTATGAGCTTTAATCTCATTCACTCATTTTATGATTTAAGGATATAGGAATGGCCTTAGTTGACTGAAGTATTATATGCATTTTAATTTCACCCTCTATCCATATAATATATAGTACATATGTAAAATTTTATTGACGAGTTAATTAAATGACATCAGAATAAAATTTGGTCTATTTCACCTTTTTCATTCCTACAAACTTGTATGATTTTTTAAATAATTTCGTTTTGTTATATACCAAAGTTAAACCTACGTGCATGTATTTAAAACCATCCTGTCACTAAGCATGTGAACTAGCAATACATATAATTAAACAAAATCAATGTATAAAGGCATTATAAGAGTACAAGATGAGCTCGATAGAAATTGAGTACAAAAATCGAAATTGTCGTGCGTAATATATACAACTCAATTAAATATAGTAGGAAAAGAAGTACTCGGAAATGAAATGCAAAAAATAAACAAAAACTTAGTAAAAGTCGAATCGATGAGTTTTCTCTCAGCAAGAAGACATACGTCCTCGTATTGCTCTTGTGTTAGACATGTCGTCTCCAACGATGAGACGACATCAGCTCGTTTGTAGTAGCACTAGAGATGAAGCTATTGCGTGCTTGAATAGAAGTGTGGAATTATGGAACAACTAACTATTTTTACAGGCATGCTCCACTCCATTGGGAATCCTCTAGATCATAACAGATTCAAACAAATCTGTTCCAGTTGGCAAGTAACGGGCTAAGATTACAAACGTTACAATCGTCTTTCACGGACATGTGCATATTAGGATACACCTAGACATGTATTCACTTAAGTTAGTGTCCAGAGTACATACATGGATGACTAGGTCGATGTGGACGCATGCATCTGGACTTCTACATGCGAATTTGGAAAATGTATTCATATATTGTTGGGTTACATGGCAAATATAGGGTTGGAAAATATTGTTGTTGGGCTAAATTTACTATAGTCATTTGTGTGGTCCAAAAAGATTAATTTAGGCCCAAACTAAACTCAATCTCCAAGACCGACAATCAGGCACGTATAATAGACCAATGAGCAATTGCCAAGATCTAAGGCCCATGGCGTGTGGGCTTTATGATGCACACTGTATTAACACTAAGACATCATTTGCAAGTTATGATACAATTAGTGATAGTTATCATAGTACCGATTCTTGACTTGATGTTTGGTAACTAAAGATAATTATGAGTTATCCTTTTTAAATGTTTTGTACAACATGTCACAAATAAGGATAAAAATTTGGATTGTCAAAATTATATTAATTAATTTAACTAAATGACTAGGGTTAGAAAAATTGATGGGCTAAAAGTAACTTGGTAGACGATATTTGACGAAGAGACACTTGGAATTAAAGTGCAAAGAATTTAAATTGTTATGAACTACAATTGTTGAAAAGAAGAAATGTCAATTAATCAAATAGAATGCTCTACACCTAATTATACACAAGAAATGAATAGCTATGTCTTAGCTATTCTAAATGACAAAGTCTACAAGTTTGACCCTAGCTAGAAATGGTAATGGAATCAAGAAAAGGTTGAGCATGAGTCATCTTCTCTTCCCTTCTCGATTTTAAGACAATCAAAAGATGTCAAGTTCCACCTTGCAACCTGCCAAGATACACCAAAATGGTTAGATTTCTCCTGTCAAAGAATCAAAGGAAATTAAAAGTCATAGCAAGAAGAGAACAAATATGGTTATGATCCTCAGAAATCAAATCTGAGGCCAAAGTACTACGCAATTAATAACAAGGAGGAACCAACAAGGATAAAATAAATATGACAAAACTTGTTGCCTGCCAAAAGATTTTCAGCTTCAACCTCTTGCACCGAAAGCTTCAGTGTGTCCTACACATCAAAACAAAAATCAGTTAGGGGCAGCCCCTTGATGTTGTGCAGTACTTACCCAAAATGAGCTTGATATCCCCAAGGAAGACTTGAAAAGGGGAGCCAACTCCTTGCTCAAAATAACTGGTCCCCACCTGCACAAAATCTGCTCCCAACAGACTTAGCAAGAAGCCAAAAGAGCAGATTTCTCTCTGCACACACCCCTTTGACCAAATCACAACAAACTCCAGAATTTAGTGTGTGTATATAGGTGCTTGTTTCTCTAGTTATACACAAATCCTTTTCACCACCATATAACCGAGAGGGAGTTAAAGTAGGAAGAGGAGAAAGGAGTGGGAGCAAGCAAGTAGTGGCAGCAACCAATAGCCATAGCCAGGGGAATATTACCAAGCAAGGTAACTCCACAATCAATACCCTCGATGCATCATGATAGGATTTCAAGAACTTAGGATCTCAATACCATAGCTACTGCCCAAGGTTTCTTTTTAGAAGTTATCCAATCAATCTCAATGAATATTACGAGACATCAAGCCCATCCCCAACAATCACAAATCGGCACCTTAACTTCAAATAATTCCCAAAAGTCATGAAATAATTTTACATAGCTACTACCGTAACTCAAAGAAACTGAGTAAAAGGGAATGGAGAAAGGGGGCTTAGCTTTACGGGAAGAAGCTGCTTGACGGAGGGGGCTGACGCAAGTCGCCGGCAATGGTGTGACTCCCAGCGAAAACGCCGAGCTCGCGGAGAAAGGGAGAGAGATCAGCGTCGAGAGCCCTCCGGAGATAGGAGGCGATGCCTCTCGGTTTTCTCCGAGCTAGGAATTTCAGATTTAAAATTTGAGGGAGCTCGCCCAAGAGAGAGGTCGCAGAGGAGGAAGGAGCCGGCGAGGCTTCGGCGACCCAATCGGGAGTGGCGATTTCGCCGGAGAAAAGAGGAAGATAGACCCGTAGACGGAAGGGGAAAGGCGACGCCTTGGGCGGCCGCTAAGGAAATAGGACGGAAGACGTTGACGACGTTCTCAAGTCACAGAAATAATTAAGTCTAATAAAGAAGTGCTACTATTAATTAAATTTCTCGATTTACTAAATATGCAAGTTCCAGAATTTTCCCTAAAGATGAATGAAAGAATAAAAGGAATTTAATTAGGAGGCATGCATTCCTATTAAATGTTTAAGTTTTCTTAAAGTCTAATTAGTATATATTATTATGTTTATGTTTTCACAAAGGACTATCTCCGCGAGTTAAGATCAGAGTGAGAATTTCAAGTTAAGGAAATTAGGCGAACGAGGCGGGCTTTCAGTTTACTATAAAGTTTTTGCGAAAAGTATTTTAGTAAGCTTTCTATTTATGATGAGATGTTACGTGGGCTTTCTATTTAAAATACGATTGTTGCATTTATGTTTAAAGTGCAGTTTTATGAAAGGTGCTATTGTGAAATGATATTACGTGGGCTTTATATGATATACTTTCAGTTAATTTATGTTCACAGTATGTTTTGCAGTATGAATGCTTCCAGTTATTTACATTCTCAGTATAAATGTTTTCAGTTATTTAAGTTATCAATATGTTTTATCTTGTCAAGTTTTGTTTTGAACTTTGCCTAGCAAGGACGACGTCCCTCTAGACCAGTCCAGTTTAAGCGAATTCAGGTCTGTAAGTGGAATGAGCCCATACATACACAGTTCACGCAATTTCAGATATGACATTAATTCCAGGAAAAATAGACTACGATCACAAATTTTTACATAGAAAATGCTTTTAGTGTCCTCGGGCCTTTTAAGATAAAACCCCGAGCTCACTCAGTAATGGCTTGACAAAACTAGTTTCTTTTCAGTAAAATATTTCGGCATGTGTCCACTGAGTACACCAAGTACTCAGCCCTGCATATGTTTTAAAAATGTGTAGGTTGAGCAGTGATGACGGCGGGCGGTGTTGAGCACATGCGATGAATATCCTTCGATAGAATAGTACTTGGATGCGTCGTGTCTCCATACACGATGTCATCTGCTCTTGACTCTTCCGCTGCAATGTAAAAGTCGAGATTTTATTCTCTTGTATCATGAACTCTGATATATTATTTGAGTTATTCAGTTCAAGTTCAGTTGTGCCACAGTCTTCCCCTTTCTTCCCCGTTTCTTTCATCCTCCCCTGGTCGCGATCAACCGGGCTTTCTATCCTTAGAAAGTGCGGTCGTGACATTGGTATCAGAGCAATTCTTCCTTCCGCTCTGGACCCAAGAGTCTTCTTTCAGTCTTTGTCTAGATTTGTATCCCTAGAATAAAAGTTTAAACGTCGAAGGCTCAACACCCCGACTCGTCACGCTTAACCAGAAATAGAGGTAACTTTTGTTTTTTCATAAAGAAAGAAAAATAGAGAAATATTTATATTAGAAAATTTTACGTATTCCCTTTGAGGGACCGATTTCAGTTTAAAAGAAAGAAGCGATGTATAGTATGATTTGAGAAAATGGTAAGTTTTGAATTTTGAGAAGTTATGATTGTTTTCTCCAGTTAATGTTTTGAGATTTAGAGTCAGAAAAATAGTTTGATTTTCAAATAGAAAGTTAGAATATTTTGCAAAGATATTTAGTTCAGTCAAAAGTTTAGAAGAGTTTGAAAAGAAAACAGTATCTTTTAGGAGTCAAGTTTTCAGAACACGAGACCTATGGGATAGATAACATAGACGATCCTCACAGAACATAGAGTGCTTTAGGATGCATGCCTTCTAGAACATGGTTCGACCTCGAACTTAATGGAATAATTTCCAAGATCACTATTGCTTTCCCGAGCGATAAAAAGAACGAGAATTTCAGAAGGAGTAGAGTATGAGAAAGGACTCAAAAGGAGAGGATCACGAAACCAGATTGGAGTTATCAAGAGAAACTTGAAGCGATTCATGGCCGAGGGGCGCAATAGTTTAGGAATTGGTCGATTCCTTCAATAAAGGTGTGTTAGGAAAACACCACGAATAAGAAAAGGAAACATGAGAATTGGAAGTAAGGTGTACGAGAAATTGAGAACGGTTTAAAGGAGACACGACATATTCTAAACATCTGAGAGGCGTCTTCTTCACTTTTATGCTCAACACTCACCGGGTTCGTCACAGCTCAACCTGCACACAGAGAAAACACATGCAAGGTTGAGTACTTGATGCGCTCAGTAGACTTATCCCAAAACATTTTAATAAACAACACTTATGTCATGCCACCATTGAGTGACCTCAAGGTTATAACTTTGAAAAGGCTCGAGACACTAATAATATTTCATAAGCATAAACTTTCGATTCATCTTCACGTCCTTTTCCACATCATTTGTGTAGCACCCCGAAAATTTTTTACTTTTGTTTTGTTAATGTGGATGTTGAATGAGAATTTCTTTTATGGAATTTGATTCTCTATGTGATTAAGTTAACGTTGTGAATTTAATTGTTGTGAGTTATGAGAAATAAGGTGAATTATTTTTCCCAATGTACGAATTAAATTAAATGGGGTCATGCAAATTTGTTCTAGCCATTTATTAGAATTTTCGGCCCTACTAATTATTTGAAATAGTATTTTCTTTCTGGGATTTAATTAATTGTTTTGGGATATTAATCCAAATTAAATCCAAATGAACTTGTCCCTACGTGTTCTACATGATTTTCGACCCTTGCCTCCTTCCTTGAAAATTTCGAAAATCTCCTATTGATTAGGAGAAGGAATTATTTTGTAGATTTAATTGGTACTTTCTTTTATTTCATTCCTTGAATTTAAATCCAATTAAATCTTACCATACTTTTCCTTAGCCTATTTAAATTAGGATTTAAATTATTTCTGTGTGGAAATAAGCTCCCCCAAATTTTCGACCCATTTCTCCTTCTTTAAGGGAATTAATATTTTGGGATCCCTTCTATTCCAATAATTATCAAATTAATTCCTCTGCCTAATTCATGGGGGATTTGAATATTTTTCCTTTAATTCTCCCCCATATCACACGCCCCTCCCTTCTTTCCCTACTCGGAGATTTTTGAATTGTTTGTTACCTTATTTATGGGATACTCACTATCTTTTTACCTATTTTTGTGAGCATATTTCTCTCCAAGTAAATACCAAATAAATATCCTTGTTAATTAAATAGCATAAAATTCGAAAATCACTCCCCCTTCAATACACGCCTAATTTTGTTTAATTGTGAAATTTATTCATTGACCTCTATTTTATTCTTCCACAATTTTAATTGTTTTATTTAAGTGTGAGATTAAACCTAGACTATAAATTTCAAAACCCTAACCCTAGCCCCATTTTCACACGCCACCTCTCTCCCTCTCCTCCCACACGCCTCCCTCCCTCTCAAAAAATCCTTCACCAATTCTTTGTTCTTGCTTCATTTTGGAGTTGGAAACTCAAGATTCATCGAAGAATCGCATCATTCGTCATTCCTACCGATTGTTTTTCAAGGGAAAGGTATACTTTGATTCATCCCTCTCATTCTTCCCATTGAATCCATAATTTTTGAACCCCTCATGCATATAGTGAGTGGAGAATCGTAAATCTAAGAATTATTTGGTTGGGAAGGATGGTTGAACAAAAATGTTTATGCATGTGCGTGTATGTTTGTGTGTGTGTAAGTGTGTGGTTGAATCATTGGTGAATGTTATATGTGATTATGAAAGCATGGGTGTAATCTCGTTTTGAAGCATGAATATGTGTTGGAAGCATGAATATGTATGTGTGAATGTATGATAGACGAACTAAGGTTTGTGAATGTTGAGCATGAAAACCGTTGTGTTCGGACAGTAGGTTCCGACGAGTTTTTGACAAATCAAACGATCTTATTTTGACACAAATTTTTAACTGGATGAAGTGTTAGATGCCTTATGTGTTGTGTAACATTTTCAGCTTATTTTGATGGCGGATGAATTTATAATGAATTTTTCAAACGAACTGCGCAGTACTGCCAGAATTGTGTGTTCCGTCCAGTGAGTTTCGTTGTTGTTTTGACCGATCAAAAGACATGATTTTAGTGTGAAATTTTAACAGAATAAACATTTATGTGTCTACTGTATGGTGACCAAATTTTGGGGTCATATGAGGTCAGATGGAATTTTAATGATTTTTACAAAAAGACTGCGCTTCTGCCAGATTCTGGTTTTGTTGAAATAAGCTTTGTTGACAAGTTTTGAGTGAATTACATGATACATGTGTGAATAAAGAACGTATCCTATGATGTGATTATGTGTTACACGTTGGTGTATGCTAAAGTGTTCGTTACATGTTTGATGGTGAACGATTGGGATGGGCAATATAAGAAAAACGATGAAAGGAACGATAGGGAATGCATGATAAATGTATTGATGGAAAAAACTGATTGTGTTATGGTGTTGACAAAGGTTGTTGTGCGTATGTGGGTACGAAGAGCAAGGGTTGCATTAAAGTTGTGAATTGTGTGTATAAGCAAGCGAGGCGAGCTTTCTTTTACAAAACTCTTTTACATTTTCAAAAGTATGATTACGGAGTTATAAGGGTGGTTTAAAGTGTTATGTCATGCCATGATTGTTTTGATGTTGAGATTGTTGCCTGATGCCTAGTTCGTTTGAGCTTGCTCCGTTAGGCTATAGGGCTATGTGTGAAACGAATTCGGGTCTGAGTAGGGCTGCAAACCCAATCAGGCTGTGTACACCGGTGGGATCGGGAGCCGTCCTTGCTAGTCGGCCGGTCTCGTGGGTGAATAGTGTGGCCACACTTTCGTCGCACTGTGGAAAGATGATGTGATTGTTGGATTGTTGAGAAAGTGGGGAGATTGGTTGTCTGGCCAGACTATGAAACTGTTTTTGTGATACTCGATGATATTTCTTATCTAAATGTAAAACTCGAGTTCACTGTGGTATGGATGACATAACTTTTATCAACTATTTCGGCGTGTGTCCACTGAGTATATCAAGTACTCAGCCCTGCATATGTTTTCTCTATGTGTAGGTTGAGCGGGATGTTGCGGCGGATGTTGAGTCGAGCTTTAGGAATTCCCGGATGCGTCGTGTCTTCATACATGGGCGTCATCCTAAGACTCTCCTTTGATACTTATTTTTCTACTGCCTTGCTTGAAATTATTTTTCTAGAAGTCTTCCGCATTACTTGATACTATTTTATGACATTAAGTACCTTGAGACACAAATCTGCTACTTAACTTTTGCTAGATTAAAATATTATCTCTTGAAGCTTATTTGAGGTTCCTGTTAAATGTTGTCTTTTATTGTGTCCCCCAATTTCTTCCCCGCTTCTTAGTTCCTCCCCTAGTCACGATTTCCCCGTCTTTACTATCCTTAGTAAGGGCGGTCGTGACAATTTCAAAAACACAATCATTTGTCCTTGAGTTATTTAAGAAACTATCATATCTGTTCTTTCTGGTGTTGTGTGAAGTGGCCACCTTCCATGAACATAAAAACCGGCCAACCGTTCGATGACTCACGGTCCACATCATTTACACTTGTCCGAGTAGGGATGCACCCTTGCTAGGACCTGAATTCGATTACTATCATCTTGCATAGTAGGGTCATTCCCCTCCATAGCCCATCATCAACATCAACATCAACATCAACATCATCATCATCATCATCAACATCTTGTGAAATGAGAATGTGGCCACAAACTCGATCACTGGACCGGCCAACTCAAAAGACAACTCACGATCCCATCGGTGTACACTAGCCTGAGTAAGAACTCACTCCCTAGTTAGACCCGAATTCGATTGTAATAGGCTTAGTAGGGAGAATGGAGTTGGCAACGAAAGAACAAATAAATCAGAGAATTAGATCTATGTAGCAGATTATTTAGACAAAATTTATTCGCATAACTATCACATGTATCATGCTCAAAACTTGAATTAAAACATGTTTTTGACTAATTGAAACCTAAAATATACTTTCTAAGGAGGATTTAATACCTTCTTGTTCCTCCAAAGAATCACAAATGGCTCGCTACTTCTCCACGTGATGATCTTCAATAATAGACCACGAACCTTCTAACTAGTTCTCGAACTATACTTCTATATCATAGTGAGCTGATCTTATCAAAATATATAGGACTTGAATCAAGAAGACATAACTCCCACACAAAGTAGGAGAGGGAAAAATCGGCGCAACCACAGAGAGAGGGGAATGAAAATTATGTATTATCGTATGTTCTGTCTCTCCTTTCTTCTCCTATTTATATTAAGTTACATATTGGGCGCAGTTAGTGGTCCATGGTGGTTTGCATCCAACTGGTTGTGATCTATGGTGGTTTGGATGAGGCCACACCCAACTGGCTTATATTTAATTAAATTGAACCTCAATTTAATTTAAGCTCAGATTGGAATATTATTATCAGCCACTACAATAGTAATATTGATTTACACATCCAAATCAGAAATTAAAAGTAATCTGGGTTTTCACTTCTAGAAAGTTATTTCTCCGCTAAATATATAAATTCCCATTAATTAATTAATAATTGTTACAGACTTAATTAATTAATATCTTTTTAGTTCCAATAGTGGACTCAGCAAGAAACGTTTATTTATTATTAATAGAATAATTAAATTCCAACTAGCTAGGTTCCGAATAATAAAACTTTGTTTAGACCTCCTCTTGAGAACATTATCAAACCAGACTCACCAGACGCGCATTGCAATATAAAACAATCCTAGCACAGCTAGATATTAATCACCACTACCCACGATATCATGATTATTGAATTGCGAAAAACCTGCACCATTTGATAAATAAAAGTAATGCATAATCAATAACGTATGCTCAATGCTAAATATTTTGATTAAGAAATGTTTATTTATCAAGACCCCGTCTTTTAGTAGATAGCATAAAGACATGTCTTGCTGTTAGATCCATTCAGTACTATACCACACCAATATCATCTTATTTTAGTAAGACTTAGAAATATACGGACTGACATTGCAACCTTTCACGATAGGTAGTCAAAGCCTATCTGGGTTGTGAAATAATGTTTTTCCTTTATTTTGAACTGACCGTGTTATCATAAAGTTGACGACGCCCACAACCGACCTAGTAAACAAAGGCTTAGACTTATTATGTTTCATATATATTTAAACAATCCTAGCACAACTAGATATTAATCACCACTACCCACGATATCAGAATTATTGAATTGCGAAAAACCTGCACTATTTGATAAATCAAAGTAATGCATAATCAATAACGTATGGTCAATGCTAAATATTTTGATTAAGAAATGTTTATTTATCAAGACCTCGTCTTTTAGTAGATAGCATAAAGACATGTCTTGCTGCTAGATCCATTCAGTACTATACCACACCAATATCATCTTATTTTAGTAAGGCTTAGAAATATACGGACTGAGATTGCAACATTTCACGATAGGTAGTCAAAGCCTATCTGGGTTGTGAAATAATGTTTTTCCTTTGTTTTGAACTGACCGTGTTATCATAAAGTGGACGACGCCCACAACCGGCCTAGTAAACAAAGGCTTAGACTTATTATGTTTCATATATATATTTAAACATGTAAAACTACCATTAAATGTAAAATATAACGTCATTATGACAAAATAAACTGTTTTATTCCTTGAAAAATAAAATAAATGTTTTTACAATATTAATTCACTCGAAAGGTGATTTCTTGTATACAAAACTCTTACATTGGATACTTCCCCTACTAAACAAACAGATAGACATTTCTCAAAATAAAACATGGCATGACATAACCTTTGCAACTTTATTTTTCTCATCAAACGT
Organism: Salvia splendens; assembly: GCF_004379255.2. NCBI lineage: Eukaryota > Viridiplantae > Streptophyta > Magnoliopsida > Lamiales > Lamiaceae > Salvia > Salvia splendens. Next base: position 19,120,747 of record NC_056038.1, read on the forward strand.
ATTTGAAACATAAATCATATTTCTGTCAAGGTCGAGCATCAATTCATATCATATCAACAAAGTCGAGCAATTTATAATTTCACTCAATAAATCAACACATAGCATCACATAACATACATAACAATACTTTCACTTTAAACACATATTTCACATCATTAGTGGAATAAAAATATAATTGGCAATCACACTTTGAAAGCATTTCATCACTTGAAATGATGCTCAAACTGATATATTAAATCGAAATCTCTTGAAAAACACTTTAGTTCGAAAACCTCACCTCGTTCGCATAAAATCGTATCTTGTATTTCATTCTATTCTCGAAAAGCATGTGTGAAGACGCCCATTGATTACATGTACTTCATCCCAATTTTCCATTTTATTAATTTGTCCTAAAGACCAACTCCTATCCATCTCCTTTATTGAAACAATATGCCCAAATCGTAAAATTAATTCACTTGACCCAAAACATTGAATAAAACACAAGGCCCAAATTGGGATTGAAGATCCCAAAATCATAACTCATCTCTCTTAGTCTTTTCAAGCCATTATCTCTAACTCTACTTCTCACCGCTACTGTCTCGGTCTGCCGTCATCACCGAGCAGCCGCTATCCGCCGTGGTTTCCCAGAAACTATTGTTGAATGGTACAGACAACATATTTAGGGAAGAAAGCAATAGGAGAAGATAATTGTATTGGATTTTTTGATAATGAAATGGTACTCAACATCCGTATATTTATAGGGATGTTCGTGACCTTTGAGATCCTACAATAAATGTATATTCATGGAACTACACTATTATTGGAACAAGACATGCACATCCCCAATGCTCCTTGGAACTCTATTCTTGGAACTTCATTCTCCTTTAATGCTTATTGGAACTCTATTATTCTTGATGCTTCTCTTTTTCTCAACACCTCCCCTCAAATTGAGTGGTGGGATCTCCAAAACTCAATTTGGAAAGCACATCTTCAAAACTCCTTGAGTTGACTGCTTTAGTTAAGATGTCAGCAAGTTGATCCTCAGAGCGAACGAAAGGGAGTTCAACAATCCCATTCTCAATGTTTTCTTTGATGAAGTGTCTGTCAACCTCCACATGCTTCGTTCGATCATGTTGTACCGGATTTTGTGAGATGCTTATAGCGGCTTTGTTATCACAGTACAACTGGCACTTGCTCGGAGGGATATTAATCTCTTTCATCAATCTCCTTAACCATAAAATCTCGGTTAACCCACTTTTAATCCCACGATATTCTGCTTCAGCACTCGAAAGAGCCACCACCTTCTGTTTCTTGCTTCTCCATGTTACCAAGTTACCTCCAACAAAGGTAAAGTAGCCTGCTGTAGACTTTCTATCATTTGGGTTTCCTGCCCAGTCAGCATCTGTATAACCATGAATCTCAAGATGCCCATTTTTGGCGAACAACACTCCATGCCCTCGAGTTCCCTTCAAATACCGGCAAATCCTAAGTGCTGCCTCCATGTGATCTGTTTGCGACTTATGCATGAACTGACTTACGACCCCAACTGCATAGGCAATATCTGGCCTAGTGTGCGAGAGATATATGAGTTTTCCAACTAGTCGCTGATATTGACTACGGTCAGCCAACTTGGCTCCTTCTCTGATCTGTAATCCGTGATTAACTGCCATAGGAGTGTCTGCTGGTTTACATTCCAGTAGGCCAGTCTCTGCTAGGATGTCCAAGATATACTTCCTTTGTCGCAGAAAAATTCCTTTGGTTGACCTTAGCACTTCAATCCCAAGAAAGTACTTGAGATTCCCCAAGTCCTTCATCTCAAATTCCTGAAAAAGATTCTTCTTTAATTCCTCAATCTCTTCAAGGTCGTCACCTGTAATAATCATGTCATCAACATATATGATTAAACATGTGATCTTATCACCCTGCTTCTTAAAAAATAGCGTATGGTCTGAATTGCTCTGTGTATATCCATAGCTAATCATTGCTCCAGTAAACTTCCCAAACCAAACTCTTGGAGATTGCTTTAATCCATACAAGGTCTTCTTTAAAATCTGTTGCAAAACCTGGAGGTGCCTCCATGTAAACTTCTTCTTTCTTCTTCAACTCACCATGTAGGAAGGCATTCGTCACATCAAACTGGTGTAGTGGCCAGTCCCTATTAGCAGCAATAGATAGCAATACCCGAACAATGTTCATCTTAGCTACTGGAGAGAAGGTCTCAGAATAGTCAACTCCATATGTCTGAGTGTAGCCTTTTGCGACGAGTCGTGCCTTGTACCTTTCTATCGATCCATCAGGTCTTCTTTTGATAGTGAAGACCCATCGACAACCCACTGGTCGCTTCCCTTCTGGTAGAGCACACTTCTCCCATGTGTGGTTTCGAATCAGTGCATCAATCTCTTTCTTCATTGCTTCCCTCCAATGCTTGTATTTCATAGCTTCTTCCCATGTCTGTGGTATTTCTTCTTCCTCATATAGTGCATTCTCGAAAGTTCGAGCCATCTCTGATAAATGGCCTTTGGCTAGGTTCACAATAGAGTATCGCTTTTTCCTGTCAATCTTCTCCGGTGTATACCTTTTGGGTGGAACTCCTCTGTTTGACCTTGGTGGAAGTATGTATCTCCCAGTGTCAACTCCTTTGACCTCGACTTCCTCGATTTCCCTTTCTTTGACCTCAATTGAATTTTCTTCTGCAATTATAGTGTTAGCCAAACAATTATCTGTATCCACAAGAGCACTTACATTGAATATCCTTAACGGAGAAATATTTGAGGCGATGTCACCTTCCACAATGGACTCTACCACATCAGAGACTTGCTCAGCGGAATTGCTTACTGCTTTCTCAGTTAGATCTGCATCAGGATTGCTTAGCAGTGGCATTGAGATCCAACTTAGCGGGTCCGTATCATTGTTATCCCTAACACTACTCTCCCCCTGACCGCTAAGATGGGCAAAGAAGAACTCAGTTTCAAGAAAGTTGCAGTTCATTGTAACGTACATCTGGTTGGACTTTGGATCGAAACACCTATACCCCTTTTGATTTACCCCATATCCTACAAATACGCATTTAATAGCGCATGGGGATAGTTTAGTTTTTTCATGTTTAGGAATGTGGAAAAAAACGGAGCATCCGAAGACGCAAGGTTCAAGAGTCAAGGGCGGAGGAATTTTTGTTAAGGTGGACAAGACTTGTAGGGGAGTTTTGTGTTTGAGAATGCTTGTGGGCAATCGGTTTAAGAGATAGGCTGAGGTGGCAATGGCTTCTGGCCAGAAGTGTTTCGGGGCTTTTGACTCTATAAGCATAGAACGGGTCATTTCGAGGAGAGATCGATTTTTCCTTTCAGCCACACCGTTTTGTTCGGGAGTATGAGCACATGTGGTTTGGTGTATAAGGCCTTTGTTTTGGAAGAATTATTTCATGTTAGAATTGACGAACTCCCCCCCCATTATCTGACCGAAGGACCTGAATGGTTTTGTTAAACTGAGTTTGGATAAGGTTATAGAAATGGGTAAAGTGTGACAAAACTTCAGATTTTTGTTTCGTGAAATATATCCAGGTCATGCGAGTGCAATCATCCACAAAAACTAGGTAATATCGAAAACATTGTCCCCCAATAACTGGTGCGGGCCCCCAAACATCAGAGTGTACTAAGGCAAACGGGGTGTCTACGCGAGTATTACTTAATGGGTAAGAACTCCGATGACTTTTGAATAAAAGGCAAGTTTCACAGTACATGTCATGCTTAGGAATAATACTAGGAAATAACAATTTTAAGTAACCGATAGATGGATGACCCAAGCGCCAATGCCAAAGCCAAGCTTTCTGGTCAGCTGATCCGTGAGTTAGCATGGCAGTCCCTTTTTGAGCTATCTCATCCACATAATAAAGCCCATCACGTTCAGTGCCACGCCCAATTATCTCCCCGGTTCAGATATCCTGCAACAGACAAAATTGTGGCTGCATTAGTAAGGTACAATTCAATTCCATTGTGACATGACTAATGGATAATAACTTATGAGACATCGAAGGAATATAGAGACAATTTGATAACTGCAAAGTTGGTGAAATGTTAACAGTTCCAGCCCCCTCAACCACTGTAAATTCTCCATTGGCAGTTTGGATATGAGATTTTAGAGGTTTCTGAAGGTTGGTAAGGTCTGAGGCATCATATGTTATGGTATCGATTGCCCCACAGTCAAAAATCAATTTATCATTTTTTTCATGGCCATTAGGTACTGCACAACAACTCCAAATTTCTCGAGAGGCTGAAATTGATTTTGGTAAGTTTGGGAAATTATGGAATTTTCAGGAGGTTTGGGGGCTAATTGGGATAAAACATTTTTGTGGGGTACATTTTGCAATTTCGGGTAAGTTTTTGGGGTTAATTGAGGCTGCGAATTTTGGTGGGGTAAAATCTGCAATTTCCCAAAGATTTGGGGGCCTCTAATAAAAGTGCACCCTAACCCTAATCTACCTGAATCGGGCGCCGCCTCTTCCCTCATCAATTCTTCACTCCAATCGTGAATCACACTCCCACTTCCGCCGGCGACGAAGTTAGCTGCCCCGGTTTTGTTCGCCGGCTGAGCAGCTTCACCTTTGGTCCTGCCTCCCGGTTGGCCAGCACCGGTGGTTTGCGTGACTCCCTGTACGGCGTTACCTCCGTCGCCTCCAACTGCTGCGGCGGCGTGCCCGCCACGGTTCCAGGGTGTTTAAGGTTGCGGCGGCTTGTCGTGCTTCTCTTCCCACCAATCTGGATACCCAACAAGTTCAAAGCATGAATCTTTTGTGTGTCTTTTCCATTTACAGTAAGAACACACCAATTTTTACTTGTCTTTTTCATCACTTCGCTGATTTCTGCCATTGCCGCCGCCGCGACCACCACCATTGCTACTGCGACCGCCACCCCGAGAGCTGCCGGTAGGGTTTTGCCACCCTCGGATGGCGTGGCCGGTTCCGATTCCATCTGTGGCAATTGCTCTGCAGGTGTTTGCCTGTTGTAATACTCTGTGTCGTGTCTCCTCCTGCTGAATCAGGTTGTACGCATAGTCGACGGAGGGCAGCGGGTCCATTTTCATATCTCCCTCTTGGTTGTTTCATATTTGCTATCGATTGCATAAAGAAACTGACATACTCTCTGATCTTGTACGAATTTGTTGTGAATTTCCATATCCTCTAGACATTTCATTGGGTTCGTCTGTTTTTGGTCGATTGAGATCCAGATTTCTCCCAACCGGCTCCATATTTCTTCTAACGAACTGCTTCCTTATCTCAGTGTGGTTGCTTTGAACTGTAGATCATACACCTGGATTTTATCTCTTCCGCTCCCATATGTAACGGCCAACGCATCCCAGATATGCTTCGCCTTCGGATGTTGTGAAACCCGACTGACCAGTCGAGGCTCGATATTTTGTATTAACCAAGTGATCACACAGTGATCGACTTGTTGCCACTGTATGAAGGCTGGATCGGTTTGCGGTGGTGAAAGAGGCACTCCGGTGACGTGAGAGATCATTCCCCGACCGCTTATTGTCGTCTTCATCAACACGGACCAAAGGGCATAATTTTCTCCATTTAACTTGTTCCCACCAATGTGGAGGGGCTGCGTGTCAATTCTGTATGGCACGACAGCTGTTTCTGGGGGATTTGGTTGGTTCATCGCAAAACTGTTGCGCATAAAATTGGCAAACTGCCGGGCAAATTCATCTGCTATAGATGAGTCTGAGGTTTCGGTTATTATATAGTTGTCATTTGACATTTTTGGCTTATGGTTACAGATACAGCGGGAAAAAGGAAAAAACGGGAAAGGGCCGAGAAAGGTATCAATGACGATGATGATACCTTATCTGAGTCCAAACCCGCTCTAATACCATGCTGAATGGTACAGACAACATATTTAGGGAAGAAAGCAATAGGAGAAGATAATTGTATTGCATTTTTTGATAATGAAATGGTACTCAACACTCATATATTTATAGGGATGTTGGTGACCTTTGAGATCCTACAATAAATGTATATTCATGGAACTACACTATTATTGGAACAAGACATGCACATCTTTAATGCTCCTTCGAACTCTATTCTTGGAACTTCATTCTCCTTTAATGCTTATTGGAACTCTATTATTCTTGATGCTTCTCCATTTCTCAACAACTATCGCCTCTCTGCCGCCGTTCAGCAGGCTCGCCGCTATCCCTCCTTCGATCAACGCCCATTAGCCTTGCCACCAAGAGACAAGCTCGCTGTCCCGACTCCTGTCCTCCGTGGCTGTGTGCGGTCCAGTCGCTGCCGTTGTATTGAAGAATAAAAACAGAAGATAGTAGCAAAGATCAACATGAAAAATAAAGAGAGACACGTGGAAGTGAGTTGGAAAATAAGTTGACCGTTAGAGTTAGTTATAAGGATTTGATTGTGTAGGATCAAGTCCATATATTAGTATACACTCCTGCACATGCGCATAGTGTGTTACATAGAACTATAAATAGATAGCTTTCTCTTCTTTGTAAGTTTGATTTTCGTGTGGAATGAAAAATATATTTTCTCATTTTCATCTCTATATTGAGATTTGTTACTCTATGTTTGATTTCACATCTCTTATATGGTATCATCTCTTATATGGTATTAGTGAAAATCATATAGCTTCCGCTCCTCTTTTATTCTATTTTGAATCTGTAATGGCTCCTCGCAACACAAATGTCACGACCACAATTCCCTAGTGATAGCGAGCGCAGCTATAACGTGACTAAAATAGTCTCAAATAGAAAGGATCAGCATAAGGGATAAGTCAAACTCAAAACATTAATTCTGAAGGCGAAAATGATACATAGTCAAAATAAAATCAGAGTATAATGATTGGGTTCATAATTCCTAGTACATAATCCTGTTGCAGCGGAAGAGTCCAAGACAAAATAGTACGTATGAAGACATACTACTTTGGGCTACCTAACTACTTATTAATGGTCATTTTCCAACACCTTCGTCTCCTCGTACACGTTCAACCTACACGTTAGAAAAGAAACATGCAAGGCTGAGTACTTGATATACTCAGTGAGTATAGTGCCAAAAATAAGTTACATTTAATTTGTCAGCCACAGTTGAGTGAACACGGGGGTTTTATTTAAAAAGGTCCGAGTCACTAAATTCCTTTCATTTCACAAAATTGATTGCACAATCATATAAACATAAATACTATATCTGAACGTATGTGAACCGGGAATGTAGCCACATTCCACGACGGTCACTGGACCGGCCAACTTGAAACCTAGCACATAGTCCCCATATGTGTACACTAGTCCAAGTAGAGTTTGCGGCCCTATTGGGATCCGAATTCGATTTAACATGATTGACATAACCAAGCAAATAGGTAATCGTAGTTGAACTATATTTTCAGCTTGATGCATCATTTTACATATGAGATGAAGTTTTTATGGTATTTTGTTTTAGTGTTATTACTGGATTGACAATGGATTAGCTCTTTTATAAAGATTGGTTATTCATTTTTTTTTCTGTTTAATTTAATGTGTTTTGAATTACAATATGTGATGAAGTCTTTTGCGTTGTTATTTAGAAGCGTAGATTTTATATAATGAAGTTTTGATATGTTTATTCTAAACCTATTTATTTATATAATGAACTATAATTGTTGTCCTTGTAGTGATTATCCGAGTAATTTGATTGATATTAATGTGTTTATTGTTGGATTTGTGTTTCATTGATAAAATATGGCCTTTTTATTCTATACAGTTTGTTGTCGTTTATTATTTCTTGAGTTGAAATAAAATCTCAGTCTTATGAACAGAATATTTTTCGTAATGAAGTGTTTTTTCTATTTTGTATCATTGTGGTGGTATGTAATTGAAGCAAATTTCGACGGAGAATGACAAAATGAAATACTCCCTCCGTCCATGAAAAATATGACACATTGTGAATGTCACGGGTTTTAATGTGGAAATGGTAAAGTAAGAGAGAAGTAGTGTTAGTGGAATTTGAGGTTCATATTATTAGTAAGAGAGAGGGAAAAAAGTAAGAAAGAAACTATTGAAAATTTTCATTTTTAAACGTGCTCTATTTTTTGTGGACAACAAAAAATGGCAAATGTGCTCTATTTTTCATGGACGGAAGGAGTATATTTTAACTAAAGCGTTTTAATAGTAGCAGATCATGGTTTCTCAAGTGTAAAAGGCCAGGAGGTTAGGATATTGAATAAGGTATGAATTGATGATACAAAACCAAGTATGAAGTAAATTCAAAGTAAATTCATCATGCTGTCATATGTAACTCTAAATCTACACTAAAAAACTATAGAATCTAAAAAAAACGAGAATCGCAGGCAAAATGATAAAATCGAGCAAAAACAAAAGTGAAATAAGTAAAAAACTTCATCCAACATTTCTTCGATGATGCTTGAACGTTTTCCGTCGTCATATTCCAGAATTTGTATGGTTTTTCCTTCGAAACTGAAGAAACAAGGGTTTCAATGCGATTCAGAGGGTTTGGATGCGATTCAGAGGGTTTGAGTGTGAGAGAAATTGAATTCAGCGTCTAGTTCACGTTTTCTTTCGACGCGCCAATTTTATAACGAAATCACAATTTTTCCCTTATATAACCAAAATATGAGTGTTTTATTTGATAAAATGATAGTTTTGTTAGATTAAATCTAGACCACATATTTTAAAAATGTGTGGTGGAGATTTAGTTATAGGGTTATCTCACAAATTGAGGTTATCATTATAATGCACCCCTATATATATATATATATATATATATATAGAATTGTATTCAATGTCGAACTAATTCTAAAGACCGAACCAGAGAACAAATCTCAGCCATCTATTTTGTAATCTTGTGGTTTTAATAAATTAACCAAATATTATTTTTTTAATGTTACAAAATCGGTTGAATGGTTAATTGGGAAACCAATATCCCTGCAGTTTGTTTTCTCTTAAATCATGCCAAGTAATTATGGAAAATATATTCATAATATGCTTATATATGTAAATCACGATTGTTTTTCAAAATCTGCCTTCGATTTCCATCGTGAATTAACGCGACCGTGCCTCAAATTTTATACTACTATTGTATTGTTTACCGATGGAGGACAATTCACACCGAAAAACTTTTGGAGCCTGGAGGACGATTCTCGCCAAACAACAATTGAGAACGATTCTCGACGAACAGCGAACAACAATTGAGGCCAGTTCTCGACGAGTTGCAATGGATAACTATTCTTGACTTACACATTTTGAGATAGAGGAAGACGAGGAGCTGAAGCCCAGACGACGACGTCCATCTATCCATCTGATTCGGATTGGAGAAGCTAATACGAAGACGACGACGTCCATCCATCTAATTCAAATTGGCAAACAGCGAACTGAAGCTGACATCTGATTGAAGAAGTCGGCGTTGAATTTTACACGTTAGAAGACTCGTTGTTTGACTCAATTGTCACCATGAATCGTGAATCAATTTTGATCTTGAATAAATTTTAGTTGTAATTTCCCAGTTTTTGAACTTCTTTAATTTTACGTAGTTGAACTATATTTTCAGCTTGATGCATCATTTTACATACGAGATGAAGTTTTTATGGTATTTTGTTTTAGTGTTATTACTTTTTGATTTTTGATACTCTGGATTGACAATGGATTAGCTCTTTTATAAAGATTGGTTATTCATTTTTTTTTCTGTTTAATTTAATGTGTTTTGAATTACAATATGTGATGTGTCTCTCTCACTCCCTGACAGAATTTCTCCAGACACCCGCGTCCAGTCGTCTCGCTGGCGTGAAGATATTCGTTGAATATATCGGTATTTCCTCCGTAAGAAATTGCCGTATGGAAACCGTGCATTTCTTCAGCGACGACAGTGTGATCTTTTCGGCAGCGTAGGTGCAGAGCTGCAAGTACTCATAACGCGCCGAAAGCGCGTCTACAATGTGCAAGAAAAGTGGCTTCCGCATTCTGAAACGCCGACGGAAACTGCAGCCGGATAGCGTGGCTCCTCAGCAAAGTAATCCGTGAACAGCCGATCGTGAGCTTCGTCGTGGTTACGCTGAACCGCCTTACGACGCCGGATTGTCCTAGGGACTGCCGCCTGTACCTGTTCCCACCACTCTTGTTCTGCAATCTCCGCTACTCCTTCCCATATCCAGACAATGAATAGGTTGCTCTAGTGTGAAAAAATGTGAAGTAGAGAAGGATGTCAGTGTGAAATGAAGGAGAGGAGATTGAGGTATTTATAATAGGAGAATAAAATAAAAAAATTCATTTTTAAAAAAATATGAAAATCGGCTCCGCCATCGGCCTGAGAATGACTAAAAGATACAAAAACTCGAGGTGTTACACATAACCACCAAACGACCAAAAAACTAAATGCAAGTATACAATGTAGGAGTAGTAAAGCTAAAGGTAAGCATACATAAATGCAAACTTTCTTTTATAAGTGAGTGTCATATACTATCTTATATACTATCTTGAGAAACAAAAGTTTTTGGTTTAATATAAATTTACTAAGACAAAAACAAGTAAATAACAAGATAAAACAATTAAACAGTTGAGATAAATTAGGCAAAGAAGGAAATTCCAAAGTTATGATTTTACTACTTTAATTTATTAATTAACAATTAAAATATCCATTCATGACTTGAGGATTAATAGAGAGAATTACTAAGTTTCTAAGTTTTTTACCAGCAATAGAGAGACTTGTAGGAGTTTATCCGACAACTTATGTATGTAATTACAAGTAGTTCCCAAGTCCCTTAAAATCTCCTCACTAGTAGGTTTAGCTTTTTAATATATTCACTATATTGCTATCAATTCCAATCTAGTGCGTGGCACATCTCTAGATTCCACCGCACACCAACTCATCATACATAAATTGGTTTTCAAGCAATCAAAAGCATTATCCCACATAAATAAATAAAGTAAGTGGTTATTGGGGCCTAATATCACGATACTTTCAAAAATTTTATTTTTTTCCACGAACTTCAAACTTGGCAAATAATATCACAAACTTTGACCGATGTATCAGTGAAGTGACTTGAGAGATATTGTGTGTGTGTGTGCAGGTGCAGATCAAACAGGTCCAGAGGATTCACTCAACCGCTAGGTCTAGCGAATCTTAAAACTATTCGAATATGTCGTTGGGACACTCTCAATCGCTTCAAAACCTTAACTCATTATACTATTGGCTAGTATAGGGTAGTAAGGATCGATCCCACAGAGATGGAGGTGCTAGCAAGTGCTTAGAGGATTTGGAAGGGGTTGGCTGCTGCCATGCAACTCATGGGTTAAGATTGGTTTAACTACTAGACTCAGAGGAATTTAACGGTAACTAATCTATCTACTAGACCTAGGAAACATGAAAAGGTATGTACGCATGCATGACTCGCGGAAATGAAATTTAACTAGAGAATTCAGATAACTAAACTACTGGGCCAGGCAAACGGGTTTCCGAAAACAGCTAAACAATACATAAACATGGAGTGGGGACCATTTTCAAGGTTTAGCTACTATGACAGAAAAGCTGCAGAAAGTAAACAACGGCCAGTGACATATCAGACTTCTAACTAACTTCTAACTTCATCTTCTTCAGCGAGCTAAGTAAACACAAACGAAAACAGAGCATCAACATGTGAAAACAGAGCAATCTCATATCTGACTTCAAACATTACAATTAAACATAAGACTACCAGATCTAAACTACTAGGCCGAGCAAAATAAGAAAGCAACCGTAAACATCCATAACCATGCAAAATCATAACATCACGTCTCAGATCCACAACTCCAAACTTCGATTCAACTCAGATCAACAAAAACCAACTCCACTACATTCAGATTCATATCTCCTCAACTCAGATTCAACAAATTCAACCATAAAACAACTTCGATCTCAACACCGAATCAAACATCAATTGTGAAAAACATCCAAATCAGTAAATACCAACCATCAAACATCAGAAACAGCTAAACAGAAAGCATAAACTTCCATAACTACAAGATTAAAGTTCAACACATAAATATCAACGTCGAGCTTCCAACAGAGAAGTTCACGACGAACAAAAACAATGGAAAATAAAGCAATTGTATCTTCTCCCTTCGTAAGGACGGTGTTACACCACCACCACGGAAACTGAACTAGACCACCATAAACTCCAAGAATTACCCCATTGATGCTAAGTGCGCAGAGAAAATGTGTGTGAAGTGAAGAGAGAATGAGATAAGAGCGAAAAGTGAATGTGGCGAGCTTGATTGTTCATCTCTTCATGATTGTGTCTCTATTTATAGTTGAAGCTATGATTTATAGGGTATTCTCCCTTGATGATTTGTCATTTTTGCCCTTCCTAGAAGATCATTCAAAAGATGCTTTTCTCCTCACAGTTGCTCTCGCCTTTGCTCCTGTAATCTCCTGAGCCAGGTTGCAAGCCGGCTTCTTCACTCCATTTTCCTTCGATTTCCTCCGCCTAGTAAATTTTTCATCCGTTTCCTCGACCTAGCAGATTCTCTACGCACCTATACTTATAAACGTGTGTTAGTTCATGAAAATCACGTAATTTAACCCCATAACCGATGCATGAAATAAGTCTTATCAAATTGCTCACACTTAAACCATTCTTGCCCTCAAGTATAAAAGACAAAATAAAGAAATAAGGCAGATTTCGTGCATGGTTATCACTTGACTGACTCCAAAGAAAAAGAAAAAAACACAAATTCTTAGACCTAGAAACAAAAAGACTTAGACAATGATAAATCGTATTCTAGGCCTTGGTTACTGGTCAGTATGATGTGCATAATTGGAATATATCTGAAAACAGTTGCTAAAGTGTGCAGGGAAAGTGTTATAGTCAGTATGGAAAAGCTCGGACAACTCAGGTGAAAAGGGCGTCAGAATGTTACTATGCTGACCAGTATACATGCCAAAAGGGCTCGAGATGGAGAAAAGATTGCTGGGAAGATCAACCACAAGTAAGGGCAAAAGGTCATTTCGCGAAGAGAGTCTACCCTAAAAATCAAGGGCAGGCCTCCCTATAAAAGGAAGCCACTTGGAGAGAGAAAATGGGGGATCATAGGAACTTGAGGAAAAAAACAATCTTAGTTAGAGTAGTTCTCTCTCGGCAGATCAGTCCTCCAGCCTAGTCTTTCATATTCTCGTTCCTCGCCACAGCCATGGTCACTTGAGAGTTTCATCAGTTCGTCGGAGTTCCGCATTATCTCGTTCCAGCCAGCGTGTTTCGTAGTGTTAGCAGTTTCATCGCCCAGAGTGGCAAAATCATCTTTATTTGCTTTCTTAGTTAATCGCACTTTGTTTTCTTACGTTGGATCAGTTACATTTTCAATATTTGCTTACTTTGAAGTCTTAGTTGTAATCCAAACGTTTTTATGAGATGAAGTAGTTTTTGTGCATCGTTTTCTGTTTGATTCAGTTTCTTTATGCCTAGATAGCTTAGATCTAGTTGTTACGGTAATTTTCAAGTGTTGCGAGCATGTTTTCATTTCCGAATTGATAGATCTGAGTTCATGAGTTTGGATAGCTGTTAGATTTTAGATCTGAAATGGTTATGTGTGAAAGCCTAGTTTACATGATTTCTGCCACCTTGCATGTTACCCAGTAAGCGTAATTTCAGTTTCGTTAGTTTAATCTTTTGATTTGGAGTTTATATTGTAGATCTGTTTTTTGTGGAGTTTGTTAACCTGAAATTCTCGTTCATGGAATCTGAGTTGTTGGATTTGTGTTCATACTTGTTGGAGAAGACAATGTCCACATCCAAACTTGGGACCACTTTTACTTTTTAGTTACTTTTTGCTTTTGTCCTTTACTTTTCTTTACTTTTCAGCTGGTACCTTACAGATCTGACAGAATAGCCACCCAACTACCACTTATTCTCTGATATTCCATTTAGCCATTAATAGTAACCCAGTACCTTCCACATATTTCCTGAAACCCATGTTCCATACTCTCACGTATACAGCTACATGTCGATCATCTTTTACCCCTCCTAGTTAGTAGAGTGCCATCTTTAATTCTTGTCTAGGTAGAATCTCAACCTAAGCGTGGTAGCTAACCAACCCTTCCAGAATATCACCACAATTTCCAAAGCGCATTCATCTCTGTGGGATTTGACCCTTACGTCCACTATACTAGTCAGTAAAAGTGGGTTGAGGAATTTCTTTTATAGCCAGGTTCAGGCTTAGCGGGGGTTTCTATCCTGATCAGTAGGATACATCCTTTGCTTGACGCGACACCTACACAAACCTGCATCTATCAAAATGGCGCCGTTGCCGGGGATGTTATGGCGTTATTAACTGTTATTGTGAGTGATACTTTGGCGTATATACTGTGCATAATTCTTTCTTTTCTTTTTCTTTCAGTTTATGAGAAGCAGTTCGGCTCCTGACCAGTGGAGACCGAAGATACTCCAACGAGGAACCATACTCGTGACCACTCGTTCTGGCCTGTCGACAGCCTTGTCTGACCTAGGCATGAGTAGTGACGAAGAGCAAGACACCATAGAAGGACCAATACCGGAAGATATACCACTATTGGAAGGCAATCCAAAGAGAATGGCTGCCCAAGGAGATGATGATCCAAAGATCGGAACGCTGAACGCGCATACCGAAGGAGAACCACCGCAAGCTATAGTAGTCACCCCGGAGCAGACAGCTTGTGATGTGAAGCCCCATGTTATTGCGATTCTACCCACGTACTGTGGGAAGAGCTATGAAGGACCCTACGAATTCCTTCATGAGTTCTGTAAAATTTGTAGGGCACAGAGAAGACCAGCGGGGGCAACCGAGGATGACTACAGATTGAAAGCTTTGTCGTTCGTCCTAAAAGGGGAGACCAACACATGGTTCATGCGCCTGCCACCCGACTCCATTGAGAGTTGGGCCGATTTCAAGTCAGCCTTCTTAGGTGAATTTTTTCCATCATCTAAGACGAGTGCGCTGAAGAGAGAGATAACCAGTGTGAAGCAAGGTTACGATGAACCCTTGAGTGATTATTGGGAGAAGTATATGAGTCTTTTGGATGCATGTCGGAACCATCATATGGCCGATATAGAGATACATCATACATTTTATGAGGGGATGAACAAGGCAACAAAAGACTTGGCAAACTCCTCGTCAGGAGGAAGTTTCACGCAATTAAGGGTCAGTGAAGCGAAAAGGGTCCTAGGCAAACTTTTTAGCCAAAGAAGGAGTACGACAATTAAAGGGATGGCTACAGCAGAGAAAGAATTGCGAGTGCTTTGTCTACTGATCAGGAGCAGAAGATAGAGCAGAAAATGGACTTGAAAATGGAAGAGCTTAAGAAGATGCTCCTGAGCGCTATCGCGGAGAACGCACCACCATCTTCTCCAACTTGGAGCTACAAGGGTACAGAGCAGGGAAATCAAGGACCGGACTATGGTCAGCCTAATGACTTCGTCAACATGGAGCAAGTCAATGCTGCAGGGTACTGTAACTCTAGTGGGAATTGGATCCAAGGAAGACAGCGGGACGCACCATGGAGGGACCATCCAAATTATCGATGTGGAGATGTGAACCAAAATCAGGGCCAGGGTCAAGGCCAAAACCATTACAACTCCCACCCGAACCAGAATCCTAACCGTGGCCCAGCAAATCCAGACCACCAATTCAACTGGTCAGGAAGAAACCAACAACCCCACAACCAACAACACCACAACCAAAACCCATAAAACCAGAATTTGAACCCTGTTTATGTACCACCCCACCAAAGAAACTTCTAAAATTACCAGAGTCAGCATAATCAAGGTTCCCAACATCAGCAGAACCAAAACCAGTTCCAAAACCAAAACCCTTTCCAAGGCCAGAACCAAAATCAATATCACCACGACCAGTACAACCCTCCTGGCCAGTATAACCAATATCCACCTAATCAGAACCAGCAAAACTTCCAAAATTTCCAACCCAATCAAAACCCCCAGTATAACCAGCACCAAGGGCCAGATCAGTCCCAATATCCTAACAGGTCAAGGAGATCTATGGAGGACATGATGGGAGAATTGTTCGCTTCGCAGCAGAGTATCAAGGGTGAGTTGCAATCCAACAATAAAGTAGTGCAGGGGATGCAGAATGCCCAGAAGCAGCATAAGGCAAACATTGATATGATGAATAGGCAGTTGGCCCAGCTGGCAAGTTCGATGGGTGAAATGAAAGGAATTCAGGGAAACTCCAGCCGGTACTACCTGAAAAGGAAAACGTAAGCAAGGTCACATTGCGTTCCGGTACTACCTATGAAGGACCCCAACCGAGGAAGCCCAGAGGGGAGCCTAGTGGGACAAAGATACTGAGAGACGTTGTCTCGGAAGAGGAGCTATGCAGACCTCTGCCTCAAATGCAGGATCCATTTTTCTTCGATGAGGAACCATCGGGAAAAGGTGAAACCAAGGGCATGCAGCCCAAGGTAGACTCGCCTAAGGAAAAAGGACGAACGAAGGAGACTCCAGCCCAGAATGTACCCAAGGAAAACTCCGGGAAGGCTGTTGAAGGACCGATGGACGAGGCGAAAGGAAAGAAACCGTTCCCTTACCGTTTCGTGACTAAGAGAAAGAAGGAGAACCCAGTGGATTACTTGTCAATTTTTGGGAAGCTAGATGTTACCATACCATTCCTCCAGGCAGTGAAACTACCCCCACTTGGGAAATCCATAAAGGAATTCATAGCCGGAAAAGCCCAACAGGATGGAAAGATCATGGTGGAAGGGATAGCGTCAGCAATTGTGCAGGAAAAGCTACCACCCAAGAGAGCCGATCCAGGTATGTTCACTTTGCCTATAACTATAGGAGATGTAAAAATTGAGCATGCAATGTGTGACCTGGGAGCTTCTATAAATGTTATGCCATTGTCAGTTTATAATCGTTTGAAGGGAGTAAGGTTATCAAGCACTAGGTATTAATCCAACTGGCTGATAGGTCATGCATAAATCCTGAGGGTGTGTTAGAAAATGTGTTGGTGAGAGTGCATGATTTTACTTATCCTGCTGACTTTTATGTGATCAAGATGAGTGAGTCTAAAGCTAGGGAGTCTAGCGGTATATTGTTAGGGAGACCGTTTTTTATGACAGCTAAGACAATCGTGGACATGGCGGAGGGGACGATTTGCATAGATTTCCATGGGGAGAAATTTACCTTTGATGTCAATGAGGCCATGAAAAAGCCTATCGATTCTGAAAATCTATGCTACGTTGATGTAATTGACCCCCTAGTCCAAGATTTTCTTGAGACCGAATTATTGCAGGAAAAGCTACAAGCATTGGATGTGTATGGACAGACTGATGTAGAGGCAGCTGCATGGTGTGATCTGATCAGTAGCCAAGGGTTAACTGACGAAGAGATAAAAGGAGCAATTAAGGACTTCTGCCAGAAATCAGAATTTATTGGAGCCACAGGGGCTAAGCTACCAGTCAGTACAGATGAATTTTCAGATGGAGAGTTAGAGGAGGAAGGGGATGCTGCAAAGAACCCTCTACCAGCCGACACACTTCCCCCACAAGTTGAGTTGAAGAAATTACCAGCAACACTGAAGTATGCTTTCTTAGGGAAGGAAAACTCATACTCAGTGATTATCAGCAGCAGCTTGACGAAAGAACAAGAGGCAAGACTATTGACCGTTCTAGGCAAGAACAAAAAAGCAATTGGATGGAGCCTTACAAATTTGGTGGGAATAAGCCCCGACGTCTGCACGCATCATATCATGCTAGAAGAGGGGGCGAAAGCACATCGAGACTCGCAGAGGAAGGTGAACCCCAACATGCGGGAGGAAATATTAAAGGAAATCTTAAAGTTGCTGTCATTAGGGATTATCTACTCGGTGCCTGATAGCGAGTGGGTCAGCCCTGTCCACATGGTTCCCAAGAAGTCCGGGATTCAGGTGGTTCAAAATGAGAGGAATGAGCTGATACCAACAAGTCTAGTCACTGGTTGGCGGATGTGCATAGACTACCGCAAGCTAAACGTCGCAACCAGGAAAGACCACTTCCCCCTACTGTTCATCGATCAGATGTTGGAGCGGCTGGCTGGGAAGAAGTACTTTTGTTTTTCGGATGGGTACAACGGGTATTTTCAAATCTACGTGGACCCTGAAGATCAGGATAAGACCACCTTCACTTTCCCATTTGGAACCTACGCGTACAGACGCTTGCCGTTCGGTCTTTGCAACGCTCTGGGAACATTTCAGCGATGCATGATGAGCATATTTTCCGATCTAATTGAGGAATGCATAGAGATATTCATGGATGACTTCACAGTCTACGGAGACTCTTTCGACTCATGCCTTCATCATTTGGATATAGTCTTGGAGAGATGTCAAGCAAAGAGCCTAGTCTTGAATTTTGAGAAGTGTCATTTCATGGTCACAGAAGGTATCGTCCTAGGGCACGTGGTGTCAGAGACAGGTATCTAGGTGGATCAAGCCAAAGTGGATGTCATTTCCAAACTACCTTTCCCTACTGACCAGAAGGAAATAAGGGGTTTTCTGGGGCATGCAGGATTTTATCGACGATTTATAAAGGACTTAGCCAAAATCGCCCAACCACTTACCAGACTTCTTCAAAATGAGGTGGAGTTCAATATTGATGAACAGTGTAAGGCTGCTTTCAACCTTCTCAAAGAAAAGTTGGTATCCGCACCAATTATCCGGGCTCCTGACTGGGATCATCCGTTCGAAGTAATGTGTGATGCCAGCGACTATGCAGTGAGCGATGTTCTAGGCCAGAAGATCGAAGGGAAAAGGTATGTGATTTTTTATGCATCTAAGACATTGAATCAGGCCTAAAGGAATTACGATACCACGGAGATGGATATGCTGGCCGTGGTGTATTCATTCAAGAAGTTTCGACAGTACTTGTTGGGATCCAAGGTCATTGTCTATACTGACCATGCAACCATTAAGTATCTGGTTGCCAAGAAGGAATCCAAACCCCGCTTGATCCGGTGAGTACTTCTGTTACAAGAGTTCGATTGGGAGGTGGAAGACAAGAAATGGGTCGAGAATAAAGTCGCAGATCATTTGAGCAAGATAGTGCAAGATGGAAACAACGAGGAGGTACACGACAGGTTTCCAGAGGAACACTTGTGTGAGGTGATTTTTGTTGTTAGAAAGATAGATTGGGAGGAAGTGATGAAGCTTACTAGCCAGGATAGTACAGCAAAAGGAAAGGAAAAGGTAGGGCAGGAGCCATGGTATGCGGACCTAGCCAACTACCTAGTTTTGGGAGAACTTCTAGAAGTACCAAACCTCACCAAAGCTCAAAGAATGAAGATCAATTGTGAAGCAAAATACTACTTTTGGGACGACCCATATCTTTGGAAAGTAGGAGCAGATCAAGTGATAAGAAGATGCGTTCCTGACTGGGAGCAAAGGGACGTACTAATACATTGCCACTCCTTGGCCTGTGGAGGACACTTCGGTCCCAAGAAGACGACAAGAAAGATTTTGGATTGCGGTTTTTATTGGCCAACCCTCAACAGAGATGCCTATGAGTTCTGTAGAAGTTGTGAGCGTTGTCAACTGACCGGTGGGATCTCTGCATGAGATGAAATGCCACAAGTCCCAGTCATTGTTTGTGAGCTGTTCGACATATGGGGGATGGACTTCATGGGTCCTTTTCCCTCGTCATATGGAAACTTGTATATTTTAGTTGCAGTTGACTACGTTTCTAAGTGGGTAGAAGCCAAGGCCACGAGCACGTGTGAAGCAAAAGAGGTGGCCAAGTTCCTCAAGAGCATTATCTTCAGTCTGTTCAGAGTACCAAGGGCCATCATATCTGACCAGGGAACACACTTCTGTAACCGCACTATCGAAGCCTCATACTCAAGCGGAGTATGAACCAATGCAGAAAGTCAAGCAACCAATACTCACTCCGAAAGAAGTCGCAGCAAACCTGGCGGCAAGGGATTCTGAGGATACTGAGAAGGATATGGATGTGGATGAGAATAGGACTGCGGGAAGGGACCCTACTTAGAGGGTTGAAAAGGCTACTGATGAAACACCGGAGACTAGAGAAGAGGAACACCCTACTGAGAGTGTAGAAACAAGCCCTACTGAGGGCATGACAACAAGCACAACTGCAACGGAAGATAGAGAAGTGGTGATCATAAGAGATGAAGAGGAGAAGACAAAGAAGGTACCTCCAAGAGATGAGGCTGCTAGAGCAAGAGCTGCTGCGGTCCGTACTTATCTGCGGAGGCCAGCTAGAGAAAAGACCTCAGGGAGGAGGTCTACAGAGGAACAACCAAGGGAAACCCTGGGCAGAGAGCAGAGGGAAATGTAGAAAGTCTAGCGAGTAGTGCGGTGGGACCTCCACGTCGCAGAAGGAGGCATGTGGTGCATGAAGAACCTGGGGAAGAAGACGATGTCATCTTCACACCAATAGACGCACAGCCTAGCCCTGGGAAGCCAGATCTACCTGCTGAAGTAGAGGATAGTGAAAGGGATATAGAGAGCGGAAAAGAAAAGGGAAAGTCGTTGCTTCCCCAATGAAAAAGAAGCCACGACAGGCCTCATCAACTCTGGTGATGCAACAAGGAAGACAGAGGATTGAGGAAGATGATGATGAGGAGGAAGAGGCGTTGAGGATGGAGCGCCGGTCTAAGAAAAGTAATGATGGGCCGAGGAATACGTCCGAGTAGAGGCCAAAGATGGCTAGGATACAATTTGAGAGGATGCAGATCTGTCTAGACAACGAGCTGCTCGAAGTTAATCAGTTTCAGAATGTTCACTCGGGAGATGAGGATGAGCATCTATGAATGGTCCATAAAGCTTGGCCTATACACTACTGACCAGGAAGCTGAATGGTTTGAAAGAGACATCGGTACTCCCAAAGAAATCCCAGATTTCGACCACCAAGCCGCTTGGGCATTAATAGTTCCAAAACGTACACAGGAGTACCAACCGACATCGTCTAGGGGAGAATGTATCAAATTCCATATCCTCCGACTTGCTCAAGTCTTTTCTAGGATACAATTTGTTGGGTCAGGCCAACACTGCTGCCTCCGTCACTGAAGCGGAATTATATTTCATGTGGTGCATGAAGGAGCAGAGGAAAGTGCATCTGGGATATTGGATCGTCAGGACTTGCAATAATATCGTCAAGCGCGCCTCTCACCACTTGAATATCTGCCACATATTGGGCGCTCTGTGCAAGAACTGTTTTGATGTAACGTGGGCGTTATGACAAAAAGAAATGGGAGACTTCGCTTCTACAAGGTGACAAAACCCACTTAGCCCAAACTTTCAGCAGTTGTAAAGGAGACCAGAGCGCGAACCGAAGCTACCACATCCGCTCTGCAAACACAAATCGAAGTTGTTGTGCCTTCTACATCCGCTACGCCTGCAGTGTCTCCTGGACATGCTAGCCTGGTGGAGCTTGTGGGACACCTGGATGACTGGAGAGCCAGAATGGAAGGGCATATGGAGCGAATAGCTCTGAAAACTGAGAGGATAGCCCTGAGCTCCGAGGCCTAGGCGCAGTTGCTAACATCCCAGACGGAGATACAAATGAAACAAAATGAGGATGTTTGGACGTCGGTCTACGCGGTGCGAGAGATGGTATCTCTGATGGCCAGAGAGTTAATCCCGCAAAGGCAAAGGGCTCCCCAACATGCTATCCAAGGAGCAAGCAACAGACATCCGGCTGGACGTGATGCTTCCCACCCCAGAACAGCTGACTCCAGAAGGGATCAGCAAAGGAGATGACCCCCCCCCATTGACGAAGTAATTTTAGTTTTTTTTTTTATTTTTGTATATATGTGTCTATCTTGTCTTCATCACACTTAGCCTGGTGCCCAGTCTAAGTGTGAGAAGTCTGTTTCTAGTTTGTATGTTTTCTATGTTTGGTGTGTTGATTTCTCCCACTTAGCCCGATGCTCAGTCTAAGTGTGAGAAGTTTTTATTTGATAATAGGGTTTCTATGTTTTTAGGGTGTCTTTTGTTGCAACACTTACTACTCTTTTCCACTTTATCGTGCTAGCTTGAGGGCAAGCTAAGATAAAGTGAGAGAGGGGAGTAGTGTGGAGTATTTGAACATAAGCAAGACTTGACTTATCTATGTTTACCTTTTCTACTTATTAAATCATCTAAATCAACTAAGCGAAGCATGTCGAATCATAACTTGATCAGTTGATAGGTCAGTTGGTATGATAGTGAGTCATTTGAGCAAACCATGTCGAATCTGTCCTTATGTGTGCTTGTCCAAGTTGTGCTAGGAAACCATGAATGATCTGGCAAAAACAGAAGGCATAAAACCCTTAGTGCGAGTGAATGAAGAAGAAAAATGCATGTTGAACTGTGAGACCCCTCTTTCTAAAAGTAAGTTGAAGTCAGTCTAGATGAAGTGAGAATGATGGAAATGTCTAGATTTTAGCCAACTGTGAAGCCCTCTAAAGGTGAGTTAGAAGCTAGAGTAGAACACTTTCTACTGAAATAAAAAAATAGAGTGGCTGCCACTTGATGCTGAGAGGGAAGTGACATAGGCTAGTAAGGACTAAAGGCAATAGGAAATAACCAGTTGGGCCTTTTTTCTTTCGAATCAGATGAACCAACCTCATTGTAAGGGCACACCCTAGTAACCCAAAATTGAGTCTACTTTCGAATGCTCCCTTCTTTTGATACCATAAATCTCCATGCCATGTGAGTAAAGGGATAGAATGGAGCAGCTAACCAATTGGGGATAGAAGCGATACGAAGAAAGAGTTACAGCCAAGCTCCTAGAAAAAAAGAAGAGAAAGAAAGAGAGAAAAAGAAAAGGGCAGGCACATGTAACCTGACCCATAAAAAAGAGGGAAATAGTTGAATAAAGGGCAGGAGAAAGTGTATCCTTACCCTGAAAAAAAAAATTTAAAAAATTAAAAAAAATTAAAAATTTTCGATTAGGCAGGGGAGGGAATAATGGCCAAGGGATGTTGTCTAAGTTTGGAAAGTTTAAAGATGTAATAGGGAGGCTGCTCCACTTTTGTTCCTGAGTTCAAATGCCCTTAGTCGTTTTTCATGATTTTCGTGAAGTTAGGACCCATAGGACCCTTACCTATTTACATCATAACCCCTAGCCCCATTACAACCCTAATAAAAGACATTAAGGAACTAGTCTGTGGATATGGAACTCAAGCATTAATGGTATGGCAAAATGAATGAGTTAAAAAAAAGGGGAGGGCGGAATTTGAGACTGCAAAATATTTTGGAATGACCTTAAGCTTGTGTAAATATTTGCTTAAGTGTTGTTTTCAAGTCAGTTATGTGAATATATGTTGAGTGTGTTTAGTTTTTAGGATTTGGCCAGGGACTCATGCATGTAACTTTCCCTTTTCTTATTGTTCTTTCATACTTGAGGATAAGCATGGTTTAAGTGTGAGCAGTTTGATAGGGCTCGTTACATGCATGGTTTTATATGGGTTTATTACACTAACATGGCTGATAATGTGCGAAAAAGTGGTGAATTTGAGTGTGTAGGAGCTATAAAGTGTAGAAGCGGCAAGTGTAGGAACAACTTGATCAACTCGAAAAAAAGAAGTGAAAAATGGCTAGAAGTGAAGATAAGTTGATCAGTTACGTACAAGCAGTGAAGTCTGCCTAGCCGACAAGTTGATCAAGTGGAGTTCACCACATGAGGTAATGAGTCATGGGAGAGAGAATAAAAGATGTCATCTCAAGGGCATAAATGTCAAGACATGATGGGCTTACCCTAGGGATTTGGGCCCAACACCATCCTATAAATATGGAGAGAGTGCACACAAGAAAGGAGTTCGACACTATCATCACCTTCAGTCACCTCATTTTCACATTTTAACATGGAGTAAGAAGTTAGCAGAAGTCGGAGTCACCGGTTCTACCTCTACTTTCATCTCTTCTTCCTCGTCAAGGAAGGATGGACCTGGATCTGCCAAAACGTCTTCATAGTTTGTGTTTTCCTTACACCCCGAGGGGTCAAAACAATTTCTATTCTGTTTTTAGTTCATCTTTTCTGTAGATTAGTTATTTTTAATGTTTTTCTCTAAGATGCTACTCTAGTTACCTTTCTGTTGTTAATCGATCTTTACATCTTGTGTTGGAATTCTGTTTTAGCTACGTTTATCGAAGATCGTTTATGAAATGAAGTTTTTAATGCAAGTTGTTTTGGATCTGATGTTCTCTGCTTTCATTGCTTTCGTTAGTTTTAGTTTTGCCTTGTTTATGATTTGTCATAGGTAGATTTACATTTTAGTTCGTCAACTTGCATGAGAATATGCTAGATACTTTAGATCTGTTTTCTTTACGTCAAATTTAAATGGATCTGTGCTTGATTTGTCTGATTACCGTTTTTTATGTTTGATGCTCTGTTTAGATTAGTTGTTTTAAACATGCTTAGTGAAGAAGAAGGTTGTAGTTTATAAGAATCGCAGTCTCTATCACCTTTTTGTTGTTTACAGCTTTTTATTAGTGCGTCTATTTTGTGTCAGTGGTCCCAAGTTACTTTTACCTTCTCGTTCTTAGTTTAGTTCATCAAGTCACATGTTCCCTAGTTATGAGTTTGTCTAGTCTAGATTGATCAGTTCAGTTTAGCAAGGTGATCAGTTCATGTTCCCCAGTTTAAACTTAACCCACTAAAAAGCGTGGCCGCATCCAACCTCCCAAATGTCTCGAACGCAACTCAACTCTCCTCCGTCTCTATGGGATTCGACCCTTACTTCCATTTACTAAATCATAGTATTGTGGGTTAAGGTCTTGAAAGTACCGAGTCTCTCCATTCGCATTCCCAGCGACCAGTAGTTGTTCGCTGACTTGAACCGTCTATTGTCTAACTTGATCAAGTTGCGCAACTCTACAGGTTTTAATTTGCATGTGAACTCTGAGTAATTTTGAATGGATTCAGTAGTACTTTCACACACCACTAATAATGTGGACCCAACATTAATATCCACTAATTTTTCCCTCTCTCTTTCTTACTTTTTTTCATTATCTCTTACTTTACCAACTCCACATTAATATCCATGTTATATACAAGTTTTTCTATTTTTTGGGGATAGAGGGAGTAATAATAATTATGTTACTTATTATAATGTTAAAAACTAATAATTTATCAAACAAATAAAAAAATAAAATAATTTATTAAAAAATATTTATCTGATTATTTAAATTTACTCAAATTAATAATAATAATAATATTATATTTTTAATTATTAGTTTATTTAGAAAACGTAATATAATATTAACAATATTGATTGTGTGATTACTATAACTGTATTAATTAGTATTTTATTAACAAAATATTTAATTATTAAATTTTTAGTTTAGTGTTTAAATTAAATATAATATTTAAAACCTTGATCATTTTTCAAACAGAAGAAAGTAAAGTTGTTAAGAATCTTATTCAACGGATTTATTTTCCTAGGTATCATTTTTCCTACCAACATTATTTTCTTATCGAACAAACATGACCTATATAGAGTAATGTCGAGGACTAAAAATATAATTCTCCCAAAATATTACTTTGTGTCCCTAAAATATATGAACTATTTACTTATTAGTCCTTTCATGGTATGATTTTTTTAATTTTAGAATAATTAAATAACACATTAACTCTATACATCATTTTATTTACAACTTATAACTCACTTGGTCCTTCATTTGACCGGGAGGGTGTTTGGACTTATCTGCAAATTCTATATTCCTTTTTGCTACTTAGAGTTCGATTATTTGTACTCTACCTCTGTTTCTATACATATAAATTTATAATTTCTACATATCTGTAAAAATGATAGTATAAAAGAAAATTGTGCAAATCTTCGACTTCATGGCTATGTGACTACGAAATTCATATATGCTTAAACATGTGATGCGACTGACCAAATATATATCTATTGCTACTTAATTAACTACTAGTAGTTCGTATTGGTCGATAACATCATATATTTTTATGTATATACAAAATATGGAATGATAATTTCACACAACATTTATAAGCATCTACGTACTGTGACCACCCTAAAGCATAACTTATGCTGGTTATGCATTTATTTTATTTAATTTTAAGGTATGTAAAGTTAAGTCTGATTGTCTGATTTCTTAAATTATGGTCTGCGCAATATATAAAATACAGCATGAACACGATGTGCTACAAACGGTCACTGTGCGAGAAAAATTCAGTCAATTCAGACAATTCAGACAATTCATTTTCCAATTGAACTTATAATTCAACTTTAAAACGCTATTTTTATTTGATTTATAATTATTTTCATGTACTTCATATTGGAATAATTGAGTGAACAATTACATAAACCTCTCTATGATGATAAATCAAGAACGACGGAGAAAGAGCATAAACTGTAGAGCGGAAGCATACCTTGATCCATAACGAATTGAGCAGCGGAATTGCTTTGTAGCGGCTATGGATCTTCCAAACGATCAGAGACGTTGTCATGGCCGCCCTTACTAAGGATAGTAAAGACGGGGAAATCACGACTAGAAGAGGGACTAAGAAGCGGGGAAGAAAAGGGGGAACAATAAAAGACGACATTTAACACAAAGCTCGACTAAACTTCAAGAGAAAATATTTTAATGTATTGCATGGTTAAGCAGCGGATTAATGCCTCAAGGTACCTAATATAATAAAACAGTATGGAGTAAAACGAAAGACTTTTAGAAAAACAAATTCAAACCAGGCAGCGGAAATAAGTTATCTATAGAGAGTCGTAGGATGACGTCTATGTATGAACACATGACGCATCCATAAATTCTTAAAGCCCGACTCAACATCCGCCGCAACATCACTGCTCAACCTGCACATAGGGAAAACACATGCAGGGCTGAGTACTTAATATACTCAGTGGTCTCATGCCAAAATTTTTTTATAAAAGTTATGTCATCCATACCATTTTGAACTCGAGTTTTACATTTAGAAAGGAAATATCATTGAGTATCACAAAAACAGTTTCATAGCCTGGCCAGGCAAACAATCTCCCCACTTTCTCAACAATCAAACATTCACATCCTCATACCATAGTGCGAAGAAAGTGTGGCCACACTATTCGTCCACGAGACCAACCGACTAGCAAGGACGGCTCATGATCCCACCTGTGTACAGAGCCTGATAGGGTTTGCGGCCCTACTCAGACCCGAATTCGTTTAACATAGCCCTATAGCCTAACGGAGCAAGCTCAACGAACTAGGCATCAGGCAACAATCTCAACATCAAAACAATCATGACATAACACTTTAAACCACCCTTATAACACCATAATCATACTTTTGAAAGTATAAAAGAGTTAGGAAAAGAAAGCCCACCTCGCTTGCTTATACAACACAATTTACAACTGTAATGCAACCCTTGCTCTTTTTACCCACGTACGCACAACAACCCTTGTCAACACCATAACACGATCAGTTTTTCCATCAACACATTTATCATGCATGCCCTATCGCTCTTTCATCATTTTCTTATATTGCCCATCCCAAACGTTCACCAACATAAATGAAATGAACACTCTAGCATACATCAACGAGCAACACATAACCACATCATAGGATACGTTCCTTAATCACACATGTATCATGTAATTCATCTAAGACTTGTCAACAAAGACCATTTCAACAAAACCAGAATCTGGCAGAACAGCGCAATCTTATTGTAAAAATCATTAAAATTCCATCTGATCTCATATGAAGCTATAATTTGATTACCACATAGTAGAAACATAAAGGTTTATCTAGTTTAAATTTCACACCAAAATCATATCTTTTGATCGGTCAAAACAAAAATGAAACTCACCGGACGAGACACAAATTCTAGCAGGACTGCGTAGTTCACTTGAAAAATTCGCTAAAACTTCATCCGTCATCAAATGAAGCTGAAATTTTGACACAACACAGAAGATATCTAAAACTTCATCCAGATATAAATTCACGTTAAAATAAGATCGTTTGTCTGGTCAAAAACTCGTCAGAACCAACTGTCCGAACACAACAGCTTTCATGCTCAACATTCACAAACCCTAGTTTGTCTATCATACATTCACACATACATATTCATGCTTCAAACACATATTCTTGCTTCGAAAATGAGATTACAACCATGCTTTCCTTTTCACACATAACATTCACAAACGATTTATCCACACACTTACACACACTCGTACATACGCGCGCACACATACATATATTCTTGTGCAACCATTTTTCCCAACCAATTAATTCTTAGATTTACGATTCTCCACTCACTATATGCATGAGGGGTTCAAGAATCATGGATTCAATGGTAAGAATGAGAAGGATGAATCAAAGTATACCTTTCTCTTGAAAAACAATCGGTAGAAACGACAAGTGGTTCGATTCTTCAATGGTTCTTGAGTTTCCAACTCCAAAAACGAAGCAAGAACGAAGAATTTGTGAAGGATTAATTGAGAGGGAGAAGGAGGGGGGAGACGTGTGGGAGGAGAGGGAGAGAGTGAGGGAGGCGTGTGAATTGTGGGAGGGATTAAGGTTAGTTTTTTTTTCTATTTATATTCAAGGATTTATTTCCCCCACTTAAATAAAACAATTAAAAATTGTGGAGAGAAAAAAAAAATAGGTAAAGTAGGCGTGTATTTCTGAGAAAGAAAAAGGTTGTGGGATTTTTTTGACTAATTAAATGGAGATATGATTCAAATCAAATTTATTTGGAGAGAAAGAATCCCACAAAATAGGAACAAAATATTAACCCCTTCAGAACAATGGGGTGGACCGAAAATTGAATTATTTCCACAAGGAAATAATTTAAATCCTAATTTAAATAGGATAAGGAAAGATTTGGCAAGATATGATAAGATTTAATTGGATTTTAATTTAAGGAAGGAAATAAACAAAGTACCAATTAAATCTACAAAATAATTCCTTCTCCTAATTAATAGGAGAATTTCAAAATTTCAAGGGATGGACAATGGGTCGAAAATCATGTAGAATAACATAGGGACAATTTGGTTTGGATTTAATTTGGATAAATATCCGAAAAAAATTAATTAAATCCAAGAAAGATAATATTATTTCCAATAAATAGGAGGGCCGAAAATTATAATAAAATGGCTAGAATAATTATGCATGATCCCATTTAATTAAATTAACACATTGGAAAATAAATCACATTATATTCCATATAATTCACAACAACTAATTTCACTCTGTTAACTCAATCACATAGAAAACAAATTCCATAACTGAATTTCCCAATCAACATCCACATTAATAAAACAAAAGAAGTCACAAAATTTCGGGGTGCTACATCATTCCCCTCTTAATAGAAATTTCGTCCCGAAATTTTGTCTTCTCACACAAACAATTCGGGGTATTTTTCTTTCATCCTATCTTCTAACTCCCACGTGGCTTCCTCGGGACCATGGTGTTTCCACAACACTTTGACGGATGCTATTGACTTGTTTCGTAACTCTTGCATCTTTCGATCTAAGATTGCTTCGAGTCTCTCCTCGTAGCTCATGTCGGGGGTCAGGGCAACTTCTTCTTGATGAATCACATGCTTGGGATCAAACATGTACTTGCCCAACTGCGACAGTGAAAGTGCTCGGATAGATTAGAGTGTGCTTTTGTGCTAGGTCAAGCTTCGCAAGCCCAGAGAATCCGCTAGATCACAAGGTCTAGGAACCCAGAGGATTCTAGAAGTCTCGGTCGTTGGACACACTAATTCCACGTTCAAAACCCTCAACCCACGATACTATAAATTAGTACAGGGAAGCAGGGATCGATCCAACGAGGACAGATGCGTAAGAAGGCATTTAAGAGACTCTGGAAAAGGGGTTGGCTGCTGCCACGAAAATTTGGGTTGAGAGAATTATAACTAGACTGAGGAATGAAAATTGACTGACACTAGACCTAGGAACCAGAGAACATCATCATTACTTCACAATCTCAAACAAACTACCTCGACCTAGTAAACGACTTCCTAATCTAGATAAACAGAGATCGAACATGCAGTGGGGACCATTTCCAGAAACGGTAATGTTCGACTGAAAAGCTGCAAATAACAAACTATGAATTTAACCAACCACAACCTTCAAATAGAACATACAAATTCGGATGTCAGAAATTGATGATTAATCGGAAAGCAACAGGTATATTTCTACTGGACGAAGTAAACAGAACACAGAAATGATTCATCAAATTCATGCACAGTCAACCAGCTCAGCTTCAGATCCACACTTCGAACGCTTAATCCACTCCGGATCCAAGCAATCCGAAACAAACTACGACCAAAAACAACTCCATGAACTCCAATTCAGGAGATCCACTCCGATCAATGACAATCCAACCACGATCCAACTCCAATTCACCAGATTAAGTGCGAAAAGCATCCAATCAAGTAAACAGACACATACTCAGAATCGAACATAATCAAAACTCAACATTAGCATCATCTTGACAGAAAATAGTAATTCCATAGATAGATCGGTAATATTTCAGCAAATAAGAAAGCCGAGCTTTGAACAGCGAAGACTCGGTTGAAATCCAAACAGAAAACTAAAATGGAAGCAGGTAAATTGTTTCTTCGCCCTACGCAACGACGGTGGTACACAACTTGCAACTGAAAATGAAACCCAAACCCCTCTCAAATTCCAAAACCCCAAGTGTGTGCTGAAGTGTGTGAAAATGAGCTCAGAGCCAAAAAAGTAAAAACAAAAGTCCTCATATGTATGTTGCATGCTCTTTCTTTTATAGATGTAGAGGCGATCTTCTAGAAGCCTTTTCTTGTAATCTCTGTTCTACCCTCCGGCTAGCGATCTCCTCCGTCTGGCAATTTTTCCTTCATTATGCTCACTTTCTCGCCAAATCCTTCACCAGGCGATTATCTACCTTCATTCCTGGATCTGGCGATTACTTCTACACACCTGGCTTAAAATATGTGTTAGACCCCGTAAATTATTGAATTTAACCCCTAACCGATGCATGAAATTAGCCTTATCAAACTGCTCACACTTAAACCATACTTCTCCTCAAGTATAATGAAAAGAAATAGAATTAAGGCGAATTTTAATGTATGGCTATCCTATGACCGACCCTACACCACATAACAGACACAAACTCCTAAACCTAGACACATTAACAGACTCGACCCAAAAGAAAATAAATATTTTAAGAAAAACACAAATGCATGAACTAGTTTCAACTTTTAGGTAGCCGTCCCCACAAGCTTAAGGTCTATCCGATCGTCTACAGTCTCCAAATCCTCCATTTCCCTTCTTTTACCAAATCGGTCTGTCAGTTCGTCAAGATAGCCTATGGACTTCCCAATTGTTGGATTCACTCGATCACTCATTCCTCAACAGGGATGTTAGGATCGATTCACTCTTAAGTCATTGCCAGACCACTGATGTTTCGGGGTATGAGAGTTTCTCCTTCCTACAGCTCCCCTTTTCTTTCTTTTCATTCTCAGGTCAGGTTATTATTGTTTCCTGCCCTTTCTTCTCTTCCCCCTTTTTTATATATTTTATTATTTTTTTTATATCTCCTGGACTTCGTCCAGCTTATACCTCCGAATTTTATTTTATTTCTCTTCTGGACTTCGTCCAGCTTATACCTTCATTTTCTGGACTTCGTCCAGCTTATACCTCCAGAACCGTTTTCCCACTATTTTTCTCCTTCAGACTCTTCTCCCTAAACATCCAGTGGCGGCCCATTTTTATACATTTCAGCTCAAAGTATTTAGGCTTATAACTCACTCTAATAGTGGGGCTTCACAACTAGGTCGTCTAAAGCATCCTCTATCGTCCTCACTTCATCCAAACCGATTTCAGTTTATTAAGGAAAAAAAAGGCTCAAAGTTGACATGTATCCTATCTTCAATTGCTCTCACTAAGGGAATCTTGCCTTATTATATTCACCATCTCATGCGACACACATAAAACCTAGACCTAAAGACTCCTAGGCACGTTAGACACAGACTGCACTAACTCCTTCCCCCTCCCACTTCACTCAAGCTTGTCCCCAAGCCATCCCAGTGAAGGGGGGAAACGGGGCAGTTAATGCGCACAAAACTTAAAACAAAGCATACAAAACACCAAACTCATAAAAGAAAAACAACCTCGTCACACTTAGACCGAGCATCGGGCTAAGTGGGAGAAACTAAAACAAAATAGAAACCAGAACATGCCCAAAAACACAAACTTCTCACACTTAGACCAAAGATTGGGCTAAGTGGGAGAAAACACATACATATATATACATACGCGACATGCTTGAGCAACGAACACAAAAGCACAGACACAGAAAAACAAACATTCAAATAGGTACAAACAAAAGATAATGAAAAAAACTGAAAAGTAAAGTTACTTGGTCATGGGGGGGTCTCAATTCAGAGTCTGGCACCCGCGGGAGCCAGACTGGGGTGAAACGTTGGGGCAGGTCACCTTTAATTTCTTCCTAGCCGGGGACGTCGGCTTCTCTTCCTCAGTTTCACGTTGCTTTGACATTAGCTTCTTCACAGTCAGGGCCTTGGATGCAATTGCGGCTAACAGGGGCTTGGACGCTGGTGGGGGCTGCTGAAGAGATGAGCTTCCATGTCCTGGCTGCGTGGGCACGCTGCTGGGTCCAGAGGGCAACTTCTTCTGAGGCTGGGGAAACTTTTTATCCAGCCAGTTGGTCATCATCAACAGCCTCCACCATGCGGTCACTATGCACGGACGACCTTCCCACCAAGTCGGTGATACTCCCCCTGAGGGCCTTCATCTCTTCTCGGACCCCACCGAGTTCCTTACGCATCTCGCCCATCTCTTTCTTCATTTCTTCATAATTCACGCTGGTCACTGCTTCAACACCATCCAGCTCCATCTTCACCTGGGGTTCCATCCTTCCCACCTCATAGAAACAGAAGTCCTTCCCGTGCATGTAAAGGAGCCCCTTGTTGAAAAAGTACTCAACGCTGAACAACTCTGGGGCTCGCACATGATTATCTCGGGTGAGGACTTGTCTATTTTCACGATTATGTTACGTTGGAGGTATGCACCGAGGAGATGGCAAGTGTACATGTGGCGAGAAGGGTTGGCGGCCATCTGATGACAAGCCTGAGCCAACCAGTAGCCCAGGTGTACCTTTACACCCTTCGCCATGCACAGGGGTTTCCCCCTCCAAATCACCTTCAAAATTAGGGTTTCCCCTTGCAACAAACACTTCCTCAGTAATAGGGGTTTCCCCCTCCAAATCATCAACCGCCATGAGTACAAGTTCCGCGGCCAGATCAACCTCATCTCCTTGTTCACCGCCCTCTGCTGCCTCTCGCTCCGGCATATTTGTGGTCGACTCGGTTACAACAGACAAGATTGGGGGTCGGACCGTCGAATCCACTGGAATCGTCGGCGGTGGTGGTGCTGCGGTCGTGGCTGGGGTAGGATTTGTTTTTTCCATCATTGCTAAAAAGAGGGAGAAAGCCTTCATCGCCTCCTCCGTACTACCAAACTTCTGCATCAAACCTGCCATGAACGCCGCTGCATCGGAATCTGTGGCGGTGGTGGGATTCCCTTCTTTCAGAGTTTTCTCCATGATCTGTATCTTTCAGAAAATTTTTTTCGATTAGGGTTAGATAGGTATTGTGAGAGAGAAGATTTGGGGGAGAATATAAAGTAGAGAGAGAGTTTAGTTTTTTAGAGATTGGAAAATAAAAGAAAATGGAGGAAAAATTGGGTATTTTAGATAAGGAAATGGAATGGTTGCTGGGCGGCTGCAGGCGTGATGTAAGCAACTGTACGCCTCCCCATAAAGTTAAAATTTGAATTTAGAAAATTTCACACTTCCCTCCCAAAACATCTGGTCCGAAAATCTCTCATCCCCCCCATGTAAATGCTATTCTCCGCAATACCACACTTAGGAAAAACAAAAATGAAATGCCAAACTCCCAGGTCAAGGATTCATTATGAGACAAAACAATTTCCCTAAGAAGTCTGGTGTTTCGAAAATATTTTTGGAAGATTAGTTTTTTTTTGTAATTTTTTCTACTTTTTGAAAAGCAATTAAACTATTTACACTTTCATTTGCGTATTCTCGAGATCCCCTGGTTCAGTGTATAGATGAGAAAAATGCATTCCTATTTACCTGACCCAGGAATTCACCAAGAATACTTACTCACTAGTCCGATTAGAAGATAATAGAGAGTGCGCGTAGTGGCACTTCCTCCACTACACACAACTCAGAATTATCCCTAAAGACTTTCACTCGATGACCATTAACAAGGAAAGGGAAAGAGTTCGAGGCACTTCCTTGGATTTCCACAGCTCCATTCGCTCGAAGGCTAACAATAGTGTATGGCACAATCCACTTGGACTTCAGCTTCCCAGACATCAGTTTGAGCCTGGACTGGAAAAGGAGAACCTTCTGACCCACTTGTAGTTCCTTGACCCGGAAATTTTTGTCATGCTAGAGCTTTGTCTTCTCCTTGTACCACATTGCGACCTCATACGACTCCAGCCTTAACTATTCCAGCTCTTGAAGTTGCAGTTTCCTCTCTTCCTCATAAGCTTGCGGTCTCTATTAATCTCCTTTACCACCCAATATGCCATGTGATCCACTCCCATGGGAAGATGGCACATCTTGCCAAATACCAGCCTATAGGGCGACATCCCAATAGGAGTTTTACACGCAGTCCTGTAAGCCTACAATGCATCGCCGAGCCTCTTGCTCCATTCCTTCCTTGACGGGTTCACCGTCTTCTCCAATATTGCCTTGATCTCCCTGTTCGAGATCTCTGCCTACCCGTTAGACTGAGGATGGTACAGGGTAGGAAGTATGTGGTGGACTCCGTATTTCCTCATCAGAGCTTCTATAGATTGGTTACGGAAAAGCGACCCTTGGTCAGATATAATAGCACTGGGCACACCGTACATGTTGAAAATGTTAGCTCTAAGAAACTTAGCCACCTCTTTGGATTCACAACAGGTGGTAGCTTTGGCTTCTATCCACTTTGACATATAATCTACGGCCACAAGGTTGTACGTATTCCCGTACGAAGATGGGAATGGACCCATGAAGTCCATCCCCCAGACATCAAAGATTTCGCAGACGATTACTGGGACCTGCGGCATCTCATCTCTCTTTGAAATTCCTCCAGTTTGCTGACATCGCTCACAGTTTTGACAGAATTCAAGGGAGTCCCTGAGTAATGTAGGCCAATAAAATCCACTGTCTAAGACTTTCGTCGCAGTCTTCCTCGATCCAAAGTGGCCTCCACATGCCAACGCATGGCAATGATTATGTACATCCCTCTGCTCCCATTCGGGGATACATCTCCTGATCACCTGGTCAGCTCCCATCTTCCACAAGTAAGGGTCATCCCAAAAATAATACTTAGCCTTGCTCTTAAGCTTCATCTTCTGGGCACCGGGAAATTTCTTGTGAACTCAGCACTTCTCCTGTAACCAAGTAATTTGCTAGGTCTGCGAACCAGGGTTCAGCGTTCAGTAGACATTTCCCTTTCTCAGCATCTCCTGGACCTGTTATTGCCATTATTGCCTCCCAACTGATGGGTCTGGGAGATTCTCCTAAGTAGTATAGATGTTCCTCTGGGAAGGCGTCTGGTATATCTTCCTCAGTTTCTCCCTAGAAGATCCGACTCAGATGGTCAGCCACTTTATTCTCCGTCCCCTTTTTGTCTCTCACCTCCTAGTCAAATTCTTGCAGAAGTAACACCCACCGGATTAACCTTGGCTTCGATTCTTTCTTCGCCAGTAAGTACTAGATAGCCGCGTGGTCGGTAAAAACTATCACCCTCGACCCCAGTAAGTATGGTCGAAATTTCTCAAATGGTGACACGACTGCTAACATTTCCTTTCCCGTGGTGTCATAGTTTTTCTGGGCCTAGTTAAGTGTCTTCAAGGCATAGAAGATCACATAGCTTTTTCCAGCAATCCTTTGACCTAGTACTGCCCCCACTGCGAAATCGCTTGCATCACACATTATTTCAAACGGCTGACTCCAATCGGGTGCCTTGATGATAGGGGCAGACACTAGTTTATCTTTCAATAATTGAAAAGCCTTCTTACACTCTTCGTCGAAAAAGAAATCAACATCATTGTGCAACAGATGGGTAAGTGGCTGAGCGATCTTCGCGAAGTCCTTTATAAATATTCTATAAAAACCTGCATGCCCTAGGAACCCCCTGACTTCTTTCTGGTTCGTAGGGTAAGGCAATTTCGAAATCACATCAACCTTTGCTTGGTCCACCTATATGCCCTTCTCCGAGACTACATGCCCTAGGACGATTCCCTCGGGTACCATGAAGTGACACTTTTCAAAGTTAAGGACCAAATTCTTCTCCTGGCATCTCCTCAATACTATGTCCAGGCTAGCTAAACAGGAATCGAAAGAGTTCCCATATACGGTGAAGTCATCCATGAAGATCTTGATACAAACATCCAGTAGATCTTAGAAGATACTCATCATGGAGCGTTGAAAAGTGCCTGGCACATTGCACAGCCCAAACAGCATTCTTCTATAAGCATACGTGCCAAAGGGGCACGTAAACTAGTCTTTTCTTGGTCTTCGGGATCTACATATATCTGAAAGTATCCACTGTACCCGTCAAGGAAACAGAAATACTACTTTCCAGCCAGTCTCTCGAGCATTTGATCAATGAAGGGTAATGGGAAATGATCCTTCCTGGTCGCTTCATTCAGCTTCTTATAGTCTATGCACATCCTCCACCCAGTGACAAGTCGAGTGGGCACTAATTCATTCTTGTCATTTTTTACTACTTGAACTCCTGACTTCTTGGGTACCATGTGAACCGGACTGACCCATTCACTATCTGGTATGGAGTAGATAATACCTAGGGAAAGCAGCTTCAAAACTTCCTTCAGAACTTCCTCCCTCATGTTTGGATTCAGTTTACGTTGCGGGTCCCTACAGGCCTTCGCACCTTCTTCCAACCTGATGTGGTGCATGCAAAGATCAGGCATGATTTCTAGAGTCCATCCTATTGCCTTTTTGTTTCTTCTGATTACCTCCAGCAGTGCCCTTTCCTGTTCCTCGGTCAAGTTGCTGTTAACGATTACTGGGAAAGTCTCATTTTCTTCCAGATAGGCATATTTGAGGCCTGACGAGAGTGTTTTCAGTTCCTTCTTGGGGGTACTTGTTTCCTGGGGCAAAGGATTGTTTTCTGTCGCATCAGTTATCTTTCCATTTTCAGACCTTGAAGAATTTTCCACACTAGCCACATGGGCTAATCCCCTTGACCTGGCTGACTCTGGATTTTTACAAAACTTTGAAATAGCTTCGGCCAGCTCCTCATTCGTTAGTTCCCTTGTGTGCATTTCCTCACACTAACCGGCTACCTCTCTATCAGTGGAGTGACTTAACCCTGAATTATCAATCTGCTCCTGCATCAACTCGGTCTCAAGATATTCCTGGACCAGGGGGTTAATAACATCGACAGCATGCAAATTCTCAACATCTAAAGGTTTCTTCATTGCTTCATCTATGCTAAATGTATACTTTTCCCCATTATAGTCCAGGCATATGGTTCCATCAAAGACATCGATAATGGTTTTGGCGGTACGCAGAAAAGGTCTTCCTAAAAGCACGCCGCTAGACTCTGCAGATTCATTATCACTCATTTCAATAACATGAAAATCGGCCGGATACAGGAAATCATGCACCTTGACTATGACATTTTCTAAAACTCCCTCTGGACAAATGCACGACCTATCTGCCAAGTGGATTACTACCTTTGTATCCACCATTCCTACTCCTACCAACTTCTTATATATGGAAAGCGGTAAAACATTTATCGACGTCCCTAAGTCACACATAGCATGCTCAATTCTGACATCCCCGATGGAAATGGGTAAGGTGAACATACCTAGGTCAGTGCGTTTCGAAGGCATCCTGGGTTTCTGAATCACTGCTGACACGTTCTCTCCAATCAGGATCTTCCCACCGGGTCTTGTCTTTCCAGCTATAAACTCCTTAATGAATTTGCTGAAGACCGGCAATTTCAAAACCTGTAAGAACGGTAGGTTTATCTCCAACTTTCCAAAGATATCCATAAAATCCACCGGTTCATCCTTCTTCTTCTTAGCCTCTCCTCGGTGCGGAAATGGTTTCAATTGTTTCCCTGCACTTGTAGACCCTCCAGCTGAAGGCTCGCCTATTTCCTTCCTTACTACTTCATTCTCTATTTCTGGTTCTGGGTCTAGGAAAAATGGTTCAGCCACACTAGGTAGCGGTTTCCCCAGATCACCTTCCTGAAGGTCATCTCCTCTTACGGTACTCCCTATCTTCGAATTTCCAGGTTCAGGGACTGAGTTCTTCCCTTCCTTGCCTTTCTCGGGAGGCGTGTCTTCATTCATCTTCATTACCAAACCTTCATAACATCGCCCAGATCTTAAAGTGATTTGACTGATGTTAGCTCTATCTGGTGGCCTTACTGAAGCAGGAATCTTTCCTTCATTCCGTCGCATCTCGTTCAAGGAGGTTACGATCTGAGACAGTTGTTTTGCCAGCATGTCCATTGCTGGATTGCATGTTATTCTGTATATGTTGTTGAGAACTGACTAGATCATGCACCATTTCATCTAGATTCCTTTGTTGTTGAGAATTGGGTTGGCCGGGATTTGGTCCTGAACCCAGGTTCGGTCCACTCCCTTGGTTCTGGCGAAAGTTTCCCTGACCTCCTGAACTGTTGTTGAACTGATTTCCTAGCCCTTGGTTCCCCTGATAACTGGGTTGGGAATTCTGATAATTTACAGGGTAGTTTCTTTGATGTGGCGGTACATAAGAGCTCCCCTGGTGGTTTTGATTTCTGTTTCCCCAATTAGAATGATCGCCCTGATTCCGGTTGTTCCAGTTGTTCTGCCCCTCCTGATTTCTCTCAGGCCAGTTAGTTTGTCTTTCTTATTGATGTGTAAACTGGGCGTTCTGTTGTGGAGGTGGCTGGGTCGGGTCATTGTCAGACCATCTAAAATTGGGATGGGTTCTCCATGGTGCATTCTTCTGTTTCCCTTGATTCCAACTCCCATCTGGATTCCAACTCCCTCTCAAATTCACCTGGGGCTTGGTAATCTCCCTCTTGAGGGCCATAGTATTGCTGGGGTGGAGCTTCTCCTGGACCCGAAGTTTTCTCTTTCTCTCGTGAGGCTGGCGGGTTGGTCTTCTCGATTGCACTCAAGAGTGCTTTCTCGAGCCTATCTATTCTCGCCTCGGCCCTTTCGTCATCTTGCTCCCTCAGCGCATTCGCTGACCCTCTCCTCATAATGTTCCTCGGGTTGTCGTATGCCTTTTTGGCCTCTATCAACTTCCCCAAGATCTCTCTCGCTTCACTTCCCTTTTTCTTTGTAAAATTTCCCCCGCTCGAGGAATTCATCAGATCATTTGATTCACGGGTTGCTCCTTCATAAAACATATAGTAAATTACTGCCTCAATCATTCTATGATTCGGGCAAGCATCTAACAATCCCTTGAATCGTGACCAATATTGACTCAAAGATTCATCGTACTCCTGCTTACACTCCATGATTTCCTTCTTGAGGGCGTTTGCCTTGTTTGAAGGGAAAAAATAATCCAGAAACTCCAACTTGAAATCTCTCCATGTACGTATGGAGTCCTGAGTCAGCCTCAGCAGCCATGTTTTAGCCTCTCCCTTCAGGGCAAATGGAATTGCGCGTAGGCGATAATCTTCCACCGTTGCATCGTTAGGCCTTTTCTGAATACTACACAGCTTGCTAAACTCATTTAGGAACTCGTATGGACACTCGTTCCTATGCCCAGAGAACGTCAGTAGATTTCCTAGCACATTCATCTTAATATCGATGGACCTCTGACGCTGATTCGTAACTATAGCCTGGGCTGGCTCACCATCTAGATAGGCAGTGAGCGAACCGATCTCAGGATCTAAATCGACTACCTGTGCCATGTCTCCAATCTCGTCTGCCTCTGTATCTGTTTCTGAAGACGACTCGGGATCCTCCCTTCCTGACGAACTCCAATCTTCGTCGCTTCCTGAACCAAACGGAAATGGATCTCCCGTGGTTAACCCCGATCTGGTGGTGACCGTAGATGCTGTCTCTTTGACCTGCCAAATAAACCGATCGTTCCTCCACCCAGATGAGTTACTCCAATGTCCAAACCGTGAGCCTCTGCTCATAAACTGAAAACAAAGAAAAAAAAGTAAATCAAAACTATATACGCCAAAATCTCTAAACACAATCACAAACTACGCCATCCATCCCCGGCAACGGCGCCATTTGAAAGTGCGCGGATAGATTAGAGTGTGCTTTTGTGCTAGGTCAAGCTTCGCAAACTTAGAGAATCCGCTAGATCACAAGGTCTAGGAACTCAGAGGATTCTAGAAGTCTCGGTCGTTGGACACACTAATCCCGCATTCAAAACCCTCAACCCACGACACTATAAATTAGTACAGGGAAGCACGGATCGATCCCACGAGGACAGATGCGTAAGAAGGCATTTAAGAGACTCTGGAAAAGGGGTTGGCTGCTGCCACGCAAATTTGGGTTGAGAGAATTATAACTAGACTGAGGAATGAAAATTGGCTGACACACCTAGGAACTAGAGAACATCATCATTACTTCACAATCTCAAAAAAACTACCTCGACCTAGTAAACGATTTCCTAATCTAGCTAAACAGAGATCGAACATGCAGTGGGGACCATTTCCAGAAACGGTAAAGTACGACTGAAAAGCTGCAAATAACAAATTATGAATTTAACCAACCACAACCTGCATCTCGTTACCTGATTCAAACACGAACATGCAGAAAACAGAGTAATAACCCAGATTCAAACAGAACATACGAATTTGGACGTCAGAAACTGATGATTAATCGGAAACCAACAGATCTATTTCTACTAGACGAAGTAAACAGAACACAGAAATAAATCATCAAATTCATGCACAACCAACCAGCTCAGCTTCAAATCCACACATCGAACGCTTAATCCACTCCGGATCCAAGCAATCTGAACCAAACTACGACCAAAAACAACTCCATGAACTTCGATTCAGCAAATCCACTCCGATCAACGACAATCCAACTACGATTCAACTCCAATTCACCAGATCAAGTGCGAAAAGCATCCATTCAAGTAAACAGTCACAAACTCAGAATCAAACATAATCAAAACTCGACATTAGCATCATCTTGACAGAAAATAGTAATTCCATAGATAGATCGGTAATATTTCAGCAAATACGAAAGTCGAGCGTCGAACAGCGAAGACTCGGTTGAAATCCGAACAGAAAACTAAAATGGAAGCAGGTAAATTGTTTCTTCGCCCTACGCAAGGATGGTGGTACACAACCGCCAACTGAAAATGAAACCCGAACCCCTCTCAAATTCCGAAACCCCAAGTGTGTGCATAAGTGTGTGAAAATGAGCTTAGAGCCAAAAAGTAAAAAAGAAGTCCTCCTATGTATGCTACATGCTCTTTCTTTTATAGATGTGGAGGCGATCTTCTAGAAGCCTTTTCTTGAAATCTCTGTTCTACCCTCCGGCTAGCGATCTCCTTCGTCTGGGAATTTTTTCTTCATTATGCTCACTTTCTCGCCAAATCCTTCGTCAGGCGATTATCTACCTTCATTCCTGGGTCTGGCGATTACTTCTACACACCTGGCTTAAAAGATGTGTTAAACCCCGTAAATTGATGAATTTAACCCCCTAACCGATGCATGAAATTAGCCTTATCAGACACATGGAACAAGTTGTGCACATTCCTAAAACTAAGAGGTAACGCCAGGCGATACGCTACAAGATCTACTTCATCAATAATCTCGTACGGCCCTACAAAACGCGGTTTCAATTTTCCCTTCACTCCAAACCTCATAACTCCTCTCGTCGGGAATACCTTCAAGAAGACTTTGTCACCAACATCGAATTTGATTTTTGTTCGGCGCACGTCAGTATACGACTTCTACCTATTTTGAGCTTCTTTGATCCTTACACGAATTTGATGCACAATTTCGGTCATCTCTTTGATAGCGTCGGGTCCTAACATCCTTCTTTCACCAACTTCATCCCAGTAGAGTGGGGATCGACACTTCCTACCATTCAGGGCTTCATACAGCGCCATGTCGATCGTTGCTTGATAACTATTGTTGTAGGCGAATTCAACCAAAGGCAGA
This sequence comes from Salvia splendens, assembly GCF_004379255.2. NCBI lineage: Eukaryota > Viridiplantae > Streptophyta > Magnoliopsida > Lamiales > Lamiaceae > Salvia > Salvia splendens. Next base: position 19,162,814 of record NC_056038.1, read on the forward strand.
ACAGTTTCCCAACTTTCCCCTTGGTCTAGGATAACGGCTCGTAGCATATCTTCAAGTGTTTGAATCGTCCTTTCTGACTGCCCGTCAGATTGCGGGTGATAAGCAGTGCTAAAGTTCAACTTCGTGCCTAGCTCCCGTTGCAAACTCATCCAAAATTTTGACATGAAGTTCGTGTCGCGATCGGACACAATGGTCTTTGGCACTCCATGCAAATGTACAATCTCACTCATGTAGAGCTTAGCTAACTTGTCCGAACCATAGGTAATCCTAATCGGTAAGAAGTGCGCGCTTTTGGTGAGTCGATCGATGATCACCCAAATTGTAGTATTCCCCTTTTGTGACTTCGGTAAACCCGTCACGAAGTCCATGGCCAAGTGATCCCACTTCCATTCGGGAATTTTGAGCGGTTGCAATTTCCCATACGGTCGTTGATGTAAGGCCTTCACTTGTTGACACGCTAGACATCGTTCCACAAACGATGCTACATCCCCTTTCATTCCATTCCACCAAAAACGTTGCTTCAAGTCTCAATACATCTTCGTGCTTCCAAGGTGAGCAGTGTAAGGCGTGTTGTGTGCTTTACTCAAAATCCCATCTTTCAACGCCTCATCGTTCGGCACACACAATCGTCCATCGAAAGTCAAAGAATTGTCCGCCTCCTCACGAAAGTGGTCACGTTTCTCCGCCCTCACCTTCGCACGTGTCTCTTCCAAATTCTTATCACGTCGCTATGCTTCTATGATCTTAGTTCTTAAGTCTGGCTCAATAACTAGCGTCGCTATTCTTCCTCCTACTGTCTCGGGTGCTTTCACTATCTCCAATTGCATCCTAGCGAAATCACGGATCAACGCTTCATCTTGAGTTAGAAAAGAAGCCAGTTGAGGTTGGTTCTTCCTACTCAAAGCATCAGCCACTACATTCGCCTTGCCCGGGTGATGGTGAATACCGCAGTCATAGTTCTTCACGATCCCCAGCCAACGTCGTTGTCGCATGTTCAGCTTCTTCTGCTCAAAGAAGTACTTGAGACTCTTGTGATCCGTATAAATCTCACATCTCATTCCATAGAGATGATGTCTCCAAATCTTTAGCGCGTGCACTACTGCTGCTAACTCCAAGTCATGAGTCGGAAAGTTTAGCTCGTTCGGCCTCAATTGTCGGGAAGCATACGCTATCATCTTCCCATCTTGCATCAACACGCATTCAAGTCCCACTTTCAACGCGTCAGTGTAGACGGCGAAGTCCTTGTCGATTTCCATCACCGCTAGAATAGGTGCTGTAGTCAATTTCTCTTTCAAATGTTGGAAACTCGCCTCGCATTCCGGCGTCCAATCCACTTTGACTCCCTTCTTTAACAGTTATGTCATTGGTCTCGCAATTTTAGAGAATCTCTCGATGAAGCGTCGGTAGTATCCCGCCAATCCCAACAAACTGCGAATTTCACTCGGCGTTTTCAGCGATTTTCAATTTTGCACGGCCTCGACCTTCGCTGGGTCCACTTGAATTCCATCAGCCGCCACTATATGACTAAGAAAGTTCACTTTATTCAACCAAAACTCACACTTATTAAACTTGGCGTAAAGCTGTTCCTTCCACAATGTTTCCAACACGGTTCGCAGGTGCCATCCATGCTCCTCCTCGTTCTTCGAATACACCAACACATCATCAATGAAGACTAGCACAAATTTGTCGAGATACTCGTGGAAAACTGTCGGGGCGTTAGTCAGTCCAAATGGCATCACGACAAACTTGTAATGACCATAGCGAGTGCGAAAAGCAGTCTTAGGCACATCCTCTCGTCGGACCTTTAGTTGATGGTATCCCGACCTCAAGTCCATTTTTGAAAATACGTCGGCTCCTCGAAGTTGGTAAAATAAGTCATCAATTCTTGGCAGAGGGTACTTATTCTTCAAGGTCAACTTGTTGAGCTCACGATAGTCAATGCACATCCTCATCGTCCCATCCTTCTTCTTCACAAATAAAATAGGCGCTCCCCATGGTGACACACTAGGTTGAATGAATCCCAAAACTAGTAGTTCTTGCAACTGAATTGTCAATTTTGCCAACTCCTTAGGGGCCATTCGGTATGGTGCTTTTAATACTGGCGCAGATCCAGGTTCCAAGTCAATGGTAAACTTCGTTTGTATGTTAAAAGATCAAGCTTTTCTCTTTCCTTAAAGTGTTGCATCAAAAACATATGAATCAAGAACTCAAAATTTAATCAAACAGTTTTAACTTGGATATTAACCGATTTCGAATTATACAAACACTGTAAAAAAATGCTTTAAATTTGAAGAGTTCCAAAATCTCTCAAGGGAACTAGAATTACAATTTCAGCTCGACTTTTGTTTTGAATCTCACTAACTTGCAACAATTGGTTAGGATCATCCCCACGGAGCTTGAAAGAACATAAGATAGGTCATGAATATAAGATGGAATCGAATTAAATCTCAATTCTCATGGTAGGCTACCAAACAAGATAATTCAGTTGTTAGACCAAATTTGAAAGGTCCACACATCAATGGATAAGGACTTAAACATGTCACGGCCAAAAATGATCAGTTGCATGAGGATTTAGAAATGTAGGCAGTTGTCACAAAGCAGCACTGATCACGATTCAACGAAAATCATAATATGGAACAATAAAATCACATCAATGGGTTCATAAGTTTGTGAAAGGCAACCAAGGTCAAAGGAACTTCTGAAAAAAAATCAAGTGGATTAAATTTGTTAAGGCAAGGTACAAAATGTAGGCCTTAACTTCGTCTTGTAGAAAGAAAAGTTCTAATATGGAAATGATACATGTAGTGGGACTGAACCAAAAAGAATTTCACTTTGTAAGAAAGAACTTGACACGGACATGGTTACAAAATGAAAAGCTGAACAAAAGTTTGAAAAAGAATATTTCATAGAAAACATGTCTGCGAAACGTGATTATATTGAAGGACATAACTGCAAGCAGCCTTAGGAATGAAGTTCAATAGCAAAGGCTCACAAAGTCAAAATATTGTTCGTATAAATAATAAGTCAAAGAAGACTACATTCATTCCAAGTGTCCAAAGTTATGAAGGCAACACCACTTTCCAAGAACTGCAAGTGAGTTATAACTCAATGGAGGAAAAGAAATAATATGCCTTACTTGCAAACAGTGAGTGAAACAAGCTGTTAAATAGACAAGGGCTCACGGTTATTTGAAGGGTCCTGAAAAATAACTCCTTAGAATCCAAGTAAGAACTGTTGATTAAAATAGTTTGTTCTAGCTATTAAAGTTGCACTCCCTTGTTCATCTTTCGCAAGCCAAAACTGGTAACATCACTCTAAGAAACTGTACATTCCACGCTGAGATTCATCGTGTCATTGCCACTAATAATGATAGTCGGAATCCATATCTTCATAATATTCCTTACATGTCATAGTAATCATTCTCTTAAAAACATTTTAATTATACTTGCGTTCTCTACACGCAATAATAGTCATTTGCGTCGCATCGCTTCGTAAGAATAGGTTTAGCTTATCAGATCGCAGGTACGATCTCCCTCCCCGTTGTAGGATTACATCATTTGGCATCTCCTCTTGTCTCGTACTTTTTCTCATTCAGAAATTTTCTTCAATTTGCACACCTTCTCCTCTTGAGCTCATTATCGTATGTAATGTCTCTTTGCATTCTCCTTATTCTCCTTATTCTTATCGTTCAGGAAGACAATAGTGAATTTGTAATTTTTCAATGAAGTTCGAATTCGCACCACATATTTCTATTTGTCTTATCACTCGCAAAAGTGATATCGCAGTTGTAACAACTAAGTTCGATATCTTTCGATCTAACAAACATCTATGTTTGAATACTCTGTCACGGCCGCCCTTACTAAGGATAGTAAAGACGGGGAAATCGTGACTAGGGGAGGGACTAAGAAGCGTGGGAGAAAAGGGGGAACAATAAAAGATGACATTTAACACAAAGCTCGACTAGACTTTAAGAGAAAATATTTTAATGTATTACATGTTTAAGCAGCGGATTAATGTCTCAAGGTACTTAATATCATAAAACAGTATGGAGTAAAACGAAAGACTTTTAGAAAAACAAATTCAAACGAGACAGCGGAAATAAGTTATCTAGAGAGAGTCATAGGATGACGTCTATGTATACAAACACGATGCATCCATAAATTCTCAAAGCCCGACTCAACATCCGCCGCAACATCACTGCTCAACCTGCACATAGGGAAAACACATGCAGGGCTGAGCACTAAATATACTCAGTGGGCTCATGCCGAAAAGATTTTATAAAAGTTATGTCATCCATACCATAGTGAACTCGAGTTTTACATTTAGAAAAGAAATATCATCGAGTATCACAAAAACAATTTCATAGCCTGGCCAGGCAAACAATCTCCTCACTTTCTCAACAATCAAACATTCACATCCTCATACCATAATGCGACGAAAGTGTGGCCACACTATTTGCCCACGAGACCGGCCGACTAGCAAGGACGGCTCACGATCCCACCTGTACACAGCCTGATAGGGTTTGCGGCCCTACTCAAACCCGAATTCGTTTAACATAGCCCTATAGCCTAACGGAGCAAGCTCAACGAACTAGGCATCAGGCAACAATCTCAACATCAAAACAATCAAGGCATGACATAACACTTTAAACCCACTTATAACACCATAATCATACTTTTGAAAGCATAAAAGAGTTTAGTAAAAGAAAGTCCACCTCGATTGCTTATACAACACAATTTACAACTATAATGCAACCCTTGCTCTTTGTACCCACGTACGCACAACAACCCATGTCAACACCATAACACGATCAGTTTTTCCATCAACACATTTATCATGCATGCCCTATCGTTCCTTTCATCGTTTTCTTATATTGCCCATCCCAAACGTTCACCAACATAAACGAAACGAACACTCTAGCATACATCAACTAGAAACACATAATCACATCATAGGATATGTTCCATAATCACACATGTATCATGTAATTCGTCCAAAACTTGTCAACAAAGATCATTTCAACAAAACCAGAATCTGGCAGAACAGCGCAGTCTTTTTGTAAAAATCATTAAAATTCCATCTGATCTCATATGAAGCTAAAATTTGTTCGCCACATAGTAGACACATAAAGGTTTATCCAGTTAAAATTTTACACCAAAATCATATCTTTTGATCAGTCAAAACAAAAACGAAACTCACTGGACGAGACACAAATTCTGGCAGGACTGCGCAGTTCACTTGAAAAATTTGTTAAAATTTCATCCGTCATCAAATGAAACTAAAATTTTGACACAACATAGAAGACCTCTAACACTTCATACAGTTAAAAATTCACGTTAAAATAAGATCGTTTGACTGGTTAAAAACACGTCAGAACCTACTGTCCGAACACAACTGTTTTCATGCTCAACATTCACAAACCCTAGTTTGTCTATCATACATTCACACATACATATTCATGCTTCCAACACACAATCATACTTCAAAAACAAGATTACAACCATGCTTTCCTTTTCACACATAACATTCACAAACGATTCATCCACACACTTACACACACTCGTACATACGCGCACACACACACATATATTCTTGTGCAACCATCCTTCCCAACCAATTAATTCTTAGATTTATGATTCTCCACTCACCATATGCATGAGGGGTTCAAGAATCATGGATTCAATGGTAAGAATGAGAAGAATGAATCAAAGTATACCTTTCTCTTGAAAAACAATCAGTAGAAACGACGAGTGGTTCGATTCTTCAATGGATCTTGAGTTTCCAACTCCAAAACGAAGCAAGAACGAAGAATTTGTGAAGGATTGATTGAGAGGGAGAATGAGGGGGAGGGAGACGTGTGGGAGGAGAGGCAGAGAGTGAGGGAGGCGTGTGAATTGTGGGAGGGATTAGGGTTAGGTTTTTTTCTATTTATATTCAAGGATTTATTTCCCCCACTTAAATAAAACAATTAAAATTTGTGGAGAGAAAAAAATAGGGAAATTAGACGTGTATTTTTTTAGAAAGAAAAAGGTTGTGGAATTTTTTTGACTAATTAAATGGAGATATGGTTCAAATCAAATTTATTTGGAGAGAAAGAATCCCACAAAATAGGAACAAAATATTACCCCTTCAGAACAATGGGGTGGACTGAAAATTGAATTATTTCCACAAGTAAATAATTCAAATCCTAAGTTAAATAATTCCTTCTCCTAATTAATAGGAGAATTTCAAAATTTCAAGGGATGGACAAGGGGTCGAAAATCATGTAGAATAACATAGGGACAATTTGGTTTGTATTTAATTTGGATAAATATCCCAAAACAATTAATTAAATCCAAGAAAGATAATATTATTTCCAATAAATAGGAGGGCCGAAAATTCCTATAAAATGGCTAGAATAATTATGCATGATCCCATTTAATTAAATTCACACATTGGAAAATAAATCACATTATCTTCCATATAATTCACAACAACTAATTTCACACCGTTAACTCAAACACATAGAAAACAAATTCCATAAATGTATTTCCCAATCAACATCCACATTAATAAAACAAAAGAAGTCACAAAATTTAGGGCTACAGGCGTCCTTCACAATAGTCTGCCGAGCTACAGACGTCCATTCACAATTTAGGGCTACAGGCGTCCATTCACAATAGTCACAAAATTTAGGGCTACAGGTGGCCTTCACAAATTCCATAAATGTATTGAACGTTCTTCTGGCGTCTGGGGACCATAATCCTAGCTTATATTTATATTAAATATAAACCATTTTATTTTCTCTTCGGTCCCTCATCAAATAGAAAACCCCATATGGTATCTACACTTATTTCCATAACAAAATAAATACACTTTAGCTCAAACTTTAATCTTTATTGGATTATTTTAATTGGGCAACTGAAAGATAGCCATACACATTAAATTAGTCATGTGGAAGCCCAAAAATTCTAACAATCTCCCACTTGTGCAACACATGACACCAAATAAATGTGTACATACCGAATGAGCGCTCAAAAGTGCTATCACATAGTGTATTTCCGAACAATCTTATTATCAACCATATCGACATAGGACTAAAGGGGCAGTCACCATATTTTTTCATGATTAAACTCATCAGTAATCACATATGCAAATATAATCAACAACAGATCAATTATGGAGTGTAGCATGAAAATTTCATGCAAGGTGATCTTACAATCCTATTTCCATCAAATCTGTTCCTATATGCTTTATAGAAATTAGTCCACTCTGAACCCCTTCTTTTACAACTAGGAACTTTATCTCAATATGCTTTGATTTAGAAGAGCTCATATTGTTGTTGGAGTATTGTACTACAGAGTTATTGTCACAATACAACTTAAGTGGTCTTTCAACTTCTTCAATAATACGCAGCCCAGTGACAAAATTTCGCAGCAATAACACATGACATGATGCCTCATAACAAGCTACGAATTCTGCTGCCATGGTGGATGGTACCACTAGTGTCACGACCGCCCTTCTAGGGTATAATAAATGCGGGCGATCGCGACTTAAACAGACTTAAATATAACAAGGAAAATAGACTAGGGTTTCATCAATAAGGCTTGACCAACATATTAAACGAGCAATTAAGTATAAAACAAGATGAGGGCTCGGGTTTAAATAATGAGTTGGGCCAGACATTAATATTAATGGAAAAGATTAAGAGTTTGACATTATCCAACAAGACTTTAAAATATCCAATAACGGAACAAATTCAAGTTCAAGCCCAATTACTAATAAGTAAAAGAAATATCGCAGCGGAAAATGACCAAGAGAAAGAGTGAAGTCATGTGTGAAGACACGACGACACTCGGAGTTTCAAGACCATATTATCATTTCGTTTAATTTGCTCAACACCGCCAACCACTCGTCGTCGCTCAACCTGCACATAAGGAAAACATATGCAGGGCTGAGTACTTATAAAATACTCAGTGGACTTATGCCGAAAACATTTTTTTAATAAAGATATAGTTTATCATGCCATACGTAAGTAACCATCGGGGTTTAGCTTTAGAATGGCCCGAGGCACTCAAATCATTTCCCATTGTAAAATTCGACTGATCAGTCATTTTCCCATAGACAATAGCCATATCTGCCAATACATGACAAGGAATGCGGCCGCAAACCAGGTCACTAGACCGGCCAGCCCGTACGCTAGCACACGATCTACCATAGGTGTACACTAATCCAAGTAGGGTTTGCGGCCCTACGAGGACCCGAATTCGATTTATATAACAGTGACAACAGCCACATCAGATAGGCACGTTAAAACAAATCACGGCATGATAAATACTTTAAACCACCCTTATAGCTCCATAATCATACGTAAAAGAGTTTAGTAAAAGAAAGCCCACACATAGTGTAGGGTAGAAAAGAAGCCCACCTCGACCGTTTAGATACCAACTACTGCCTTTCCTTTGTTATCACGCTTCGCGCACGAGTTATCACCTTTAGATAATGTATATATCTTATCAGTCACAACCATTGACTTAATATTATGCATGTCCCTATCGTTTTCCCTTTTCCCATCTTTGAACAACACATCATGTCATCACATATATCAATCATGTATATCACTTATAACAACATAGTGTTTTTGTAAAGGTAGATATCTGGCAGCACTGCGCAACCATTTTATAAAAATTATTAAAAATTCACCCGACTTCCGTTGGGGCTAAAATTTTACCACAACGCAGTGGACTCATCAAATAACTTCCAGTTTAAAAATCATGTTAAAATAACGTTTTTAGGTCAGTCAAATAGAAAACGTAACTCACTGGTCGAGAAAACACTTTCTGCCAGAAATGCGCAGTCAACTTTAAAAATTCACCATAAATTCATCTTTCGTCCAAATGAGTTGAAATTCGCACACAATACAGAAGACATCATGAAGTTTACTCAGGAAAAAGAATAGATCAAATCGGAGTTCATTTGATCGGTCAAATACATGTCGGAACATACTGTCCGAACTTACAGCTTTTCATGCCTTTAAAATTCCGAATTAGGGTTTATCCCTATTTATTCAAAATCAACTTTTTCATGGTTTTAACACACAAACATGCTCGAGAGAGTCCTTATACTCATGTTTTCGTAACATCATATATCATTCACCATAGATTCATTAAATCATCAAACAATTCATTCAAAACGCAAATCACACATCCAAACACAAATTCCCACCGATTAAATCCCTTAGATTTGAGATCCCTCCACTCACTAGATACATGAGGGAACAAAAGAAGAGTTGAGATGGAGAGGAATGAAGAATAGGGTCCGATTTTTACCTCTCTTGGACGAAACAAACGGTAGGAACGAATAAAAGTCTTGATTCTTCAATAATCTCTTGGATATTCGAAAGGATCTTGAGTAGAGTGGAAGAACAAGTGTGGGAGAAGTGGAGCAATGGAGAATGGCGTGTGAGATGAGAGGGGGCGTGTGAAATTGAGTGCTAGGTTTAGGGATTTAGTTAGTCTCTATTTATAGGCTTAAGGAATAGAATATCCCACAATTAATTGAAGATTTGGGAGAATAACTTAAATTAAGATTTGAGAGATTTGGGGGAAGGGAATTGGCGTGAATAATGAGTGAGAATAAGGGAGAATATTTCGAAAAACATGGCCATTTAATTAGCCATTGATTTAATTTAGTATTTTCACGGAGCAGAATAAAATAATACGTAGCAAGAAAATTAATAAAAATTCTCCCACAATAAATGGAAATAGGCGTGTGAAATATTTCTTCCACAAGGAATAATTTCCAAATCTTGAATAAAATAAGATGAGGCAAGATTTGCTAGGATATTCCAATTAAACATGGAATGAAATAATTAAGGGATCAAAATAAATAATGAATAATTTATTTTCCCACAAGTTAAGAGATTTCGTAATCTCCTTAGGAATAATAGGGGCCGATTCTTTCATCAAGAAATAGGATAATTAGGCTTTGGATTTAATTGGGTAATTATCCCAAGCAAATAATTAAATCCAAGAAAATAATTCATCTCCATAAATTCATAGTGGTCGAAAATTCCAATAAAATGGGTAAGGCAATTATTGATGATCCTATAAAAATCTCACTCCCCAAAATAAAAATATAATTTGTGGGTATATTTCATTCCGCATCAATTAATTAAGGCCACGTCATCAATTCGACAAGATTGACTATTCCACCTCTCAACTCCAAAACAAAATTAGGTCGCATAGAAATCAAGCAATTAATTCACTCGTCAATTAATCCACATACTTCACGGCATTAAAACATTTAATGCAAAATTTTAGGGTTCGAAAATTAGGGTTCGAAAAGTGGGGCGTTACATCCTACCACTCTTAAAAGAAATTTCGTCCCGAAATTTGGTACTCTCAAGGGAAGAGTTCTGGGTACAGTTCCATCACCTTGTCCTCAAGCTCCCACGTGGCTTCCTCGTGTCCGTTGTTTCTCCCAAGTACTTTCACGTAAGCAACAGGTTTATTTTGTCACGTTCTGGACCTTTCGGTCTAAAGTCATTTGGGGTCTTTCCTCATAGCTCAAGTCCGGGTTCAACGCGACTTCTTCGTAGTGAATCACATGCTTTAGGCCAAAAAAGTGTTTTCGCAATTGTGATACGTGAAAGGCGTTGTGCACGTTTCCAAGGCTTGGGGGTAGCGCCAAACGGTACACAACGGGTCCTACTTCTTCTAGAATTTCATAAGACCTGATAAATCGTGGCTTCAACTTTCCCTTGACACCAAAACGCGTTATCCCTCTTGACGAGGATACTTTGAGGAAAGCTTTGTTGCCGGTTTGAAAATGCAAGTAGGTTCGTTGGACATCCGCGTACGACTTTTGTCTGTCCTGAGCTTCTTTGATCTTTTCACGAACTTGTCGAACAATTTTAATCATTTCTTTAACTGCATCAGGTCCAAGTACTCCTCGTTCGCCAACTTCATCCCAAGAGAGCGGCGATCTACACTTTCTTCTATACAAGGCTTCGTACGGCGCCATGTTTATTGTTGTTTGGAAACTGTTGTTGTAAGCTAATTCGATCAGCGGTAGCATTGATTCCCAACTTCCTCCGCGGTCGAGCACCACGGTTCTCAACATGACCTCGAGAGTTTGGATCGCCCTCTCAGATTGTCCATCGGTCGGCGGGTGAAAAGTCATGCTAAAATTCAATCGAGTTCCAAGCTCGCATTGCAGACTCATCCAAAATCTTGATGTGAGTTTCGAGTCACGGTCAGACGTGATCGTCACTGGGACTCCATGCAGTCGCACTATTTCCTATATGTAGATCTGAGCTAGCTTGCCCGATCCAGGCGTTGCGGGAATTGGTAGGTGAGTCGGTCTATACTTACCCATATGGCAGTATTCCCTTTTTGCGTCTTTGGCAAAGCTGTCATAAAGTCCATGACAATGTGCTCCCATTTCCACTCGAGAATTTCTAGTGGTTGTAACTTTTCGTACGGTCGTTGATGTAGAGCCTTCACTTGCTGGCAGGCTAAGCAGCGTTCCATAAATGTCGCTATGTCACTCTCCATACAATTCCACCCAAAGGACTCTTTCAAGTCTTGATACATCTTCGTGCTTCCCAGGTGAGCGGTGTATGGAGTCTCATGAGCTTCACTCATGATCTCGTTCTTGAGTTCCACGTTGTTTGGTACGCACAGTCTCTCTTCAAAAGTGAGGGCGTTGTCGGATTCCTCACTAAAACTTCTCGATTTTCCAGTTCTCACTTTAGTTCGAAATTTTCCAACTTTCGTACCCATTCGTTGTGCTGCAACGATTCTTGTTCTTAGATTAGGTTCAACCATTAAAGTGGCGATTTGCGCTTCCACTGTTTCCGGTGCTCTCACCACTTCCAAGCGCATCTTACTAAACTCGCGAACCAGGATTTCTTCTATGGTGAGAAAGGTGGCTAGTTGGGAATGACCCTTCCGGCTCAAGGCATCTGCCACTACATTTGCCTTGCCAGGGTGGTAGTTGATGCCATAATCGTAGTCCTTCACCAATTCGAGCCATCTTCGTTGTCGCATGTTTAAATCTCTTTTGCTCGAAGAAATATTTCAGGCTCTTGTGGTCCGTAATGATTTCACATCGAACTCCGTAGAGATGATGCCCCCAAATCTTTAGGGCATGTACTAGTGCACCTAGACCCAAGTCTTGGGTTGGGTAGCTCAACTTGTGCGGTCTCAATTGTCGTGGCGCGTATGTGATAACTTTGTTGTTTTACAAAAACACGCATCCTAGTCCCACCTTCGAAGCGTCGGTGTAGACTACGTTGTTCACTCCAGGCTCCGGCACAGCTAACACTGGCGCGGTGGTCAATTTCTCCTTCAAGGGTTGAAAGCTCGCTTCAAACTCCGGGGTCCAATTGACTTTGACTCCTTTCTTGAGTTGTTGGGTCATTGGTCTCGCTATCTTGGTGAATCCTTCTATGAACCTTCGGTAGTATCCTGCTAAACCTAGGAAACTCCGAGTCTCGTTCGGTGACGATCGTGACTTCCATTGTTGTACAGCCTCAACTTTGGCAGGATTCACTCGGATTCCTTCTGCCGACACGATGTAACCAAGAAAGTTGACTTCTTCCAGCCAAAACTCACACTTGCTGAATTTAGCGTATAGCTTCTCGGTCCTCAACGTCTCCAAGGTGATTCGTAGATGTCCCCCGTGCTCTCTCTCATTCTTCGAGTAGAGAAGCACGTTATCGATGAACACCAAAACGAACTTATCCAAGTACGGATGAAACACTCGATTCATCAAGTCCATGAATACCGCAGGTGCATTCGTCAATCCACACGGCATTACGACAAACTCATAGTGACCATATCTCGTATGAAAAGCCGTCTTTGGTATATCCTCTCTTCGGACTCTCAACTGATGGTACCTGGACCTCAAGTCCATCTTAGAGAATACACCGGCTCCTCGAAGTTGATCGAATAAGTCATCTATCCTCGACAGTGGATATTTGTTCTTGAGGGTCATCTTGTTCTCTATAATCGATACACATTCTCATCGATCCATCCTTCTTTTTCACAAAAAGCACCGGTGCGCCCCACGGTGAAACACTGGGTCTAATAAGACCCAGGTCCATAAGCTCTTGGAGCTGTATCTTGAGTTCCTCTAACTCCTTAGGCGCCATTCTGTATGGTGCCTTGGACACAGGTGCCGACCCTGGCTCTAGGTCGATTGTGAACTCCAGTTGTAGGTCCAGGTAAAGTTTTGGGGAAAACATCGAGAAATTCTCGTACAACGGCAACATTTCCCACTTTACTTTCTCCTACCTCTTCTCCCTGTAGTTAGGCAAGATAGGCAGGACGCCCCTTTCTTACCATCGTACTAGCTTGGAGCGCGGAGATGATAGATGCTCGCCGGTTCATCAAGATTCCATAGCATAAGGTGGGTTCCTTGCCCTGGGCTTGTAGAGATATCTGTCTCTCCTTACAACGAATCATCACAAAAATTCGTGGTTAATCAAACCATTCCTAGAATTACGTCGATATCCCTCATCGCCATAACTTGCAAATCGTGAGCGACTAACTTAAATTTTCCCATGAAAATTTCTATTAACTCTTCTCGTTTTGTCTTCTAACTTCCACACGATTTTTTTCTAATATTCATGGTATTATCACACATTTCTTTTCTCGATCGTATCGCCGTACCGTGGCTCTTTCTCGTCACCTTTCATAGGTTCTTTCTTGCCGACGATATTTATTTTGTGCAATAAACTCTATGAAGGGGCTTGTACTTCCCATATAATTTCCTCGCACGATGGTGACCGTAAATACATCTTCTCATATTCTTTATTCGCTTATCGTTCGATCGATCGTTCACTCATATATGTAGCTCGTCGGTTATGTCGATGCTTCTGGTGGGTGTATCATTTTTGAGCCTGTCCGACTATAGAAACTTATTCCTTGCATATATCCGAGTCGACTACTGCATTTCCCTACTGTCTAGTAACAAGGATTCGAAATTTGACCCAACAGTCTTACTTGGATATGAACAGATTTCAAATTGTTGCAACATTGCTGAGGATGTTTTTAGTCGGGAAGGCTCCAAAATTAATCAAGGAAACAAGAACAACAATGCAATGATTGAGTTCCATTGGACTCAACCCGTCCATTCTGAGAATCACATGGTTTAGAGGTATCAAATAAAACCCATAGAGATTTAAGAATTTACTTCTGATGAGAGCTCGAAAGAACATGAGATAGGTCATGGAAACAGGATGAAACTGCAAAAATTCTCAAATTCCATAGCCGACTGCTAGATCACAATTTGCAAAAATTTCGGACAGCAATGAATGATATCGTTCAAACGGGTCAAGGCCTAAAATAATCAGTCGCGGCAGGATTTAGAAACATAGAAAAATGTCATGAAGTAGTACAATAATGGTTCAACAACATCATGGTATTGGAAAAAGATGAACTCACATCAATGGGTTCGCGGGTTTGTTAAAGACAACTCAAAGTGAATGGAATTTTTCAGAAATTTAACAAGATCAACCATTAAGGAAGAAGAGAACAAGATAGTCTTAACTTGGTGTTGCAGAAAGAAAAATCATTGAGTATGAAGCAATATATGTAGTGAAACCGAGTTAAAAAGAATTTCACTTCTGCAAGAAAAAACTTGCCACATGCATGGTTACAGAATAAAGAGGTGAGCTAGTAGTTCCAAGAAGAATATTCCATCCTTTAAAGAAAATAGGTCTGGAGGTGTGATCATACTGAAGGTCATAACTGCAAACGACCTTAGGAATGAAGTTCAATGACGGAAGTTCACAAGGTCAAAATATTGTCCTTACGAAAGATGAATCAAAGAAGACGACTAATCAAGATGTCCAAGGTACGAAGGCAAGTACAAATTTTCAAGAACTGAAAGCGAGTCATGACTCGATATGGGAAAAATATAGTGGGCATTACTTGCAAATTGGGAGTCAACCAAGGTGTTTAAATAGACAAGGGCTCACGTTTATTCAAAACGTCCCGAAAAGAACTTAGAATCCAAGTCAGTACTGTTGATTAAAAAAGAAATCGTTCATTCTAGCTACGAGGGTCGTACTCCCTCGCACATTTTCATGAGCCTGAACATAGTAACATCGTTCTATGGAATCGTGGATTCCAAGTTGAGATTCATCGTATTGTCGAAATTAATAACATTTTTTTTATAGTCGCATCTTCAAAGTCTTCTTGCCATGCCACGTAGTTTTCGAAAAGCATTGCCATTTTACACATGGTCTTAAGGTGTCGTAAACGTCGTCGCATTTGTGTCGCATCGCCACTTTGGCATGGTATGCAAGACTGCATGGTTTTATTAGATCTTAGGTATGATCTCGCCATTGTGAGGATACACCAAAGTTTGAAATATATATTTTCGTTGGTTTTACCACTCAGGAAAGTGATATTGCAGTTGTCAACTTACAGTTATAATTTCAAGCATAGCTTGAAGCCTCGTACTTCAACGTCTATCTGATCATTACCTAACTTAAGCTTCATCTGGCTCCTACGTTTGCAGCTAAGTTCAAAAGTTCCACATTCCACTTTAATAGTGGTTCTGTACGATACCTCGTACTTCACCGGTCATGAATTTTCACCACATAAACGTCATGCATATATTGCACAATCAACACATTTATTCGTATAAATCATTTGGTGTTCCATAGCATAACAAACATCGTACATTAATATATGTGAATAGCAACACTCAGTCAATCAATCATCCATGGAATCGCATTTCATAAATCATGCAGTTCATGTTCATCTGTATCACAATAAAAACTCGCAACTACACGTGTATCATGCTTTGCATTTCACAGTTTCATAGTCATGAAATTGTAACCGCCTAGGCATAAAAGTTTTGTCGTTCATGGAAGCAGCATATATTTTCTTCAAGTAAAAATTTGCAGTTTCGTGGACGTAATAGCAAATCTCAACATCAATGAATACAAGTTCACAATCATACTTCAATATCCAGCATATTCAAAGCCATCATGCCTCACTGTTAAACAAAAGTAATTATATAATCTCATAGTGTCTCACGGTTCATATCATCACAACATTTTCCAAAAGCCATAGTATTTACTTATTTTCCATAGGTGTTGTTTCATAGTAATATCGAGTAATCACACGCATACTTTACGTTTCACAATTCATGTGATTTCAATCATTTAGAATTTCATCTATCCAAACTCATACAAGTCCAATCACATATTCGCCGATTTTCCTCATCGGGGTGTGCATAACAATATTCATCATTTTTTTTGGCATAGTAGTATTAAACAATTTCATATACATGTATTTTCATCATCCCACACTTCAAACAACATTTTCGAAGACGTCATATTATCTTCGATTTCCATCGAAATAATTTCATTCTCACAAGAGTAATATTCCCATCGAAATTTCCAACATTTCACAGGTTCGGATCAATATAAATTGAGATACTTGTTACCTCATTCTTCGTGGTTGGGCGGAGACGAGTCGTGGTGTTGAGCCTTCGACGATTATCATTTAGTCAAATTACACATGAATAGACTTTGACTTAACAAGACTCTTGGGTCCAGAGCGGAAAGAACTGAGGCTCTGATACCAAACTGTCACGACCGCCCTTCTAGGGTATAATAAATGCGGGCGATCGCGACTTAAACAGACGTAAATATAACAAGGAAAATAGACTAGGGTTTCATCAATAAGGCTTGACCAACATATTAAACGAGCAATTAAGTATAAAACAAGATGAGGGCTCGGGTTTAAATAATGAGTTGGGCCAGACATTAATATTAATGGAAAAGATTAAGAGTTTGACATTATCCAACAAGACTTTAAAATATCCAATAACGGAACAAATTCAAGTTCAAGCCCAATTACTAATAAGTAAAAGAAATATCGCAGCGGAAAATGACCAAGAGAAAGAGTGAAGTCATGTGTGAAGACACGACGACACTCGGAGTTTCAAGACCATATTATCATTTCGTTTAATTTGCTCAACACCGCCAACCGCTCATCGCCGCTCAACCTGCACATAAGGAAAACATATGCAGGGCTGAGTACTTATAAAATACTCAGTGGACTTATGCCGAAAACATTTTTTTAATAAAGATATAGTTTATCATGCCATACGTAAGTAACCATCGGGGTTTAGCTTTAGAAAGGCCCGAGGCACTCAAATCATTTCCCATTGTAAAATTCGACTGATCAGTCATTTTCCCATAGACAATAGCCATATCTGCCAATACATGACAAGGAATGCGGCCGCAAACCAGGTCACTAGACCGGCCAGCCCGTACGCTAGCACACGATCTACCATAGGTGTACACTAATCCAAGTAGGGTTTGCGGCCCTACGAGGACCCGAATTCGATTTATATAACAGTGGCAACAGCCACATCAGATAGGCACGTTAAAACAAATCACGGCATGATAAATACTTTAAACCACCCTTATAGCTCCATAATCATACGTAAAAGAGTTTAGTAAAAGAAAGCCCACACATAGTGTAGGGTAGAAAAGAAGCCCACCTCGACCGTTTAGATACCAACTACTGCCTTTCCTTTGTTATCACGCTTCGCGCACGAGTTATCACCTTTAGATAATGTATATATCTTATCAGTCACAACCATTGACTTAATATTATGCATGTCCCTATCGTTTTCCCTTTTCCCATCTTTGAACAACACATCATGTCATCACATATATCAATCATGTATATCACTTATAACAACATAGTGTTTTTGTAAAGGTAGAAATCTGGCAGCACTGCGCAACCATTTTATAAAAATTATTAAAAATTCACCCGACTTCCGTTGGGGCTAAACTTTTACCACAACGCAGTGGACTCATCAAATAACTTCCAGTTTAAAAATCATGTTAAAATAACGTTTTTAGGTCAGTCAAATAGAAAACGTAACTCACTGGTCGAGAAAACACTTTCTGCCAGAAATGCGCAGTCAACTTTAAAAATTCACCATAAATTCATCTTTCGTCCAAATGAGTTGAAATTCGCACACAATACAGAAGACATCATGAAGTTTACTCAGGAAAAGAATCGATCAAATCGGAGTTCATTTGGTCGGTCAAATACATGTCGGAACATACTGTCCGAACTTACAGCTTTTCATGCCTTTAAAAATTCGAATTAGGGTTTATCCCTATTTATTCAAAATCAACTTTTTCATGGTTTTAACACACAAACATGCTCGAGAGAGTCCTTATACTCATGTTTTCGTAACATCATATATCATTCACCATATATTCATTAAATCATCAAACAATTCATTCAAAACGCAAATCACACATCCAAACACAAATTCCCACCGATTAAATCCCTTAGATTTGAGATCCCTCCACTCACTAGATACATGAGGGAACAAAAGAAGAGTTGAGATGGAGAGGAATGAAGAATAGGGTCCGATTTTTACCTCTCTTGGACGAAACAAACGGTAGGAACGAATAAAAGTCTTGATTCTTCAATAATCTCTTGGATATTCGAAAGGATCTTGAGTAGAGTGGAAGAACAAGTGTGGGAGAAGTGGAGCAATGGAGAATGGCGTGTGAGATGAGAGGGGGCGTGTGAAATTGAGTGCTAGGTTTAGGGATTTAGTTAGTCTCTATTTATAGGCTTAAGGAATAGAATATCCCACAATTAATTGAAGATTTGGGAGAATAACTTAAATTAAGATTTGAGAGATTTGGGGGAAGGGAATTGGCGTGAATAATGAGTGAGAATAAGGGAGAATATTTCGAAAATCATGGCCATTTAATTAGCCATTGATTTAATTTAGTATTTTCACGGAGCAGAATAAAATAATACGTAGCAAGAAAATTAATAAAAATCCTCCCACAATAAATGGAAATATGCGTGTGAAATATTCCTTCCACAAGGAATAATTTCCAAATCTTGAATAAAATAAGATGAGGCAAGATTTGCTAGGATATCCCAATTAAACATGGAATGAAATAATTAAGGGATCAAAATAAATAATGAATAATTTATTTTCCCACAAGTTAAGAGATTTCGTAATCTCCTTAGGAATAATAGGGGCCGATTCTTTCATCAAGAAATAGGATAATTAGGCTTTGGATTTAATTGGGTAATTATCCCAAGCAAATAATTAAATCCAAGAAAATAATTCATCTCCATAAATTCATAGTGGTCGAAAATTCCAATAAAATGGGTAAGGCAATTATTGATGATCCTATAAAAATCTCACTCCCCAAAATAAAAATATAATTTGCGGCTATATTTCATTCCGCATCGATTAATTAAGGCCACGTCATCAATTCGACAAGATTGACTATTCCACCTCTCAACTCCAAAATAAAATTAGGTCGCATAGAAATCAAGCAATTAATTCACTCGTCAATTAATCCACATACTTCACGGCATTAAAACATTTAATGCAAAATTTTAGGGTTCGAAAATTAGGGTTCGAAAAGTGGGGCGTTACAACTAGTGTCTGCTTAGCACTTCTCCACGATACGGCTCCTCCAGCCAGCAGAAATACATAAACCGAGGTGGATCTCCTACTATCTTGGTATCCAGCAAAATCAGAATCAGAATACCCAATGATCTCTAAATGATCTGATTTTCTGTATGTGAGCATGTAATCTTTTGTTCTCTACAAATATCTCATAACATGTTTTCCTGTTTTCCAATGATCCATTCCGGGGTTACTGAGATACCTTCCCAACATGTTAACAATAAAAGCCAAATCGGGTCTAGTACATACTTGGGCATATATGAGACTTCCAATAGCCGAAGCATATGGAATCTTTTGCTTCTCATTAATCTCAAGACTTGTTCTAGGGCATTGAGCAAGACTAAACTTGTCTCATTTAGCCATAGGGGTGTCTAGAGGCTTGCGGCCATGCATCTCAAACCTTTTTAGCACTTTTTCAATATTTCCCTTTTGTGACAATCGTAAAATATCACCAGAGCGATCTCGGTGAATCTCGATCCCTAATACAAAAGAGGCTTCCCCAAGATCTTTCATCTCAATATTTCCCTTTTGGTGTCGTGCAACATTTCCTTATCATTTGTGGCAATTAATATGTCATCAACATACAGTACCAAGAAGATGCATCTACTCCCACTGAACATGTGATACACACAATCATCAATAACATTCGTTTCGAAACCAAATGAGAGAACTGGTTCATGAAATTTTTGGTACCATTGACGAGAGGCCTGCTTGAACCCATAGATGGATTTCTTAAGTATGCAAACCATTTTCTTTGGGTCTCCGACCACAAAACCTTCTGGTTGCTCCATATAAATCGTTTCCTCAAGTTAACATCCATCTGATGTAGCTCAAGATTAAAATGTGCTACTAATGCCATGATTATTCTTAATGAGTCTTTCGAAGAAACCGGAGAGAAAGTCTCTTTATAATCGATGTCTTCCTTCTGAGTGAAGCCTTTAGCTACAAGACGTGTCTTATATTTATCCACATTACCTTTTGAATCCCTTTTGATCTTAAAAATCCATTTGCAACCAATGGGTTTCACACCTTCAGGTACTGGGTAAATATCCCCAACGTCATTAAATAGCATTGACTTATATTCTTCATTTAAGGCTTGAGTCCACTTCTCAAACTGAGGATCCTTCATTGCTTGATCAACAGTGACAGGGTCATTGTTTTTCAAACCAATATTATCCTCATTTTCAGTGAGAAAAACCACATAATCACCCGGAATGTCATTTCTCCATTCTCTAGTGGACCTCCTTATTGGCATTGATTCTTGAGGTTGTTGAGGTTGAACTTGAATAATCTCATCAACATGATGTTGGTCCTCATTGAGATTATCAACTTGGAGTTGTGCATTTATAATATCATTTTCTTGAGGTTCTTGATCTAAGCATTGTCAGAAGCAGTAATGGGAATCATTATAGATTCCTCCTCAAAAAGTGATGTCCCTTATTGCATTCTTCCCCCCAAACTCAACATCCTCAAAGAACACCGCATTTCCCGTCTCAAAATTTATTCTTGTGGTGGGATCATAAAATTTGTAACCCCTCGACTTTTCTGAATAACAAAAGGTAGCTACTCACTGTTTTGGAGTCCAATTTCTTTTCATTTGGCTTGTAAGGCCAAGCTTCAGCTGGACATCCCCAAATGTGACTGTGACTTAGACTAGGCTTTCGTCCAGTCCAAAGCTCATAAGAAGTTTTAGCAGCTGGTTTAGTTGGTACCCTATTGAGAATATATGTTTTAGTCTTTAATGCCTCTCCCCAAAGTGATTGCGGCAACGAGGAATGAGAAATCATACTCCTCACCATATCTTTAAGAGTTCTATTTCGTCTTTCAGCTACACCATTCATGTTAGGCGACCCCGCTATTGTGTACTGAGGGACGATTCCGCACTCTTCCAGACAGAGGGAAAAAGGTCCTCGACGTTGTTCACGGCTCTGATACCAAACTGTCACGACCGCCCTTTAGGGTTAATAAATACGGGCGATCGTGATTAAAAGAATTTAATAAACAGACGAAAAGAATTAGGGTTTCAACACAAGTTGGACCAACAATTAATATCCCAATAAATAACCAAGAGTTAGATATTATACAACAAGAAATTCAAAATATCCATTATCCTAACAATTAACGTTGTCGACCCAAATAAAACATAATTAAGCGAAACGTCACAGCGGAAACAACCAAGAGAAAGAGTGACGTCATGTGTGAAGACACAACGACACTCAAGGTTCAAAGACAACAATAATATCTTAAATTCACTTGCTCAACACCACCACATCCTCGTCGCCGCTCAACCTGCACATAGGGGAAACACATGCAGGGCTGAGTATTATAAAAAATACTCAGTGGCTCATGCCGAAAACATTTTCAATAAACAGTAATTTATCATGCCATTCACAAGTAACCATCGGGGTTTAGCTTTAGAAATGCTCGAGGCACTCAAAATCATTTCCATTTTAAACATCGACTGATCAGTCATTTTCCCATAGACGTTAGCCATATCTGCCAATACATGACTTGGAATGTGGCCACAAACCAAGCCACTAGACCGGCCAGCCCGTGCGCTAGCACACGATCAACCATAGGTGTACACTAGTCCAAGTAGGGTTTGCTGCCCTACGAGGACCCGAATTCGATTTATATAACAATGGCGTATAGCCATATCAGATAGGCACGTTAAAACACAAATCACGGCATGATAAATACAGTTTCCTTTCCATCGATAAAATAATTAGGACGTTGTCCTTATTTAAAAGAAAGCCCACCTCGATTGCTTAAAATCTCAAGTACTCTCTTCCCTTTGGTCTCACGATTCACTTGCGATGATTCACCTTTAACATTTAGATAATACATAAATCAACACACTTTTCAAATAAATAGGTAAAAAGCATGCATCCTAAGCGAAGTTATTTATCTCGGTTTTCGGTTATTCGGCGGCCGCTTACGCCCCTAATTTCCTCCGTTGGCTACTCGTATTTTCTTAATGATATCGAATTAGATCCCAAGATTTTATTAAGCACATGAATTAATCTTCGAAAATATCTTCCCTCGCAATATATTTATTTCAAAACTTAGGGAAAATTATTTGTACATCGAATTATTCCGAGAATCAACTAAATAATTCCCTACAAGAAATTTAATTTTTACTCAAAGATTTAATTAGTTATTGGCCCAAAGATTTAATTAAAAGCCCAAGACTTAACTATTTTCTCCACCTTATATCTTCAATTACAAGTTAAAGCCCAACAATTAAATGGAGCTCATCTTTAATAATTCATCCAATTCTAATTAATGAGTCCCAATTCCATTTAAAAAAAAAAACAAAAGCTCCATACTTTACTAAATGTCAAGGCCCAAATTATTTAAAAAAAAAACCCAAGTACCAAATTATTCTTCCTTCCTTCACTCACGTTTCTCTCTTCCTCTCTCTCTCTCTCTATCTCTCTTCTTCTATCTCGACAAAAAATTTGCAGAAGCTCGACGCCTCCTCCGACTCACCGTCGAAATTACGATGCGGCTGCTGCTGTCAGAAATCGCGACGCCACTGCTGCTGCGCAATCGCCGCCGCCGTCAGACGCGCTGCTCCCCTGAACCGCTGCTGTTGCTGCTCGTCGCCGGAATCCGCCGTCGTTGCTACCGGGAGATGCGACGCCGCTGCTGTCAGCAGCGTCCGTCGGTCAATTCCGCCACCCGTTGCTCCGATTTACCCCGAAACAGACCCGACGCCTCCGACCCTAACCCGATTCGCCCCGCAAGTAAGGTTCTTAGTTTGGTTTCGTGAATTTCAGTTTGATCCTTTAAAAGGTTGCTCTTTGGTTTATTTTACTTCGATTTCGAGTTTCGATTGAACAACAAAGTGGTATGCAAGGAGATTTGAGATAGAGGGGAAGGTTTATACCTTCACTGAACAGGTCGGCTCAGGCAAAAAGATCAAGGCTGTTGGTTTCTCCTCCCTGAATTTGGATTCTTGGTTTCTGTAAAAAGATATAAGCTTTCCGTGTCAATGTAAATTCTTCTTGAGGAAGAGGATGATAGTTTTTTTTTGTTGCCTCCGTGGATGAGAAATCAGAATCTGCAAGGATTTGAAAGGAATGGTTCTTGAATCTCTGTCTCGGTCCTATTCAAAAATTTCAATGAGTTTGACGAGTTGATTCAGAAGCAAAAACGTGTACAGAGATGGAGTTTGCAAGATTACCTTGAGTAGGAATTTGAAGAGAATTCTTTGTTTGATGCAGAGATGGGAGGGACGAATGGTGCAGCAACTAATATAGAGGAGTAGAAGATTTGGTTGAGAGGTTGGAGAGATTTGGGGAGAGGGGAAAACGGTTTAGACGTGTATTGAGGGGTTTTTTTTGATTTAATTGAATTTATTTGGTATTTTATTTGTAGACTACGGAGGATGAAGATAACTGCCGGATCTTTATTTAGTAATTGAATTAATATCAAGGAGAATCGTTAGTTAAATTAGTTTAATTCACGGTCCATTGTATTTTATTTTAAATTATGCAGTCCATAATTTATTTATCACGGACTAGACCTTTATATTATTTGTCCAATTATTCGATCTAGAACGCAAATTGAGTTCAATAAATTTATTTCTCACGGAAATGAATTATTTTAGATTCGCACAGTAATTTATTTCACAAATCTCTAGTCCAGCAACAATTAATTCACCAACAATGAATTCACGGACTTTGCAATATAAAAGCATTAATACAAGTACTTTAGGGTTCACAAATTAGGTTTAGAAAAACAGGTAGTTACAGAATCAATTTGTGCAATATTTTAATAAGGCAGATTTGCACATAATTGAAAAGTGAATCTCGGCCATTGCAAAACCACAATCAAAACATCTCATTGCAATATATCAACAATTATGGATAAACCAAATCGGCGACATGTATTTGGCAATTAACAATTCAGTATGCGATAACAGAAAACATTGCACTTGATTTTGATCGATTCGATGCATACAAAATTAGGTTAAAACACTGACTTGAATAATTATAACAAACTCTCGCCGCATAACACATTAAAAATAATCGCACGAATTTATTCATAAATCAAAACCGTAATTCTCCTTTTCCAATTCTTAGAGAATCATCGATAGAGTGGCTCTGATACCATTTGTTCGAATAATTGAGTGAACAATTACATAAATCTCTCTATGATGATTAACCAAGAACGATGGAGAAGGAGCATAAACTGTAGAGCGGAAGCGTACCTTAATCCATAACGGATTGAGCAGCGGAATTGCTTTGTAGCGGCTATGGATCTTTCAAATGATCAGAGACGTCCTTCACAATAGTCTGCCAAAAGAATACAGAGATATTGAACGTTCTTCTGACGTCTGGGACCATAACCCTAGCTTATATTTATATTAAATATTAACCCTTTTATTTTCTATTCGGTCCGTCGTCAAATAAAAAATCTCATATGGTATCTACACTTATTTCCATAACAAAATAAATACACTTTAGCCCAAACTTTAATCTTTATAGGATCACTTTAATTGGGCAACTGAAAGATAGCTATACACATTAAATTAGTCATGTGGAAGCCCAAAAATTCTAACACTTCAGTTTCTTATATAAATTAGTTTCAGATATATTGATGTTATATTTTTGTGTGAAGGCATATTGTTTAAGAACATTTGTCAACAATTACTCGCTCTGTCCTATAGAAATACACTATATTTTCATTTATGCCCGCCCCATAGAATTAGTCTATATCTATTTATAATAACATTTTTCTCCATCTCTTTTACTTTATTATTTATGAGCCCCATCATTCACTATACAATTTCAACTACTTGGTTTCATTCTCTCTTACTTTACTAACTTGTGCCACAGAAAATAGGCTCATTATTGGATGATACGGGTTTTAAATAGAAATCAGTAAAGTAAGAGAGAAAATTATCAGAAAAAGTGGGTAATGTATAAGAGAAATTAAAGTTTCCATTTTTGAAATGAGAACATTTTTTTTGGACATCATATAATTATAAAATGTGATTATTTTTCGTGGACGGAGAAGTATTGTTTTTTTATTTTAATATAAATTTTACTTATATTATCAAATGCAAACTAATGTGTATTCATTGAAATTGGATGGGAATTACTTTATATGTTTTTACGGACATAATATACGAAATAATCTTTATATATAAATTCTTTTATTTGTACTCCTATGTATTTTATTTGACCATTTATTATTAACATTAAAGTTATTGAGATTATCTTTCATTTATTTATTTCATTTGACAAAATTTATCATTTACATTAAAGTTATTGAGATTATCTTAATTTGAGTGACCTTAATTAATTATTGAAAAACACACAGCTAGCCCACCACTTACACCATAAGACCGATTCTCAGTAAATCTGTCGTATTGTTTTTTATTCATTTTCTTAATTTTTTTCTAATGAATAACAAGTTTAGTTTCTGTAGATACTAGATCCTCATATGCTGTTGATTGGTTTTGATTCACCAATTTCCCATGTGATCAGAAATTTTTTTAACTACTCGTCGATTAAAAAATATTTAATAAATTTTAATTCAATCGTTATTGAGTAATCGCCATCTTGAAAGGATAATATAGAACATTTTCGCCAAATTCTGATCCATCTTATTATTATGTTTGAACTTAGAATATTTAATTATAAAGTTTTAATTTTTCTTGATTATCACATCTATGTACAGAATGTAGTCATTTAAATTTAAAATAATGTATATTTCAATAAAAATATAATCCCTTCGTCCTATAGAAATAGGTCATTTGGGTTTGGAACGGATTTTATGATAAAGTATGAGAGAAGGAGAAAAAGTAGTTGAAACTGATAAAGTAATAGGCCATTTGGTAAAGTAAGAAATAAAGAGAAAAAGTAGTTGAAATTGGTAAATATACTCCATCCGTCCCATAGAAATTGGCCATTTGGATTTGACACGGATTTTAATGTATAATTGGTAAAGTAATAGAGAATGAGAAAAAGTAATTGAAATTGTGTAGTGGATGGTGGATCTCATAAATGATAAAGCAAAAGAGAAGGAGAAAAGTGTTACCATAAATATATATGGACTATTTGTATGAGATGGACGAAAAAGGAAATATGGACGGAGAGAGTAGTAAGTAATTAAGAACATACTCCCTCTGTCTCATTAGAAATGAAACGTTTTCCTTTTTGGCTGTCCCAATAAAAATGAAATGTTTCTTAAAATGGAAACAACACTATCTCTACTTTTTCTTCTCTCTTACTTTTCTCTCTTCATTAACTCACAAAACTACACTGCATAAAATCCTATGCCGGAAACCAATATGTTGCATATTTATTGGGACGGAGGGAGCACAATTTTAAATAAAAAAAATGAAACAATGCTTATAAATGGATTGTGACGGCGGGGTGTGATTAATTGCTAATTTTCCTAAGTTACTAACTTGTTAACTCATAAATGCAGTGTATTAAAAATGTCAACATGATGACATTAAAATGTCAACAAATAATTTTGTTGAACTTCAATATAATGGGTTGATATTATGTGTCTACGTTTTAATGTCACTATGTTGATATTTTTAATACACTGCATTGATGAGTTAGCAAAGTTAGCAAGTTAAATAGTTAACAATATAACGCACCCTGTGGCGGTTAGAGCATCCACAATGGCGGCGAGCTAGACAATGACAGCGAGCGGACCGGCTAGCCGATTCTCGGCGCTGGCCGGTTCGCTCGCCGAACCATTGCAGGCGGCGAGCAGCAATTCAGCGAGAAAATCGGCGATTTTCGGGCGTTGACCGATCTGCTCGCCGGTCGGCTGGCCGCCATTGCAAGCTCCTGATCGGCGAGCGATCGGCCAGCCATTTTTTTTATTTATTTAATTTTCGAAACACTATATATACGCGATTTGCACGTCATTTCATTCGCACCACTTGTTTTAACGAGTTTTCTCTCTATCTTAATTTCTGTACAAGATCAACAACGCGAAATGAGTAACGCGGGTTGTAGTAGTGGTGGTAGTGGTGGGGATGCTGAGGAGTACGAACGGCAAATGAACGAAGAGTTGGAGGCCTATACGTCCAGTGAGATAAACCGGCTGATACAAAGGGCCTTGCAGCCGGCGATACCTCGACCCGTTGTCCACTGCCGAGCAGTGATTGAACGGGATCACGTAGTTGCACATCAGCGGCTATATGAAGACTATTTCGCACAGGAGCCGCGGTTTAACGCCAACCTTTTCAGGCGGCGTTTTAGGATGAGCAGGGTTCTGTTTATGCGTATTGTTGACGCTTTGGAGCATCGATATCTGTGTTTCCGCTTCAGGCACGATGCGGCTAGCAGACCCGGCCACACACCTATTCAAAAGTGCACTGCGGCAATCAGGCAGTTGGCCTACGGAGGCGCGGCAGACATGTGGGACGAGTACCTCCACATCGGTGAGATGACTGCCCTTAAATGTATGAAGTATTTCTGTCAGGGCGTGGTTGAAATATTCCGTGATCAATACCTTCGAAGCCCTACCCCGAAGACTGCCAGGAGCTGATGCAGATGCACGGGGAGAAGCATGGGTTCCCGGATATGTTAGGCAGGATAGATTGTATGCATTGGGAGTGGAAGAACTGTCCCGCTGCCTGGAAGGGGTTCTACACGACCGGCTACAAGTGAAAGAATCCCACGATGATCCTCGAGGCCGTAGCTGATTACCGACTGTGGATTTGGCATGCGTATTTTGGGGTAGCCGGGTCGAACAACAACCTCCACGGCCTGAACTCGTCGCCCCTTTTCAACGAGTAGTGTTAACGCGTCGGTCCGGCCATTAGTTTTGTCGCCAACGACAACCGGCATGATATGGACTACTACTTGGCGAATGGATATACCCTAGGTGGCCCGTCTTTGTGAAGTCGATCAGATGCGCATCAGATGAGAGGAACCTGGATCTGCGTAGAAGTCTTCGTAGTTGGAGTTTTTGTTGCACCCCGAGGGGTTAAAACAATTTCTATTATGTTTTTAGTTCATCATTTCCGTAGCTTAGTTGTTTTTAATGTTTTTCTTCGAATTGCTACTCTAGTTTCCTTTCTATCGTTAATCGCTCTTGAAATCCTTGTTTGGAATTTTGTTTTAGTTAAGTTTACCGAAGATCGTTTATGAAAAGGAGTTTTTAGTTCAAGTTGTGGTGGATCTTGTGTTTTCTGTTTTGATTGCTTTCGTTTGCTTTAGTTCCGCCTTGTTTATGTTTCTCGTAGGTAGATTTACATTTTAGTTCGTCAACTTGCATGAGAATAGGTTAGATACTTTAGATCTATTTTTCGTTACGTCGATTTCATATGGATCTGTGTTTGATTTGACCGATTTCTATTTTTATGCTCGTTGCCCTGTTTAATTCTGCTTTCGTTGTTTTTATTTAGCTGCTTAGCGAAGAAGGTAGTAGTTTGTTAGGATTGCAGTCTTTGTTGCCTTTTCGGTATTTACAGCTTTTTAGTAGTGCGCTTATTTTGTGTCAGTGGTCCCAAGTTGCTTTTACCTTTCCATTCTTAGCTTAGTTGATCAAGTTATCTTTCTCTAGTTATGATGTCCCTAGTCTAGTTTGATCAGTTTTGTTTAGTTAGTTGATCAGTTCCCTTTTCCTTAATTTAAACTTAACCCACTAAAAAGCGTGGCTGCAACCAAATCTCTCAAATGTCTCAATCCCAACTCCACTCGCATTTGTTCCTGAGGGATTCGACTCTTACTTTCCTTTACTAGTCTATAGTATTGTGGGTTAAGGTCTTGAAAGCTCTGAGTCTCTCCGTTCACACACCAAGAGACCAGTAGTCATCAGCCAGCTTGAACCGTCTATTGTCTGACCTGATCAAGTTGCGCATGCTCTACATGTTTTTAATTTGCATGTGAACTTTGAGCACCTCAGTTTAAGAGGAAAAAAAAGCTTTCAGTTACGCGAAAATTAAATTTTAGGATTAATTTTATAAATGGTTACTAAATTAACATATTTGTATGAAATTGGATAGTAAACTTTGATTTATTCCTTAATTATTAAACTCCAAACTTTATACATTTAAGGTTTAATTCAATTTTTCACCTTATATATATTTCCACATAACTGGACAAATTGAGTCAAAGAGTAATTTGCAAAATAAATTTATTTGCAACTTCCCAAACAAGCTTCAGCAAATCAATTCTTTCAATTCTGAAAGAATTCTCGCAAATGAAAAAAAGGAATATTTCAATTTCAGCTTCAGATTGTGTATGAATTAAACGATACTAGAAGTGAATTACATAGGTGGTCTCTACTTAGTTTATTGATGTATAGTATACGAGATGCAAATTTTAGGATAATTGGTTTGGGTCCAGTTCAAATATTGTTAGTTTAGGCCATCTTCTGGAATCCTCTAATTGGGATAAGTATGCAAATTAGGCTTGCTTAACCGGTCAGTTCCGGTTCTATCCGGTCCGGCTGACCGGGTAACCGGTTACAAATTTTCATGAATCTCGGAACCGGAATCGTATCCGGCCGGTTCCGGTTCGGAACCAATCGGGTAAGAACCGGTTGGTCCCGGTTCCGAACCGGAACCGATTTGTAGTTTTTAATTTTATTTTATTTTAGTAATTCAACATCTAGAAATATAGCAATTAATACCTAAAAATTCAAATAAACACCAAAAAAAAAATATTACAAATCAACAAGATAACAATATCACTATCCAATATTCTAACACCTAAAAATTACAATCTACACACCACAAAATACAAGTATACAACCAATATTCTAATAAAGCAATAATATTCGAAAGACCAAAATCTTAATTACTCTATTTTGATTTTAATAAAAAATCGATATACTACCTTCAATAATTCACTTTAAACTTGATTTTTTGTTAATAAAATTAATTATGAGTTATCTTTGAAAAAATTAAATCATTTAATTTGAATAGGAGCGAATCAACAAATAACTTAGTGTTAGTTTCTGGGATTACAAAGATAACTACCGGGCGTAATACAACCCAAAAGAAAGGAAAGGAAGAACTGAACTTAAAAATACAACGTATAAACGAAACTACTAAACCAGTGTGATTAGCCGAGTCGAGGAGGCCTCTTCCCGCAAGACGAGATACGCCCCGGTAGTGCTCTTCGGTTTGGCGTGTCGTCCCCAAAGGTAAAACGGCTACGTCTCTATTGATGCAGCACCGCAATCAACAGAGCTCCGGCGAACTGGATGGAGGAGAGGGCAGAGCTTCGACAGAAAAAAAACTATGCAGGGAGAGGGAGAGAGCTTATGATGCAGAATGCTTTTTGAATTGTGTAGTGATGCATGGAATGGCTGGCCTATTTATAGGCTCAGTCCACTGCAGGGGGTCAACAGCCATGATGGCTGTCATCATGGCAATTCGTAACCGACGTCGGTTACAGACGTGTGGCAGGAGTGTGCCATCCGTGTGTGGAGCGTGTGGATTTCTCACGTGGCAACCGTGACTGTGCCTCGCTTGACGACGTGTCAAGCCACTTGGATTGCTGACTCGGCGGTGGTCCAAAAAGAATAGTTTGGGCCAAGCACCAAGCCCAAAGACCAATTGCCAAGATCCAAGTCCAAGATCAAGATCGAGATCGAGATCGAGATCGGGATCGGGATCGGGATCGGGCTCGGGCCCGGGCCCGAGGCCCGAGGCCCGCGGCCCGCGCCCGCGACCACGAGCACGAGCACGAGCACGAGCACGTGCACGGGCACGGGCACGGGCTCGGGCTCGGGCGGGCGGGCGGCGGCGGCGCGCGCGTGTGCGCGCGTGTGGGCTCTTTCACCCATCTTGGTCCACTATAATTATTAAGTAACATAAAGTCACTTAATTTATACACATTAAAGATGTGTTAATCCTCCAATGTGGGATAATTAACACTAGTTAATTATTCCCTAAGCTCCATCTCCAAGCTTTAATTAAAAGCTAATTATGCCCAACTTTAATCCACTATTTCTCACTCACCGGAAATCGGATTTGAGAAAGTGAATATACTACATTTACCTATGTAAAATGTAGATCGACGCTATGTCATTTAATTTCACAAAATTAAATGTCTCGTCACATTTATTATTTGGTCAAAATCCATTGACCGGGCATATTTAATCCATGATTTTTACAATCCCCCACATGAGTGGAAATAGCCGAATGCATATGCATGCAGACACAAGCTCAACCCTCGCGAGGTATATAAGCATAAGGATAGGTAGTTGTTGACTTTGAACCCTCCATAGTCGACACCATCGGATACACAGGCGGCTTAGTAGCGCGATGCTTTGAACTAATCCCCCACGGCGTGCACCGAGACAATGGTGTTAACACTTAAACACCTCAACCTCATCCGTTCTCACGTTTTGTGTCCATTGCGGTCTTGGACACCACTTTGGATTCATAAGTGCGTTTTTTATGAAGCGACCACACTTCGCACTTACGTAGGTGATTCTTAGTCAAGTACCTTGCCATACTTGGTCTCTTTGAGAATTCCATCTCTTTGAGATCCTTAAGAACCATTAAAAGTCATAGACTTAGCCTTTACCACGAGGCAAGCTCTCCAACACTCTATTGCTCTCTAGGGAATAGATATAGTTGAGTGTTTCTCATGAACTCTCATAGCTTAGTTGTCCCTTTGAACCAAGTTCTCGGGATCTCCAGTCATCATGGTTGGGTTACCACTATGACAATTCTTTAGTTTGTGGATTTCAAACCCATTCCCTCTAGCAACTTATTCATTTGATCACGGTTTAACCCTTTGGTTAGCGGATCCGCTAGATTATCTATTGACTTCACATAGTCAATTGTAATCACCCCTGTTGTGATCAAATGTCTCACGGTGTTATGTCGTCGACGTATATGTCGAGACTTACCGTTATAGAAACCATTGTTTGCCCTTCCAATAGCCGCTTGGCTATCGCAGTGAATCAGCACTGGTGGCACTGGCTTAGACCAACATGGAATGTCTTCAAGGAAGTTCTTAAGCCACTCGGCTTCCTCACCAGCCTTATCCAAGGCAATGAACTCCGATTCCATTGTTGATCGGGCTATACAGGTCTGTTTTGTGGATTTCCACGATACAACACCACCCCCAATAGTAAAGACATATCCACTTGTTGAAAGTGAGTCTCTATTATCGGATATCCAATTGGCATCACAGTACCCTTCAAGCACCGGGGGGTATCTCGAGAAGTGTAGCCCAAGATTTTGAGTGTGTTTTAAATATCTCAAAACCCTCACAAGAGCTCTCCAATGCTCTTTGCTTGGATTGCTCGTGTAACGACTTAACTTGTTCACGGCACAAGCAATGTCAGGTCGAGTGCAATTAGTCAAGTACATAATGCACCCGATGACCCGTGCATACTCTTCTTGTGCAACGGGCTCGCCTTTGTTTTTGCTCAAGTGAACGTCGAGTTCAATTGGAGTCTTAACCGGCGCGCCATCATAGGCTTTGAATTTATTTAATATCTTCTCAACATAATGTGATTGTGTTAAGATGATTCCATCATTCGTTCTTAGAATCTTCATTCCAAGAATTACATCGGCTAGACCCATGTCTTTCATGTCAAAGTTTCTCTTTAACATGGCCTTTGTATCGTTAATTACTTGAGTGTTGCTACCCAAGATTAACATATCATCAACGTAGAGACACACTATAACATGACCGTTATTAGTGCTCTTGATGTAGACACATTTGTCGCACTCGTTGATTTTAAACCCATTTGATAACATCACATTATCAAACTTCAAGTGCCATTGCAATGGCGCTTGTTTCAATCCATATAGGGATTTCACGAGCTTGCATACCTTTTTCTCTTGTCCAGGTACTACAAACCCTTCGGGTTGTTCCATGTAGATTTCGTCTTCTAGTTCACCATTCAGAAACGCGGTCTTTACATCCATTTGATGAATCTCGAGATTGTGCAATGCAGCAATAGCGAGAAGCACCCGGATAGATGTAATCCTTGTTACAGGTGAATAGGTATCGAAGAAGTCATGTCCTTCTTTTTGTTTAAAACCCTTTACTACTAATCGGGCTTTATACTTATCAACTGTTCCATCGGCCTTAAACTTTCTTTTAAGAACCCATTTGCATCCTAAAGGTTTAGCACCTTCGGGCAAATCAACCAACACCCATGTGTGGTTTAGCAAAAATGAATCAATTTCGCTTTGAACAGCTTCTCTCCAATGCAGCCCGTCTGGGCCAGCAAAGGCTACTTTTATCGATGTTGGTTCTTCATCCAACATGAAAGCAATGTAGTCAGGACCAAAAGTTTTTGGTGTTCTGACTCTATTACCACGTCTTAGTACTGTATCTTTTGGATCGGGCCTTGCACGCTTGCGCGATTCAGGTTCCGCATCTGTTGATTTAGAACTAGTGGCTTCTTCTTCCACTTGTTTAGAACTAGTGGCTTCTTCAATTCTTGTCTCAGAATTGGTTGATACCTTTTCCTTATCTTTGCAAGGAAAGGTATTTTCGAGAAATACAGCATTCCTCGACTCAATTGTTGTTCCTACTGTGATAGTCGATATTTCAGACTTGTGAACAACAAATCGATATGCACTACTGTTAAGTGCATATCCAATGAAGATGCAATCAACCGTCTTAGGTCCGATTGTAACTTCTTTGGGCGGAGGAACCATCACCTTTGCCAAACACCCCCACACTTTGAGGTATTTGTAGGATGGCTTCCTTCCCTTCCACAACTCATAAGGAGTAACATCTTTTCCTTTGAGAGGGATTTTATTCAAGATATAGTTTGCTGTCAAAACAGCTTCCCCCCACATGTTATGTGGTAATCCTGAACTGAGTAGCAGTGCATTCATCATCTCTTTTAGAGTTCGATTCTTGCGTTCTGCAACACCATTAGATTGTGGTGAATATGGAGCAGTTGTTTGATGAATTATACCACTTGCGTTGCATAACTCCTCAAACGGGGCTACATATTCGCCTCCTCTATCGCTTCGAATCATTTTGATTTTACAACCAAGTTGATTCTCAACTTCGTTCTTATAATTTTTGAACGCCTCTATTGCTTCATCTTTGCTTCTTAAAAGATAAATGTAGCAATATCTTGTGCAATCATCTATGAAAGTGATAAAGTACTTTTTACCACCTCTAGTTTGCAACATCTTTAAATCACATACATCCGTGTGAATTAATTCAAGGGGTTTTGTGCTTCGTTCAACCGAGTGAAACGGCAACTTAGTCATTTTTGCTTCAAGACAAATTTCACATTTATCTTGGATATCCAATTCATTAGCCTTTAGTAAATCTAAATTTACTAATCTTTTAATGGCTTTTGAATTTACATGTCCCAATCTACAATGCCACAAATTTGAAGACTCAATCAAATAAGAGGAAGTAGATGCTTTATTCTTATTGGCCAATGGCTTCGCAACACTTCGAGTTGCTACACTAAGCTTGAAAAGCCCATCGGTTACATAACCTTTTCCGATGGATTTTCCAAACTTATACAAGACAAACCTATCGGACTCAAATACAAGTTTAAACCCTTTATTAACTAGTATTGATCCTGACACTAGGTTCTTGCGGATGTCCGGGACATGCAGCACATCCTTCAAAGTGATAGTTAGGCCAGACGTCATCATGAGAATCACGTTGCCAACGCCGAGGACTTCGGACGATGCTTGATTCCCCATGTTGATCTTCCTCCCTTCAACAGCAGTGTAGGAGGCAAACTTGCTCCTGTCGGAGCAAACATGAGCAGTAGCGCCGGTGTCGATGTACCAGCCTCCCTTGTTATCAACAAGGTTAACCTCTTCAGTGACCACTGCAATGAGGTCGTTCTCATCCCAGTCCTTGAACTCCTTCTCAACGACGTGGGCTGCCGGCTTCTTCTTCTTACTGCGGCAGTCTTTGGCAAAGTGGCCCGGTTTGCCACATTTGTAGCAGTCGCCTTCAAACTTCCTTGAAGGCTGCTTTCCCTTCCCTTTGTCATTTGGACGGTTTGGGCGAGGGCGTTTGTTGGAGGGACCGCCCCGCTCCAACAGGTTGGCTTTGGCTTCATTTGGGGTGAAGCCCTTAGCCTTTTGATCACTTTTGCGCACGTCGGCCTCAATGCGCAACTTCACGATCAAGTCTTCAAGGGTCATCTGCTTTCGCTTGTGCTTGAGATAACTCTTGAAGTCCTTCCAACTTGGAGGGAGCTTGTCAATGATCGTGCACCTTAGGAACTTATCGGGCAAGGTCATCCCTTCAGCCACTAAGGAGTGGATGATCATTTGGAGCTCTTGGACTTGCTCCATGATGGGTCGAGAGTCGACCATCTTGTAGTCCATAAATTTGGATGCTACAACCTGTTCAGTCCCTGCAGCATTGTCTATGCTATATTTCTTCTCTAGGCTTTCCCACATTTGTTTAGATGTGGTTACATTGGAGTATACATTATAGAGGCTATCATCTAATGCACTTAAAATAAAGTTTTTACATAGATAATCCCCTTTTCTCCAAGCTTCATA
The DNA here is from genome assembly GCF_004379255.2 of Salvia splendens. Classification (NCBI taxonomy): domain Eukaryota; kingdom Viridiplantae; phylum Streptophyta; class Magnoliopsida; order Lamiales; family Lamiaceae; genus Salvia; species Salvia splendens. The sequence goes on from NC_056038.1 coordinate 19,198,752, forward strand.
GTCCGCCATGACTTCGAGCCTAGTCTCTTGGTCGCTTGGCGCGGGCGGCTCGTTCTCCGTGAGGAAGTTGGCGACGCCCAATGTTGTCAAGTAGAACAACATCTTCTGGTACCACCGCTTGAAGTCAGATCCTCCAAACTTTGGTGGCTTCTCGGCAGGTGGCATCATTCTTGGTGCCAAAGGTGCCGCAGTTGGTCCTTGGAAGGAACCAATTCCGTTGCCCCCGAAGGAGCCAACAACTTGGTTGGGCATAGAGCCCCCACCATTCATGTTGGGCATAGAGCCCGCCATGGTCGTACCAGCCCCGAAGGGACTAGCACCCGCATGAGACCCGAAGGCCCCAGCATTCGTGTTGATCCCGAAAGATCCAACACTAGTATTGAGCCCGAAGGCACCAACACTCGATCCATTAAAGGATCCGAAGGAACCACTAAAAGTGGAACCAACCGAACCACCAAAGGTGGAACCAGTGGACGCCCCGAAGGGGTTGTCCCAAACCCAAGGGACGGTGGATGAAGCGGCTGGGAAGCCAGGAGTTGGCATCATCGAGGGAATCGATGAAGTGTTGACCGGTCCAGTGGTCGCCATGGTGGAGGGAATGGCGGCGGTGGCGTTGGCAGCAGCAGTGTTGGATTCCGTCGACATCTCCAGCAAAAGGTGTTAATGTTTCGGAAGTTTTAGTTCAGTTTAGAAGTTCAAATTCCTTCAAAGGCAAGCTATCTCGTCTTGCGATTGTTAGTTTCTGGGATTACAAAGATAACTACCGGGCGTAATACAACCCAAAAGAAAGGAAAGGAAGAACTGAACTTAAAAATACAACGTATAAACGAAACTACTAAACCAGTGTGATTAGCCGAGTCGAGGAGGCCTCTTCCCGCAAGACGAGATACGCCCCGGTAGTGCTCTTCGGTTTGGCGTGTCGTCCCCAAAGGTAAAACGGCTACGTCTCTATTGATGCAGCACCGCAATCAACAGAGCTCCGGCGAACTGGATGGAGGAGAGGGCAGAGCTTCGACAGAAAAAAAAACTATGCAGGGAGAGGGAGAGAGCTTATGATGCAGAATGCTTTTTGAATTGTGTAGTGATGCATGGAATGGCTGGCCTATTTATAGGCTCAGTCCACTGCAGGGGGTCAACAGCCATGATGGCTGTCATCATGGCAATTCGTAACCGACGTCGGTTACAGACGTGTGGCAGGAGTGTGCCATCCGTGTGTGGAGCGTGTGGATTTCTCACGTGGCAACCGTGACTGTGCCTCGCTTGACGACGTGTCAAGCCACTTGGATTGCTGACTCGGCGGTGGTCCAAAAAGAATAGTTTGGGCCAAGCACCAAGCCCAAAGACCACCCAAAGACCAATTGCCAAGATCCAAGTCCAAGTCCAAGTCCAAGTCCAAGTCCAAGTCCGAGATCGAGATCGAGATCGAGATCGGGATCGGGATCGGGATCGGGATCGGGATCGGGATCGGGATCGGGCTCGGGCCCGGGCCCGAGGCCCGCGGCCCGCGACCACGAGCACGTGCACGGGCACGGGCACGGGCACGGGCACGGGCTCGGGCTCGGGCGGGCGGGCGGCGGCGGCGCGCGCGTGTGCGCGCGTGTGGGCTCTTTCACCCATCTTGGTCCACTATAATTATTAAGTAACATAAAGTCACTTAATTTATACACATTAAAGATGTGTTAATCCTCCAATGTGGGATAATTAACACTAGTTAATTATTCCCTAAGCTCCATCTCCAAGCTTTAATTAAAAGCTAATTATGCCCAACTTTAATCCACTATTTCTCACTCACCGGAAATCGGATTTGAGAAAGTGAATATACTACATTTACCTATGTAAAATGTAGATCGACGCTATGTCATTTAATTTCACAAAATTAAATGTCTCGTCACATTTATTATTTGGTCAAAATCCATTGACCGGACATATTTAATCCATGATTTTTACACTTAGATCTAATAATTTGGTGCGAAAGATTGAAGATAGATCACAAAAAGAAAAAAATAGTCATTTTGCAAAGGTAAACTTTTGCTAATAGGATATCAAAAATATTTAAGAATTATAAAACAAATGAAATATCCTTAGTTTAGTATATTAAATTATATTTAAATAAAATCTAAAATTTAAAATATAAAATGGATATATTATTCGGTTCCGGGTAGAACCGGAACCGAAATTTATGAAAACATAAGAACCGGTACCGGAACCGAAACCGGTTTTCCGGTTCCCGGTTCCTCAATTACCCGATCGGTTCCGGTTCCGGTTCCGGTTCCGGGTACCCGAGAACCGAAGAACCGGTTAAGCATGCTTAATGAAAATATTATAATATAGGTGTGGTTAAAAGGAAAATCAATGTGGCATTTTAGTTGCCACATGGAATAGTTTTAAGTAAAAAAAATAGAACTAAACCTTAAATGATTATAAAGTTTAGTAACTAATTTGAAATAAATTAAAATTTAGTAACCAATTTAATACGATTATGATAGTTTAGTACCCATTTAAAAAATTATCCATTAAAACAAAAAACACTTACACTATTGCAGATAACATATAAAGGCATTGTATTTATTATAGTTATATTAAATGAATTTTTAATGCTTATGAGATTCAAACAATGGTTGTTCATTCTTACTTTAAATATAGATGCTCATTTGAACATCTAGATCTAGCAATAAATATGGGTTTATTAACGTAAAAACTATATTTTATAGTAGAAATAAAAAATACACTGTAAACATTGCACTAAATATAAAAAGTTCAGTAGTGAAATTAGTTGCTCCATATTTGGACAATATGAAATTTTAGCACACAAGAATAATCAATGTTGATGTGGAACAAGGAGTTGTTGGTGATGTTCACATGTCTCTTCCAAATCACCAATTCCAATTGCATTATTTGATGACTTTGCTTTTCTATACATTGATAGTATAGAGTACTAACTGTGATACTCCAAGTAAAAACCCCATGCTATGCGGTACCTTCATTTATGTACAACACATTATGCTATATTTTCTTTCTAATCAAAATTTGCATACAGAGAAGGTATGATATTATATGTGCTACTACGCCGATGTAAAAAAAATGTGAAGATAAAGAGCCTATCTCAAGTATTTTTGTTATGTGCTAATAATCAATGGGTAAATCACAATTGGTATCCAAAATTTTGTATTTTTCAAACTGAAAAAATCCTCAACTTAAAGTTTTCATTTTAAAAAAATATCAACATTGAAAAAACGTGATTTATGTCGCGTATTACATAATCTAGCAATAATTAATGAGTGTTTTCGCTGTAATTTGTATTTGGAAAATGTTTTTTTACAAAAATGTCTTTATGCTGTAATGCCCTTATTTTCATTCATAATTTATAGTCCTTTCATCCACAAGAAATAGTTCCATTTGAGGATGACACGAGTTTTAATGATAAATTGACAAAGTAACAGGGAAATAGAGAAAAAGTTGATAAAGTATGAGAAGAGGGAAACAAAGTGAAAGAGAGAAGGAGAAAATTTGAATAAAGTATGAGAGTTTCCATTTTTGAAATGGGACCATAACGACATCCCAAAATGAAAAAATGAGACTATTTTTCATGGACGGAAAAAGTATTTTATGTTTTTGACAAATACTATTCTAATCATTGCTAATTATTTAGGATTATTAATACATGTCCCACCAGGCAAATATACTTTCAAACAATTGACTAATTATTCATAGTTAAATTCTTTGTTTAAATTGATACTTTTATAATGTCAAAAAATACTAAATATTAAGATAACTTCTCAAAATTTTCCATACTAATATAATTCCCATATTTTTCCAATCTAATTTATTCCAATAATTCGACACATCATCATCATCATCATCATCATGATTGTTATTATTATTATTATTATTATTATTATTATTATTATTATTATTATTATAAGTGAAATTAAAATTATTTTCATGATTTTTAAATTTTATAATGTAGACAATATGATTCAACTGTATATGTTGTGACTTAGTTGTTAAAAAATGTGTTTCGTTTGTTGCCTTTGTAGTAGAGATTTAAAAGTTTTGTAATGAACATGAGTTACTATTAATTCTAAACTTACTTTTGTTTTATGTTTATGTATAGTTATCTAATAAATTTTGTTATATGCATTTCAGATTTATAAAGTCAGCTGAATGATATTTCTTATTCTCGTTGATTAATTGACATTATGAAATTAATACAACGAAAATGACAAAAATAGCCAATTAATGGGGAAGGGAGTATAAAATTATATTTGAATTCCTATTATGGTAAAATTATAATGCCTCTAAATCACTGTATTTTTCAATATAAAACTACATTTAGAATCTCTATGATTTGGGTCAAGTGATTCATCACTCCGTCTCAAAAATTTTAAAAATTTAAGATTCTAAATTGGAAACATAGATTTAGGATAAAAACAGTTACGGTCAGAGATTATGATTAATCGATAAGTAATGAAGGTGGGATAATCTAAGTTTTTTGGAAGCACGTAACCGGAACAAATGTAATTTGAGATGGCAATGTAAAATAAAGTAAAGCAAATAGGAGACTTACAAGGAGAAAAATGTCACGAACTAGCATCGCGTAAGTAGCCTAGGTCAGTCCATTGGCACATAGGCAAATTGAAAGCAAGAGTGGCATGTATTCCTCACTCTTTGTTATCACCACTTGTCTCTGAAAAACAAATAAATATATTGGAGTTTTATTGCAAAATCAGATCTATCCCTTATTTATGTATACTCCATTTGATTTTATTATTATGTTAATGTTATTCAATTTTTTTCAAAAGGAAATAAGTAGTCGGACTGTGATCAATACCAAACTAATCTTAAACGCTAAATATCGAACAACTCACTACAAGATACTCCTTCTGTCTCCAAAGAATATGCACTTTGAGTTCGTTAGGGATTTTAATGTAAAATTGGAAAAGTAAGGAGATAGGTAGAGATAAAAAGTAATTAAAATATTGTTAGTGGAGAATGAGTCTCACCTCATTAGAGAAAAGAGAGTTTCCAAAATTAGAAAGCGCATATTCTTGTGGGACGAACTAAAAAGGAAAGAGTGCATAATCTTGTGGGATGGAGAGAGTAATATGAAGTTCATTATAATGAACTAATAACAAAGTTATAATAAACTCATAATTTTTAAATTACGTCAGATGACGTTATTGTTATGACGTTATTGTTTTTAAATCTCTGAATTCTCTATAATAATCTACAAATAAAATTGTAATGAAATTCATGCTATTTTATAATGGCGTGTTTAACGTTTAGTGTTTAAAACTAGTTTGGTACTATAATATATTCCAGAGTAGGAGTATTATTATCCTACAGTGATACATGGAAATTTCTGTTGACATCTAAGAAAGTAACTGAGAAAAGTTAGGTATTCGAAAATGAAAATGATCAAGTTCAAAAATAGATATTCTCATACTCCATCCGTCCCTAAAAATAGACAATATTTGAAATGACACGGGTTTTAATGCACAATTAGTAAAATAAAATCATTTTACGAGATAGAAAGAAAAAGTGATTGGAGCATGTGGAGAATTAAATTCATTTCACTAGAGAAAAAAAATTAAATAAAATCAGTCTACTTTTAAAAAAAACTAGTATCACGCCCATGCGATGCACGAGTCATTTTAATTTCTTCATATTTATTTCTTTATGCGAAATAAAATTTGTGAAATGATAAATAAAAGAATATTCGACATCCTTTTACTTTGGATTATATTTTTTCAATCACATTAATCCCACATGGCCACAAGAATGCGTTTAAATGCTAACTTTTCTTAAAAATGTCAATACGATCACATTAAAATTTCAACACATATTTGTGTTGACATTTTAATAAACTGTCTTGACATTTAAATATCATACTTAAAATTAAAAAGCATTTTAATTCTGTGAAAATATGAATTAACCGTTGAGTTATAACTACATGAGCAAGTTTACGTTGCAATAATTTAATATTGCACTGGTGAGACACTTCCTAGTCGAGCTTTATTTCATTGCAATATAATGACCCTATACACTAAAAACCCAAACCTTGAAACCTAAATCATAAACCCTTAACTTTAAAATATACTCATCATGACCAACAAATGAGTCAAATATCGATAAATTTCTCCCTCCGCCGCCCCAGTTCAATTTTACTTTGTTGATCACTTATTCAAAATATACTCATCATGACCAACAAATGAACCAAAGATCAATAAAATTCTCCCTCCGTCCCAGTTGAATTTTACTTTGTTGATCACTTATTCTATTTTGAGGGTTTTAGATCTGTATTCGATATCTTACACTGGGTCGGCCTACTTCATAATCGTTACTGATAGTGGAGATTTTTTACCTGAATCTTGTCTGGAAATCTGTTTATATGCTCATATCAAGAAACAAAAAAAATATTGTTTGCATTCATCCAAGCATTAAAATGAAAAGGTTTTTAAATCAAATAACATAAATGGCTAATGAAATATCAAACGTTAAATATTAGAAGTGATAGTAAATTTATTTAAAAGATTTCTTCAGTTACATAACTTGTGTAATTATTTATTTTGGAAATTATGAAAGAGAACGGTTGGAATTAATTAAGCAAGTAGATACAAATTACAAATTTCAAAATATTCACACAATGTCTCTCGCATTTAGAAAAAAAGATATATTGCTTGCACAATTATGCATAAAATTTATTTCCAAACCAAGCCGAACACTCAAAACTCTAAGCACAAACTTAAAAGAAATCTTAACCAAACAAAAACGCAATGTCACATCTTCTTCTTCATTGAATTTCATTATCTCAGAAGGCGTAATATTTTTAGCTTTTAGATATAATTTAAAAGAAGGAAATGTTGACAACTAAATATCAGTTCTCGAAATAAACTACAAATCTCATACTTACATGAAATGACTTTAGTTTTATGCATAAACAATTGCCTCTAATGCCATAATTCACATAGTGTATATAATTCCTACAATTATGTAAACAATGAGGGTTAATCAAAATTATTCAGTCACACTTATAGATGTAAGAAATTATTGATTATAAATGTATTCAAGAAAAATATAATTGAATATTGATAATGTAGGATCTTTGAACCACATATATTTCACGTAATTAATCATAAAACATAATAGGATCGAAAACTTTTATACCGAAAGCGATTATGGAAGGAGAAGAAAGCTTCCTTGAACTCTAGTGGTGCTACGCCAATTTCAAAGGAATTGTTTCTCTTTCTTTCATTTCTAGTGGTGCTACGCCAATTTCAAAGGAATTGTTTCTCTCTTTCTTTCATTTCCATGTTTTCTGTAATGTGTATGATTTGATGGAGTTTAATATTTATAGACAAGAGGATAAATTCTAAGCTATTTTCATTAAATGGTTATTTAAAATATTTAATAGGAGCGTTTCTTTTTATTAAAAGTAGCTAACCGATTTAATTAGAATTCTATATAGGAATTGATTCACTTAAATTCTAACGGTTAAATTAGAAATTACAATCGTACACTAATTTGATCAGATTTATAGGAAGATATAATTCATCAATCGTTTATGATGATTAATTAAATCAAAATTACATGATTTGATTCTTCAGCTACCAAATTGATTGCAGTATAATATGGCCATTTCCCATATTAGTCGACCAAATTTGAATGGCTAATTTAATGCTAATAAAAATATTATATACATACCCAATTTTCATATTCCATTCTATTTTCCTCAACTTATTTTACATAGTGAAATAATTTTATGAAATGATAAACAATATCATCATACGAAATCTAAAAACATAAAAATATGTAACAAAAATTCATCATACGAAATCTAAAAGCACAACAACACTTCATCGCCCCTTGTCGGCGTCATCTTCTCCGGTCAGATTGCCCCCATCTATATAAGAACTTTAAACAAAAAATAACAATAGTATAAATACATATATTTAAATTTGATGCTAAATTAGAAAATTGTTTGATGGGAACATGAACTTATGCCATAATTAGCAACGTATAAATATATATTAAAAACAAAAATAATATCATTGAAAATTTAGAAGAATACCTAAACCAAGCAAAATTTATGCAGAAAATAAAGCAGCTAGTGGATGAATTGTAAACTATCCAACTATCATATATTTATAGTCCAAACAAATGAATTGAGGGGCTATTCTAAAACCTTTCAATTTCCTCCATTTATGATAAGAAATTTAATTCGAATTCAAATGGACACTGTACATGTAACGGCTCATGCAACTACGTCACATATAAAATAGCTGGCTCATTAATTTGTGATTTGATTGTAGTTACTGTCTAAATTCATTTTAGTAGTGGTATTAGTATATTATTTGGTCAAAATCGGAAGGATTTTTCACCGTAACTGCCTATGAACATGAAGGACACTCATATGTAACGCTCATGCATTCTCACAATAAATAAATTATCATCATTATTAGAAAACTAAATTCCCATCAACATTTGCATTTTACACCATATATTTATAAATATTTAAATCTATACCCAGAATTCACAAATTTTAAAAAAATGTCCCAAAACTCCCCTTTTATATATGTATAGATTCCAAAATAATAAATGTGGTCTATTTTTAAAAGATATAGAAATTACAAAACAAAAAAAATTCGCATAGAAAAAGCAAGCGAGAAAGCAAAGTCTTACTTTTAAACTCTATAAACTAATTTTCTAAAGTTCATCTCTGTCAGCACTACACAATCACATTTGTCCTTATCTTATGTCTCGATCACGTTAGATTAAAAAAAATGAAGGAATAAAATATTTATCTTTGATTGCACACTAATGGAGTACATAAAATAAGTATAGACTATTTTTACTTGATCATGAAAAATGAGTATAACAGTAGCTAATTTCATACCATGATAGACAAAGGCGAAGCGTATCGAAGAATGTTGAAACACGCACACAGAAACCCAGTGAAATTGATGCTTGATTCTCCCTCCAATTCAAACCTACTCACCCAAATCGCCACCACCACAAACCCTACATCCATCACCGCCGTCCTCGCCTGAAAACCACTCATTGATATTGTAAATTTTTGTTTCAGTAAGCATTTGATCAAACATTTGGTGTGCAGAGCTAAAATATCCAAACATCAAATAACAACATTGAATTTACCCTGATCTTAGCAGGAGCAAATGCGAGATAGAGAAAGAGGTAGACGGTGGATATAATGATGCCAGATCCATTGACTGTAGCTACGAGCAACGCATCTGGTTTGATGATTCCGTAGTAAGTCCACAGCGATGCATTCAACACCATACATATGTATGGGAAGCTCGAGAAATCTTCCGTCGATCGCTTTTTAACTATCCTCGCGAATGTTCCTCTGCAAAAAATACAAATCGGAATCCTCAATTGAAGATATTCCAATTGATGTTACGAGATTGAAAATTGAACTTACATTGGCGAAAGCAGTATTAGAAATGCGGAGATGTTACCTGAGGAAAGAAAACAAAAACAAACGAAATGACGAAATGTAAATCTACCTACGAGAAACATAAACAAGGCGGAACTAAAGCAAACGAAAGCAATCAAAACAGAAAACACAAGATCCACCACAACTTGAACTAAAAACTCCTTTTCATAAACGATCTTCGGTAAACTTAACTAAAACAAAATTCCAAACAAGGATTTCAAGAGCGATTAACGATAGAAAGGAAACTAGAGTAGCAATTCGAAGAAAAACAATAAAAACAACTAAGCTACGGAAATGATGAACTAAAAACATAATAGAAATTGTTTTAACCCCTCGGGGTGCAACAAAAACTCCAACAACGAAGACTTCTACGCAGATCCAGGTTCCTCCTTCCTTGACGAGGAAGAAGAGATGAAAACAGAGGTGGAAACGGCGACTCCTGCTGCTAACTCCTTACTCCATGCTAAGAAAAATAAGGTGAAAATGAGGTGACTGAAGGTGATGATGGTGCCGAACTCCTTTTGTGTGCACTCTCTCCATATTTATAGGATGGTGTTGGGGCCAATTCCCTAGGGTAAGCTCATCAAGTCTTGACATTTATGCTCTTGAGATGGCATCTTTTCTTCTCTCTCCTCTGACTCATCACTTCATGAGGTAAACTCCACTTATCAACTCGTCGGTTGGGTAGGCTTCACTGTTTGTATGCAACTGATCAACTTGGCTTCTTTTCTGGTCATTTTTCACTCCTTTCCCGAGTTGATCAAGTTGATCCTGCACTTGCCGCTTTTACACTTTATAGCCCCCCTGCACACTCAAATTCACCATTCTTTTCGCACATTATCAGCTATGTTAGTGTAATAAACCCTACATAACCATCACCTCAGATGTAATTTCCTCAAACGTCTAACCGTTGCTGAACCTGAGTGAGGTTGACGATGTCAGACTGGTCTTGGTGCTCGATTGAGTTGCAGCTTTGCTCGAACTCTTACTGGAGCTAGTCTCTTCCGCAGCGAATCCGTAATTCCTCAAGTTGGCCATCACCTCTCTAATGATATCAGAGTACAAGTTGCCAGTTGACGTCTCCGGCAGCCGGGATGTACCCACATTCGGAATCTGTACTGGTTGTGCAGTCGAAGGCGTTGTACCCTCCGGTCGGGGAGTTGTGGGAATCAACCGAAGTCGGCATTTGGTGGAAGATTTTTGTGGCTGGCTTGATGTAGAAGACTTGCCCATTTTTTCTTGGTTGAACAGAGAATTGGTAGAGGAATTGATCGAAAAAAGATTAGGGTTCGAAAGTTTCCTCCCTTTTTTCCTTGAAAGTAGGCAGTCTAATTTCTTTACTGAGTTATGAAAAGACGGGAGAAAGTACGTTTAGATATCAATGGAGGAAGGTGAAATGATCTCCATGACGTCAGCGCCTATTCGCCTTCCTGCGCCAAAATTCAAAATTCGAGGATTTATAATATTCATTTAAATTCCTACCAGGTATGTCCAAGAATTTTGAAATTATTTTTTTGTTTTCTAAAAATCCATCTTTTTGTTTTTTTTTTGGAAATTTTCTTAAAAAAGCGAGGAGTAAAAATAAAAACATTGATTCAAGGTCGTGGGTAATTTTTTCGGGATCTACTTGATCAACTAAGCTGAACAAGTAAAGTTCGAGAATTACCCAACAAGCGTTTATTACTTGATCAGGCTAAGTAGGAACAATGGAATTTCTCCTTCATCCATACCGCCGATTTATTTAGCATTTTTCTTTTTACATGGATAGACAAAGAAAAAGTGTAAGGCATGATACCCCTGAAACTTTGTAGCTCTCAGGATGTGGTGGATCACTTGAGTTGCAAGTTTGCATTTGTTCTTCTGAATCTGACCCGTTTCGATTTCCGCCATAACTTAAGAAGTAGTACTTTCTGCCGAGTTGATCATCTCTACACCTCTACATACATGGTTCGGCAGCTTCCTTTCCTCCTTATAGTCATCCATCCTCTAGTTCCCATTGCCACCTTTAAAATTAACTTGATCAATTGGTTTTGAGTTCCTTCCCAACTTGATCAGTTCAGATATTGACAACTCATGGTGGGCATGGTCATCAATTGGAGATCCTAAATCAACTTTTCTCTTATCCATCCACCAATTTTTCTCAAGACACATCACCACGGCACCCTAGTTTTTCTTATGATTCTTGTACGTCCCTTGAACTTTCTTATTTTCCTTGGGACGCAGTCCAGGGTCAGAAGGTTTTTCCATCTTAAACGGCTCTGGCCTTGGTTGTAGCTGCACCCAGTAGATGAATCTTGCAGCTTTCCTTCTTGACCTCTCTTCCTTCAGCTCTGGTTCACTTTCTTCGTAGTAACACCCATCAGATTTGTCAATCAATAGAGGTGGTCTCTCTGCTGGTGCATCTTCTCCTTTCACCGCAGTTGTGAATTCCTCCACCTTCTCGTCGGGCACATGCACTTTCTCTGGCTGGAGATAGAATAGTGTATTGTCGAGTTCCACATCACGCTCGATAACCTCTACTTCTTCCTCTTGAGGTTCATCATGTGCTTCCTCTAGAATTTCCTGTGATGCTTCATCATCAGGAGGTATGGTAATCGACTCTTCTTTGGCTAGCGTCTCTTTCTCATCCGATTCTATCTCAACAGCTTCTATCTCCTTTTGTTTCTCTGGCATTGCCCCAGACTCATTTTCAGCATTAGATGGTTCATTTTCCGCTACTTCGCTTACACCTTCTTCTTTTTCCTTGTTCTCATTCACCTCAGACTTGGCTCTGACATCTTGTATCCTCTTCATCATATCAGTTAATAGAGCTACCTGCTTGATCATTTCATCCATATTGGATTTTTGTTCCTCATAAGTGCACTACATTTCCATCACCAATGCGTCATTTGACCTCGTGCAACTCCTCATATTTTGCTGTGATGCGTTCCACCCCTCACTCATTCCACTTGCAGATTCTGCATGTCGATTCTCATTCAAGGGTAGTGCAAAACTCTGTTGAGGTTGAGGTTGACATTGATGTTGATTAGGATAAGTTTGGTCTTAGGAATAAGGAGTTTTTAAGTTTTCCAATCCTCATTCGACCATGTGGGAAAGTGATCCCCTGCCTCGGGAGGTTAGGCCTGATAAGGATGACTTGGGAATGAAGGGTAACGGCTGCAGTAGTCAGGTTGGTATGTCGGTGGGTGAACTCATGGTTTCGAAATTCAGGGTAAGGTTGGTAGTGTGGATATCCCATTTTACAAGAGGGTGTTTGGGTGAAGGTTGGATAGGGCTTTGTATGGTATGGGAAAGGTGGGTACTCTTCTGCCCCGATCCATTCTCCACAGCGTGGGTATTCCTGTTGGCACACCTCTGCTTGACCGCTAGGGTTCCAACTCGTATTCGAACTCCAGACCTCCCCCGTGTTCTGGCGGTGGTTAACTTGATTAGTCTGGATGTGGGTTTGGATGGGAACGGCTGGATGTTGTCTTGACGCAATCACGGTTTGGCGGTTTTCCTCTAGTTTGTCAATGCAGCTCTTCAGCCGATTGTCCTTGTCCTCTGTGGGAGTACTCTTCACTTCCTCATGCAATGGGGCCACTGCTGTATCATCGTACTCTCTTTTTGCGTTTAGAAGCTTTTCCAGGACAACCTTGGCCTTACTCAGCCTTAGCTTTTAGAAACTTCCCCCGCTTGATGAGTTCACTAAGTCTTTGCTTCTTGCGTCCATTCCATCATAGAACTTTGAGTAGACCTCCACTTCCATCAGGTTATGGTTTGGGCATGCATGCAGTAGATCTTGGTATCTGTGTCAGTACTTGCTTAAGCTCTCACCATACCCTTGGGTAACTTCTCTGATTTCCCTTCGGAGTGCATTTGTTTTTGCTGCTGGAATAAATTGGTTTAGGAACTCCATTTTGAAATCTGTCCATATATTGATGTTGTTGGGTTCCAATCCTCTAAACTAGACATGTGCTTCGCTTTTCAGAGAGATGGGAATGATTCTCAGCTTGAGAACCTCCTCACTTGACCTCTCTGGTCTTGTTTGCACGCTGCAAATTTTGTCAAACTCACGAAGGAATTCAATTGGGCTCTCAGCACTAGCTCCCAAAAAGGTAGGCAAGATAGCAAGCACTTCTGGGTTCACGTACACCGCTTCCTGCCCTTGAGTGATGGAAATGGCAGATGTTCGCTCGTTCACTGAGTGGGCATAGAGTGAACCTATCTCCAGATCCTCTTTCTGATCACGCACCATAGTGGGTTCGTCCTTGATTTCATCCTTGTCTGGGGTGGCTTTTGATTCGAGTGGACTCACGAAGGTGATGTCCTCACTTTCTTCACACTTGGTAGCCGAGTCAGTTAGTGGGGTGGGAGGTGATTCATCTTGCACAGTGGTTTGCTCCACTCCTTCTATTACTTGCCTCATGGACTTGGTGCCTTCGAACTGGGGTAAACAAAAAACAACAAAAAGTTTATTTACAAAGCTTAAACTAAAATTCTTAAATAATACCTGAGACGCTCCGCCCATCTATGTGTTGCCTTGCTCCAATAGTTCCCTTGGTTCACACCAGCAAGGAAAACACTGGATACACATAGATAAAGACATTGATTCTTCACTAATGTTGCCCTGAGCTGTCTCTCAATTGAAATAAAAACAAAGAACGAAGAAAATATCAACAATATTTACACCCAAGGTATCTCACAAAAAATGTAGGGTAAACGCCATCATCCCCGGCAACAGCGCCATTTGAAATGCTGGATTTTTCACTCACTGTTCTTCTAATTCTTTTTGGTATATCATTGTGGCTTGCTCAAGTTGATGGGTCAAAGTGATCCAACCAGCCTATATATGCCTGCTACCTGCAATACACGGGTGAGTGGATCCAGTAAAAGCTCAGGCTGATCAACTCGACTTACTCCGACTCGAGTATGAAGAACCGAAGATCTAAAAAGTATGTTTTCAAAACCTTAACCTACTAATACTATTAACTAGTATAGGGAAGTAAGGATCGATCCCACAGAGATGAGGCGTTTGGCGATTTGTTTGCATGACACGACTTGAAGATGGCTGCTGCCACGCTTCTAGGGGGTGGGTTAAGTTAAACTCCTGGACTTTGGAAAATAAGAAATTAATTGAACTAATCAACTTGCAAGACGAAACTAAGACTACTTGATCAACTTAACTGAACTTTCCATAAATGGACAAACAGAATAAACGGAGACTGTCAGACCCCTGCAAAAAACATTGTAAAGTAAAAACTTTCTAACAACTTCATCTTCTTCACAAAATCAACATGGAAAGCAGAGTAAAGAACAGATCTGAAAAGTTACGGAAGATGAAACATCATAACAACACTTAAAATTAAATCTACTCCTAAGATCTAATCTACGACCACGTAAACGAGAAAACTAACCCATACTCATGAAGAAACGAAACATAAACAATCAGATCTAAACATCCTAAGAACTTTCAAACATAAAACATCAGATCTGGCTGAATCGAAAGATAACAAAACATTTTTGAGCTAAGACAAGCGACATAAAAGGAAAACCAAAACAGATCGAAGTAACATGCATGAAACAGAACACAGCAGCTGAAAACGAAAACATAACTTCAGATTTACTAAATCAAAAACATCAAAACATCAACAAAACCAAAAGTAAATAGAAAACGAACAGGGAAAGTAGTAAATTGTTTCGTCGCCCCTTCTCGAAGCTGAATACAGAACCGAAAGTTGAAAAATGCCAGAAACTACACCCAAATACCAACTAAAATAAACTAAGCGAGGACCAAGTGTGTGTGTGCAAAGGAATCAAGAAGAGGAAGTGAAATGAGCTTCGATTTCAGCCCTATAAGAGAGCTGAATTCCTAAAGATATCTAACTAAGTGTGTTTGAGACCCCCTTTCTACCTACGGCTGGGACTCCCTTTTTCTTGTGTCGGGCTTCCATTATATAGAGAGGCTTAGGGCTCTAATCCCTAGGGTACCACCTCTCTGAAATGTCGTTCCTGCCCTTCACAATTGGTGGTGGGGTCTTCAGCTCTATCCTCCAATGCAGAACTCCTGCTGGCTCCGCTTGATTTTTGGCTTGATCAACTCAATGCCACAAAATTTTCCATTCTTTTCTTGATTCGTTCGTCCGTCCAACTGATTTGTTCTTTCTTCTGAAAATGGCGGATTTCACACACACCTGGCTCAAAAATAGATGTTAGTTCATGGATTTTAGTGCAGTTTTGCCATGGAACAGATGCATGAAACGAACCTCATCAGGCAACATTACAAGTTGACAACAGAACAAGCTCCAAAATCTGAGTATGAAGTGAGGGTGTCACGACCGCCCATACCAGGGGTATCACAAACGCGGCGATCGTGACCGACATGCATGGACAACAGTTTAAAAGAACAACTTAAGACTTAAAGAAGAAAAACAACTTAGTTTAAAGAAGTTTAAGGTCACTTTTTTTTTAAAAGACGTAAAGAAACATACTTTTATAAAGGGCACCAGAAAAATTTGACTTAAGAAATACAACTATATATATAAAAAAACTAAGGTAAAACGAACATTTAACTTAAATCTCGGAAAACATCATTTTCAGAAAGACAACGTAAACACTCGTTTAAACCTAACACCGCCATACATGTTCAAACACAACACGAAAAGATTAAGGTCTTAAGACATAATTTAAAACATAGCAGCGGATAAATAAGGTTCAGGGAGAGTCAAGGATCACGCCTATGTATGACGACATAACGTATCCTAGGGTCTTTAGCCAGCTCAATATCCACCGCAACATCTCGCTCAACCTGCACATAAGAAAAAGAATATGCAGGGCTGAGTACTTGTTGTACTCAATGGGCTCATGCCGAAAACATTTTAATAAGTTATGTCATCCATACCAGTGATCTCGAGTTTTATATAGTAAGAAATATCACGAGAACACAAAAAATCCAAGTCTGGCCAGACAATTTATCTCCTCATTTTCCACATCAATCAATCAATCACATCCTCTTATCATAGTGCGACGAAAGTGTGGCCACACTATTCGCCCACGAGACCGGCCGACTAGCAAGGACGGCTCATGATCCCCTCTGTGTACACAGCCTGATAGGGTTTGCGGCCATACTCAGACCTGAATTCGTTTATCATAGCCCTCTAGCCTAATGGAGCGAACTCACAAACTAGGCATCAAGCACAATCTCAACATAGCCCTATAGCCTAACGGAGCAAGCTCAAACGAACTAGGCATCAGGCAAAAATCTCAACATCAAAACAATCATGGCATGACATAACACTTTAAACCACCCTTATAACACCACATCATATTTTCGGAAAAATAAAGAGGTTTGAAAAGAAAGCCCACCTCGATCGCTTAGCAAATTCACAACCCAACTTATAGCAACTCTCGATCCTCGAGTTCACGAGTACACAACACCCTTGTCAATGACAACACAAGTCAGCCTTCCACAACAACATTTTACTATGCATGTCCTATCATTTTCTCTCTCATCGTTTTTCTCAAATTCCCCAACCCAACATACGTCACAAAGGTGTAAAGACACACGTAACACATTCCAACTTATCACAAGTGATTTCAACATTTAAACACGTTCCTTGGACATACATGCATCATATAATACTTTTAAACTTGAAACTAGGTGTCATTTTAACAAGGCAGAAAACTGGCAGAACTGCGCGACCGTTTTGTAAAAATCACTATAAATTCACCCGACCTCATATGAAGCTAAATTTTGGTCACAATACAGAGGACACATTCAAGTTCATCCATGAAAATTTTCACACCGAAACCACGTCATTTAGTCAGTCATATTACATATTAAACTCTCTGGTCGGAACATACCATTTCTGACAGCACTGCGCAGTTCATTTGAAAAATTTACCATAAATTCATTCAATATCCAAAAAGGCTGAAAATTTAACACGACTCAGAAGACACTTCAAATTTTTATCTAGTTCAAGAATCACATCAATCGGAAGTCATTTGGTCAGTTAAACAGAAAACGAAACATTCATGGCGAGAACACGAGTTTCTGGCAGATTTGCGCAGTCAACTTCAAAAATTTATTAAAAATTCATTTTTCGATAAAAAGGGCTGAAATTCACACGAGACACAGGTAACACCTTGAAGTTTACTCAGTAAAATTTTTATATCAAAATTCGGCCGTTTTATAGGTCAATTACTCATCAGAAGCTACTGGTCGAACATCACAGATAACAGATACACAATTTCTAAATTAGGATTTCCTTCTCAATCATCCAAACACCAATTCTCATGCTTATAACACACAATAATGCTTGATAAGACTCTCTTAAACATGTTTGCACATAAACTTACATCATTCACCAAAGATTCCAATCAAACTTCACACAATTCAATTAAAACGTATATTTATCAAGGTTTTCAAGCAAACTCACTTCCCCCCGATTAAACTTGCGATCTACGATTCCTACACCCACTACATGCATGTAGGATTCAAGAACATGGTTCAAATGAAAAGAATGAGGAAAAGTGAAGCCAATATACCTTCTTTGACAAAACGAATCGGTAGAACCAAGAAACGAGGTGATTCGTCGGAGATTCTTGAAAATAAACTTCAATGGATGCAAGAAACAATGGTGGAAGAAGTTTTTTGGAGAGAATGTGGAGAGGGAGGAGGGAGGCACGAAAATTGAGGGAGAATGAGGGCTAGGGTTTAGTTTAGGTGTTTTTATAGGATTAGGGTTAGGTTTAAAATCAATTAATTAATTAATTGTGGAGAAAAATATAATTAAATAAATCCCATAATTAAAAGAATAAAATAAGCATGTGGGAAGGGGAGGAAATTTTTGAAAATTCCATGTAGGAATAGCAAGGAATTTATTTGGTATTTACTTGGAGAGAATATATTCACAACTTAGGAAATAAAAGTGAATATTTCATAAACAAGGGAACAGAATAAATTAAATCTCCGAGTATGAAAATAATGGTGGGGGCCGAAAATTTCCATAAGGAATTGCACAAGGAAATTATTTAAATCCCCAATTAAAAGAATAGGATTTAAATTAGGCAATTTATTTATAGGAAAAAGGCTCCCATAAAATAGGCAACAATTAATTAAATTCCCACAAGGAAAAAATTGCATAGGGGGCATGTGATATGGAAGAAAGGTAGGAGAAAAATATTCACATCCCCAATTAATTAGACATAGGAATTTATTTGAATAGAAAGGGATTCCGCAAATTAGGAAACAAATAAAATATCCTCCAAAATTTAGTGGAGGGGCCGAAATTCCAATGAATTGGCTCAAAAAAAATATAAATGCATGATCCTATTAATTATTTCCCCACATTGGAAAATATAAAACATCAAGCTCATCATTCCACATTAACCACGAAAATTTATTTCACGCAAAACACTTAATCACATAGAAACGAAAGTTTCATAATTGAAATTCCAAATCAACTTATTAAATAAAAGTCACAAAATTTTGGGATGTTACAGAGGGAAATGCAGAAAATCCCTTATGCCAACATTATTGGAAGTGCTATGTATGCAATGATTAGTACATGGCCAGACATAGCACAGGCCATCTCTGTGACCAACAGGTATATGTCTAACTATGGAAATGAGCATTGGTCTGCCTTGAAGTGGTTGATGAGATATTTGAAAGGTTCTGCAGATGTTAGGATCTTATTTGATGGATGCAGTAAACATGAAGGTGATGCTTTGATGGGTTGGAGTGACTCTGATTTTGCAGGGAATCTGGACACTAAAAGATCCCAATCAGGCTATTTGTTCACCCTTTATGGCTATGTAGTAAGTTGGAAAAGCAGCCTTCAAGGAGTAGTTGCTCTATCAACTACTGAAGCAGAGTTTATGTCTCTAACTTCTGCTGTAAAGGAGAGTAGTTGGCTCAAGGGAATTTTGGATGATTTTGGCATAAGTCAGAAGGTTGTAAGCATTGGCTAAGACAATGAGAACTCATTTTTTTTCTTTCAAGTGTTCTCTTTTCATCTTCTTAGTTTATTGTTGTGGCTTACTCAAGTTGGATTGTCAAACTGATCCAGTCAGCCTATATACGCCCGTGAGTGGATCCAGTGGAAACTCGGGCTAATCAAATCGACTTAAATTCAACTTGAGTGAGATGAGTAGAAAAGCTAAAAGTGTGTTTTCAAAACCTTAACTCACAATACTATTAACTAGTATAGGGATGGTTGTTGATTCAAGAGGACTCACAGAGATGACGTCCTCACTTTCTTCATAGTTGGCCTACGAGTCGATTGGTGGAGTTGGAAGTGATTCTTCCTGAACAGTCTATGGCGCCGCTCTCTCTCCTTCCTCTGTTTGCCTTCTAGACTCGGTGCCTTCCAACTGGGGTAAACAAAATATAACAAAAAGCTTATTTACAAAATTTAAACTAAAATTCTTAAATAATACCCGAGACGCTCTGCCCATCTATGTGTTCTCTTGCTCCAGTAGCTCCCTTGGTTCACACTAGCAGGGAAAATGCTTGATCCACATAGACAAGGACATTGATTCTTCACGGTTGTTGCCCTGAGCTATCTCCCTACTGTAAACAAAACAAAGAAACAAAGAGATTATCAACAATATTTACACCCAAGGTGTCTCACAACAAATGTAGGATAAACGCCATTATCCCCGGCAATGGCGCCATTTGAGAATGAGGGGGGAATGCTCCATCTCTCTTCACCCTTCTATTCTACTTGCTTATCTGAATTGGACCTAATTCGATTTCCACCAAAACTTGAGAAGTAGTACTCTCTTCCCAATTAATCATCTTTGTACCTCTGTACTCATGAGTTAGCAGCTTCCTTGTCTTCTCACAGTCATCCATCCTCTAGTACCCGTTGCATTTTTCACAGTTGACTGGATCAAGTGGATCTGAGTCTCTTTCCAACTTGATCAGTTCAGAAGTTGGTACACCATTATGGAAATGATCATCAACTGGAGATCCTGAGTCAACTATTCTCCTTTATATCCACCGATTTTTCTGAGGACACATCACCACCATGGTACCCCGCTTTTTCTTGTGATTCTTTTACGTCCCCTGAATTTTCTTATTCTCTTTGGGACTCAGTCCAGGGTTAGGCGGTTTCTTCACCTCAAGCGGTTTCGGACATGGTTGTAGCTACACCCAGTAGATGAATCTTGCAGCTTTTCTTCTCGGCCTTCCCTCCTTCAGCTCTGTTTCACTTTCTTCATAGCAACACCCCTCAGACTTATCGATCAATGGAGGTGGTCTCTCAGCCGGTGTATCTTCTCATTTTACCGAAGTTGTGAATTCCTTCACCTTCTCGTTGGGCACATGCACTTTCTCTTACTGGAGATAGAACAGTGTATTGTCCAGTTGCTCATCACGTTCGATGACCTCTTCTTTTTTCTTTTGAGGTTCATCGTGTGCCTCCTCTAGAATTTTCTTTAGTGCTTCATCATCAGTAGGTGTAGTGATTGACTCTTCTTCGACTTGTGTTTCTTTCTCAGTTGATTCTACCTCAACAGTTTCTACTTCATTTTGTTTCTCCAGCAGTGCCTCTGACTTGTCCCCAGCCCTAGATGTCTCATTTTCCTCGGTTTCATTTACACCTTCTTCTTCTTCCCTACTCTCATTTACTTCAGACTTGGCTCTGTCCTCTTGGATTACTTTCATCATATCAGTTAGTAGAGCTACCTGCCTGATCATTTCATCCATGTTGGATTTCTGCTTGTCATAAGTGTGTTGCATTTCAAGCATCAATTCATCATTTGACCTCGTGCAGCTCCTCACACTCTGTTGTGAAATGTTCAATCCCTCAATTCTCCCCTTTGTAGAGTTTACATATTGATTTTCGTTCAAGGGTGGTTCAAAACTCAGTTGATGTTGAGGTTGATCTTGATATTGATCAGGACAAGTTTGGTCTTGGGAACAATGGATATCTTGAGTTTGCCACTCCTCTTTCGACCATGTAGGGAAGTGATCTCCTACCTCGGGAGGGTAGGTCTGATAAGGATGACTTGGGAATGAAGGGTAATGATTGGAATAGTCAGGTGGGTATGTTGGTGGAGCGAACTCATGGCTTTGAAATTTAGAGTAAGGTTGGTAATGTGGATATCCCATTTGCCAAGAGGGTGTTTGGGTGGAGATCGTATAGGGCTCTGTATAGTATGGGAAAGGTGGGTATTCTTCTGCCCAACTCCATCCTCCACAGTGTGGGTATTCCTGTTGGTACACCTCTGCTTGACCTCCAGGTTCCAACTTGTATTTGAACTCCAGAACTCCCTTGTATTCTGGTGATGGCTCACTTGATCAGTCTGGAAGTGGGTTTGAATAGGAATGAGTGGATGTTGTCTCGACTCGATCACTGACTGGAGTGTTTCCTCTAGCTTGTCAATCCGGCTCTCCAGTAGATTGTCCTTGTCTTCTGTGGGAGTACTCTTTACTTTTTCTAGCAACGGGGCCACTGATGTATCATCGTACTCTCTTTTTGTGTTCAGAAGCTTTTCCAGGACAATCTTGGCCTTGCTCAGCCTTATCTTGTAGAAACTCCCTCCGCTTGATGAGTTCACCAAGTCTTTGCTCCTTGCATTCATTCCATCTTAGAACTTTGAGTAGACTTCCACTTCCATCAGGTTGTGATTTAGGCAAGCATCCAGGAGACCTCTGTATCTGTACCAGTACTTGCTTAAGCTCTCACCATACTCTTAGGTAGCTTCTCTGATTTCCCTTCAGAGTGCATTTATTTTTGCTGCTGGAATGAATTGGTTTAGGAACTCCGTTATGAAATCTGCCCATGTCTTGATGTTGTTGGGTTCCAATCTTCTAAACCAGGCATCTGCTTCGCTCTTCAGAGAGAGGGAAATGACTCTCAGCTTGAGATCCTCCTCACTTGACCCCTCTGGTTTTGTTTGCACTCTGCAAATTTTGTCGAACTCACGAAGGAATTCAATTGGGCTCTCCTCACTGGCTCCCAAAAAGGTCGGTAAGATGGCTAGCACTTCTGGGTTCACATACACCGCTTCCTGCCCTTGAGTGACAGATATGGAAGATGTCGGCTTATTCACCGAGTGGGCATAGAGTGAACCTATCTCCAGATCATCTTTCTGATCACGCTCCATGGTTGGTGAAGGGGTTGGCAGCGGAAGCGTGCATCAAATAAATCACATAATAATTAGATCTATTTAGCAGATTAATTAGACAATTCTATTCGCGTAATTATCACATGTATCATGTATCATGCTCATAACTTGGATTAAACATGTTGTAAGTATAATTGAAACCTAAAACATGCTTTTCTACGAAGTAGGAATAATACCTTGTTGATTCTCCAAAGAATCGACGATGGCTCGTGACTTCTCCATGTGAGGCGTCGAGTACTAGACCACGGATCTTCTGGCTGGTTCCCGAATTGTATTTCGATATCAGTGTGGGCTGATCTCACCGGGATACTAGGACTTGAATGAATAGGACAGAAAAATTGATCTCATGGAGGAGAGCTGAAGGAGAAATTTTTGTCCTCTACAGTGCAGGAGAGGGCACGAAATTTTTGTGGAAAAATAATATGTTTTCTGTCTCATTTATTCTCCTATTTATGTTAAGTTCCTTTTGGGCCCAGATAGAGATGTATGGAAGGTTTTGGATAGGGGCTCCCCCAATTTGCTTTTTACTAATTAAATTGAACCCGCAATTTTATATAAGCTTTAATTAGAATATTACGAGCAGCCAATACAGAAGTAACATTGAACTCCCCATCCAAATCCGAAATTACAAGTAATCCGGGTTTCCGTTTTAACTTTTATTTCACGCGCTTAAGATATAAATGTCCATTAATTAATTAAACTCCAACTAGCTAGGTTACGAATAATAAAACATTGTTTCACGCTCCTCTTGAGGACATTATCAAACGAGACTCACCTAGCGCACGTTTCAACATAATAGCAATCCTAGCACAACTAGATATTAATCACCACTGCCCAATATATCAGGATTATTGGGTTGCGAAAAACCCGCACCATTTGATAAGTCAAAGCAGTGCATAATCAGTACCGTATGCTCAATGCTAACATACATTGATTAAGAAATAAACATTTATCAAGACCTCGTCTTTCAATAGATAGCTTAAAGACTCGTCTCGATGTTAGATTTGTTCAATGCTTTACCACACCAATGTCATCTTATTTCAGTAAGGCTTAGAAATATGCGGACTGACATTGCAACCTTTCACGATGGGTAGTCTAATTCCATCTAGGTTGTGAAATTCTTCTTTTTCTTTGTTCAAGACTGACCGTGTTACATTAAAGTGGACATCGCCCACAACCGGTTTACTAAAACAAAGACTTAGACTTTGTCAAGTTACTTATACATTTAAACATGTAATAAATATCCATTAAATGTAAAACATAGAAACATTATGACAAAAATAATCTGTTTTATTCCTTGGAAAATAAAATAAGAGTTTTACAGTATTCAATCACTCGAAAGGTGATTTCTAGTATACAAACTCTAACAATCTCCCACTTATACTCAAAACACTTTTGAGTATACAAAATAAATGTGCTAACGTCTAATTCTCCCACTTATACTGAAAGCGGGTTGAGGTCTTGTATGAGTCGAACTCTCATTCCTTCAACATGGCTCTCAAACGGCTTGACCGCTAATGCCTTCGTGAAAGGATCTGCCTGGTTGTTCTCTGACGCAACCTTGACCACCTGTATGTCTCCTCTCTGCACTATATCTCTAATGATATGATACTTCCTCTCTATGTGTTTGCTCGCTTTGTGAGCCTGTGGTTCTTTCGAGTTTGCCACAACACCAGAATTGTCACAATAAATGGTGATGCTCTTGGGCAGATTCGTAACCGCACCTAAGTCTAAAAGGAAGTTCTTAAGCTATATAGCCTCCTTTGCAACCTCCGAAGCGGACACATATTCGGCTTCGATGGTAGAGTTCGCAATGCATTTCTGCTTTACACTCTTCTAAATTACGGCACCACCTCCTAAGGTAAACACATATCCAGAAGTAGATTTTCACGAGTCCTGATCAGCTTGAAAATCTAAATCGCTATATCCCAAAGGATAGAGCTTGGCTGCTTTGTAAACTAGAGCATAATCCTTAGTCCGGTTAAGGTGCTTGAGTATGTTCTTCACGGCAGTACAATGTCCTTGGCCCGGATTCGACTAATATCTTGTCACCATGCCAACAACAAAGCAAATATCAGGTCTTGTACAAAATATAGCATACATGAGACTACCAACTGCCGAAGCATATAGTATCCTTCTCATCTCTTCTATCTCAGATGGTGTCTTTGGACACATCTCTTGAGATAAATGGATGTCATGCCTAAAAGGTAAGAAACCTTTCTTGGCATTTTGCATGCTAAAGCGTCTAAGTACTATATCGATGTAAGATTCTTGGGATAAGCACAACGTTCTCTTTGCACGGTTGCAAAGAACCTTGATACTGAGAATGTGTCCCGCGTCTCCCATATCTTTCATCTCGAACTGGTTTGACATCCATATTCGTACTGATGACAACATATTTTTATTATTTCCAATTAGAAGAATGTCATCTACATATAAAACTAAGAACACAACATTTCTTTTTTCAACCTTCTTATACACGTAGCTTTCATTTGGGCACTTTTTGAATCCAAACTTATGAACAGTTTAATCAAAACACTGGTTCCATGATCTAGATGCTTGCTTGAGACCATAAATGGCCTTCTTAAGCTTCCAAACCATGTGTTCCTTGCCCTTCACGGCGTATCCTTCTGGTTGTTCCATGTAGATGGTCTTCTCAAGACTACCGTTCAAGAACGCAGTCTTAACGTCCATCTGCCATACATCCCAATCCATGTAAAATGCAATAGACAGAAGTATACAGATCGATTTGAGCATGGCTACTGGGGAGAAAGTCTCGTCGTAATCGACGCCTTCCCTTTGGGTATACCCATTAGCCACTAATCTTGCCTTAAAGACTTTAACTCGTCCATCGGGTCCACATTTACGTTTGTATATCCACTTGCTCCCAATAGCAGTACAGCCTTCGGGTAGGACGGACAAATCGTAGACGTCTTTGTCTATCATTGATTGTAGTTCCAAATCCATTGCTTTCACCCATTCGCAATGATCGACATCCGTCTGCGCCTCTGCAAGATTCTAGGGATCCAATACATTGCTGTCTGAGGAGTGATCCATAGATTTTCCCAAACCAATGTATCTATCGGGCTCATGTGAGACCCTCCCACTGCGACGCGGCACTACAACATTCGGTGTTGAAGTTAAAATTGTTGGAATTGTTTGTACACTTGGTACTTGTTCTTGGTTAATGGAACTTGTGACTGAAGTTAGCTCATCAAGAGCCACTTCACTGCTAGGTTTTTGATTCATTACAAAGTCTTCATCTAAGAATGTGGCATGAGTGCTCACAATGACTTTCTTATCCTGTAGACTATAGAATTCATAAGCTTTCGATCCTCTAGGGTAACCTATAAACAAACATACCTCCATCCTAGATTCCACCTTAGTTGGATCCTTTTCCAATACATGAGCCAAACACCCCCATACCTTGAGATGTCCTAGATTAGGCTTGCGCCCAGTCCACAACTCATATGGGGTAGTAGGAACAGACTTTGAAGGTGAATTTTCTAATCTATGACTCGCAGAAAGCAAGGCATATCCCCAAAATGAAATTGGTAACTGTGCATAACTCATCATCGATCAGACCATATTCAACAAGGTCATATTCCTTCTTTCAGCTACGCCATTTTGCTGGGGCGTGCCCGGCGTAGTCAGTTGGGATTCAATTCCCGACACTGATAAGTAGTCCAAAAACTCGACAATAAGGTATTCGTCGTAGCGCATCAAATAGACGTATCCAATTTTTGAGAAGTCATCAATGAAGGTGATGAAGTATCGAAAAAGGCCCTTTGCCTCGGTTGACATCGGTCCACACACATCAGTATGAACGAGCTCTAGTACTTCCTTGGCCCTATTACCTTTTGCCCTAAAAGGTCACTTAGTCATCTTGCCTTCTAAACAGGATTAGCACGTTGTAAACGGTTATTTCTCTAAACCTTTAATAAGATTTTGATCCACTAGAGAATGAACCCTTCTTTCGTTAGCATGACCAAGTCTAAGGTGCTATAAGTACGTTTCGTTCATTAAACTTGAAAGTTCTTTTCTTTTCCTTGAAATTTTCGATGTTGTATTGAGTTTTCATTTACGTTTGTTAAACTGTGTAGAAGTGATTGTGTACAGATTGATTTCCATGATACCACGACATATATAAGAACCATCTTTCTTGATAACGCAATTGTTATTAAAAGAAATCGAATATCCATCAAAAATCAATTTAGAAACTGAAATTAAATTTCTTCTAAAAGAAGGTATCAATAAAAAATTCTTCAAAATCAAAAATCTATCACTACTAAAACGTAAATAAACGTCTCCCACTGCAATGGCCGCCACTTTGGTAGCGTCGCCCAGCTGGACCTCAATCTCACGATCATGTAACCGTCTTGTCACCTGCATTAAGTCATGATCAAAACAAATATAATCAGTAGCTCCAGTGTCAATAACCCAAGAATGAGTAGATGTCGAAGCCAAACATGACTCGACCACTAGAGCTTGGTGCATACCTGTAGCCTTGCCCTTTTAAGGACACTCTGGCTTCCAATGCCATTTCTCTCCACAGTTGAAGCACTTTCCTGTAGGCTTCTTGTTAGCCATCTTCTTCTTCTTCTTTCCCTTAGCATTCTTAGCTGCAATATGGTTCGGTGCTTTCTTCTTTCCGACACCAGGCTTAGAGTCCAACGAATGAGGCGCCAAACTCAGCATAGCTACCTTAGCTTGAACCATGAGGTCCTCCGCCGACTGAAGTTCAGTCAACAACTCTGCCAAAGTGTAATTTCTTTTGTTCATCTCAAAGTTGAGCTTGAACTGCTGAAAGCTAGGGGGAAGACTCTGAAGGATGATAGTAACCTGGGACTCGGGATCGATCGTCCATCCCAAAACCTCAATCTAGTTAAGGTGGCTCATCATCTCGAGGACATGGTCCCGCACAGATGTGCCTTCCTTCATTGTCTTCGTCATGATACTCCGAAAGGCTTGAGACTTAGCCGCTCGATTCTGAGTGCCAAAAAGATTTGTGAGATTTTGCATAATCTAGGCGGCAGTCGCCATGGCAGAATGATGATGCTTGAGTACTGAAGACATAGATGTCAACATGTAGCACTTAGCCATCTCATTCGCCTTATGCCACCGTTTATGCGCATCTCGAACGGCTGTTGTGGCAATTGCAGCTGGGACAGGAGGCTGTGGAGTAGTGAGCACAAATTTGTACTCTTCAGCTGTGAGAACAATGTCCAAATTTTGTTTCCATTCAATGTAATTTTGGCCCTCGAGTTTGTTTTCTTTAAGGATTGCAGAAAGAGGATTGAATGACATCTTGACGGTTTAAGTTGCACTGCAAAAACAAAATATTTATACCTTTTCAAAATCTTACAACTTTAAAATTAAAATTTTGTACCCTACATTAAAATTTTACCTATTTTACTAGTCATAATACAGACGAATAGTCTAGAGACCACATAATGGCATGGCCGCCTAATGTTGCCTAAGTACGACCATCAGATTTAGCATTACAGAATTTTATTTCTACAACACACTTACATAACAATGCTCATGCGATGATAACAAAATCAAGCTTTCTCATAAATTCTGATTGAACATCTGAAACTCGTAGTTCCTTAGGATTATTATCCCCACATAATGGGTGGCGATAATATTAGGAACCACTTTCTAGTTCATTCTATTTATTATGTGATAAGTCCACGCTCATGAACTTACTGTTTCGTAGGATTATTGTCCCCACATAATAGGTGGCGATAATATTAGAAACCAGCTTCACAAAATTTGGTAGACCAACTGATGGAGACCATATACAAACTTTAAGTTCGTAATTATCGCTTAGATATTTCGGTTATGGTTTTTCATTAATTATCTTTAGCTTTAAGGCAGAAAAAGGCTTAATTAAATTCTGTTGGTATTTAATTCACTGGATAATTAAAACTTTTATTGTCTTTAGTAACCTATTTAAGGAAGTATATTAATATGTAAAAATTAATTCTCATTCATGTCTTCTATAAGATGTATTTAAAATAAATTGAATTATTTATATCTAGTATGGACATGAAAAATTAAAGTTATATTAATTCCTTGTTCAAGATTAGGAAGAGAAAAATTATATTATTTAATGCAGTTTTTTATATCTATCCTTAATAGGATTCTAGATATATAATATTTAGGAAACTATTATATTATTCTTTTCCATATCATCTAGGATTAAATAGAATATATTTATTTCCATATATATAGTCAATAATTAAAATACTCCTAAAATCTAGGGAAATCTTCCCAAAATATTTTATTACCATTAAATAATATTTTAAATGATATCTTTTAATTAAGGAATTAAATAATAAAAATATTACATCATCATTATCTCGTCGATCGAGGTTCGCACGAATCGACGACGATGAAGATCTGACGAGCTGCTCGTCGGAACCCAACAAACCCAGCTTGACCACACCTCAATTTTGAGTGAGATGAACCGAAGATCTAAAAAGATGTGTTCTCAAAACCTTAACCCACAATACTATTTAACTAGTATAGTGAAGTAAGGATCGATCCCACAGAGATGAAGCGTTTGAGATTTGTTTGCATTGACACGACTTGAGAATGGTTGCGGCCACGCTTCTGGAGGTGGGTTAAGTTAACTACTTGACTTGAGAAAACTAAATTAACTGAGCTGATCAACCTGCAGGACGAAACTAAAACTACTTGATCAACTTAACTAAACTTTCCATAAATGGACAAACATAATAAACAGGGACTGTCAGTCCCCTGCAAAAAGCACTGTAAAGTAAAAACTTTCTAACAACTTCATCTTCTTCACAAAATCAACATGAAAAGCAGAGTAAAGAACATATCTGAAAAGCTATGGAAGAAGAAACACCATAACAACTCATAAATTTAAATCTACATCCTAAAATCTAAGTTACGACTACGTAAACAAGAAAACTAACTCATAATCATGCAGAAACGGAAGATGAACTGCTAGATCTAAACATCCTATGAACTCTCAAACATAAACATCAGATCTGACCAAATCAAAACAGAACGAGACATTTTTGAGCTAAGACATGCGACATAAAAAGGAAACCAAAAGCAGATCAGACACATCATGCATGAAACAGAACACATCAACTGGAAATGAAAACATAGCTTCAAATTTACTAAATCAAAACATCAAGAGTTATTAACATCAAAAGCAAACTGAAAATAAACTACGAAAGCAGTAGATTGTTTCATCACCCCTTCTCGGAGTGGAATAACAGAATCGAAAGATAAAAGTGCAGTAAACCACCACCAAACTACCAGCTAAACTAAACTAGAACAAGACCAAGTGTGTATGTGCGACGAAATCAAGAAGATGAAGTGAAAAGAGCTCCGATTTCAACCTTAGAAGAGAGTTGAATTCCTAAAGATATTCTAACTAAGAAAGCTTATGAGATCCCCCTTTCACCACTGGTTGGGACTCTCTTTTTCTTGTGTCGGGCTTCCTTTATATAGAGAGGCGTAGGGCTCTGATACCTAGGGTACCATCCTCTCTAAAATGTCGTTCCTGCCCATCACAATTAGTGGTGGGGTCTTTAGCTCTATCTCCCAATGCAGAACTCCTGCTGACTCCGCTCGATTTTTGACTTGATCAACTCAATGTCGCAGTTTTTGCCTTCTTTTCTTGATTCGTTCGTCCGCCCTACTGATTTGTTCCTTTCTAATGACGGATTTCACACACACCTGGCTCAAAATTGGCTGTTAGTTTACAGAATTTGATGCAGATTTACTATAGAACACATGCATGAAACGAGCCTCATCAGACAACAACAGTGCATTGTGCTTAGCCAAACACTAGGTCTATCATGAAAGAAGCAAGCACATCGATGAGCGGTTGCACTTCATTCGGGAAAGGATTGAGGAAGGAGTTATAAAAGTTTTCAAGGTTGACACTGCTGATAATCTAGCAGACATGCACTAAGCCTCTGCCTAGAGCAAAATTGGAGCTGTGCAGGAGGGCCAGTGAATCTGTACAAAGGAAAGAGTCTGGCAGTTGAGCCATCAAGGTGGAGTTTGTAGATATTGATGGATCAGCTGCATCGGAGCTAAAGGAAGCTCATCTTATGAAGATTGTTCACCAGCCGTAAGATTGGGTTGGATTAAACATCTTTGATCTGAGTCGTTGGATTGAGTTTTCTGACCGTAGCTTTTAAACACTTGTATAAAGTTTGTTTCAGAGTTAGTTGAGTAGTTTTGTACCTCAAATTGTAATCCCCAAATTTTCAAGAAATCAATAAGAGTTTTCCCGTTTTTCTCAAATAAATCTTCTTCAATTCGCGTGTGCTCTAACAGTTTTCTAATCATAAAAAAATAGTATGGGTAAGAAGAGTACCTAAATATGAAATTATATATGCAATTATATGAAATTATACCTAAATATGCAATCTCCCCGTTGAATTCCTTCTTGATAATATACTCTTTAATTTTTTTGAAAAATGAAATTTTTTGTATATGAATGGAGAAAAGGGCCCCCCGACGGTTGTTACCCCCTCTATTTATAGAGTACCTAGTAATATTTTGATATGTGATATTTAAAGTGTACACATGGCACATAAATATTCATGCATGTATTATTTTCTTTTCTAGATTGTTCATTTTAATTAAAAACTATTATATGAGTACAAATATCTCCTTGTTAACCGACATTGTCGATCCTTCCTGAAGAGAGGAGAAAAATAGTTTAATGCAACTTCCAAATAGTTGGTATAACTTATATGATGAAAATAATGTTGGCAAAATGGATCATTAACTTAATATACATAAATATCTTATTTTATTATACTACACGGTGCTTTACCAATCAAAAGTATTCATCCTTTAAGTTATTATAACCTATTTAAAGTCTAATATTATTTTTTTAATCTAATTCATATACTTATCCTAACATTTAGTTTCTTTACAATTAAAAAAATATTACTCATTCCAAATTAATTATGATTGACTTTTATTTTACTACCATCTTTGTTCGAAAGAAAAAAAAAATCTTAATTTGCCGATATTATAATAGAAATAGTGAATCCATTCTAAGCCAAAATCTAAGCACACTTTTTGGGATGTTACAGTTCTTCCCTCCTTTAAAAAACGGATGGAGTACTTTTTTTCTCTACCTCTCTCTTACTTTACCAATTTTACATTAAATTCTATGATGAACCTAAAGTGCATATTCTTTGGGGACAGTGGGAATATTATTTATACTCCCTCCGTCTGCGAATAGGAGTCCCATTTTTTATTTTGGTCCGTCCGCAAATAGAAGTCCCGGTTCATAATTACCACAAATGGTAAAGCGGCCGCACATTTCACTAACTCATTCCACTCACGTATCATTTAAAACTAATATATGCAAGTGGTACTTATATTCTACTAACTTTCTTCCACCCACTTTTTTTAACATTTATTAAAACTCGTGCTGAAAAGGAATGTGACTCCTATTCGCGGACGGAGGAGTAGTTGTTATCGTTAGTATTATACTAATTATTAATAATATATTAAATAATTATATTATAATTATCTGAATTATAAATTACCCTCTCTATCCCACAATAAGAGTTACATTTTGTCATTTCATTATGTCCCATAATAAGAGTCACATTTCACTTTTGCCATAAATGGTAATTAGGTCTCACATTCCAATAACTCACTTCACTTTTCCAACATTCTATTCTTTACATTCTTTAAGATCATGTTCACATCAAATGTAACTCTTATTGTGGGACGGAGGGAGTATATAATAATAAATAAAAATTTTATTTTATTATTTAATTATTCATTAATAACTAATCAAGAATGTTTTGATTACATTTTGAATTTATGAATTATATCTAAATAAATTATCAATAAATAATTATAATTATAATTAGCTTTATTATTATTTCATTTATTATTATTATTATTATTATATGTTGCAAACTAATAACATATTAAACAAATCTAAATGTAATTATTTATATTATGCATTATATAATAAATAAAATATTCTAATAATTATTAGTATTATCTTTCTAATTAAATTTTTAATAGAATCTTAATACAAATTTTAAATTATTGATTATATTATTATTATTATTATTATTATTATTATTTAATATAAATTTATTGAGTAATATAAGTTCAAAATCATATCAATTTTCTTTGATATTTTTAAATACTAGATAACTAATCTATTAGGATGAAATTAGATTTTTGTTGCAAATCTTAAATTTTTCCAGTATTTGATTTAGTGTTTTAGTTTAAAAATTAAATCTAAAATCTCGATGTTATTCAAACACGGGAAAATAAAGTTATTCGAAATTATATTCTCACTATTCATATTTTTAGGATTCATTTTTCCTGTCAATTTTACTTTTTCATTGGGTATTGTTTGCTTTTAAATGTTCTGGTCGTTTATTCTAACAAAGAATCCAAAATTGATCCAAGTCCATTGTTTGGGATGAACAGAGGAATGCAACTCCACACTTTAAAACCTTAATTTTATATCGTATTTCCAAACACCAGTTCGCCATCATAGTCGATAAGCATAGATATAAAAAAACAATATCATCAAAATTCAATCTCCAACACAAGGGAAATGAATTCTAAAAGGAGGAAACGGAGACGAGGAAATCAAGAACAAGAAAAACAAGCAAAAACTAGTAATGAAATAATTAATAAAAATTATTCTTACAACTCACAAGAACCAAGCGCTAACATAATCTATATACTCCTCGTTGGCATCAAATCAACAACCGCGCAAGCTGACCGAGCCTTTCCCTGTGGCAACATTTCTACCGGAAGGCGAGAGCTCAAAATTTCTAAAACAAGTCTCCAAAATGTAACAGCGGGGCGAGTGAGAGTGAGCAGGATGGCTATATCCCTCTCTATATAGCTTATAATGCTCCGTATACGAGGTTGGCTCCTGAAAATATGCAAACTTTAAATAATTAGTAATGCCAAGGAAGTTATACATAACGCATGTTAGGTTTTGATATTACGTTACTTCAAGCAAACTAAACGTACACATGAAACGAGATTTCTGCAGTTCCGCTATCCAGGTGACTGATATATATGGCAGTCACCAGAATACCGATCTAGCAAATGAGACTTATTTGATATATCAAAAAAATCTGTGATTAAATTAACAAGAATCTTACCAAACAGAAGTCAAAAAGGAGCCTCGAGTGGTTCATCCCAATTATTATCACTTCCATTAGAGGCATCTTCTGCATCTTCCTCCATTGAGAGCCTAATGTATTCCCGGTGAGCAAATCGATCCCATTCTGTCAAACTAGGGTTCTCGCGCTCCTGGCCAGTTTGAATAGTTGAGAAGAGGAATGAACATTTCAGTTAATTGCAGCATGATATAAATAAAATAGTAATTGAAAGTTTGCATTTTACCTGCCGAATTAGAAAAGGATCACGAGACTCGAAAGCCATAAACTTATTAAGGTTAAACAGGATATTGAAAACACTGCCAGAAAGTCTGCTTCCTTTTATATCTAGCAGTGTAAAATAGCTCTCATCCTGCGCGTCATAATTTGAATGTAATCAGATGTCATAAAATTCATACAGCTTCGAAGTTGGTGCTTGTAGAAACATGAATAGTGAATGGATCACAAATAAACTTCCTCAGTTTATTGATCATCTTTAGATCTTTTTTTAAGCTGCCTCTCAGTAGCTTAATATCAGAATATTATTTAGAATTCCCGCCAGATTAAAATCCTAAAATGGTCTAGATTTCAATTTAGGTGAATAAAGATACAATTCAGTGACTACTTTAGAATGGGGAAAAAGCATATACATTTGAAGTTGTGAAGATGATACAGGAACTTTCAGTCTCCATTATGAATTTATAAGGTTAAGATGGACCTTTCAGCTAAGTTTTTAAATTTCAAAACAAAGAAAATGCAAAGACACCAACTTTAACATATAAAGCACAACAGAGATATGTAAGAAAAATAAGTCATATACAATCTACAATAAAGATCACCTCTGGATGAACCATGTCCACAATTTGACACAATATATCTTCGAAAAGCACAGGCTCTTGGGCCATGCATTCCATTCTATGCAACTGCTCCTCATAAAAGAATTGCATTTCATTCCTTGTTATAATTCCATTACCATCCAAATCTATGCACTTGAACCTGAAAAAGGACTACATTATTGACTTGCATATAAAAGTTAAAGAAATCATCAACCAAATATATTGAGCTAAAAGAGAACACCTAACACATTAATGCTAGTCTACTATCTGAGCATTTACAGAGGTACTACTCATAACTAAGAAACATTTAAAACCTATCACAGAGAGTAAAGTACGAGAGGTGAAAAAGTAGAGATGATGTTGTTTCCATTTTAGGAAACGTTTCATATTTTATGGGACAACCCAAAAAGGAAAATGTTTCATTTTTAATAGGACAGAGGTTGTACATGATATAATAGAAAGAACCCAACAAACATTCAAGGATTTTATTGTGCTGCCTTGTTTTTTATTTGACAGCTTAGATCTTGTGCATACCAATACTCAAGACTAAGGTCAGATGATTTATCCTCCTCTGACAATATGAAGTAGACGAAATCTTCATATCCCATCTTTCCTTCAACCTTACTGGTGAACTTTCTCGGAACCTGGCAAATTCAAGCAACAATGCTTAAAAAGATACTCAAGACATCATAAATGGATCAAATGTTCCAATGCATGCAACCTAACTCATCTCGTATAGTAAGAAGAATGAGGGAACAGCAAACCTGGGAAAATATTCTATCAACAATCCTGTAGGTAAGTGCGTGGTTACCATATCTGATGAGGTTTTCTTTGTCAATCAAAAAATCATGATCCGAGTCCAGTTCCCAGAACTTGCAGTATATCACATAAAAATGCTCATATGAGAAGTACCTGAAGAAATGGGAACAGAATGTGGTAGCAAATATACACTAGTAAAATGCAAAACAGTGAACACCAAAGCAACTACAATGCCCCTAGTCCAATATAGATGCTTGATAGAAATGATATATAATGTTACAAATGGTAATACATGTACAATGACTACAATCTAATGAGAGTCTTGAACATCCATACCTTTTATTCACTTTTCAAAGAACAAGAAGAAGATCATCATGATTCATTACCAAACAGATGGAAAAGAAAAATTAAAGTCATATGAAAAAATAAGATAATCTTTAATTACCTCAAAACTTTATTAATATCCTCTTCTTCATCTGCATGCTGCATTGCGGCAATCAGGTTTGAGCGTCTCAGCTCTTTTAGTGTAAGACGACTATTACCCGCTCTATTCACATAGTAAAATATTCTGTATATTACAGTTTCAGCTGTAAATAGATGAAAAGGGATGTTACTTAATATCAGTCCAAAAATTATGAACTTCTAGCAAGTAGATAGGCATTGAAGAATTACTGAAAAATCATTAAAATTCCATGCCCTAGAAATCATATATGTTCCGTTCAAGCAAATGTTGAAAACAAGATGAGAAGACCACTAAACAAAATTCAATAAGCTACTTTTAGAACATCCGTTCAGGGGAAGAGGAAAAGAAAAGGTACACAATATAATACTCCCTCCGTCCCAAGGAAGATGGCCCCTTCCTTGGGTGGCACGGGAATTTATGCAACTTTATTTTGTATGTGAAGTGAAGAATAAAGTAAGAGAGAGGGAATAGAGTAGAGATAAATGTGTTTTCATTCTTAGGAATGGGTCATCTTAGTTGGGACACACCAAAAAGGAAAGTGGGTCGTCTTCAGTGGGACGGAGGTAGTAAAACTTTATAGAACTTTCAACTAGATAAAAAAATTGTTGAAATCTCTCAAATCTTGTCCCACATCGACTTGGTGATGATCCTATCTCATCTATATAAGTGTGGATAACTTCCCCCCCCCCCCGGTGAGTGGCCCATTTCTAATAAGAATAAAGTTACCCAACAAGGTTAAACCAAAATTCATACAAAAAGAGAACAATGATTCTAGAACCTGTAGCATTTGTCCACATAGATCTACCAAGACATAGTGTTATTGCTATCTAGACCTTCATGCTCATATTAGTAAAAGTGATCAAACAAACTAAGAAAAGGCGGACCCTAGTAGAAGGTTTAGATAAGATCTGTCCATCAGGTAAATGTGCTTGATACTAACATAATATTGTTGAGCTAACAGCCAACAGAGGCCAAACAGTGTCCAGTACATTAAATTGAGCAACAGTGATTTAAAACAAAAAAAGATATTGATTTGTAGTGCAAATCAGTAAATTTAAGAGCAGAATCAAGCAATAGGAAATCGTATTCAAGGATCTAGCACAAATAAGAACTTTTGGAAAAATGAAACTGGCCAGTAATTTTAACCAATACGATTCAGTAACAATAAAATAAGTACAAAATCGAGAGATGACATACCATATCTTTCTTGAAATTCGAGCGTACCCTGTAGGAATTCCAACCCAGGATGAGTGGTTAAAAGTTCTCGAAGAACAGGTTTAAAGTCATCCTATTTCAAGGTAATAACATTACCAACACATAACGAAGCTGTTAATAACTAGCTGACTCAATTTATGCACTAAAGATTTAAAAATACTAAGAAATTTGTTCAACCTGGACCAAGTGCCTGTTCTCTTGCTGCTTCAAGATTGTAAATAACTGTGTTGCCAGATCCTTGGTTAACATTCTATTAATCCAATAATCAACAAATGCATCTCTGTTTGGACAAATAAGCCCCCAGGTGAGAGTTCTTACTTCTTACATAAAATGACAACAAGAGAAATAGAATCATCAATCATCTTACTGTCCAGAAGTGTAATGATGAACAAGTTTCCACTAGAAAACGTTGCCACTTGCCAGTAATTACAAACTTAACGTTTAAGCTCAAGAAGGGTGATTTCACACGGAAGTCACATATTTTTGGCTTTTGTATTTCTTTTCTTGCACTACTAATACTAAATATAAATCCAAGCATCTTTTTCATTTCTTTTTTTTGGGGGGGGGGGGGGGAGTAAGTGGGAGTAGCTTGTTGGTTGTTAGCAGATTTATCAGGATATCTTTAGTTATTACTTGGTATTTTGTACTGCCTCTATAAATGATTCACATCATTCCTTTTTTTGGAAGTCCCAAGCTAAGTGAGTCATTTCCTTTTTGGCACTCACTCTCTTACTTTTTCCCCTCTACTTTTTTATCTATGTTACTTTATCTCACCACTTAAGTAACAAAACTCCACTATCCTAAAACCAGTGCCCAAAAAGTAATGCTACAATTAGTGAGGGACGGAGGGAGTATTTCTTTTTGCCATTATAGACTTTGAAGCTTACTTGGTTTCTAAGATAATCTAAGAGTGGAGGAACATAATGAAACAATCATTTAAAACAAATGAAAAGGATAAGGCTTTCTTTTAGGATTGTATATACCAAACTTAATTTTTCGCTATGGCAATTCCCTTATATATTGGTTCAACAATTGCTACAATATTTTAATTGATTATTAAAAGTAAACACAATAAATACATGCTAATAATCAGAGATTGGGAAACAAAGCACATTTCATGTGAGTCATGGTTCATGATAAAGCACATCTCCACAACGTAATGTTTACCTCATCCTACCAAATAACAATCCAAGATAAACGATGGACCCAACATAAATATTTTTTTCCAGAAATAAGACGACAGTAAATTTAGTAACAAAAAGGGCACGCCAAACACCATATATGAAATGCACAAGATACGGGCATGGAAGGTACCAAAAATATGAAAACATGATGACTTTATAGATAATGAAACTAAACAGTCAGATTATGGATCAACAAGAGGACACATGAAATGTGTTACATTAGTTCCGCTACAGCTGTAACTCACATCAATCCTTTGGAGTTCAAGCATTACTAATTCTAATACTCCCTCGGTCCCATTAAATGTGAAGCCTTTGCCTTTTCGGCACGAGATTTATGTAGTGTTGTTTTGTAAGTTAAGTGGAGAGAGAATAAACTAATAAAGAAAAAAAAGTAGAGATGATATAGTTTCCATTTTAGGAAATGTGTCACTTTTAGTGTGATAAACCAAAAAGAAAAACATGTCATTTTTAATGGGATGGAGGGATAGTTCAACAACTAATTAGTAATATCATGTACCATTACACATAGTTTAACTAATAATACATAATATCCTTCGGGGGAACTTACTTCTTAACCATGGAGCATTCAAGATATACAAGTGGTATAGCCAAAACAAGTATTATCAGCAGTTTAACGACTAATGAGTAATAGCTGGACTCTAGAGGTCACAGAAAGATGGACAAAAGGGGAAATACTTCATTACATTACCTGGTCACAATTCCAGCACCCTTAGTATCAATCTTTTTAAACAGTACAGAAGAAAAGAAAGACGGGAGCTTGCAAATTTTCTTCGTCACTGGTTTAAATTCTGAAACTCCATCAAATTTACAACTTATTAGTACACATTGAACAAGTGAATATTCTAAAACTACATCACATGCACAATCAGCAAATTTCACCATGTATTTGCAGTCCATCCACATGACCATAAAAAAATTGGTTGATTCTAAACAAGCACCGCTCTTTCATTTCATTAGGTGGTGGCCGACCATTTTGGAAATAAAACTGCATAATCACAAATTTTATCAAATGAACTATACATCACTCACTTCCCAGAAAGAGGGGACTGTAGGATTCTAAAACAAAAACTTAGAAACAGAATAACAACACATCAACTAATTTAACCTGAGGTATGAGCTCTTTCACAGGCTCTTTCACTGCTTTCAAGCCTAAGGCAGAAGGGCCTGCCCTCTTGATGATTCGAGGAGAACCTGAACTCCTTGGTGATAGTGGTGGTGTACTACCTGAAGGAAACATAGAAGGAAATGTATTGCTAGCTGCAGTATTTGAGCTTGCTGTTCCAGAAGCATTCAACGGGCCGCCTCCCTTAGCATTATTGAGCAAGGATTTTACCTGTATATTATATATGAGGATAAATGTAAATACATCTGATTCCTTTATCAACATTAACAAGACTTAACCTAAAATTCTGGGCATTTTTTAGGGAAAATGTAACCAAATAAATTGATTCCGCCAGCACTTGAAATTCTGAAGAACTGAAAAGACATACTAGAACATTCATCCCAATTTTTTTATTCCATATCCAAATGAAGAATTTCTGCAAAGTCATTCCAGTTAGTGACACTGCCAACTCTCAATCAATACGGGTAGCAGAAATGGTGCAAGAATACCATTGGCATTTGTATCTACTTTAGGGACTTAAATGTAAATGTAAATTCCAGATATACCCCAAGAGTTTTTTAGTGTATATTCAATTTTCAGCTCAAAACAATTTGGTATCAAAGCATCAGCTGCTGGAAAAAGGAAGGAAAGGCAACTTTTGGTGAAGGAGTGCCGCCTGAAGGAGAGTCCACTGATGCCAGGGTAATTGATGTGGCTTGTGTGGCAAAAAGGATCGATTTGTCCAAAGGAAGTATGTGCTAAACTTTCTCAAGGAGACAAGTATGTTGGTTTGCAAGCCTGTGAATACTCACACTTATTGATCAGAAGTTAAAACTGAGTGCAGAGGAAGAGGAAAGCAAGTTGGGTCGACAAGGAGAGATTGCCAAATATTAGTGGGTCGATTAATATATGACTCAGTCACTCAACAAACATATCAGTTGTTGTGGCCTTGTGGGCATGGTGAGCTACTACATGCATGATCTTGGGAAAGGTCACAGCCACAGTGTACCAGATTCTGATTTTTTGGAAGAATGGATACTTGAACATCAAGTGTACTGTGATTCAGACTGGATGAGCTTATGACAAGAAGAGTAAGAACAGTCGGTCATTGTTCATTCTACAGCCGAAGCAGAGCATGGCACACTGTCCGTTGTAGAGATTATCTCTGCTTGAAATCCATGTTGGTGGAGCTCAAGATGGACCATAGGCTCAGATGAAGTTGTGGTGTGAATCGTCTGATAACAAGTCGGCAATCAGTATTACAAACAACCTCATGCAACATGGCAGAACCAAACTGTGGAGCTCGATCGGTTCCATCATGTTGAACGACGAACTACTGAAGTTAGGACATGTAGCCACTAGGGAGCAAGTGGCCGATGTCTAACTAAGGGGCTTAGTTCATTAGACTTGGTTAGATTATGAGACAAGATGAGATTAGCAGATATCTTTCGCCCATCTTTTGAGGGAGTGTTGAGATTTGTATCTAGTTTAGGAACTTAATTGTGAAATGTAAATTATAGATATAGCCTGAGGGGTCTAGAGTAAATATTCAATTTTAAGCTGAAAACAATTAATACAACTTCATAGAGCAAGAACAGACAAAAACTTTTATTTTTTTCACATAGGAAAATTTAATCAAGTCAAATTAGTCCCATGTTTTGTCAACTCGAAGAATACTACAAAACCCTAGGGGAGACTGACCGATAATTTGACAATAAAATAGCTGCATTACCAAACTATAAGAGCATTGGAACATAACTTGAGAATAATGTGTACATCTCAACCTACACCTGCCAAGCAACAATGCATATGAATGTTTTAGCAGGAATATCTGCTAATGAAAAGCAAAATCTAATCTATTCCAGATCCAACATCTCATATCAAGGCTGAACACTATTGTCCTATTATATGCTCATTACGATTCATGGAATCTCTTGCTCATATGTAAATGAAGAGCAACAACTGATTTGAAATGATAAATACTCCCTACTTCCCATGCTACTTGCACATTTCACTTTCGGACTGTCCCAAACTATTTATACTATTTCTATTTTTAGCATACATTATGGTATTTAATTAAAATATTAGAGTTAATTAAGTGTTCGCTTATTAAGCTTTTCTTTATTGCACTTAAAGTTCTAATTTAACTACACCACTTACTCATGTTTCAATTTACGCTGTCAAAATGAAAAGTGCGAGTAGCATGGGACCAATGTTATTAAAAAGCGGCCATGGCGCCGCCGTGGCGCCATTGCGTGGCTGGTTTCGGAAAAAACGCCATCGCCACGAGCTGCCACAAAACTTTTTTATGGCGACCGCCATTTGCCGCCATGAGTGAGGCGCCATGGCGGTGCCATGGCAGTTATGGCGTCACTTTTGGTTGGGCTGCCCCAAACCTCAGCCCAATTACCAAATAACACGGCCCAAATGATTTTTAACCCTTAACCCGGCCCAAACCCTGCCCAAATAATGAAATAAAATGCCAATTAAGTCAAAATCTAGGATTTTTTTCATAGTATCTCTTTCCCTCTCAAACAAACCCAACCTGCTGCGCCCCCAGTCCCACTGCCCTAGTCACGTCGCCGCCGCCCGCCGCCGGTCTGTCTAGAGAGCTTGTGGATGAAGAATTGGAGGATGAAGAAGTTGGGGATGAAGAAGAAGGATCTACTTCGTTGGAGGACGATGATATCGATGAGGATGAGGATAACTATCTTGTGGAGGATGACTATGTTGGGGATGGTGATGATTGAGGATGGTTTTAATTTAGATTTGATATGTATTATGAATTTGTAATGATGACTTTATATTTTGATTGTTGAACTAAGACTTATTATGGTAGGCATATTATATAATTGCTTATGACTTTATGCTTTATTTATTGTTTTAATAGTTGATAACTTGATATATTACATTTTTTTATTATTTTCTAATTTTTTGAATTTATATATACATATATTACTAATATTTTATTAATTTATTTATCGACGGCCATATCCCGCCATACTGATACGCCATATCCCTGTGGCGGTTTTTGGGCTCACCGCCGTAAGCCGCCATACGCCATCCATAACATTGCATGGGACAGAGGGAGTAATTCATTATAAGTTTATCCAGCATACCCAATCTACATAGGTATGCAGGCACATCCTTTCTAATACCAAGTAACGACTAGTAAAATTTACCGCTCTAAATTTGAAAGAAATCAACCCATTGACTTCCAAGGGTCATGAAAACATCAAAGGACCCCACCGTTCTCATAAAAAATGGTTAGTAATTTGGTATTTGAAATTCTAAAAGGTTGCAGATTCATCACATGTGCTTTAGATGGACTAAAGTCCAAAAATTGGTCCCTTACATTTGCTCAAAAAACCTTTTTGGTCCTACACATTTAGTATGTTAGAGCTTTAGGTCCTAAACAATATTTTTGGTCCATATTTAACAATTCTGTAAAATATTAACGGTCAATCATGTTTCAAGACCAAAATTGGTCTCATACATTTGCGCAATAAACCTATTTGATCCTACACATTTTAAGTGAGTTAGCGTTTGGTCCTAGACAATATGTTTTGGTCCATATTTAACTCGTCAATCGGGTAAAAACGGTTTTGACTATTAATATTTTACAAAACCATTAAATATGGACCAAACATATTGTGTAGGACCAAAAGGTAAAGCACTTAATGTGTAGGGCCAAAAAGTTTTTTTGAGCAAATGTATAGGACCAATGCTAGACTTTAGTCGTTTAGATATGACCTGTAACTGATGAAAGTTTGACTTATGATGATAGAAATTGCATTGTTGTAGAAAAAGGTTTTGAAAGTCCAATTTGTAAGAACAATCTGTTCTTAAAATCCAACACACGGTACCAGAATCAAAGGGTTTTATTGAAAATCCAATCAATCTGAAAGTTCCAAAAATGTGGCAACACTCTCAATTTATCTAAATAAGAACATATTAGTGAGTATTGATATCGGCCCAAATTATGCAATGTAAACTAAATGTATCGCAGAAAATTGTCACGATATGGAAAATATGAAGTTAGAATACCACTCCCTCCGTCCCTGAAAAGTATGAACTATTTTCTTATTAGTCCATCCCTGAAAAGTATGAACTTTCTAATTTTGAAACGGTTAAACAACACAT
Source organism: Salvia splendens (assembly GCF_004379255.2). Classification (NCBI taxonomy): domain Eukaryota; kingdom Viridiplantae; phylum Streptophyta; class Magnoliopsida; order Lamiales; family Lamiaceae; genus Salvia; species Salvia splendens. The sequence goes on from NC_056038.1 coordinate 19,242,210, forward strand.
TACCTCTACAAATCATTTTATTTACAATTTATACCGTTACACTCACTACTGATGATGTGGAGCCCAATCTCTACTAACACTACTCACATTACCCTTTTATCTTCTCTCTTATTTTACCAATTATACATTAAAATTCGTGCTGAAAAAAATATTCATACTTTTGAGGGACGGAGGGATCATTACGCAGTTCCATTGTTCATGTAGAAAATACCTTAAATGATAATGAAATTGAATTAGACTAGCATGACTTCTTCAACCAAAATGCAAATGATGACACGCACATGGTTTACATAGCCAAAATACATTGGATTTTCCATGTAATAAAAGAGTCATTGCAATTGAACACCTAGAATCTCACCTATCTCACTTTCATTTAATTCTGTAGTGTCTTAAGAATGAATGCATCTTGCTCATAAATAATTAATGGTTCCGCTACACTAATTATCAGATGATTGATTATGCAAATGAGCAAGAGCAGGTGCCATCACATGAAGCTTCTATTGATACATAAAAGCAGAAAACAAAACAGAACAGCTATAACATTACAAAAGCGCTGATCCGCATATGATCAAATAGAAAGGCCGCAATGCTGGTAGTCAAAAGTTATGTTCAGTTCTGTAACTATTATCCATGCAATACCAATATATACCAATCCCGTTGTCCCAGCTTAGATGACACATTTCTTTTTTGCACTTGTTTCGGGAAAATGATATTAAATAAATAGTTAAAGTGGAAAGAAAGTAAAGTAAGAGAGAGAAGAATGTAGAAGAGACTCTCTATATTATTCTGTCTCGTCCTTTACTTTCTTTCTGCTTTAACTATTTCTTATCATTTTCCCAAGAAACGTGTCATCTAATGTGGGACGGAGGGAGTATCACTTATCCAACTTCATTTCCATAAGGTCTCTTAACACCTTAAACAACTATCTTGTACACATTAAGACGGAAATCCCTATCATCTGTTAAATGGCTTACAGTAGCTGCATTTATTTTTGTTTATTATGATTTTGATATAATTTACAAAGCATACAATTCTAAACCAATCACAAACTACAAGCCGAAACACGAAAAGGATGGAATGAAAAAGCAATTACCAAGGAATTTGTTTCAGGAAGCGAAAGCCACTGATTAAATAGTTTTTCGGCAACAGAGGGATTGGCTTTAATTGCCAACGGCGACACATTCTGAATTTGCAATAGTTCAGCATCGAGGCACGTAATATCTCCATTAAAATCCAAATCCATCTCTATTTCCTAAAAAAAATACAACTCGCAGCCACCAGATCTTTGTTGAACCATCAACCAGGAAGCAGAGCCCAAATTTCCGTCGCCCGAGGATCTTAATCAATTCAAAAATCGGCAAATAAAACGTAAAAAATAGATTCGGAATCGGTATCTGTGTAGCGCGGGAAAGAAAGCCCTAGAATTAATTGATAACAGAGATCTGAATAGAGATTGCAAATCATTTGCAGGTGGAAATATCGAGCAAGTGAATAGAGTGAATATATAAATTCTTTAATTAGTTAGATTCTTAAATTACAAATTATGTTGTTACTTTAATTGGGGAGCAGTAGGTGCCATCTTATTTAGATTGCTAAAAGTGTCCATAAGGCGGACACTCCAATAGCTCCGTGCCTTTTTTTGTTCACGGTCCCAATTTTTTTGTCCACAGTCCCAAAAATTTATTTCTGTCACTATAATGGACACTTCCAATAGCCCTAAGCTTTTTTTTTCATTTATGTTAATTCAATTATAATTAAATTTATCGGACTATACGTACTTAGAAGAAAACGGCTATGCGTGAAGAAATTAAAATTAAACACTAAATTTTCGTCGTATTAAAGTACAGGAAAAATTATACAACGAAAATTTAATCTATTGAAAATCACAAAGGTGTTCACACAGCGCCGCCTCCCCTACGTGCCCAAACTTCTTCAATCAAATCGGCCTGGAGTGTGGTATGTGCTGTGGTCCTGCGCATATCAGTGAAACGTTGGATCAAATATTCATTGCTCCGTGGTACGTCCATCTGGATCGGCGCGGAGGCAACACCATGACTTGTACTTGAGCCCTCTTCCGGTGCCCAGCGCTCTGCCGCAAATCCTTCATCTTCTATTATCATATTATGCAATATGATACATGCTAACATAATATTCGCGACATCATCTTAGTGTCAAACTCGTGTCGGGCACCGTATAATGGCCCACCGCGATTGGAGGACACCAAAAGCCCGCTCAACATCCTTCCTAGCACTCACTTGTTTGCGTGCAAAATATTATTTCTTTGGTCCAACCGGTTGGTTGGCGAATTATCTTGACGAATACGGGCCACCGAGGATATATCCCATCTACCAAATAGTATCCCCTACTGTACTGCGTGTCGTTGGCAACGAAGCTGATTTCTGGACCCTCCCCCCGGCACTCATCGTTGAAGAGCGGCAATGACTGAAGAACATTGATGTCGTTGTTCGAAGCTGCCACACTGAAATACGCATGCCAGATCCGCAAACGGTAGTAAAAAAATGGCTTTCCAGAATCATCGATGGATGTTTGCTTTGAATCCAGTTGTGAACTGGCCATTCCAGGCCACCGGGCAGTTCCTCCACTCCCAATGCATGCAATCGATGCTTTCTAACATTCCTGGGAACCCGTGGATCGAACCGTGCATATCCAGCAGTCTCTGACACTCATCAGGGGTGGGCTTTCGTAGGAACTCCCCACCGAATATTTCCCGGATCCCCTTACAAAACTGTCTAAGCACCGTTAGGCTAGTCGTCTCACCCATCTGTAGGTATTCATCGAACATGTCGGCTGGTCCGGCGTAGGCAAGTTGTCGGATTGCAGCGGTGCACTTCTGATGTGTAGACAGCCCGATCCGGCCAGCGCAATCACGCCGGAGGGTGTAGCACCGGTAACGCTCCGCCAAATTCGTCGCTATATGGTTGAAGAGCCGTTGCGACATTATGAATCGCCGGCGGAAAATCTCGGGTAGATAATGGGGGTTATCCACAAAGTAGTCCACCATTAGACGTTGGTACGCTCCGCTATGGTCTCGTTGGATGGTCCGCCGATGAGTAATCGCCCGAGGGATCGCGGCCTCCGCCGCGCGCACCGCATCCTCCTGGGAAGCCTGGTGTTGCACCTCTTGAATCAGAGAATTCCACGCGTCATTCCACAAATTGTCCATTTCAGTCCACAAATTATAGTGAGAGAAAGTTTGAGTGATGGAGAGTTGGAATGGTGTGAAAATAATGAATGGAATGAGATGTATTTAGAGGTAAATTATATACTCCAGATTTGCATGTTTTATAGTAATTAATTGCATTCTAGTGCTTTAATTGTTGTTTGTTTGGAAGTTCATTTAAAATAAGATCACATATCCTACTTGTTGTTTTGAGTGACATTTGCACTTCTTGAAGCAGTTTATTTTAGGGTTCTCAAATCGTGCAAATTAGGTCGTTATCGTGTCAACCCATTATCGACCCAATCCAATAAGGTTAAACCCAACCCAACCCAACCCAACCCGAAATCATCGGGTTCTTATCAGGTTCCAACCCAACGGATTCCTGTCGGATTCGTGCGTGTTATCGTGTACTAAAAAAAGTCAACCATCTGCTAATGATAGTAAATTAGCTTGACACGATGCGATAACGACTAAAACATGATGGTATTATACGAATTAAACATGATATTACATGATAAAATAAAAAATTTCCAAATCAAAATAATTATTTTCTTAATCAAAATAATAAAATAAAAGTATAGTAATATTAAATCTAAATAATAAAATTAAATAATTAAAATTTTTAATTTTTAATAAAATCTAAATATAATATTTTTTTATTAATAAAATTAAAGTATAATATTTTTTTCATTAATTAAAATTAAAGTATAAAATTTTTTAATTAATTAAAATGAAAGTATAATATTTGTTAATCAACAAAAATAACAAAAATTAAAGTTTAGTAATTTTTTAATTAATAAAAATAATTTTTTTTCTTAGCGTATAACCCAAACCCGACCCAACCCTTTATCTTCGGGTTCTTATTGGGTCGACCCTATAAGGACTCAAATGCTAAACGTGCGTGTCCGTGTCGTGTTAACTTCGTGCAGGTCCGTGTCGTATAAAAAATTGACAGCCCTAGTTGCATACGACAGCTTCCTTTTATTGCTTCTTTGTGAAGTCGAGTAAGATATGGTTTGTGATCTTGTATATGTATTCTTGGTAAATGAATTTGTTTATGCTTGTTAAAGGTTATCTTGTGTACTGGAGATTTGTATGTTTTATAGTAATTAATTGCATTATAGTGCTATGATTGTTGCTTGTTTGGGAGTTTATATGAAATGAGATCGGTGTTGAATATTAAAAAGAATTATGCACTGGAATCTGTATATCGGACTTGTTTTTTTGCAGTAAGGCTTAATTTCAGGATTATTATTTCCAAAGAATATTTATTGAACAGTTGCTAATATCCATCAGATTATACTAACTGACTGCATACTAGACCATTAGTGATTATTTCCATTTTATGTTATTTGAAAAAAGTTGCATGTTTTATAATCATTTATTGCATACTTGTATATTGCATACTTGTTTTATGTTTCTGCAGAAGTTGTATTATGGGGTGAAAAAGAAAGGCAGCCGGAGGAGGAACATGATATCCATTATGAAGGCCAGCTATGTTGGCCAAAGCAAAAACTAAGGTGGCAAACTAAAAACGATAACGCCGACTGTAGAATGTTTGGAATGAGGTACATGGAAAGCTATATAAATAAGACCTCAAAGGCGTTCCAACTGCTACGTGCCAAGTTAACACGGTCGTTGATACCTATTGAGGTGGATAATATGGAAATGTGTTGTGTTAGAAGAATAAACTGTACTACCTCCGTCCCATTCAAGATGACCCTCTTTCCTTTTTGGTTTGTCCCAACCCATTATCAAAAATTGAAACACATTTATCTCTACTTTATTCCCTCTCTCTTACTTTACTCTCTCCACTTAACACACAAAATAAAGTTGCATAAAATCTCGTGCCGCCCAAGGAAGGGATCATCTTCTTTGGGACAGAGGGAGGGAGTATTTTATTATTTTGTGGCTTTAGAAAACATGGAATGATTGATTTTGGTTATCCCCTGACATACTTCTATCATATTAATCGAGAACGGCCTGTCATTTCTAATTTTAGGCACTTCAATTCATATGAGTATGCTTTTTAGATTATGATTATAAAGCAGTGCCTCTTTTTGTGAAATGCAATTTCTATAAAGCAGTGCCTCTTTTTGTGAAATGCAACTTCTAATACCTTATAATGCATACATTAACAGCATGTAAATCAATTTTTTGTTGTATACATTAGTGAGGTTGATTTTTTTTAGGAAGATTATAAACTCCTAAACTGCATTGTAATGCACCAGATAGCAACGCAATATAATATTTTTTGCATATCTGAATGGTTGCTCGAGTGCGAAATAGCAATTTAACGCAAATTGATCAAGAGACGTTGTCCAACTGATAAAGACAACTCCTAGGCAATCTACTTGTCATTGGGTTCGCTATCGAGAGAACTGATAGCTGTTTTCAAGACCTTAACCCATAATACTATTAGCTAGTAAAGGGAAGTGAGGGTCGAATCCCACAGAAATAAGTGTCTTGACTTGTGTTTGGGACATTTGGAAAATTGGCTACTGCCACGCTCTGAGAGTGGGTTAAGTTTAATTTACTGGACAGAACTACTTGGACCACCGTATAATGGCCCACCGCGATTGGAGGACACCGTCTTAGTGTCAAACTCGTGTCGGGCACCGTATAATGGCCCACCGCGATTGGAGGACACCAAAAGCCCGCTCAACATCCTTCCTAGCACTCACTTGTTTGCGTGCAAAATATTGTTTCTTTGGTCCAACCGGTTGGTTGGCGAATTATCTTGACGAATACGGGCCACCGAGGATATATCCCATCTGCCAAATAGTATCCCCTACTGTACTGCGTGTCGTTGGCAACGAAGCTGATTTCTGGACCCTCCCCCCGGCACTCATCGTTGAAGAGCGGTGATGACTGAAGAACATTGATGTCGTTGTTCGAAGCTGCCACACTGAAATACGCACGCCAGATCCGCAAACGGTAGTAAAAAAATGGCTTCTAGAATCATCGATGGATGTTTGCTTTGAATCCAGTTGTGAACTGGCCATTCCAGGCCACCGGGCAGTTCCTCCACTCCCAATGCATGCAATCGATGCTTTCTAACATTCCTGGGAACCCGTGGATCGAACCGTGCATATCCAGCAGTCTCTGACACTCATCAGGGGTGGGCTTTCGTAGGAACTCCCCACCGAATATTTCCCGGATCCCCTTACAAAACTGTCTAAGCACCGTTAGGCTAGTCGTCTCACCCATCTGTAGGTATTCATCGAACATGTCGGCTGGTCCGGCGTAGGCAAGCTGTCGGATTGCAGCGGTGCACTTCTGATGTGTAGACAGCCCGATCCGGCCAGCGCAATCACGCCGGAGGGTGTAGCACCGGTAACGCTCCGCCAAATTCGTCGCTATATGGTTGAAGAGCCGTTGCGACATTATGAATCGCCGGCGGAAAATCTCAGGTAGATAATGGGGGTTATCCACAAAGTAGTCCGCCATTAGACGTTTGTACGCTCCGCTATGGTCTCGTTGGATGGTCCGCCGATGAGTAATCGCCCGAGGGATCGCGGCCTCCGCCGCGCGCACCGCATCCTCCTGGGAAGCCTGGTGTTGCACCTCTTGAATCAGGGAATTCCACGCGTCATTCCACAAATTGTCCATTTCAGTCCACAAATTCTAGTGAGAGAAAGTTTGAGTGATGGAGAGTTGGAATGGTGTGAAAATAATGAATGGAATGAGATGTATTTAGAGGTAAATTATATACTCCAGATTTGCATGTTTTATAGTAATTAATTGCATTCTAGTGCTTTAATTGTTGTTTGTTTGGAAGTTCATTTAAAATAAGATCACATATCCTACTTGTTGTTTTGAGTGACATTTGCACTTCTTGAAGCAGTTTATTTTAGGGTTCTCAAATCGTGCAAATTAGGTCGTTATCGTGTCAACCCATTATCGACCCAATCCAATAAGGTCAAACCCAACCCAACCCAACCCAACCCGAAATCATCGGGTTCTTATGAGGTTCCAACCCAACGGATTCCTGTCGGATTCGTGCGTGTTATCGTGTACTAAAAAAAAGTCAACCATCTGCTAATGATAGTAAATTAGCTTGACACGACGCGATAACGACTAAAACATGATGGTATTATACGATTTAAACATGATATTACATGATAAAATAAAAAATTTCCAAATCAAAATAATTATTTTCTTAATCAAAATAATAAAATAAAAGTATAGTAATATTAAATCTAAATAATTAAAATTTTTTATTTTTAATAAAATCTAAATATAATATTTTTTTATTAATTAAAATTAAAGTATAATATTTTTTAATTAATTAAAATGAAAGTATAATATTTGTTAATCAACAAAAATAACAAAAATTAAAGTTTAGTAATTTTTTAATTAATAAAAATAATTTTTTTTCTTAGCATATAACCCAAACCCGACTCAACCCTTTATCTTCGGGTTCTTATTGGGTCGACCCTATAAGGACTCAAATGCTAAACGTGCGTGTCCGTGTCGTGTTAACTTCGTGCAGGTCCGTGTCGTATAAAAAATTGACAGCCCTAGTTGCATACGACAGCTTCCTTTTATTGCTTCTTTGTGAAGTCGAGTAAGATATGGTTTGTGATCTTGTATATGTATTCTTGGTAAATGAATTTGTTTATGCTTGTTAAAGGTTATCTTGTGTACTGGAGATTTGTATGTTTTATAGTAATTAATTGCATTATAGTGCTATGATTGTTGCTTGTTTGGGAGTTTATATGAAATGAGATCGGTGTTGAATATTAAAAAGAATTATGCACTGGAATCTGTATATCGGACTTGTTTTTTTGCAGTAAGGCTTAATTTCAGGATTATTATTTCCAAAGAATATTTATTGAACAGTTGCTAATATCCATCAGATTATACTAACTGACTGCATACTAGACCATTAGTGATTATTTCCATTTTATGTTATTTGAAAAAAGTTGCATGTTTTATAATCATTTATTGCATACTTGTATATTGCATACTTGTTTTATGTTTCTGCAGAAGTTGTATTATGGGGTGAAAAAGAAAGGCAGCCGGAGGAGGAACATGATATCCATTATGAAGGCCAGCTATGTTGGCCAAAGCAAAAACTAAGGTGGCAAACTAAAAACGATAACGCCGACTGTAGAATGTTTGGAATGAGGTACATGGAAAGCTATATAAATAAGACCTCAAAGGCGTTCCAACTGCTACGTGCCAAGTTAACACGGTCGTTGATACCTATTGAGGTGGATAATATGGAAATGTGTTGTGTTAGAAGAATAAACTGTACTACCTCCGTCCCATTCAAGATGACCCTCTTTCCTTTTTGGTTTGTCCCAACCCATTATCAAAAATTGAAACACATTTATCTCTACTTTATTCCCTCTCTCTTACTTTACTCTCTCCACTTAACACACAAAATAAAGTTGCATAAAATCTCGTGCCGCCCAAGGAAGGGATCATCTTCTTTGGGACAGAGGGAGGGAGTATTTTATTATTTTGTGGCTTTAGAAAACATGGAATGATTGATTTTGGTTATCCCCTGACATACTTCTATCATATTAATCGAGAACGGCCTGTCATTTCTAATTTTAGGCACTTCAATTCATATGAGTATGCTTTTTAGATTATGATTATAAAGCAGTGCCTCTTTTTGTGAAATGCAATTTCTATAAAGCAGTGCCTCTTTTTGTGAAATGCAACTTCTAATACCTTATAATGCATACATTAACAGCATGTAAATCAATTTTTTGTTGTATACATTAGTGAGGTTGATTTTTTTTAGGAAGATTATAAACTCCTAAACTGCATTGTAATGCACCAGATAGCAACGCAATATAATATTTTTTGCATATCTGAATGGTTGCTCGAGTGCGAAATAGCAATTTAACGCAAATTGATCAAGAGACGTTGTCCAACTGATAAAGACAACTCCTAGGCAATCTACTTGTCATTGGGTTCGCTATCGAGAGAACTGATAGCTGTTTTCAAGACCTTAACCCATAATACTATTAGCTAGTAAAGGGAAGTGAGGGTCGAATCCCACAGAAATAAGTGTCTTGACTTGTGTTTGGGACATTTGGAAAATTGGCTACTGCCACGCTCTGAGAGTGGGTTAAGTTTAATTTACTGGACAGAACTACTTGGACTGACTTCTATCTAACGGATCAACTTAAACTAGACTACACTTGAACCAACTGGCCTACTGTTATTTCCAACTGATCAACTGAAATTGACAAATTAAAGGAACTCTACATAAAGTAGACGAGACCACTGACTTAAGAATAGTGCTGCAAAATAAAGCTGCAACAAACGAAAAGGTGACAGAGACTGCTAATCTAACTAACTATGATCATTTTCGTCCTCATACAAACCAAAATAGACTCTCTAATCAACTAGGGCATATCTGAAACAGAGCATGTAGCAAAAAACATGAAACTAACCAAATCAGAACTAGATCCATGCAATTTAAACTAAATGAAAACAGATCGACAGTACCTATTCTAATTTCATGCAAGCTGACATGTAAAACTTAGATCCGACGTAAATCTAACTAAGAAAAGTTAAATCTAAAACAGCAAACAACGATCGAAACACTACGGACCTAGATCTAAGCAATCAAACGGCAATCAAACATAACCGAACATGAACATAACAACGCCAACTCCGAAAACTCCAGATCCAAACAAACATCCATCATAAACTTCATTCCCCCAAACATTTCTCAAAATTCCAAGATCAAACAACAAATCGAAACTCAGATTCACATTCAACGACAAAATAAACTTGCAATAAAGAGTTAACTAAGGGAAAAACTTAAAATAACTGCAGATTTAGAAGTGTATCCAGAAACTGAAATGGAAACAAGATGAACAATTGTATCAACCTCTCGAGACTTAGGAAAACATGAACGAACAAAAGTTTCACTCTAAACTATGCTCTCTCCCTCCAAGATGAGGAAGAAGAGAGTGTTGATGTGGTAGAACTCCAATTCCAGCTGCTATCTAACCTCCTTGCTCCATGCTCGCTGCTAACTCCGTGGTATGTGTTGTGGGAATGTGAACTTCCTCCTGATCGCAGGATGCGAGGCGAGAGATGATCCTTTCTTCCAATTTTCTTCCTCTATTTATAGGACGGCTTGGGCACCAATCCCTAGGGCAAGATCCTCATGATTTGGCATTAATACCCTTGCTGAAAAGGGCACTCCTTCTTTCTCTCGCATCTGACTCATCCTTTCGCAACTCCATTGTGTTTGGTCTCTCTTGATCAATTTGCACAGCTACTCGACATGGTCATCTCGCTCTATTGATCAGTTTGTACAACTACTCGGCATAGCCATCTCGCTCTCTTGATCAGTTTGTCCCAATTCTGGGTTATTTTTAATTGTACTTCTTTTACTTAAATCAGCATGCGACGTGGCAATTTAAGAGCAGTCTGACTTTCATATCTAAAGGCTGATAATAGAAGTATGTTGTTAATTAATATTTAGTTAGTATATTAGTACACCCCTACTTTAAGCCTCTTATCTTGTAATAAATTACTGCTACTATACTACTTTATTGATTCTGTTAATTGAATGAAATATTTTGTACGACTTTTAAAGTCCGTTTGTATAAATAGTCAGGGTAATTATAACAAAATTTTCAATCATGGTTTCAATTTAGCATAAAAAATTTTAAGTGTAAATATTTTATACAAAAGTTTAATTAATATTCCAAATTGATATATTTGATCAAATCTTTCTAACACTGTTACTTTTCTTCTTTTTATCATCATATGCATATTGTAGGGCATAATTTGGGAGCGAATATATAGATGTATCCTGCTCCGATATCTTTTGTTTCCCGTGCAACATATCACATACTCATCCAAACTTTTGGGAGAAAGGATTATCTATTTGGAAGTCCACATGAATTGAAATTTGCACTTGCTGATTCATTATAAGAGAAAACCTGCAGTGCAGAGGGTGGGAGGTTGTAGCACAAGAACTGATACTGAGATAGATCAACGTTCAATTGATTTCAATTATCAAGTTCTTGCACTTGTAATAGAGGCACCTTCACTTGTATTCGGTATGTATATGTATAGATATATAAGGGATGTCAATGTAGCCCGTAACCCGTGGGCTGGCCCGAATAGCCCGTCAAATTTATAGGGTTAGGGTTGGAAATTTCTAGCCCGATAAAATCAAAACCCGATTAGCCCGCACCCGATTAACCCGCAACCCATTAGGGCCAGACCCGAAAACCCGATGGGCTGGCCCGAAAACCCGATAAAGTTTCTATTATTCTATTTTTTGTACTCATAATTCGACATTTTATTGATTAATTTTAACTAAAAAATAACTTTCAATTTTATATTATATATACAAATTATATATTGAATTTTTATTAATATAATAATTGATAAATAAATTAAAAACTTCAAATTCACAAGAAAAATATTTAAATTTCTAAAACATGCATTAAAATTCTACGAAATATCTGAAATATTAGTATTTGATCATGTTTATGATTGAGTTTAAGCATATATCTCAAATATATCATAATTAAATGTTTTACATTGCATGAATATTAGTAATTTTAATAATTATTTATTGGGTTGATCGCATGTTAATATTATCGATAGCAACCCGATTAACCCGCTGGGCTAGCCCGAAACCCGAGCTTTTAGGGTTAGGGCTGAGCTTTTATAACCCGAAAGAAATCACAACCCGATTAGCCCGCACCCGATTGACCCGCAACCCGAGTAGGGTTGGCCCGAAACCCGACGGGCCGGCCCGATTGACATCCCTTCATATATTGTTGTAATTTTGAATACTATTTATTAGAGTTTCACTTGTTTAAGTAACATTCAACTACTTGGATACAAAATAATTTGGTCATATCTGAAGCCGAAGCTAAGATTACCATACCTGCTTCTTTGTAAACAAATGGTTTTGTTTGTATTTAATACTCCTATCCACCCTCTCTGTCCCTACTAAGAGGACATATTTCTTAATCGACACGTGATTTTATGAGTTGTTGGTTAATGTGGTTGAATGAATGCAATGTGAAAAGGGGTGAGTGTAAGTATTAAATGAAGAAAGAAAGAGAGTTGAATATTTAATGAGAGATAAAAAAAAGTGGTTGAGTGTATTAGTTGGAAAGAGAATGTTACGAAAATTAAAAATGTGTCATCTTGGTTGGGATAAACTAAAAGGGAAAGTATGTCGTCTCAGTTGGGACGGATGCAGTAGTCATATTTGTTGTGTGTTTTTTTGTGTACCGAACACGCTTTTGGTGGAATCCGACTAATCTTGCTCGACCGAGTTTGCGGATTAAGGCCGAAAGTCTCCCAGCGGATGGCGAGATTTGAACCCGTGCCCTTAAGGTCACCGCAACTCCGTGCTGTCAACTGCGCTGCGACCCGTTGGTTGTGTTTTATTAGTTGTAGGATATAGAGACTTTCAGAATATGGATCCTTTCAGAATTTGAGATTAAATTCAATGACCTTTTAGAATTTTGGATTAAATTCGCTGACCTTTTAGAATATGTGATTGAGGTATGCGAATTTTTTGGAATAAGAACTTTTAGCTTTTTATTTATTTTCTCTTCTTTTTTATTATTATTTAACTCACAAAATATAAAAATTGACCTAACTACCATTCGTGAAATCTATTTAAAATAAGCCCTCTAACTATAGGTAAATTTCTTGGCGGTGGAATGGAGGGTGTCGGAGTCTTTGAGGATTAGAGATGAGGTGACGGTGTCTGTTTCAAGGAAGGAGACGTGATGGACAAGTGTAAGGAGGAAGAATTGGAGGATGAGTTGAAACAAGGGAATGACATCTCTTTCTTAACTTCATTAAGGGAACAACATCATCGTGATTCATTCGACATGGACCACAACTAGTTTCTTGTTTGAACATCGTATGCTTTGAATCTCATTTTAAAATGAATTTGCTGTTTGTTTCCTCTCGAATTTCAGTTATGGTTTTATTACTTGCTGCCTAGTTAGTTAGCTCTAATAATTTCACGTTGATTTCGTTAATTGTATGCTTTGATTTGTCTCGTAGGCTAGATCTGATTATTATGTGAGTATTACAAGTTTCTGATCGTTTAAACTCCACGAAAATGTATGGGATTCGTTGTTGCTTAGTTTCTGTCACCTTGCATGCTAGGCAGTCTGCGTAAACTTAGGATTTGCATGTTTAGTCGTCTCAATTTCGAATTTAATTCCAGATCTGAATATTATTAATTTTAACTCAAGCTTTGTTAATGGAGTCTTCATTTTTCTGCACTTTGTATTACTTGGTGAGGAAGACAATTTCACCATCTAATTTTGGGACCACGTTATGCTTTTAGCCACCTTTTACCCTTTGTCCTTTTACCTTTTCAGCTGTTTCTACAGATTTGGTAGTTAGTTGGTCAGTGCAGTTTGATATTCTTTGTTACTTTTGTCTGTCCATTTATAGTAATTCATCACTTTTCACATGCTCCACAACAGTCCAGTACTCATGTTTATGTACACAGCCATGTCCCGATATGATAGTAGCTTACTGGTCAGGATAGGATAGTATAGGTCTCGTCATTTTCACGTCTAGATTAAACTCATCCCAAAGCGGGGTAGCAAACCAACCCTTCCAAAATGTCGTCACAATCGTATTATGCATACATCCATCTCTGTGGGATTCGACCATTTACACCACTATACTAGCCAGTAGAAGTGGGTTGAGGTTTTGATAACATCTTTTAGGTTTCGTGCCAACGACACGATTGAGTTAAGGTTTCCTCCTGACTAGTTGAACACACGAACCTGCACAAACCTGTTCTTTCATAGGGCTTTGGTTACTTGCTACTCTACCAGGATCTTGGGAGACCTTAAGGATTTCACTTATTAATTCAGCTCACAGTGGTATTGTGACTTTGGAAATCACCAAGAATGGTGTGCTAAATGAAGAGGTGAGAAGACTATCACAAGGTTCTTCATCGCAGTCAGAGGTATTGGTTACCAAAGATAGAGAAGCAAAAACAAAGGCAAAAAGGGTAGAGATCACTACTAGAAAATTGGCTTTTTATCACACTTAAAACTGCCACTAGAAATATAATAACGTTACACTTCATCTATAGTCACACCTGTAACAAGTGTGATGTAAGTCATTGTAACGATAGGTAATATGTAATAAAAGAGCGTCTATTATCACACCTGGAAATGGCATGGCATACTACGTTATATGTCACCTATAAGTGTGGTAAAATGTGGACCAAGACTACACTTATTTCCTTCCTAAAAAATTTACAATTGACTCCTTTGAGTATCTATAATTACAGTGTCGCCCCTACGTCTTTGTTATATACATCTTCCACCTAAAAATATTATTAATTATGTTTTTATCCTTCAAATGTTTATAATTTATACATTATTTCAAATATTAAATCTTGTCCCAAATAACATACATATTTATATTCTCACTTCCAAGATATTATTAATAAGAGTATAATACAATATTACTAATATACAAAACAATCAATTACATACAAAAACTTTAAAAAAATTATTTACATAATAATTTCAATAAAATCATAGTATACAATTTTAAAATGAAATCAATAAAAAATGCTCTACATAGCTACAATGTTTATCTAGCATTTCCAATTTTCCTTGGAGCTCCTTATCACAACAATGTACTCTAAATTACATTTCTTGATTAACTTCATCTTTGTAAGAACTTCATTTAATCCTGTTAAAATAACATAAACACACTATATTATTCAACATAAACAATATAAAGTTATAACAAAATCAAAATATGATAAAATAGACATATAACTCAAAAATGTCAGCCAAAACCCAAAACCCAAAATACACATTATATAGAGAGTTCAGAGATGAAGATTCTTTCAATAGAGGAAACAAAAGCTGATGCATCTGGTTTGTATAATCACAATTAAGAGAAAGATCCTCCAAAACCCAAAATGATCACACTTAGGAACGTTACTGTACACATAGATGTCTCACGATTGATAGGTGCGATTAGGGCGAGTGGGAACGAGATAAAAAAATATGAACAGAAAATACATAATGAAACTTACAGGATGGCAACAGACTAGATTGGATTCTTTTTTTTTTTACCAAAAGTAATGCCCTTAATCCATTTTCCAGAAGACTTTCCCATCTTGAGGAGGCTGGTAGCCTACAAAACCTGTACTAATTCAAAATTTTGAAAACGACATAATCAACACCATCTCCAGATTGAGCTATAAAACATGTAATTCATTGATTACACAATAATTTAGAAATGAAAATAAGTAATGTAATTTTTTACCAGTTTTCTCACCATTAGAGTTGGGTCAAAAAGGGTGATGATAATGATCAAGTGCCTAGCGAATAAATTTATCAATTAGACGATACTAATAGTTATGGCTCAAGTGTGAACACAACAATGTTATTTGGCAAGTTTTGAGTCACAAACTCAGTTGCATCATGAAAGAACTAATGGCGGATATAGTTATAAAACCTTACAATGAAAGATGATAAATAAAGTCTTTAATCCAAGACACATGCAACTCCAAACCTAATTCGGTCCAACAAAGTCTTTTGGAAACTTAATTGAACTAAATATGATACAAAAATAAAGATATATTGAAATGTTGAGCAACAATAGCTTCTGACTTGCAGCATATATAGACCATGTTCACATAATGTCTAAAATTCTCAATTTTAATCTCTAATAAAAAAGTTCTCATATTCAAACTCTTGAAAGAACTCTACCCTTCTCAACTATCAAATAGCTCTAGCTATCAAGTCCCCAAGTCCCAACCATTCTTAGATATATTTAGTTGCAATCTCTCAAAGATGAAATTGAATCAAGTACTTTCAAAACTTACACTCACGTCATGAAACATAATATGCTTTTCCTTTCTAATGCCATCTCTTAGAATTCTCGTCCAACAAAGTAGTATTCGTCCTCTGTCGGTCATAAATCTAAAGCTTAGGAGTAGACATTTTTCTTTTTATATTTTGTTTTCCATGATTTCTTTTCTTGTTTTCAGGTTGTAAGTTTTTATACAGCTCTATTGATTTTTTCCTTCAAATTTAATAAATCCACACTTCGTTGTCCTATATAGAGTAAACCATTCAACACATTTAACCTTGATTTTACCTTAATATGAGAGGCATTTCTTGTCAATTTTGCTTCAATTTTTTCCTTCTTATTCTCCCCCCCCCCCTCAATTTTCAGGGTTTCTCCTCACCCCCTTTTGATATGTAAGAGGTTGTCACATCTAAAAACCTATACAGTATTTAACAACTATCAAAGCACACAATACAACCCAAAAATTTACATACAACTTCAATACCATACGACCAACACAATGTTTCATCGAATTATCTGATTCAACACGAAATTTCATCGGACTACAACCCGAAATTGAAAGATTAGATTCACAATAAACAATATTTCAACATAAAGAACAAACCTCAATTGGAGTAACAGGGGCGGCGGACTAGTAATAGCCTGGGTTGTGGTGGAGAGCAGCGGCGTTGACGGACTGGTTGGATGGGAAGTGATAGGGCTTATTACAAGTATGGTTTTGTAGGGTTTTTGTTTTGCGACTTTGTATGTAGCATAGCAATGGCAGGACGGGCGACGGCGGTTGGGTGGAGGCGGCGTGGAGTTGGGGCGGTGAAATTTGGGGAAAATGAGAAATCAGGATAGATGAGGGAAGAATTGGATTTGTGAGGCAGGTTAAATGGAAAGATGTTCCGTAAATCAATTTATTTTTTATAATAGGCTTATATTTACTATATAAAATTAGAAGTGTCATGAAATGAGTCTCTTTATTACGCTTATTTAGAAATGTGGTATCAGTGTTTGATATAAACGTGATAAAAGATTGGTGTAGAGATAGATTAACTAGAATCACACCTTTTATGAAGTGTCATATATAAAGTGTGATAAAAAGCCAATTTTCTAGTAGTGAATAAAAGTCGGAGCAAATCAAGATACAAGAATATTGAATGTTATCATTTTGGTATGCTTGGCCATATTAAGAAAAAATGCTTCTAGTGGAAGAAAGATGTAACGACCCGCTAAGCCGATATTATTATAAACTAAATTATTAGCTTGATTATCTATATAAGTGACTTTTATGCGATTAAATCCGAGCTACGATAGATTGTCGATGTTTGTTTTGACATTAGGCAAGCGAATAGAACACGTAAATATATTACATCTATGTGAATATAATAAATTTAAATAAATAAATAAGATTCAAAAATCAAAATTTTAATGTGATACATCCAACAAAAGTCCGACGGAAATTTAATTTATATATCGTATGTTTTAATAAAACGGGTACTTCAACGAGGACAGCCACGAACAGGAACCGAGTATACCTACACCAAATTAAATGAATAAGTGAACAAATACTTAAATAATTAATTTAATAAACAAAAAAAAGAGGGCTGATCCTGTGTATTAGCAGCATTAAATGCTGCATTAATTGGATGGCAGAAGAAATCAAATGAAATTTAATAGTAGATTTGAGTAGATTTGATAGACGGAGAATATTTATCTTCCCATCCAATCATAATCTTTGGGATGATAGCATTTAATGTAAAAATAGAGAAGATCAAGGCCTCAAATTCTCAATCAAATTGCAAGAGGCTTCTTGGCCATTGGATCAACCTAAGGAAACACCCAAATACATGCATTGAGAGATAGAAGATCAAAATTAAATCTTGATAAAGATTTGAGCATTTAAGAGTCCTCCCACTTGTATAGCAACTTGACCGAATCCAACAAGTATATAAATAATAAACCCCCAAAGTTTCCAAATACAGCCAACCATCACAATCAAACATTCCAAAAATACTACATGGAATAGAGGAGTACGAGGAGGAAGAGTTGCTAATAATTGTAGGATCAAGCCCACAATACAACGACACTTTTGTTCCCACATCAAAAGGTAAACACCAAGCCTTTCTTTTCTTTCATCTATGTCAAGCATGCATATACAATTTCAAAGTTAGAATCTGCCCAAATTTGGAAGTTACAACACCTAGTCTAATAGTATGTTTCACCATTAAGTCTTCCATATAACAAGGCATATACTCCAAATTCACCAAATTCAGTAAATAGAAATAAAATAAAATCCTAGTGCCTTAATAACTAGAAAGAAGAAGAAAAACTTATCTCTATGAGTCTGCCGGATTCCGGCAGCGAGCTCAGCCGCCCGGAGACGACGAGGGCAGCCCACACCCCTATTATGTCTTTCAATAAAATCTTGACAATTCTACAAAGTTAAAACACAAAACACATAAATGAGAGATTAAACCTTTATAGAAAAAAAGGAAGAGAAAGAAATTTAAATATTTACCTTCCGGGAGTTCGGCGAGGAGGCGGCGGCCGGGGCTGGAGTGGTGCCGGGAAACTGCTCCGACAGCTCGAGGCGTGGAGGAGGCCGAAGTCGCCACCTGTGCATGCACAGTGGCGGTGGCGGCGGTGGCAGATCCGAGAGAGGAAGAGGGAGCCGAGGGAGAGAAAGGAGGAGGAGGAGAGGAAGGAGGCGACGGAGGCAGATCCGCGGCGGCGGCGACGGCGGATCGGGAGAGAGAGGGCGGCGGCGTGAGGCTGGAGAGGAATAGAGAGAGGGAGAGAAGGGAGAAAGAGAGAAGGAGGAGGAGGAGGAAGGACCACCGCCGGAGGCGACGGCGGCGCGACGGCGGCACCGGAGGGAGGCTGGCGGCGGCGGCAATGTATGAGGGGGGAGAGTGTTCATTTTGGTGAATTGGGGAGGAAGAAGAAGACTTGGGTATTATAACATAGGTTTTCTTTAAATGGGCTTAATGGTTGGGCTAGTGTTTTTATTTACTTGGGCTAATTTTCATACTTGGGCCAGGGAGTGAGGAAATAAGATAAGCCCAAATTCGTTAATTCATGAAGGCTGTTTTAATAGAGGGAAGCCCAATTCCGAAATTATTTATGTTTTGGGCTGAAAATGAAAGAGGGCCATCATCTAGTAGAAAATAATATCTTTTGGGAGCAAATCTAGTATTAATTTTTTAGCCTAAGTTTGTAAATAAGATTTCATTAATGTTTACTTTAATTATTGGTTTATGATTTCTTCAAATGATGTAATCAAACTAAAATGAATCTTGGAATTAATTTTCAAAGTAAAAAAGATACGTAGGTCCAATTTAGTCGAAGCCTGAAAATAGTGGATGAACACACATCAAATAATATATGAGTTTAAGAAATTTCTTAAAGATAAGTGAAGTAAGAAAAGGAGATTTATTATGAGGCATGTATTCTAATTTAAGTAGATTTGTCCTTAGTCTAATTAGTGCATTATTATATTATGAAGTTTTCAAAAAGGTTACGTTCGCAAGTAAAGTCGGAACGAAAGATTCAAGTTAAGGGAACTAAACGATCAAGGTGAGCTTTCTTATACGAAAAATACAAATTGTATTTTATGAAAACACGAACACATGTTCGTGATTCTTAAAGATGTTGTCTTGCCATAAATGTTTTTGTATGATGCCTATCTGTTTGGCTAAGGCCAAAGGAATTATGAATGATGATATAAGTCGAATTCGGGTCCTAGTGAGGGTGGTGTCCCCGCTCGGACTAGTGTACACAAGCTACCTCTGACATGTTGGGCAGAGCAGGTGACCGTGGAAGGTGGCCACCTTCTCGGCACAAGAATACCTCTGAAATGTTGGGCAGAGAAGGTGACCGTGGAAGGTGGCCACCTTCCCGGCACAAGAATACCTCTGACATGATGGACAGAGAAGGTGACCGTGCGAGAACACCATCTCGACGGCACAATGTGATCAGATATGGCTAAGTACCGGAAAAAAAGGGGTTGCAACCCAATGTGATATTTTTAGTAAGCTCGGGTCTTTTCAACAACACCCCGAGTGTTACTTTGATGATGGCTTGACAATATTTTCAAATGTATATGTGTAATTTTCGGCAATGTGTTCACTGAGTACTCTTTGTACTCAGCCCTGCATATATTTCTAAATGTGCAGTTGAGCAGCGAAGTGGTGGAGGAAGTGCTATTGAGACAAGACATTTAATTCAGTCAGATTTTGACTCTCGGAGGTTCATGTCTTCATACATGGAACCGCGTTCATTTGTTTCCGTTGTGCATCTTAAAAGACTCAAGTCTATTTTGTTCAAAACTCTTATTTTATTTCGAGCTTTTCCCATTTGTTTGGAGCTATGGTCGAGTTGTGTTGTTTTTCCCCTTTCTTCCCCGCTTCTTTAGTCCTCCCCTAGGTCGCGATCAACCGTGTTTTCTATCCTTAGAAAATGCGGTCGTGACAAAAGAGGACAAAGTTGGCCGAGATAAATCTGAAAGAAACGAAGAAGAAAAATCTGATAGTGTGCTACTACCAATTCTAATGATAGTTTCCGGTAAATCTTCTTTAACAAACAAGTGCTTCCTTCTACATAAATCAGGTATATCTTCTTCCTTTTCCATAAATAGATATATATCTTTCTTATTTTATTTTATTTTATTTATCTTTCCTATTTTTTAACCCAATTTTTTAATTTTTTTATCTAATAATTGAATTGAATTGAATTGAATTGAATTGAATTGAATTGAATTGAATTGAATTGGGACGGAAAGGGCAAATCAATATGAGAATTTTGAAGATGTCACGGAAATTGTGTATCACATCATGGAATGAGAGATAAAGCAATGAATGAGACAGCAGTCCATGTGATCGATGATGTTAGTTGAAAATCGAAGTAACCAACTGAGGGGGGCTGTCATGTGCCATGACGTATCATTTTTAACTGTGGCCAAACAATCTATCTAATCCCTGTCATTCTTCATCCACTAATAAAAGCATGAATCATCTTTTTATTACTCCCTCCATCCCCGAATAAGAGTCGCTAATTTCTTTTTTGGGTCGTCCCCCATTAAGAGTCACTCTTCATTTTTACCATAAATAGTAGTAGGTCCCACATTCCACTAACTCACTCCACTCACATTTTATTATAAAATCAATATAAAAAAGTGGGTCCCACATTCCACTAACTTTTTCAACCAACTTTTCTTTACATTTCTTAAAACTCGTGCCCAGTCAAACAACGACTCCTATTAGGGGACGGAGGGAGTATATCATTTTTGAAAAATATATGAATTTTATATTACCCCTAGGGCATCTGCGGTAGGGCGCCTTAAAGTCCGCCCTATGCACCTTCATGTCAGCATTTTATCCTCATACCTTTTCACCTGCAGTGAGGCGCCCTATAGGTATTTATATAAATGAATTTTTTGAATTAAAAAAAAACAAACAAGCGTTGCATCGTCCGCGTCGCCCACAGTGGGCGGACAATGGCGCGGACGATGCCCTATCGCCCACGCTTCCTCCGCGGACTATCTGTCGGGAGAGGACGACGCATCGTCCATCGTCCGCGCACCCAAAGTGGTGGACAATGGCATGCCCGAGGCATCAGCGGCCTATCGCCCGCCCCACTATGGATGCCCCATGTCATCATGTTATTTACATTAGGAATAACTGCCTTAAAAGTCACCAACTTTGCCCAAATTTTGGTTTTTCCCACAACCTATAAAATTGGTGTATAAAGTCACCAACTTTGCTTTTAGTCGCGGATTTCCCATGATGGTTTTTCTGGCGAAAGAGCGAGCTGACGTGTCGTTTTTAATTGACGTGGCGTCTCGTGGCGACTGACATGGTCAATAATTATTGACTGTGCAATAAAAAAATTAAAAAACAAAATTAAAAAACAAAATAAGCAAACTAAAGCCCCAATTCTCCCCCAAATTGAGTTATCCTAACTCGACGAGCTTGCGACGACGACGGCTGATGAGATGCAGATCTAATCCAATCAAAATGGCCGCCATTGCTAACCGGATTAGCTCCGATGCAGCGAGGTATGAAAATGTAGCGATTCAACTCCAAGAAGAAGAAGAAGAAAAAGAAGAAGAAGAAACCAGTAGCTCGGATAAAGTGTTTGAAGCTCGAGTTTTGGAGCAAGTACAGAAAGAAATTTTTGTCAATGAAGCAGAGAATAATGAAAAATCTGAGCCAGACGAAGATGTTGAATCCAATATGTCCTCATTTGAAGCTCTTTTAGAAACAGAAATTGAACCAAAATCAGATCAAAAAGCGGGAAATTCATCAAGAAAAGGGGACATTGTCGGAATGCTTGCTGTTGATGATGCGCGAGCCGAAGCTGTCAATGGAGGTCTCCAAAGAAACGTGGGTTTGCTCCACCGACTTCATTCGGCTGGATCCGGAGCGCCCAAGGAAGGTCGCCGCCAAAGCCGATGCAGAGCCTCCAATGGTGAAGAAGAGGGCCTCCGTGGAGAAGTCGAAGCCCCGAGTTCCTGAGCCGCCGAGGAGGAACAACGACTCGCAGCCGACGCGGTCATCGTGCTCTCTGTTGGCCGACGGGAAGTGCGAGCCGCTGGAGCTGACTAGGTGCAAGTCGGAGCCGTCGTTTTAGGTGTTAGAAACGACGTCGTTTTACGATTTTTCGATGAATCCATGTCAACTTTCAGGCCTGCCAGATAGGCCACTTACTTACCGGAAAACACAGGGTCGAGTCAATTTGGGAGATACCAGCAACCCGACAAAGTTGGTGACTTTATACGCTAATTTTATAGGTCGTGGGAAAAACCGGAATTTGGGCAAAGTTTGTAACTTTTAAGGCAGTTATCCCTTTATATTATTAATAATATGGAATCAACCATCCACTAACACTACTTACATTACCATTTATCTCTCTCTAATTTAACAATTATACATTAAAACTCGTATCAAACCAAATTTTTATACTTTTCAGGAAATGAGAGAGTAATAAGTGGTTTTACGTTATCATTTTTTCAAAATATTTTGTTACTCCCTCCATCCGCTATTAGGAGTCCCATTTCATGGCAGCACGAGTTCTAAGAAATGTTTAGAAAAGTGAGTGGAAAAAAGTTAGTGGAATGAGGGTCCCACTTGTATATATTACTTTTAAATGAAATGCGAATGAAATGAGTTAGTGGAAGGTGGAGCCCTATTACCATTTATGGTAAAAGTGAATCGGGACTCCTATTCACGGACGGACTAAAATGGAAAAACGGGACTCCTATTCGCGGACGGATGAAGTATTTTATTTCTAATTTTTGAAGCCAAACTCATTATAAATTCTATTTTAATGATGCTTCTAATTCTTAAAATGGATAAATTGATTTGGAAATGGCTTATCATTCTCCAACGGGATCCTTAATTTATTGATAAATGTTATTGGGTGAAAATGTTTATACATCAAAATGACATCAAACAGACTTTTACATTATAATATTGGTAGTAACTGAACCATTTCTAGAATTTGAAATATTTCATTAAGATTATACTTTTTATAAAAAAAACTACAAATTCACCCGGATAAAACTTCCCATTCTTTATCCATGTATAATTTCCTAGTAGTTTTTAGTGATATTATGATAAGTATGGAAGCGTGAAACATGGTTGTATGAGTAGCACAAATCACCTTTTCCAACCTTAGAGTATCCGCAATGGCGGATTTCCGGGCGGACATCAGACCGGCGCACCAGATATCCGCGCAGGACGTCCGCCATTAGGCGTGGGAGGGACGGATGCGGACATCCGCTGCGGACACCTCACATCCGCGCCTTTCCGGCGACGTTCGTCGTGACGCCCGCCATTGTGGTGCCACGACGGACGTCCCAAATTTTGATTATTATTATTATTATTATTATTTATAAAAAACTCTATATATACGGCTCGTTGAACATCATTTCATTCGCACCACTTGTTTCAACGAGTTTCTCTCTCTCTACTTTCATTTCTTTTGAAGATAAATGGAGCACGATAGTGATTCTTCCGCCACGAGCGAGTTACAAACGCCGACGTTTCCCGTTAGAGGTGGGGGACACGCCGGCGGAACTGTAGGGATGTCCGGGATGATGCCCGGAATGGCGCCGATGATTCTCCAAACCCAAATGGCGGGGATGATGCCCCGGGTACAACAATATGTACCCTTGGTGTGCAGGGATGGGTTGGATGATGCCCCAAATGCCCCGGGTGAGAGGAGGGATGACGGGAATGGCGCCCGGGATGATGGGAGGAATGATGCCCGGAATGACAGCGGGGGTGGGGGGAATGATACCTGGTATGATGCAGGGCACGCCTGCCGCTGCTGGGGGTAGCATGCTCGACCCCCTCAATCACCTGGGGACAATGTCTATCACCCCTACATGGATTTATTGTCTAGCAATTCCCCCCAGAGTACTCCTCTGGAGACTCAGTTCACCGACATTGAGACTTTCTCTTTTGAGGAGTTGGGGCTATCTCTGGTCAGGGAGTCTCCCACTGAGATGCCACTGGCGGGAGGGAGGTCGAAGAAGAAGGGCAAAGGGAAGGGCAAGGGCACTACCTCGTCCTCGCGTGCGGGGGACGAGGGTGGGGCTGGGGCTGGGGGGAGGAGGCTGGCGAGGGAAAGAGGACTATCTGGAGCGTGCCAGAGTACGTCGCGCTAGGATCCCTTCATCGGGGCTAACCAGCATATCGACAGAATGTGGTAGCGCATTAGCCAAAGCTACCTCCAATTCAAACATCCAGGTGGGAAGCCGCACGATGGAGAGCAATGCCGAAAACTGTGGGAGCGGCTGAGGAGGCAGCTCAGCCGATTTGCCGACATCTACCAAAACAACCTCCGCACGGCAACCAGCGGCATATCCGCCGAGGATGTGAAGAATCTGTCCATGCAGCAGTACCCCGACAGGTCTTTGATGTTCGGCGAATTCAAATATTGGGAGGTCTATCTTGTGGTGAAGACTTCCGCCAGGTTTAGTGAGGGTGTTGAAGTTGGCTAGCCGAAGCGGACGAAGATCAACGCCTCCGGCGAGTACAGCAGCAGTGCCAGTTCCCCCGACGCCGAGGCAGAGTTCCTGCCCCCTCAATCGTCTTCCCGCCGCCGTCACTCGGTTGGGCAAAAGACCGCGATTCGGATGGCTAGGGGAAGCGCCAACGGGTCCCATGAGGTCCAATCGGAAGCTCTTTCCCAGCTCAATCTCGAGCTCTCCCATCTCGCCCGCATGCAGCAAACGCAGAGCCAGCTAGACACCATGGACAAGTGGCATGCAGCGACTGATCCCTTATACAAGATGATGTTGAAGGATGTCACCGATAGTCTGAGGCACGATTTGGGATGCCACCCCTGCCCGGGAGTGACGCCGGGACTGGCACCGGGGACGATGAGGAGTGAGACAGGGGACGCGTTTGTCGAAGCTTTGGGTTGTAATTTTTTTAACTATGTATTTTTTAGATAATTATGTATGTTTTTACTATTTAAATAAAATCGTTGCATTTTCCTCGTATTCGTGTCAAAATTTTAATTCCGTAAACTGTTTAATTTGGTGAATTTGTGATTTTTTTATTGTGGATGTCTGTCGAGATGTCCGCCATAGTGCAGTGGGATGTCCTTATGACGTGGCAGTGCAGTGGGAGGTTCTTATGACGTGGCAGAAGGTGTTTTTTGGATGTCTGTCGTGACATCTGCACCATTGCGGATGCTCTTAAACGTGGTCCACACTTCATCCCCAACGGCCAACTCAATGATTTTGAATTCAGTGCAACTTTTACTTACTCCATATACTCATCTTCATCCGTACGTAGTTGAGGCGTTTTTTTTCGTCGCGGAATTTAAAGAAAATGTTTTCATTGAGTTTAGTAAATGGAGAATGTAGAAAATAAAAAGGTAGAAAAATAAAGAAAGGATAAAGTGAGAGAAAGTAAAGAAAAAGAGAAGAAATATTGTCAAAAAAAGAAATGACTTAACTAAAGTGGAACAACCCAAAAAAGCATATGACCCATCTACAGGGAGGGACGTGTAAAGGGATGGAGGCAGTACTAAACCTCTAGCATATCTTAAGACAAATTAATTTAATATAATCTACATTTCCGGGATGATTCATACTCTCTCCGTCCATAAAAAATGGTCTCATTTTACCATTTTGAGATGTCCATAATAAATAGTCTCACTTTTAAAAATAGAAAGTTTATTTCATACTTTATCTACTTTTTCTCATCTCTTTCATACTTTATCCACTTTTTCACTCATTCTATGTTAATTTACATATAAATAGTTAAGAAATGAGATGGTTTAATGTTGAAGAATTGTAAGTATTATCTCTTGACGAGAGAGATAGAGTAAAAAGTGATACGAGACTAAAATAAAGAGATGAGATGAATCATTAATGAGTGATATAACGTAGATGGGGTTCTGGAGGTCCTAAGAGTATCCACTATAGAGGCGACGCGCCGGCCGCCCCATTCCCGCCGCCGCCCCGAGGCGGACGACATTTCCGGGGCGGAAGGGCCTCCGCCAAGAGTTGTGAGAGGACGTGCCGATGCCCGACGGTCGGCGGGCCGGCTGTCCAGGTCAATTTCTTTTTTTTCGAAAATTCTATTATAAATATCACCCCTCCACCACCCATTTTACACCCTTTTCACACACTCTCCATTCATTCAATCTCTACACTTTCACTCTCTAAAAATGCACGGTGGAGACGATGAATCACCCGGCACTGACGAATCCGGATATGGCAGCTATCCTTCCCAACCGTCGGGATATGGCGGCAATCCGTCCCAGCAGTGGAGTTGGAGTCAAACTCCCCCTCCGTGGGGATCGAGTCCAACCCCTCCTCCATCTCAGCTGAGGAGGTCTTCTCCCACGCCCCAACCTTTTAAGAGGAATTTGAGTCGCTCGGCGTTTGGAGATTACAGACCCAACCTCGACGCGCTAAACCATCCGCGTCCGGAGACCCCTTTCCAATCCAGTCAATCTCCTTTCACCGATGCAGATCGAGATGCACTGGAGACGATGATGGGTCTGCTCAGTCCGGGCGTACCGGATACGCCGACAGCGCGCGTGGATACGCCCGTTCCGACGAGAGCGGGTGGAAGCAGTGGCGGCGGGGGCGGCGGAAGAGGCGGCAGCCGCGGTGGCAGCGGCGCCGGCAGCGGGAAGGCGGTGGCGGCGACTCGGGCAGCACCGACGGTGGCGGCGTTTTCATTTGTATTGTTTTTAAATGTTCATTGTAAAATTTTCCCGATTCCATAATACAACGAATATTCGGTCTCAATTACCTCGTTTTCTAATTATTTACATTCTGATAATTTTTTATTGTAATTGATTTAAAATAAACGAAAATAAAATTAAATGAAAAGTGGATACAAAATTTTGGGGCTATTGGAAGTGTCCGCCTTATAGCTGCGGACAACTTTTTTGTGGGCGCGGACAAATAAACTTGTGCTGAGGACAAAAAAGGGGGCTGGGCTATTGGGGCTGTCCGCCTATAGTGGATACTCTAAGAGTGTCCACTATAAGGCAGACAACTCCAATAGCCCAGCCCCCTTTTTTGTCCACAGCCCTAGTTTTTTTGTCCGCGCGCAAAAAAAAGGTTTCCGCCACTATAGGCGGACACTTCCAATAGCCCCAATTTTTTTTGTTTATTTTAATTCAATTATAATTAAAATTATCGGACTATACGTAATTAGAAAAAAACGGCTATAAGTGAAGAAATTAAAATTAAACACTACATTTTCGTCGTATTAAAGTACTGGAAAAATTATACAACAAAATATTAATCTGTTGAACATCACGATGGTGTTCACACTGCGCCGCCACCTCCCCTACGTGCCTAAAACTTCTTCAATCAAATCGGCCTGGAGTGCGGTATGTGTTGTGCTCCTGCGCATATCAGTGAAATGTTGGATCAAATGTTCATTGCTCCGTGGTACGCCCATCTGGATCGGCGCGGAGTAATCGCACGAGGGATCGCGGACTCCGCGATCTCCGCCGCGCGCGCCGCATCCTCCGCGTCGGCGTCGTTCTGCACCTCTTGAATCAGAGAATTCCACGCCTCGTTCCACAAATAGTCCATTTTAAATACCAATGGAATCCACAAATTTTAGTGAGAGAATGAGCAAGTGATGAATTGGAATGGTGTAAAAATAATGAGTAAAATGGGGTGTATTTATAGGTAAATTAAATTGAATTTTAAAAAAAATAAAAAATAAAAAATCGTCCGCCCCGCCGCAAACCACCCCCACTATAGGCCGGAGCGTCCTCGCACATTTCTCGGCTGAAGGCCTTCCGCCCGCTTCTTTTTGCCGCTTTGGGACGGATGCCCGCCTTGGTACTATAATGGACACTCTAAGACCATCCACTACACTGTCTCTATACCGTCCCTTAAACAGTCCCTTAACTACTATTTGACCACTATTTGAGGGCCCCACTGTCCTTTTTTCCTCCATCCCTTTACTAAGGGACGGAACCTGCAACGCTCCGTACCTTAACCGTCCCTTATTCTGTCCCTTAATTACTATTCATTCAATTTCATTTTTTATTTTTATTTTTACAACCCAATTAAATTTAAACAAACACAATTCATTAAAATTAAAACAACATTACAACTTAAACTTTAAAAAAAAGAAAAAAAAAGACATAATTAAAATTCTAAAAAAATAAAAATGACATAATTTAATCTTCTCCGCCAAAGTTTTCCCAAATGTGCCCAATTAGATCCTCTTGGAGTTGGGTGTGGGCGCTAGAGTCGCGTGTCCTTGCCCGAATAGACAGTCGTTCTTGTATAGACGGATGCGCTCCACTTGGCGGCGGACTACTTGCGGTTGAGCTTCCGGGGAATTCGGGGTCGAACCAATTTCCCGCACCGGGTCCTTCGTCTTGCACAATCATGTTGTGCAAGATTATGCATGTATACATGATGTCGACCATGCTCTCCATGAACCACGAACGAGCTGAAGCTTTGATGATGTTGAAGCGCGCTTGGAGAACCCCGAACGCCCTCTCCACATCCTTGCGCGCAGCCTCCTGCTTCTGCGCAAAAAGAGCCTGCTTTGGGTTCGCAGGCCTGCTTCACGTCTTCACGAAGGTCGGCCACTTCGGGTAGATGCCGTCGGCGAGATAGTACCCCAGTTTATACAGCCGGTTGTTGGCGACGAAGTTGATGGCCGGCGCTTTACCATTCAAAACTTCGGTAAAGAGATCGGACTGGTGGAGCATGTTTACGTTGTTCGAGCTAGGGACCCCGAAGTACGCATTCCAGATCCAAAGCCGGTAGTCGGCAACGGCCTCGAGTACAATGGTTGGGTGGGTGCCTTTGTGGCCGCTCGTGTAGGACCCCCTCCAAGCCACCGGGCAATTCTTCCATTGCCAGTGCATGCAATCGACACTACCAAGCATCCCGAGGAATCCGTGCACTTGTTCGTGCAGGTTGAGGAGGAACTGACAATCGTCCGTGCCTCCGGAGAAATTCGTCACTGAAGGCTGCCCGAACGCCTCTGCAGAAGTTGAGCAAGCACATGCGCCCAGTGGTGTCTCCGATGTGAGGTATTCGTCGAATATGTCGGCCGTTTGTCCAGTCGCAAGCTGACGGATGGCTGTAGTACATTTCTGCAGCGTCGTGTGGCTGGGACGGCCGACCGCGTCGAACCCTTCTCGGAAGAACTCTTCCCGGGCCGCCGACGGAAGTAGGTATCTCCCCAAATCGGGTTATCGCAGGAGTAGTCGCATACTAACCGTGCGGCGGCTTCCTCCCGGTTCCGATTGATGTACTTCCGGGAGCGTCGTGGGGGTGGCGCGGCTTCCTCCGCCTCTCGTCGTCGATCTTCTTCAAGTGATTGTTCCATTAATTGACGCATTTGCTCAAAAGGATTCATTTGTTTGAGTTGATTTAAGTTGGAAATTGGAGTGATAGAGAGGATTTGAGAGGAATAAATGTGTGTTTGTGTGTGAAATGAGTATGAAATATGATTATTTATAGAGTAAATAAATAAAAAAATGAAAAAAAAGAAAATAAAAAATTAATGGTAACATTACCTTGTGAAAAATATTTTTTTTATTAAAATTCGAATTTTAAAAAAAATCATTTTTTAAAAAAAAAATTGAATTATTGCGTCATCCGTGACGACGCCCACTCGCGGGCCAGCGAGTGGGCGTCACGCATGCATCTGGGGCGCGCCACGTCGCCCGGGCGCATGACTGGCCGGTGCGTCCCTTGTCTCGCGGATACGGGCTACGGGACGGGACGAACGTTGCAACACGTCCCGCGGCGGAACCGTCCCACCGGGACGGAACCCGAGCTGCGCGCGGGACGCGTAGTGGATGCTCTAAGCGGTAAGCCCATACTTTTTCGCACCTAATGGAATATTCCTTTTCCGAAAGTAAAAACTAGCCTCTCTTTATAAATAAATCTCAAAATACTCTGCAAAACACAAGTGAACACAAGACTATAATGTGCGAGAGCCTCAAACAAAACTACCAACTCTGCGAAGAGGTCGGCCGCGGCCGATTCGGCGTCGTCTATCGCTGCTTCTCCACAGCCTCCCACGCTTCTTTCGCCTGCAAATCCATCTACAAGCACTCTCTCTCCGACGCCACCGACCGCCGCTGCCTCGACGCCGAGCCTAAGATCCTCCGCCTCCTCTCCGCCTGCCCCAACATCCTCCGCCTCCACGACGTCTACGAGGACGACGACCACATCCACCTCGTCACCGATCTCTGCGACGGCGGCGACCTATTCGACCGCCTCTCCTCCGGCAATCGCTTCTCCGAGCCCGACGCCGCCGCGATTCTGAAGCAATTGGCGGCGGCAATCGCCTTCTGCCACCGGATCGGGGTCGCGCATCGCGACATCAAGCCGGACAACATCTTGTTCGACTCCAGGGGGCGCCTCAAGCTCGCCGACTTCGGATCGGCGGAGCTTTTCGGCGTCGAATCGGAGATGAGCGGCGTGGTTGGAACGCCTTACTACGTCGCGCCGGAGGTGCTGATGGGGAGGGATTACGGTGAGAAGGTCGACGTTTGGAGCGCCGGCGTGATTTTGTACATAATGCTGGCCGGCGTGCCGCCGTTCTACGGCGACGGAGCGGCGGAGACTTTTGAGGCGGTGGTGAGGGGGAATTTGAGGTTTCCGTCGAAGATTTTCCGTTCTGTGTCGCCGGAGGCTAAGGATCTGTTGAGGAAGATGATCTGTAGAGATGCTTCTAGAAGGCTCTCCACCGAGCAAGTGCTAAGTCAGTATTCTTCTCTCTCTACATTCCATACATAATTTCTAATAATTTGAGGCTAATTTTGCATTGTGATTGCTAATTTTAGTGCATCCGTGGATCGTAAACGGAGGAGAGATGTGAGATTTGAGGTAATTCAACCTGAGCTGTATATAGAGACGGTGGTCGGAGGCGTAGTAGATGAATCCCTCACCCTTTTTCTTTAGATGAAAATGACAGAGCACCTCTTTGTTTTGGAGGAGTTGTAGCTTTCGATCATCTTTCTCTTGTGGTGAGAGATTTGTGGCAAATTATGAATAAAGTTTGCATCTTAATCTGATTTAGGTGTTGAGTGTATTGTTTTTGTAATATGAAAGAGGAACTTTGTTCGATACTCATGTTTTCTTCTTTCTAATTCAAATTGATCTTTGTTCATTGTTCATTGTTCATTGTTCCAAGTTTGGAATCTTGTTTTTCATCTATATTTCTCTACTAATTTTTAGTTCGATACTGTACATGATACTACCGTAACAGTACACACATTAGACTCGCATTGTTGACAGGCAATATACTACTTCTTTCCTTTCGCTATTTATAGTCTCATTTTACTCTGCATACATTTTCATTATTTATAGTCTCATTTTACTCTGTATAAATTTAAAAAAATTGTTTGATTTTGTAAAGAAAAATGAGAAAATGAGATTGTGGAATGTGATCCTATTTTTACATATTTTTCTGATACTAGAATGTGAATGTAATGATTTAGTTAAATGATCCACTTAGAGCATCCATAACCGTGCTCTTGCCAGCGGCACGGTTGTGGGCCCGGGCGGTACTATTCATGCCTGCTCTCTGGCAAGAGTACAACACCCACAACTGTGCTCTTCCGCAAGGACGAGCACAATTAATTTAAAATTCAATTAAACAATAACATTTCCATAATATTAAAATTCATTTAATAATCACAACAAATATTACAAATGACAAATAAAATTAAACATTACATAATTAAAATCCTAAAAATTAAAAATTAGATAATTAAAATCCTAAAAATTAAAAATTACATAATTAAAATCCGAAATATGCATGCCAAATCCATAGGCGATAGTCGGCGACCGCCTCAAGGATAAGTGTTGGGCCACCGCCTTTGTGACCGCTTAAGTGTTGCCCCCCTCCAAGCAGTCGGGCAATTCTTCCACCTCCAATACATGCAGTCATGCTGCCAAGCATTCCGGGAAGCCATGGACTAATTCGGGAAGACGAAGCAACCGTTGGCAATCATCGGTGGTGGGTGCCCGAAGGAATTCATCCCCAAAAGCAGAACGAACGCCCTCGCAAAATTCTTTAAACAAAGGATTCCAGTGGACTCACCGATATGCAAATACTCGTCGAAGATGTCGGCCGTTTTCCCAGTAGCGAGTTGTCGGATGGCACACGTACACTTCTGCAGCGCCGTGATACTTTGCCGGCCGGCTGCATCTACACCTGTTTGAAAGTATTCAACACGTGCGGACAATGTGTTGACAATTCGCATGAACAAGCGCTTTGACATGCGAAAACGGCGCCTGAAGTAATCTGCCGGAAACCGCGGATGGTCGACAAAGTAGTCGGCAATGAGCCTTTCGTGGGCTCCCTTCCGGTCACGATGGATGTAGCGGCGATTTGATCTAGTGCGTTGAGGAGGATGAGCGGGAGTATTCGCCGCGACATATGCTTCGTAAGCGGCACGATGTTGTTCGTAGTATTCTTGTTCTTCGCGCTCCGCTTCCGCCATGAGATGAGTGAAATCCATTTGATGTTTTGAGTGAAGGTTGAATGTGTTGATAGTTTGTATAAGAATTATGAATGAGAGATGAATGAGAGATGAATTGATGTGATAAATGAGTGATGAATGTGTGTATTTATAGATGATTTTGGGAAAAAAATAAAAAAATATAAAAAAATAAAAAAATTCAGAAAAAACGGGAAAAAAGCAGCCATATTTTTGGGATTTGGAAAATATTTTTTTTTTTATTTTTTAGCATTATTTATAATTAAATACCGATTTAAAAAAAAGTTTGAATGCAACGGCTACGCCGTTGCCCAATCCCGTGCCGCCACGTGTGCGTCCGCTGGCACGGACGTGCTCGATACATCGAGCAGCGCCGTGCCAGCGGCGCGAGCGCAGCGGCGGCGGATGGCGTCCGTGCCAGCGGCGCGGACGGCGGACGCCACCGCTGCGCATGCTCTTACTTATAATTCAGAAAGAGAAATTATAATTCAGAAAGAGAAATTAGACTTTAAATTGTGGTCATCTTAAAATAGTAACATGAGACTTTAAACTGCGAAAACTATAAATTTTAACATTGTTCACATATGATTTTAATATTGCAAAAAACTAGAAGGGAAAATGGGTTACTATTATATTTTGCAGATGATTTTAATATTGCAAAAATCTAGAAGGGAAAATGGGTTACTATTACACTTTGCTCTATCCCTGTATAGAAATTAGATTGCTAAGTAACTTTATAGTGAAATACTATTGCCTATCCCTGTATAGAAATTAGATGGAAAATGGAGAAAAAGTGAACGAAAAGTGATATTTGCCGTACAAATTAAGTACTAGTAAATCTTAAGTTGGACAAATTCATATAGGTGAAATTGCAGGTTGATAAGCAGCTTGAGAAATAATGGACTTCTTTCTAGAAGATGCTACACAATTCTTTTTACTTTTTGTTATTCGATGTTTGAATATTATTTAATGTTATTCGATATTTGTGATTCGGTTGAGGGGATATTATTAGAATATGTGTGAAATGCGTGCAACAGTGAACTATTTTAGTCAAGAATATGAACTCATCTTTTCTTGATTCTATACTATACTTAAAGCTTGTTCTTTGCAACTTGTGAAAGGGAAAGGTTAGACCATGTGATTCGGTTGAGGGGATATTATTAGAATATGCTTTGCAGTTTTTCTTTGTATGAACGGACCATCAGTTATCACCCATCTATATTTTAATTTAACTTTATTATCTCCTATTTTAGTAAATTGATTGACTTCTTCTTTTTATTTTATTACTTCTATTACGGATCTTACGATACTCCTTTTTTTCATAAAAATTAGTTTCATCTGTGGACGATACGATTTAATGAGAAATAGATAAAGTAAGAAATAAATGAGAAACAATGAGTGACGTAAAATAGTAATTACTCTCTCCGTCTTACTCAAAATATCCGCATTTCTTTTTAGTTTATCTCATTTAATATGTCAATTTTTTATATTTAAAAATAAATCTATCCCTCTCTTCATACTTCTTCCGTCGCGAAATTTAAAAAAAGTTGTGTTTAGTGAGTTAAATAAAGTAGATGAGAGAATAAAGTAAGAGTAGAGTAAAAGAAAAAATAAAATAGGTGTGATTAGATATTTTATTTTTAGTCAAAAAGATAAATAACTCAAGTAACTTGGGACAGCCCAAAAAAAATACGGCTCAACTCACAAGACGGGGAAGTATTAAACATATTTAATTATTTGGAGAATCTATTATAATCTAAAGTGCCAGTTTGGTGAAAAGACAATGATACCCTTTTTGGAGGGAAAATGGAGAGATGGAGTGGCTTTTATTTCTTTATTTTATTTTGAGTATTGTTCAATAAAATTCTAGCTTTTTGAGAAAGTTTTGAAACACTTTTAAATAGAGTCTGCCATTAGTTGAATCTACATTTATGTATTATGGACTAATTTTCTAATTTTCTGATTGCAAAATAGGGGGTGGTTCTGCTTGGAATCCGGTGATGGCTCCGGCGAGAACTCCGGCAATGGCTTTGGCAAAAGAACAAACATATCAAATTAGCAAAAATCTATGTAGAATCTTTCAATTTATACATTTCTGAAACTTTGAATAACTTAATATTGGTTTTAAATTCTATATTCTGAAACATGAAAAAGATACTTCATCGGGGATGAGGCCAGCGCCGGAGATGCATGGCCGGAAAGTAAAGGCAGCGGCGGCAGAAGGGACGGAGGCAGCGGCGACGGCGGAAGGGACGGAGGTAGCAGCGGCGGCTGGAAGA
Source organism: Salvia splendens (assembly GCF_004379255.2). Classification (NCBI taxonomy): domain Eukaryota; kingdom Viridiplantae; phylum Streptophyta; class Magnoliopsida; order Lamiales; family Lamiaceae; genus Salvia; species Salvia splendens. The sequence continues at coordinate 19,277,463 of NC_056038.1, forward strand.
GAACCATCCGGCAGAAGAGACGGAGGCAGCGGCGGCGGTGCAGGAACTACAACTCTGCAAGAGCCATCCGGCGACACCATGGCCGACCAAACAGACAGTTAAGCAGGATGGAAGGAAACCCGGCGAGCACGGCGGTGGGCGTGGCGGCGTCGATTGGCAGAGAGGGGGAGGTGGCGAGACAAGGCAACGAGAGGGAGGTGGCGAGGCCGATTGAGAGAGAGTGTGGAGGCGTAGGAGAGGAAAAGAGAGGCGTGATTGGGAGAGAGATGGAGAATAGGGAGGCGCAACTTTTATCGTAGGGTTGGAGGTTTTTATTGAGTTGGATTTTTGAAAAATTTTATACTCTATTGATTGATTTTCTTTTTAATTGAATATAGTCCTAAATTAGGTATTATTGTGTCTTAAAAGTTAGATTTAGTTTGGACTATTAATTTATTGGATTTAGTATATACGTCATATATATTTTTCATTTTTTTTACAATTTAGTTATAAAAGTAGTAGTATATGTTAATTAGCCTTATATTTGGATTAAAATTGGAATTGTGCTATAGAGTTTAGTTTGCCTTCCATTTATCTAGGTTAAAATTGTAATTTAATCCTTTATTGTAATATTTTCAGTTCATATATTTTAATTAGTCTGTAATTAATTAAATAATACTACTAAAGAGGTGATAAATTACGGAATAAGATGAAATTATATATATATGTAAAATTAAATCTAACTTATAAAGTTTGTATAACTTCTAAATGTAAGAGTAGTGTAAATTTCATATTATTCAAAACAAATAAGATTCATAAAATATTATCGTTATTTTAAGTGGCAATTTACTTTTTATACGTGTATGTGGTGGGAAGTAAGAAATTTATTCTTTCCAATATTAACAACTCATTTAGTCTTTGGCCATATATATCAAGTTATGTTACAGTCTGAAATTAAACAGAAGAAATAAATAGTCAACTAAAATGTGATTATCGGATAATACAAAATTTAGTATACATAATTCTACAGTTAAATTTAGTATACATAATTCTAATTGAGTTGATTTTATTTTATCTATTATAAATAATTACTATGTATTTAGTCTTTGGCCATACATCATAAGTTATGCTAAGTCATTAAAACCTATAGTGTTAAAGATCCATTTGATACTTACTATTATAATATTTGTTGCGATTTAAGTATTTTTTTATTGAGACATTTAGTTTTTTTTGTAAGTTATTATTAAGATAGTATAACTATATAAAATTTTATTATAATTTTATTTTGGATGAAAGAAAAACAAATTCTCTAAATTTGCATAGTACATGCATTCAAGAAATGTTAAAATATTAATTAAGTAAAATGATAGTGTTTGGGTGATGATATTCATAGGATGAGATTGTGACAAAATAATTCGAGTCATGAGATAAGATTGTGGACACTAAAGGTAGTATGAAAAGGTACAATTTATTTGTTTTTTATTTCTTTTATGAGATAAGATTTTGTTCTTTATAACTTTGATTCCTATTTCTCTTTTATGCTTCTTAAAATATTATATTTATGTACATTACTCTCTTCGTTCAATAAAAATATAGGCATATAATATGCTATGGAAATTAAGATAAAATTTGTAAAGTATGAGAGGGGGAAGAGTAGGTGAAGTAATGTTTTAATGGTGGTATAAGTTATAAATAACTTGGTGTATATGGGTAATAAATTGGGATAACTTTCCATAAATGAAAATGACCATATTTTTGTGCGTACTAATATAATAGTTGAGTGAAAGATATATCCATATATGATTTATGGTTATATATATTCATTTATTTTGTATTTATAATTTAAAACTTTTATGTCTCGTGCATAGCACGGGTGTTAATACTAGTTTCTAAAACGAGACAGAAATTGTGCGTCACATGGCATTAAATGAGACAGCAGTCATCCACACCCCATGTGATCGTTGACATGAGATGAAAATTAAAGTGGCGTATTTGAAAAGACAACTGAGGGCGCTGATCTGTGCAATGACGTATCATTTTTAACTCATGCCCAACGATAGTATTTACTCACTTCCATGCCTACCTTTGTTTTACAATTATCATTTTAATTTCTAACGAAAAGTGCGACTAAGAGCATTAGGATGAGCACAAGCTCTCCGTCCGACCTGGCCTGCGGCAACCTAAGAGCACGTCCGTGCCAGCAAGCAGGGCGACGTGGCGTGTTTCTATTGGCAGTTGGTATTTTCTTTTTTTTCTTTTTTTTATAAAAAAAATTGAAAATAATACCAAAAATTTAAAAAAATATTTTCGGATTCCCAAAAATATAGCCGTTTTATTACCGTTTTTTTTGAAATTTTTTTGAAAATAAAAAAAAAATTAATCCCAAAACCATCTATAAATACACACATTCATCATCCATTTGGGCGAAATTCGGTCACTTATGAATTTAATTATGTAATTTTTAATTTTTAGTATTTTAATTACGTACTTTTTAAATTTTAGGATTTTAATTATGTAATTTTTATTTTATTTGTAATTTGTAATATTATTCCCGATATTTTAATGCATTTTAATTTTGTAGAAATGTTTTTATTCAAATTGAATAATAGAATGGTGGGGCCGTTGTGCTCGTCCTTGCGGAAGAGCACGGCTGTGGGTGGTGTGCTCTTGCCTAAGAGCAGACATGAAAAATGGGGTCGGGCCCACAACCGTTCTCGTTGGCAAGAGCACGGTTGTGGATGCTCTAAGGGCATCCACAATAGGGGTTGCGCGCCGTCCGCCCCTGAATCGCCGCCGCCTCGGCTGTCCGACGCGGATGATTGGGAGGGGGCGAAAGCTCCATCGGCGAGCAGGCGGCTAGGACACGCCGGTGCGCGAGAGGCGCGCCAATAGGCACGGTCGCCGAATTTCCTTTTGTTTTCGTTTTCTTTTGATTTTTTTGAGAGAATGCAGCAAATTGCAGTGAAGAAGATGATGGGTTGATGAAGGAGACGAAGGAGATGGATTTTTTTATTTTTTATTTTATTTTTTGATTTCCTTTTTTTTCGTTTTCTATTTTTTTTGGGTTTTGACTTAAAAAAGGAGCTGGGTTAATTCAATTAAAATTTTTATTCTAACTGAATTAAAATATATAAAAATAAAATAAAGTGAAATGTGGCGGGGCTATTGGAAGTTTCCGGCTTATAGCTGCAGACACATTTTTTTTGTGAGCGCGGACAAATAAACTGGGGTTGTGGACAAAAAAATGGCGGGGCTATTGGAAGTGACCGCCTTATAGTGGAGAATAATGCTATGCGACCACATTATGGCCAGCCATAAATTAATTAAATAACAAAAAAAGTTGATTTTTTTTCAAATTTTTGGTTTAATACTAGTTGATTTTACTTTTATATCATCTTCATTATATGTTGCTTAACATGTTAGTGTTGCTCTTTCGTAGTTTTTGCTCAACTTATTACTACTGTCATTTCTTGATTGTTGCTCAACGTATACAGTAATTCGTGATATTAATGTGTTTTACGTAATGGAATTCAAAGATAAGTATCAACTCACAAGTCCATTCACACACATATAAGTTTATATCGGTAATTCTAATTTTTTATACATGTAAATGAACTAAATTAACTCTTTATGGCCGGCCACATTATGGCCATTTAGCATCACTCTATAGTGGATGCCTAACAAAAAGTTTAATACCGCCTCACAAAATAAAAATGAGTTCTTTTACATCATCATTTTTCAAAATTTATTTTAACGATGCTTATAATTCTTAAAATGGATAAATTGACTTTGAAAAATGTCTTATCATTCTCCAACATAGTCCTTCATTTAATGATAAATGTAATTGGGTGAAGATGTTTATACGTCAAAATGACATTACACAAACTTTAGATTATAATTGGTTGTAATTTTTAGGATTTGAAATATTTCACTAAGACTATATTGTTGTTTATACAAAACTAAACTATAATTTGACACGGATAACCCATTCTTTATCAATATGTAATTTCCTTATTTTTAGTGAATGCATGGAAACGTCAAACATGGCTTTAGGCCACCCGCAACACGTTACGCGGGTGGCTCGAATCCCGTCCCTTCGTGACGAGACGGGCGCGGGACGCGTTGCAGCGTCCCGTCCCGTCCCCAGCCCGCGAGCGTCTCGTCACGCGCGCGCGACGTGGCGCCCTCCGGCGCGATGCGTGACGCCCACTCGCCGGCCCGCGGTTTCGTCACGCTGACGCAATAACTTTTTTAAAAAAATGATTTATTTAAAAAAAATTAAATTAAAAAACGGTAATATTACAGTTTTCGACCGTTTTCCCATATTTTTTATATTTTTTATTTTATTTTTGTACTCTATAAATACTCATATTTCATCCTCATTTTACACACAAACACACATCTATTCTTCTCAAATCATCTCTCTTTCCACTCCAATTTTCATCTCAAATCAACTCTTTTATTCTTCCCCCAAAGTTAATCGATCTAATGGATCCATATGAGCAAATGCGTCGAATAATGGAAGAATCACTTGAAGAAGATCGACGCCGGGAGGCGGAGGAAGCCGCCCCGCCCCAAAGACGCTCTCAGACTTACATCCATCGTAACCGGGAGGAAGCTACCGCAAGGTTATTACGCGACTACTCCTCCGACAACTCGGTTTGGGGAGATACCTACTTCCGTCGCCGTTTCCGCATGCGGAAACCTCTATTTCTCCGCATCGCAAATACATTGGCAGCCCGGGAAGAGTTCTTCCAAGAAAGGCTTGACACCATCGGCCATCCCAGCCACACGACGCTGCAGAAATGTACTGCAGCAATCCGTCAGCTTGCGACTGGACAAACGGCGGATGTGTTCTATTGGAATCTTGAATTTAAGATGCCCGGTCAATGAAATTTGAGCAATAATAAATGTGAAGAGACATTTAATTTTGGAAATTAAATGATATAGCGCCGATCTATGTTCCACGTAGATGACCGTAGTATATTCACTTTCTCAAATCCGATTCCCGGTGAGTGAGAAAAGTGGATTAAAGTTGCTCACATTGTAGCTTTTTATAAAGCTATGGGATTAAAGCTTAGGGAGTAATTAACTAGTGTTAATTATCCAACATAGGAGATTAGACACATCTTTTGATGTGTATTTATTAAGTGACTTTACTACATTTAATAATTATAATGGACTAAGATGGGTTGAAAAAGCCCACACGCGCGCCGAGCCGAGCCGTGCCCGCGCCCATGCCCGTGCCCTTGTTCTTGTTCTTGGACTTGGTGCTTGGGCCCAAACATCTTCACCCAATTACATTTATCTCCCTGACTAAGCGTTGGTCCAAAACATTAAGCTTGGATCTTACCATGCCCGTTGGTCCACTGGACTTCATATAATGGTCTTTGGGTTTGGTGCTTGGGCCCAAACTTAATGTTTTGGACCAACGCTTAGTCAGGGAGACCAGTGGCATGACACACTGTCAACTATGACGCAGTCAAAGTCTACGAGACTGCCACATAACAAAGTCCACGTGTGTCGGATGAATTGGGAATATATCGCGTCTAGATTCATCGTCAGCCTCTCCAGCTTTCAAATCCGTAAGGCCAGCCGTTACAGCCACGCCATGATGACAGCCATCAAGGCTGAGTTGACCCCTGCAGTGGACTAGGCCTATAAATAGGCTAGTCATTTCTTGCATCAATATAGAACACACACACAAAGCATCATACTCTCTCTGCATAGTCTTTTCTTCCCGAAGCTCTGCCCTCTCCTCTTCCAGTTCGTCAAAGCTCCGCTGATAGCGGTGCTGCTTCACCAGAGACGTTGCCGTTTTATCGTTGGGGACGACACGCCAAACCGAGAGCACTGCCGGGGCGTATCTCGTCTTGCGGAAAGAGGACTTTCCTCGACTCGGCTAAGTTTGATTACATTGTTTTCATTGTATTTTCAGTTTCTGTTCTTCCTTCTTGGGTTGTATTACGCCCGGTTTTGTTTATCTATTGTAATTTCAGTCATTCTACCAACATGTTCGACGAATACCTCCCCATTGGAGAAAGCACTGGGAGAATGTGCTTAATCCAATTCTGCAAAGGCGTCCGGGCAGCCTTCACCGACGAATTTCTCTGGAAGCCAAGTACGACAGATTGCCAGTTTCTGCTCCACCTTCACGAAGAAGTGCACGGATTCCCCGGGATGCTCGGCAGCGTCGATTGCATGCACTAGCAATGGAAGAATTTGTTAGGGTTTTGTATACTAGAAATCACCTTTCGAGTGATTGGATACTGTAAAACTCTAATTGTTATTTTCCAATAATGCAACAGATTATTTTTTGTCATAATGTTGTTATGTTTTACATTTAATGGTTGTTTATTGCATATTTAAATGTATAAGCAAACGTAACAAAGTCTAAGTCTTTGTTTTAGTAGACCGGTTGTGGGCGTCGTCCAATTTAAGGTAACACGGTCAGTTCTAAACAAAGAAAAATAAGAATTTCACAACCTAGATATCCCTAGACTACCTATCGCGAAAGGTTGCAATGTCAGTCCGATTATTTCTAAACCTTATTGAAATAAGATGACGTTGGTGTGGTATAGCACTGAATGGATCTAACAGCAAGACGAGTCTTTATGCTATCTACTGAAAGACAGGGTCTTGATAATTAATTTCTTAATCAATGTACGTTAGCATTGAGCATACGATATTGAGTATTTACTACTTTGACTTACCAAAGGTATGGGTTTTTTGTCACCCAACGATCCAGGTATATTAGGTAGTGGTGATCATTATCTAGCGGTGCTAGGATTGCTATTACGTTGAATCGTGCGCGAGGAGAGTCTCATTTGATAACATCCACGAGAGGAGCTCGAAACAAGGTTTTATTATTTGGAACCTAGCTAGTTGGAGTTTAATTACTCTATGAATAATAAATAAGAGTTTCTTGCTAAGTCCACTCTTGAAAATTAAAATATGTTAATTAATTAAGTCCATAGCAGACAATAATTAATTAATGGATGTTTCTATCTTAAGCGCAGGAAATAAAATTAAATGCAATTAAAGGAAACCCGGAATACTTGTAATTTCGGATTTGGAAGGCAGTGCAATATTATTTCTGTAGTGGTTGCTTGTAATATTCCAATATAAGCTTATATTAAATTGTGGGTTCAATTTAATTAGTAAAAAGCTAATTGGGTGAGACCTGATCCAAATTCTTCCTTAGATCCCTGACTGGGCCCAATATGTGACTTATATAAATAGGAGAATAAAGGAGACAGAAGACAATTTTTCTATCAAAATTTTCGTCCCCCTCTAGAGAGAAAGAGTTCGAAATTTGTGCTTCCTCCGTGAGCAGTTTCCGTCTTCGTTATTCAAGTCCTAGTACGTTGGTGAGATTTTCCCACACAAATATCAGCGTATAGTCCGGGATACCAGTCAGAAGGTCCGAGGTCGATTACTGAAGATCTTCACGTGGAGAAGACGCAAGCTATCTTTGATTCTTGATCGAATCAACGAGGTAATTTGGCTAACTCCGTAGTATGCATGTTTTAGGGATTTTATATTCTAAAGCATGATTTTAATTCAAGTTATGAGCATGATACATGTGATAATTACGCGAATAGAATTTGTCTAAATAATCTGCTAAATAGATCAAATTTATGTGATCTCTATGCACGCTTCCGCTGCCAACCCTTTCAATTGGTATCAGAGCCAGTCTTTGGCTCTGATTATTTGGATTTAAATTTTGCGAAATTCATGTATGCATGTCCAATTTGATTGCGAAGAATGTTCTTGTGTTTTATTTAATTTTTATGCATGTTGAACTCAAGAACTATCGAATCAAAGAACTTGAATTGCTCGAACGTACCACGTGCGATCGAGGTAAGGATATCGAGACAGTGGGAGCCAGGGACTCGCGAAGGCGAGCTAGGGCTCGTGCGCGCCGCAGGCCGAGACCGCATGACCCAGACGTACCCGAGTCAAGCTCAACACAGTGGAAGGCATGGCGCGGCAGTTCGACCGAGAACGTGCCGAGGCACCGAGCCGCCAGACCGAACCCTAGGCGGAAGGTCCAGCGCAACCCGACGAGATACCTGGCCGAGAGTGTCGCGCCTGTGTGCGTGCTGCTGGCTCGGGCAGTGGGAGACACTGGGGGTGAGACGGCCGAGACGGATGGTCTGAGCTGGCTGAGAGCGAACGCACCACCGAGCGCGTTGCTGGCCGAGAGCTCGCGCCACCCGTCGAGATGGCTGGCCGAGGATTGCGGCACCAGACGAGCAGCAGTGGCGCGACGTAGTGCCGAGAGCAGCGCGCGACGACGCGAGCTGCTGGCCGAGATGACGCGTCCAGGTGCTGGTTCGAATGTGCGCAGACGTCCGAGACGCTTCATGCGTCGTGATCCGACGACGAATTCGTCGAATTTTCGTCGTTCATCGTTCGTGCGAACCTCATACGATGAGATAACGATGAAGGATTATTTTAATGATTATTTAATTATTTTATTAAAAGATATCATTGAAATATTATTATTTAATGGAAATAAAATCTTTTTGGAAGATTTGCCTAGATTTTAAGAATATTTTTATTATTTTCTATATCTATGGAAATAAATAATATTATTTTGTTTCCTAGATGATATGGATGAAAATAATTTAATAGTTTCCTAATATTTATCTAGATTTAAGAAATATTTTTATTATTTTCTATATCTATGGAAATAAATAATATTATTTTGATTCCTAGATGATATGGATAAGAATTATTTAATAGTTTCCTAATATTTATATATCTAAGATCCTAAAAAGGATAGATATGTTTGAATACATTAAATAATAAAATATCTTTTCCTAATCTTGAACAAGGAAATAATTTGAATTTATTTATCATGTCTTATTAAGGATTAAATAATTTGTTTATTTTAGATATACCTTATAGTAGACATGAATAAGAATTAAATTCTAGAATAACAGTTTCCTAAAGGAAGATAACAACATTAAACTAAAGATTTAATTATCCAGCAAATTAAATACCAACAGAATTTAATCAAGCCTTTCTCAAGCCATCAATTGGTCTGCAATTTATGAAGCATTTTTCTAATATTATCGCCACCTGCTCTGTGGGGACAATAATCCTAAGAAAATAGCAAGTTCACGAGGGCGGACTTCTCAAATATAAATAGTATGAACTAGAATGTACTTTCTAATATTATCGCCACCTGCTCTGTGGGGACAATAATCCTAAGAAACTACGAGATTCAGAAGTTCACACAGGATTTATGAGATAGCTTGATCTTGTTAGCAGCACATGAGCATTGTTATGGGAGTGTGTTGTAGAAATGAGACTCTGTAATGCTAAAGAGATGGTTGTGCTTAGGCAACATTAGGCGGCCATGCCACTCTGTGGTCTCTGGACTATTCGTCGGTGTTGTGACCAGTAAAATTGTAAGATTTTAATGCGTATTGACTTCCTCTGGAGGGTACAAAATTTTAATTTTACAGTTGTAATATTTTGAAAAGTTTTATGGTTAATCTAATCAAACTTCTTACATAAGTTTATGACAAATGGTAAATATTCTGTTTTGCAGTGCAAACCAAATCGTCAATATGTCGTTCAATTCTCTTTCTGTAATTCTCAAAGAAAACAAACTGGAGGGCCAAAATTACATAGAATGGAAACAAAATTTGGACATCGTTCTTACGGCTGAAGAGTACAACTTTGTACTCACAACCCCGCGACCTCCAGTGCCAGCGGCTAACGCTGCGGTAGGACTCAGAGATGCACACAGACGGTGGCATAAGGCGAATGAGATGGATAAGTGCTACATGTTGGCATCTATGTCATCAGTACTCAAGCATCAGCATTCTGCCATGGAAACTGCCGCCGAGATTATGCAGAATCTCAAGAATCTTTTTGGTACTCAGAATCGAACGGCTAAGTCTCAAGCCTTTCGGAGTATCATGTCGAAGACAATGAAGAAAGGCTCATTTGTGAGGGACCATGTCCTCGAGATGATGGGCCACCTCAACCAGATTGAGGTGTTGGGAGGGACGATCGATCCCGAGTCCCAGGTAACAATCATCCTTCAAAGTCTTCCCCGTAGCTTACAGCAGTTCAAGCTCAACTTTGAGATGAACAAAAGGAATTACACCTTGGCAGAACTATTGACTGAACTTCAGTCAGCAGAGGACCTTATGGTCCAGGCTAAGGATGCCATGATGACTTCGGAACCTCGTTCCTTTGGCTTCAAGCTTAGCAAAGGAAAAAGGAAGGCACCGAACTCAGAATCGGGCAAAGTGGCTAAGGGAAAGAAGAAGAAAAGGGCAAATAAGAAGCCCTCGAGGAAGTGTTTCAAGTGTGGTGATAAGGGGCATTGGAAGCCAGACTGTCCTAAAAAGGGCAAGGCTACAGGTATGTACCAAGCTCCAGTAGTCGAGTCATGTTTGGCTTCGACATCTACTTGCACTTGGGTTATTGATACAGGAGCTACTGATCATATTTGTTTTCATCCTGACTTAATGCAGGTGACAAGACGGCTACATGATCGTGAGATCGAAGTCCAGCTGGGCGACGCTACCAAAGTGGCGGCCGTTGCAGTGGGAGACATTTATTTGTGTTTTAGTATACCTTCTTTTAGAAGAAATTTAATTTCAGTTTCTAAATTGGTTTTTGATGGATATTCGATTTCTTTTAATGACAACTGCGCTATTAAGAAAGATGGTTCTTATATCTGTCGTGGTATCATGGAAAATAATCTGTACACAATCACTTCTACACAATTTAATAATCGCAAATCAGAACTCAATACAACATCGAAAATTTCAAAGAAACGAAAAGAACCTTCAAGTTCAATGAATGAAACGTACTTATGGCACCTTAGACTTGGTCATGCAAATGAAAGGAGGATCCATTCTCTTGTTCAACAAGATCTTATCAAAGGTCTAGAGGATGAACCTTTTCATGAGTGTGAGTCATGCTTAGAAGGCAAGATGACCAAGAGGCCTTTTAAGGCTAAGGGCAATAGGGCCAAGGAAGTACTTGAGCTCGTTCATTCCAATGTATGTGGACCAATGTCTACGGAGGCAAGAGGTGGTTTTCGATACTTCATCACATTTATTGATGACTTCTCGAAAATTGGATATGTCTATTTGATGCGTCACAAGTCAGAGTCTTTTGACAAGTTTAAAGACTTTAAGACGCTTGTGGAGAAGTATCATGGAAAGAATATCAAAAGCGTACGATCTGATCGTGGAGGCGAATACCTCAGTGCCGAATTTTTGGACTACTTATCGGAGTCGGGAATTGAATCCCAACTGACTACGCCGGGCACGCCCCAGCAGAACGGCGTGGCTGAAAGAAGGAACAGGACCTTGTTAAATATGGTTCGATCGATGATGAGTTATGCACGTCTGCCTATTTCGTTTTGGGGACATGCCTTGCTTTCTGCAAGCCATATTTTAGACAATTTACCATCAAAATCCGTACCTACTACTCCTTATGAGTTGTGGACTGGGCGCAAGTGTAACACCCGTACCTTAAGTAAGAAATTAATGTTGTGTAACGAAATAATTGGTAAAATTATTCCGAGATGCTATGCTTCTCGATAATTGTGATATGGGAAAAATTTGGGTTTATGTGTTAAATGTGAAAATGAACGTGCTTAATTGTTTAATTGTGAACGTTGGGAGACATGTTGAAGGTCTCGTTGAAAGAATGACGATGAAATTGCTATTCTTAGCAAGACAAATGAATTTATGTGGAAAGAAATATATGTTTTTATGGATAACGACGCGCGTAAATCGAGGAACGGTTGAAGGAATGGTATATTTGGAACAACACCAAATATAAATTAGTTACGATTTCCCCGTACCTTAATTTTTGGTTATGAATAACAAGATAACAAAATAAAATAAAGGCCCGTGAATTTTAATCAACGAAGGAAAATACAAAATTTATAATGTATGAATTTATTTTGGACTTTCCAAAATAAATTTGAAGTTCAATTAAATATAAAATAACTTGAATTCTAATTACTCTTTAAATCATCCAAATAGTAGTATTTTACTAACGTGGGCTTGTAACTTACTTATTTTTGAGCCCAAGCAAAAATATGTTATGGAGCCCAAGCATGGAATTGATTTAAGTGGACCAAGCCCAAAACTTTTCTCCTTTCTTCTCCTTCTTTCTTCTTCATGGCCGACGGCCTTCTACCCAAGGAGGAGGCTCTCCAAGTTCTAACACCCTCCATCTTCTACCATTACTCCACCATCCCAATAGTCACCCACTACTCTTCCATAACCTCCCCTTTAACCCCCTCACCATTTACACTTCACAAAAAAAAAAAGAAAAAGAGAGAGAGAGAGGAGGACGAGAGAGTGCCGAGAGGAGGAGGAAGTTTTGAGCCACCATTTTTGTGTATTCTTCCACCATTTTCAACCATCTTGGAGGTATAATTCATTTCTCCCTTAAAGCATGAGTTGTTTTAAACTTTGCGTGCATAGTACATCTTGTTCCATAGTCTTTGCTCCATAACCAACCCTTTTGATAATCCGTAAGAATCAACCAAACGATCGCCGTACGTAAACGAAACTAAGAAAGAACGGAACTTTATAATCAAAACGTGTGTTCCGGGGTCGTTCGGGGTAATGAGAGGAGGTTATCGCCGGCGACGGGCAGCGGAGGACATGCCGCGCTCGCCGGTGCCGACGACGTGCAGAGGCGGTACAGCTCGCGGCCTCCCCGGCGCTGGAGCAGGCGGCGACGGTGGACTGCAACAGCTCTCAGCGGGCGGCGAGGGCAGCAGCTCTCGGCGACGGCGGACTGCAGCAGCTCCTGGTTTGCGGCAGCATCTTCCGACGGGCAGGAGCATTTCCCCGGCAACGATCGGTGATGGCTGGGGAGTCGACTTCCGGCGGGCGCTGCGTTCGGCGAGCGGCAGAGAGAGGGTCAGGGAGAGAGTAAGAAGGGAGGAGAGAGAGAGAGAAATGATAGAGAGGGAGATAAGTGGTTTGGGCCTATGTTTTGTTTTAGTTGGGCCTTATAATTGATTGGAAAATTTAATTATTTTTTTGGGCTCTTCTTATTTGATGGGATCACTAATTGATTTTGGAGGAATAAGGTGGCTCAGGAATTAAATCTTTTGGGACGGAAATTAAAATGTAATCGGGGGAAATTATTTAATTTAATTCCCGGAAGACTTTTTGAAGAGGAATAATTTACCTAAGTATGAAATAATACTTTTTCAATGGTAAATAATTTAAAGTATACGCGTAAATAATTTTTTTTGAATTTATTTTCGACGTTATGGAAAATACGAGGAGCCATCGTAGGAAAGAACGAGCGTAAGCGGCCGACCGGCGTCGCACGCGACGCCTTGGGCGGCCGCCGAATAACTGAAAACACACGAAAACCGAGAAAACGAATTAAAAGATTTTAATTAGAGTGCATGCATTCTAAATATCGTCGTTACCGAGAATTGATATGAATCTTATGTATTTTTCCGAAAAGGTGGTTCGCACGCACGCTAAAAGTCGGAACGAGTAAATTTACGGAAATCATAAGCTTTTGTGGTGGGCTTTATTCTTTAACGTTTATTTTAAATTGATATGTTATGGTGTGATAAGGATGGTTTCAAAAAGTATGTCATGCCGTGTTTATGTTTTGAAACTGCCTATCTGATTGTCTACTAGGATAATGTCCTACTAGACTTTGATGGTTAACGAATTCGGGTCTGACTAGGGAGTGAGTCCCTACTCAGACTAGTGCACTGATGGGGATCGTGAGCCGTCCCCTAGGTCGGCCGGTCCAGTGATCGAGATTGTGGCCACAGTCTCGTTTCACATGATAGTTCAGATATGGTATATGATGGTGGATGATGTTAGTCCGCGCGGACACTTTTTTTTAAGGAAATGTACTTTAGTGTTTCTCGGCCTTTGAAAGTAAAACCCGGGATTCACTCAATGATGGCTTGACATATCTTAACGATGAATGTTTTCGGGCATGAGTTCACTGGGTGCACCAAGTACTCAGCCACTGCATATGTTTTCTCTATGTGCAGGTTGAGCGAGGTCGGGAGGCGGAGGATGTTGAGTGATGATTTAAGAACTGGTCCGGTTACTATTATGTCTTCATACATAGTAGTAGCTAAACTCTTAAATTGCTTCCGCTATTCAATGTCTTAAGCAACTCTGTTATTTTCTTTATTGCTAAACTCTGTTGTCTCATTATGCAAACTTCGGTTTGGAAACGTTGGTTAATTTAAATGGAATTTCATCTTTGATTGTTAAGTTGTATTGCCTTGAATTGTATTATTCCCTCTTCTTCCCCGCTTCTTAATTCCCCCACTAGTCGCGATCCACCGTGCTTTCTATCCTTCGGAAGTGCGGCCGTGACAGAATGGTATCAGAGCAATTTTTCCTTCCGCTCTGGACCGAGAGTCATTTATTCAATCTAGTCTAGACTCGTTTCGCTAGACTAAAAGAGTATCCGTTTAAAGCTCAACACTCCGTCTCACTGCGCTCAACACGAAAGAAGGCAAAAGTTTGAAATGAAGCATGTTCGATGTGAAAGAATGAATGGGGCGCAGAAAGGTGCGAATTCCAAGGAATGATGAAATGACAAGGCAAGGATAACCTTGCGAGGAGCAATTGCGTTAGATTGAAGGATAGACGAAGTAGTAAAAATACCACGTACTAAAGTACGAAACATCTATCCTTTGATGATAACCTAAAAAGAAAAGAATTGTTATGACTTTTCCTTATGGAAATCGATAGGTATATGCACGGTAGCACGTATGGCGTTCTCTACGTGTTTTTATCTTTTCTACCTTGTTTTGTTTCTTTTTCTGCGACTGGTTGCTAAAGGGACTTACTTTCATGTAGATGGCGATCATGATCCACGCACCGCTAAGGGGGAGGTACGTCAAGAATGGATTGCGGGCGGTGGAAATGTATCGCGGGTTCGAGAGGGACGAGAGGGCCCCTTTGATGTCTTATGTCGCAGATTACTTGACACTATGGCGATGCTCATGGCTGTGGAATGAGGCACTATGAGGGGATTAAGAGGTTGATTGATGGACTACCGGCGCCTTGGAATAGGTGGGCCGACGAGGCTTCACGGTCATACATCTGGCATAAGCTCCCCGACTACAGCATGCAAGGAGACATGTATGGTTTTGTGAAGGTCCTCTTGGAAGCACTGGTTGATGCTCGTAATGGACCGCCACCCTATGCTCCTCCTAGGAAGGAGGCGTCCTCATCGAGTCACAGCCCCTACAGCGGGGGTCGGTACGAGAGTGAGACGCCCCAACCAAACTGCCCTAAGAGGAGAAGGCTTGGGATGCGCACCTCCGCACCTCCCGCGACGAAAGTTCTTGTGGTCGATAAGCATATCGACGTGGCTACTTATGTTCGGGAGAACGACGATGAGGAGGAGGAGGAGGAAAATCCTCTTGAAGATGAGGAGGAACCCCTTGAAGATGAGGAGGATCCCATGGAGGATGAGGAAGACCCCGAGGAAGAGCCCATTGAAAGGGAGGTTGAGGTTGGAAGCGAGGAAGGGGCGAATTATGAGAGAGCTCCCGAGGAGTAGTGTTTCTTTTGATGTTTGTTAGCTTTTGAATGTTTTGTTTTGACGAACGATGTAATGTTTCCTTGAAGTTTTGGTTTCTTTGTTGCAAAGACCTTGTGGAAACACGTACTGTTTTGTTCTAAGTTAATAAAGTTTCCCGTTGTTTTATCGTGGTGTTCGTTTACTTTGTTGTGTTCGTTTGGGAAAGTATGTGTTATCGCTTTTGGAAAGGTTGTGTGGTGTGGTGATGGTAAAGTTGGATTTTGTACTAACACATGTGTTGAACAGAATGCCTCCCCGACGTGCAGCCGTTCACCACGAGAATGAGGCAAGCAACGAGACCCAGAGCAGTGTGGGCCCTGAAGGACAATCACAACCACCATCACCTCCACCACCGCCACAGCTGGAACGGAACATCGAGAAGGAGTTCCGAAAGGAACGTCCTCCCATGTTTGACGGAATGGGAGATCCAACCAAGGCCGAGACCTGGATTCGGGCCATAGAACGCATCTTTAAGTTCTTAAGGTGTACCGACAAGGAGCGCCTCTCGTGCGTGACTTACCAGCTCACCGGGTCAGCAGAGTTTTGGTGGGAGACTAAACAGCGGACAATGACGCAGGAACAGTTAGACACCCTGACATGGGAAGATTTTAAGGAGGAACTGTATGACAAGTACATTCCGAGGAGTTACCGCAAGGCTAAGGAGGCCGAGTTCTACAATTTGAAACATGGGCGGATGACTGTGACAGAATATGACCGAGCCCTATGTGACATGTCTCGATATGCACCCGAGCAGGTAAACACAGACGAGAAGATGGCGGAGAAGTTTTGTGCCGGTCTGAGGCACGAAATCAGGATGGCTTTGGCATGCCGTGGCAGACTCTCGTATGCCGAGTCATTATCCCGTGCGCTGGACGTGGAGGAAGCGATGCCACGTGAAAAGACGGTTACACCCACTACTCCAACACCGCCGACCCCACAACAGAATTTCCGGGATAAGAGGAAATGGGACGGGAACCGTGCACCCTTTGACAACAAAAAGTTCTAGAGTACCCCAAACTCTTCCCAGGGAAAAGGAAAGCGGGCTGCTCCATTCCAAAGTGGAGATTTCCGTCAGAGAGCACCTCCTTGTGCCAAATGTCAGAAGAACCACATGGGAGAGTGCAGAGTCGGGACCAGCGTGTGCTACAAGTGTGGGGGAGTTGGACACTTCGCCAAGGAGTGCCCAAGAAACAATAACACTGGAGGTGGGGGAGCACCGAACGGACCCCGAGGGAATCCTACACCACCTCAGCAGCAGCAGCGTCGCCAACCATACCCAACTCAAGCTAGGGCCTATGCCTTGGGACGCAAGCAAGCTAAAGCCCCACAGGGGGAGCCAAAACAAGAAAATCTGGCAGGTATGGGAACACTACTTGACATGCCTGTTGCTGTTCTGTTTGATACGGGTCCGTCGCACTCTTTTATATCGCACTCCTGCGTGAATGCTTTAAGACTGCCTGTTGATGAACTTGAACATAAGATGAACGTGAACTCACCGGTAGGAGGCCTGGTAGAAATTTCACAATCTTGCTCGAACATAGAACTCACGGTGGGAGAACTTAGCTTAGTGGCTCACAACTTGCACGTTATGCCGATGGATAACGTGGACATTATTCTGGGGATGGACTGGCTAGCTGAAAACTATACCACTATCCGATGCCAAGAGAGGCAAATCTCGTTACAAACCCCGGGGAAGGAGCCCTCTACATTCCACGGGATTTCGATGAATCAGCGAACTTGTGTGATATCGGCACTTCAAGCAACTACGATGATTAGAAAGGGGCGTCCTGCCTATCTCGTGTACCTACAAGGACATGACAAGGGAGAAAGGAAAGTTGAAGATGTGGCAGTGGTACGTGAGTTTCCCGATGTATTTCTCGATGCTTTGCCAGACCCTCCGCCTGATCGACAGTTGGAGTTTACTATCGATCTGGAACCAGGAGCCGCTCCGGTATCGAAAGCACCATATAGGATGGCACCAAAGGAGTTGGAAGAACTCAAAATCCAGCTACAAGAACTACTGGACTTGGGTTTTATCCGACCGAGTGTATCGCCATGGGGAGCACCTGTACTGTTTGTGAAGAAGAAAGACGGGACACTGAGAATGTGCATAGACTATCGGGAATTGAACAAATTGACTCTCAAGAATAAATATCCTCTGCCGAGAATAGATGACCTGTTCGACCAACTCAGAGGAGCAGGAGTATTTTAGAAAATGGATTTAAGGTCAGGATATCACCAGTTGAGGGTACGAAGGGAAGACATACCCAAGACAGCATTCCGAACAAGGTATGGACATTATGAGTTTGTAGTAATGCCGTTTGGACTGACAAATGCACCGGCGGTATTTATGGATTTAATGAATCGAGTATTCCATCCATACTTGGACAAGTTCGTTCTAGTATTCATAGATGATGTACTGGTTTACTTGAAGAATGAAAAAGAACATGAGGAGCACCTAAGGATCACGTTGGAAACACTCAGAACGGAGAAGTTGTACGCCAAGTTCAGTAAGTGTGAATTCTGGCTAAAGGAAGTGAATTTTCTGGGGCATATTGTGACGGCCGAAGGGATTCGAGTCGACCCTGCAAAGTTGGAGGCCGTACAACAGTGGAAGACGCCAAAGACCCCAAACGAGATTCGGAGTTTCCTTGGACTGGCAGGATACTACCGAAGATTTATTGAAGGATTTTCTAAGATCGCAAGGCCAATGACTCAACAACTGAAGAAGGGGGACCAAGGTCAATTGGACACCGGAGTGTGAAACTAGTTTCCAATTGTTGAAGGAGAAGTTGACCACCGCACCTATCCTAGCCGTGCCGGAACCGGGAGTAGACTATGTGGTTTACACTGACACGTCTAAGGTTGGACTCGGATGTGTTTTGATGCAGAACGGTAAGGTGATTGCTTATGCTTCGCGGCAGTTGAGACCACACGAGTTGAACTACCCTACTCATGACTTGGAACTAGCGGCCGTTGTGCACGCATTGAAGATTTGGAGGCACCATCTCTATGGAGTTCGGTGTGAGATTTTTACAGATCACAAGAGCCAGAAATATTTCTTTGAACAGAAAGACTTGAACATGAGACAACGCAGATGGCTCGAGCTAGTCAAGGATTATGACTGTGGCATTAACTATCATCCGGGCAAAGCAAACGTAGTGGCGGACGCTTTGAGCCGAAAAGCCCAACCGCAGTTAGCTACTTTTCTCACTCAGGAAGCGGAGTTGATTCGCGATTTTAGCAAGATGCGATTGGAAGTAGTAAGAGCTCCGGAGACCGGAAGGGAAAGATTGCCACCTTGGTAATTGCATCCGATCTACGGACAAGGATAATAGAAGGGCAACGAAATGATGAAAATTTGGAGAAAGTTCGACTGAAGGTAAGGAAGGGCAAACAAGAGAAGTTTCGAGAGGAGGTTGATAATGCTCTCACCTACGAGGGGAGACTATGTGTGCCGAGCGACGAAGGACTTCGAAATGAAATTTTGACCGAGGCACACGAGACTCCATACACCGCTCATCTTGGAAGTACAAAGATGTACCAGGACTTGAAGGGATCATTCTGGTGGGATGGAATGAAGAGGGACATAGCTTTGTTTGTGGAAAGATGTTTGGCATGTCAACAAGTAAAAGCTTTACATCAACGACCCTATGGGAAGTTGCAACCGTTGGAGATTCCGGAGTGGAAATGGGAACATATCGCTATGGATTTTGTGACAGGTTTACCAAAGACCCGGCAAGGGAATACAGCCATTTGGGTAATCATAGACCGCCTCACCAAGAGTGAGCATTTTATACCTAGCCCTATAACTCATGGATCCGACAAACTAGCCCGGATTTATGTGAAAGAAATCATTCGGCTACATGGAGTGCCAGTAACAATCACGTCGGACCGAGACACCAGGTTTACTTCAAGATTTTGGATAAGTTTGCAACGGGAGCTTGGTACGTGACTAAATTTTAGTACTGCTTTCCATCCACAAACCGATGGACAGTCCGAGAGAACGATTCAAACTCTCGAGGACATGTTGAGAGCTGTGGTTCTTGACAGAGGAGAAAATTGGGAAGTTGTACTACCGTTGATCGAGTTTGCCTACAACAACAGTTTCCAGGCGACGATAAATATGGCCCCATATGAAGCATTGTATGGGAGGAAGTGTAGATCACCACTCTACTGGGATGAGGTTGGTGAAAGAAGAATACTCGGGCCAGATTCGGTCGAAGAGATGATTGAGATTGTGCGGCAAATTCGACAAAGGATAAAAGAAGCTCAAGACCGACAGAAGTCGTATGCTGATGTACGGCGTACAGATCTACAATTCAACACGAGAGATAAGGTGTTTTTGAAAGTATCTCCGTCGAAGGGAATAACAAGGTTTGGTGTAAAGGGGAAGTTGAAGCCACGATACGTAGGGCCTTACGAAATTCTTGATAAGGTGGGACCCGTAGCGTATAGGTTGGCACTACTACAAAGTTTTGGGACCGTGCATAATGTTTTCCATGTGTCACAATTACGAAAGTACATGTTCGATCCCAAACACGTGGTGCATCAAGAGGAAATGATTTTGAATCCTGACTTGAGTTATGAGGAGAAGCCCGAAGCGATTCTGGACAGGAAAGTGCAAGAGTTGAGGAATAAATCGATCGCGTCCGCGAAAGTACTTTGGAAACACCATGGCCACGAGGAGGCTACTTGGGAACTCGAGGATAAAATGAAAGAGAAATACCCGGAGCTTTTCGTTAGAAATGAGTAAATTTCGGGACGAAATTTCTGTTAAGGTGGGTAGAATGTAACACCCGTACCTTAAGTAAGAAATTAATGTTGTGTAACGAAATAATTGATAAAATTATTCCGAGATGCTATGCTTCTCGATAATTGTGACATGGGAAAAATTTTGGTTTATGTGTTAAATGTGAAAAGGAACGTGCTTAATTGTTTAATTGTGAACGTTGGGAGACATGTTGAAGGTCCCGTTGAAAGAATGACGATGAAATTGCTATTCTTAGCAAGACAAATGAATTTATGTGGAAAAGAATATATGTTTTTATGGATAACGATGCGCGTAAATCGAGGAACGATTGAAGGAATGTTATATTTGGAACAACACCAAATATAAATTAGTTACGATTTCCCCGTACCTTAATTTTTGGTTATGAATAACAAGATAACAAAATAAAATAAAGGCCCGTGAATTTTAATCAACGAAGGAAAATACAAAATTTATAATGTATGAATTTATTTTGGACTTTCCAAAATAAATTTGAAGTTCAATTAAATATAAAATAACTTGAATTCTAATTACTCTTTAAATCATCCAAATAATAGTATTTTACTAACTTGGGCTTGTAACTTACTTATTTTTGAACCCAAGCAAAAATATGTTATGGAGCCCAAGCATAGAATTGATTTAAGTGGACCAAGCCCAAAACTTTTCTCCTTTCTTCTCCTTCTTTCTTCTCATGGCCGACGGCCTTCTACCCAAGGAGGAGGCTCTCCAAGTTCTAACACCCTCCATCTTCTACCATTACTCCACCATCCCAAGAGTCACCCACTACTCTTCCATAACCTCCCCTTTAACCCCCTCACCATTTACACTTCACAAAAAAAAAATGAAAAAAAGAGAGAGAGAGGCGGACGAGAGAGTGCCGAGAGGAGGAGGAAGTTTTGAGCCACCATTTTTGTGTATTCTTCCACCATTTTCAACCATCTTGGAGGTATAATTCATTTCTCCCTTAAAGCATGAGTTGTTTTAAACTTTGCGTGCATAGTACATCTTGTTCCATAGTCTTTGCTCCATAACCAACCCTTTTGATAATCCGTAAGAATCAACCAAACGATCGCCGTACGTAACCGAAACTAAGAAAGAACGGAACTTTATAATCAAAACGTGTGTTCCGGGGTCGTTCGGGGTAGTTTCGAATGAGAGGAGGTTATCGCCGGCGACGGGCAGCGGCGGACATGCCGCGCTCGCCGGTGCCGACGACGTGCAGAGGCGGTACAGCTCGCGGCCTCCCCGACGACGACCGCGACGTCCCCTCCCCGGCCCTGGAGCAGGCGGCGACGGTGGACTGCAACAGCTCTCGGCGGGCGGCGAGGGCAGCAGCTCTCGGCGACGGCGGACTCCAGCAGCTCCTGGTCTGCGGCAGCATCTTCCGACGGGCAGGAGCATTTCCCCGGCAACGATCGGGGCCTATGTTTTGTTTTAGTTGGGAGAGTAAGAAGGGAGGGGAGAGAGAGAGAGAAATGATAGAGAGGGAGATAAGTGGTTTGGGCCTATGTTTTGTTTTAGTTGGGCCTTATAATTGATTGGAAAATTTAATTGTTTTTTTGGGCTCTTCTTATTTGATGGGCTCACTAATTGATTTTGGAGGAATAAGGTGGCTCAGGAATTAAATCTTTTGGGACGGAAATTAAAATGTAATCGGGGGAAATTATTTAATTTAATTCCCGGAAGACTTTTTGAAGAGGAATAATTTACCTAAGTATGAAATAATACTTTTTCAATGGTAAATAATTATGAAAATTTAAAGTATACACGTAAATAATTTTTTTTGAATTTATTTTCGACGTTATGGAAAATACGAGGAGCCAACGAAGGAAAGAACGAGCGTAAGCGACCGACCGGCGTCGCATGCAACGCCTTGGGCGGCCGCCGAATAACCGAAAACGCACGAAAACCGAGAAAACGAATTAAAAGATTTTAATTAGAGTGCATGCATTCTAAATATCGTCGTTACCGAGAATTGATATGAATCTTATGTATTTTTCAGAAAAGGTGGTTCGCACGCACGCTAAAAGTCGGAACGAGGAACTTTACGGAAATCCTAAGCTTTTGAGGTGGGCTTTATTCTTTAACGTTTATTTTAAATTGATATGTTATGGTGTGATAAGGATGGTTTCAAAAAGTATGTCATGCCGTGTTTATGTTTTGAAACTGCCTATCTGATTGTGTACTAGGATAATGTCCTACTAGACTTTGATGGTTAACGAATTCGGGTCTGACTAGGGAGTGAGTCCCTACTTAGACTAGTGCACTGATGGGGATCGTGAGCCGTCCCCTAGGTCGGCCGGTCCAGTGATCGAGATTGTGGCCACAGTCTCGTTTCACATGATGGTTCAGATATGGTATATGATGGAGGATGATGTTAGTCCGCGCGGACACTTTTTTTTAAGGAAATGTACTTTAGTGTTTCTCGGCCTTTGAAAGTAAAACCCGGGATTCACTCGATGATGGCTTGACATATCTTAACGATGAATGTTTTCGGGCATGAGTTCACTGGGTGCACCAAGTACTCAGCCACTGCATATGTTTTCTCTATGTGCAGGTTGAGCGAGGTCGGGAGGCGGAGGATGTTGAGTGATGATTTAAGAACCGGTCCGGTTACTATTATGTCTTCATACATAGTAGTAGCTAAACTCTCAAATTGCTTCCGCTATTCAATGTCTTAAGCAACTCTGTTATTTTCTTTATTGCTAAACTCTGTTGTCTCATTATGCAAACTTCGGTTTGGAAACGTTGGTTAATTTAAATGGAATTTCATCTTTAATTGTTAAGTTGTATTGCCTTGAATTGTATTATTCCCCCTTCTTCCCCGCTTCTTAATTCCCCCACTAGTCGCGATCCACCGTGCTTTCTATCCTTAGGAAGTGCGGTCGTGACAGCAAGCCCAATCTTGCACATCTCAAGATTTGGGGTTGCCCGACTCATGTATTGGAAAAGGATCCAACTAAGCTAGGATCAAGGACGGAGGTACGTTTGTTTATAGGATACCCCAAAGGAACGAAAGGTTATGAATTCTTTAGTCTCCGAGACAAGAAAGTCATTGTGAGTACTCACGCGACATTCTTAGAGGAACACTATGTAATGAATGATAAACCCAGCAGTGAAGTGGCTCTTGATGAGCTAACTTCTGTCACAAGTTCCATTAACCAAGAACAAGTACCAAGTGTACAAAAAATTCCCGAAACTTCAACTTCTACTCAAAATATTGTAGTGCCGCGCCGCAGTGGGAGGGTCTCGCATGAGCCCGACAGATACATTGGTTTGGGAGAATCTATGGATCACTCCTCGGACAACAATGTATTAGATCCCTGGAACTTTGCGGATGCGCTGGCAGATGTCGATCATTGCGAATGGGTGAAAGCAATGGATTCGGAACTACAATCTATGATAGACAAAGACGTCTACGATTTGTCCGTCCTACCCGAAGGCTGTACTGCCATTGGGAGCAAGTGGATATATAAACGTAAAAGTGGACCCGATGGACTAGTTAAAGTCTTTAAGGCAAGACTAGTGGCCAAGGGGTATACCCAAAAGGAAGGCGTCGATTATGACGAGACCTTCTCCCCAGCGGCCATGCTCAAATAGATCCGGATACTATTGTCTATTGCAGCTTATATGGATTGGGATGTATGGCAGATGGACGTTAAGACTGAGTTTCTAAACGGCGGTCTTGAGGAGACCATCTACATGGAACAACCCGAAGGATATCCCATAAAGGGCAAAGAACACATGGTTTGGAAGCTTAAAAAGGCCATTTATGGCCTCAAGCAAGGATCTAGATCGTGGAACCAATGTTTCGATCAAACTGTTCGCAAGTTTAGATTTGAAAAGTGCCCAAGTGAAAACAGCGTGTATAAGAAAGTTGATAAGGGGAATGTAGTGTTCTTAGTATTATATGTAGATGACATTCTTCTAATTGGAAACAATAAAAAGATGTTGTCATCAGTATAAACATGGCTGTCGAACCAGTTCGAGATGAAAGATATGGGAGACGCGGGACACATCCTCGGGATCAAGGTTCTTCGGAATCGAGAAAAGAAGATGTTGTGCTTATCTCAAGAACCTTACATCAACACAGTACTTAGTCGTTTTAGCATACAGGACGCCAAGAAAGGTTTCTTACCTTTTAGACATGACATCCATTTATCTCAAGAGATGTGCCCTAAAACGCCGTCTGAGATACAAGTAATGAGAAGGATTCCATATGCTTCGGCAGTTGGAAGTCTCATGTATGCTATGCTTTGTACTAGACCTGATATTTGGTTTGCTGTTGGCATGAGGGCAAGATATCAATCGAATCCTGGCCAAGGACATTGGACTGCCGTAAAGAACATACTCAAGTACCATAAACGGACTAAGGACTATGCTCTAGTTTACAATGCAGTTGAGCTCTGTCCTTTGAGATATACTGACTCAGACTTTCAAGCTGATCAGGACTCGAGAAAATCTACTTCAGGATATGTGTTCACCTTAGGAGGTGGAACCGTAATTTGGAAGAGTGTGAAGCAGAAATGCATCGCGGACTCGACCATGGAAGCCGAGTATGTGGCCGCTTCGGAGGCTGCAAAAGAGGCTGTATGGTTCAAGAACTTCCTTATGGATTTAGGTGTGGTTTCGAAAATGCCCAAGAGCATCACCATTTATTGTGACAATTCTGATGCTGTGACAAACTCGAAAAAACCAAGAGCTCACAAAGCGAGCAAACACATAAAGCGGAAGTATCATATCATCAGGGATATAGTGCAGAGAGGAGACATACAAGTGGTCAAGATTGCATCAGAGAACAACCTGGCAGATCCTTTTACAAAGGCTTTGGCGGTGAAACCGTTTGAGTGCCACGTTGAAGGGATGGGAGTTCGACTCATTCAAGACCTCAACTCGCTTTCAGTATAAGTGGGAGAAATTTAGACGTGTGCACTACCATTTTGTATACTCGAAAGCTGTTTTGAGTATACGTGGGAGATTGTTAGGGTTTTGTATACTAGAAATCACCTTTCGAGTGATTGGATACTGTAAAACTCTAATTGTTATTTTCCAATAAATGCAACAGATTATTTTTTGTCATAATGTTGTTATGTTTTACATTTAATGGTTGTTTATTGCATATTTAAATGTATAAGCAAATGTAACAAAGTCTAAGTCTTTGTTTTAGTAGACCGGTTGTGGGCGTCGTCCAATTTAAGGTAACACGGTCAGTTCTAAACAAAGAAAAATAAGAATTTCACAACCTAGATAGCCCTAGACTACCTATCGCGAAAGGTTGCAATGTCATTCCGATTATTTCTAAGCCTTATTGAAATAAGATGACGTTGATGTGGTATAGCACTGAATGGATCTAACAGTAAGACGAGTCTTTATGCTATCTACTGAAAGATGAGGTCTTGATAATTAATTTCTTAATCAATGTACGTTAGTATTGAGCATACGATATTGAGTATCTACTACTTTGACTTACCAAAGGTGTGGATTTTTCGTCACCCAACGATCCAGGTATATTGGGTAGTGGTGATCATTATCTAGTGGTGCTAGGATTGCTATTACGTTGAATCATGCGCGAGGAGAGTCTCGTTTGATAACATCCACGAGAGGAGCTCGAAACAAGGTTTTATTATTCGGTACCTAGCTAGTTGGAGTTTAATTACTCTATGAATAATAAATAAGAGTTTCTTGCTAAGTCCACTCTTGGAAATTAAAATATGTTAATTAATTAAGTCCATAGCAGACAATAATTAATTAATGGATGTTTATATCTTAAGCGCGGGAAATAAAATTAAATGCAATTAAAGGAAACCCGGAATACTTGTAATTTCAGATTTGGAAGGCAGTGCAATATTACTTCTGTAGTGGCTACTTGTAATATTCCAATATAAGCTTATATTGAATTGTGGGTTCAATTTAATTAGTAAAAAGCTAATTGGGTGAGGCATGATCCAAATTCTTCCTTAGATCTCTGACTGGGCCCAATATGTGACTTATATAAATAGGAGAATAAAGGAGACAAAAGATAATTTTTCTATCAAAATTTTCGTCCCCCTCTAGAGAGAGAGTTCGAAATTTGTGCTTCCTCCGTGAGCAGTTTCTGTTTTCGTTATTCAAGTCCTAGTGCGTTGGTGTGATTTGCCCACACAAATATCAGCGTATAGTCCGAGACACCAGTCCGAAGGTCCGAGGTTGAGTACTGAAGATCTTTACGTGGAGAAGACGCAAGCTATCTTCGATTCTTGATCGAATCAACGAGGTAATTTGGCTAACTCCGTAGTATGCATGTTTTAGGGATTTTATATTCTAAAGCATGATTTTAATTCAAGTTATGAGCATGATACATGTGATAATTACGCGAATATAATTTGTCTAAATAATCTGCTAAATAGATCAAATTTATGTGATTGGTACTCTATGCACGCTTCCGCTGCCAACCCCTTCAGAATTGCCCTATGGCCTGGAGGGGTCGTACACGAGCGGCCACAAAGGCACCCACCCCACCGTTATACTCGAGACCGTTGCCGACTAC
Source organism: Salvia splendens (assembly GCF_004379255.2). Classification (NCBI taxonomy): domain Eukaryota; kingdom Viridiplantae; phylum Streptophyta; class Magnoliopsida; order Lamiales; family Lamiaceae; genus Salvia; species Salvia splendens. The sequence goes on from NC_056038.1 coordinate 19,304,327, forward strand.
CGGCTATGGATCTGGCATGCGTACTTCCGGGTCCCCGGATCGAACAACGACGTAAACGTGCTCCACCAATCCGACCTCTTCGCCGAAGTTTTGGATGGTAAAGCGCCGGCCATCAACTTCATCGCTAACAACCGGCGGTATAAAATGTGGTACCATCTTGCCGACGGCATCTACCCGAAGTGGTCAACATTCGTGAAGACGTGCAGCAGGCCCGTGAACGCAAAGCAGGCTCTTTTTGCGCAGAAGCAGGAGGCTGCTCGCAAGGATGTGGAGAGGGTGTTCGGGGTTCTCCAAGCGGGCTCATACGTGGTTTATGGAGAGTATGGTCGACATCATGTATACGTGCATATTCTTGCACAACATGATTGTCCAAGACGAAGGACCTGAGGCCGGAAACTGGTTTGACCCTGAAGCCCCCCGGAAGCTCTACCGCAAGTAGTCCGCCTCGCAGTGGAGTGCATCCGTCTATACAAGAACGGTTGTCTATTCGAGCAAGGACACGTGACTCTACCGCCCACGCCCAACTTCAAGATGATCTAATTGAGCACATTTGGGCAAAATTTGGCAACCGGTAGACGCACATCATCGCCGTTCTTCTGCTTCTTTGAGCTTTAAAGATTTTGAATTTAGTGAGAGTGAGCGGAAGAAATTAAATTATGTATTTTTCATATTTTAAGATTTTTAATTATGTTTTTTTTATTTTTTAAGAATTTTATGTTGTAAATTTATTTTATTTAATGAAATGTGTTTTTATTAATTGAATTTGTTGGAAATAAAAATAAAAAATGAAAATCAATGAATAGTAATTTAAGAGATGGCTAAGAGACGGATAAGAGATGGATGGTTGCAGGTTCTGTCCCTTAGTTAAGAGATGGAGTAAAAAGTACAGTGGGGCCTAAGAATAGTAATTTAAAAGACTGTTGAAGGACGGATAAGAGACAGCGTTGCAGATGGCCTTATGAGTAGCACAAATCACCTTTCCCAACCTTAAAAACGTGGTCCACACTTCGTCCCCAACGGCCAACTCAAAGATTTTGAATTAGGCGCAACTTTTACTTAATGCATATACTAAACCTCTTGCACCTAATTCTTAAGAAAATATAATTCAATCTAATCTACATTTCCGAGATACTCCATCCGTTCTTTGTTAATAGAGACATTTTTTTTCGGCACGGAGTTTAAGAATAGTGTGTTAAATGGATGGTGAAAAAAATAAAAGAGAATAAAGTAAGATAGATGAAGAGAGAATAAAGTAAAAGAGAAAAATACTTTTTGCCAAAAATAGAAATGATTCAATTAACTTGAAACTTCCCAAAATAGAAAAATGACTCTATTAACATGGAACGGAGGGAGTAATTCATACTCCCTCAGTTCTTACTAAAATGACACATTTTTTTGTCGGTATAAGATTTTAAGAGTTGTTGGTTAATGTAGTTAATTGGAGAGAGAAGAGTTAAATATTTAATTGAAAAGAGAAAAAAGTGGTTGAGTAAATTAATTGGAGAGGAAAAATTATCAGAAATAGAAATGTATCATCTTGGTTAGAACAAACTAAAAAGGAAAGTGTGTCATTTTAATTGGGACAATTAAAGCAATAATTACTTTCAAACTTGAGTAACAATATTATTAATATCTATATTCACCACAACAGTTGAGAATTATTATACTACAAAATAGAAATCTATACGATTTAAAAAAAAACTATAAAATAGCAATCTATACTATTGAAAAAAAACATTAGTGAAGTACATTTTCTGTTCATATGAAATTTGATGTGTGAAGTAACTTCCACGAACGAATGCCCAACTTTTTGTTTTGAGTACAATCAATAAATGAATGTTTACTTAATTCCGATCATAAATATCGTATTTAATTCATTTATGGGATCAAAGATTGCTAAAAAATCGTCTAGAAGCGATTAGTTCACTAATTAAAAACTTGGAATAACATGATTTACATCAGTAGCGGTCACGTGAAAGAGGCAAAATTGTGGTGTGCTCAATTTTTATTTTTTCATAGACATAAATTATAAGAATTGATTATTAAGCACAGAAGTAGTTTAGGAAGGCGTGCATTGAACTTATTCATTGTACAATAATAAAATAATCGCGTAATAACTAAATATAATATTTAGAATTTCATAATTAATAATCGCGTAATAAATATAACATTTAGAATTTCATAATGGAAATTGGCACGCCATTGAGGATGATGCTTAGTTGTATGAAATGTTATTTAAAATTTATTTTCAGTCGAGATTCTACCGACAATGAGGATGATGCTTAGTTGTATGAAATGTTAAACAGTGACATATTTTAGTCAAGAATATGAATTCACCCTTTTCTTGATTCTATACTTAAAGCTTGTGAAAGAGAAAAGTGTGGAACATGTGATTCGGTTGAGAGAATATTATTAGAATATGCTTTACAGTTTTTTCTTTGTCTGTACAGATGCTGACGATCACTTATCAGTTATCACCCATCTATTTATTTTCAACTTTGGATTTATGACTTTCACTTTAGGCTAATGGCATCTGCAGTGCTGTTATTAAAATCGTTCTTCTTTTCATTATTATGATCAGCCTCACCACAGTATTTTGTTATATTTTTCTCTTAATAAACAATACACAACTTATTATTTACTTTATTGTTTTATTCATTTCGTATTTCAAATTATTTGTTATGTATTCTAATTATATTATCTTTTAATTCAAATAAAATATGAGATTCCTTAAAAAATATTTACATGCGAATTTAATTTAATTAAATTTTTAGTGTAATATTGAAATTAACTTCAAAAGATCTTGGGGGAGATAGGAGGAATATGGTAATGAACATTGCAAGAGATAGAAAGAAGGGACAGTTGAATCCGGTGCGCACTGAATATGATAATAAGAAGGATTTTGAAGTAGCACTAGATGGAAAAATCAAAAGAAGGGTTTGTGATATATTACTAACTAATTAACTATCCCAAATTAACACCAATTCTTAGACATTAGATTAGGAGATCTAGTGTTCGAAATAATACCAAGTGTATAATATTTTAAATTTAATAATTAGTAAATAAACTTAAAGGGTATATGGTAGTTAAAACTAACTATTTTCTCTCTTCAAAATCATCTCAAAACTTTAAATTTACGTAACTCTCTTGATTAAATTTTTTTTGGCAAAAAATATATTAAATTAAAGGTAATTTATAAGGATTCTAACGAGATTCAATTGCATATGTTCGGAGTTCGGACGACTTTCAGATGATGAAATTTAATAATTTTTTCTTTCAGTTTTCGTATATGTTGATAAGCAGATTTTTTTTATCAACACATGCATAAAAAAATTTCAATATAATGCATGTAAAATACTCTCTCCGTCCCATAATAGGAGTCACTCTTATTGTGGGCATGAGTTTTAAGAAATGTAAAGAATATTGGGTTGGAAAAGTTTTTTTTTACTAAACACCTTCACGGTGGAGGGTTGAGTAGGACCCTCATCCCGTATGTATCATGTAAACAAAGTTTGTATAAAGCCCATTCCCAAAAGTGGATGGCCCAAAAGGAAGAGTATTACACGTAACTTACATCTTCCTCAATAGAACATAAGAAGAAAAATAATCAAAGAACCATAGCAAAAAACCTCAAAATCTGAAGTTGGGCATGCCGAGCTAATCGAGCCTTGCCAGGGCTCTTGCTCGGGACGGAATTGAGCTCCCATCAAATCTTTCCAATGACTTCCCAACTTCCCTTACTGACGCTAAGTAATCCACTACTTTGTTACCCTCTCTTCGTATGTACGATATTCTCCAATGTGTCTCCCTTAGCTCCATGATGATCCTTGCCATGGTGTGCCTTGTCTCTGCCGGCCCCAGCTGACCCTTCCCCAACATCAGGCTCAAAGTTTCGGCATCAATTTCCAGCCACAGGTTGTTGCCATGAAGCTTGGCTATTAAAACTCTTTTTAACAAGGCATTTATTTCAGCTTCGAACCCTGAGGTTGCAGCCAGCGGGACGCAGAATGCTTCCATAGTCTCCCCTAAATGATTTCTTACAATCCCTCACTCTCTTGCCCTACCTGTTAATCCCTCAAACGAGCCATCCGTGTTGAGCTTCACCCAAGGCCAGTCGGGCGGTCTCCACTGTACTATCTCTTCCCTTTTCACCTTGCGTTCCCTGACCTGCGCCACCATGAAGTCCACTCTCGGTTCACATCCTGCCCACTGTTCCGACCCAATGTTCCCCGCCACAACCAGATTCCTCAAATGAACAACAATCCTTTTACGGACATTTTCTATTTTGAAATCCTTTTCTAAATGAACTATTCATTCCTCTCTGTCCAAAGGTACTAGAAAACCAGACAAGGAATAAGGATGCAAATGTGATGTTTATTCTTGCTTCCCGTATGCCTGTGCCACCACCTCAACCGTCCTTCAAGATTGTGCCCTCACCTATCGAACTCCGGTGCTTGCGGGAACCACCTCGAGAAGTGCTTCCAAACCCCAGCTGCTGCTTCACCGTTCACAAAAAGGTGCATCCTGGATTCGAGCAGCAATGACATTTAGATGCCAGGGATAACCCCCTCCATTGCACCTTCGCATCCACATGAATTCGATTGGCAAAAAGTCTCCAGAGGAACACCGATATTGTGGGATTAATGCCTTTTCCCCATATGAAGTCATAGACCTCCAACTTTTCTCATCTATATCTTATCAGTTCCCAGGCCGAAGCCACTGTAAAGTTGCCATGTGGAGTCGGAGCGCAACGAGCTATGTCCTTAGCCTCCGCATTAACTGGTATATGCAGAATCTCCTCACACATCCCTCGGCACTCCCCATTCATCCAGCAGTTCGAGGATAACATCCTCCTTCCAGCCAGTGGCCGTCCAGAATTCCTCTACTCTTGCAAAAGTTGGATTTCCTTCTCTTAAGCAGAAGGTACTCATCAGCTGATCTTTCAACCATGTATCATCCCAGAAGCTAATCTTGCCATCTCAAAGCATCCATCTGATAAGGCCTTGACATTTGACCCCAGCCTTGAACATCCTTCTCCAGATGGGACTGAACCTGTTGGATCGATAGATATTCAAAGTAGATGTAATCGACCAATATTTCTTGTACATATAATTTTCCCATAAGGAGTTCTGCTCCCGGAATCTCCACCAAAGTTTATAGCTATAAGCCTCAACTGTGTCAGCCAAGCACCGTAAACCAAGACCTCCCTCCGAGGTGGGTCTACATGAAGGGGTTGGCAGCGAAAGCGTGCGTTCAATATCCGATCACATGAATTTGATCTATTTAGCAGATTATTTAGACAAATTCTATTCGCGCAATTTTCACATGTATCATGCTCATAACTTGAATTAAAACATGCTTTAGCATATAAATCCCTAAAACATGCTTAATACGGAATTAGCCAATTTACCTCGTTGATTCAATCAAGAATCGATGATGGCTCGCTCCGTCTCCACGTGAAGCTCTTCAATACAAGACCTCAGATCTTCTGACGGGTGTCCCGGACTATACGCCGATATTTGTGTGGGAAAATCTCACCAACGTATTAGGATTTGAATAACGAAGACATAACTCAGCTCACGGAGGAAGGCAATTTTCGATTTTTCTCTCTCAAAGGAGTGGACAAAAATTTGTGAGTGGAAAAAGGTGTGTTTTCTGTCTCCTTTATTCTCCTATTTATATAAGTCACATATTGGGCCCAGTCAGGGATCTAAGGAAGAATTTGGATCAGGCTTCACCCAATTAGCTTTTTACTAATTAAATTGAACCCACAATTTAATATAAGCTTATATTGTAATATTACAAGCAGCCACTACAGAAGTAATATTGCACTGCCTTTCCAAATCCGAAATTACAAGTATTCTGGGTTTCCTTTATTCGCGTTCAATTTATTTCCCGTGCTTAAGATAGAAACATCCATTAATTAATTATTGTCTGCTATGGACTTAATTAATTAACATATTTTATTCTCCAAGAGTGGACTTAGCAAGAAACTCTTATTTATTATTCATATAGTAATTAAACTCCAACTAGCTAGGTTCCGAATAATAAAACCTTGTTTCGAGCTCCTCTTGTGGATGTTATCAAACGAGACTCTCTTCGCGCACGTTTCAACATAATAGCAATCCTAGCACCTCTAGATAATGATCACCACTACCCAATATACCTGGATCGTTGAGTTACGAAAAACCCGCACCTTTTGTAAGTCAAAGTAATGGATACTCAATATCGTATGCTCAATGCTAACGTACATTGATTAAGAAATTAATTATCAAGACCTCGTCTTTCAGTAGATAGCATAAAGACTCGTCTTGCTGTTAGATCCATTCAGTGCTATACCACACCAACGTCATCTTATTTCAATAAGGCTTAGAAATAATCAGACTGACATTGCAACCTTTCGCGATAGGTAGTCTAGGCCTATCTAGGTTGTGAAATTCTTATTTTTATTTGTTTAGAACTGACCGTGTTACCTTAAATTGGACGACGCCCACAACCGATCTACTAAAACAAAGACTTAGACTTTGTTACGTTTGCTTATACATTTAAATATGCAATAAACAACCATTAAATGTAAAACATAACAACATTATGACAAAAATAATCTGTTGCATTTATTGAAAAATAACCATTAGAGTTTTACAGTATGCAATCACTCGAAAGATGATTTCTAGTATACAATACCCTAACAATCTCCCACTTATACTCAAAACAACTTTCGAGTATACAAAATGGTAGTGCGCACGTCTAAATTTCTCCCACTTATACTGAAAGCGAGTTGAGGTCTTGAATGAGTCGAACTTCCATCCCTTCAACGTGGCAGTCGAACGGTTTCACCGCGAAAGCCTTTGTAAAAGGATCTGCCAGGTTGTTCTCTGACGCAATCTTGACCACTTTTATGTCTCCTCTCTGCACTATATCTCTAATGATATGATACTTTCGTTCTATGTGTTTGCTCTCTTTGTGAGGTACCTTGCTGAAAACCTCCCAAAGAAGTAACACCTGCCACCCACCTACAGTGTTTCTCATCAATGTAAAAGAAACTCTTCCCCTCATTAATCTTCTGCCCTGAAACCTCCATGTAGTGTTTGAGACAACCCTTAAGCTTCTGGAGGGAAGCCCGTCTAGCTTGTGTGAATATAATAATATCATCTGCATAGGCAAGGTGGGATACACCCATCGAATACCGGGCTGTGCAGTATCTCATCTTCCTTTTCCCAATAATAAGGCGGTCCAAGGCTCTAGAAAGGTAATCTGCCGCCAAAATAAAAAGTGACGGGGAAAGAGGATCCCCTTGTCGAAGACCTTGTGAGGACTTGAAAAAACTAGCCAGGGTTCCATTTATAATGATTGAAAACCAGCACAGGTTTACACACCTCTCAAGCATCCCCAGCCATAACTCCGAGAAGCCCATCTTCCTCAAAACATTTAGCAAGAACGACCATTGAACACGTTCATATGCCTTGACCATGTCTAATTTAAGAGCTAGATTTGGTGAGGGGTTGCATTTCCAAAGCTCATGAAATATTTCATGTGCAAGCAGCATATTGTCACTAAAGAGTCGCCCCGTAATAAATCCACTCTGATTCGGGGCAGTGAGTATGGGAGTAAAGGAGCCATTCTCATTGCCAATAGCTTTGAGATAATTTTATTCGACACATTACACAAGCTTATAGGTCTGAATTCCTACCACTTAGTGGGATTTTTCTTATTGGGTATCAGATTGATCATTGTTGCCGCCAAGCCTCTTGGCATCTGAGACCCTTGGAAGAAATCAATGAATGCTTTGGTAACATCAGCACCAACAATATTCCAACAAGTTTGAAAAAAGAGCGAAGAAAAGCCGCCTGGCCCCGAAGCGCTATCTGTATTTATACCAAAAACCACCCTCCTTACTTCTTGCTCCGTAGGGAGACTTTCCAGAGCCTCCGTGTTAAAATCTGGAGGCAGAGAGGCCAGAATCTCCAACTTCGGTTCCTGTAACTGCTCAATATCAGAAGTCAGCAAAGATTGGAAGAAATTGACTGCCGAGGAGCGCAACTCTTCATCTCCTGTTATGACTCGACCTTCTTCCTCAATAGAGTGTATTTTAGATTTTGCCCTTTTCTACTTAACCCATCCCTGGAAAAATTTAGTGTTTCTTTTCCCCTCAACTATCCACCGGATGGCCGCTTTTTGTTTCCAATAATCTTCCTCCATTTTTAACTTTAGAACTAATTCTGCAGTTGTTCTATTCATTTCCGACCTAAAGCATGGAGATTGGTCTTGTTCAAACTTCTCAAGAGCCTCTTGCGCTTCTAAGTCAGCCTGTCTCACCTTGTCAAAAATATTTCGAAACACATTTTTATTCCACCACTTCAAACATTTCTTGACCCGCCCCAGTTTCAGCTGCAAGTTCAACATACCCTACTCCCCCGTGGGCTCTAGCTAACTCCTCTCAATCTCATTCAAAAAGAGTGATGTCTAACCTACATGTTCTAAAACCTGAATGGCGGCCGGATCGGAGTGCCTGGAAGCTGGCACTGAATGAGCAAAGGACCATGGTCCGACATCACCCTAGGCAAATTCGTGACTCTTGTTGATGCAAATAGGTCTAACCACCCCTCACCGATCAAAGCTCTGTCAAGCCTTTCAAGAGTATTTCCTCTAGCCCATGTAAATTTTGCACCATCTGCATCAAGCTCCAGAAGCTGACAATCACTTATAGTATTGGCAAAATCCACCATCTCCCTTGTTCTATTTTTTCTGGAGCCTTGTCTCTCCTCTTCCGAAAGAAAAATATTAAAGTCCTCTCCCACTAGCCACGGAAGACCCTCCACTAGTACAGCGAGCTCCCTGAGCTTGTCCCACAGGGGTAACCTAGCATCTCTACAGCACTTTCCATACACCACCGACAAATGAAAAGGTATAGCGAGGACATCAGATGAGATGCGAGCATGTAGGACTTGTTCCGAGATATCCCACTCATAAGTTTCTATTCCATTTTCCGCAAACAGCCAAATCTTCCCATTTTCATTTACTCCTTTATACTGAAGCCCAAAAATCCTACTGAAGAAGTCTGGCCTTGGTTTTATTAGTTGCTCAATAATAGCCATGATCGAGATTTTATGAACCTTTATCAAGTATTTAATGGTGCTCTATGTACTTTTATTAGCTACACCCTGAGCATTCCAAATTAGGATGTTGAAATCAAGACAATTGATTTTCTCCCGTGGTCTTAAACCTCCCCTTCTTATGCATACTATCATTAATTTGGGTTCCAGGTTCAACATTTTCAGCCTCCCTTTTCTCCAGCAGATTTCCATGCACAAGTCCCTCCATCTCATCTTGATCTTCGTCCGGTTCCCAGTCTTTCTTATATTTATAGATCTCATTCTCAAAATCACCATTTGGTAACGTTTTGAAGAACTTTAGGTTAGTAAAGGAGCCTTGAGAGAAATCCTCAGCCTCCTCTCCAAACTCCTTCTGCTGTTGGGAGACCAAATTACCATACGTACAAGCAATGTAACCCTCCGAGCTCCCACCATACACTCCTTGGACAGAACTTTTCCCTCCTCTGCCTCTGTCAAAAGAGAAAGACCTTCCTAGACCCCTGCCCTGTCCCCTGCCCCTAACCCCTCCAGACCTCCCCCTTTTACTCCAAAAGGTTTGAAAGCCTTCCTCATCTACCCTAGCAGCCGAGGTACCCCCTTTAGCCAGCAGAGAAGACCGCATAGGATCCAGCTCTCTGACATTCACCCCCCTAAGCTAACATCAGGAACAAGATCTTTCTTTACTATCTGAGGGTCAACCTTTTCCACCTCCATCTCTGATAAGGCTCATTTCATGCATCGGTTTAGGGGTAAAATGTACGCTACTTGATCAGTTTATCACGCAAAGCAAGTGTTAAATGTGCAGGAATGCCGCTTGACCAAGGTAACAAGGACAAACTGATCAAGCAAGTACAATAGGCGAAAAGAGGCCAGAAATTGGGGGAGTTGATCAAGGGGAGTAACCAAGCAGGCAAGGAGGGGACCATAGGCTTCCAGAAGAAGGACACGCGAGGCAATGAGCTGGATGGTGCGCATCATTCTGCTAGCAAGGACAACGTTCTAGAAGGGGACACATGCTGATATATGAGACGCAAGGACGGAGCTGAGTCATGAATCTGTTACTGAAAAGCGTCGTCATTCTAGAAGGAGAGCACGTAGCAATCGATGAGTCGCTCACACTCAGCGTGGGCGAATACTCCCTGCCAAGATCGTTATCCAGCTGGAGGTCATGCCTATAAATAGAGGATGTGCCACCACATTAAAGAGATCCGATCCTTTACTTTCCGTCTTTAGTTTAGTTTAGTTTAGCTCTCTAGTTTAGTTCAGTTCTCGACATAGCTTAGATAAAGTAATGCTTAGTTAGAAAGGGTGATCGAAGGAGCGCTGCAGAATACTTGATATCTGTCGGCGTATTCTTAAGTTTCTCGCCGAGGATCTTCTCGGTTTTACTTGCTTTCGTATTTTCCGAAGTGTTAGCTTAGTTTAAATTTCACGCTGTACTGTTCTGAGTTTAGTTTTAATCAAAATTGCTTTCGTTTTCATCATGGTGTTTACTGTTTCACGTAGTTAATTTTCATTCTATTCTGAAATTCACTTGACCCTGTAGTTAACATTTCCTTAATCAAGTTAGTAAGTTAAATTCTGTCTAGAGTAAAATCAGTAGGTAAAAACTCCCAAAGTTAAAGCGTGGCAGCAACCAACCCCCTGTTCACTACTCACACACTTGATACACTAGCTTCTCTGTGGGATCGACCCCGACGACTCAGGAATTGGCTCTCTGCACGCTCATGATGAGAAGGAGCCCACACATGCCATTGCCGTTACTCCTGGGATGCGGACCATCGCGATCAAGTCCGGAGTACTGGTCGTTTTGTCCTATTTTTACGGCCTTTCAAAAGAATGTCCGTACGCCTTCCTGCAGGAATTTTGCCGATTCTGTGATATCCAGCCTGTACCGGCTGGATCTACGTTTGAGGACTATAGGCTGAAAGCTATCCCCTTCGTCTTGAAGGGTGATGCTGGAGTATGGCTGTCGAGACTGTCAGAAGGGTCAATCAAAACATGGGTCGAGTTCCAAATGATCTTCCTAGATCGTTTCTTCCCTGTGTCAAAGACAAGTGCCCTCAAGAGGGAGATTACAGAAGCCAGACAGGAGTACGATGAGCCCCTCGGCCAGTATTAGGATAGATTCTAAGGGCTGCTTCAAGCATGCTCCAACCACAAGCTGGGGGAGAGGGAGATCTATTCGATCTTCTATGGTGGACTGACAGTCGATAGCAAGAATGATCTAAACCTCGCAGCCCAAGGGGATTTCTCAAAGACCCCATTCAGCCAAGCCAAAAACATCCTGGAAAGGCTTATCGAGGCTAAGCACTCGTATGAGACGTCCCGAGGGCAGTATAGAAGAGGGGCAGTGCATGTAGCAGAGGCGCGCAATGATGAAAAGTTGGAGGCTCGATTTGAGCAAATGGAAAAGAAGCTGCTTGAGGCAGTGGAGAAAGCCAGACCACCTCCACCACCTGCAACCAAAGAACAACAGTATGTGCCCCCGCCACCACCGCCGGAAGAGCATCACTACTATATTGCGAATTCCCCCCTAAGGTAGAGCCGCTGCCCCAAGTAAATGCCGTTGGCCACTGGAAAGCAAATGGCAACTGGATCCAGGGAAAGCAAATGGCAACTGGATCCAGAGAGATCACCCAAACTTTCGATGGACTGACCAGAACCAAAGCCAACTACCTCAACCCTCGACACAGCAGGTGCAACCCTATGAAGGGCAGCCCAACTGGCCTACTCGGATCCAGGATAGACCAAACACTGGAGGGAACAAAATGCAGGGAAGTCAGGCAGGATGATCAAATGGACCTCAAGGAAAGTGGTCCAGTGGAGGACAGCCCAACTGGTTAAGCCAACAACAGGAATGAAATTGGGGGTACCAACAGCAAGGCCCTCAGCCAAGCAGCCAGGGAAGACAGCCAAATAATCAAGTTGTAAATTATGTCCCACCGTACCAAAGAGGAAACCAGTATTTCCAAGGGAACCAACATAATCATTTTCCCCAGAACCAGCCAGAACAGTATTGACCTTCCGGCTACTATCAACAAGGCCATGGAGGAGGTCGTTTTAATCAGAGGTATAACAAATAGTAAAATCAAGGTCCAGGAGATATGATGATCCCACATCAGCCGCATGATGCAATGCGAGAAATACAAGAAGCTCAGAGAGAACAGAGGGCTCCACTAGATATACTTACAAAGCAGTTATCTCAGGTCGCCATGTCACTGGGCGAGCTGAGGGGAAATGAAGGAAAAATTCCGGCTACAGTGCAGCCACCACCTGGGCGAGAGAATGTCAATACAGTATCTCTAAAATAAAAAAAAGTTTATCAAAGCCCATCTGCGAGTTCTCCAGCACCCACAGCCGGACCCAATCATGAAGAAGGCCCTGAGTCCAGCGCCTTTGATAAAGTCACAAAAGAAGGAGAGTCTAGTGCCCTTGAACAAGTCACTGAGAAAGGAAAGATGGTCGAAGCAGAAAATGTTGCCGTGGTAATCCAACCTAGTGATCTTCCACCAAAGAAGACTGACCTAGGGGTGTTCACACTACCAATTACCATCAGAGGCGTTTAAATGGAGCACGCAATGTGCGACCTAGGGGCTTCCATCAATATTATGATGATACAGCTAGCAGACGGGTCTTGCATTCACCCAGAGGGAATTTTTGAAGAGGAAATCGTCAAGGTCAACAAATTCAGGTACCCCACCGACTTCTTGGTCATGAAGATGACAAAGCCAGGAGCGGAGGAGTCTACCGGAGTCCTTTTGGGAAGGCCATTCCTATCTACAGCCAGCACAGTCATCGACGTCCGCCATGGGACGATGAATCTGGGTTTTAATGGAGAACAACTTACATTTGACATTGATAAAGCTGTAAGAAAGCCACAGGATAGTGAGAGCATACAATCGGTAGATACTATCAGACCTTGGGAGCAAAAGTATCTAGGAAAGAAACTCTTCAAAAAACCGACCATTGACTCCATTGAAGACGAACAGCTTAAGAAGGAAGCAGTTGAATGGTTCGATGTAACGATGACTGGGGAAATGGATGATCAAGCCATCGAAAGGGCAATTATGGATTTCTGTAAGCCGCCACGACCAATTGAGCTAAAAGAGATCACTCAGCCGGCAAGGATCGAAAAACCACCTGACCAAGCCGCCCCATTGAGAAGAATGTTGAAGGAAAGTCCTGCGCCTACAAGGAAACTATTATCTTTACCTGCACCGCCAGTTACCCTTAAGAGCCTGTCCAACCATACGTATCAAGAACCAGTCAAACCAAATCTGCAAGGACAGGGAGGACAATTGATGGAAGAACTGAGGCTGGGTCAAGAGGGGGTCAAATGGAAAACAACAGACGTGATAAAGATTAACCCAGATCTGTGCATGTATCCCGCCAGGATAGAAGAAGGAGTGACACCCCACCTTGATCGACAACGCAGACTCGACCCCGCTTTGAGAAAGGAAGAGCTCATAGTGGGGCAGAAAGAGCTACTCTTCCAGTATCAACTCAAACTGATACCCAGGAGGCGGAAATCAAAATGGGCGGACCCTCGTACCATCATGACAATGCACACACAGGAGGCAAACATACTCCCGGGAGACCCCCCAATTCGTTCTCCTTCGTGGTCAAGAGTTATCGGGTTGAGCCCTACAGGGACAAGACCGAGGCGGGCACAGTGGAAGAAATTCCACTGATCCTGCCTAATCTTATCTAGTGAGCAGGTAAAAGGAGTGATCGGGTACTCATGGGTAGTCTGCTTGATCAAAGCGACAAATTCTTGATCTATTAAACTGATCAAGTGACATCCTAGGGGAACTTGGTCAAATCCTTTGTAGTTACTGTAAATAATTTTTCGTGTGTTAGTCTTTAATTCTTAGAAATTAAAAGTCGGAAGTAAGGATGGAAGCTAATCAAGTGGAACTATTTGAGTTTTCATCTAGAATTAATTGTCCACTTGATCAGTGCAATTCAAATTTAATTGGTGGTACAGTACTTTCGTTGATCAGGGCAGATGATAAAAGGACGTGCGCAGTGACTGAAAGGGTGTCAGGAAGCGCCAACTGCCGCATTGGACAGAACGTCCTAGAGAGAGGAAGGAAGCGTATCAGAGAAGCTATGCCAGCTGGCACTCTGAAAGGACGCACCTGTACGTGAAAAGTCGCAAAGATCTGAACAGTCGCAGGGATCTCAATAGTAGAGGATCCCAACAGGCGCAATATCAGTATAAAAGGAAGATTTCAGATCCGGATGTCACTTTTAACCAAATCGCCTACAATACATTCTCTTTGCTCTCCCATACCGCTCTAAGCTCAAGAACCCTTGCCCAACACCATCATCCTTTTCACCAAAGCCTATCACCATTATCAGTAAAAATGTTGCTTGAACAGCTCCCAACTTCATCCTCCTCTTCCAGTTCCGGCGCCGACAGTAGTGACCGGAGGACCTCACCCCAGGCCCAAGTTGAAAACCCTAGCCCATCCTCTCAACCTCCACTAAAAACAAGCGACGCTCCGCCTCCCGAGGTGGACGAAGAAGCCATCAGGCGCCTAGATAGAATCCTTCGGAGTATGCCCTCCGATACAGATATTCCGACCGTTTACGCCACCCTTAAAGCCTGATTGGGAATTTCCCTGTCAAGGGACCGAGCCACAACTTCCACACCCCAAAATCCTCCCCAAAACCCTCCATCTTCTTCCCAAACACCGATCCCCCGTCATACCCCTACGCCTACACCTGCGTTTCCACTGGTACAGTACAGTGGGGACGATTCTGAGGAAGAAGGGGCACAACCAGCCGCCACTCCCACTGCCGAGCAGAATCCGTGCCGCAACCACGTGCAGAGGGCGCGACTGCTCCCAACGCTCCGACACCACCAAGTGGCGGACGCTCTAACTCCCCTACTCTCCTAGGGCCGACACAATCGATCGAGGTTGTAAATGTTGACGACGATTTTACGGAGGACCTTCTGCCTCCTCCCAACGAAATACTGCAACAAAGGGAGGCGGATTGGAACTTCATTCCTCATGTAGAGTATGAATCAGTCCCGGATAGGGAAGAGGAGCCGTTGCGCCGTCGAACGCGCAGAATGGAGATCAACCGGTTGGTGGAGGAGGTGGAGGCTGGGGTGGCCAGCATGCAGAGGGCAGAGGAGGAGCAGGTGGAGGGACCCCGCATAGTACGGTCGATATTGGATGAACTGGAGTAGCCAGAAAACTGAGGAGCCGTTGGGCGATAAACCAAGGGGCCGGTGAGGCCGATGAGAAAAGAATGGCTGTTGAGGACAGCCAAGTTGGAATAGAGAGAGTGAGAGAGGGGAAAAGGAAGGGGAAGGGGAAGGAGAGTGTTCCTCCTCCTCCGAAGAGGATGCGCCCCGCCACCTGGGGCATTGTGATTTCTGATACTGACCGACCTGCCCCTCCACAGCAGGGAAATGAGGGTAGTGAAACCGAGGAGAGAGAACTTCGATGGGCCCGAACATTCCGCAGAAAGTAAGGAAGGCCTGCAACACCCCCCGCCATTGACTATTCCAGACAGACTGTGGTGTTGACCACGGACCTCCTCCAACGGATGCTGAGATTTGAAGACCCCAAATTGGCGGAGGAGGTCCACCAGAGGATGACGCCCACGAAGCGGCTAAAGGCCGGCAAGAGAATCCATCAGCCAGCCCTGGAGACTATCCGAGTTGAGGAGAGATTTACCCAGTATATTACTGGGATTGGTTTTGAATGGCTATTGGAGATTGAGGATACCTTCGTCCCCGAGGACCTAGCCAAAGAATTTTTCACGTCCTTCCGGTTTACCGGAAGCACAAACTTGGAGGCCAGGAGCGTCTCCTTCCGGGTGTTTGGGAGTGAGCAGACGATGAGCCTGAACGAGTTTTCTATAAGGATGAGACTCTATACAGAGGCCCAGGTCGCTAGTGGAGAGTGGTTCAGGCGCGACATTGGCCTTCCTCAGAGGAAGCCGGAGTTTTATCAGCAGGCCGTCTGGTAGGCCGTGTGCAACGGACGTGTCCCCGACTTTAAAGCCACTGAGTCCAGAGGAACTCATATTGCTGATCCGGCCCTCCGCCTTGCCCAGGTCTACCTTGCCTGCAATCTCCTCGGCCAAGCCAACACACTGGCGATCATTACTCTGGCCGAACTCTACTTCATGTGGAGCGTGAAGGAGCAGAGGAGGGTGCACCTTGGCTACTGGCTGGCCTACTCGATGAACCAGATTGCCACTCGCCCTGCCCGCCACGTGCTTGGAGCCTACTTAAGGAGGAATTGGACCCTGGTGTTCCACAGGGACGTGGGGCGTCCCAGCCGTTGCCCTAAGCCCGAATTATTTAACTTGAAATTCTTTGTAAAAATACAGGTACTTGAGCAGGTACCCGGCGGGAAGCTTCACTTCTACGTAAAAGCTAGGCAGGAGAGGCAGACGGAGCAACATGAGACCAGGAGCGAGGAAGAGAGGAGGACGGCCGATCGTCCGACAAGCCCTGAGAGGTAGCAGAGAAGGCTGGAGATGGTCCCCATGACAGAGGCAGAGGAGGCTGCACGGACTGCCAATGAGTGGAGGCTCCGCATGGAGCAAATGATTACGCAGCTGGTGGAGAACTCACATGCCCAGCTGGTTGCTCAAGCTAGGATTCTGGAGGTGATCGGCCAACAGACCCTTCCCAGCCAACCGCCACCTCCCTCTACAAGCTCTCTTCCGTCTCGGAGCCCATCATCCTCCCGGCCACCCTCAGCATCTCCCGGTCAATCTCCAGAAGGCATTGAGTATACCCCCCCAATCTCAGTCATTTCAAGTTTAAACAATCATACTTTTTATTTGGTTTTGATTTGTATAACTGTCATCCTGCTCCACCTCACACTTAGACCTGTGTTGGGTCTAAGTGTGAGAAGTTATGAATGTTTTTGTTGGTTTATATCTGCCCTTGTGCTTTGTTTGTTCTTTTGGTTGGCATGTTTGATTATTGGCACTGCCGCACACTTAGCCCAGTGTCTGGTCTAAGTGTGAGAAGTTTTCCTTGGTTTCTGTTGTGCCGTTGCTTATACGTAACCCTTTTTCCACTGCATCCAGTCCCTTGAGGAGGAGTTCATATGCAGTGGGAGGGGAGAGGATTAGTTCCAGAACCTAAAAATCATACATGTCAAAATTTTTGAAAATACAAAATATCAGATAGTAATAAATAGGCAATATGCATGAAATCAGATAAGTGGAAGATTTGATTACTTTGGGAAGAGTTAGAAAAATATGTGAGTTATAAGCCAAAGTTACTGTGAAGCCCCTCTATATGTGAGTTATAAGCCAAAGTAGAACACTTTCTACTACTTTTACAAAAGAAAAATATTTTTACGAGAGACTAAATTTTAATATTTAGATGAAAGTTGCACAAGTAGTAAGGACTAAAGGCATTAGGACTTAACCCTTTGAGCCTTTTTTCTTTCGTTCCACGAACCCGCCTCGTCAAGAAAGGCACCCCCTAGTTAGCTAAGTTGAGCCCATACACTTTTACCCTTTCTTTGATAACCGAGACCCACATCCATATACTTTTTATAAATACGTGAGGAAAAGGGGTCGAGGAGATGAGTCATTTCAAAGTAAGGGGTAGTACGATAGAAAGTAAAAATAAAAGAGTAGTCGGTTTGAGCGAGTTAGTCAATCAGGTTGATCAAGTCAGAAATCAAGTAAAAAAATGTTGTTATCAAGAAAAGTTTGAGAAAAGAGGGAAGGAAAAGTTGTAACGTGACCCGATAAGTCGGAAGTTAGAAAAAAAAAATAAGCCAAAAGTTCAAGGCTAGAAGTCTCCACTTGACCAAGTAAGATATCTAGTGGCGAAATAAATAGTTCAAATCTTTGGTTTCTTGACTCACGTGTTTTTCTTTTTACAGTTTATATTTTTAAACTTAGAACCCCTAGGACCCTACCTTGATACACCACTACCCTTAAGCCTCTTTACACCCGAAACAAAGACCTTAAGGAACTATCTTGTGCAATCCGATTTGAGGTATTAAATTTGTGGCAATATCGAGTGAACAGTCCTAACATCTCTGGTGAGAAATGAGTGGCTGAGTGAATCCAACAGTGGTTTTTAAATTGAGCAATCTTGACGAACTGACACCTTGATCAAGTAAAAGCAAAAAAGAAGAAACATAAGCTGTTGGCAAATGGATTGATCTCGACCTCGGGTATGATTGTTGGAAATTTATTCGATCTAATGCATCTATGTGAATATGAGTTTTTATTTCAAGTCTTGTTTTCTTTTTCGTTTTCTTTTAATTTCTTGAAATGAGTAAACCATGCCTGAAATTTGCCTTATCTTTTTCTTTTCTTTTTCTTTATACTTGGGGACAAGTATGTTTTAAGTG
This sequence comes from Salvia splendens, assembly GCF_004379255.2. NCBI lineage: Eukaryota > Viridiplantae > Streptophyta > Magnoliopsida > Lamiales > Lamiaceae > Salvia > Salvia splendens. Next base: position 19,322,778 of record NC_056038.1, read on the forward strand.
TGAGCAGTTTGATAAGGCTTATTTCATGCATCGGTTTAGGGATAAAATGTACTCTACTTGATTGGTTTATCGCTCAAAGTAAGTGTTAAATGTGCAGGAATGCCGCTTGACCAAGGCAACAAGGCCAAACTGATCAAGCAGTACAATAGGCGAAAAGAAGACAAAAATCGGGGGAGTTGATCAAGAGGAGTAACCAAGCAGGCAAGGAGGGGACCACAGGCTTCTAGAAGAAGGACACGCGAGACAATGAGCTGGATGGTGCGCATCATTCTGTTAGCAAGGACAACGTTCTAGAAGGGGACACGTGCTGATATATGAGATGCAAGGACGGAGTTGAGTCATGAATCTGTTACTGAAAAGCGTCGTCATTCTAGAAGGAGAGCACGTAGCAATCGATGAGTCGCTCACACTCAGCGTGAGTGAATATTCCCTGCCAAGATCGTTATCCAGCTCGAGGTCGTGCCTACAAATAGAGGATGTGCCACCACATTAAAGGGATCTGATCCTTTACTTTCCGTCTTTAGTTTAGTTTAGTTTAGCTCTTTAGTTTAGTTCAGTTCTCTAGATAGCTTAGATAAAGTAATGCTAGTTAGAAAGGGTGATCGAAGGAGCGCTGCAGAATACTTGATATTTGTCAGCGTATTCTTAAGTTTCATGCCGAGGATCTCTTCGGTTTTACTTGCTTTTGTATTTTCCAAAGTGTTAGTTTAGTTTAAATTTCACGCTGTACTGTTTTGAGTTTAGTTTTAATCAAAGTTTCTTTCATTTTTATCGTGGTGTTTACTGTTTCACGTAGTTAATTTTCATTCTAGTCTGAAATTCACTTGACCCAGTAGTTAAAATTTCCTTGATCAAGTTAGTAAGTTAAATTCTGTCTAGAGTAAAATCAATAGGTAAAAGCTCCCAAAGTTAAAGCGTGGCAGCAGCCAACCCCCTGTTCACTACTCACACACTTGATACACTAGCTTCTCTGTGGGATCGACCCCAAACTTGCTGCTTTACTGTTAAAGTAGTGCAAAATTAGGAGTTTATAAATTACTTTGGTAGGAAACGAGTGAGGGCGAGAATGCATTGATCAAGTGGCAACGACATTTGCTAACTGATCCAACCGGTTCGGTTATCTTCCATATAACTTGATCCACACTCTATTCGCGCCCTTTCTCGAGGCCCTTCCAATCTCATTCTACTTCCCACTATCCTCCCTTCTTTCCACTTTTGTTTGTTGCCATTTAGATTTAGGGGTGTTGTAATCTTTCCTTATCAGCTTCTCTTTCTTACCATTCGCATAGCAGGCTTCCATTGAGTGACCCACATGTTTACAATCTTGGCAATATTGTGGAATTCTATCCCATTTGACCCTATGCCTTATTTCTCTCCCTTGAATGTCTATCACAATTTCCTCTGGAGATATCAATTTCAATGCACAACCTTGCAAAGGATAAACGATTTTGGGAAATTGTGGCATGATCAACCTGTATACGTGTACCCAGGAAACCCCCGATGGCAAACAAAGCTGATTTTTCAAAGAGATGGATTAGGAGACCAACTAAATTGCAGTAGATGGCTGCTATAGGAGACTCAAAGAACGGGTCAAAATCTGGTGTCCATTTAAACACTCTCATAGGATGTCTATCTATGAACCATATCGGCATACCATTCGGCCCACTCAATAGCTTAGCATAATCCGCGATCACCTTACACTGCACAAGGATATGTTTGGCATTAATATAGCTCCAAGAGTACTCTCCTACTAGTTTCATCCCCTGAAGAGCCAAGCTTGTCTGCCAGAAAAGATGTATCTGAACCAGAGAAATAGATGGAGGGTAATCCTGAAGATTCCCCCACGATGCCAATCTTTCTGATCTTTTCCGGTTCAAAGAAAATAGGATCCTTCTCTCTAGCCTTGTTCACCTGTTGTGGGCCTGATGAAATGGAGCCACGCTCTAGGAGAGGGGGACAGCTGCTAACACCATAAGAGTCAGACCGTAGCACACCAGACCTTTGTTCACCTTTCCCCTTCTGTGCAATTGAGGGTGACCCCTCCTTTTTCTTTTCCGACCGAAGAAGGTCCTTGCTTAAGGGAAGAAATTCCTCATTTGAAAACATTTCTCCCATAAGTGTATCGTGCAAATTTACTTCCCCTATCTGTGCCCATTTACCACCTCCATCACCGTTCTTAATCCCCGAGGTGCTTTTCCCTACATCTATGCTCTCCTTATGCAAGAGAAACACCATGTTCTGTAGTGGTTGTGCCTCAGATAGATCCAATGCATGATCCATATCAACCAAGAATAGCGTAAACTCGTTTGTTAACAGCGTCAGTGCCTTATCACGCTCAGTTCTCCCCTCACTGTCGATCCGGACATCCTCCGAAGACACCAGACTGCCCTCATCAACAGTGGCCTCTTGAGGTAAAACAACAAACACCTCATCTGCAGAGTCCTTTCCTGTCAATCCCTCCTCCAAGCCTCCACAGCTTCCACCTGAGGCCTCAACCACAACTTGCTCCACAACCCCCTCCATTATCCTGTCTCCCTGTTCAGAAAAACCAACTAATCCTAACTCCTCCTTCCCAGAGACTCCCAAATTTCCCATCTCCGGAGGAAAAACATAATCCCCCTTCCCCACATCCTTTGTAAACTTCTCACAAACTTCTGGGATAGTGTTCAGACGAGAAATGTTACGATTAGCCTTACTCCTGGAAGAGACCTTGCCCAATGCAGTGATATCTGACGATTAGCCTTACTCCTGGAAGAGACCTTGTCCATGCAGCACAAAGTAGATTACAAACATGTCAAAATATCAAAATAGATAAAATGTGCAAATAATGGACATGTAATGCAACTTTGACACTCAAAACAGACCAAATATGACCTTAAAATAGTGCAAAATCTGAACATATCAATCAGCTCCAAAATTCATACGTTGTTTGAAGCTAATAAGCATGACTAATTGATTAGAGAAGGGAGGATTGTAAATGAGATGAAACTAATATTTGTGGATAAAAGCTGGAGATTTTGTTTATTTTCCCGCTACATACCATAATCTATACCTATGAGTTCTCTTAATTAGTTGCAGCAAGATGCAAACACCACTTACCGAGCCTGCAAAATATAGAATCCTGATTGGGTTGTTGTTATATTTGTGTATCACTAAGCCTGACATAACCTTTGTGATGCACAAATGAAGTCAATTTTTGGCAAAACGTTGTAAAGAACATGATACGAGACCCCCGACACCAGACGCAACAGCAGAGCAGCATGCCGAGCTGGAGGCGACAACAGCCGAGCAGCATGCCGAGCTGGAGGCGACAACAGCCGAGCAGCATGCCGAGCTGGAGGCGACAACAGCCGAGCAGCTCGACGCAGCGCTTCCGGAGCCGAGCAGCACGAAGCAGCCGAGCAGCACGACGCAATGCGTGAATGACCGAAGTGAAGAATTGATTGTGTCGAAGAGATCCTTGAGGCCGAGAGACAAGCTCAAGGCGCCGAACAAGTTCAAGAGTTAGCCGATTCTTTTTGTTTCCTTTTTATTTCTTTCCTTTTATGTTTTAGTATTTTTGAAACATTAATTTACTTACTGTTGAGTCGGGCCTGATTTATAAGCCCCGTTCGGGTTTTCTTTGCGGTTCTTTCCCGGATGAATTAGGATACGTTGAACCGCCCTAGGGTTTCTAGTATAAAATATGGTATTTCATCAACACATTATTTTTATGAATGAAATATTTTCCCTAAACCTATCTTGTGAAACAAGCAATTATCCTTACGTTTCTTGTTGCTTTGTGGAAGACGTCCACCAAATCAGCAGGGGTTCGATCAATTGCCGCGAGTTTGTCGTGGAAATTGCTCGTGGTTCCGCCGAGAAGGAAGATCACGGAGCCGTTGCGGAGAACGTCCGTAACATCTGGTGCTTTCATCCCGATTACTCAAGTTTTAGTTAGTTACGCAATCGATGGCGGCGGAATTTCCGCCGGCAGAGTCCTCGTCGGGGCTGCAGTTGGGCCCGACGCGGCAGAGGAATTCGGGCGACGTCGACGGAAGACAACAATACGTCGACCCAGTCACGTTAGGTTTTGCGCAGTTGAACGCGCGATTTGACAAGATGGATCGTCGGGTCGATACCTTGGAACGACGCCCGACGCTGCAGACAGAGGGCCATGAACCTGATTGGGAAGAAGCCGACCACGCGTGGGAGGACCACCGCGGGAAGGGACGGAGCGACCGTGAGGAGTATGACCGCCCCTACCACCATCAGGGTCGGGGCCGTGTTCGACCTTATCGGGGTGGACGCGGCGATCGTTGTGGGGAGGGAGCGCTTCCCGGCCGAGGAAGCCGCCCTGGTCAGCGACGGGGCGACGCAGGGTATGGAATGGGTCGCCGTCGGGATAATTGGGACCTACCACAGCGACACGACGATTGGGACGAGGAGACGTACGAGGAGCGCGGGGTAACCTGCTGGGACCCGCCCCAAAATCGGGAGCGTTTTAGCCGCCAGTCGTCAGATTATTCATCCGGCGTAAAGATGGATGCGCCACACTTTAATGGGGCAGACGCGCCAAACTGGATCTCGCGCGTGCAATACTACTTCGATCACAAGCGGTTTCCGGAGGCTGAGCGCTTGCATTATGTAGTAATGCTATTCGACCCTCCCGCTTCGGAGTGGATATTTAATTATCGGGAGACGAATGGTTTTGTTACTTGGCCAGAGTTTTTGAATGACGTGAGGCATCGATTCGACCCCCAGAGCTTCAGGAACTATACAGGTTTGATCGCCAAGCTGGTTCAGACGACCACCGTGGCTGACTACCACGCGACGTTCGAACGGTATCTCAATAGGGTGACCGATTTATCGGAGTCTGCTTTGATTCCAATCTTTATTCAAGGGCTGAAACAGCCTCTGCAAGAAAAGGTCGAACTACAGAACCCAGAGTCGTTGGCAGAGGCAATGGCCTTAGCGTTGCGTTTGGCCGCAACTCATGATGAGCGACCACAGCACACGTCGACATATCAGCGCCGACCGTGGCCTGGCAAGGAGCAACGAGCCACCCCGGCTCCGGTTTCTAACCAAACCGCCATGCCACAACCACAGGACTCGTTTGTCCGGGAGGCGGACAGATCACGAGCATACCCAATTAGGGTGTCGAATGCGGAAAAATCGGAGCGAGCCCGTCGAGGGCTCTGTTATCATTGCCCCGAGAAATGGGTCGCGGGCCACATTTGTAAAGTCAAGTTGCTCTGCTATATGGACGATGAGACGGACGACCCGCACGAGGTCAGTGCGGGAGAACAGCTTCCCGGCGAGGAATTGATTACGGCAGACTTATCACACCTGCACGCCTTAGATGGCCGTGGGAGTTCCAAACCGTTTATTGTCCAGGGGACATTAGGGGACTCTACCGTCCGGGTATTAATTGACACAGGAGCGACACTTGATTTCCTCCATCCACGGATTGCAGAGAGACTCCAATTGGAACTAACTCCAATTAGACCGTTCCGAGTGCTGGTGGGCAACGGGGCATCCCTGCTTTGCACCCATATTTTGCGGGGCACTAAGTTAGCTATGCAGGGTAGCTTATTTGTGGTAGATCTTCACATTCTCGCTCACCATGGACCGGATGTGATATTGGGAATGAACTGGTTGGAATCACTAGGGAAAGTATCGGCAGATTTGGTCAGAAAAACGTTAGAATTTACTCAAGGGGATCGGACGGTATTTTTGCAGGGAGTAATGCCGGGTCCGAGACAGATTTCTCTACACTCGCTGTACACACTAACAACACAGCCAGCAGACCATGAGTTCTATGAAATCGTGCCAATTGACAGGGTTTTCGAGACAGGGGCCACCAAGGAACTAGAAGGCTTTCCTCCTAACCTTCCAGCCGAGATACTGGAGGTATTGACGGCGCACCGGGCGGTGTTCGAGCAGCCTCGCGGCGTCCCCCCGGCCCGCTTATTTGACCACCGGATTCATCTGTTACCAGGGACAAGACCGATTAACGTTCGACCTTACAGATACCCATACTTCCAAAAGACTGAAATTGAAAAACAAGTGCACGATATGTTGGAGCAGGGTATAATTCGCCACAGTCACAGCCCTTTCTCGTCCCCGGTACTGCTGATCCGCAAAAAGGATGGCACTTTTCGCTTTTGCATCGATTACCGTGCCCTCAATAAGGCAACAGTCCCGGATCATTTTCCCATACCTACGGCAGAGGAACTTTTTGATGTGTTGGGCAGTGCGAAATATTTTACAAAGTTGGACCTTCGATCAGGGTATCATCAAATTCGAATGAATGAGGGTGACATCTTTAAGACAGCCTTCAGGACTCATGACGGCCACTTCGAGTTTCTTGTGATGCCTTTCGGCCTCACAAATGCACCCTCCACTTTTCAGGCGGCTATGAATGCCATTTTCAGCCGCTCCTCAGACAGTGCGTTATCGTCTTCTTCGATGATATCTTGATTTACAGCCCGTCCCTAGAATTGCATGGCCAGCATTTGGAGGCAGTCCTAGAGTTACTCCACGCGAATAGCTTCTTTGTCAAGCTTTCCAAATGCTCATTTTGTAGTGTTTCGGTAGAATACTTGGGGCACATCATTGACAATGGCAAACTCAAGGCTGACCCAACTAAGATAGAAGCAATGACGGCATGGCCTACGCCGGGAACAGTCAGACAGTTACGGGGTTTCTTGGGTTTGACAGGCTATTATCGCCGATTCGTCGCTCACTATGCGACGATAGCCGCCCCGTTGATGGATTTACTTAAAAAAGAGGCGTTTCGATGGTCGTCCGAGGCCGAGACCGCCTTTGCAGCGCTGAAGACGGCAATGACCTCGGCGCCAGTCCTGCAACTACCGAATTTCAGTTTGCCTTTTTGCGTCGAGACGGATGCTTGTGAGGTGGGGATTGGCGCAGTCCTAATGCAGCTAAATCATCCAATCGCGTTCTTTAGTAAGAAATTGGGTCCTCGCAGGAGAGCAGCATCGACGTATCATAAGGAATTATACGCTATTGTGGAGGCAGTGCAAAAGTGGCGTCAATATTTATTGGGGCGTGAGTTCGTTATTCGCACAGACCAAAGGAGTCTAAAGGACTTGTTGCAACAGGTAGTCCAAACTCCGGACCAACAGCTTTATGTCCGGAAACTTATGGGGTACAAATTCGTGATAGAATATAAACGTGGAATCACAAATAAGGCAGCAGACGCCTTGTCCCGCCGACACGACACGTCGGGGGTACAGACCGACGATACCCCCAGGGAGTCGCCTCGCGCCAAGGATGGGACGACAGTAACCGACGACCAGCTGCTCGTTGCGCTGGCCCGACCAGTACCGGATGTAATGCGAGTTCTGCAAGAGGAGACCGCATCACTGCCCGATTTGGTCGAATTAACGTCGAAAATCAAGTCTGGTGACGCCCCCCCTCATTTGACGTGGGCGGATGGCCTCATATATTATCATCGTAGGGTGCTTGTGAGTACGGAGTCCAAGACAAAGAGGACATTGCTGAAAGAACACCATTGTGCACCGTCGGCGGGTCACCCGGGCCACGAGAGGACGTTCCGTCTTCTGGCGAGTAGTTTTTGTTGGCCAAAAATGCGCAAGGACGTGGTGACATTTGTTAATGAATGTGTGGTGTGTCAATCCACGAAATATTCGACCCGCAAACCAGCGGGTTTATTGCAGCCACTCCCGGTCCCATCGCAAGTGTGGGAAGATGTCTCCATGGATTTCGTCACGGGGCTTCCACAATCCCGCGGGTATACGGTCATCATGGTGGTGGTGGATAGGCTTTCAAAGTATGCTCACTTTGCCCCCCTTCCCACCAAGTTCGACGCTCTCCGAGTAGCGCACCTTTTCGTTAATACAGTGGTGCGGCACCACGGTTTCCCTACGACATTAGTCTCGGATAGAGACTCGGTGTTCCTTAACGCAACCTGGGAGGAAATGATGCGGTTGAGTGGGACCAAACTTCACTTCTCCACGGCTTACCATCCGCAGTCGGACGGGCAGACGGAGGTCCGTAACCGGGGTTTGGAGCAGTATTTGCGCGCGTTTGTTTCGGATAAACCCTCGAAATGGACAAATTTTCTCCCGTGGGCGGAGCTCGCTCTCAATTGTTTTCACCATTCCGGGTTGGGCACGTCACCGTATCGCGCTTTGTATGGGAGAGAGCCTCCGTCCCTGGTCGCAGCCCCTCCATCGGCAAAGACACCACCTAACGTCGCAGACATTATCAAGCAGCGAGGGGAGTTATTGGTCACCCTCCGGCGTAACCTTTTGCGCGCCCAGCAGCGTATGGCAGACGTGGCGAACCGGCACCGTCGCCACGTCGAGTTTGAGGTCGGGGATATCGTTTGGCTTAAGCTGCAACCGTACCGACAATATTCGGTTGCGAAGCCACTATCGGCTAAGCTAGCCCCGAGGTTCTATGGGCCTTTTGAAGTGCTGGAGAGGGTTGGCCCAGTAGCCTACAGATTGCGCCTCCCAGATGGAAGTCGGATCCACAATGTGTTTCACGTAAGTCTATTGCGGGAGTTTGTGGCGGGGGAAGGTGATGTAGACGGGGTGAAACTCCCTCCGGAGTTCGTTGGGAATAGGCCGGTGGCACGGCCAGTAGCGTTGCTGGAAGAACGCGTTAGTTGGCGCGAGGGCCGACCAGAGAAGCAATGCCTGGTGCAGTGGGAAGATGATGCGTTCACGCCAACGTGGGAGCCGGTTGAGGCGATTGGTAGGCAGTTCCCGGAGGTTCGCCTTGTGGACAAGGCGATTTTTAACGGAGGGGGGGTTGATAAGAGACCCCCGACACCAGACGCAACAGCAGAGCAGCATGCCGAGCTGGAGGCGACAACAGCCGAGCAGCTCGACGCAGCGCTTCCGGAGCCGAGCAGCACGAAGCAGCCGAGCAGCACGACGCAATGCGTGAATGACCGAAGTGAAGAATTGATTGTGTCGAAGAGATCCTTGAGGCCGAGAGACAAGCTCAAGGCGCCGAACAAGTTCAAGAGTTAGCCGATTCTTTTTGTTTCCTTTTTATTTCTTTCCTTTTATGTTTTAGTATTTTTGAAACATTAATTTACTTACTGTTGAGTCGGGCCTGATTTATATGCCCCGTTCGGGTTTTCTTTGCGGTTCTTTCCCGGATGAATTAGGATACGTCGAACCGCCCTAGGGTTTCTAGTATAAAATAGGGTATTTCATCAACACATTATTTTTATGAATGAAATATTTTCCCTAAACCTATCTTGTGAAACAAGCAATTATCCTTACGTTTCTTGTTGCTTTGTGGAAGACGTCCACCAAATCAGCAGGGGTTCGATCAATTGCCGCGAGTTTGTCGTGGAAATTGCTCGTGGTTCCGCCGAGAAGGAAGATCACGGAGCCGTTGCGGAGAACGTCCGTAACAGAACACATGATTGTTGTTGAAAAGGTTTTGAGATATTTGAAATGGACATGGCCCCTGTTTTACACTTGCAAATCTTTATCCACACTTAGTATTTTCTGAAACGGTGATTGGAAAGGTTGTCCAAATACTAGGTCTATGAAAAGTTTTTGCTTGTTTCTTGCATCGTATCTTATCTCATTGAAAGAAAAGAAACAACATACTATGTCTATATCATATGCAGAGGTAAAGTTTATGGCAATGGATCAAGTCTTGCTGTGAGGTAGTTTGGATGATATGATTGGTAGAAGATTTTGGTTTAGAGAGAGATAAACCAGTTCCCTATATTGTGACAATCGGGCAGCTGTGCATGTCCATTCAGATCATGTGTTTCATGATAGGACCAAACACATAAAGATAGATCGTTATAGAGTTCGTGAGAAATACTTAGAGGAAATTATCAAGACAATATATATTTGAAATAATCTACAACTTACTGATATATTTGCTAAACCACATGCCGTTGGTGCACTTCAATACAAGACAAATGACCTTGACCCACGTGCTAAAACTATCGAGTAGACTGATCACAGTCGAGCAATTAAAAGAAGATGAAGCATTGGAGCTTGAAGGAAGTTTTTCCAGTTCTCACCTAACTGAACTAGCCAAGTCCACTTGGTTAGATCAGTTAGGTGAGAGCTGGAAAAAACTGTTAGTTAGTTTAGTAGTTAGTGAGTATTATACACTTGAAGGTAATTGTTCTAAAGACAAATGTCGATAATATACTTTATGTATCAATTGTTCTAAAGACAAATGTCGATTAAAATTGACACATTCAGATACGCTCCGCAGTATATAGACATTCACCTCATATATGTACGCTATAAATTATATTTCAAAAGAAACTTTATCACACGTTCAAAAATAATTTATCACTTTTTATATTTTCTCCGTCTCATAAAAAATATTAACATGTGGGATGGCACGAGTTTAACGAACAATTGGTAAAGTAAGAGAGAGATAGAGAGAAAAAGTAATTATACTATTGTTAGTGGAAAATGAGACCCACATTCTTAGAGAGGAAAAAGTTACCAAAAATAGAATGGATTATTTTTATGGGACGGTCCAAAATAAAAAAAAATTCCATTTTTTTTTAAGATGAAAAGAATATATAGTAATAGAATTCATACAAATTGTAATATTCATCATTTACTTAATTGGGAACTTTGGCTCGTACACAACCTACTAACTAGTACGTATTTTATTAAAATATGAGTTGTATATGTATAATTGTGGATGTCAATCGAGTCTATTTATTTAGGTTCGGGCCAACTCTAAAAGATTATCGGCCTATTCAATTACACGTCACTTGAGTTACTCCCCGTATCCCAGAAAATGAAAATTTGGTTCAGTGCAGGTTTTAATGTATAATTGTAAAAGTAAGAGAGATAGAAATAAAAAGTTTTTAAAGTATTGTTAGTAGAGAATGGGTCCCACCTCATTAGAGAAAAAAGATTTTTCGAAATTAGAATGTTTATACTTTTCAATGACAAACTAAAAAATAAAGAGTGTATATTTTTTAGGGAAGTGTGAGTATAATTTTTTCGGGTTATAGATTATGAATCCTTCCTCTGCCACCAATACAATGCTAAGTTTAACCGGGTGCGTGTTTTAAGAAATGTAGAAGAAAGTGAGTGAAAAATGTCAGTGGAATGTGAGGGCTACCTTTATATATTAGTTTTATTGTGAAATGTGAGTGAGATGAAGTTAGTGAACCGTGGGGTCTATTACCAAAAGTAGTCAACACATTATAAAATTTCAAGATTTTGATGTCAACACATTGCCAACACAACATTAATCGTTGACACTATGTTGACATTTTTTGTTGTTATTTTGTCATCCGTTGACATTTTCAACGATCCAAATCATAATTTGGACTGTTTAGGGGTGGATTAGACTGACACTATAATTAGGATGATAACCATATTAGCTCTTCCGAAACTATCATTTTATAGACGAAATGCTAAAATATGATTGTATGTTTATATCATCGTATTGAGTACAAACATCATTTTATACATGTTGAAAGAAATATCATTTTATTGATTACAAGTACTCCCTCTGTCCCTCGTTACATGAGGCGTTTCTTTTCACCATGAGATTTAGGTAAGTTATGTTTAGTGAGTTAAATAAAGTAGATGAGAGACTAAAGTAGGAGATAGAAGAGAGTAAAGTAAAAGAAAGAATAAAGTAGGTGTAATTAGATGTTTTGGTTTTAGCTAAAAAGATAAATGACTCAAGTAACTTGGGACAACCCAAAATGGAATACGACTCAAGTAAATTGGGACATAAGGAATATCATTTTTATATGGTTATTACGGTTATCACCAAAATATCGGTTATCATGTGATCACATCTCTATAGATATATCCATACTCCTTCCGTCCTACTCAAAGTGGAACATTTTCTTTCTGGCACGAGATTTAATATAGTATTATTTTGTGAGTTAAGTGAAGAGAATGAAGAAAGAGAGAGGGAAAAAGTAGAGAGAATGTTGTTTTCGTTTTTAGAAATGTGTTATTTAAAATAAGACATCCCAAAAAGGAAAATGAAAATATGTCACTTAGAGTTAGACGGGGGGAGTTTATGAATGTACTGATTAATTCTTTTAATTCAAAATTAACATTCCCTCTGTACCTTAGAAATTGACCATATTTCATTTTTCGTCTGTCCCATAGAAATAATCCATATCTATTAATGACAACTTTTTTCTCCTTTTCTTTTACTTAATCATTTATAGGCCCCACGATCCGATACACAATTTTAACTATTTTTTCCTTCTCTCTTATTTTACCAATTACATACTAAAACTTGCATCAAGTCTAAATAGTGTATTTCGGGGTCAGTCCTCCTATTAGAGGAATATGGGTCGTCCCCAATCGCCGTATGGGGATTACCGACTCAATATGGACGCGGTCAACTATCTGCGTCCTGATACCCCTACTCCCAACGTCCAACTCACCCCACCTCTGGCAGATTTTGATAGTTTAACATTGGAGTAGATGTGTTTGAGTCCGGGCCAACCGGAGCCCCCGTCATCGGCGCCAGTACAGGGACGCGTCGAGAGGCCGGTTGTAACACCTAAACACTTACATATATAATCTCAAATGTCACGCCCCAACCACTCTTACATATTATTTTTATAATAAAAAAATACATATTTCAGTAAAGAAATCATATATTAACTACATTATCATTCAAATACTATAATTACAAAAATCTTTCCTTTATTAGGCTTATTTAGAACAATTCTAAATCTGCACAATAACCATAAACATTAATTATCATAAACAATTTCTCATCTATATGCGTATGCCTCTCTGTTCAATTTATTATTCTGTGACAAATCAAGCTTGATATCTGCCTGAGATTTCCATTGTATACAACCTGAAGGTCCCTTTTAATTCTTTGACCTTTCCACGAAGGTCCCTCTTTGATTTGACCTTTCCACGAAGGCCCCTCTTTGCATTTTGACCTTTCCACGAAGGTCCCTCTTTGCTTTTGACTTTTCCACGAAGGCCCCCTATTTGCTTTTGACCTTACCACGAAGGCCCCTCTTTGCACATTTTCTTTGACCCATAGGTTCATAATCATTGTATATGACCCGTAGGTCTATTTCCATTATCATTGACATCAGACCCGAGGCAAGACTGTCACATGTCCTCTTTCATCCAATGATTCATGTAATTCTAATGCCATATAAAAATACATCAATTGCACCATTGATATATCTATTGCACCAATCACATATCCATATCATATTCTACAAAATAATTCTAAATAACACGTAACTATATTAGATTCATATCATACAATCCAAATATTCATTCCAATCTAACGTATATCAATCAACTGCGTAACATGTAAAACAAAAATGTAATTATACACACCTGTTTACTGTTAATAATCTAGTTGGGCTCCTGATTATGTCTCCTGTTCGACCTTCTTTATTCCAGAAGGTGAATATATATATCAGTCGACTTAAAAATTATGTATTAATTAAACACTTTCAGTAGTTGAAGACGTGGGAGTACAATAATTGACCACCTAATACATTTGCACACATTTTCTAGTCATATAAAATTATCTTTTTCTTATCGGCAACTACAACGAAATATTCATTTTCCATATATCTATTTGTTTAATACGTGTACTATCCAAATACATGTATATATCAATATATCATGTATACGTATAAAAGTAATAAATATGTACACTGTATAATTCTATGTGCACATGCACACGTTAATTATACACATTCACACACCTTTAAAATTAACCATTTACTATTTAATAATAATTTATTATTATACATAATATATTTTTAAAACTCTTTACCAACAAAACTAGATATGTAGTCATCATAACACTATCATTGTAGTTTCAACTTATTTCTTTATATATCATTTGTAGTTTCAACTTATTTCTTTATAATACAAATGGCAATATGATATATAATGATAATTAATATAAAATAATTCATATTTCGGGATAGGGATGTTACAATCTTCCTCCTTTAAGAATTTGAACGAATAGGCTATAACAAAACTCATTTTCCAACATTTCAGATGACAAAGAGACAGAAGTTAATCTGGTTTCATATGCTACAAAGATTTAGATGATGTGGAGTGGCCAGTCCCACACAATCAACTTGTCATGACCGCCCTTACTAAGGATAATAAGGACGGGGAAATCGCGACCAAGGGAAGGGACTAAGAAGCGGGGAAGAAATGGGGGACACAATAAAAGTTGACACTTAATGCAAAAATCTAATTAACTCCCAAAAGATCATTTGTTTTAGTCTACAAAAACATTTTAGTTTAACGAAATAAGCAGCGGATTAAAGTCTCAAAGTATTTGACATCATAAAAACCTACGAAGTAAGGTGAACGCTTGTGACGTCAGTTGCGAAAGTAGCAGCGGAAATAAGTTATCAAAGAGAGTCATAGGATGACGCCTATGTATGAGGACACAACGCATCCAAAGTTCCTAAGCCGACTCAACATCCATCGCAACATCCCACAAAATAAATTACAAGTATTAGGGGCGAAATTTTATGGGTATCCAAAAGGAAATAGTTAAATCCTAATTAAAATAGGATATGAAGGGATTTGACAAAATATGGTTAGATTTAATTGGATTTAAATTCAAGAAGGAAATTAAACAAGGTACCAATTAAATTTACAAAAATAATTCATCCTCCTAATTAATAGGGGATTTTCGAAAATCTCCAAGGAATAGGCTAAAGGTCGAAAATCATGTTGAATAACTTAGGGATAATTTGGTTTGGATTTAATTTGGATAAATATCCCAAAATAATTAATTAAATCCAAGAAAGAAAGTATTATTTCCAATACTTTGAAGAGGCCGAAAATTCCAAATAACATGGCTAGAACAACATGCATGATCCCATTTAATTAATTTCCCACATTGGAAAAATATAGTACATTAATCCACATAACTTTCAACAATTAAAACTCACATCGTTAATTCAAACACATAGAAATTAAATTCCATGAATGAAATTCCAAATTGACAACCACAAAAGTCGCAAATTTTTGGGGTGCTACATCCTTCCCCTCTTAACAGAAATTTCATCCCGAAATTTGATTGTCTTATATAAACAACTCGGGTACTTTTCTTTCATTCCATCTTCTAACTCCCACGTGGCTTCCTCGGGACCATGGTGTTTCCACAACACTTTCACGAATGCTATTGACTGGTTTCGCAACTCTTGCACCTTTCGATCTAGGATTGGTTCGGGTCTCTCCTCGTAGCTCATGTCGGGGGTCAGGACCACTTCTTCTTCATGAATCACATGCTTGGGATCGAACACGTACTTGCGCAACTGATACACATGGAACACGTTGGTACGCTACAAGACCTACTTCATCGATAATCTCGTACGGACCTACAAAACGCGGTTTCAGTTTGGCCTTCACTCCAAACCTCACAACTCCTCTCGTCGGAGATACTTTCAAGAACACTTTGTCACCAACGTCGAATTTGATCTCCGTTTGGCACATGTCGGCATACGACTTCTGTCTATCTTGATCCTTGCACGGATTTGATGCACAATTTCGGTCATCTCCTTGATAGCGTCGAGTCCTAACATCTTTCTTTCACCAACTTCATCCCAATAGAGCGGGGATCGACACTTCCTGCCATACAAGGCTTCATACGGCGCCATATCGATCGTCGCTTGATAGCTATTGTTGTAGGCAAATTCAACCAACGGTAGAACAGTCTCCCAACTTTCCCCTCGATATAGGACAACGGCTCGTAGCATATCCTCAAGTGTTTAAATGGTCCTCTCTGACTATCCTTAAGTCTGGCTCAAATACTAGCGTCGCTATTCTTCCTTCTATTGTCTCGGGCGCTCTCACAATCTCCAATCTCATCCTATCGAACTCACGGATCAACGTTTCCTCCCGAGTTAGTAACGAAGCCAATCGAGGTTGGTGCTTCCTACTCAAAGCATCGGCCACTACGTTCGCCTTACCCGGATGATAATGAATACCACAATCATAATCCTTCACGCTCTCTAGCCAACGTCGTTGTCGCATGTTTAGTTCCTTCTGCTCAAAGAAGTACTTGAGACTCTTGTGATCCGTAAAAATCTTGCATCTCACTCCATAGAGATGGGGTCTCCAAATCTTTAGCGCGTGCACTACTGCTGCTAGCTCCAAGTCATGAGTCGGAAAGTTAAGCTCATTCGGTCTCAATTGTCGGGAAGCATACGCTATCACTTTTCCATCTTGCATCAACACGCATCCGAGTCTTACTTTCGACGCGTCGGTATAGACGGCGAAGTCCTTGTCGGTCTCCGGCACCGCTAGGACAGGTGCTGTAGTCAACTTATCTTTCAATAGTTGAAAACTCGCCTCGCGCTCCGGCGTCCAACCCACTTTAATTCCCTTTTTCAACCGTTGCGTCATCGGTCTCGCAATTTTAGAGAATCCATCGAGGAAACGTCGGTAGTATCTCGCCAATCCCAAGAAGCTGCGAATTTCACTCGGTGTTTTTGGCGACTTCCAATTTTGCACAGCCTCGACCTTTGCTGGGTCCACTTGAATCCCATTAGCCGTCACGATATGACCAAGAAAGTTCACTCTATTCAACCAGAACTCACACTTACTAAACTTGGCATATAACTTTTCCTTCCGCAACATTTCCACCACCATTCGCAGGTGTCGTCCATGCTCCTCCTCGTTTTTCGAGTATACCAATACATCGTCGATGAAGACTAACACAAACTTATCGAGATACTCGTGGAAAACTCGGTTCATCAAGTCCATGAAAACTGTCGGGGCATTAGTCAGTCCAAATGGCATCACAACGAATTCATAATGGCCATAACGAGTGCGAAAAGCAGTCTTAGGCACATCCTCTCGTCGGACCTTTAGTTGATGATACCCCGACCTCAAGTCTATTTTCAAAAATACGCTCGCTCCTCGAATTTGGTCAAACAAATCATCAATCCTTGGCAGTGGGTACTTATTCTTCAAGGTCAACTTGTTGAGCTCACGGTAGTCGATGCACGTCCTCATCGTTCCATCCTTTTTCTTTACGAACAACACAGGCGCTCCCCATGGTGATACACTAGGTCGGATAAACCCCAAATCTAGTAGTTCTTGCAACTAAATCTTCAATTCAGCCAACTCTTTAGGAGCCATTCGGTATGGTGCTTTCGATACTGGTGCAGATCCGGGTTCCAAGCCGATGGTAAACTCCACATGTCTGTCAGGCGGCGGTCCAGGCAAAGTTTCAGGGAACACATTGGGAAAAAAAAATCTCGTACTACTGGCACATCTTCCACCCTCAAATCCTTCTTTTCCTCTCCGTTCAAGTACACAAGATACGCCGGACGCCCTTTTTCTTATCATCGTGGTTGCTTGTAAAGCAGAGATTATGGAGGTTCTTCGGTTCAAAGAGATCACGTGCAAGATGGTCGGCTCGTCGCCAGGGGCTTGGAAAGAAATCTGTCTCTCTTTACAGTGAATCGTTGCGTGGCTCTCGGTAAGCCAATCCATTCCCAAAATTTTGTCGAAAAAAGAAACTTATTCCTTATGAGTATCCGAACAGCTCAACTTCATCCTTTCACTAAAGTCTAGTACTAAGAACTCAAAAATTAATCAAATAGTCTTACTTGGATATGAACTTATTTCCAAAATTGTAACAACACTGCTGAAAGTGTCTTAATCGGAAAGGCTGCAGAATTAATCAAGAAGACAACAACAACATTTCTAGCTCGACTTTTCTTTTGAATCTCACTAACTTGCAACAATAGGTTATGATCATCCCCACTGAGCTTGAAGGGACATAAGATAGGTCATGCATGTAGGATGGAATCGAAGTAATTCTCAATTCTCATGGTAGGCTACCAAACAAGAAAATTCAGTTGTTCGACCAAATTTAAAAGGTCCATACATCAATGGAAAAGGACTTTAACATGTCACGGTAAAAATGATCAGTTGCATGAGGATTGAGAAATGTAGGTAGTTGTCACATAGTAGCACTGATCATGGTTCCACGAAAATCATAATATGGAATAATAAAATCACATCAATGGGTTCATAAGTTTGTGAAAGGCAACCAAAGTCAAAGGAACTTTAAAAAGAATCAAGTGGATTAAATTCGTTAAGGCAAGGTACAAAATATAGGCCTTAATTTCGTTTTGTAGAAAGAAAAGTTCTACTATGGAAATGATACA
The DNA here is from genome assembly GCF_004379255.2 of Salvia splendens. Classification (NCBI taxonomy): domain Eukaryota; kingdom Viridiplantae; phylum Streptophyta; class Magnoliopsida; order Lamiales; family Lamiaceae; genus Salvia; species Salvia splendens. The sequence goes on from NC_056038.1 coordinate 19,340,932, forward strand.
TATAGGGGAACTGAACCAAAAAGAATTTCACTCTGTAAGAAAGAACTTGACACACACATGGTTACAAAATGGAAAGTTGAACAAAAGTTCGAAGAAGAATATATGTCTGCGAAACATGATTATATTGAAGGACATAACTGCAAGCAGCCTTAGGAATGAAGTTCAGTAGCAAAGGCTCACAAAGTCAAAATATTGTTCGTAGAAATAATAAGTCAAGAGGACTACAATCAATCCAATTGTCCAAAGTTATGAAGGCAACACCACTTTCCAAGAACTGAAAGTGAGTTATGACTCAATGGGGAAAAGAAATAATATGCATTACTTGCAAAGCATGGGTCATCCAATGGGTTTAAATAGACAAGGACTCACGGTTATTCAATACATATCGAAAAGAACTTAGAATCCAAGTAAGTACTGTTGATTTAAAATCGTTCAAGCTAGCTACGAAGGTCACACTCTCTCGTTCATTTTTCTGAGGCCGAACATGGTAACATCGTTCTACAAAACTTTGGATTCCAAGCTGAGATTCTTCGTGTCATTGCCACTAATAATGATAGTCAGAATCCATATCTTCATAATATTCTTTGCGTGCCATAGCAGTCATTCTTTTAAAACACTGTAATTATACTCGCGCTCTCGACACACAATAACGGTCGTTTTCGTCGCATCGCCACTTTTGACATAAGATTGGATTTATCTTATTAGTTCGCAGGTATGATCTCTAGCTCCGTTGTAGGATTACATCATTTCGCATCTCTTCTTGCTTTGAACATTTTCTCGTTTGGAACATCTCTTCAATTTGCACTTCTTCTTTTCTTAAACTCTTTATCATATACTATGTCTTTTCGCATTCTCCTTGTTCTTGTCATTCAAGAAAGAAAACAATACTAAATTCGTAGTCATTCCATAAGGTTCGAGTTCACACCACATATTTCCATTTGTCCTATCACTCGGAAAAGTGATATTGCAGTTGTCAACAACTAAATCCGATATCGTCCAATCTAACATACTTCTTAGGCACTCTATGTTCACAACACATTTCGTCATCTCGTAGATAACAAACTATCACATTAAAAATCATGCATACTCCAGATAATCAAGTACTATAACACACCACGTTTTCACATCTCAAAGCAAAACACTTTCACACTTCACATTAACATTCAAAGCTTTTGAAATAAAATTTTCTTCAAACGCTCACACTTCAACGTCCATAAATCATCACTTAAAACACGATTCACATACCAAATAATTCAACATTCATAAATATATATCGCCATACAGAACCATGTCATATTTCTCATTCACTTCCTGATCTTAATTTTCCCAAAAGAAAAGAACTAACATGATTTCGTTTAAGGTTCAAAGATTTTCCAAAATTTTCAACAATTTCCCATAACATGTTATATTTTTGTCAATCAAATTCCACTATGAACAACTAGTCCTTACCATTGCAAAACATCAACCTCAAAATTCTTTCCCTTTTTTTCCACATAATCAGACATCATGCACTTCACATATGTGTTTGAAACAATCATTTTCAAATGTCTCACCCTTTTTCTCTCAAAAATTTCAACATTCTCAAAACAACCCATCAATTTTCATCTTTCATGTAAAACACTCCATCATTCCTCTCCAAAACTCGCTCTTTTCATAAACATCAGAAAATACTTCTCAATTTGAAACCAATCCCTCACGGAAAGATTTTACTTCATTGTTCGTATAAACATTTTTCTCCTCTTTCATTCTCAAAAATTTTCTCAAAACATCTTTTATCTCGTTGTTTGTGCTAGATCTAAGGCTTGTCACATATCACTAAGTTGAGATCATATAAGGGCTTCCTATGTTCACATGCTTTAGTCGTAGTACTTTTACACATAACACATACTTAGGTCATCATACCAATCTTGCTCATGTCCCACATAATCATACCATAACAATATCATATTCGCACATACAACACGTGCTTATATCATCTTGCCAATCATGTTCATATTCCACATAATCACACTATCACAATATCATATACACACATATAACACGTGTTTAGATCATCATGCCAATCATGCTCATGTTCCACATAATTATATCATCCAGTATCATTCTCACACATAACGATTATTCACATGCGTACACATGCCAAAACATCCTCATCATATCATCATCAATTTTATACATCGATCTCATATTCTTTCAACAACTTAGAACATACCTCACTTTCTTTGGTTGAGCGCAATGCTTTGGATGTTGAGCCTTCGTGACACTTCTAGTCTAAGGTTCACTAATCTCGACTTAAGGTAAAAGAAGACTCTCAGACCAGAGCGAAAGAACGAAGCTCTGATACCACTCTGTCACGACCGCCCTTACTAAGGATAGCAAGGACGGGGAAATCGCGGCCAAGGGGAGGGACTAATAAGCAGGGAAGAAATTGGTGACACAATAAAAGTTGACACTTAATGCAAAAATCTAATTAACTCCCAAAAGATCATTTATTTTAGTCTACAAAAACTTTTAGTTTAATGAAATAAGCAGCGGATTAAAGTCTCAAAGTATTTGACATCATAAAAACCGTACGAAGTAAGGTAAACGCTTGTGACGTCAATTTCAAAAGTAGCAGCGGAAATAAGTTATTAAAGAGAATCATAGGATGACGCCTATGTATAGGGACACAACACATCCAAAGTTCCTAAGCCGGCTCAACATCCATCGCAACATCCCACAAAATAAATTATAAGTATTAGGGGTGAAATTTTATGGGTATTCAAAAGGAAATAGGCAAATCCTAATTAAAATAGGATATGGAGGGATTTGATAAAATATGGTTAGATTTAATTGGATTTAAATTCAAGAAGCAAATTAAACAAGGTACCAATTAAATTTACAAAAATAATTCATCCTCCTAATTAATAGGTTCGAAAATCTCCAAGGAATAGGCTAAAGGTCGAAAATCATGTAGAATAACTTAGGGATAATTTGGTTTGAATTTAATTTGGATAAATATCCCAAAATAATTAATTAAATCCAAGAAAGAAAGTATTATTTCCAATACTTTGAAGAGGCCGAAAATTCCAAATAACATGGCTAGAACAAAATGCATGATCACTTTTAATTAATTTCCCACATTGGAAAAATATAGTACATTAATCCACATAACTTTCAACAATTAAAACTCACATCGTTAATTCAAACACATAGAAATTAAATTACATGAACGAAATTCCAAATCGACAACCACAAAAGTCGCAAATTTTCAGGGTGCTACACAACTTCTCTATCATACGTAACCACTTTCCTATATTATAGCAATCTTTTGACTTTATAAAAATCACATAATTCTCTGTCAACTGTACATTATGATTGATAAATGTCCTTATTTCACTAAGTAAGATCTTGTCACATCTCAACCCCTCAAACGTGTATATTTATAATAAACAAATATTTCTTAAAGTACATTAATACATATCTAAAATGTAAAATTCCTATAATAATCCGCTGAGTTTTTAGAACTCACGACAACCAACACATTTCCGATATCTGATTTCTTACTTCTAAAGAAAATATTAATGGGTTATATGGTTCACAACTCACTGTATATAAATTATACCCGTAATTCCACATTACACAAATATCAAGTATATTTTTTCACCAATACATACAATCATAAGCATTAATAATCATAAATAATTTCACATCCATATGCATATGCCTCTATACTCTTTTTTGTTATTATTATTCTGTTACAAATAAAGCCTAGTATTTGTCCGGGATTTCCATTGTATACGACCTGAAGGTCCCTTATCATTCTTTGACCTTTCCACGAAGGTCCCTCTTTGATTTGACCTTTCCACGAAGGCCCCTCTTTGCATTTTGACCTTTCCACGAAGGCCCCCCTTTGCATATTTTCTTTGACCCGTAGGTTCATAATCATTGTATATGACCTGTTGGTCTATTTCCATTATCATTGACATCAGACCCAGAACAATATTGTCACATATCATCTTTAATCCAATGATTCATGTAATTCAAATGCCATATAAAAATACATCAATTGCACCACTGACATATCTATTGCACCAATCACATATCCATATCATATTTGAAGAGTCATTTTAACTAAGTACTCTGAGTTCACAAGCAAATTAAAAACATGTAGAGTTCATGTACTTGATCAGGCTAGACAGGCAATGGATCAAGCTGGCTACTATCTAGTCGTTGGTATGCAAATGGAGAGACTTAGGACCTTCAAGACCTTAACCCACAATACTATAGACTAGTAAAGGGAAGTAAGGGTCGAATCCCTCAGGGATAGATGCAAGTTGAGTTGGGTTTGAGACATTGGGAGGTTGACTGCGGCCACGCTTTCCAGTGGGTTAAGTTTAAACTAAGAAACATGAACTGATCAACTTACTAAGAACGAAAAGGTAAAAGTAACTAGGGACCACTGACACAAAATAAGTGCACTACTAAAAAGCTGTAAACAACGAAAAGGTGACAGAGACTTCTATTCTAACGAACTACGACCTTCTTCTTCGCTAAACAACTAAATAAAAACACCTACAACATATCTAAACAAAGCAACAAGTATAAAAACGGAAATCAGACAATTCAAGTACATATCCATGTAAATTTAACGTGAAGAAAACATATCTAAAGTATATACCCTATTCTCATGCAAGTTGACGAACTAAAAACTTAGATCTAACTACGAAAAATCATAAACAAGGGGGAACTAAAACTAACGAAAGCAATTAAAGCAAAGAACATCAGATCCAAAACAACTTGAATTAAAAACTCCATTCAGAAACGATCTTCGATAACCAAAACAAAACTGAATTCCAAAACAAGATGTAAAGATCGATCAACAACGAGAAATAACTAGAGTAGCGACTAAGAGAAAAACATTAAAAGCAACTAAGCTACGGAAAAGATGAACTAAAAACAGAGTATAAATCGTTTTGACCCCTTGGGGTGTGATGAAAACAAAAACTACGAAGACTTCTTGGCAGATCCAGGTCTCTCCTTCCTTGACGAGGAAGAAGAGATGAAAGTAGAAGTGGAACGATGACTCCGACTACTGCTAACATGCTTGCTTCATGCTACGAATGTAAAGTGTGAATATGAGGTGACTGAAGATGATGATGGTGTCGAACTCCCTCTTTGTGTGCATTCTCTCCATATTTATAGGATGACATTGGGCCCAAATCCCTAGGGTAAGCCCATCCTGTTTTGACATTTATGCCCTTGAGATGACATTTTTCTTCTCTCTCCTATGACTCATCATCTCTTGTGGTGAACTTCACTTGATCAACTTGTTGTCTAAGCAGGCTTCATTACTCGTCCACAAGTGATCAACTCATCTTCGATTCTAATCATTTTTTGCTTCTTTCTCGAGTTGATCAAGTTGTTCTTGCACTTTGCCGCTTCAACACTTTATAGATCATGTACACTCAAATTCACCACTTTTTCACACATTATCAACCATTTTAGTGCAATAAACGCCTATAAAACCATGCTTGTAACGAGCCCTATCAAACTGCTCACACTTAAACCATGTTTGTCCTCAAGTATAAAGGAACAACAAGAAAAAGGGCAAATTACATGCACGAGTCCCTGACCGACTCCTAAAAACTAAACAGACTCAACAAATATTCACATCACTGACTCAAAAGCAACACTTAAGCAAATATTTACATCTCCATGTTTGAAACTGACTCAACTTTTGGCAATATTCCCCACAAGCTTAAGGTCATTCCAAATATTTTGCAGTCTCAAATTCCTTATCAGTTGTTAAGATAGCCCCTACTCTAGTCAACTTTTGGATTCACTCGGTCACTCATTTCTCACCAGAGATGTTAGGACCATTCACTCATTCATTTTGCCATACCACTAATGCTTGAGTTCCATAGGCAAAGACTAGTTCCTTAAGGTCTTTCTTAGTGTTGTAATGGGGCTAGGGGTTATGATGTAAATAGGTAAGGGTCCTCTGCGTCCTAAGTTCATAAAAATCTTGAAAAACGACTAAGGACATGTGAACTTAGGAACAAAAGTGGAGCAGCCTCCCTATTACATCTTTAAACTTCCCAACATTGTACAATATTTCTTGCCTCTTTCTTTTTCTCTCTTTCGTTCTCTTCTTTTTTTTCTCTACCAAGTTGGCTATAACTCTTTTTTTTCTATCCCCTCTACCCCCAATTAGTTAGCTGCTCCATTCTATCCCCTAACTCACAAGGCATGGAGGCTCCTGGTTTCAACAGAAGATGAATTCTAAATGTAGGCTCAAATTGAGGTAACTAGGGGGTGCCCTTACAATGAGGCGGGTTCATCTAGTTCGAAAGAAAAAGGCCCAACTGATCATTTCCTATTGCCTTTAGTCCTTACTAGCCTATGTCATTTCACTCTCAACATCAAGTGGCAGCCTCTCTAATTTTTTTATTTCAGTAGAAAGTGTTTTACTATGACTTATAACTCACTTTTAGAGGGCTTCAAAGTTGGCTAAAAAGTTAGACTCTTCCATCGTTCTTACTTCGTCTAGACTCACTTCGACTTACTTTTAGAAAGAGGGGTCTCATAGTTTAACATGCATTTTTCTTCTTCATTCACTTTCACTAAGGGTTTTATGCCTTCTATTATTGTCAGCTCATTCATGTTTCCTAACACAATTTTGGACAAACACATAGACTGATTCGAAATGCGTCGCTCAAATGACTCACTATCCTTCCAACTGACCTATCAACTGATCAAGTTATGATTCGACATGCTTCGCTTAGTTGATTCGGATGATTAGCAGGTACAAAAGGTAAAAATAGATAAATCAAGTCATGCTTATATCCAAATACTTCACACTACCTCCCCCCTCTCACTTTCACGTAGCTTGCCCTCAAGCTAGCATGATAAAGTAGAAAAGAGTAGTAAGTGCTGCAACAACAAACACTATGAAAAGAAAACATGAACACCTATTATCAGATAAAAACTTCTCACACTTAGACCGAGCATCAGGCTAAGTGGGAGAAGATAACACACCAAACATAGAAAACATACAAACAATGTACAAACTTCTCACACTTAGATTGGGCACCAGGCTAAGTGTTATGAAGACGAGACAGACACATATATACAAAAATTAAAATCAAAAACTAAAATTACTTGGTCATCGGGGGTGGTAATCTTCTTGGTTGATCCCTTCTGAAGTCAGCTGCTCTGGGGTGGGGCTCATCTCGTCCGGCCGGTCGTCTGTTGCCTGCTTCTTGGCCTGTATGCTGGGGAGCCCTTTGTCGTTGTGGAACTATTTCTATGGCCATTAGGGACACCATCTCTGGCACAACGTAGACCGACGTCCTAACATTGTCATTTTGTTTCATTTGTATCTCCGTCTAGGATGTTAGCAACTGCGTATGGGCCTGGGCCTCAGAGCTCAGGGCTATCCTTTCAGTATTCAGAGCAATTTGCTCCATAAGCCCTTCCATTCTGGCTCTCCAATCATCCAGGTGTCCCACAAGCTCCACAAGGCTAGCATGTCCAGGTGACGCTGCATGTGTAGCCGATGTAGCAGGAGCAGCAGCGTCGTTCTGTGGTTGCAGAGCGGACGTGGTAGCATCGGTCCGTGCTCTGGTCTCTTTTACAACTGCAGGAGGTTTGGGCGGAATGGGTTTTGTCACCTTGTAGAAGCGAAGTCTCTTATTTCTTTTTGTCATAAAGCCCACGTTGACGAAGAACTCGGTATTGAACATCTCTGGTTCTAGGCAGAGAATTAACCGCGGTATTTGGTCTTCCATAGTTACATCAAAACAGTTCTTGCACAGAGCGCCCAATATGTGGAAGATATTCAAGTGGCGAGAGGCGCGCTTGGCGATATTGTTGCAAGTCCTGGCGATCCAATATCCCAGATGCACCACATGAAATATAATTCCGCTTCAATGACGGAGGCAACACTGTTGGCTTGGCCCAACAAATTGTATCATAGAAAGAATTGAGCAAGTCAGAGAATAGGGAATTTGATACAATCTCCCCTAGACGATGTCGGTTGGTTGAAATTTGGGATTTGTTTGGGAGTATCGATGTCTCTCTCAAACCATTGAACTTCCTGGTCCAAATACAGGCCAAGCCTTATGGACCATTCACGAATGCTCATCCTCATCTCCCGAGTGAACATTCTAAAACTGATTGACTTCGCATCCAAGTCCTTGGTGTTGGTGAAGCGAAAGGAAGTAAAAAATTCCTTAGCCAGCTCAATTGGCATATCAGGCATTTATATTTCCAAGAGCCAATTGAAACCTATTCCAGTAATATGCTCCAAAAATTCCACCTCGCTATGTACAATATCTATAGCGGGTTGATGCAGCTGTTTACTTATATTTCCAAGAGCCAATATCGCACTTTTTTACTTATCGAGACCTTGCCATCACACTCACTTTCCATTTTACGGTCTCTGAAATTTGACCATTTTTTCTAACAGTTTCTCATCCACTCGGATATGTATCGTTTCAAAATGCACCCTGCTCATCTCCAACCTCTACTCGGTTCCACTTCTCCCCTCATCATTTCTTCGCTTAGACCGGTGCTCAATCCTCAACGCCTCTTCTTCCTCATCATCATTTTTCTCAACCCTCTGTCTCCCTTCTTGAATCAACAGAGTTGTTGAGGCCTGCCTTGGCTTCTTTTTCAACGGGACAGCGATGGCTTTCCCTTTCCTTTTTCGCTCTTTCTTCTCTTTCATTGTCTTCCACCTCAGTAGGTGGGTCTGGTTGCCCAGAGCCAGGTTGTGCGTCTATTGGAGTGAAGATAACATCCTCTCCTTCTTCAGGTTCTTCTTCAATTAGGAGCCTCCTTCTGTGACGTGGAGGTCCTACAACACTCCTTGCTGAACTGTTTACATCCTCCCCTGCTTTCTGTCTAAGGGTTTCCCTCGGTTGTTCTTCTTCAGACCTCCTCCTTGAGGTCTCTTCTCTAGCTGGCCTCCGCTGGTAAGTACGAACGACAATAACTCTTTCTCCAGCAGCCTCATCTCTGGGAGACACCTTCTCAGTCTTCTCTTCTTCGTCTATCACGATCACCACTTCTCTATTCTCCGGTGCAGTTGTATTTGTTGCAATGCCCTCAGCAAGACTTGCTCACACCCTCTCAGTAGGGTGCTCCTCTCCTCTAGTCTTCGGTATTTCATCAGTAGCCCTCTCTACTCTCTCAGCAGAGTTCCATCTAGCAGTCCTGTCTCCATCTGCTTCCATATCCATCTCAGTAGCCTCAGAACTCCTTGCCGCCAAGTTTGCCGCGACCTCCTCAGGAGTGAGTAGCGGCTGCTCGGCTTCCTCAATGGGTTCAATTACTGTTTCCATTTCCATGGGGGTTGATTCCACTTGAGTCTCCTCCGGCATTTCAGCTATCGAGCTTGGCTCCACCTCCATGTTTATTTTCCTAACAATGTCTAAAACCTCATCTTTCCGAACGGTGGGCCCCTCTGCGCTTTTCTCTGAAGTTGGCAACTGTTGCTCCACCTCTTCTCCCTGCTCAACTACTTCAACCATCCTCATTTCCCCCACCATCTTGGTGTCGCTCAACACCAAAGCTCCCTCACTATTTGTTTCCGGGATATCAGGTTCGCTGTTCAGCGGTGGGGTAGAATGGGTTTGTTGCACGATAGATGGGGGAGTTTCTTCAATTAGGGCGATGACCGAAGCAGGGTCCACTTCATTGTTCAACGACTGTATAATCTTCATGATCTCTTCTCTAGAACACACAAGGGTAGAAGGTCGACTGCTTTCTGAAACATCGGGTGCCACATTGGTCGAAATCGCTCTCGACCTTTCAGCTTCTAGCTGTAGGGGTTTTGAACTACCGGTGGATTTTGGTGCGTAGGCACTTCCTGTAGCTTTTGATGACTTTCCTTCCATTGTCTTCGGTGGATTGTGGTGGATTCATGGGCTAGGGTTTGCAATCGCCGGAATCTGCAAAGAAAATCGTGGTGAGATTTTTGGGGAGTAGTTGGGGGAGTGGAGTACGGAGGTTTCAATTATTGCTATTCTATTCGCGACTCTTCGGTTTCCCTCCAAAAATCTCTGTTTTCCCCTTTTTCCCTACATGTGTCGATCACTCCCTCTTTTTGACAATTAGTGTAAAATAGAAAACTCTATCTAAAACTTAGGAATCCAGACCAAATGGATCTCGTAAGATTTTAAATTTTTCAAAGAGTGCAGCTTGATCAGCCTTATCTGAATCCCCGAAAATAAATTTTTTTTCGATCTTTGGAACTTGTACTTTGTTTGGATTTTCATTTTAAAATTGAAAAAGACTCTATTCACAACTATGTACAAGCTTTGCAACCGTTCTACAGATTCACTTGATCCATTCATGATTCGACATGCTTCGTTCAACTGATCAAGTGGATCGCCAAGAACATTTGCATGCTGATCAACTTAGGCGAGAACATCGGTTGTGCACAGTGGAATTTCTTCCACTGTACGCACTTCCGAGTTGTCCCTAAAGGGTTTCACTCGGTAACCATTAACCATAAAAGGGGCAGAATTCGGATTACTTCCCTGAAGTTCCACTGCTCCATTTGCTCTAAGGGCAACGATGGTGTATGGTCCCGTCCACTTTGATTTCAACTTCCCGGGCATCAGCTTAAGTTTTGATTGGAACAACAAAACTTTTTGCCCCACTTGCAGCTCTTTCGCCCTCAGGTTCTTGTCATGCCACAACTTAGTTTTCTCCTTGTACCACATGGCAGCATCATAAGATTCCAGGTTGAGTTCTTCCAGCTCTTGCAGTTGGAGCTTCCTTTCTTCAGCACACACTTTAGGTTGCATGTTCACTTCCATGACTGCCCAGTAAGCTTTATGCTCAATGCCCATAGGAAGATGACACATTTTTCCGAAAATCAGTCTGCACGGTGACATGCCGATCGGAGTTTTGTAAGCAGTGTGAAAAGCCCACAAGGCATCATCCAACCTTTTGCTCCAATCCTTCCTCGAAGGACTCACTATTTTTTCGAGGATATTCTTGATCTCCCTTTTTGAAATTTCCGCTTGGCCATTGCTTTGTGGATGATACGGGGTGGAAAGACGATGGTTTACCCCATACTTTTTCATGTGAGCTTTGATTGTGCGGTTGGCAGGCCTAACGATCGCGGCTTTTACTCTTGGATTCAAGTTATATGGAAGAGATAACTGAACCGGATGGATCAGTTAGCAAATGTCGTTGCCACTTGACCAAGTTAATCTTGCTATCGCACGCCACCAATGTAATTTATAAACTCCCAATTTTCCACTACTTTAACAGTAAAACGGCAAGTTCAGGGTCGATCCCACAGAGAAGCTAATGTATCAAGTGTGTGAGTAGTGAACAGGGGGTTGGTTGTTGCCACGCTTTAACTTGGGAGTTTTTAACTACTGAATTATACTCTAGACAGAATTTAAGTCACTAACTTGATCAAGGAAATTTTAACTACTGGGTCAAGTGAATTTCAGACTGGAATGAAAATTAACAACGTGAAACAGTAAACACCATGATGAAAACGAAAACAGCTTTGATTAAAACTAAAACTCAGAACAGCACAACGGGAAATTTAAGCTAAGCTAACACTTCAGAAATACGAAAGCAAGTAAAACCGGGGAGATCCTCGGCGCTAAACTTAAGATTACGCCGACAGATATCAAGTATTCTGCAGCGCTCCTTCGATCGCTCTTTCTAACTAAGCATTACTTTATCCAAGCTATCTAGAGAACTGAACTAGACTAGAGAGCTAAACTAAACTAAACTATAGACGGGAAATAAAGGATCGGATCTCTTTTTCGTGGTGGCACATCCTCTATTTATAGGTTTGGCATGACTTCTAGCTAGATAATGATCTTGGCAGGGAATATTCGCTCCTGCTGAGAGTGAGCGACTCATTGATTGCTACGTGCTTTCCTTCTAGAATGACGACGCTTTTCTGTAACAGATTCGTGACTCAGCTCCGTCCTTGCATCTCATATATCAGCACGTGTCCCCTTCTAGAACGTTGTCCTTGATAACAGAATGTTGCGCACCATCCAGCTCATAGCCTCATGTGTCCTTCTTCTGGAAGCCAGCGGTCCCCTCCTTGATGCTTGATTACTCCCCTTGATCAATTCCCCTGCTTTCTGGCCTTTTCGCCTATTGTACTTGCTTGATCAGTCTGGCCTTGTTGCCTTGGTCAAGTGGCATTTCTGCACATTTAACACTTATTTTGTGCGATAAAACCGATCAAGTAGCGTACATTTTACCCCCAAACCGATACATGAAATGAGCCTTATCAGCGGTTGCAAAAGTGAGTGCCTTGATCTGAGATAATAGCCCTAGGAATCCCGTACCTGCTGAAAATGTTGGATTTCAAAAATTTTGAGACATCCTGAGCCTCGCAGGTTACCGTTGCCTTAGCCTCCACCCACTTAGATACATAGTCAACTGCGACTTGAATGTAAGAATTCCCATAGGATGAAGGAAAGGGGCTTATAAAATCCATTCCTCATAAGATAGTTCCTTAAGGTCCTTGTTTCGGGTGTAATGAGGCTTAAGGGTAGTGGTGTATCAAGGTAGGGTCCTAGGGGTTCTAAGTTTAAAAATATAAACTGTAAAAAGAAAAAACAAGTGAGTCAAGAAACCAAAGATTTGAACTATTTATTTCGCCACTAGATATCTTACTTTGTCAAGTGGCGACTTCTAGCCTTGAACTTTTGGCTTATTTTTCTAACTTCCGACTTATCGGGTCAGGTTACAACTTTTTTTGCCCTCTTTTTCTCAAATATTTCTCGATAACAACAAATTTTTTTTTGACTTGATATCTGACTTGATCAACCTGATTGACTAACTCACTCAACCCGGCTACCCTTTTATTTTTACTTTCTGTCGTACTACCCATTTCTTTGAAATACCAACAATCAAACATGCCTATCAAAACAGAAAAACAACAAACAAAATACATAGGTAAAATATAGCAAAACGAGCATGCATAACTTCTCACACTTAGACCCAACACAGGTCTAAGTGTGAGGTGGAGCAGAAAATCAGTTATACATACCAAAAACAAATAAAAATAAATTTGTTTTGAAACTTGAAATGAGTAGAGATCGGGGGGGTTGTACTTAAAGCTTCCTTGGAGGTTCACCGGGAGATGCTGAGGGTGGCCGGGATGATGATGGGTGCCGAGACGGAGGAGAGCTTGTAGAGGGAGGTGGCGGTTGGCTGGCAAGGGTCTGTTGGCGGATCTCCTCCAGAATCCTAGCTTGAGCAACCAACTGGGCATGAGAGTTTTCCACCAGCTGCGTAAGCATTTGCTCTATGCGGAGCCTCCATTCATTGTTAGTCCGTGCAGCCTCCTCTGGCTCTGCCATGGGGACCATCTCCAGCCTTCGTCTTTGCTGCCTCTCAGGGCTTGCCGGACGATCGGTCGTCCTCCTCTCTTCTTCGCGCCTGGTCTCCTGCTGCTCCATCTGTTTCTCCTGCATAGCCTTTACGTAGAAGCGAAGCTTCCCGCCGGGTATCCGTTCAAGTACCTGTATTCTTACAAAGAATTCCAGGTTAAATAATTTGGGCTTAGGGCAACGGCTTGGAAGCCCTATGTCCCTGTGGAGCACCAGGTCCAATTCTGCCTTAATTAGGCTCCAAGCAGGTAGCAGACGTTGAGGTGGCGGGGGAGATTTTGGGATGTGGAAGTTGTGGCTCGGTCCTTTGACAGGGATATTCCAAGGCGGGCTTTCACGGTGGCATAAACTGTCGTGATATCCGTCTCGGAGGGCATACTCCGAAGGATTGTGGTCAGGCGCCGTTGGGCTTCTTCATCTACTTCGGGAGATGGAGCGGCGGCGCTGGTTTGCGGTGGTGGTTGAAAAGATGGGCTAGGGCTTTCTACTTGGGCTCGGGGGAAGGTTCCCCGGTCCTCACTGCCGGCACCGGAACTGGAGGAGGAGGATGAAGTTGGGAGTTGTTCAAGCAACATTGTTTCTGGTAATGGTGGTAGGTTTTGGTGAAGAAAATGATGATTTGGGGTAAGGGTTTGAATCTTGAGCGGTATGGGAAGCAAAGAAAATGTACTGTAGGCGATTTGGTTAAAAGTGATATCCGGATCTGAAAAATGCCTTTTATACCGATATTACGGTTGTTGGGATCCTCTACGATTGAGATCCTTGCGACTGTTCAGATCTTTGCGACCTTTCACGTACAGACGCGTCCTTTCAGAGCGCTAGCTGGCTTAGCTTCTCTGATACGCTTCCTTCATCTCTCCACGACGTTCTGTCCAATGCAGCAGTTGGCGCTTCCTGACACCTTTCAGTGGCTGCGCACGTCCTTTCATCACCTGCCCTGATCAACGAAAGTACTGTACTACCAATTAAATTCAAATTGCACTGATCAAGTGGACAATTATTTCCAGATGAAACTCAAATAGTTCCACTTGATCAGCTTTCGTCCTTACTTCTGACTTTTAATTTCTAAAATTAAAAACTAACACACGAAAAACTATTTACACTAACTAGCAAGGATTTGACCTAGTTCCCCTGGGATATCACTTGATCAGTTTAATGGATTAAGAATTTGTTGCTTGATCAAGCAGACTACCCACGAGTACCCGATCACTCCTTTTACCTGCTCACTGGGTAGGATTAAGCAGGATCAGTGGAATTTCTTCCACTGTGCCTGCTTCGGTCTTGTCTTTGTAGGGCTCAACCCGATGACTATTTACCACGAAGGAAGACGAATTGGGGGGGGGTCTCCTGGGAGTATGTTTGCCTCCTGTGTGTGCACTACTTTCATGGTACGATGGTCCGCCCACTTTGAATTCCGCCGCCTTGGTATCAGTTTGAGTTGACACTGGAAGAAATGCTCTTTCTGCCCCACTATGAGCTCTTCATTTCTCAAAGTGGGGACGAGTCTGCGTTGTCGATCACGGTGGGGTGTCACCTCTTCTTCTAACCTGGCGGGATTCATGGACAGGTCTGGGTTAATCTCTGCTGTTTTCCACTTGACTACCTCTTGACCCAGTCTCAGTTCTTCCTTCAATTGTCGTCCCTGTCCTTGCGGATTTGGTTTGACTGGTTTTTGGTACGTCTGGTTGGACAGGCTCTTGAGGGTAACTGGCGATGTAGGTAAAGACAATAGTTGCCTTGTAGGCGTGGGATTTTCCTTCAGCATTCCTCTCAATGGGCAGCCTGGTCAGGTGGTTTCTCGACCCTTGCCGGTTGAGTGATCTCAGCTGGTCGTGGCGGCTTACAGAAATACATAATTGCCTTTTCAATGGCTTGATCATCCATTTCCCCAGTCATCGTTGCATCGAACCATTCAGTTGCTTCCTTCTTAAGATGTTCATCTTCAATGGAATCAGTGGGCAGTCTTTTAAAGAGCTCATTTCCTAGATACCCTTGCTCCCAAGGCCTAATAGTATCCACCGATTGTATGCTCTCACTGTCCTGTGGCTTTCTTACAACTCTATCAATGTCGAATGTAAATTGTTCTCCATTAAAAACCAGATTCATCGTCCCATGGCGGACGTCTATGACTGTGGTGGCTGTATATAGGAAAGGCCTTCCCAAAAGGACTCCGGTAGACTCCTCCGCTCCTGGCTTTGTCATCTTCATGACGAAGAAATCGGCGGGGTATTTGAATTTGTTGACCTAGACGATTTCAACTTCCAGAATTTCCTCTGGGTGAATGCAAGACCCGTCTGCTAGCTGTATCATCATACCGGTTTCGACGAGCTTAGCTTCTCCCAGCTTTTCATATATAGAATACGACATGATATTGATGGAAGCCCCTAGGTCGCACATTGCGTGCTCCATTCGAACGTTTCTGATGGAAATTGGGAGTGTGAACACCCCGGGGTCAGTCTTCTTCGGTGGAATATCACTTGGTTGGATCACCACGGCTACACTTTCTGCTTCAACCATCCTCCCTTTCTCAGTGACTTGTTCAAGGGCACTAGACTCTCCTTCTTTTGCGACTTGATCAAAGGCGATGGACTCAGGGCATTCTTCATGATTGGGCCCGTTTGTGGGTGCTGGAGAACTCGCAAATAGGTTTTGATAAACTTTTTCTGATTTTAGAGATACTGCATTGACATTCTCTCGCCCAGGTGGTGGCTGTACCGTAGCTGGAAATTTTCCTTCATTTCCCCTCAGCTCGCCCAGTGACATGGCGACCTGAGATAGCTGCTTTGTAAGCATATCTAGTGCAGCCCTCTGTTCTCCCTGGGCCTCTTGTATTTCTCGAATTGCATCGTGGGGCTGATGTGGGATCATTACATCTCCTGGACCTTCATTTTGCTGTTTGTTATACCTCTGATTAAAACGACCTCCTCCATGACCTTGTTGATAGTAGCCGGAAGGTCCATACTGTTCTGGCTGGTTCTGAGAAAAATGATTCTGTTGGTTCCCTTGGAAATACTGGTTTCCTCTTTGGTACGGTGGGACATAATTTACCACTTGATTATTTGGCTGTCTTCCCTGGCTGCTTGACTGAGGGCCTTGGTGTTGGTACCCCCCAATTTCCATCATGTTGTTGGCTTGACCAGTTGGGCTGTCTTCCACTGGACCAGTTTCCTTGGGGTCCATTTGACCAACCTGCCTGACTTCCCTGCATTCTGTTCCCTCCAGTGTTTGGTCTATCCTGGATCCGAACAGGCCAGTTGGGCTGCCCTTCAGAAGGTTGCGTCTGCTGTGTCGAGGGTTGTGGTGGCTGGCTTTGATTCTGGTCAGTCCATCGAAAGTTTGGGTGATCTCTCCATGGGGCGTCTCTTTGCTTTCCCTGGATCTAGTTGCCATTTGCGTTCCAGTGGCCAACGATATTTACTTGGGGCAGCGGCTCTACCTCAGGGGGGAATTCGCAATAGTAGTAGTGATGCTCTTCTGGCGGAGGCGGTGGCGGCGCATACTGCGTCTCTTTCGGTGCAGCTGGTGGAGGCGGTCTGGCTTTCTCAACTGCCTCAAGCAGCTTCTTCTCCATCTGCTCAAATCGAGCCTCCAGCTTTTCGTCATTGCGTGCGTCGGCTGCGTGCACCGCACCCCTTCTGTACTGGCCACGGGACGTCTCGTACGAGCGTTTGGCCTCGATAAGCCTTTCCAGGATGTTTTTAGCTTGGCTGATTGGGGGTTTTGAGAAATCCCCTTGGGCTGCGAGGTTTAGATCATTCTTGTCCACCATAGAAGATCGAATAGATCTCCCGCTCCCCCAGCTTAAGGTTGGGGCATGCTTGAAGCAGCCCTTGGAATCTATCCCAATACTGGCCGAGGGGTTCATCGTACTCCTTTCTGGCTTCTGTAATCTCCCGCTTGAGGGCACTCGTTTTTGACGTTGGAAAGAAGCGATCAAGGAATATCATTCGGAACTCGGCCCATGTTTTGATGGACCCTTCTAGCAGTCTCGACAGCCATACTCCAGCTTCACCCTTCAAGACAAAGGGGATGTCCTTCAGCCTATAGTCCTCAGACGTAGATTCATCCGGTACAGGCATATCACAGTATCGGCAAAACTCCTCCAGAAAGGCGTACGGACATTCTTTTGAAAGGCCGTAAAAATGGGACAAAACGGCCAGTACTCCTGACTTGATTGCGATAGTCCGCATCCCAGGAGTAACGGCGATGGCGTGTGTGGGCTCCTTCTCATCATGATCATGCAGAGAGCCAATTCCTGAGTCGTCGGCGACGAGGGCCATCTCTGCTTCTGCTTGTTCAAGTTGTGGTGGTTTAGGTTGGGCGTTCTGCTCTCCTTCTTCGTTGGTCAGTTGACCAGAGGCTATTGCTGCTGCTAGCACTGCTCTGTAACGAGTGGTAACTACGCTGGCTTCCTGGACTCTCCAACGCGCGTTAGTTTCTCTGTATAAAAATGGATGATTCCATTGTCCCCCTCGTTGGTACATTCTCATCAACGGAAGAAAAAACAAATGAGAAAAGAAAGAAACAAAATTATATACACCTCTGCGCTACACACAAAAATAAAATAACATCATGCTTCCCCGGCAACGGCGCCATTTTGGCGGGCCTAACGATCGCGACTTTTACTCTTGGATTCAAGTTATATGGAAGAGATAACTGAACCGGATGGATCAGTTAGCAAATGTCGTTGCCACTTGATCAAGTTGATTTCGCTATCGCACGCCACCAATGTAATTTATAAACTCTCAATTTTGCACTACTTTAACAGTAAAACGACAAGTTCGGGGTCGATCCCACAGAGAAGCTAGTGTATGAAGTGTATGAGTAGTGAACAAGGGGTTGGCTGCTGCCACGCTTTAACTTGGGAGTTTTTAACTACTGATTTTTACTCTAGACAGAATTTAAGTCCCTAACTTGAACAAGGAAATTTTAACTACTGGGTTAAGTGAATTTCAGACTGGAATGAAAATTAACTACGTGAAACAGTAAACACCATGATGAAAACGAAAACAGCTTTGATTAAAACTAAAACTCAGAACAGTACAGCGTGAAATTTAAGTTAAGCTAACACTTCGGAAATACAAAAGCAAGTAAAACCGGGGAGATCCTCGGCGGGAAACTTAAGAATACGCCGACAGATATCAAGTATGCTGCAGCGCTCCTTCGATCGTCCTTTCTAACTAAGCATTACTTTATCTAAGCTATCTAGAGAACTGAACTAGACTAGAGAGCTAAACTAAACTAAACTAAACTAAAGTAAAGACGGAAAGTAAAGGATCAGATCTCTTTTGCGTGGTGGCACATCCTCTATTTATAGGCTTGGCATGACTTCCAGCTGGATAACGATCTTGACAGGGAATATTCACTCATGCTGAGAGTGAGCGACTCATTGATTGCTACATGCTTTCCTTCTAGAATGACGCCGCTTTTCTGTAACAGATTCGTGACTCAGCTCCGTCCTTGCGTCTCATATATCAGCACGTGTCCCCTTCTAGAACGTTGTCCTTGATAACAGAATGTTGCGCACCATCCAGCTCATAGCCTCATGTGTCCTTCTTCTGGAAGCCATCGGTCCCCTCCTTGATGCTTGATTACTCCCCTTGATCAACTCCCCTGCTTTCTGGCCTTTTTCGCCTATTGTACTTGCTTGATCAGTCTGACCTTATTGCCTTGGTCAAGTGTCATTTCTGCACATTTAACACTTGTTTTGCGCGATAAAACCGATCAAGTAGCGTACATTTTACCCCCAAACCGATGCATGAAATGAGCCTTATCAGCGGTTGCAAAAGTGAGTGCCTTGATTTGAGATAATAGCCCTAGGAATCCCGTACCTGCTGAAAATATTGGATTTCAAAATTTTGGTGACCTCTTGAGCCTCGCAGGTTATCGTTGCCTTAGCCTCCACCTACTTAGATACATAGTCAACTGCGACTAGAATGTAAGATTTCCCATAGGATGAAGGAAATGGGCTTATAAAATCCATTCCCCATACATCAATTATCTCGCAAACAACGATGGGAACTTGCGGCATCTCATCTTTGGTAGAAATCCCCCTGTCAACTGACATCGACTACACCTCCGGCAAAATTCATAGGCGTCTCTATGCAAATCTGGCCAATAGAAACCACTATCCAGGACTTTCCTGGCTGTCTTTTTCAGAATGAAACGACCACCGCAAGCGAGAGAGTGACAATGAATCAATATAACTTCTTGATCCCACTCAGGGATGCATCTCCTGATGACTTGATCAACTCCCATTTTCCACAAATAAGGGTCATCCCAAAAGTAGTACTTGGCTTCACTCTTAATCTGCAATCTCTGAGATCTAGTCACCTCCGGTGTAGAAGGCAGTTCTCCAGTTAATAAATAATTCACTAGATCTGCGAACCACGGTTCCGCTTGCGTTCTGCTTATTTTATTCAAAAAGGCTACTGGATCAGTTGCGTCGAGCACATCCTTCAAACTGATCAAGACACTCGATTTTTGGGTATATTACAAATGTTCCTTCGGAAAAGCGCCGGGGATATCTTCCTTATCTTCCTCTTGATTTATTCTGCTCAGATGGATAGCCACTCTATTTTTTCTGTCCCTGCTTTACGCTTGGCCTCCGAATGAAATTCTTGCAATAATAGCACCCAATGGATCAGTCTTGGTTTGGACTCTTTTTTCGCCAAAAGGTACTTGATCGCGGCCTGAGCTGTATAAATAATAACCTTGAACCCAAGTAAATAAGGGCAAATTTTTTCAAAAGAATATACTATAGCCAACATCTCCTTCTCCGTTGTATCGTAATTCTTCTGAGCCTGGTTGAGAGTTTTAGAAGCATTAAAGATGACATAACTTTTCCCATCTATTTTCTGTCCAAGGACTGCTCCCACTGCAAACTCGGTGGCGTCGCACATCACCTCAAAGGGTGATTCCAGTCTGGAGCTCTGATGATTGGGGCTGAGACAAGTCGATCCTATAAGAGCTGGAATGCCTTCTGGCATGGTTCATCAATGGCCCGTATCCCCTTCTCTGATACGATATAAAATCCAGCATGTCCCAGAAATGCCCGTATCTTTTTCTGATTGGTAGGGAATGTCAATTTGTTAATCACCTCCACCTTAGCCTTGTCAACTCGTATCCCCTTCTCTGATACGATATGGCTGAGAACAATTCCTTCATGGACCATGAAATGACACTTCTCGAAATTTAATACCAAATTCTTCTCTTGACATCTTTTTAATACTCAATCCAGATTACCTAGGCACGACTCAAAAGAATTCACATAGACTGTGAAATCATCCATGAAGATCTCAATGCAGTCTTCGAGCAAGTCGGAGAAAATACTCATCATGCACCTTTGAAACGTCCCTGGTGCATTACAGAGGACAAATAACATCCTCCTATACGCATACGTCCCAAAAGCGCATGTGAAAGTTGTCTTTTCCTGATCTTCTGGGTCCACATAAATCTGAAAATACCCATTGTAGCCGTCTAAAAAGTAAAAATACTGCTTACCGGCTAAACTCTCGAGCATCTGGTCAATGAAAGGTAGTGGAAAATGATCTTTCCTCATAGCATCATTCAATTTCCGATAATCAATACACATCCTCCACCTTGTAACCAACCTTGTGGGCACCAGCTCGTTCTTGTCATTTTTAACGTGTATGCATTCCTAAGCGTGTGATCGTTTTTATTCATCTTTTCCTAAATCCATAGAAAAGTCGTATTAATTAAATCAAGCGATTTAATTCAGTTGGGAAAATGCAAAATTATGCGATCATTAGTTCCGGAAATTTAAAATTAACGTCACGAAGTTAAGTAGTGGATGTCCATTATTTAATCGGCTTTATTAGAAAAGCCTATCGACTTAATTAGGCTTTTAGTCATGCTTGTATTTTTAATTGGCATCCCATTCTATGATTTATTTTATTATTAGTCCATCCTCAATTTAATTCTCTTGGATTAAATATAAACTGAGATTAAATTAGTAATGCCCAAACTAATTGATTGTTGGTCCAAGTATTAAAATGCCCAACATAAATCGGTGGCCCAAAGAATCAAAATTCGTAGTCCAAAAGAATTACTTTACTGGCTCAATTCAATTAAATTCATGGTCCAAAAGAAATAAGTTTTAATGGCCCAAATAGAAATCCCCAAATTAAAAAAACTTAGCTGCCCTCCCTCCTTCCTCGGCGCAAACTGCCGCTCCACCGGCCGTCGGAGCGTCGTCTGCTCCAGTCCCCGTCGTCGCCGGCGTCTCGTCTTGGCGGAAGTTCCTCCGTCGCCATCTGTTGCAAAGGGCAGAGGAAGCTCCAAATCGGAGACGGACGCAGCGGCGCTCCCTTCGTCGCCGCCCGTCGGCTCCCTTTCCGGTCGGCGCCGCCTCAGCGCTGTGGGGGAAAGTTCTTCTTCCTTCCTTCAATTCCAATTCCCCAAATTGGAAATCTTTGATGAAGAAGGCCCAACGGCATCTACGCCGCTGCCTCGCTTATGTTGCGCCGTCGGAGAAGGAGTGGAGGCATCGTCTCTCTCCCTCCGTGCGCACAGCTTTGCTTCGCGTTCGTGGTCCTCGACAGAATGGCGCCGCCTCCCATCCTCCGAACAGCGGAGAACCATAGCTACCGACGACTCCAGCGGGAGCTGCATTGAACTCAGCCGTGTTCTCCCACCGATGCCCTCACCTTCACTGTTTCCGACTAGAAGCTAAGCTGCCCCTAACCCAACTTAACTTTCATTCTACTGATGGAATAAACGTTAGCACTATTTGAAGAAAACCTGTATGTACACATGATGGGTTTCTATGTTTTGAGGGTTGAGCACTCCTAAGCTGCTGAGTTTAAGTGGAAAGGCAACAACATTTTGTTCCTCTGGTTTCATTATGTGATATAGCTCCAAACTTCCTTATGCTTGGTTTTTTTTCTACTGATTTACTTGAGGTTTAGCATGCTATTTGAGGTTCCTAAGTTGTGGTGCTTCTATATGATGTTAAGTTGTAGTGTGGTTTACCTGATAACTGCGGCCGCTTTGCAAAAGCTCCTAGACCTCACCTCTTTTACTCCTTAACTTGTTATGTTGCTGGAAAAGTTCTTGAAGTGTGTGGGGGTATTCATAGGTGGTGTGGAGATGGTTTTTATAGCCAAACTCGTGTACTTGTGCAGCATTAACTTGAGCTATTGTATGCCTTGTTTTCTTTCTGCAGCAACTTCAACTGCAACTTGGCTCCACGTGTACTTTAGTTAATAAATGGAACTTGTATGCAGGGTTGTTAACTGAAATCTGTAGAGCTGCTGCAGTTGTTCCCTTTCTTCTTAACTTGGAGCAGCCTTCGGTTATGGCTGGGAGTGCAGTGGCTGTTGAAGCTGTGCTGCATCTTTCCTCTCTTTTTCTGGCTCGTGGCAACCTGTGGTGATGGCTGAGGAGTGCAGGCTGCTGCATTGCCCCTTTTGTCCAGTTCTTGACTTCTCAACTAAAGGTAATAGTGTCTCCTTCTTCACTTCCTTTACTAGGTAGACTTCTATTTTGTATGCACTTTACAACTAACCTCGTTTGGTCTGCATTTGAAGTTTCTCATATTCAAGGAGAACATGAAGTTTGGCTGGTTGTGGCCGATGGTAGCCCTCGGCAAACAGGCTGCATTCGCGGTCTAGGAAAGAGGTGGCTTGGACTCGTGAACAATAGATTCAAGGCGTTTAGCCCCTTGTTATACCTATGTATATTTTTTTTCTTTTTCTTTTTCTTTTTCTTTTTTTTTGTAACTAATTCATAGCTTGGAATATATCAATGTTGTATTTTATTTACTTAAAGGAATAAACGGACACATTTTCATTTTTATTCGAACCTTGCTTGTTCCCTTGATTTCTGGATCGATGTTAGTCATTAATCGTGCAAAACCGAACATAAGGATTGTATATTCCTCGAAATTAAAGTGACTCGAAAATGGCATTCACTCCTTTGTTCAATTAGTATCTTAAAAGTTAAGACCATCAAAATGTGGTCATTACACTAGTAGCTTCAGCACTTCTTTCAGAATCTCTTCTCTCATATTGCGTTCTACTGTTCTAGGTCGAGCTACTAAGTCCAATGAATCCACTAGATCACTCGGTCTAAGAACTCAAGCGAATATAGAAGACTCGGTCGTTGGACACACAACTCTCGCGTTTCAAAGATCCCTCAACCCGTTATACTATAGACTAGTATAGAGAAGAAAGGGGTCGATCCCACGAAGATGGATGCGTAAGAAAGCATTTAGAGGATTCTGATTAGTAAGCGGCTGCTGCCACGCAAATTTGGGTTGAGGTGTAACTACTACTAGACCTAGGAACGAAGTAAACACCGGACCTAGGAAACTGAAAACATCATGCCGACATTAAACTTTCTCAAAACTGCGAGACATTAAACTAACTTCTTAGACTGAGCAATCAACTTCCTAATTTGACTAGACAGAAAGCAGGAAAACGGTGGAGACTATTTTCCCCAAACAGAAAGTACGGTATTAAAGTTGCAAACAACAACTAAAAGATTAACCAACACTGTCGCACATCTCATTCCCTGTATCAAATGCGAACATGAAGAAAACAGAGCACAAACCCAGATTCAAACAGAATGTAAAAGTGTGGACGTCGGAAACTTGCAATTAGCCGGAAATAAAACAGATCTACATACGCTAGACGGAATGAAATGAAAACACGAAAATCCGGCATCAACTCCGATCACCCTGTTTCAGATACAAACGTCAGATGCTTAATCCACTCCAGATCCAAGCATTCCGAACCCATCAATCAACAAATTCAACTCCATAACTTCTGATTCAACCGATCTACCCCGATCAACACAAGCCTTCAACAATTCTGCGCAAACTCAGTAGAACAAGCAAAAATCAAAGTACCTCGACAAACTTAAAACCAATTGCATCCATGCTCGAAATTAACAGTAACTCAAATACGGAAACAGAAACTTCAATAACCAACAGAAATTCAACGGAAAACAAAGCCGAGCTTCGACAACGAAGCTCGGTGAAATTCACGACGGATATTAAAATGAAAGCGATTAAATTATTTCTTCGCCCTCTGTGAGGACGGTGTTTCCCAACTATGAAGTAGCACAACATAACCCGAAAACTACCCTACGATCTCCCAAACATTTCCCCTAAGTGTGTAAAAGTGAGTAAGCTACGAGCCACAGTCTGGTCACAAGTCCTCCACTCTCCGATCCCTTTCTTTTTGCATGCTCCCCTCCTTATATAGGTGCGGAGTTGATCTTCTAGAAGCCTTCGTAGAAATCTCCATTCTACCCTTCAGCTTCGTTATCTCCTCCGTCTAGTCGTTTTTCCTCCAAATTGCTCACTTATTCGCAAGTTCCTTGGACCATGTAATTGTCCTCTTCTTTCATGTATCTGGCGAAAACCTTCTACACATCTGGCTTAAAATATGCGTTAGACCCCGCAAACAAATGAAATTTACCCTATAACCAATGCATGAAATTAGCCTTATCAAACCGCTCACACTTTAACCATACTTGTCCTCAAGTATAAAGACAAGAAATAAGGAGAATTTCAATGCACGATTGTCCTCAGACTGACTCTACAAAAGCAAAAACACAAACTCCTAGACCTAGTCACACTAACAGACTAACAAAGTGAAAACAAACACTTAAACAAAAACACGAAGAAAAAAACACAAAGGCATGAACTGGCTTCAACTTTTAGGCAACCGTCCCCACAAGCTTAAGGTCTATCTGATTCCTCTACAGTCTCCAAATCTTCCCCTTTTCCTCTTCTACCTAATCGGTCTGTTAGTTCGCAAGATAGCCCCTTGACTCCCCAATTGTTGGATTCACTCGATCACTCGTTCCTCACCAGGGATGTTAGGATCGAATCACTCTTAAGTCCAAGTTATACCACTGATGCATCGAGTTAAGAGAGTTTCTCTTCCTATCGTCTCTTTTTATTTCCTAGGTCAGGGTACTATTGCTCCTTGCCCTTAGGATATATATATTTTTAAATTTTTTCCCGGACTTCGACCAGCTTATACCTCCTTTTTCCTGGACTTCGTCCAACTTATACCTCCAGAACCTATATTTTTTTATTTCCTCCTCTTCTTATTTTTTTTATTTTCTCCTTCTGACTCTACTCCCTAAGCATCAAGTGGTGATCCCCTTTTTATACAAGTTAGCTCAAAGTGTATAGGCTTATAACTCAATTTTATAGAGGGGTTTCACAACTAGTTTATCTTGGGCATCCTCTATCGTCCTTACTTCATTCAAACCGACTTCAGCTTATTAATAAAAAAGGCCTCAAAGTTGACATGCATCATGTCATCAATTGCTCTTACTAAGGGGATCTTGCCGTATTATATTCACTAGCTCATGCGACACACAGAAACACTTAAACTTAAAAAAACTATCAAACTTTGGCACAAATTGTACTACTCACTCCCCCTCCCACTTCACTCAAGCTTGTCCCCAAGCTATCCTAGTGAAGGGGGAAAACAAGGAAGTAATAACAGATCCCAACAAAACACAGAAGCACTTAACAAAAACAAACTTCTTACACTTAGACCGAGCAACGGGCTAAGTGGGAGAAATGACAACTGACAAAAATCAAAACATGCTAAGAACAATACAAACTTCTCACACTTAGTCCGTGCAACGGGCTAAGTGGGAGAAGACATAAAAAAAACAATAAAAAACACAGACTACCACATATATCACAAGGCATGCCTGGAAAAAAGAACTAATACAAAACATAAGAAAAACCGAAAGTAGAGTTACTTGGTCAAAGGGGGAACTCAATTCGGAGCTTGGCTCCCGCGGGAGCCAAGCTGCGGTGGAACGTAGGATCGGGTGACTTTTGCTTTCATCCTCGCCGGTGACTCCGGCTTATCCTCCTATTTCGCACTTCTCGTAGACACTGGTTTTCTTACTGACACGGGCATTGATGCGGACAGGGCTGTCAAGGGCTTGGACGCTGGTGGGGACAGCTGGAGGGTAGAACTTCCTTGCCCTGGCTGCATGGGCACACTGCTAGATCCAGCAGGCAATGTCATTTGAGGCTCGAGAAATTTCTCCCTCAGCCACTTTGTCATCATCATCATTAAGTTGACGGCTTCCGCCATACGGTCGTTCTATGTAGATGACTTTCCCACCAAGACAGTGACGCGCCCCTTGAGGGCATGCATCTCCTCCCTGACTCCGCCAAACTCTTTCCGCATCTCAGTCATTTCCTTCCGAATAGCACTGAGCTCCGTATGCATTACACTCATTTCCTGTCGAACTGCACCCAATTCCTGGTGCATTACTCCCACGTCCGTTTTCATCTCCCCGTACCCAACACTGGCGACTCCTTCAATTCTGCACTGCTCGGGCTTCACCTGGGGCTCCAACCTGCCGACCTCGTAGAAGCACACATCCTTCCCTGACATGTATAACAAGCCTTTGTTGAAGAAATAATCCACACTGAAAAGCTCTGGAGGCTCGCACATTTCTATCTCCAGCGCAGATTTGGCAATCTTCATTATAGAGTTTCGCTGGAGGTAGGCACTTAAGAGATGACAGGTGTACATATGTCGGGAAGGGTTTGTGGCCATCTGATGGCAGGCCTGGGCTAACCAATAGCCCAGATGCACTTTCACTCCTTTGGCCGTGTACCATGTGAAGTATAAGTCGGCTGTGGTCAAGGCTGAGTTTGCGGTCCCCATCAAGTTGTAACTGATAAACGCCTGAGCAAACCTCAGGATCCGGTTGTCGATATTGAACACCTTTGAGTAACTGGTCTTAAACTGTCCAACCTTCGGGTGCGTGACGAACTCTCAAGCTGACTGTGGTGTGAATCCGGGTGTGTTCCTTGGGGCTCCTACCATCCTCCCATTCTATATGCCATCGTCATCCTCAGCACGCGTGAACAGGCCCATCCGGAGGGACCATTCTCTAAGACTCATCTCATGCTCTTCTGTAAAAAGGCGGAAAGTGATGGAATCTGCGTCTAGATCTATGGTGGACTTCAGGCAAAACGTGGAAAAGAACTCCCGAGCCAACGCAGCTGGCACCTCCGTCTCACTATGCTTCAAGAGCCAGTCAAACCCGATCGCGCTGATGTATTGACGAAACTCCTCGTTGGAGTCTATTTCTTCCAATTCTTCCCGCACATATTGCTTTCCAGATTTTGCAAGCTTACTCGTGCTACACCGTTCCTTGTAAGTCACCGCCTGCTTGGGATCATCGAACTTTTTCATTGCGTCTAGCAGTCCTTTGGTGATTCATACTTCTGCAGGTTCAAAATTTAAACACTCATCTGGCTCTTCTATCTCGACCTTTTCAGATTCACTGGACCCGGCAGGGTTAAGTGGTCCCTCCGCGTACGGTACCTTCGCGGGTGCAGAAAGTGAGGTTTCGACAGACTTGCCCTCAGCGGGCTTCTTCGATTTCTTGACCAAGGAAGTAGCTACATGTTTACCTTCCTTTTCCTCTCTGCCGCCTGGCGGCGCTCCTCCTTATCGCTAGATCCAGGTGAATCTGCCTTCCCTGTTTCCATAGCCGCTGGATCCAGTACTTCTCTTTCAGTAGGTTGGGCTGTATTATCAATCTTCCCCAACAGGCTTCGTCGAGCCTGCCGCCTAGCTTCCCGTGTATCTACCGGCGAACCCGTCCCTTCCGGGACTTCTGTCAGATCTACCACCAAATTCACCCCACCATCATCGGGCTCCAGTGATTCTTCAGTAACGAGGGCCACTGCCTCCTCAGATAATCCAGGAGTTACCCCCTCAATGTAAATAGGGGATTCCCCCTCCTCCAACCGTTTCTCCTCTTGGGCTTCACCGCCCACAATCTTCACAGGGGTCTCCCCCACAACAACACTTCCAGAAAGAATAGGGGTTTCCCCCTCCGACACACTCACAGGTAAAACAGGGGTTTCCCCCTCCGACACACCTTCAACATCAACTAGGGCTTCCCTCTCAATACCCGTCATCTGCTCCAACCCTGCACCCAGATCCGCCTCATGTCCCTTCTCGTCGCCTACCGTGGCATCTTTTTCGGGCGCGCTGGTAGACGGTTCGGCTGTGGCTTGTACGTCAGAAGGTTGGGCTATCGAATCCTCAGGAATCGGCGGCAGTGGTGGTGCGGTGGTTGTCGACGCGGCAGGTTTGGCACCTTCCATAATCGTCGTGAACATAGCGAAGGCTTTCATCGCTTCTTCTGGTTCGCCGAACTTCTGCATTAATTCTGCCATGAACGTCGCCGCGCTGGGAGATGCGGAGGGGTTCCCTGCCCTTGGTTTGTTCTCCATGATCTGATTCTGAAAATCACACAAAAACTTGGAAGAACATTTCCGATTAGGGTTAATGCGACAGAAGATTTTGGGGATTTTTTAGAGTGAGAGAGTTTAGTTTGAGAAATAAAGAATAAGGATGAAAAATAGGTATTAGATGGGACGGTTGCAGCAGGCGGTTGTAGGCATGAGGTCAGCAACCGTACGCCTTCCCATAAAGTGTGATTTTGAAATTCAAAACCGTACCACTTCCCTCCTAAACTCAATTTCACTGCCCCATGTAAACGCTCTTCTCTGCAACACCACAATTAGATAAAAACAACAAAAATGAAACGCCAGGTTCCCAGGTCAAGAAGCCAGGTGTTTCGAAAATATTTTTGGAAGATTAAATTTTTTTTCTTTGTTTGGTATTTTTTCCTTTTATAAAAACAACCAAATATTTACACTTTCAATTTAGTACCCTCGAGATCCCCTAGTTCAGTGTATAGATTAAAAATGCATTCCCATTTACCTGACCTAGGAGTTCTTCGAGAGCACTTCTTACTAGACCAATTAGGCGATAACAGAGAGTGCGCGTAGTGGCACTTTCTCCACTACGCACAACTCAGAATTATCCTTAAAAATATTTACCCGATGGCCATTCACAAGGAAAGGAGTAAAGATTGAGGCACTGCCCTGAATTTCCACAGCTCCGTTTGCTCGAAGGCCAACAATAGTGTATGGCCCAATCCATTTGGACTTTAGCTTCCCAGGCATCAGCTTGAGCCTGGATTGGAAAAGGAGCACTCTCTGCCCTACTTGGAGTTTCTTGACCCGGAGATTTTTATCATGCCAGAGCCTTGTCTTCTCTTTGTACCACATTGCGGACTCATATGACTCCAGTCTCAACTCTTCCAACTCCTGAAGTTGCAACTTCCGCTCTTCCTCTGAAGCCTGGGGTCTCATATTAATCTCCTTGAACGCCTAATATGCTCTGTGTTCCACTCCCACAGGCAGGTGGCACATCTTGCCAAAAACCAACCTGTAGGGTGACATTCCGATGGACGTTTTGTAGGCTGTCCTGTAGGCCCACAACGCATCTCCAAGCCTCTTACTCCAGTCTTTTCTTGACGGATTCACCGTCTTTTCCAGTATTGCTTTGATTTCCTTGTTTGAGATCTTCACCTGTCCATTAGTCTGAGGATGATAGGGGGTAGAAAGTCTGTGGTGGACCCCGTATTTCTCATTAAAGCTTCTATCGTCCGATTACGGAAGTGTGTCCCTTGGTCAGAAATAATCGCACGCGGCACTCCGTATCTGTTGAAGATGTTGGCTCTAAGGAACTTGGCCACTTCTTTGGCTTCACATGAAGTGGTAGCATTTGCTTCTATCCATTTCGAAACATAATATACAGCCACAAGGATATAAGTATTCCCATATGAAGATGGAAATGGACCTATGAAGTCCATCCCCCAGACATCAAAAATCTCGCAGACAATCACTAGGACCTGCGACATTTCATCTCGCTTAGAAATTCCTCCCGTTTGCTGGCACCTTTCACAGTTCTGACAGAATTCAAAAGCGTCCTTGTGTAGCATAGGCCAATAAAATCCACTGTCTAGGACTTTCCTCGCAGTCTTCCTTGGTCCAAAATGACCTCCACATGCCAACGCATGGCAATGATTCAACAAGTCCCTCTGTTCCCAATCGAGGATACATCTCCGAATCACCTGGTCAGCTCCCATTCTCCACAAGTAAGGGTCGTCCCAATAGTAATACTTGGCCTCGCTTTTGAGCTTCATCTTTTGGGCCTGGGTGATTTCCTGAGAACTAGGTACTTCTTCAGTGACCAAGTAGTTTGCTAGGTCCGCGAACCACGGTTCAGTATCTCCTGGACCTATTATCGCCATTATCGTTTCTCAACTGATAGGTCTAGGAATTTTTCCTATGTAGTACAGATGCTCCTCAGGGAATGCATCAGGTATAGCTTCATCTGTTTTTCCCTGAAAAGTCCGACTCAGGTGGTCCGCTACCTTATTCTCCGTTCCTTTCTTGTCTCTTACTTCCCAATCAAATTCTTGCAAGAGTAGCACCCAACGGATTAACCTTGGCTTGGATTCTTTCTTTGCCAGTAAGTACTTAATAGTTGCGTGATCGGTAAAAACTATTACCCTCGACCCCAGTAAGTATGGTCGGGACTTTTCAAAGGAATACACGACCGCTAGCATTTCCTTCTCCGTGGTGTCATAATTCTTCTGGGCTTGGTTGAGTGTCTTCGAGGCATAGAAGATCACGTAACTTTTACCATCGATTCTTTGACCTAGCACTGCCCTTACTGCGTAGTCGCTTGCATCACACATTATTTCAAACGACAGACTCCAGTCAGGTGCTCTGATAATAGGGGCAGATACTAATTTATCTTTCAGTGGTTGAAAAGCCTCCTTACACTCCATGCCGAAAATGAAATCAACATCATTATGCAACAGATGGGTGAGCGGCTGAGCAATCTTCGTGAAATCCTTTATGAATCTTCTGTAAAACCCAGCATGCCCTAGGAATCCCCTAACTTCTTTCTGATTCGTAGGGTAAGACAGTTTTGAAATCACACCGACGTTTGCTGGGTCTACCTGTATACCCTTCTCTGAAACTACATGCCGTAGGACAATTCCTTCAGGGACCATAAAGTGGCACTTTTCGAAATTCAGGACCAAATGCTTTTCCTGGCACCTCCTTAACACTATCTCCAAACTTGCTAAACATGAGTCAAAAGAATTCCCATACACCATGAAATCATCCATAAAGATCTCGATGCAATCCTCCAGTAGATCCGAGAAGATACTCATCATACAACATTGAAAAGTGCCTGGCGCATTGCACAACCCAAACGGCATTCCTCTATAAACATACGTGCCAAAGGGACACGTAAATGTAGTCTTCTCCTGGTCTTCGGGATCTACAAAAATTTGGAAGTATCCGCTGTATCCGTCCAGGAAGCAAAAATATTGTTTTCCCGCCAACCTCTCTAGCATCTGATCAATGAAAGGTAAAGGAAAATGATCTTTCTTGGTTGCTTCATTCAGTTTCCTATAATCGATGCACATCCTCCACCCAGTGACAAGTCGAGTCGGCACCAATTCATTCTTATCATTCTTAACTACCTGTATCCCTGACTTTTTAGGTACCATGTGAACCGGACTGACCCATTCGCTATCTGGAATAGAGTAAATGATTCCTAAGGATAGCAGCTTCAAAACCTCCTTGAGAACCTCCTCTCGCATGTTTGGATTCAGCTTGCGTTGGGGGTCTCTACATGCCTTTGCTCCCTCCTCTAGTCTAATATGATGCATGCAAAGATCCGGACTGATTCCTACTAGGTCTGAGAGAGTCCATCCTATCGCCTTTTTGTTCTTTCCGATTACCTCCAGTAACTTCTTTTCCTGTTCCTTGGTCAGGTTGCTGTTGATGATTACTGGAAATGCCTCATTTTCTTCCAGATAGGCATACTTGAGTCCCGGTGGAAGCGTTTTCAATTCCTTCTTGGGAGTGCTTGTTTCCTGGGGCAAGGGATCATTTTTTTCAACAGTTTTCATTCCCTTCCCAGACCCTGGAGTATTTTCCATACTAGCCACATGAGCTGATCCTCTTGATATTGCTGCCTCCGGATTCATGCAGAATTCCGAAATAGCTTCGGCCAACTCTTCATCCGATAATTCCCTTGTGTGCATTGCCTCGCACCATCCAGTTACTTCTCTGTCGATAGAATGGCTCGACTCTGAATTATCCATCTGTTCCTGCATTAACTTCGTCTCAAGATATTCCTGGACCAGTGGGTTAATAACATTGATAGCATGCAAATTTTCAACATCTAAAGGTTTCTTGGAAGGACTTGGAAAGAGGTCGAAAACACGAATAAAATGCGGATCAAGTTATATGGAATGATAACCGAACCGATTGGATCAGTTAGCAAATGTCGTTGCCACTTATTCAATGCAATCTAGCTCTCGCCCTTTCCGCCTTGCCAAAGTAATTTATAACTCCCAATTTTGCACAACTTTAATACTAAAACGGCAAGTTCGCGGTCGATCCCACAGAGAAGTTGGTGTGTCGAGTGTGTGAGTAGTGAACAGGGGGTTGGCTACTGCCACGCTTTAACTTGGGAGGTTTTAACTACTAGTTTTAATCTAGACAGAATTAAACTAGCTAGCTTGATCAATGGAAATTTAACTACTGGATCAAGTGAATTGCAGGTAATAATAGAAAAGTAAATGCTCAGATTAAAAGCAAAAATAACTTTGATTAAACTAAAAGCTGAGTACAACGTGAAATTTAAACTAAGCTAACACTTTGGAATCTAAGAAAGCGGTAAAAACTGAGAAAAATCTCAGCGGGAAACTTAAGATAACGCTAACAGAAATGAGTATTTTGCAGCGCTCCCTTTCGGTCGCCCTTTAAACTAAGCTATCTAACTAAGCAAGAGAACTGAACTAAACTAAGTAAGAGAGCTGAACTAAACTAAGCTAGAGAGCTGAACTAAACTAAATAACTAAGCTAAGCTAAACTAGACGGAAAGTAAAGTCTCGGATGCCTTCTTGTGGTGGCACACCCTCTATTTATAAGCTCGATTCGGCCTCCAGCTGGATATCTATCTTGACAAGGAATATTCGCTCATTCTGAGAGTGAGCGACTCATTGATTGCTACGTGTTGTTCTTCTAGAATGACGACGCTTTTTGGTAACAGATTCGTGACTCAGCTCCGTCCTTGCGTCTCATATTCCAGCACGTGTCCCCTTCTAGAACGTCGTCCTTGATAACAGAATGGTGCGCTATATCCAGCTCATTTCCTCACGTGTTCTTCTTCTAGAAGCCAGCGGTCCCCTCCTAACTGCTTGATCGCTCCCCCTTGATCAACTCCCCTGATTCTTGGCCTTTTTTCACCTTTTGTACTTGCTTGATCAGTTCGGCCTTGCTGCCTTGGTTAAGTGGTATTTCTGCACATTTAACACTTGTTTTGCGCGATAAACCGATCAAGTAACATGTATTTCACCCTTAAACCAATGCATGAAATGAGCCTTATCAAACTGCTCACACTTAAAACATACTTGTCCTCAAGTATAAAGAAAAATAAAAGAAAAAGATAAGGCAGAGTTCAGGCATGGTTTACTTATTTCACTAGTAAAGGAAAACGAAAAGAAAAACAAAACTTTAAGATAAAAACACGTATTCACATGTATGCATTAGACTGAATAATTTTCCAACAATCATACCCGAGTTCGAGGTCAATCCATTTGTCAGTAGCTTGTGTTCCTTCTCTTTCGACTTTGCTTGATCAAGGTGTCAGCTTGTCAAGATTGCTCAATTTAAAAACCACTGTTGGATTCACTCAGTCACTCCTTTCTCACCAGAGATGTTAGGACTGTTCACTCGGTGTTGCCACAAATTTAATACTTTGAATCGGACTACACAAGATAGTTCCTTAAGGTCTTTGTTTTGGGTTGTAACGGGGCTCAAGGGTAGTAACGTGTTAGGTTAGGGTCCTAGGGGTTCTAAGTTTAAATATAAAATTTTTAAAGAAAAATCACATGAGTCGAAAGGCCAAAGATTTGACTAAACCTGCTGGATTAGAATTGGGATATTTATTTCTTGGTGCTCCCTCTTGGTCAGATTTCGACCTTTAGCCTCATAATCTTCGGCTTATTATTATTTTTACTTTTGATTTCCTGGGTCTGGTTAAAACTATTTCCTGCCCTTTTTTATTCTTTTCATATGATCAACCTGATTGTCTAACTTGATCAACCCGGGTACCCTTTATTCCGACCATTCTTATTGCTATCCCCCTTTTGTTTCCCTTGACAAACTTCATTCTTTGACCATCTTTCCTCATGTGATATGAAACTTTGAATTTGGTTTTAAGGCTTCAAAGAAAGGGAAAGAGTGTATGGGCTCGAATTGGCTACTAGGGGGTGCCTTGACTAATGAGGCGGGTTTGTGGAATGAAAGAAGAACACAACTCAAATGGTTAAGTCCTAATGCCTTTAGTCATTACTACTTGTGCAATTTTCATCTCAATATTAAAAGTCAGCCTCTCGTAATTTTTTCTTTTGTAAAAATAGTAGAAAGTGTTCTACTTTTGTCTTATAACTCACATATAGAGAGGCTTCACAGTTGGTTTAGAAATTGAGCTTTTCCATCATACTTGCGTCATTCAAATTGATCAAGTTTTGGCAATCAAGTTTTACATATGAGCATACTGAATCCTTTTTCTAACTCTCCCAAAAAGTAATCCAGTCTTCCATTTTTCCAATTTCATGCATATTGTCTATTTATTACTACCCGAAATTTGTTATTTTTGAGAAAAATTTTAGCATGTATGATTTTATTGTAACTAACCCGTCCCCCCTCCCCACTGCATATGAACTCGTCCTCGAGGGACTGGATGCAGTGGAAAGAAGAGTTAGGTACATGCGAAAGAATAACAACAATCAAGGGAACTTCTCACACTTAGACCAGACACTGGACTAAGTGTGAGGCAGTGCCAACAATCAAAACATGCTAATAACCACACAAATAATAAAACAGATATAGGCAAAACAGAGAACAACTTCCATAAACTTCTCACACTTAGTCCAGACACAGGACTAAGTGTGAGAACGGAGTCAAAAACACAATTACACAAAGAAACAAGGTTAAGGGTGATACTACTGCCTTCTAGATTATTGAATCAGGGGAATGTTGCGGGCCTTCCTTATCGCCTCCATTACACATGCCTTCCTTATTGCTTCTAAGGCTTCGTGTTTATCGGAGCTCCTCCTCCTTAGTATATTTTTTATTCTTTTTTTCCTTCGGGGGGGAAGCATGCTGGCAGCGTTAGCAAGCCTCATACCTTGGTTGGTATGGTGGCCCGTACTAGGGGAAGGAAGGATATTTTCTTCCCCCTTCCTCTGCTCTCTTTCTCTGCTCTCCACAGTCTTGCTTGCTGCCTTGAACCCTCAGCTTCAAGAAGTAGCTCGTTCATTGTCTGGTGGCGCGTCCTTCTTGGGATGGAGTCTTCCTCTATAGTCGATGAGAGGTTAAATTCTGCCTCCTTTCGTCGTAGAAGGAGGTCACTGGGACGAGGCAGCCCTTCTGTTGGTGGTGGCGGAGCAGGGTCTTTAGACCGAGAAATTCTTAGGCGAGCTTTTAGGGCGGTGTAAATCTCCACGGGGTCAGTGCCTACGGAAAACTTCTAAGCACAGAGTCCACACGCCCTATGTCAGCCGGGTCCATATATTGGAGTGGGCCAATGAATCTAGGGGGCGATAATGGTGTTTTGGTGATTGGTGGACTCGGTGGTGAAAAGGATCTCTGATTATTACTATTGAGACCGGCTCCTGAAGAAAAGGAGGAGGTATTGGAGGTCTCGAGTTGATTGCCCTGAATTTCTTTCTGATTATGTTTGCCGGTGACTTGAATTTGGAGAGAATTAGATGAGGATAGCACAAGGGTTTTGAAGGCAGTTGATAGAAAGTGAGATTCGAAAAACCCCCTTTTATACTCAAACTCCGACTGTTGAGATCCCTGCCTATTGAGATCTCTGCGACTTTTCGCGTACTGGCGCGCCTTTTCAGAATGCCAGATGGCAAAGCTTCTCCGATACGCTTCCTTCCTCTCTCCAGGTCGTCCTTTCATTTCAACAGTCGGCGCCGCCTGACACCACTCTAATTACTGCGCACGTCTTATCATCACCTGTTCTTATCAACTCAATCACTGCACCACCAATTAAATTCAATTTGCACTGATCACGTGGACCATTAAATCCCGATGGCAGCTCACATAATTCCACTTGATCAGTTCCTTTCCTACACTTCCGATTTTTTTTATTAACTAAGAAAAACTTGACACACTAAAAAAAACTATTTACACTAACAAGGATTTGACCGGGTCTCCTTGGAATGTCACTTGATCAGATTAAGAGATTTAGAATTTGTCGCTTGATCAAGCAGACTATCCATGAATACCTGATCACTCCTTCTACATGTCAATGGTTGAGATTGGGGAAGGTTAGTGGAATTTCTTCCACCACTCCCACTTTGGTCTTGTCTCTGTAGGGCTCAACACGAGGACCATTCACGTCGAAAAAGAACGAATTGGGGGTGTCTCCTTGGTGCGTGCTCACCTTGATGGTTCCAGGATCTGCCCATTCTGAATTCCGCTTCCCTGTCATTAGTTTGATTTGACTCTGGAATGGTAGCTTCCTCTGTTTACCGATGAGTTCTTCCTTTCTCGAGGAGAAGTTGGTCACTTCCTTTTTTTCATGGATGGGTGCATGCATAAATTCGGATTTTTTTCCATCGGGTTTGCTGATTTCCACTTGACGCCTTCTTCACCCAGCCTCAGTTTTTTTCTTGATTATACCTTCTGTCCATGCAGACTTGGTTCAACTGGACTGTGATACGCCTGGTCGGGCATGTCCTTGAGGGCATTTGGCGATTCAGGTAGTTGCCTTGTAAATGAGGATTCCTTCTTCAACATTCCTTTTAATGGAGAGGCTTGGTCAGGTGGTCTCTCGACCCTTCTTGGTTGAGTAATCTCTCTTGCCTCGGCTGATTGTGACGGCTGGCAAAATTCTATAATTGTCTTTCTAATGGCTTGATCATCCATTGCTCCAGTCACTGTCGTATCAAACCATTTTGCTGCCTCTCTCTTCAGCTGTTCATCTTTAGTGTAACCAGAGGATGGCTCTTCGAAGGATTCATTTTTTGAATACTCCTGTTTCCAAGGGCTGATAGCGTTTACTGTTTGTATGCTCTTTCTGCCCTGTGGCTTTTTTGCCGCTTCATTAATGTCAACCGTAAGTCGCTCTCCTTTAAACTCCAGATTAATTGTCCCATGGCGGACGTCAATGACTGTGTTGGCGGTGGATAGGAAAGGTGTCCCTAAAAGGATCCCAATAGATTCCTCTGCTCCTGGTTCCGTCATTTTTATAACAAAGAAGTCGGCGAGATACATGAATCTGTTCACCTTGACGATTTCATCTTCCAGAACTCCCTCGGGGTAAATGCAAGACCCGTCTGCTAGCTGTATTTCCATATTGGTTTTGACGAGTTTAGCATTCTCCAGCCTCTTGTATATAGAATATGGCATAATATTGATGGAAGCCCCTAGGTTGCACATTGCGTGCTTCATTTGAACGTTTCTGATGGAAATTGGGAGCGTAAATACCCCTGGGTCAGTTTTCTTGGAGGGAAGATCACTAGGTTGGATCATACCGGTCACTTCCTCTGCTTCGACCTTCCTCCTCTTTTCAGCACCCTGTTCACAGATGTTTTACTCTTCTTTCGCTATGACTTGATCAAGGGTTCTGGATTCAAGGCTTTTATTAAGACTTGTCCTGGATGCTGGAAAACTTGCAGTTGAGCTCTGATAAACTCCTTCTGACTTCAGAGAGACTGTGTTGACATTCTCTCGCCCTGCTGGAGGTTGCACTGTAGCCGGAATCTTTCCTTCATTACCTCTTAGCTCGCCCAGTGACATGGCGACCTGAGATAACTGCTTCGTAAGCATTTCTAATGCAGCTCTCTGTTCTCTCTGGGCTTCCTGCATTTCTCGCACAGCATCTTGGGACTGGTGTGGAATCATATCCCCTGGACCTTCATTTTGCTACCTGTTATTTCTCTGATTAAATAGGCCTCATCCATGGCCTTGCTGGTAAAAACCGGAAGACACATACTGCTCTGGTTAGTTCTAGGACAGATGATTTTGTTGGTTTCCTTGGAAGTACTGTTGGTTCCCTTGGGATTGCTGGTTTCCCCTGTGGTACTGCGGGACATAACTCACCATTTGATTACTTGGTTGCCTACCCTGGTTGCTATACTGAAGAGCTTGGTGTTGGTACCCCCATTCCCCTTCCTGTTGTCGGCTTGACCAGTTAGGTTGTCCTCCACTTGACCAGTTAGGATGTCCTCCACTTGACCAGTTCCCTTGAGGTCCACTTGACCAACCTGCCTGACCTTCTTGCATTCTATTCCCTCCAGTGTTTGGTCTATCCAAGATTCGAGCTGGCCAGTTGGACTGCCCGTCAGAGGGCCGTACCTGTTGTGGTTGGCTTTGATTCTGATCAGTCCATCTGAAGTTGGGGTTGTCCCTCCATGGAGCATCTCTCTGCTTCCCCTGGATCCAGTTGTCATTTGTGTTCCAGTGGCCTATGGCGTTTACTTGCTCTACCTCAGGGGGAAACTCGCAGTAATAGTAATGATGCCCTTCTGGCGGTGGCGGCTGAGGCACATATTGTGCCTCCTTCGGTGCAGGCGGTGGCGGCGGTCTCATTTTTCTACTGCTTCCAGCAGTTTCTTCTCCATCTGCTCAAATCGAGCCTCCTTCGGTGCAAGCGGTGGCTGCTGCCACGCTTTAACTTGGGAGTTCTTAACTACTGGTTTTAATCTAGACAGAATTAAACTAGCTAGCTTGATCAATGGAAATTTAACTACTGGATCAAGTGAATTGCAGGTAATAACAGAAAAGTAAATGCGCGGATTAAAAGCAAAAATAACTTTGATTAAACTAAAAGCTGAGTACAACGTGAAATTTAAACTAAGCTATCGCTTTGGAATCTAAGAAAGTCATAAAAACTGAGAAAAATCTCAGCAGGAAAAATCTAACAGAAATAGTATTCTGCAGCGCTCCTTTTCGGTCGCCCTTTAAACTAATCTATCTAACTAAGCTAGAGAACTGAACTAAACTAAGCTAGAGAGCTGAACTAAACTAAGCTAGAGAACTAAACTAAACTAAATAACTAAGCTAAGCTAAGCTAAACTAGACGGAAAGTAAAGTCTCAGATGCCTTCTTGTGGTGGCACACCCTCTATTTATAAGCTCAATTCGGCCGCCAGCTGGATAACGATCTTGACAGGGAATAT
Organism: Salvia splendens; assembly: GCF_004379255.2. Taxonomy (NCBI): domain Eukaryota; kingdom Viridiplantae; phylum Streptophyta; class Magnoliopsida; order Lamiales; family Lamiaceae; genus Salvia; species Salvia splendens. The sequence goes on from NC_056038.1 coordinate 19,380,425, forward strand.
TCGCTCATTCTGAGAGTGAGCGACTCATTGATTGTTATGTGTTGTTCTTCTAGAATGACGACGCTTTTTGGTAACAGATTCGTGATTCAGCTCCGTCCTTGCGTCTCATATTCCAGTATGTGTCCCCTTCTAGAACGTCGTCCTTGATAACAGAATGGTGCGCTATATCCAGCTCATTTCCTCACGTGTTCTTCTTCTAGAAGCCAGCGGTCCCCTCCTAACTACTTGATCGTTCCCCCTTGATCAACTCCCCCGATTCTTGGCCTTTTTTCACCTTTTGTACTTGCTTGATCAGTTCGGCCTTGCTGCCTTGGTTAAGTGGTATTTCTGCACATTTAACACTTGTTTTGCGCGATAAACCGATCAAGTAGCATGTATTTCACCCTTAAACCGATGCATGAAATGAGCCTTATCATTTCTTCATTGCCTCATCTATGCTAAACGTATACTTTTCCCCATTATAGTCCAAACATATGGTTCCATCAAAAACGTCAATTATGGTCTTAGCGGTTCGGAGAAAAGGTCTCCCTAGAAGTACGCCGCTAGACTCAGCAGACTCATTGTCGCTCATTTTGATAACATGGAAATCGGCTGGATACAGAAAATCATGCACCTTGACTATAACATTTTCCAAAACTCCCTCTGGACAAATGCACGACCTATCCGCCAATTGAATCACCACCTTTGTACTCACCATCCCTACTCCTACCAACGTTTTGTATATGGACAGCGGTAAAATATTTATCGATGCCCCTAGATCACACATGTCATGCTCAATTTTGACATCAACGATTGAAATGGGCAAGGTGAACATACCTGGGTCAGTGCATTTCGATGGCATCCTTCGCTTCTGAATTACTGCTGATACATTTTCTCCAATCAGAATCTTCCCACTGGGTTTGGTCTTGCCCGCTATGAACTCTTTGATGAATTTGCTGAACACCGGCAATTTCAAAGCTTGCAAAAATGGTAGGTTGATATCCAATTTTCCAAAGATGTCCATAAAATCCACAGGCTCATCCTTTTTCTTCTTAGCCTATCCTCGGTGCGGGAACGGTTTCACTTGCCTCCCTAGTCTTGCAGATCCTTCAGCTGGAAATCCGTCTATTTTTCCCTCTGCTAATTCCTTCTCTGCTTCTAGCTCTGGGTCTAGGAAGAATGGTTCAGTTTCTCTAGGTAGCGGTTTCCCCATATCACCTGCCTGAAGCTCATCTCTATTCCTCGAACCCTCTGCTTCCGAATTCTTGGACTCAGGAATTAGATCCTTCTTTTCATTGCCCTTCACGGAAGGTGTTTCTTCCTCCTTCCTCATCGCTGGACCTTCATAACCTCGCCCAGATCTTAAAGTGATTTGACTGATGTTAGCTCTGTCTGGCGGCCTTACTGAGGCAGGAATCTTCCCTTCGTTTCCTCGCATCTCGCTCAAGGATGTTGCGATTTGGGACATTTGTTTTGCTAACATATCCATTGCTGCCTTCTGCTCCAACTGCGCGTCCTGAAGCTTATGCACTACGTCATTGTTGGATTGCAAGTTGTTCTGCATATGCTGTTGAGAACTGACTAAATCATGTACCATGTCATCTAGATTCTGGGTGTTTTAGAACTCGACTGGCCTGAACTTGGTCCTGAACCCAGATGTGGTCCACTTCCCTGACTATGGCGACAGTTTCCCTGACCCCCTGAATTGTTGTTGTACTGATTTCCTGGCCCTTGGTTCCCTTGGTAAGGTGGTTGGGAATTCTGATAGTTTCCAGTGTGGTTCCTCTGGTGTGGCGGCTAAGGATGTCAATCGGGCCAGCCCACCGGCTTTCGGGCCAACCCTATTCGGGTTGCGGGTCAATCGGGTGCGGGCTAATCGGGTTGTTATTTTTTCGGGTTATAAAAGTTCAGCCCTAACCCTAAAAGCTCGGGTTTCGGGCTAGCCCATCGGGTTAATCGGGTTGCTACCGATAAAATTAACATGCGATCAATCCAATAAATAATGGTAAAAATTAGTTATATTTATAAAAGGTAAAATATTTAATTATAATAAATTTGAGATATATGCGTAAACTCAAATATTAACATGATTAAATACTAATATTTGAGATTTATGCAACATAAAACATAAACATCAAGAAATTTTAAAGCATGTTTAAAAATTTAAATATATTTTTTTAGTGAATTTGAAGTTTCTAATTCATTTATCTATTATTATATTAATAAAAACTTAATATATAATTTATATATTTAATATATAAAATGGAAAGTTATTTTTTCAGTAATCTGTATTATAAAATAATCAATGAAGTGTCGAATTAGAGTCAAACAAATAGAACAATATAAATTTTATCGGGTTTCCAGGCCAGCCCATCGGGTTTTCGGGTCTGGCCCTAACGGGTTGCGGGTTAATCTGGTGCGGGCTAATCGGGCTGTAATTTTATCGGGCTGGAAATTTTCAGCCCTAACCCTATAAATTTGGCGGGCTATTCGGGTCAGCCCACGGGTTGCGGGCTAAATTGACATCCCTAGTGGCGGCACATAAGAGTTTCCCTGAGTCTGATTCCTATTCCCCCAATTAGAGTGGTCTCCCTGGTTCCGGTTGTTCCAGTTGCTCTGCCCCTCCTAATTTCTCCCAGACCAATTAGTCTGTCTTTCTAGTTGATGTGTCAACTGAATGTTCTGTTGTGGAGGTGCCTGGTTCGGATCATTGTCAGACCATCTAAAATTGGGATGGTTCCTCCAGGGTGCATCCCTCTGTCTCCTCGGATTCCAACTTCCATCTAGGTTCCAACTTCCCATCACATTAACTTGGGCCTGGTAATCTCCCTCTTGAGGGCCATAGTATTGCTGGGATGAAATTTCTCCTGGACCTGGAGGTTATTCTTTCTCTTGTGAGGCTGTTGAATTAGTCTTCTCGATTGCATTCAGGAGTGCCTTCTCAAGTCTATCTATTCTCGCCTCAACTCTTTCGTCATCTTGCTCTCTCAGCGCATTTGCTGACCCTCTCCTCATAGCATTCCTCGGGCTGTCGTATGCCTTTTTAGCTTCAATCAACTTTCCCAAGATCTCTCTGGCTTCACTCCCCTTTTTCTTTGTGAAATTTCCCCCACTCAAGGAATTTATCAAATCCTTCGACTCGGGGTTTGCCCCTTCATAGAACAGATAATAAATCTCTGCCTCGATCATTCTGTGATTCGGGCAGGCATCCAACAATCCCTTAAACCGCGACCTATACTGACTCAGAGACTCGTCATACTCTTGCTTACACTCCATGATTTCCTTTTTGAGGGTGTTCGTCTTGTTCGAAGGGAAAAAGTCATCCAGGAATTCCAACTTGAAATCTCTCCATGTACGAATGGAATCCAAAGGTAACCTTAGTAACCAGGTATTGGCCTCTCCTTTCAAGGCGAATGGAATCGCACGTAGGCGGTAATCCTCCTCTGTTGTGTCGTTGGCCTTTTCTGAATACTGCACAACTTGCTGAACTCATTTAAGAACTCATACGGACACTCGTTTCTCCGTCCAGAGAATGTTGGTAAAATGCCTAACACATTTGTTTTGATATCTATGGCTCTCTGACGTGGGTTCATCACTATACTCTGGGCTGGCTCACCGTCTAGATGGACAGTGAGCGAACCAATCTCCGAATCTGGGTCGACTATGTGTGCCATGTCCCCGATTTCTGCCTCCTCTGTACTTGTTTCTGAAGACGACTTAGGATCCTCCCTTCCTGACGAACTCCAACTTTCATCGCTTCCTGATCCAAACGGAAATGGATCTCCCGTAGATAACCCTGATCTGGTGGTGATCGTAGATGCTATGTCCTTGACTTGCTAAATAAACTGATCGTTCCTCCACTCAGACGAGTTACCCCAGTATCCAAACCGTGAGCTGCTGCTCATAAACTAAATGCTGAAAAGAAAGAAAAGAACAAATCAAAACTATGTACGTCAAAATCTCTAAACACAATCACAAATTACGTCTTCCATCCCCGGCAACGGCGCCATTTTGAAGGTAGCTTAAGAGTGTGTTGCGTTCTACTGTTCTAGGTCGAGCTACTAAGTCCAATGAATCCACTAGATCACTCGGTCTAGGAACTCAAGGGAATATAGAAGACTCGGTCGTTGGACACACAACTCTCGTGTTTCAAAGATCCCTCAAACCGTTATACTATAGACTAGTATAGAGAAGCAAGGGGTCGATCCCATGATGATGGATGCGTAAGAAAGCATTTAGAGGATTCTGATTAAAAAGCGACTGCTGCCACGCAAATTTGGGTTGAGGTGTAACTACAACTAGACCTAAGAACAAAGTGAACACCAGACCTAGGAAACTGAAAACATCATGCCGACATTAAACTTTCTCATAACTGCGAGACATTAAACTAACTTCTTAGACTGAGCAATCAACTTCCTAATTTGACTAGACAGAAAGCAGGAAACGGTGGAGACTATTTTCCGCAAACAGAAAGTACGGTATTAAAGCTGCAAATAACAACTAAAAGTTTAACCAACACTGTCGCACATCTCATTACCTGTATCAAATGCGAACATGAAGAAAACAGGGCACAAACCCAGATTCAAATAGAATGTAAAAGTGTGGACATCGCAAACTTGCAATTAGCCGGAAATAAAACAGATCTACATATGCTAGACAGAATGAAATGAAAACACGAAAAACCGGCATCAACTCTGATCCTGTTTCAGATCCAAACGTCAGATGCTTAATCCACTCTGGATCCAAGCATTCTGAACTCATCAATCAACAAATTCAACTCCATAACTTCTGATTCAACCGATCTATCCCGATCAACACAAGCCTTCAACAATTCTGCGCAAACTCAGTAGAACAGCACAAAAATCAAAGTACCTCGACAAACTTAAAACCAATTGCATCCATGCTCGAAATTAACAGTAACTCAAATACGGAAACAGAAACTTCAATAACCAATAGAAATTCAATGGAAAACAAAGTCGAGCTTCGAACAGCGAAGCTCGGTGAAATTCACGACGGAAATTAAAATGAAAGCGATTAAATTGTTTCTTCGCCCTCTATGAGGACGGTGTTGCCCAACTACTAAGTAGCACAAAATAACCCAAAAACTACCCTACAATCTCCCGAACATTTCCCCCAAGTGTGTAAAAGTGAGTAAGCTACGAGCCACAGTCTGGTCACAAGTCCTCCACTCTCCGATCCCTTTTCTTTGTGCATGCTCCCCTCCTTATATAGGTGCGGAGTTGATCTTCTAGAAGCCTTCGTAGAAATCTCCATTCTACCCTTCAGCTTCGTTATCTCCTCCGTCTAGTCGTTTTTCCTCCAAATTGCTCACTTATTCGCCACTTCCTTGGACCATGTAATTGTCCTCTTCTTTCCCGGATCAGGCGAAAACCTTCTACACACCTGGCTTAAAATATGCGTTAGACCCCGCAAACAAATGAATTTTACCCTTTAACCAATGCATGAAATTAGCCTTATCACATACTTTAGTCCTAGGGCTAATGTCTTCAACTCTTTCTTAGGCGTGACCGCCTCCTGGGGTAATGGATTTTTCTCCATATTCTTTGCTGCTAGCTCCCCAAAATCGGACACCTTTTCCAGACTGCTCAGTTAAGCAAAACCAGTTGATCCAGTAGAAATCGGCATCTGGCAGAATCCCATGATCGCATCAGTAATTTCTTCATCGGTCAAGTTCTGGGTCAAAAGCGTGTCACACCATCCGGAAACCTCTTCTTCAATCGAGTCGGTCAGTTCAGCAGCTGTAAGCTGCTCCTGCAAGAGTTCAGTCTCAAGAAATTCTTGGACTAATGGGTAAATCACATCCAAGGAATGTAGATTTTCAGTATCCAAGGGTTTTTTCATTGCTTCATCAATATTGAAAGTGAATTTTTCCCCATGATAGTCCAAGCAAATTGTATCGTCACTTAAATCAATTATAGTTTTGGCCATTCGCAGGAATGGCCTCCCCAACAATACTCCACTTGATTCACCAGCTTCAGACTCATTCATACGGATCACATGAAAATCTGCAGGGTATAGGAAGTATACACCCTCACAATCACATTTTCCAGTACTCCTTCAGGACTAATGCATGATCTATCTGCGAACTGGATCACCACCATTGTATCCACTAGGCTGACTCTAGTCAATCTCTTGTAATCTGAGAAAGGTAGCACATTAATAGAGGCCTGATGAAACTCTGCATCTTCCTAGTCTTCTATTTTACTTGCTTATCATTGTGGCTTGTTCAGGTTAAATCATTGAACTGATCCAGCCAGCCCATATATGCCTTCTACCTGCAAAATGGGGGTGAGTGGATCCAAAAAAAGCTCAGGCTGATCAACTCGACTTGGATTCGACTTGAGAAGAATAGAAAAGCTCAGTCCCCTACAAAAAGCACTGTAAAGTAAAACTTTCTAACAATTTCATCTTCTTCACAAAATCAACATGGAAAGCAGAGTAAAGAACAGATCTGAAAAGCTATGCAAGACGAAACACAAGAACAACATATAAAATTAAATCTACTCCTAAGATCTAAGCTACAACTACGTAAAAATGAAACTAACCATAATCATGCAAGAAACGAAATAGAAACTGCTAGATCTAAACATCCTAAGAACTCTCAAACATAAAACACCAGATCTAACCAAAATAGAACAAAACACTTAGGAGCTAAGACATGTGACATAAAAAGGAAACCAAAAGCAGATTAGACACATCATGCATGAAACGGAACACGACAGCTGGAGATGAAAACATAACTTCAAAATTTACTAAATCAAAAACATCAAAGCGTCAATAACATCAAAAGTAAACAGAAAACAAACAAGGAAAACAGTAAATTGTTTCATCACCCCTTCTCGGAGTGGAATACAGAACCAAAAGCTGAAAATGCAAGAAACCAACACCAAACTACCAACTAAACTAAACTAAACTAAAACAGGACCAAGTGTGTGCGTGCAACGAAATCAAGAAGATGAAGTGCAAGAGCTCCGATTTCAGCCCTAGAAGAGAGCTGAATTCCTAAAGATATTCTATCTAAGAAAGCTTATGAGACCCCCCCCCCTCCTTTCTAACTACTCGCTGGGACTCCTTTTCTTGTGTCGAGCTTCCTTTATATAGAGAGGCGTAGGGCTCTGATCCCTAGGGTACCATCATTTCTGAAACGTCGTTCCTGCCCTTCACATTTGGTGGTTGAGTCTTTAGCTCTATCTCCCAATGCAGAACTCCAGCTGGCTCCGTTTGATTTTTGACTTGATCAACTTAATGTCGCAGCTTTTGCCTTCGTTTCTTGATCCGTTCGTCTTCCCTACTGATTTGCTCTTTCTTCTGAAAATGGCGGATTTCACACACCTGGCTCAAAAATAGATGTAAGTTCATGGATTTGAGTGGAGTTTTGCCACGGAACACTTGCATGAAACGAGCCTCATCAAACTGCTCACACTTAACCCATACTTGTCATTAAATATGAAAGAAAAGAAAAAAAAAGAGGCAAGTTTCAATGCATGGTTCTTATTTAAAAAGTAACATAAAACAAAAGCAAATCTTAAAAGATCTAGAAAAGAAAGGATAGAACTGGTTTATGTTGTTCGGCAATTGTCCCCATAAGCTTAAGGTTAATCCAATCGACTATAGTCTCAGATTCCTTTCCCTCCCCTCTTCTACCTAATCATGCTTGTCCGTTTGTCAAGATAACTTCTATCTTTCCAACTGTTGGATTCATTCGGTCACTCAATCTTCACTAGAATTGTTAGGACCATTCTCTCATTCATTTTGCCATACCATTGATGTTAGAGTTCTATTGACAGAAGCTAATTTCTTAAGGTCTTTATTTAGGTTGCAATGGGGCAAGGGTTGTAGTGTATAAAGGTGAGGGTCATATGGGTTCTAAGTTCATAATGTATATAGAAGTATGAAGGACATGTGAACTTAGGGACAAAATTAGAACAACCTCCCTATGTACAAATTGAAACTTTGGAACTACCCTTGGCCATTTTGGCCTTATTTTTCTAACTTTTTCGTAGGGTCAGGTTGCACTATTTCCTGCCCTTCTATTCTATTTTCTATTTTTCTTCTCCTTTTTATGTGGGTCAGGTTATACATTCTTCCTGCCCATTTTCTAATTTCCTTTTATCTTTCTATCTTTTTTTTGGTCAGGTTACAATATATCCTATCCGTTTTCTATCTATCTTTCTGTCTTATACTCCCCTGTTTCACAATCTATTTCCTATCCCAGATGGTGAGTTGCCCCAGCCTGTCCCCTTGTTCACATGACATGGAGGCTTAGGGTTTCCAAAGAAGGGATGATCATAATAAAGGCTCAAAGAGTGTAACTAGGGAGTGCCTTTACAATAAGGAAAGTTCATCTGGTTCGAAAGAATTTGGCTCAACTGGTTATTCCTATTGCCTTTAGTCCTTGCTAGCCTCTGTCATTTCCCCCTAAGCATCAATGGCAGCCTCTCTATTTTTTTCATTTTAGTAGAAAGTGTTCTACTCTGGCTTCTAACTCACATTTTAGAGGGCTTCACAGAAGGATTGGATTAAAGCTACTTCTATCTTCCTTACATCTTCCAAGAAGATTTTGGTTTATTAAATAAGGGAATCTCACAAATCAACACGCATCATTTCTTCAATCACTCTTACTAAGGGAATCTTGTCTTTATTTTCCTAAACCAGTTCTTATTTAAAACACATAAAACAAAAACACCTAACAGAAGACTCCTAGCTAAACAAAATACAACTTTGACACTAACTACACCAACTGTTTCCCCCCTCCCACTTCATTACAGCTTGTCCTCAAGTGACTTGATGAAGTGGAAAACACGGTAGTTGGTGTCAAAAACAGAGAAACTTCTCACAATTAGACCAAGCAGTGGGCTAAGTATGAGATGATCAGACAGAAAATCAAAATACATAAAGCATATCTTTAACAAAAACTTCTCACACTTAGACCATGCAATGGGCTAAGTGTGAGAAGGACATAAAAAAAGACATACACATATAGACAAGGAAAAAAAATAGATAAACATCTCAAACTTCGACCAGGCACTGGGCTAAGTGGGAGAAGTACACATATAAACAATACTAACATAATAAACATGCGGAATAAACATAGTTAGCATATATGTACCGGTAGAAAGATCATGCTCAAGCTGAAAAGAAGCAAAATTAGAACAAAAAACTAAAGTTTACTTGGTTATGCTAGCTTAGTCCTTTTTCTGGCTCCCTTGGGAGCCAGACCACTGGGTCAGTTGCCTAGTACGTGCCAATTTAACTCTCCGGGCAGACCCTTCGGTCTCTTCAGCGGTTGACTGGCTGGTGTTGGCGGCAGCATCCTTTCTTTTTAGCGGTGTTCGAACAGGATTGGTATCTGGGTTGGCTTTCTTTTGTTGGTTCTCCTTTGAAATAGAGGCAGACAGAAGCTGTTTGGCAATTCGGGAATTCATTTCCGCCAAAGCAGTCATCTTCTCCATAAGGGATAAGGCCTTATTCATGTTTTCAGATTGGAGCTCAAAAAAGCCCCTTCTGTTCTTTATGAGTTTCTTCAAACTTTTAAAACATGTGCTCCATCATCTTCTCCCATTTCTCCTTGTTGGCATGTGATTTCGCCTGTGTAGGAGTCAATTTCTCCTCAACCTCCTTCTTAATCCTCGTGGTCGTCTTCTCGACTTCCATCTCCTGATCCAATTTGATCGGTGCCTCCTTTGTCTGCCATACTTCATAGAAATGAAGAGTGCCTTCCTCATCCCATTTGACCAATCCTAAGTTTATGAAGAATCCGGTATCAAACCAGTCCGGGGTATCACACATTGTGATAATCGGTCGAGGCCTGGATATTGTCATTGTGACGTTTCTTTGCAGATATGCCCCTAGTAGATGGCAGGCATAAAGATGACGGACAGGGTGGCGGGTGATCTTATGGATAGCTTGGGCGATCCAGTACCCAAGATGCACTTTGACATCGGTCAGCATGCACCACATGAAATAAAGTTCAGGTGTGGTGATGGTGCCGTTTGCTTGACCATTCCCTGAGCGTCATTAGCATCTCTTGGTTAAAAACCCTAAAACGGATTGAGGGAGCATCCAAATCTGTCGCGTGTGTAAAGTAAAAGGAGGTGAAAAACTCCCTCGCCAAGTCCACAGGAACCTCCACCAATGAGTGTTCTAAAAGCCACTCGAAGCCTGCTGCCTTAATGTATGAGAAGAACTGTTCCTCAACTCCTAGTCCTCTTAGCGAAGAAAGGTGGACCCTTTTTCTAGATTTCTGCTTTTTGCCTTTCTGCCCTCTACCTGCGCAATTCTTCCGCTTTTTCGGGTCCTTAAAGTAGACCATTGCTTCCAGCAGCATGTGGTCCATTGTCACCCTCAGCTTTTCGTAAACTCTCTCACTTTCGATTGTCTCCATAGCTTCAAATTCTTGTTCCTCATCTAAACGGTGGAGGGGCGTAGTGAGATCTTCGAGGGGTTCTTGGATAACAACACCTTGGGAGGTTGAACGCCGCTTCACTTCCTCGTTAGCGGTCGTGACCTGTTTCCCCTTCCTTCTTTGTTCAGTAACTTCCATTTTCGTGGCAGCCAAGGTCACAGCTTCATTCAGCTGACTTTTAGGTTCTTCTTCATCTAACCTCCTCTGCCTTCTGAGGTTCCTTCTTGTTGCCCTCTGATTGAGGGTCTCTTTGCAAACTTCTGATTTTTCCTCTTCTACAGCTATCACTTCATGCCCCCTTTCAGTAAGCTTTCCTTTAGCTAGTTCGGGCATCACTTCATCCTCAGGGACTTCTGTTTCCTCACTTCCCTCACCGCCGCCCTCCTCTCCATGGTGATTCCCTTGTTCCTCAGTTTCTACCTCTTCCCCTTCTTCCAGATCTTGATTTTGAGTAGCAGAGTTTCCACTAAGAAGAGTGGTAGATTTAGGAGTCTGTTCTTCGAGAAGTTGTGCTACCGATGTCTCGATTGGAGTCACGAGGTCGGTGGGGAGTTCCATAGGGTTAGGCATGGGTGTTTCCTCCTTCTCCTTGAACTTGTCGGCTAACTGGCTGAAAATCTCACTCATTTTCCCGGTAGGGCTGAATTTCGCCATCGTTTCTTCAATAATTTTTAAGTGCACATTGCCACCGAACGTCTCCGATGGTCGAGGTGTATCGATGGCTGGCAATACCATTGATTGTGATGTTGGAGGCGTCAATGCTTCAAGTTGAGGGGTGGTAGGAATCTTCCGCTCACAAAGTTTGGCGGTGGTCTTCTGAGATTGGCTGGATGCCGTTGACTTGTCCATGGATAGAGGTGCTAGTGGTGCGTGGCTTCGCCGGAAGCTGAGAGAAAGAAAATTCGGAAGTACTGAATTATAAAAAAATGAAAGAGAGAAAGACGTTTGATAAATAGAGGTGAAAGAAGAAGAGATAATGGTTTCCAGGATGTCAGCGACCGTTCACTTTCTGCGCCATAATTTTAATTTGGAATTTTTCCAACTTCCCCCTCTTTTTACCTTTTCGGTTAAAAACAAAACGGCAGTACTTCTCTCTCTCTTGCCTATTCAGTCAAATCCTTTATTGAAAATAAAGTACTGAGGATGAAATAAAAGATTCTCTTAGGTATTGTCAGGAGATTTTAAGATTCAATAGAGTATTGTGTTGAAATTAAAGTCCCCTCCAGATACATCCAAAGAATCCAAAAATTTTTACTATTTTCTGAAAATTTGATTTCTGGGAATTTTCTTAAAACATAATAAAAGATAAAAACATTTATTTCAAGTCATAGGCAATTCTCGAAGTTCACTAGATCAAGTACTTTACTAACACTTGTGCATTAAGCTGAGTACGTAAATCTCCGAGAATTGTCTTAGTAACTATTTTATTTACTATATCAGGCCGAATATGCATAGTGGGATTTCTCCTACTATACATACTCCCAATTTATTTACCATTATCTTTTTATTGTGGATAAACAAAGAGAAAGTTATAAGACAAGATACACCATGAAACTTTGTAGCTCTCAGGATGTGGTGGATCGATTGAGTTGCAAGCTTGCATTTGCCCTTCTGAATTTGGCTTGATTCGATTTCCACCAAAACATGAGGAGTAGTACTTTCTGCCTAGTTAATCATCCTTGTACCTCTGTACTTTTGGGTTGGCAATTTCTTTTCCTCCTCATAATCATCCTTGAATCTTGCGCGAGGTGAGTCTCGTTTGATAATGTCCTCCAGAGGAGCGCGAAACAAGATTTTATTATTCGGAACCTATCTAGTTGGAGTTTGATTACTCTATGAATAATAAATAAGCATTTCATGCTAAGTCCACTCTTGGAATTAAAAAGATGTTAATTAATTAAGTCTATAGCAGACTATAATTAATTCATGGACATTTATATCTTAAGCGTGCAATTTGAACAACAACACGGAAACTGATTCACTTGCATTTTACATGGTTTTAGAGGGTAGTTTTACTTGGTTTTGATCATATATTGTGTACTTTGAGACATGGTTATGGCTACTTCTCTATGATATTGGTATTTTGACCATTTTGTGAAGAATGTGTAGAAAAAGGGTTGAAAACGAGCTTAAATGGCGAAAGGAAGCATCTGGGATGAAAAAGGAAAAAATTGTAGTACACGGGATCGCCAGCTTCAGCTCAGGACCAACCTGGCAACTCGCCAGGATCATCACCCAGAATCCCCGTAAGTAGCTGGCGAATCGCCAGCTTCAGCGCTCAACGAACCTGGCGACCCGCCAGGTTCGGCCGACAGTTCTAAAGAAGGAAATTTCGAGCCCTAATATATATACTATGCATGGAACGCCTTCTACATAATTCTACACGCCTCCTACACTAAAAATACCAGTTTTTCACCTAGGAAGAGGAGAAGAACAAGCCGAGGACGAGAATTCATCGCATGATTGAAGACGAAGCCTCCAATCCGCCCAATTCAATTCTAGGAGTTCATATTTTAGTTTTATTTCTGTTCAAACAATGTTTTTGAATTTTTTTTTACTTTTGTGATGAACATGAGTAGCTAAATCCTCCGTAGAGTTCTGCAGGGAGATACAATGAGTCTTATGTTTAATTGATTCCCTTTTTCTATGCCTTGGTTCATGTGGTTATTTTGACTTCTCTTGTGCTTATACATTTATTTGACTGATCACCTTATAAATGCATGTGGATTTTACTACAATACTCAGGAGATGAGTAGTTTTATTTGAAAGAAGAGAAGTTGATGTCTTTGCCAATATAATCGAGAGATTTGAGCCTTTGAATGAAGCTAAGTTCTTAGGAGCTTTTAGGAGTTGTTACCTTAGTTCTAGGAAGGACACTTCGGTTCTAGGTAACAATCTACAAATTGTATGCTTCGGGAGAAGATATAGTTTTACCTTAGTGATAGCTTAATAACTCTTGAGACCCTTGTTGGCATAGTTTGGAAATTAGTTGAGCATAGATAGTTGTTATCGATCCCGTAGGATTCTACCTTCCTCATCTTTGATCTACATCAGTTTTCTTTTATTTGCTTTTAGTTCTCTGGTTGTTTTAAATTGTTTATGCTTTGCTTTCAAGTAGATTTAGAAAAACCAAAACTTTCCGATTCATCTAGATAGTAGTTGAGGTTGGTTCGTTGTACTTAGGTTGACACTCATTGTCTCTATGGATACGATACTCTTGCTTACTAATTGCTACATTAGCCCCGTACACTTGTGGGTATACTTGTGTTAAAAATAAGTTGAGTCAGGAACCCGGATTACTTATAATTTCGGATTTGGATGGGCAGTGCAATATTACTTCTGTAGTAGCTGCTCGTAATATTCCAATATAAGGTTATATTAAATTTGAGTTCAATTTAATTAGTAAAACGCTAATTGGGGGTAGCCATATCCAAAACCTTCCATAGATCCCTGTCTGGGCCCAAAATGAACTTTATATAAATAGGAGAATAAATGAGACAGGCGCAGCAGCAGCGGCGTCCCTCCGTGAGCAGCCCCAACAGTGGACGAAATTAGGGTTTTCATCCTATGTGCGACGCTCGTGCGGGTGGAACCCACGCGACGTCGTATCACCTCGTCTCGTGACTTCTCATTCTAAATTTAGTTTAGGGTTTCCTAACCCTTGGAATTATTTTTTGGAAAGTATTCAAGATTAATTTATAAATAAGATTTGAACATATCTTTTGTGGATTTTGCATATTATACGAGATTTAATATTTGAATTAAATCATGGATTAATTATAGATTTTATCACTATTTTATGAATTTGTAGGGATTTAATTCCTAGATGAATCCTAGTTAAATTTGGATAATGACAATCTAATATTTATCTATATCCTATGGATTTATATGGATTTATTCCTAGATGAATCCTAGTTGGATTTAGAAAATGATACTATTATTTTATTCTTATCCTATGAGTTTATATGAATTTATTCATAGATAAATTCTAGATGGATTTGGATAGTGATAGTATAATATTTTACTCTTATCTTATAGATTTATATGGATTTGTTCCTAGATAAATCTTGGATAGATTTGAATATTATAATATTATCTTATTCTATGGATTTATATGGATTTACTCTAAGACAAATCCTAGATGAATTAGGACAAATATTTATATTGATCTATTTTATCCTATGGATTTGAATATATTTAATTCTATCAAGACAAATCGTAGATGGATTAAAATAAATATTAATCCAAGTTATCCTCAATTTTTGGAATTACATCCTAGATAGATAGGTAGTGCAAATTATCTTACAAAAGTTTATGACAAATGGTTAAATCTGACGAATTATCCTAGATAGATAGGTAGTGCATATCAATGTATTAAATCTACTCAATTATCTTACATAAGTTTATGACAAATGGTTAAATCTTCTGTTTTGCAGTGCAAATTAACTCGTCTTTCAGTAGATAACATAAAGATTTGTCTCGGTGTTAAATCAGTTCAGTGCTCTACCACACAATGTCATCTTATTTCAGTAAGGCTTAGAAATATGCGGACTGACATTGCAACCTTTCACGATAGGTAGTCTAGGCCTATCTAGGTTGTGAAATTCTTTTTTTTTTGTTCAGAACTGACCGTGTTACCTTAAAGTGGACGTCGCCCACAACCGGTCTACTAAAACAAAGACTTAGACTTTGTTAAGTTACTTGTACATTTAATTATGCAATAAACATCCATTAAATATAAAACATAACAACATTACGACAAAAATAATCTGTTTTGTTCATTGGAAAATAAAATAAGAGTTTTTACAGTATTCAATCACTCGAAAGGTGATTTCTAGTATAGAAACTGTAACAGTTAGTGTATTAAAGATATCAACAAAATGCATTGAATTTGTCAACACAATTCAATATTGACATTGTACACGTATTATTTGACATATTATGTTTTTTTTTCATACATAGGAGTTCGAGATACATTCGGCAAGCGAACTAGCCCGCCACAGCCCCTCGTGGCTCGAATACTTTAGCTTCCCTCCGACGGGTTCGGGCGTGAACTAGCCAATGTTGGCTCGTAGACTGCACTCCCTCCGACGAGTTCAGCCCCGTTAGACTACTCGCCACCCTCAGACGCGTCCAGACTCGAAAGTTTGCCAAGCCCCAAGGAAACAACCTTGAACAGACCCACAGGCATCCAGGTGCCATATCCTTGCCACCCTTCTCAACCTATGTTGATATTAAGCTGTTTGTCGAGAAATATGAAAATTTATGATTTTTCTTTTAAATTTTGACATCGGAACATATGCATGTAAGATCTCGTTGAAATCCTTATAAAATTATCCTTAATTTGATATATGTTGTTTGAAAAAATAATTTATATTGATCTAGTTATATGCATTTAAAGTTTTGAGATATTTTTTAAAAGTTAGTTATAACTGTTTTGTTCTTAATTAACCTAAATAGCCTTATTCACATTTTTCTAAATGTTCTTGAGCTTTGATTAGAATATCAATGCTTATCATTTAGTTATAATTAGCAGTTTAAAAGTGACTTAACAATTAATTTAAAATATAATGTATATCATTTTAGTTATAATTAGCAATTTAAGATTGAGTTAGAAAAGAGAATATATGAATATATTGTTTAATTGTTTGTAGCATATAATTTTTTATTACTTTCTAAGATTGAACCCTTTTAAATAGAAATTATTAGCAAGGATACAAAGATATGTTTTTGGCTGTAGAAAATAGGTTATCTATTCTAGACAGAATATTAATCGATCATTAAATATTAGGCCTGATTTATATTACTTATTTTCTGATATTATACTAATATAATAAAAAATCTTTTGCGTGAACAATCTTATCTAAGTACATTTTCATCTGAAAATGTCGATTTAAATTAAAATAAATTTGAAAATCCACGTAGTTCAATATTTAATTAAAGAATTTGGTTGCGTGACGTCTGCCTAAGTTGACGACGAGAAAATCAAAGTCAAATAATGAGGAATAAATAGTGCGATTATTTATGTTACATTTCCACATACAAGCACAGTCGATTGAATCGAGATGATGATCACAGAGATGGTTGAAGGTTTTGCATACAAGGAAGCCTTATCAATTTATGAGAAATTGATTTGCGGCGCCACATGTTTCTACCTTGTCGGTTTAGCTTTTCTAGAAGTTTCCGGTAAGCATCTCCAGTACTCCAAATTCTCGAATTCCGGCGCCTCCAAATCTCGGATTCCCAGTAAAATCGGGATGCTTTTTATCTACACTCCTGCTTTATTCGCCGGCGTCGCCTCATTCTGGGTCTTCCCCGGTGGTGGGATCAGGTTTCTCATGTTGAAATCTGCTGTCACCATCCATTTCCTCAAGAGAGACCTCGAGGTATCCATTTCTCGATTCATAGATCCAATTTTGTTTCCGTGTTGCTCTTTTTTTTTATGGTGAAAATCGGTTTGATAGCAACATCATTTGATTTGATTTGATTTGATTTGATTTGGTTAGTGAGTTTTTATGAAGATGATGATGCTATTAGCTTAGTTAGATAGTTTTAAATTTGGGATCATTTTTACTACAATTAAATTAAATTATTTTGTATCTAAAAATTTATCACTTATTTTCTTTTTTTTTATCCCTAAAAATTTGTAACGTTCCACTTTTGTCATTTTTTTGTAGCTATTCTGAGACGAATGGAGTATAAAACTAATATTTCATCCGTCTCAAGGTAGTTGTAGCATTTCTTTTTGACACCGAATTTAAGAAATTGATGTGGTAAAGGTTAAAGTGGAGAAAATAAAGTAAGAGAGAGTAAAATATAAAAGACGGTTGTCTTTTTGTCAAAAAGGAAATAACTCAACTATATTGGGGCAACCCAAAAAGGAATAAGTCTAAAGGAATACGTCTCAACTACCGATGGAGTATATAAAAGTAGGACTCGTGCCATTAACTTTTTCAACTCAATTTCTATCACATTAATTAAAACTCATGTTGACTCAAATGGTGACAAATTATTATTTTAAGAGTAATGAGAGATCACTAAATAAAGAAACACTTAATTAACTCAAATATATTAATTAAATACTCTATTTTTTACTTAAAATAGAAATAGCATAAGTAGTTTCAGACGAGGCGAAATAGAAAAGTGCAAGTAACATGGGAACAATGTATTTCAAGTTTGCAGATTTGAACAAAATGCTTTTCCTGCTCATTGTTGAGGCAAGTAGAGCTTATTATAACCACGAAACTGATTGCGTTGGAATTGTATGATGCTGGAAATAATGTGTTTATGTTGCTACAAATTAACAGTACGCGCCTTTAACGATGAACTCATTAGAACAATCTGCAGCAATCCTTCAACTATAGAATGCCTCATTTCATGTTAGTATGTACAGTATGTAACTTATGTTGCAACAAGATACACATATTGTTATGTATTTAAATAAACTCGAGTTTGTTAGATTGAAGTGCGACAGATAGGCAGAATATTTAACCTTGGTTTTCAAATCTCTATGAAGTAGCATAAGTACTAGAGGAACCTCTCTAATGTGCGTGCTAACAAAATGAATCAACACAATTTGTCGAAGGAACAACTTCAACGTGTTGTGAGATAAGAAAATCCGAATCCACGGACAACAAGAGCTTAGTCCAAAGCTCTCAAAAGACAAGATCTAATCCAAGATCTTAAAAGAGAACAAAGTTGTTGTTATATTTGATATTCAAAAGTGAGTTACATATCTTGAGGCAATGCCTGTATTTGTGACCCTCGGCTTCTTCTCTTGCTTGTTTCTTTGGTTCATTTGTGACTGTACCATTTGTTGTCGTTGTTTTAGCTGAGCATGAATATCTGCTATTATCGATATGCTCTTTTATATGATTGTATCACATTGGCAAATTTGTCAAGGGTTTTACATAGAATCTTCGATCATGATAAAGCTTCGTTTGTGCATAATTGGGAGTCCAAATTTCATAAATATTCCGTTTGGATGTGCTTGAATTTCTGCAGCTTCTAGTCTACTGGTTGAAAGTGTATTTAAATGATTAGGCTACCTTATGCCTTCCGTCTTCTCTTATGCAGGTATTGTTCCTTCACAAATTCAGCGGCTTTTTTGGCGTGGAAAGTGCAGTCATCATTGCAGCCACTTACTTCACAGCTGCTGCTGGCTTTGTCTACTTTCACCACCAAACTGAAGGGCTTCCCGAGCCCTCAGTCGACCTCAAGTATTTTGGCGTCCTTCTCTCTCTCATCGGTCTCTCTGGCAACTTTTATCACCACTACCTCCTTTCCAAACTCAGGAAGAACAACAATAAAGGGTATGATATCCCTCGAGGAGGTCTGTTCAATCTCGTCATATGCCCCCATTACCTCTTCGAAATCACCACCTTTGTAGGCTTCTCCTTCATCTCTCAAACAATCTTTACCTACGTGTGTGCCGTTGGAGTCGCATTTTACTTGAGTGCAAGAAGCTATGCCACCAGAAAATGGTATATTTCCAAATTTGAGAATTTCCCAACGAATGTCAAAGCTCTGATCCCATATGTTTTCTAGATTTTTAATGATGTATGCTTTTGTCTCTGCTGAAATTTCTTGAACTGTCTGTAATCTTGTGATACATGATTACTTGATGATTTGATGATTGTATTAGTTATGTTTTCTAGATTTTTAATGATGTATGCTTTTGTCTGTGCTGAAATTCCTTGAACTGTCTGTAATCTTGTGATACATGATTACTTGATGATTTGATGATTGTATTAGTGGGTAATTATTTCAAGTTAGTGGGGAGAGTTAATGGGTGGTTACATAGTGTCACGACCACAACTCCCTAGTGATAGTGAGCGCAGCTATAACGTGACCAAAATAGTCTCAAATGAAAAGGATCAACATAAGGGATAAGTCAAACTCAAAACATTAATTCTAAAGGCGAAGATTGTACATAGTCAGAATAAAATCAGAGTATAATAACTGGGTTCATAATTCCTAGTACGTAGTCATATTGCAGTGGAAGAGTCCAAGACAAAATAGCATGTATGAAGACGTACTACTTTGGGCTACCTATTGCTCCTTATTAATAATCATTACCCAACACCTTCGCTTCCTTGTACACGCTCGACCTGACGTTAGAAAAGAAACATGCAGGGTTGATTACTTGATATATACTCAGTGGACATAGTGCCAAAATATAAGTTCCTTTTAATTTGCCAGCAACAGTTGAGCGAACACGGGGTTTTCATTTTAAAAGACTCGAGTCACTAAATCCATTTCATTTCATAAAACTTGATTACGCAATCACATAAACATAAATACCATATCTGAACGTATTTGAACCGGGAATGTGGCCACATTCCACGACGGTCACTGGACCGGCCAACTCGAAAGCTAGCACACGGTCCCCATATGTGTACACTAGTCCGAGTAGGATTTGCGGCCCTACTAGGACTCGAATTCGATTTAACATGATTGGCATAGCCAATCAGATAGGTAATCGTATAAACAAAACATGGCATGACAAACATGTTTAAAAAAGATTCACATTTTCATACTAAAATCACTTTTTGAAAAGAATGCCCACCTCGTTTGCTTAAACTCCTTAACTTGAATTCTCCTGACTCCACTCTTAACTCGCGGAGATAGCGTTTTGAAAACAACAACGTACTAAGAAGACTCGAGAAATTCTTATACTTATTGGAATGCATGCCCCTAATAAATTATTTATCATTTGTTCACTTTTAGAGAATTGTTTTTAGAAACTTGCATATTAATTAAATCGGAAATTTAATTAACAACACTTCTTTCATAAACTTGATTATTTTCGTGACTTGAGAACGTCGTTTCCATGAAGGTTGTGGGATGTAGAGACTGATGAAGAATCTCTTTTCCATGACATTCTCTCCAATCCACTTTCCATGAACGTCGTTTTCATAAACATGATTATTTTCGTGACATTCTCTCCAATCCACTTTCCTTTGGCTATGACTAGAGTTGAAAAACTCATAGCTTGTGGGATGTAGAGACTGGTGAAGAATCTCTTTTCCATGAAGGTCAAGACAGGAGTATGTATGGATTATCTTCCCCTCATGAAGGCTCCTTAGATGGCTTTGTTTGGTTCGATGCACAGCCTTTAAATGTTGGATATTTCACATTTGTTCATGTCCTCGAGTATGAGCCTCCTCCTAATAAGGAATCATATTTAGGTTTCAATCCCATCCCAGCCTTGAGGACAAAGCTGTTTCGATCGGGTGTGCTATTGATACACGGTTACTTGATGATTGTATTAGTGGGTAATCATTTGAAGTTAGTGGGGGAGATATTTGAAGTTAGTGGGGAGTTAATGGGTGGTTACATAGTTATTATTGTAGTTAATAGTGATTATTATCTTTATTTCCTTAGTAGTATATATAAGTCCCTTAAGGTTTTAGAGATTAGGAAATATTAAGTTTTGATTAAGGACGGTATTTTACCGTAGGGCCTCGTTAGAGGATTGGCCTCGTGAGAGGATTATCGTTGTTCATTTCAGTTTGTATTTCTATTTCCTATCATATTTTAGTTCATGTGGAGAGACTTATCATGGCCGTCTTTCACTCCGTATCATCTTGTGATTTTGTTTTTGTAACATCTGGTGTTTTGTTTCTTCATGTTTGTTGCCTTTGTGGAAAATAAAGAAAAAGTTGTGAAGAAATAAGCATTTACCACAACAGACAGAATATCATACTAATTCATTAAATTCCTCAACCAAAACCAAAATACAAAAATAGAAATAAAAAAGTTCTCTCCATAACAATTACACTGGAAAGAAAAAGACACAAATTGAAACACAAAACATATGATCTTAAACATGAATGTGCAATGAAATAGTAAAAGGGAAAAAGCCAATCAGAAACTAAACTTTTTGCTTGGACCATCATCATGAATTGATGATTCATGTCTGAGAATCCATGGCTAGAATGGTGCTGAGATTCATGGGATTCATGTAGTCTAATGATCCAGTCAGGATTTGCTGCACAATGATTCTGTTTGCTCTCTCAGAGGGATGGAATGGGTCCCAAAATGCATACACATCTCTGTTTGGGCACAGGTTGGAGAGTGGTGTACATAGACCTATCCCGTTGTACGGTCCCTGTCCGCAGCACGCCACCTTTGAGGTCACGAACCCTGCCCGAGAAATAAGTTCATTAGTACTCATAAATAACACGTGCCCGTGGCTTGTGTGTGTGTGCGCGCGCATGAGTTAGAGGTATACCGAATGCTTGAGGGTTGTTGATGAAGTCGTAGTGTGTAAGCTGTGTGTTGGCAGCGATGAAGACGTTGCTACCAATCTCAGAGTTGAGCGAGAGAAGCATCTCGGTGAGCTGCGGGTTGAAGAGTCCGGCAGCTAGTTGGAGTTCCGGTGAGCACTCTCCGTTCCTGCTACGCTGAGCTAGCTCGGCGGGTACACAGCCGAGTGGCCCGGTTCCAGTGACCAGAACCTTTTGTGCACCTAGCTCATGTAGTCTCTGGATTCATCAACAGTAGCAAGTGAATCAGACTCTATTGATGAGAATATCATTAAATTTACTATTAAGCAACCTAATTGTCGAAGCGAATCTATGTTGGTGGTTGAATTAGTTTAGGTATGTATGTAGTATTAAATTTGAATAAGTTATTCACATTATTATTGGAACATATTAGGAAGTAGATCTTCTATATATTAATTCCCCTATTCAATGACAACTACCAACATTTCTGTACCTTGACAAAGACTCATCTTTCCCCATTAATTAACTATGTGTTTCGTTTACTATTTATATCTACAATTAAATTGACGGCACATGTTTCGACAACTAATAATATGTTTGTTTATTCATTGCGATAGGATATTTCCCAGACGAGCGGTTCAACTCCTATCCATCTATTATCATGCCCTCAGTTCTATATTTATCAAAACATGCTGTGTACAATAACTATTTTAGATGGTACTTGATGTACTAAAAATTACACACTAAAGCCCTTCTTAGTTATTCCATTTTCATTTTATTCATTTGTTTGGTACGATAGAGAATGAAATGATAATGCAAATAAAGGAGAGTTTTTACCATCAGAACTTTGCGATACTCGGAGATGATAAAGGGAACATAGTTCTGAAGAGAATACTGGCGTGATCGGGCAGAAAATGGTACCAAATAATAGTTGTTAACAAAATCATTTCCTCCCAAAGTGATTAGGACCAAAGCTTCATTCACGAGTCTTTGACTCTCTTCTGCTCCTACTATTTGGCTCAATCTAGACTGATATTGCTGAAAATATTGCATCTGTTGCCCAATTCTGATTATATTCACCTGTCGTATTTACCACACTAAATCATATAATCAATCAATCAACCAACTAACAAATCAAAATCACGAATTATAAGAATTTTTATGAGCTTAAAAACTCATTATTGTTGTCGATGACAGTCACAGTTATCGCTTATTTTGTTTTGTTTTTAACTTTTGGTTTGTACTAGAGTTAAAAACGTACTAGTATCATTTATTTTCATCATAAATACAACTAGTTTTAAACACTTTATGCAGCTGCAACACTTAACGTGATTCAGACAATAGATAAATATCTATCTGTGAAAATAAGTAGCAACATAATGAGTGATTCATATGTCTTTTTTTTTTTTTTTTTTCTCAATAATTCTTGAAACAGACAATGAAACCAAATATGACTAAAAATATGTAGGTTTTCCAAATTTACACTTTTTACAGGAAGCTAACAAAAATGTATCCTATATGTTAAAAAAGGAGTGAAAAAACTGAAAACGAAACCAACCTATTTATTGCTTATTTTGCTAAAGTAGTATATACTATTATCTTTGAAAATATATAGATGGTAGTAATTAACAAAAAGCATTCAATTCCAACGGAGAATAGTACTGATCGGCAATATTGTAATTAATCTGAATCTTGCAGAATCTTTTGATGCTAATCGAAAAAGCAATGTTATATAAGAAAATTAATTAAAAGTGTACTTACAAACTGAACTCCAGTGTCATTAAGGATTCCAACTCCAGCAGATGCAAAATTGGTGCCAATTAGCAATTTGGAGCCACTCATTGCTGGACTCAAATAGGGCAGAGGCGATTCACTTTGACCAATGCTCTGACCTAAATAAAAATATATTTAAAAGTCTTTACACTTAAATGTAGTTATGCTAAGTTTACGTGAATTAGTCTACTTTTTTTTCCCACTTTAACTATTTATTACTATTATTTTTCTAAAACTGAACGCCTCTACTAAGGCGGAACCTAGGGAGTACTTTATTTCGTCAATTCACGGAAATGGTCCGAGCTGACGAAACGTAGCACGAGAGGGATGCGAGACTCAACTGATGAGATCGGGGATGTTGTAGCCGTTGGAGAAGCGGCCGGTGGCGCGGCGCCCGGGATAGTCAATTCCGTATGGTGGGGCGTCCGCGCGTGCAGTCGTTGCGAGGTAGTTGTTGTTGCCAACGTCCACGAGCGAGTCCCCAAACACGAAGAAGGCCCGGGCCTCGACATGCATTGTCGCTATCGAAGCGAGCAATGCAGCCGAGAGAAGGGTGAGAAGAAGGGTAGCCATTTCGAACCCCTAATGTGGAGGAATGGGTGTATCCTATCAAAAAAGGAAGTTTGTTTGAACACACAAGAAAATGCTCAAACTCTTATAAGGATATATAGAATTATAAAGGGAGAAATGAGAATATAAATAGAGGATTAGTGATCACAGTGGATATAATAAAATAAAACAGAAAAACAAGTGGGAAGGGTAGTTCTAGTGCATTCAATTCGACAGTTGTTCATTATAATCATAAGAATGGAGCAACCTATAATTATTGAATCACAATTCAAGCAATAAAATCTTGCTTTTCATGAGGTGGTTAGTCATTAAGTTGCGATGTATATTTTTTTATTGAAGTTATTGCATTTTCAATAAATTGTACAAATACCTGATTGGCGGAATTGAGGTTATCTCAAAAATGGTAATTGAGAGAGGTGGAATCTTGCTAGGCATTAGGAATACAGAGTATTGGGAGTAGAAAAGATTGTTGTATTTCCTTTTTTTTGTTGTTGTTCTATAATGATTTACGGCTCCTCATTATATAGTGAGGATTTGTCACTATCTATGGAAATTATACCAATCTATTCTAGGACATAATATTCTTTACATAATTGTAGTCTATCAATTATTCCCACAATCTTTTCCTTCCGTTGATACCTCCGCTGATATCTCTTTTGATATATTTTGACAGGTTATTATTATTTTTTGAATTATTGTAGAATTAATTAACTATTTTTAAAATGTTTCGTTGGAATTATATATATATATATATATATGATGTGATAACTATCTACTCTTCCACCCTTGACCTCATCTTGATAGGGTTTCAACTTTTATGACACAAAATAAATACGAGGAGTCTTGAAAAATTAAATTTTTTTGGTGATGATCATGTGTTATATTCGACGGAGTACATTTGAAATTAAATAAGTATTAATGATATAGTTGTATCGCTTTTTTATAGCATAATACGGGAATTCTGAACCTGCTTCTAACATACTTACTATAAGTATGCTTCTATAACTATGCTAACAACATATTTAAAAGTTGATAGGCAGTGATAATTGTAGATAATTGTACGTACATAATCGAACTTTTATTTAACATTTTACATTGAGAATCAATTTATAAACATTAACGAATCTAAAATAAATTTCATACTAATCATTTTGCAACACTTCAAAAAAATTTTGAAATTTTAACTTAAATATTTGTATATTTAAGAAAAAACTTATTTTTTTACTAAATATAGCATAATTAATTCAAATAAAGCTCGAAATCATGTTACAATTTGACATAAAATTTCTATATCACTTCTTTCTTATTGCTACATAAAATACAATAAATAACATAATTAATTTTTAAGTAAATTCAATTAAATTTAAAAATTTAAGAATATTATGTACATTTATCTTTTCTCTTTTATATAGTCGTTATAGAAATTAGTTGGATAGTATGCATATTCTAGTTGGTCTAAATTTTTATTCTAAGACTATAACTTTTTTAGTTATAACATGCACTACATTTTAGCTGTAACATCCATATCAATTCTCTCAAAAAGTACTCCATGTAGGTAAAATGCATAAACAAAAGTGGATTATGCATCTCCAATCAAATCTGGGATAACTCTTGCTAGTCTCTTGGCCAAGATTTTTTGCAATGATCTTATAAATTATACTGATCACATTGACTGGAAAAAAAATCCTTGATATCGTGGGCACCAACCACTTTATAAGGAATCAAAGTCCGATTGATCTCTTGAGTCAAAGATTTGTAAAATTAAATCTTCCTTTTGTGTATTGCCTCTCTTCTTTTCTTCTTCGTGATGGGCTGCCTTTGGTTAATTTGTGTTTTGTCAACGTGATAGGTTCATAGATGGTTGTCTTTCGCCATATTTGTTTTGCTTGTTTTAGAGACCTTTTCATGTTATGTGTGTCTCTCTGTTACACAGCTCGCCCTCTTTTGGCTTGTGCATTTTGATCTATCACAAAATAAAATCTCGTTGATATACATTTGATATTAAAACAAGACTAAAGGCCAAATCTAATCCTGAAAGTATGCCCATTTTACGATTTTGGTCCTATACTTTATCTTTTGAATTTTTGCTTCCTGAACATTTCAACTCGGATCACAATTGGTCCTACACTAACAATTCCATCAATTTTTAAACGGTTTTAACCCGATTTTGATGGTTTTAACAGTCCCATTGGGTTAAAATCGTTTAAAAATCAGTTAAACTCAGGTTAAAACCGTTTAAAAATTGACGGAATTGATGCAAAAATTCAAAAGATAAAGTGTAGGACCAAAATCATAAAATGAGCATATGTTCAGGACTAGTTTTGAACTTACTCTTAAAACAATCATATCATGGAACTTTTGGTTGCATCGAGTGCCATTTTGATTCCTCCACTGTTGGTGTCAACTCAAGCATCTTCGTATGCTCACTTGAGAGCTTAGGTAGCAAGGTATGATCAAGATAAATGGTTTTGGTTATGGTTTCTACCTATAGAAATTTGAATGGAATTTGAGCTAACTCCATTTTAGTTGATCTGGGTATCTCCATTATTTTGGTCAATTTTGTTAACAATTCTTTTTATAAGAAATACATGATATTCTCAGTCCTTCTCTAATTGAATCGTATTTCTTTTAAGATTGTCTCACTCTAATTGAGTCATTTCTTTTTTAGCAAAAAGTAACACTTATTATCTCTATTGCTCTATTCTCTCTCCATCTCTCAACTCAATTCTTTTTTCCTATTTTATTCTCTCTTAAGTTAATTCACTTAACACAATTTTCTTAAATCTCCGCTCTAAAGGACAGGGAATACATCACAAAATTAATACACTGTAATCAGAAACTGATATACGCAAAATTTCGCCACTTTAATTTTATAATCAAATGCATGGTCTCATAATGCAGTTTTAACTTGAGCTTATTAAAAGAGTTCTTGACAAGAAAGCATTCTTATCCTTTGTCGGCTTGTATTTAATCTTTCGATTAATATTTAATAGGCTACACCTTGTATCAGGATGCAAGGATTTGTTTTAAATTAATTACAAAATGCATGTCGAATTTCAATTTTGGCCGATCGCTTAAATGGTGTTTTATTTTTAAAGCAACATCTTCCTCGATCGCGTATTTTAGTTACTTGAAACTTCAGTTGTGTTTGCATCTGTGTATAAATAAATGGAGTACAAGATACATACATAAGATTGGTGGCACGTTTTAATGTCAGTTCCTCTACCGAAATAATTTACTATCAACATAACAAATTATGAGTTGTACTACTTGGGATTAATGAGCACCATTCTTATCTGTAATCTTACTAGTATTCTCCAAACAATGACTTTTATGTTAGCATAATTGTTGCAATTGAAATTTATATCATGCCCACTGCCAAGTACGCATGTATTGAATTTTTTTACACTCGAAGAGTGATAAATATAATAGCATCCTCTTCCACAAGGACGAGTACAAGGGTCCCACCATTCCATTATTCAATTTAAATAAAAACATTTCTACAAAATTAAAATACATTAAAAATACCCGAAATAATATTACAAATTACAAAAAAATTAAAAATTACATAATTAAATTCCTAAAAAAGAAAAATTGCATAATTAAAATACTAAAAAAATAAAAACTACATACTTAAAATCCTAAAAAATAAAAATTACATAATTAAACTCCTAAAAATAAAAATTACGTAATTTAAGCGTAAAAATGCCCCCGGGGAAGACTAGTCATCATCCGGCAATACCCCCAACGTTCTTTGGAGAGCCCGTATCATCGCCACATGCGATCGAAGTTGCTTGGGGGTCATATTTGACCTATCGGCCAAATTGAGTTGGGCCAAAACCCCCCACAACGAGTTGGTGGGGGGTTGAGGTGGCACATAGGGAGCGGGAGCCGGTTCGGGAGCAGGGGCGGATGGAGTCGCGGCGCGACGGCGGTTGGTCGCCGCCTTCTTCCTTCCTTGCGGTCGGCGTTGGGAACCGCTTGGGCCGGCGTCGGGGCTACCCAAGTTAGCTCTGGCAAGTTGGCTAGCCACGTCTTCAGAGCCGGCGTCGGATAGGGATACCGACCTTAACCGTTTGGAGGAGCCGCTAGAAAAGGATGTTACGCCTCCCCTATACTTCGGATGCGACAGCGTCTCCTGCCAAATGTTGAGTTACTTGAACGGCTTGTAGTTCATGGATTGGTAGGTCGACAAGGCGGAACTGATGATGTCGACCTCGCCCCGGCCGTTCCCCGCCGACCGCTCTTCCTAGAGGTAATACCCCTGGAACTTTTGAATTTCTTCGTTGGCTCTGTATATGGCGTTGCGCACCATACTCTTGTTGCGCTCGATTGTTCTAGCCGACCGATTTTCATTGTACCGGCGACAGATGTGCCACCAATAATGATCGCCGGATTGGTTCGTGCCAACCTCCGAATCTTCGGAGATTGACAAGAACGCTTTGAACAATTGCTCCATCTCCGCCGGAGTGTACGGTGTACGGACACCGCGAGTAGGAGGAGTCGGAGTTTGGGAGGGGCCGCTCGACCTCGCTCTAGGCTCGGGTGTCCACCCGTATTGCCCTTCGGGGGGATCTTGGTTGTCGATCGGGTAAGGCCGGTAGCCACCCGGAACTTCCGAACCTTGGGTTTGAGGAGGGGCCGAATATTCCATTTCCGGACTAGGAAACGTTTGTGAACCGAACCAATCGGGGTTCCAACTGTGGGAGCCGGGGGGTGATTGCCGTGGCCGGACATTGTTTTGTTGTAAGAGTAAGAGTGAAAGAAAGATTGAGAATTGGGAATGGAAATGAGAGAATTTAGATGAGAATTGTGTAGTGTGGTGTGAATTTTTGGTGTGGAAGTGGGGGTATTTATAGATGAAAATGTGTATTTTTGGGGAAAAAATTGAAAAATAAATTAAAAGTGGGTAGAAAATGGATATAATTTTTTGAGAAGTGGGAAAATATATATTTTTTATTTTTAATCAGATTTTTTAATTAAAATCCAATTTTTTTTTAAAAAAAAATAAATTGCCAACGGCTATGCCGTTGGCCAATAGGAAGCTGCCATGTCGCCTGCTCGCTGGTAGGGACGTGCTCGATGCATCGAGCAGCGCCGTGCCATCGGCAAGAGCGCAGCGGCGGACAGCTCATCCCAGCCGCTGGCACGGAAGGACAAGCTTGTGCTCGCCGATGTGGATGCTCTTACTTGAACTCATTAGTTTAGTTAGAAAGAACTCACAAGTTCGCATGATTACAGTTTTTGGTAAATTTAAAGATTCAACCTAGATATTTGGTAGAAAATAGTGGCGGACACATGATTTTGATATTGGATTATCCAAATTAATGTTAACAATTGTTGCATATTTTTAGTATTAACTATGGCAGAAACAATTCTGACACTGCAAGTTAGATGAAATAAAAAGATAATAATTTGAGAAGTAGTCATATAAATTAAAAGTATATACTTTGACCGTGCTAACGTCCAAGCAATGTCTAAGTAATTAGAGAATATATTTTTAAAATAAAGAGCATAACTTCATAGTTAAACTTACTAATATTATGTAATATACATACATATTTAAAAGGCTAAAGAATTAATTTTTATTCTTAAATTATAAAAAGCATTATTTATGATTTTGAAATAATGATATTTATATAAATAAGAATATAAACAAATATTACGAAATTATACTGTAAGGAAAAAAATAATTGAATTAGTTACTAGCTATTGAATTAATGTTGAGAACACATCATGCAATAAATTAATTACTAACAAAATGAATAAGTTATGAGAAAATCCAAAAATCAATTAACTACTAACTAATTAATTAATTACTACTAGAAATGTGAAAATCCACTCAAATATTAAGCTTGAAAATCCACTCAAATATTAAGATTGCAAAAAGCAAGCAATTGGAATCGAACCCGGTATCCTAAGGTCACTAGGCTCATATTCTTACCTTAGGAACAAGTTTAAAGTAATATTCTCTCTGTTTTAGTAAGATACTCCATCTCTCTCATTAAAGATGTCTTATTTTCCTTTTCTATTTGTCTCAACTAAGATGACTCATTACTAAAAATAGAAACACTTCTCTCTACTTTATTCTCTTTCTCTTACTTTATTCTCTCCACTTCACACACAAAATAAAGTTGCATAAATTCTCGTGCCGCCCAAGGAAGGGTCATCTTCCTTGGGACGGAGGTGAAGTGCGTGGTTTGCGTGTGTGGTGAAAATGCGATGTGCTAGGTCGAGATGCCAGGTCCTATGAATCCACTAGATCACTTGGTCTAGGAACTCAATAGAACACGGAATGCTCTGTCGTTGGACACACTAACTCCCCTTCAAAGATCCCTCAACCCGAATACTATGATTTAGTATAGAGAAGCACGGGTCGATCCCACGAAGATGGACACGTAAGAAAGCATTTAGAGACTCTTGACAAAAGCGGCTGCTGCCACTCAAACAGGGTTGAGGTATTACTACTACTAGACCTAGGCAGGAAATGTAAACACTAGACCTAGAAAACTGTAAACATGC
The DNA here is from genome assembly GCF_004379255.2 of Salvia splendens. NCBI lineage: Eukaryota > Viridiplantae > Streptophyta > Magnoliopsida > Lamiales > Lamiaceae > Salvia > Salvia splendens. The sequence continues at coordinate 19,410,926 of NC_056038.1, forward strand.
TGAGATCAAACATCATCAAGACTTCGGTATATTAAATTCACTTACTAGACCGTGTAAACGACTACCTAATTTAGTTAGACAGGAAACAACTAACAGTGGGGACCCTGACCCAGAAATAGCAAGAACGACAGAAAAGCTGCAAATAACTAACTGAGCATTTAACTAACACAGCATGCATTTCTTCAACGGGATTAAACACGAAAATGAAGGAAACAGAGCACTGAAACGAGGATTTTTTTAACACGTGTGCACAGAAATAGATCACTGCAAGCGCTTGGTCAAGACACCACGCTCCTTAAATCCACTAGAGCACAAGGTCTAGGAACTTAAGAGAACATAAAGTGCTTGGTCGTTGGACACACATCGACTCCCCTTCAAAAAAATATAAATCCCTCAACCCGAATACTATGAATTAGTATAGGGAAGTGGGGTCGATCCCACAGAGATGGACTCGCAAAGTAGTGCTCAGAGACTTTGGACAGACAAATGGCTGCTGCCACGCAACAAAAGGGTTGAGAATTTTAAACTAACTCTAGACCTAGGCAGAAAATGTAAATGCTAGACCTAGGACATGTTAAACTTGTAAATTCAGACTTCGACAACAAGAAACATAACCACTTCCTAGACAGTGTAAACAACTACCTAATCTAGCTAAACAGAATATGACTGAAAGTGGGGACCATAATTCCAAAAATGGCAAGTACGGAAAGAACTGCAGATTAACAAACTCTGACGCTAGCTCGCAGCAAAATGCATCCTCTCAACCGAATTAAACTTGCAGATGAACAAAACAGAGCAAAAAGCGAGATTCGACAGAATATAGAGATTTGGTCGTCGTTATCTTGCTGCAACTCGGAAAAACATCAGATCTGCGTACACTAGACGGAATGAAAGTAAAACACGTAAACTAAGCATGAAAATCAGATCGAAACTACTCAGATTCACGTCAGAATACTTGATCCACTCCGGATCCAAGACATCCGAACCCAACAACCAACAAATCCAGCAAATCCAACCAAAATTCTTCCACAATCCAACTCCAATCTCCCGGATCTGACCATTAACCTACAATAACTCAGTAAACAGCTGCGAAACGCATCCAACTCAGACAATTTAAAACTCCAAAATCTCAATAAGCGAAACGATCAAACCAGAAATCAACACAATCGCCATAACGGAAAATCAAACTTGCATTTAAACCAGAAACTATTCGGTGAAAACAACGAAGCTCGGCAGAGTAAGTAAAATGCGGAAAGCGGAAAATAAATTGTTTCTTCGCTCCTAACAAGAGCGGTGTTACACCATATCGGAAGCTAAGATGAAACCCGAACGTGCGAACTGAGATCTCCTCAAAACTAGTATCAAGTGTGTGTGTGGGAAAGTGAACTAAGCAACAGGCTGTGGTGAGGTCTCCCCCGAGAAGATCCCTCCAGCTTGCATGCTTCTGCCTTTTATAGATGCGGACATAGCCCTTGAGTCTTCGTAGAAATCCCTATTCTACCCTTCAACTCTGGAGCTTCCTCCGTCGAGCAATTCTCTTCATAATTGTTCACTAAATCGCCAGTTCCTCGACCTTGTGATTTTTTGGTCTTCTTTCCTGGACCTGGCGAATTCCTTCACACACCTGGCTTAAAACGTGCGTTAGTCCTAGTAAAATCACGAATTAAATCCCTAGACCCATGCATGAAATTAGCCTTATCAAGCACATACAACATAAAGAAACACATAAAAATCACAAAAGAAAAGAAAACACATAAGCGCATAAACTGGTATTTTCCTAGCAGCCATCCCCACAAGTTTAAGGTCAATCCAAGCGTTTACAGCCTCAGATTCCTCCCCCTCCCTTCTTCTGTCTAGTCAAGTTGTCAGTTCGTCAAGATAGCCTTCTGACTTCCCAATTGTTAGATTCACTCGATCACTCATTCCTCACCAGGGATGTTAGGATCGGATCGCTCTTAAGTTAAAGTTACTCCACTGATGCATCGGGTTATGAGAGTTTCTCCTTCCTACCGTCTCCTTTTTATTCCTGGGTCTGGTTACTACTGCTTCCTGCCCTTAAATTTTATTTATTTTTTTTTTTTCCTGGACTTCGTCCAGCTTATACCTCCGGTTTTATTATTTTAACTCCTCCCCTGGACTTCGTCCAGCTTATACCTCCGGTTCCTGGACTTCGTCCAGCTTATACCTCCTTTTCCTGGACTTCGTCCAGCTTATACCTCCTTTTCCTGGACTTCGTCCAGCTTATACCTCCTTTATTCTCTACTCCCTAAGCATCAAGTGGTAGCCCATTCTTTTTACAAGTTAGCTCAAAGTGTATAGGCTTATAACTCGCTCTTATAGTAGGGCTGCACAACTGGGTTATCTAAGGCTTCCTCTATCGTTCTTACTTCATCCAACTGACTTTGATTTATTAAGAGAAAAGGATTCACAATTTAGCATGTATTTTCTCTTCAATTACTCTCCCTAAGGGGCTTTTTGCTATTTATTTTACCAGTTATGCAAACACGAAACCTAAAAAAAAACTTCTACAAACTCCTAGACCTAACAGAATATGTACAAGACACTAACTGCACTAACTGCGTCCCCCCTCCCACTTCATTTATGCTTGTCCCCAAGCAATCCGTATGAAGTGGAAAGCAGGCCAGTTAGTGGCGACATGAAACGAACTCAACAAAACACAAACTTCTCACACTTAGACCAAGCATTGGGCTAAGTGGGAGAAGGAACAACATACAACACAAAACATGTTATGACATAAAACCCCTTCTCACACTTAGACCAATGCTTGGTCTAAGTGGAAGGGTTCAACACATATATACCGAACCTAGCATGCTGGCAGGTAAAACAGAAATAAAACGAAAGAACTGTTAAATAAAAGAAAGAAAAAGTTACTTGGGTTTGAGGGGAAATTCAATTCGGTGTCTGGCCCCCGTGGGAGCCAAACTTTGGTGGCACCGTCGGCTGGGTCACCTTTGCTTTCTTCATGGCCGGCATCTCCGGCTTCTCTAGTCTGTCATCAGTAGGTCGGGGTATGGCTGTCCTCAGGATCACGGGTCTAGCGGAAGAGGGGGTGATGTGAGGCCTCGGGCCTTGTGATGGCTTCTGCGCGGATACACTTCCTGGACTTAGCGTTGTAATGTTGCCGCTAGACCCAGGAATAGTTTCTGATGCATCCGGGAACTTTTTGTGCAGCCATTTCAGCATGGTCGTCATCAAAGCAACACCCTCCGCCATCCTGTTGGTTTGCTCACTTGATGAAGCCACCCAATCGGTGATACGTCCCCTCAGGACTGCGGCCTCTTCCCTGCTTTTTCCGAATTCCCTTCGGATCTCAGTCATTTCCTTGCGTACCCCGTCGATTCCTTTCCTTACCTCCTCAACTTCTTTCTGAACTCCCTGAACCATCAGCCTGACTTCGTCCTCAGTGGCTTGATCCTTTACCTCCACACCATCGGGTTCCTGCTTGACTTGTGCCTCTGACTTACCGACCTCATAAAAACACACCTCCTTCCCTCGGGCGATCAGCAACCCCTTGTTGAAAAAAAGTCGAAATTGAAGACTTCCGGGGCTGAGCACATCTTTACTACACGGCAGGCCTTGCTGATTTTAATTACAATGTTGCGCTGCAAATAGGCCCCGAGAAGATGGCACGTGTACAGATGCCTGGACGGGTTGGAGGTGACTTGATGGCAGGCTTGGGCTAACCAATAACCCAAATGAACTCGTACTCCTGTGGCCATGCACCACGTAAAGTATAGGTCGGCGGTCGTCAGGGCGTTGTTGGCAGTGCCCATCAAGTTGTAGCTAACAAAAGTTTGGGCGAATCGCAGGACCCGATTTTCTATATGGTGTGCCTTCGAAAAACTTGTTTTAAATTGACCCACTCTTGAGTGAGTCAAGAACTCCCACGCACCTTGTGCCTGAAATCCTGGCGTCAACTTCGGCGGACCAACCATTCTGTCGTTCCACAGGCCCTCATCATCTTCTGTTCTCGTTAGCAAGCCCATCCGCAGCGTCCACTCCCGGATACTCATCCTATGTTCTTCATTAAAAAGCCTGAAAGCTATGGAATCCGTATCCAAATCGGCGGTGGATTTGAACCGGAAGGTGGAAAAGAATTCACGGGCCGCGTCAACTGGAACTTCGAAAGTGCTGTGCTTTAGTAACCAATCAAAACCGATTGCATCTATATACCCCCTGAACTCATCGTTAGAGCTAATATGTTTGAGTTCCGCCGGGTGGTACATTTTTCCGGACTTCGCCACCTTTCCCTCAGCACTCTTTTCCTTGTATATGGCCTCACGTTTTGGATCGTCAAATCTTCTCATATCGTCTAGCAGCTCTTTTGTAATCCAAATCTCCGTCGGCTCAAAGTTCAGTACATCCTCGTCTTGCTCCTCCTCTGAATCACTGGACCTGGCAGGATTCTCGGGCTCTGTGGCGTATGGTACCTTGGCGGGTGGAGGAAGTGGGGATTCAGTAGATTTCCCCCTCTCCTTCTCGGTCGAGGAGGAAGCAATTTGTTTCCCTTTCCTCTTCTTAGCCCTCGCGCGGCGCCCCTCTTCGTCACTCTCCCTTCCACTCGGCCTGGGGGAGTCTTCCTGCGCAGACACGGCTGTCGCTAGGTCCAGCGTATCCTTTTCCTTTTGTTGGGCAGATACGTCAATGTCATCAAGAATACTCCGACGTGTCCGTCTCCTTGTTTCCCTTAGATTAAGCTGCGAATCGGCCTCCTCAGAGACCTCAGTTAAATCCACTATCATGTTGAGTCCTGCATCGACAGTTTCTTGAGCGCCCTCAGAATCGAGTGCTCCACTTTCCTCTGCTAACAATGGGGTTGCCCCCGTGATATAAACAGGGGTTTCTAACCCCGTAAGATTTCCTTCAGGTTGGGCTTCAGTGCCCACAGATTTGTCGGGAGTCCTTCCCGCATCAACATCTTCCTCAGTAAATTGGGCTTCATCGCCCCCAACTACGTCTAGGGTTTCCTTTTCTACATCCTTCTCAGAATTTAGGGCTTCTCCGCCCACTTGAACATCATCATCATCAACAACGGCATCCCTCTCAACAGACGCCTCCAGAACAGGGGTTTCCCCCTCAACCCTACTAACAGTAATAGCGGTGTCCTCAACTACCGCAACAAGAGCATCTACCCCCCCAACAACACTCTCCACCAAATTCACAGCAGAAATATCAAGGTTTACTCCCTCTGAAACACCATCACCTCCAAACTTTAAAACAGGGGTTTCCTTCTGAGAATCAGAACCTAACCTGGGTTCACTTACGGCCAATAACGTCAGTCCCGCGGCCAGATCTGTCTCTACTTCGCGAATCTCCGCAATGGGTGATCCTGGAACGGCGGGCACTGCATCGTCCTCCGGCCTGGTGGCGGTTTCTGGGACTGTGTCCTGGGTAGAGGTGGTTTCTTCTGGAATAATGGTAGCAGCCTCCGGTGCGGTTTCTTGTACAGCAGTGGGTGGTGTCTCGACAACCTCCGGTTGTGTCACGGTGGTTGTTGGAACGGCTGGCATGGGTTGTCCCATTGCAAACATCGCGAACGCTTGCATCGCTTTATCGGCCCCTCCGAACTTCTGAAATAGTTCATTCATGAACTCCGCCGCACTCTTCTCGGCGGATCCAGAAGCGCTGCTGGTTCCTTGTTGGTTATCCATGGTATTCTGCAGAAAATTTTGAAAAGAACTTGGGCGAAATTTTCAGATTAGGGTTAGAGAGAGATTGAAATTTGGGGTTTTTGATTTGGGAGAGAGAATATTTGGAGAGAGAATGAGTAATGAGAAAATAAGAAGGCCAAAACCGATCATAGTGTAGGCATTGGAGAGGACAGTTTCCTTTTGCAGGCGGGTGCAGGTGGTGACGCTAGCGACCGTACGCCTCCCCATAAAGTGCTCTTTGAAATCCGGACCGGTGCCAACTCCCTCCAAAACTCTTTTACCCCACAATTCCTTGCTCAAGTAAATTCCTTCTGCCAAAACACACTAAAAGAAAACATCAAACTAAAAAAAACAAATATGAAACGCCAAACTCCCCGGGTCTAGGATATGACAGTATCAAAAACATTCCCGATGGGTCTGGTGTTTCGAAAATATTTTTGGAAGAATAAAATTTTTTATTTGTTTGGATTTTTCTTGATTTAAAGAAAGCAATTAAATATTTACAAAATTGTTGTCAAGTATTCTCAAAATTTCCTGGATCAGGGTATGGTCAAACTTTTAATTACTAGACCCAGGAGATATTTTAAAAACACTTCCTTCCTAGACTGGTTAGGTGATATCAAAGAGTGCGCGTAGTGGCACTTCGTCCACTACACACAACTCTGAGCTATCCCTAAAGACCTTTATCCTATGTCCATTGACAAGAAAAGGTATGGAATTTGGTGCACTTCCCTGGATTTCAACTGCTCCGTTTGCTCGAAGTCCCATGATGATGTAAGGCCCAATCCATTTAGACTTTAACTTTCCAGGCATCAACTTGAGCTTGGATTGAAACAAAAGGACTTTCTGTCCTACCCTGAGTTCCTTGACCCGGAGATTTTTATCATGCCAAAGTTTAGTTTTTTCCTTATACCACATGGCAGATTCATAAGACTCAAGCCGTAACTCTTCCAGTTCCTGGAGCTGCATCTTCCTCTCTTCTTCACAAGCCTGCGGATTCATGTTGATCTCTTTGACCGCCCAGTATGCTCTGTGTTCGATTCCCACGGGTAAGTGGCACATTTTTCCGAATACCAACCTATATGGTGACATACCAATAGGTGTCTTATAAGCTGTCCTATAAGCCCATAATGCATCATCCAGTCTCTTACTCCAATCCTTCCTAGACGGGTTCACCGTTTTTTCGAGAATGGCCTTTATCTCCCTATTTGATATTTCTGCCTGGCCGTTGGACTGAGGATGATAAGGTGTAGACAACCTATGGTGGACTCCGTATTTCTTCATGAGAGCCTCTATTGTACGGTTCTTAAAATGGGTTCCTTGGTCTGAGATGACAGCCCTAGGGATCCCGTACCTGTTGAAAATGTTAGACCGCAGAAATTTGGCTACTTCCACAGCTTCGCAGGAGGTCGTAGCTTTTGCCTCTATCCATTTCGAAACGTAGTCCACCGCCACAAGTATGTATGTATTCCCATATGAAGATGGAAATGGACCCATAAAGTCCATACCCCAAACATCGAAAATCTCACAAACAATCACCGGAACTTGTGGCATTTCGTCCCTTCTAGAAATTCCTCCAATCTGCTGACACCTTTCGCAATTCTGGCAGAATTCGAATGCATCCTTATGTAATGTAGGCCAGTAGAAACCACTGTCTAGAACCTTCCTTGCAGTCTTCCTAGGTCCAAAGTGACCCCCACAAGCTAAAGCATGGCAATGATTCAGCACATCCCTTTGCTCCCACTCCGGAATGCATCTCCTAATTACCTGGTCAGCTCCCATTTTCCACAAATACGGATCGTCCCAAAAGTAGTATTTGGCTTCACTTTTTAATTTCATCTTCTGGGCCCGGGAAATTTCGTCGGAACTGGGCACTTCTCTAGTGACCAAGTAATTTGCTAGATCAGCGAACCATGGCTCTGCATTCGCCTGGCATTTCCTTTTTTCAGCATCTCCTGGACCTGTTGCTGCCATTACTTCTTCCCAATTGATAGGTCTAGGAGAATCGTTAAAATAATAAAGATGTTCTTCCGGGAACGCATCAGGTATTGCTTCATCCGTCTCACCTTGGTAAATGCGACTCAGGTGATCAGCCACCTTGTTCTCCGTCCCCTTCTTGTCTCTGACTTCCCAGTTAAACTCCTGTAACAGTAACACCCATCGGATCAACCTTGGCTTAGACTCCTTCTTTGCCAGTAAGTACTTTATCGCAGCGTGATCTGTGAAGACTATCACCCTCGACCCGAGCAGATATGGTCGGAATTTTTCAAAAGAGTACACGACTGCCAACATTTCCTTCTCCGTGGTGTCGTAATTTTTCTGGGCTTGATTTAGCGTTTTTGACGCATAGAAAATCACGTAACTTTTTCCGTCAACTCTTTGACCTAGCACCGCCCCTACTGCATAGTCACTCGCATCGCACATGATTTCAAACGGCAAACCCCAATCAGGTGCTCTGATGATGGGGGCAGATACTAATCTGTCCTTCAGCAGCTGAAAAGCCTTAATGCACCCCTCATTAAAAACAAACTCAACATCGTTATGCAACAGATGAGTGAGTGGCTGAGCAATTTTGGCAAAATCCTTTATAAATCTCCTGTAGAATCCTGCGTGACCTAGGAATCCCCTCACTTCCTTTTGATTTGTCGGGTGGGGCAGTTTTGATATCACGTCCACTTTTGCTTGGTCCACCTGTATGCCCCTTTCCGATACTACATGCCCCAGGACAATTCCTTCAGGGACCATGAAGTGGCATTTCTCGAAATTCAAAACCAAGTGCTTCTCTTGACATCTTCTCAGCACTACATCCAAGCTCGCCAGACATGAATCAAATGAATCCCCGTATACAGTGAAGTCGTCCATAAAGATCTCGATGCAATCTTCCAGCAGGTCTGAGAAAATACTCATCATACATCGTTGAAAAGTGTCTGGTGCATTGCAAAGGCCAAACGGCATTCTCCGATATGCATACGTTCCGAACGGACACGTGAAAGTTGTCTTCTCCTGGTCCTCGGGGTCCACGTAAATTTGGAAATACCCACTATATCCGTCCAAGAAACAGAAATATTGCTTGCCTGCTAATCTCTCCAGCATCTGGTCAATGAACGGAAGGGGAAAATGGTCTTTCTTGGTTGCCTCATTCAATTTTCTGTAGTCAATGCACATCCTCCAACCGGTGACTAGCCTGGTCGGTACCAACTCATTCTTGTCGTTCTTGACAACCTGGATTCCCGACTTTTTGGGTACCATGTGTACTGGGCTAACCCATTCACTGTCTGGTATGGAATAAATGATTCCTAGGGATAACAACTTCAATACCTCCTTCAATACCTCTTCCCTCATATTGGGATTCAATTTGCGTTGAGGGTCTCTGCAGGGTTTCGCTCCTTCATTTAATCGAATGTGATGCATGCACAGATCAGGGCTAATCCCTACCAAGTCAGAAAGTGTCCAACCAATAGCGTTCTTGTTCCTTCGGATGACTTTCAGCAGCTCCTCTTCCTGTTCCTTGATCAAGTTGCTGTTGATAATCACCAGAAAAGTCTCATTCGCCTCAAGGTAAGCATACTTTAGGCCTGGCGGAAGTGTTTTCAACTCCTTCTTGGGAACATCTTTTTCCTGGGGCAGGGGGTTCTTTTCTGCTGCTCCAGTCGTCATCCCCTTAGTCGATCCAGGAAGATCTTCCTTGCTTGCCCCATAAAGTGTCTCCCTCGATCTGGCTAGCTCGGGCTTGGTGCAAAATTCCAGAATTGCTTCTGCTAGCTCTTCATCTGACAACTTGCTCGTATTCATTGCTTGGCACCAACTGGCCACCTCCCTATCAACAGCATGACTCATCTCTGAGTTCTCAATCTGTCCCTGCATTAATTCAGTCTCGAGGTATTCCTGGACCAAGGGGTTAATGATATCTACAGAATGCAGATTTTCAACATCAAGTGGCTTCTTCATTGCCTCATCTATGCTGAATGTATATTTATCCCCATTGTAATCGAGACAGATAGTACCATCAAAGACATCAATGATAGTCTTAGCAGTTCGCAGGAAAGGTCTCCCCAATAATACTCCGCCAGACTCTACAGACTCATTATCGCTCATCTTAATCACATGGAAGTCAGCCGGGTACAGGAAGTCGTGTACCTTGACTATTACGTTCTCGAGCACTCCTTCAGGGCAGATGCATGACCTGTCCGCCAATTGGATCACAACCTTCGTATCCACCATACCTACTCCCACTAACCTCTTGTATATGGACAGGGGTAACACATTTATGGATGCTCCCAAGTCACACATAGCATGCTCAATTTTTACATCGCTGATGGAAATAGGCAAGGTGAACATACCTGGGTCATTGCATTTCGAAGGCATCCTCCGCTTCTGAATTACCGCGGACACATTCTCGCCTATCAAGATTTTTCCACTAGGTCTAGCCTTCCCAGCTATAAACTCTTTGATGAACTTGCTGAAAACTGGCATTTTCAAAGCCTGTAAGAAGGGTAGATTTATCTCCAGTTTCCCGAAAATATCCATAAGATCCACTGGCTCATCCTTCTTTTTCTTTGCCTCTCCTCGGTTTGGGAAAGGTTTTGGTCGTTTCCCGGTTCCGGAACATTCACCTGCTGAAGATTCATCGACTCCTTTTTTCTCTACCAATTCCGGTTCTGGATCTAGGAAAAATGGTTCGATTGTCCTGGGCAGCCGTTTCTCTAAATCTCCTGCCTGAAGTTCATCTCTAACTGCAGGGTTGCTTTCAACCGAGTTTCTTGATTCAGTGGTTTTTTCCTCTGTTTCCTTATCCTTAATGGGGGTCGTGACCTCTCTGTACCTCATGACCGGCCCTTCGTACTCCTTCCCAGATCTCAGCGTGATCTGGCTAATATTGACTTTGTCAGGTGGTCTTACCGATGCAGGAATCTTGCCCTCGTTTCCCCGCATATCACTCAAGGAAGTAGCTATTTGAGACAACTGTTTGGCCAACATATCCATTGCCGCCTTCTGTTCTTGCTGCGCATCCTGAAGCTTGTGGACCACATCATTGTTCGACTGTAAATTGTTCTGAATGTGCTGCTGGGAACTAACGAGGTCGTGAACCATCTCATCAAGGTTCCTTGGTCTAGAGCTTGGCTGACTAGGGCCTGGCCCTATATTTTGGTTTGTTCCACTTCCTTGGCCTGGGCGAATGTGCCCTTGACCTCCTGGATTGTTGTTGAAATTACTTCCTTGACCTGGGTAAGGTGCTTGAAAATTCCTTTGATGTGGTGGTACATAAGAATTCCCTTGATAATTTTGATTCTTGTTTCCCCAGGTCGAGTGATCTCCTTGATTACGGTTGTTCCAATTTCCTTGCCCCTCATGATTTCTCCAGTTACCCTGCCTCTCGGGCTGCGGTGCGGACTGTATACTCAGTTGGGGTGCTGGCTGGCTTTGCTCGTTTTCAGACCATCTAAAGTTCGGGTGATTCCTCCAGGGTGCATCTCTTTGTCTTCCTTGGTTCCAACTTCCATCAGGATTCCAACTTCCCATCGCGTTCGCCTGGGCCTGGTAATCACCTTCCTGAGGTCCGTAATATTGCTGGAGTTGATTATCTACTGGACCTAACAACTTAGCCGTTTCCTTTGGTGCGGCTGTATTAGTTTTTTCGATAGCATTCAGCAAGGCTTTCTCCAGCCTATCAATCCTTGCTTCAACTTTGTCATCCTCCTGCTCCCTCAATGCATTCACAGAGCCTCTTCTCACAGCATTCCTCGTACTGTCATACGCCTTCTTGGCGTCGATTAATCTTCCCAAAATCTCTCTTGCCTCACTTCCTCTCTTTCTTGTAAAATTCCCCCCGCTCGAGGAGTTCATCAAATCCTTAGACTCGGGAGTTGCCCCTTCATAAAACAGAGAGTAGGTCTCTGCCTCTATCATCCGATGATTCGGGCATGCGTCCAGCAATCCCTTGAACCTTGACCAGTATTGGCTCAATGACTCATCGTAATCCTGCTTGCATTCCACTATCTCCTTCTTCAGAGCGTTCGTCTTGTTGGATGGAAAGAAGTAATCTAGGAACTCCAATTTAAAGTCCCTCCAGGTGCGGATAGAATCCGGGGGTAATCTCAACAACCATGTATTTGCCTCCCCCTTTAGAGTGAAAGGAATCGCGCGCAAGCGATAGTCCTCCTCTGTCGCATCATTAGGCCTCTTTTGAATGCCACATAACTTGCTAAACTCGTTCAAAAACTCGTACGGGCATTCACTCCTTCGCCCAGAAAATGTTGGCAAGACACCTAACACATTCGTTTTGATCTCAATAGATCTCTGACGTGGGTTCATCACTATTGCGTGTGCTGGCTCTCCATCGAGATGAGCCGTTAGTGACCCTATTTCTGGATCTGGGTCCGCTACGTGTGCCATCTCAACTTCCTCTTCCTCCCCTGTTTCTGACTCTGTTTCCGATTCTGGTGGGGACTCCGGATCTGTTCGTCCTGAAGATTCCCAGGATTCGTCACTCAAAAACTCAGTCGGGAACGGATCTCCCGTCGTGAACCCTGATCTGGTAGTCACGGTGGAGGCTGTATCCTTGATCTTCCAAACGAACTGACCGTATTTCCAACCAGACGAGTTACTCCGGTGGAAGCTCCTGCTCATGTACTACAAAGAAAACGGAAAGAAAAAGTAAATTAAAATTATTCACACCAAAAACTCTAGGCACTAACACAAAGTACGCCATCCATCCCCGGCAACGGCGCCATTTGAAACGAGGATTTTTTTAACACGTGTGCACAGAAATAGATCACTGCAAGCGCTTGGTCAAGACACCACGCTCCTTAAATCCACTAGAGCACAAGGTCTAGGAACTTAAGAGAACATAAAGTGCTTGGTCGTTGGACACACATCGACTCCCCTTCAAAAAAATATAAATCCCTCAACCCGAATACTATGAATTAGTATAGGGAAGTGGGGTCGATCCCACAGAGATGGACTCGCAAAGTAGTGCTCAGAGACTTTGGACAGACAAATGGCTGCTGCCACGCAACAAAAGGGTTGAGAATTTTAAACTAACTCTAGACCTAGGCAGAAAATGTAAATGCTAGACCTAGGACATGTTAAACTTGTAAATTCAGACTTCGACAACAAGAAACATAACCACTTCCTAGACAGTGTAAACAACTACCTAATCTAGCTAAACAGAATATGACTGAAAGTGGGGACCATAATTCCAAAAATGGCAAGTACGGAAAGAACTGCAGATTAACAAACTCTGACGCTAGCTCGCAGCAAAATGCATCCTCTCAACCGAATTAAACTTGCAGATGAACAAAACAGAGCAAAAAGCGAGATTCGACAGAATATAGAGATTTGGTCGTCGTTATCTTGCTGCAACTCGGAAAAACATCAGATCTGCGTACACTAGACGGAATGAAAGTAAAACACGTAAACTAAGCATGAAAATCAGATCGAAACTACTCAGATTCACGTCAGAATACTTGATCCACTCCGGATCCAAGACATCCGAACCCAACAACCAACAAATCCAGCAAATCCAACCAAAATTCTTCCACAATCCAACTCCAATCTCCCGGATCTGACCATTAACCTACAATAACTCAGTAAACAGCTGCGAAACGCATCCAACTCAGACAATTTAAAACTCCAAAATCTCAATAAGCGAAACGATCAAACCAGAAATCAACACAATCGCCATAACGGAAAATCAAACTTGCATTTAAACCAGAAACTATTCGGTGAAAACAGCGAACCGAGCTTCGAACAACGAAGCTCGGCAGAGTAAGTAAAATGCGGAAAGCGGAAAATAAATTGTTTTCTTCGCTCCTAACAAGAGCGGTGTTACACCATATCGGAAGCTAAGATGAAACCCGAACGTGCGAACTGAGATCTCCTCAAAACTAGTATCAAGTGTGTGTGTGGGAAAGTGAACTAAGCAACAGGCTGTGGTGAGGTCTCCCCCGAGAAGATCCCTCCAGCTTGCATGCTTCTGCCTTTTATAGATGCGGACATAGCCCTTGAGTCTTCGTAGAAATCCCTATTCTACCCTTCAACTCTGGAGCTTCCTCCGTCGAGCAATTCTCTTCATAATTGTTCACTAAATCGCCAGTTCCTCGACCTTGTGATATTTTGGTCTTCTTTCCTGGACCTGGCGAATTCCTTCACACACCTGGCTTAAAACGTGCGTTAGTCCTAGTAAAATCACGAATTAAATCCCTAGACCCATGCATGAAATTAGCCTTATCAAGCACATACCCAGATTCGAACAGAATGTAAAAGTTTGGTCGTCGGAAACTTACGACTAACCGGAAATAACTCAAATCTACATATACTAGACGAAGCGAAATGAAAACACGAAGACTAGGCATTAAAATAAACCAACTCTGCTCAGATCTCACGTCGAACGCTTAATCCACTCCGGATCCAAGCAATCTGAAACCATCAACAACTAGATTCCACTCCAGAACTTCCGATCTAACAGATCTACTCCGATCAACATCAAATTTAAACGTTTCCACAATCAAAACTACAAAACCAAATTCAGACCTCCGATTCATTTACCAACAAACTCCGATCACTCTGATTCAGCCATTACTCTGCACAGATTCAATAAACAATTGCGAAACGCATCCAAAACAAGCAAGCTAGCTCAAAACTCCAGAAAATCACAACAGCAAAATCAGACATCGACATAACAGAAATTAAACTTGCATAAAACACGGAAATAGTCGATAAAACAGAATGCGGAGCTTCGAATAGCGAAGCTCGGTGGAAACCACAAAATGCGAGAAAAGTAAACGGGAACTTGTTTCTTCGCCCTCAACAGGACGGTGTTACAACCCAACTTGAAACGAGAAAGCCGAAAGTGAACCCCAGCGCGGAACCCCCTGAATTTCCCTCTAAAAACCCAAGTGTACAGAAAAGTGAACTAGCTGCCGACTGTTAGTGAGGTCTCCCCCGAGAAGATCCCTCCAGAATGCATGCAACCTTCCTTTTATAGACACGGACATAATCTTCTAGAACCTTCGTAGAAATCTCCATTCTACCCTTCAGTTATGAGATTTACTCCGTCTTGCAATTTCTTTCACAATGTTCACTTATTCGCCAGTTTCCTCGGGCGTGTGATTGCCTCCTTCTTTTCCTGGACCTAGCGAATTTCTTCTATACACCTGGCTTAAAACATGTGTTAGACCGAGAAAATTCACAAATTTATCCCCTACACCTATGCATGAAATTAGCCTTATCAAACTGCTCACACTTAAACCATGCTTGTCCTCAAGCATGAAAGACAAGAAAAAGAATAAGGCGAATTTCAACGCACGGTCCCCAAGAACGACTCTACAAACAAGACACTAACACAAAACAGACTCCTAGACATTTACAGACTCATAAAAGAAGACAACACACAAAAAGAAACAACAGACAAGCATGAACTAGTTTCAACTTTTAGGCGACTGTCCCTACAAGCTTAAGTTCTCTTCGATCGTCTACAGTCTTCAAATCCTCCCCCTTCCTTCTTCTACCTAAATGGTCTGTCAGTTCGTCAAGATAGCCTATTGATTTCCCAGCGATTAGGTTCGCTCGATCACTCATTCCTCACCAGGGATGTTAGGATCGAAACGCTCCTAAGTTAAAGTTACACCACTGATGCGTCGGGTTATGAGAGTTTTCTCCTTTCTATCGTCTCCCGATTTTTCTATATTTTTTTTCATTCCTGGGTCAGGTAATTATCACTTCCTGCCCTTGGGTAATTAATCTTCTTTTTCCCCTTTTTTCCCTGGACTTCGTCCAGCTTATACCTCCTTTTCCTGGACTTCGTCCACCTTATACCACCAGTTCTAGACTTCGTCCAACTTATTCCTCCATAACCCATTTTTTTCTCCTTTAGACTCTACTCCGTAAGCATCAAGTGGCAGCCCATTTTTTCATGTTAGCTCAAAGTGTTTAGGCTTATAACTCGCTTTTATAGTAGGGCTGCACAGCTAAGTTATCTAAGGCATTTTCTATCGTCCTTACATCATTCAGACCGCTTTTAGTTTATTAAGGAAAAAGGCATCAAAGTTGGCGCGTATCCTTTCTTCAATCGCTCTCACTAAGGGAATTTTTTGCCTTAAAAAAAACAAAAACTAACAAAAACAAAAACTGCACTTACTCCCCCTCCTCCCGCTTCACTCAAGCTTGTCCCCAAGCTATCCTAGTGAAGGAGGGAAACAGGGAAGTAAGAACAACACTATACAGACCAAACAACACAAAACAAACAAACAACAAACTTCTCACACTTAGACCGTACACCGGGCTAAGTGGGAGAAACCATAACAAACAAAACCAAAACATGCAAAAATAGAACAACCCCATCTCACACTTAGACCACGGAGTGGGCTAAGTGTGGGAACTTGCAACACGTATATACAGAACAGAGCATGCTGGCACAGATAAACGCAAATAGAAAACGAAAAAAATTAAAAGATGAAAAGTAAAAGTTACTTGGTTTGGGGGGGGATCAATTAGGGGTCTGGCCCCCGCGGGAGCCAGACTTGGGCGGGGCGGACGGTTGGGTCACCTTGGCTTTCTTCTTTGCCGGAGATTCCGGCGTCTCCTTCTCTGTCTCACTCGGTCTGGGGACTGTCTTCTTCACGATCAACGGTTTAGTGGAGGATGGGGTAGTCAAGGGCTTCGATGCCTGTGGGGGTTTCGGAATAGCTACACTTCCTGGACCCGGTGATTTGGAACCGCTGCTAGGTCCAGAAAGTAACTTTGGTGCATTAGGGAATCCCTCACGAAACCACTTTGCCATCATCATCATTAGCGAGACGCCCTCCGCTATCCTCTCAGTGTGCTTAGACGATGTGGCCACAAGATCATTAATGCGCCCCTTGAGGGTCACGATTTCCTCCCTGACTCGCCCGACTTCCATTCTGACTTCAGTTACCTCATTCCTTATTTTCTCTACCTCGACACTGTCCTTTTTATTACCCCATAGGGTCACAATCCCCTCCAGAACCATCTTAATTTCGGATCGCATCCATCCCACCTCCTGTCTCATTTCTTCAACTCCGATCTTAGCACCTGCCTCCACACTCGCCGTTTTCTACTTCACCGGAACTTCTGACCCGCCAACCTCGTAAAAACATACCTCCTTTCTATGCGTATATAGGAGCCCCTTGTTGAAAAAATAATCCATATTGAAAACTTCCGGGGGTAGGCACATCTCCACTCCTCGGCAGGCTTTATGGACTTTCAAGATCACGTTGCACTGCAAATAAGCCCCTAGGAGATGACATGTGTATAAATGCCTGGAAGTGTTGGTAGTTACCTGATGGCAAGCCTGGGCAAGCCAATAGCCTAGATGAACACGGACCCCCTTGGCCATACACCTAGTAAAATAAAGGTCGGGGGTTGTCAAGGCGTTGTTGGCGGTGCCCATCAGATTATAGCTAATAAATGTCTGGGAAAATTGTAGGATTCTGTTCTCGATGTGGTGGGCTTTCGAAAAGCTGGTCTTAAACTGACCCACCCTTGGGTGGGTAACAAACTCCCAAGCACTCTGTGGCTTGAAACCGGGTGTGGACTTAGGCGGCCCTACCATTCTCTCATTCCATAAACCTTCGCCATCCTGTGTACGTGTCAGCAAACCCATCCGGAGAGTCCACTCTCTGATGCTCATCACGTGCTCTTCATTGAAGAGGCGAAAGTTAATGGAGTCAGCATCCAAGTCAGTGGTGGACTTAAATCGGAAGGTCGAAAAGAATTCTCGTGCCAAGGCGATCGGAACCTCAAAGGTGCTGTGGTTGAGCAGCCAGTCAAATCCGATTGCCTCTATGTACTCCCGAAATTCATTGTTGGACGCAATCTCCTTGAGCTCCTCTGGGGCATACATCTTCCCGAACTTAGCATACTTTCCCACGGCGCTCTTCTCTTTGTACGTCGCGGCACGTTTTGGGTCAGTGAACTTCCTCACAGCATCCAGCAATTCCTTGGTGATCCAAATTTCTATATGCTCGAAATTGAGCTCCTCTTCTTGTTCCTCGTCGGAATCACTGGACCTAGCAGGGCTTTCGGATCCAGCAGCGTATGGTACCTTAGCAGGTGGAGGAAGAGAGGGTTCAACGGACTTCCCTTTTGCTTTCTTGGTCGAGGAAGGAGCAATCTGTTTTCCCTTCCTCTTTCTCTCGGCCGCGTGGCGGCTTTCCTCCTCTTCTTTCTCTCCACTGCTAGGTCTGAGAGAGTTTGCCTACTCAGGGGCTGCGGTTGCTAGACCCAGCGATCCTTCCTCCGTTTCCTGGACGGATTCGTCAATCTCATCAATCAAGCTCCGACGAGCTTGCCTCCTTACTTCCCTTGCACTTATCGGCGAAACAGTCCCCTCTGGAACATCGATCAGATCTACCAACAAATTCATCCCTTCGCCGACGGGCTCTTGTACATTTTCAGAATTGAGGGCTTCTCCCTCCTCATTCAACAAAGGGGTTACCCCCGTGATGTAGATAGGGGTTTCTACCCCAACCAACTCTTCCTCATCCTGGGCCTTAGTACCCACAGCTTTTTCAGGGGTCTTCCCCTCACTTACATTCTCAGAAACATGGTACTGCCCCCAAAAACTTCCAGGGTTTCCCCCTCCACAGCCTTCTCGGAAATTAGGGCTTCGTCGCCCTCCGAAACACTCACACAAACACCAGGGGTTTCCCCCTCTTCGAATTTCTCAGCAACAGGGGTTTCCCCCTCAATAATACTAACAGGCAAAACAGCAGACAGATCCACACTCACAAATGTACCTAGGGTTTCTTTCCCAACAAAATCCACAGCAGCTATAACAGGGTTCACCCCCTCAGAGACAACAGCTTATTTATCAGACAAAACAGGGGTTTCCCCCTCAACGAACGAATCTAACCTTGGTTCGCTTATAGCCAACAGTTCCAACCCCGCTGCAGATCTGCCTCCTCTCCTCGTATGTCTACGGTGGTTGTTTCTGCGACGGTATGAACGGCATCTGGTTGGGGTGGTGAAGCCCCTGAAATTTTTGGTGGTGGTGGTGCGGCAGATGTTGAAGCGGCCTGTGCGGTCTGTTCCATCATGGTGGTGAACATAGCGAATGCTTTCATCGCTTCTTCCAGCCCCCCAAGCTTTTGCAATAGGTCGGCCATGAACGCCGCTGCGTTAGAATCGCCGGATCCTGAAATGCTTCCTGTGTTCTTTGTGTTCTCCATGGCAGATTCTGTAGAATTGTTACAAGAACTCGGAAGAAAATTGCTCCGATTAGGGTTAGAGAAAAGATAGGATTTGAGAGAGAAATTTGGGGAATTTTTGTAGAGAGAGAGTGAGTTATGATATGGAAAATAAAGGCTACAGCACAGTTATAGCCTGTGGGTATGGGAGAGGACGGTTTGCAGGCTGTTTCAGGCATGACGCTAGCAACCGTACGCCTCCCCATAAAGTTACCTTTTGAAATTCGAACCGGCGCTGACTCCCTCCAAAATTTTAATCCTCAATTCCCTGCCCCATGTGAATATCTCTGCAATACCATACTTAGAAAAAACATCAAACTAAAAATGAAACGCCAGACTCTCAGGTCAAGGATATGACAGTATAAAATTTCCTTTAAGGAGTCTGGTATTCCGAATTTTTTTTTATTTGTTTGGGTTTTCTTGATTTAAAGAAAGCGATTAAATATTTACAAATTTTGTTTTCAAGTGCTCTCAAGATTCCCTAGGTCAAGATATATTTATAAAAAATACTTCCTAGTCACCTGACCGAGGAATTCACTAAGAACACTTCCTTCCTAGGCCAGTTAGGCGATATCAGGGAGTGCGCGTAGCGGCACTTTGTCCACTACACACATCTCCGAGTTATCCCTAAATACCTTCACCCTATGACCATTGACAAGAAAAAGAGTAGAGTTTGAAGCACTTCCCTGGATCTCTACTGCTCCATTTGCACGAAGACTCACAATAGTGTATGGTCCAATCCATTTAGACTTCAGCTTACCAGGCATTAACTTGAGCCGGGATTGGAACAGGAGAACTTTCTGCCCAACTTGTAGTTCCTTGGTCCGGAGATTCTTGTCATGCCAGAGTCTCGTCCTTTCTTTGTACCACATTGCCGATTCATATGACTCCAGACTCAGCTCCTCTAACTCCTGTAGCTGCAATTTTCGTTCTTCTTCGCAGGACTGGGGTCGCATGTTGATCTCCTTGACCGCCCAATATGCTCGGTGTTCTACTCCCACGGGCAAGTGGCACATTTTGCCAAACACAAGCCTGTAGGGTGACATCCCAATAGGCGTCTTGTATGTTGTCCTGTAAGCCCATAGTGCATCTCCAAGCCTCTTACTCCAGTCCTTCCTAGACGGATTAACCGTCTTCTCCAATATCGCCTTTATCTCCCTGTTGGAGATCTCCGCTTGCCCATTTGATTGAGGATGGTACGGTGTGGAAAGGCGGTGGTGCACTCCGTACTTTCTCATTAGAGCTTCAATAGTCCGGTTACGGAAATACGTCCCATTATCAGATATTATCGCTCTGGGCACTCCGTACCTGTTAAAGATGTTGGCTCTAAGAAATTTCGCTACCTCATTAGCTTCACAAGATGTGGTCGCCTTGGCCTCTATCCATTTCGAAACATAATCAACTGCCACAAGTATGTACGTATTTCCGTATGAAGACGGAAATGGACCCATGAAGTCCATTCCCCAGACATCGAAGATCTCACAAACAATCACTGGAACTTGCGGCATTTCATCTTTCCTGGAGATTCCCCCCGTCTGTTGACACCCCTCACAGTTCTGACAAAACTCGAAAGCATCCTTGTGCAATGTAGGCCAGTAAAACCCGCTATCTAACACCTTCCTTGCAGTTTTCCTAGGTCCAAAGTGACCTCCACAAGCTAGGGCATGGCAATGATTCAGCACATCCCTCTGTTCCCACTCTGGGATACACCTCCGGATCACTTGGTCAGCTCCCATTCTCCACAAATATGGGTCATCCCAGAAATAATACTTGGCTTCGCTTTTGAGCTTCATCCTCTGGGCCCGGGAGATTTCCTGCGAACTGGGCACCTCTCCAGTGACCAAGTAATTTGCCAGGTCTGCGAATCATGGCTCATCGTTCAGATGACATTTTTCCTTCTCAGAATCTCCTGGACCTGTTAACGCGATGATCTTTTCCCAACTGATAGGTCTAGGAAATATCCCTACATAGTACAGATGCTCTTCTGGAAATGCATCAGATATAGCTTCGTCGGTCTCACCTTGAAAAATACGACTCAAGTGGTCGGCTACCTTGTTCTCTATTCCCTTCTTGTCTCTAACTTCCCAGTCAAATTCCTGTAAAAGTAACACCCAACGGATTAACCTTGGCTTAGATTCCTTCTTCGCCAGTAAGTACTTTATTGCAGCGTGATCAGTGAAGACAATCACCCTCGACCCAAGCAAAAATGGTCGGAATTTTTCAAAGGAATACACGACTGCCAACATTTCCTTTTCCGTGGTATCATAGTTTTTCTGGGCCTGATTAAGCGTTTTTGACGCATAAAAAATCACGTAGCTTTTCCCATCCACTCTTTGACCTAGCACCGCTCCCACTGCGTAGTCACTTGCGTCGCACATTATTTCAAATGGCAAACTCCAATCTGGTGCTCTGATAATGGGAGCAGAAACTAATCTATCCTTCAACAACTGAAAAGCTTTCTTGCACTCCTCATCTAAAACAAAATCAACATCGTTATGTAACAAGTGAGTGAGTGGTTGAGCAATCCTTGCGAAATCCTTTATAAACCTTCTATAAAATCCTATGTGCCCTAGGAATCCTCTCACTTCTTTCTGATTCGTCGGGTAAGGCAGTTTTGAGATCACCTCAACCTTTGCTCGATCTACATGTATTCCTCTTTCTGATACCACATGCCCTAGGACAATTCCCTCAGGGACCATAAAGTGGCATTTTTCGAAATTCAAAACCAAATGTTTTTCCTGACACCTACTCAGCACTATATCCAAACTTGCCAAACATGAGTCAAATGAGTTCCCGTACACAGTGAAGTCGTCCATAAAAATCTCGATGCAATCCTCCAGTAGGTCCGAGAAGATACTCATCATACACCGCTGAAAAGTGCCTGGCGCATTGCACAGACCGAACGACATCCTTCTGTAAGCATACGTTCCAAAGGGACCCGTGAAAGTTGTCTTCTCCTGGTCCTCGGGATCCACATAGATTTGAAAATACCCACTATATCCGTCCAGAAAACAGAAATATTGCTTGCCTGCCAACCTCTCCAACATCTGGTCAATGAAAGGTAACGGGAAGTGATCCTCTTAGTAGCCTCGTTCAGCTTACGGTAGTCAATACACATCCTCCACCCAGTAACAAGTCGAGTGGGGACCAACTCATTTTTATCGTTCATGACCACCTGTATTCCCGACTTCTTTGGTACCATATGCACTGGACTAACCCATTCACTGTCGGGTATGGAATAAATGATTCCTAGGGATAGCAGCTTCAATACTTCCTTCAGCACTTCTTCCCTCATGTTCGGATTCAACTTGCGTTGCGGATCTCTGTAAGGTTTTGCTCCTTCTTCTAATCGAATGTGATGCATGCACAGATCTGGGCTGATTCCTACCAAGTCAGAGAGTGTCCACCCAATAGCTTTCTTGTTCCTCCGAATCACCTTCAATAATTCCTCTTCTTGTCCCTTGGTCAAGCTGCTGTTAATAATCACCGGGAAATTTTCATTCTCCTCTAGATACGCATACTTGAGCCCAGGTGGAAGTGTCTTCAGCTCTTTCTTAGGAACGTCTTTTTCTTGAGGTAAGGGATTTTTCTCTATCGACTCAGTCGTTATTCCCTTCGTAGACTTAGTAGAATTTTCCATGCTCGCCACATAAGGTGTCCTCCTTGATCTAGCTAGCTCCGGGTTCGTGCAGAATTCCAAAATCGCTTCAGCTAGTTCATCATCTGATAACTCACTCGTTTTCATGGCTTCACACCAACTGGCTACTTCTCTATCAATAGTATGACTCATCTCGGATTTCTCGATCTGTACCTGCATTAATTATGTCTCAAGATATTCCTGGACCAGGGGGTTAATAACATCTATAGCATGCAAATTTTCAACGTCAAGAGGTTTCTTCATTGCCTCATCTATGCTGAATGTATATTTTTCCCCATTATAATCAAGGCAAATGGTGCCATCAAAGACATCAATGATAGTCTTGGCGGTACGTAAGAAAGGTCTCCCTAAAAGTACTCCGCCAGACTCTGCAGACTCATTATCGCTCATCTTTATCACATGAAAATCAGCTGGGTATAAGAAATCATGTAGTCTTACTATCACATTCTCAAGTACTCCTTCAGGACAGATACACGACCTATCCGCTAGCTGGATCACTACTTTCGTATTCACCATGCTCACTTCTACTAATTTCTTATATATAGACAGTGGTAACACATTTATCGAAGCCCCTAAATCACACATGGCATGCTCAATTTTTATTTCACCAATAGAGATGGGCAAAGTAAACATACCTAGATCATTGCACTTCGAAGGCATCCTCCGCTTAGAAATCACTGCGGAGACGTTCTCGCCTATCAAAATTTTTCCACTGGGTCTAGCCTTCCCAGCTATAAATTCCTTGATAAACTTGCTAAACACCGGCAATTTCAAAGCCTGTAAGAATGGTAGATTGATCTCCAATTTCCCAAAAATATCCATGAAGTCTACCGGTTCTTCCTTCTTCTTCTTGGCTTCCCCCCGGCTTAGGAAAGGTTTCAGTTGATTCCCTCCTCCTGTAGAACTTTCAGCCGAGAACTCTCCAGTTTCTTCCCTTACTACATCGTTCTCCATCTCTGGCTCTGGGTTGAGGAAGAATGGTTCAGTTGATCTAGGCAAGGCCTCTCCAAATCTCCTCCTTTAAAGTCATCCTTGATCAAGGAATTTTCACCCTCCAAGTTCCTGGGCCTTGGAATTGTATCCTCTTCCTTCTTGCCTTCCTTGGGATCTGTCGCTTCCTTCGTTCTTACCACTGGCCCCTCATATCCTTTCCCGGATCTCAAGATAATCTGACTTATATTCGCTATATCAGGTGGTCTTACTGAGGCGGGAATCTTTCCTTCATTCCCCCTCATATCACTCAAAGAAGTGGCTATCTGGGATAATTGTTTTGCCAGCATATCCATTGCTTTCTTTTGCTCCTGCTGAGCGTCTTGAAGCTTGTGCACTACGTCATTGTTCGATTGCAGGTTGTTTTGCATATGTTGCTGAGAACTGACGAGGTCGTGCACCATATCATCGATACTTTTTGGTGGCTTTGGTGGCTGACTGGGCCCTGGCCCCATACTCAGGGTCGGTCCACTCACTTGATTCTGACGAACGTTTCCTTGACCTCCTGAAGAGTTGTTGTACTGATTTCCTGGACCCTGGTAATTGTTTTGAAAATTCCTTTGGTGCGGTGGTACATAAGAGTTCCCTTGATTGTTCTGATTTCTGTTTCCCCAGCTCGAGTGGTCTCCTTGGTTCCGATTGATCCAGTTGCCCTGCCCCTCTTGGTTCCTTCCTGTCCAGTTACCTTGTCTCTCGGGTTGAGGTGCAAACTGCTGATTCGGTTGTGGTGCTGACTGGTTCTGTTCGTTGTCAGTCCATCTGAAATTTGGATGGTTCCTCCAGGGTGCATCTCTCTGTCTCCCTGGATTCCAGCTCCCATCGGGATTCCAACTTCCCATTGCATTGACTTGGGCCTGATAATCTCCTTCCTGGGTCCTGTAATATTGCTGAATTTGATTATCTCCTGGACCAGGAGATTTCTCCTTCCCTTGTGAAGCTAGTGGATTTGTCTTTTCAATCGCGTTCAAAAGAGCCTTCTCGAGCCTGTCAATCCTTGCCTCTACTTTATCATCTTCTTGCTCTCTTATGGCATTCACCGATCCTCTCCTCACTGCATTCCTAAGGTTATCGTACGCCTTCTTAGCGTCGATCAACTTCCCCAGGATTTCTCTTGCTTCACTTCCCCCTTTTCTGGTGAAATTCCCCCCGCTCGAGGAATTCATTAAATCCTTCGACTCAGGAGTCGCCCCTTCGTAAAACAGAGAGTAGGTCTCTGCCTTTATTATTCGGTGATTCGGGCACGCATCCAACAACCCCTTGAATCTCGACCAATACTGACTCAAGGATTCGTCGTAATCCTGCTTACACTCTAATATTTCTTTTTATAGCGCATTCTTCTTGTTGGACGGGAAGAAATAATCTAAGAATTCCAACTTGAAATTCCTCCATGTGCGGATAGAATCCGAGGGCAATCTCAATAACCATGTGTTGGCCTCTCCCTTCAGAGTGAAATTCCCTCCTCTGTTGCATCATTCGGCCTCTTCTGAATACCACACAATTTACTGAATTCATTTAAAAATTCGTACGGGCACTCACTTGTTCGCCCAGAAAATGTTGGCAAGATGCCGAGTACGTTTGTCTTGATCTCAATAGTCCTCTGGCGTGGATTCATCACTATAGCCTGAGCTGGTTCTCCATCTAAATGAGCGGTTAACGAACCGATCTCTGGATCTGGATCTACTACTTGCGCCATGACTACTTCATCTGTTTCCCTTGTTTCTGACTCTGTCACTGACTCTGGTGGTGACTCCGGATCTTCACGTCCTGACGACGCCCAAGATTCGTCGCTAGTAAATCCACTCGGAAACGGCTCTCCCGTGGTGAAACCTGATCTGGTGGTTACTGTGGAGGCGGTTTCCTTGACCTGCCAAATTAATTGACCTTGCTCCCACCCAGACGAGTTACTCCAGTAGGTAGACCGTGAGCCTCTGCTCATAAACCGAAAATAAAAGAAAAATAAATCAAAACTTTGTACGCCAAAAACCTCTAAATACAATCACAAAATACGCCATCCATCCCCGGCAACGGCGCCTTTTGAAGTGCGTGGTTTGCGTGTGTGGTGAAAATGCGATGTGCTAGGTCGAGATGCCAAGTCCTATGAATCCACTAGATCACTTGGTCTAGGAACTCAATAGAACACGGAATGCTCTGTCGTTGGACACACTAACTCCCCTTCAAAGATCCCTCAACCCGAATACTATGATTTAGTATAGAGAAGCAGGGGTCGATCCCACGAAGATGGACACGTAAGAAAGCATTTAGAGACTCTTGATAAAAGTGGTTGCTGCCACGCAAACAGGGTTGAGGTATTACTACTACTAGACCTAGGCAGGAAATGTAAACACTAGACCTAGAAAACTATAAACATGCTGAGATCAAACATCATCAAGACTTCGGTATATTAAATTCACTTACTAGACCGTGTAAACGACTACCTAATTTAGTTAGACAGGAAACAACTAACAGTGGGGACCATGACCCAGAAATAGCAAGAACGGCAGAAAAGCTGCAAATAACTAACTGAGCATTTAACTAACACAGCATGCATTTCTTCAACAGGATTAAACACGAAAATGAAGGAAACAGAGCACATACCCAGATTCGAACAGAATGTAAAAGTTTGGTCGTCGGAAACTTACGACTAACCGGAAATAACTCAGATCTACATATACTAGACGAAGCGAAATGAAAACACGAAGACTAGGCATTAAAATAAACCAACTCTGCTCAGATCTCACGTCGAACGCTTAATCCACTCCGGATCCAAGCAATCCAAAACCAACAACAACTAGATTCCACTCCAGAACTTCCGATCTAACAGATCTACTCCGATCAACATCAAATTTAAACGTTTCCACAATCAAAACTACAAAACCAAATTCAGACCTCCGATTCAAATACCAACAAACTCCGATCACTCCGATTCAGCCATTACTCTGCAGAGATTCAATAAACAATTGCAAAACGCATCCAAAACAAGCAAGCTAGCTCAAAACTCCAGAAAATCACAACAGCAAAATCAGACATCGACATAACAGAAAATTAAACTTGCATAAAACACGGAAATAGTCGATAAAACAGAATGCCGAGCTTCGAACAGCGAAGCTCGGTGGAAACCACAAAATGCGAGAAAAGTAAACGGGAACTTGTTTCTTCGCCCTCAACAGGACGGTGTTACAACCCAACTTGAAACGAGAAAGCCGAAAGTGAACCCCAGCGCGGAACCCCCTGAATTTCCCTCTAAAAACCCAAGTGTATAGAAAAGTGAACTAGCTGCCGACTGTTAGTGAGGTCTCCCCGAGAAGATCCCTCCAGAATGCATGCAACCTTCCTTTTATAGACACGGACATAATCTTCTAGAACCTTCGTAGAAATCTCAATTCTACCCTTCAGTTCTGAGATTTACTCCGTCTTGCAATTTCTTTCACAATGTTCACTTATTCGCCAGTTTCCTCGGGCGTGTGATTGCCTCCTTTTCCTGGACCTGGCGAATTTCTTCTATACACCTGGCTTAAAACATGTGTTAGACCGAACAAATTCACAAATTTATCCCCTAGACCTATGCATGAAATTAGCCTTATCAGGAGGAAGTAACACATTTCTTAGTCGGCACGAGATTTTAAGAGTTACTCCCTCCATCCCGACTAAGATGACACATTTATTGGCCGACACGGGATTTTATGAGTTATTGGTTAACGTGTTTAACTAGAGAGAAAAAAGGTGGGTGTAAGTATTAAAATAGAGAGAGAAAGAAAGATGAATATTTTAATAGGAGTGAGAAAAAGTGGTTGGGTGTATTAATTGGAGAGAGAAAGTTTCCAAAAAGGAAATTTGTCATCTTAGTTGGGACAAACTAAAAAGGAAAACGTAGGACGGAGGGAGTATTAGTTAATGTGTTTAATTTGAAAAAGAGAAGGTGTGTGTCATTAAATTGAGAGAGAAAATGAGTTGAATATTTAATTGTAAAGAAAAAACGTGGTTGAGTGTATTAATGGAGAGAGAAAGTTTCTAAAAAAAAGAAATGTGTCATCTTATGTGGAACAAACTAAAAAGAAAAGTGTGTGATCTTAGATGAGGCAGAGGGATTATGAGTTTAAAAAATAGTGGTATATGAGTTTCATTTTATATATAAATTTTACAATCAAATATGAGTGGAAGAGTATTATGACTCTGGTCAGTATGTTAATCATTAACGATGAATAACCTCTGAAACACTACCGATCAGATTTGATAGAACTGGATAGATGATCCGATTGATAAGATGGAACTTGATCGGAAATTCTAGAACATGGACTAGTATAATGATGCCACAAATGAGTGTGATTATTCATTTGATAAGATAAATTTCTTGATAAATTGGAATGTTGTTTTTGTTAGGTTTGGTATACTGAAAAGCATGTTTCGAGCATGTTCGCGCGAATATAATCATGCTTGTATACGGAAAACTCTACAATCCACTATTAATCCGATTCAGTATTATTCGAGCAGTATCGCACGAATAGGATCAGTATATTATTACATTGTGTTTGCTTGTGCATTTATAAGATGTTTTATAAACATTTAAATGTATAAAAAGCAAACAAAGTCTAGGTCTTTTTCTTAGTAGACTGGTTGTGGGCGTCGTCCACTTTAAGGTAACACAGTCGGTTATGCAATGCTTTGCAAAAAAAAGAAGAATTTCACAACCTAGATAGGCTTAGACTACCTATCGTGAAAGGTTGCAATGTCAGTCCGATTATTTCTCTGCCTTTCTGAAATAAGATGAATGGATCTAACAGCAAGACGTGTCTTTATGCTATCTACTGAAAGACTAGGTCTTGATAAAATACTATTTCTTAATCTACATACGTTAGCATTGAGCATACGGTATTGATTATGCACTACTTTGACTTATCAAAAGGTGCGGGTTTTTCGCAACCAAATAATCCTGATATATTGGGTAGTGGTGATTAATATCTAGCGGTGCTAGGATTGCTATTATGTTGAATCATGTGCGAGGTGAGTCTCGTTTGATAATGTCTTCAAGAGGAGCTTGAACAAGGTTTTATTATTCGAAAACTGGTCAGTTGGAATTTAATTATTCCATGAATAATAAATAAGTGTTTCTTGCTAAGTCCACTCTTGGAATTGATAAGATGTTAATTAATTAAGTCCATGGCAGACTTTAATTAATTAATGGACATTTATATCTTAAGCGCGAGAAATAAATAATAAATAAAATGGAAACCCGGATTACTTGTAATTTCATATTTGGATGGGGAGGTCAATATTACTTCTGTAGTGGCTGCTCGTAATATTTCAATATAAGCTTGAATTAAATTGTGGGTTCAATTTAATTAGTAAAAAGCTAATTGGGGGAGCCCATATCCAAACTTTCCATAGATCACTGACTGAGTCCAATATGAACTTAATATAAATAGGAAAATAAATGAGACAGAAAACACAATTTTTAAAAAGATGAAATTTTCATCCCTTCTCTTTTTGAAGGAGGACGAAATTTTCTAATTTTCTCCTCCGTGAGTTTTTCAACTCTTCCTCCGTGACCGTGAGAAAATTATGTCTCTTTATTCGAGTCCTAGTATTTTGATAAGATCAGCCCACCCTGATATCGAGATACAGTTCAGGAACCATTCAGAAGATCTGTGGTCTAGTATTGAAGATCATCGTGGAGAAGGCGCGAGCAATCGACGATTCTTTGGAGAATCAAATCGGTAACTCTAAACCGTAGAATTCACGTTTTAGGATTTATATTCTTTAAGCATGAATTATTTGCGTTCTAGCATGCAATTCTGTGTTAACATGTGAATTGATTAATCTCATAATCTGTCAAATAGATCTTACGTCTGATTTATTTATTTTGTACAAGTCTTCCGCTGTGCAGGGGCTCCAAACCCCAACAATTTTGACATTATACACAACATTTCCTACTTTATCTCCTCACAAACATATTATGGAAATGACTCACTCTCTCTCTCTCTTAAAATAACTCAAAATTTTTAATTTCCTCATAACATTTACAATTTAAATTATTTTTTTCTAAAAATATACTCCCTACGTCTACGATTAATTGCCATAAAATTTCTTTTTCATCCATACATGATTAATTGACACCTTTATTTTTTTTTACTACTTTTAGAAATGGATCTCACATTCTACTAACTCATCATACTCATATTTTATTATAAGAGTGAACTACATAAATAGTATCTGGAGAATTAACATTTGGTACGTGATAATCACATTCAGGATACCTGAGTCAATTTTTGGACTTTTCCCCCAAGGCATAAAGTATATTTTTGGAATTTTCTGTAATACCCGCTTCTTTTATTATCCTTTTGTCGTTGATGTGTATTTTCGAACCAGAGAATTTTCGCTCTCTTGATTAATATTTCGAATGGAATTCATTATTTTCCTTTGTTGATACTAATGTCGATAGTTCAAGAAAACATAAATTTAGTAAGAATCGAACGAACTAAAATAACATCACATTTTTACAAAATATAACACGTCATGAATAAATATGAGGACCTTATTCTGAACCAAAGTATCCGCTTACACCACGATCAATGCATTCAATTACATGTCTAAGTTCATATGGACTTAAATTGAGGAAGAGAAAAGAATATTGAATGCTTGTACAAATATTCAGAAATGGGCCTACTTCTCCAGCAGCTTGGCAGCCCATGTCCTCTCCCAACCTGCAAGGTGGAGACAAATTCTAGTGAACTAAAGAACAAGGGAATTAAAGGAAACTTTGGTATAAGGAAGGGGACAACCCCTCTTTAATTGGAAGACCAAGGACTTACCCAAAGAGGCAAATCAATGCCTGCAAGATCCACCCTCAAAGCAGCCCCTGCATTTCCCTCCTTGCACCACCTGCCACAATCAAACAATTGCCATAAATGAAGGACTACTCTCCATAGGCATAACACCAATTTTCCTTAATCAAAAGTAGTGAGAATCAAGAAAGAAAGAGATTTTCTGCAGCATGAAAACAAAGAGGCTGGACAGCCATTTAATCCTCCCAAAGTACACCATGTTGGCCTATAAAAACCCCATCATATGCCTAAATTTCTCCCTTCCGCACACATAAAAAATCCAGCAAGTTTGAGAGCTTGGAGTGGAGTTTTCTGCAGGGATTTTACGGCAGCCCCTACCTCCCGTAAGTACCACTTCGTTTCCTCCCCCCCCCCCCCCCCCTCCTTCTTCTTTTCATGCTAAGAACTCAAGATACCTTTCCCTTCCTCTGCAAATAGGAGCTTTGAAGAGGGAGGGGCGAATTTAGAGTCTAGAAACAGGAAACTCAAAGAAACAACAACTACTTTCAAGGAGGTAACTCCTTTTTCTTCCTTTCAAACTCAAATTTAGTGTCATGCCATCATGTAGCCACCAAACCTCAGGCATGTTAACGCACCAACACTCCAAAAATCATGACATAATAGAATATAGAGGAACAACAAGAGAACACAAAGCTTAAGCATGCTCTAGCTTTCAGTTTCCTTTCGGACAGAGGGGTAAGCTTTATTCTTTTTCATGTTTTAAAATACACAACCGCAACCCCTCTGATGCTAAACAATAAAGGATTTAGGATGGGAAATTGTTCCTCCAAGACCTCAAATTTTCGAACACTTTTTCCTACTGAACCTAAAATCCAAATTCCTAAAATGAGCACTTTGAATCAACAATTGAAAATTTGAGAACAGGAAGAGCCAGGGGGAATGACGGCGGCGAATCGAGCGAGGAAGACAAAGAGCATCCACAACGCGTGGTGTAACCGGCCCGCGTTCCGTGCCGGAGGAACGAAACCGCGGAGAAACGCGTTGCAGCAGGTCTTTCCGTCCCCAGCCCGTCCCGAGACCCGCCACCACGAGACGCGGCACGAGATGTCTCGCCACGCGCCGAGGCTACGTGGCGAGCTCCCAGGCCATGCGTGACGCCCACTCGCCGGCCCGCGAGTGGCCGTCGTCACGATGACGCAATAAATATATTTTTTTTAAAATTCAATTTTTTTTAAAAAAAATAAATAAATAAAATTTGTAAACGGTAATGTAACCGTTTATAGCCGTTTTCAATTTTTTTTATTTCTTTACTCTATAAAATACTCTTATTTCATACTCATTTCACTCGCAAACACACATCTATTCCTCTCAAATCCTCTCTATTTCCACCCCAATTTTCATCTCAAATCAACGTTGTTTTTCTTCTCCCAAATTTAATCAAACTAATGGATCCTTTTGAACAAATGCGTCAAATAATGGAACAATCACTCGAAAAAGATCGCCGACAGGAGGCGGAGGAAGTCGCGCCGCCCCAACGACGGTCCCGTACGTACATCCATCATAACCGGGAGGAAGCCGCCGCAAGGTTAGTACTCGACTACTTCTGCGATAACCCGGTTTGGGGAGATACGTACTTCCGTCGCCGTTTCCGCATGGGAAAACCGCTATTTCTCCACATCGCGAATACTTTGGCAGCCCGGGAAGAGTTCTTCCAGGAAGGGTTCGACGCGGTCGGCCGTCCCAGCCACACGACGCTGCAGAAATGTACTGCAGCAATCCGTCAGCTTGCGACTAAACAAACGGATGACATGTGATAGAGACACAACCAAGCTGATCTACAAGGAC
The DNA here is from genome assembly GCF_004379255.2 of Salvia splendens. Taxonomy (NCBI): domain Eukaryota; kingdom Viridiplantae; phylum Streptophyta; class Magnoliopsida; order Lamiales; family Lamiaceae; genus Salvia; species Salvia splendens. The sequence goes on from NC_056038.1 coordinate 19,443,078, forward strand.
AAGAAGATGGATCCATTGATCATTCCAAGTGGGCCAATTACAAGAGCTAGAGCTAAGAAGATAAAGGAGTCCATGTTGCTTTTAGTTGTTGAAATAAAAGCCCAATTACAAGACCATTCTACATTGGGCCAAGTGGTGAATATTATTCAAGTTTGTGGGCAACCCAAGACTTGAAGTGTGGAGTCACTACATATCACATTTTGGAGGCCCAAATTGATGATACATGATGCATTTTTCGTCCAAGTTGGAGCAGCCAAAATGAAGGGTCTATTTTAGTTACATTTTATGTTAAATAAGTGACTTTAGATATCCTAGAGTTACACCAAAGGTTTAGGAGTTACTATTCTTTTATTATGAGTCATTTTTAAGTGTCTTAAGTTGTACTAATGATGTGAGACTTTCAACAGTCCATCTAGCCTATAAATAGGCTTGTAAGCATGTCATTTGTAGACAGCATTGATCAAATACGAAATAGACTTTGTCTTGTGAGTTGAATTCTCTTTGTAGAGGTTTTCACTTGTTTGGAACTTATCAAGATACTTTGAGCAAGTTCTTGTGGCGTTCAACCATACCGAGGTTCTTGGCTGATCATATAGCCATCGGGTCGAGGTTTTCTAAGTCTGGAAGTGGATCAAACCAGATTATCAATCAAGGGAGTCCGCTGCCAAACCTTATACGTGGGGTTCTTGGATCAATATATCCAACGGGTCCTTCGTCGTGGAGGAAGTCGCGCCGCCCCAACGACGGTCCCGTACGTACATCCATCGTAACCGAGAGGAAGCCGCCGCAAGGTTAGTACACGACTACTTCTGCGATAACCCGGTTTGGGGAGATACGTTCTTCCGTCGCCGTTTCCGCATGGGAAAACCGCTATTTCTCCACATCGCGAATACTTTGGCAGTCCGGGAAGAGTTCTTCCAGGAAGGGTTCGACGCGGTCGGCCGTCCCAGCCACACGACGCTGCAGAAATGTACTGCAGCAATCCGTCAGCTTGCGACTGAACAAACGGCCGATCCTTTTGAACAAATGCGTCAAATAATGGAACAATCATTCGAAAAAGATCACCGACGGGAGGCGGAGGAAGTCGCGCCGCCCCAACGACGGTCCCGTACGTACATCCATCGTAACCGGGAGGAAGCCGCCGCAAGGTTAGTACGCGACTACTTCTGCGATAACCCGGTTTGGGGAGATACGTACTTCCGTTGCCGTTTCCGCATGGGAAAACCGCTATTTCTCCACATCGCGAATACTTTGGCAGCCCGGGAAGAGTTCTTCCAGGAAGGGTTCGACGCGGTCGGCCGTCCCAGCCACACGACGCTGCAGAAATGTACTGCAGCAATCCGTCAGCTTGCGACTGAACAAACGGCCGACATGTTCGACGAATACCTCCACATCGGAGACACCACTGGGCGACTGTGCTTGCTCAAATTCTGCAAAGGCGTCCGGGCAGCATTCACCGACGAATTTCTCCGGAGGCCAAGCACGACCGATTGTCAGTTCCTGCTCGACCTTCACGAAACAGTGCATGGATTCCCCGGGATGCTCGGCAGCGTCGATTGCATGCATTGGCAATGGAAGAATTGCCCGGTGGCGTGGAGGGGGTCCTACACGAGCGGCCACAAAGGCACCCATCCAACCGCTATACTCGAGGCCATTGCCGACTACCGGCTTTGGATCTGGCACGCGTACTTCGGGGTCCCTGGGTCGAACAACGACATAAACGTGCTTCACAATCCGACCTCTTTACCGAAGTTTTGGATGGTAAAGCACCGGCCATCAACTTCGTCGCCAACAACCGGCTTTATAAAATGGGGTACTATCTCGCCGACGGCATCTACCCGAAATAGCCTACCTTCGTGAAGACGTGCCGCAGGCCTACGAACCTAAAGCAGGCTCTTTTTGCGCAGAAGCAGGAGGCTGCTCGCAAGGATGTGGAGAGGGCGTTCGGGGTTCTTCAATCTCGCTTCAACATCATCAAAGCCCTGGCTCGTACGTGGTTCATGGAGAACATGGTCGACATCATGTATACGTGTATAATCTTGCACAACATGATTGTCCAAGACGAAGGACCCGAGGCGGGAAATTGGTTCGACTCCGAATCCCCCGGAAGCTCAACCGCAAGTAGTCCGCCTCGAAGTGGAGCACATCCGTCTATACAAGAACGGTTATCTATTCGTGCAAGGACACGCGACTCTAGCGCTCACACCCAACTACAAGAGGATCTAATTGAGCACATTTGGGCAAACTTTGGCGGATGAAATTATTAAATTGTGTACTTTTATTTTTTAGGAAATTATTAAATTATGTTTTTTTTAAGAATTTTATGTTGTAAGTTTATTTTATTTAATGAAGTGTGTTTGTTTTAATTGAATTGGGTTGGAAATAAAAATAAAAAATGAAATTGAATGAATAGTAATATAAGGAACGGTTAAGGGACGGATAAGGAACGGAGGGTTGCAGGTTCCGTTGCTTAGTTAAGAAATGGAGTTAAAAAGTACAGTGGGGCCCGCAAATAGTAGTTTAAGGAACGGTATAGCAACAGCGTTGTGGATGACTTAAGAAGCGCTGCTTTGAGATGACTTCGAAGGGGTGTCGATGGAAAGAGAGGGAGGATGACGAAGGAGAAGAGGAGCGACGGATTCAATTTGGGGATTTTTTTCTGATCTAGGGTTGCGTTTTGAGGAGGGGAGTGTTTGTTTTGTAAAACCAATGGAGGAGGGGAGTTCTTTTTGGTTTATTTGTTTTGGGCTGCCAAATTCAATTAACTGGGCCACATTTTTGTTTCAAAAGATTTAAATAGAGTTGACTTTAATGTGAAGTTTGGGCTAGGAAATTAATTGGAAGAATGGGTTGTCCTTGAAAGAATTTAATTATGGAGTTGGGCCACTCCTTGCGAATTTAAGATTGGGATAAGAAATCAATTAAATCACCTCTTAATCTTCTCTTGCCCGATTGATTAATTGATGGTCCGCTAATTAATTCCGTGATGATAAATTTAATTCCCGGACTTTAGTTTAAGTGCTCGAATAATTAATGGTACGCTAATTAATTCCGGAATAATGAGTAGACCTCATATTATTTAATTTAGTGCTCGAATAAATTGCATAGAAGGTAATGCTCTCTTCCTTAAACGAAAATTTTGTAAGCCTACACATAAATTGAATCTCTCGACTTGATTAATGCTCAAGGACTTTTCTATGAAATAAGAAAAAGAATTAATGACCATGCACTTAGGATGCATTCATGTTAAGTTCATTTGGCTTCTTAAAGCCTAATTTAAGTATACTTTATTTTCTAAAGGGACGTCGTCGCACGTCAAGTAAGACCAAGTCGAGGAACTTTCAATTAATGAATTGAGCTCTGAGGTGGGCATTCTTTTCAAAACGTGATTTTAGTATGAAAATGTGAATCTTTTCCTAAACATGTTTATCATGCCATGTTTTGCTTTTACGATTACCTATCTGCTTGGCTATGCCAATCATGTTAAATCGAATTCGGGTCCCAGTAGGGCCGCAAACCCTACTCGGACTAGCTTTCGAGTTGGCCGGTCCAGTGACAGTAGTGGAATGTGGCCACATTCCCGGTTCACATACGTTCAGATATGGTATCTATGTTTATGTGATTGCGTAATCAATTTTACGAAATGAAAGGAATTTAGTAACTCGGGTCCTTTAAAGTAAAAACCCCGTGTTCACTCAACTGTGGCTGACAAATTAAAAGGAACTTATTTTGGCACTATGTCCACTGAGTATATCATGTACTCAGCCCTGCATGTTTCTTTTCTAACGGGCAGGTTGAACGTGAACGAGGAGGCGAATGTGTTGGGAAATGACTATTAATAAGTAGTTAGGTAGCCCAAAGTAGTATGTCTTCATACATACTATTTTGTCTTGGACTCTTCCGCTGCAATAGAACTATATTCTAGGAATTTATGAATTTAGTCTTGATACTCTGATTTTCTTTTGACTATGTACCCATTCGCCTTCGAAACTATTACCTCGAGTTGATTTATTGCTCTTAGGCTTACTTCTTTATTGATGAGAGTATTTTTAGTTGCGAAATAGCTACGCTCACTAGTACTAGGGAGATGCGGTCGTGACAGTTTCACCCAAAAACTAAATACTCCCTTCGTCCAAAGGTAGTTGAGACATTTTTTTGAGCACGAGATTTAAGAAATTGATGTGTTAAAGGTTATAGTAGAAAATGTAAAGTAAGAGATGGAATAAAGTAAGAGATAAAATAAGAAAGTAAGTATGAGAGAGGAGGAAGTTTTTTTCAGAAAAGGAAATAAGTGACAACCCAAAACGGAATATGATTTAACTATCTTAAGAAGGAGGGAGTATGATATTTTCTTGAACTTTTCATCCAAGTACTATGATATTTTCTCATATTTGGATACTTGAAATGATATTTCCAATTTATGTTGTAAGTTTATCCAAAATAAATAACTAAAATTTATGTCAAACCATCTCTCTCTATCTTCTTAATTAAATAACACATCCTTATTTTTCTTCCTTCTCTCTTTCATTTTTTCTTATTTCTCCTTATTTCTTCTTTTGGTACCATGTAAAATTAAAATAAACGGAAAAGACTATCAGTAATGTCTAAGATAATTGACGTTACAAATTAAAATTGACTAAGTGGGAATATTCAATTTTACTCAAAACCGCTACTCACATTCTGTATAATTTAAACTAAATAAATTTGGTCTCTAGTTATTAAAATTCTATTTTACCCGTCATACGTACTAAAACGCCCTGTGAATTTTACAATTTTAATTCTTAAAATTTTAAAATTCAATCTCATCATTCCATTTTTTATCTATAGATATTTTGGTTTTTATTTATGCATTAAATGGGTGGTGGTCCTTTAACACTAGTATATTATATACTGACTACAACTAAATAATAGTCATTAGATCATGAAATAGATGCTCAAGATGATCTGAAACGAGTATTAATGTTAATTACCAATACATTAATAAGGAGTATTAATGTTAATTACCAATACATTAGTTATGACTAACTATTTTCTCTCTCTTAAAAATATCTCAAACGACTCAAAAATAATAACTATATACTCTCTCTATCCCAAGCTAGTAAATACATTTCTTTTGGGTATATGATTTGAGAAAAAAATGTTTAAAAGTTAAATGAATAAAGAATAAAATAAGAGAATAAATAAAAAGTAAGGATAATGTTTTTGTTAAAGAAAAAAAAATAAAGAAAGTAGTTTAGGACAACCTTAAATGAAATATGTAGAGAGTAGTTTGTGACACAGAGGATATATAATTGATCATGTAATACTTGTTATTGATATTGACAGATAAATAGCAAAATATTGATAGATAATAAAGCATGTGATGAACATAAATGAAATTCATTGTGCAACAACTCATAGAAAGGATCTTGCTCATTTGATCTTTTTCAATCCTTTGCAGCATTATTGCTAACAACCTGTTACATGTGCTTTCCATTCCAATAACAACTTACATGATACTCCAACAAAGTTTTTCCCAATTTGATCTGGCGCGAATTTTAAGAAATTGTTTACCTTTGTATTAAATGGATATGTATAATGGAATAAGGGTTCCACATTGAGGAGATTGATAGGTGTATTTAATGTCTATTTTTGAAAAGATTCCAATTGAGATAAACTTTGTGGGACGGACGAAAATGATAAAATGGGACAAACTTTGTGGGACGGAGGGAGTAATTAAAATCATTGTTATATACAATTAAATAGTGGTATGAAATGTTTCTCCCACAAAAATGAAAAAAACATCAAAGTAGAATTATGTTTACCATCAATGCTTTTTATTCATCGGGTCTGAATAAATTAGATGTTGAATGTGGTATTTAATGTAACATGTATATTAATAGGTCTATCGTGAGTTTTATAGATTTCTTGTTATATAAAAGTGGATATAATCTTACGGATGAGAAAAGAAATATAAATGCAAATAAATTCTTTAACGTTAGATAAAAGAGTGAACTACATATTTAGTCTATGGATTATGCGTTTCGCATCCAAATAATCCTTAGATTTTAAATTATTCTCACAGATCCCTGGATTTCACCTTAATCACGTTGGTGGTCCTTTTTATTGTTCATTGCGATTTTTGGGTGAAAATACCCCCAAATCAATTTTGTGTTGAAGGGCAAATTTGTTCATTCATAAAAAAAAGAGATACCTAGGTAATGTGTATGATTTTCTCTATCTCTCTAGTATTGGATTTAATTTTTTCTTAAAATTTGAATCCGTGAAATGATATTTTTCACTTCAGTTTTCAATCACTTTATCACCTATGAAAGAAAACTTTTCCGTAACGGCTACTCCCATTCGTGTCGAGTGGTGTTTGTGAGAATTTCCACTCGATCGAGTTGTATTGAGTCTATTGACGTCGTTTAGTCCACTCGGGTCGAGTGGAAAATGAAGTGAAATTCTACCCGGTCGAGTGGAACTTTCTGAATTGTGCAGTCTTCGTAAAATGGGAATTTTACATAACTCAGATTAATACGTGCAAGATACCCACACGAAGCTCTTTCGAAGACGAAGAAAATGACATCCTTTATAAACTAATAAGAACGCATCATATTAGCTCTATTTTCCTTCAAAACTTAACAAACTCGTCAAACTCCCAAATGTCATATAACTGACATGAAACTAACAATTCGAATTGATAAAAATCGACACTATGGACATTCAACAATCAAGCTTATAAAAATACAAGTTTATCAGCTTTGCTCGGTAGTTACCATCGCCACTATAAATAAAAATTCTATTGTCATTCCATACCAAGTGACATGATGATTTGATATACCTCACCAATAATTTCTTGAAAAATGGACTAATAAAATGACTCACATGCCACATCTATTTAACATCAATTCACTAAATTAACAGCTCCATTAATCAAATTTATGGAAAGTAGTATAATACTACTATTAAATATAGAATTATCATACCATAAAATTAGCGTGTCATATAATACACTGTAAATGTATATTAACTTCATAATATAATTGTAATATCTTATACATAAAAAAGTAATCATAGTATTACATTCTTTCGCGTCAAGAAAAAAATTATACTATTCGCGCAATTAAAAATACTATTATATGGATAAATTTTTAAGGATTCACTATCTTCTCTTTATACAATTAAAATGAAATTATTAACATATGAAGAACTTTAATTATAAAATTAAGAACACGGACAATTGCAGATGATTTCTTCTTGTATTAAAACTCCGAATGAAAATTGAATACACATAAAAATATTTTTATATTATAAAGAGAGATATTGGAGTATATTTCACGCCAATTCTATGGTATGATAATTCCATATTTAATAGTATTGTACTACTTTCCATAAATTAATTAATGGAGCCATTATTTTAGTGAATTGGTGTTAAATAGATGTGGCATTTGGGCTTTTTTATGCCTATTTGTCAATGAATTATTGGTGAGGTATATCAAATCATCATGCCACGTGGTATGGAATGACCATGGAATTTTTACTCCACCACTACGCATAAAAGATGTTAAATTCGATCCCACATTGTGAGAATTAATATCCTATATATGAACGATTTTCTCTTCAATTGTTGGGTGAAATTATTGTTGCATAAAATTCTATGTATAATATTTTAGTTCAGGCTAAAAAAACACTTTTATCTCTACTTTATTCATCTCTCTTACCTTACTCTCTCCACTTAACACACAAAATAAAGTTGCATAAAATCTCGTGTCACCCAAGGCCTTGGTCATCTTCCTTGGGACGGAGGGAGTATCCAGTTGCATTGCCTTGCTTTTGTGATTGCGTTTTCGATATTTTTTTTATAAGTATGGAGCATGCTCAAGCCAAGAACTGATGGGGAGCAAAGAGTCCAAGAGTACAAACAACCAAAAACACACCTCACAAAACAAACAAGGACCAAAGTAGAAAGTACAGAGAATAGTAAAAAAACTTGTGCCGCCAAAATAAGTCCAACCAACAAGAAAAGGGACAGCCAAAAGCATCAAAAAACACCACAAAAAACAAGACCACCAAGACCGAGACATATGAACCTCCTCAACTAAAAAAGGTGAAAAGTGAAGACGCACAACTACCACCTCCACAAAGTCTCTGATTTAAACTTTTTCGTGGAGTCTTGGTTTCTTTCCACCTTCTAACGTTGACACCAACCTCTAATCCACATACCAAGTCGCCAAAAAAGACAATTCTTTTCCATATCCCAATTGGGGTTGAGTTTCTGAAAAATAATTATGTTCCGAAGATCCCATACCGACCATGAAATGACATAAACATGGTTGACCACAACTTCTTATCAAACTTTAGGAAAGGAGAATCCATCCTGATAAAATAGGTTTAAAGAGAAGTTTTGGGGAATAATTTCAATCGGTCTTATTGATTATGGAGTAACTATACATGCCTTCTTATAGGCTCTCAAGAGTAATACGCATAAGGTAAGTTCCCTTGCCCTAAACCTAATTTCATATACATGGAAAATATAAAATGCTAATCTTCCTATTAATTATGATTGTAGGAAAATCAGCCTCTTGATTCTCCAAGATCTTCTCCTTCCAACACTCCCCTCAAGTTAAGTGTGGGATCCCCAATGCTTAACTTGTTCAATACACCTCGAAAAGAATTCGAGTTTACCACCTTTGTCAGGATGTCCGCCAATTGATCTTCGGACTTGACATAGGGCAATTCCACTATCTTTGCATCAATGGTATCTTTTATGAAGTGTTGGTCTACCTCCACATGTTTAGTCCGATCATGTTGGACTGGATTCTCTGAAATGCTAATGGCAGCCTTGTTGTCGCACAACAATCGACATGGTTGTGTGGATTTGAGTTCGAGTTCGGTCATCAATTTCCTGAGCCATAGCACTTATGTTAATCCACTCTTAATTCCTCGGAATTCAGCCTCTGCACTCGACAGTGCTACAACCTTTTGTTTCTTGCTTCTCCATGTCACCAAGTTCCCCCTACAAAGGTGAAGTATCCCGCTGTCGACTTCCTGTCGTTCGGATTTCCTGCCCAATCTGCATCAGTATAACCGTGTATTTCCAAATGCCCATGTTTCTTGAACAATACTCCATAACCCGGGGTACCCTTCAAGTTCGTATTATTCTCATTACTGCCTCCCAATGTTCTTCCTGTGGAGGATGCATGAACTGACTTACTACTCCAACGGCATATGCAAGATCTGGTCTGGTGTGGGATAAATAGATGAGTTTCCCAACCAACCGTTGATACTTCCCTCGGTCAGCGAGTTTGGCTCCTTCTCGAATCTGTAGTCCATGATTTTGGACCATTGGAGTGTCCACTGGTTTGCAATCCACCATTCCGGTTTCTACCAGAATGTCTAGTACATATTTCCTCTGGTTGATGAAGATCCCTTGTTTCAATCTAAGCACTTCTATCCCCAGAAAATACTTTAAGTGACCAAGGTCTTTCATCTCGAACTCCTTGGACAGGTTCTTCCTTAGTTGCTCTATTTCTTCCTCATCATCACTAGTGATAATCATATCATCAACGTAAATAATGAGACATGTGATCTTACCATTCTTCTTCTTGAGGAACAAGGTGTGATCCGAGTTGCTCTGGCAATACTCATACTTCTTCATCACTTCAGTGAACCTCCCAAACCAAGCTCTGGGAGATTGTTTTAGGCCATATAACGTTTTCTTGAGTTTGCACACGTCCCCATTTTTGAAGTCACCAATAAATCAGGGTGGAGGAACCATGTAGACCGGCTTGGTCAATTCTCCATGTAGAAAAGCATTTGTCACATCGAACTGGTGCAGCGGCCAGTCTCGGTTGGCGGCTATCAAAATAATACCCTTAATGTATTGATCGGGGCAACTGGCGAGAAGGTCTCTGCATAATCGACGCCATAAGTCTGGGTGTACCCCTTTGTTACTAGCCTCGCCTTATATCGGTCAATGGATCCGACAGGCTTCCTTTTTTATCGTAAACACCCATCTGCATCCCACTATAGTAGTTCCTTCGGGTAGTGGACTAACTTCCCAGGTTTTGTTTTTTAGCAATGCATCCATCTCCACAAACATAGCGTCCCTCCAATGTTTAATTTTCCATGCTTCTTCGGCGGTATAGGGGATTTCTTCTTCCTCGTAAAGAGCAGCCTCAAATGCCCTAGCCATTTTGGCCAAGTTTCCTTTCACAAAGTTAGCCACAGCATACTGACTTTTCCTGCCCGTTTTTTCTGGGGAGAATCTCTTTGGGGGAATTCCACGATTACTTCGTGGTGGGAGGATGTATCGACCTGTGCTCTCATCAAGGGTCGTGCTTTCATCAACAGTTTCTGTATCGACCTGTACTCCCATCAATGGTCGTGATTCTGTTAAGTCGCTGTTGGAGTGATTTGACTCGGGCACAAACCAACTTAGGTAGTCTATTGAGTTATACGACTCACTCTCCCCCTGACTACTAAGTTGGGTTTGGTAATAGAACTCTGTTTCCAGGAAATTGCAATTTATGGTGGTGATTACTCGTTTTGTGGTTGGATCATAGCATCGATACCCCTTTTGGTTAATCCCGTAGCCCACGAACACACATTTGGTAGCACAAGGTGATAATTTTGTTCTCTCATGTTTTGGGATATGGACATAAATAGTGCATCCAAAAACTCTTGGTTGGAGGGTAAGGTGTTTGGGTATTTTGGTTATTTTGGAGAGGGTGTCGAGGGGTGTTTTCTTGCTTAAGACTTTAGTGGGAAGTCGGTTTATAAGGTAGATAGAAGTAGCAACTGCTTCGGGCCAGAAGTGTGTGGGAACTTTAGACTCAAACATCAAGGCTCGGGTTATCTCGAGGATGGTTCTGTTTTTCCTTTCGGCTACCCCATTTTGTTCTGGTGTGTAAGGACAAGAGGTTTGGTGGATTAGGCCTTTTTTCTGTAAAGAAATCTGTCATTCTTTGGTTCACAAATTCCCTCCCATTGTCAGATCGAAGGGTTTTTATCGTGGTTTGGAACTGGGTTTGGATAAGATTAAAGAAAAAGGATAAATTTATCAATCACCTCAGACTTGTGTTTTAAAAAATATATCCATGTCATCCTAGTGCAATCATCTACGAAAATCACAAAATATCTCAGACCATTCCCCCCAATAATAGGTGCAGGACCCCACACATCAGCATGAACAAGGGAAAAAACAGAATTCATACGAGTATTTGAAGGTTTAAATGATTGTCTATGGCTCTTGGCCAAAACACAAGTCTCACAAGCAAAATCTTTTGGAATAGAAAGTTTAGGAAAAAGCAAACTAAAATAACCAGGGGAAGGGTGTCCCAGTCGTTGGTGCCAAAGCCAAATCTTCCTTTTCATGGACCCGTGAGCCAGCATCGCACTGCCTTGTTGAGCTATCTCATCCATGTAGTAGAGTCCTTGGCTCTCAGTGCCACACCCAAGTATCTTCCTCGTCCGAATATCCTGCAAAATACAGAAATCGGGATGCATCAGCAATGTACAGTTCAATTCCTTTGTTACATGGCTTATGGACATCAATCTCTGGGACAAAGTAGGGACATAGAGGCAGTTTGATAATCTTAAAGTCGGGGATATCTCAATAGTACCCGCCCCAGCCATAGTAATCAATTCCCCACTGGCAGTTTGGATGTAAGTCTTAGTAATATCACTAAAATAAATAAAATCATTTTTATTCGGAGTCATGGTGTCGGTTGCTCCGCAATCAAATATCCACCCCTTTTTTCCATCCCGGTTATCCCGTTTTACCGTAAATGCAGCGGAAATATGGTCCAAGGGCTCAAATTAGTTTTTAAGTGGGACAAGGTTAAATCTTATATTTTCCAAACAATCTGGGGGGTTTTCACGATAATCAATAGTCTGGGGTCCAGGGTGTAACACATCATAAGTCTGGGGACTATCATGCAAAAAACGGGGTACATTTTGTAATTTAGGGAAATCTAGGGGAGTCTTGTAAGATTTTAAAAAAGTGGGGGTTTCATAAGGAAATTTAGGGTTAGGGTTCACTCCCCCTAACCCGTTACCTCCGATGCCACCGCCTTCCCCATGTCGGTCCCGTGTTCTGCCGGCGAAGTTGCCGGCGCCAATCACTCCACCGCCGTTCCCGCCTCCGCCGGAAGCTTCCGGTTCCTCCCTCTGTTTCCCACGCCCGGTCAGAATATCTCGATTTCCAGCCACCGTTTTGTGCGATTCATCTCCGGTGGTTACTCCAACCGCCATCCTGGCCTTCGCCGTCTGCCTCTCTTCCCACCATTCGGGGTAGCCGTGCAATTGAAAGCACGTCTCGCGGGTGTGCTTTTGCATCCCACAGTGGGAACAACACAACCTAGACTTGTCCATCGGCTTGTTTCCCGGGCGGTGAGCGGTGGTGGTTTGTCTGGGGGGTCCGTTTCGGTGACCTCCGGGTCGCTGTCCTTGAGCCGCCAGTCTGTGTCCGATCCCCTGCGTGTCTCCTCCTCCGTGGCTATGGGTGACCGGATTTGGGGATTCCGGTGGCCCCAACCTTCGTCGGGCTGCTTCCTTTTTAATCCACCCATAGGCGGTTTCTAGCGGAGGGGGCGACGCTTCTTTGAGGATGTCCCGTCGTACTCCCTCGTGTTCATCATTCAATCCCGCGAGAAATCGGAGTAGCCTCTTGGTGTTTAAGTAGATTCTGAACTGGTTCACGCCCTTCTCACAGCAATCGATCGGTTGCTTTTGACACCGATCAATATTAATCCACATCCCGTGGATTTTGCGGTAATATGTCTCTAGATCCATAGTCCCCTGTTTGATTGTATTTGCTTTATCTTCCAGGTCGTATACGAGGTATAGATCGGCTTCACTCTCGTATGTGGTGGCTAGGCCGTCCCAAATCGCCTTGGCCGATTGGTGATGAGCGAAATCGGCAATGATATCGTTCTCGATATTATCCACAATCCAGGAGAAAACGATTAAGTCCGTTTCCTCCCAATCATCGTACTCCTTGCTCCCTGGCAGTGGTGGAGTTGGTTTTCCGGTTATATGGGAGTAGCCTCCCCTGCTCCCAATCGTGAACTTCATTAGCCGCGACCATAGAGGGTAATTTCCTCCATTGAGTTTGAACGCAACAGTTACGTTCTTACTCGCTCGTATTTTACTGCTTGATGATTCTGATTCTGATTCGGTTGGTTTCTTTTCGTCTGACATTCTGGGATACTGATTTGAGTTTGTTTGCTCTCTGATTTTTGTGAATTGGCCAAGATTGGTATGGGTTGGGCAGTGATGAGTTAAAAATCTGAGCCATAGTTCGACTCCTGCTCTGAAGCCATGATAAAATAGGTTTAAAGAGAAGTTTTGGGGAATAATTTCAATCGGTCTTATTGATTATGGAGTAACTATACATGCCTTCTTATAGGCTCTCAAGAGTAATACACATAAGGTAAGTTCCCTTGCCCTAAACCTAATTTCATATACATGGAAAATATAAAATGCTAATCTTCCTATTAATTATGATTGTACGAAAATCAGCCTCTTGATTCTCCAAGATCTTCTCCTTCCAACACATCCAATTAAGAAAGCACGACCTTGGCTCTCCTGGGAGGAAAAAATTGAGATTCCATTGCTCAAAGCAAAAGTACCAAAGACTACTCGAGAACTTGCAAGTGAAGATAATGTGTGCAATCGATTCAGTTCCTTCCTTGCATAGGACACAAAGATCATCATCAATTCCAGCAAATCCTAATCTGAAGAGTCTTTTCCTCGTGTTGAGTTTTCATTGGAGAACCAACCAAACATGGATTTGAGCACGAGGAGGAGCTACATTTCGCCAAACAAGCCTTATTGGATTACGCCTCAATAGCTCATCTCCCATCAACTGATTAACCTGCACCACAAAATTAGACACAGAAAAGACATCTGATTTGTGGAAAGCTCACACCCTCACGTCCCTTAGCCCTTCCCTCAAGACAGTGTGATTCACAGCTGTGACGAGGTCCCCAACTAATTCCTCTTCCCAAGCAAATAAACCTTGTAACATCCCTAATCCGAAACTTATATTAGTTTGTATATGAGTATTATAAAAAGTAATACAGAGTACCGAGATTGTATTTACAAATAAATATAATTGTATATTATACGCTTATATATATTATTTTTATAATGAAATGTTAATGAAATAAGTTGGTGGAATGTGAGGTCTACTTACCATTTATGGTAAAAGTGAAATGTGACACTTAGATCATACGCATCTATGCTCTTGCCAAGAGTACGGATGTGAGCCTGGACCCACCTTTATTCATTTTTAATTCCATGTTGTTCCGCAAGAGCACAACACTCACATCCATGCTCTTCCGCAAGAGCATGCTCAAGGGTCTCACCATTCTATTATTCAATTACTAAAAATATTTCCACATATTAAAATGCATTCAAAATACCCGAAATACTATTACAAATTACTAAAAAAATTAAAAATTACATAATTAAAATCTTAAAAAATTAAAAATTACATAATTATATCCTAAAAAATAAAAATTACATAATTAAAATCTTAAAAATTGAGATTGAGAGTGTTGTTTGGTGTAGTGTGATTTTTTGTATTAAAATGTGGGTATTTATGGATGAAAGTGTGAATTTTTGGGTAAAAATAATGAAATAATAAATTAAAAGTGTGGAAAAAAATGGATATATTTTATTGGGAAGTGGGAAAATATTTGTTTTTATGAAATTTGAATTTTCTAGATTTTTTCAATTTTTTTTATAAAAATAATAGTCCAATTTTGGCCAACCAGAGCATGCCATGTTGGCTGCTCGTGCCCTTGCCGTCTGCACGGTGGTGCTCTTAGGCAAGAGCACATCCGTGCCGTCGGCAATAACGCAACAAAGAGCATGAACGTGCTCCTGCCGTCGGCAAGAGCACAGCTCTTCCGCAAAAACACCGATTTGGATGCTCTTATTGTGGGACGGACCGAAATGATAAAATGTAACTCTTATTGTGGGACGGAGGTAGTACTATTCATTTAAATTTTACTAATTTAATGAAAAGAATCCCTTACTCGTAATTAATGTTGTTATAGAAGTAAGAGTAAAGAAAAAAACGGGTCCCGAACATATGTCCATTTTATGATTTTGGTCCTATACTTTATCTTTTGAATTTTTGCATCTGAACATTTCAACTCGGATCACAATTGGTCTTACACTAACAATTCTATCAATTTTTAAACGGTTTTAACCCGATTTTGACCGATTTTTAAATGGTTTTAGCCCGAATATGACTGTTAAAACTATCAAAATCGGGTTAAAACCATATAAAAATTGACGGAATTGTTAGTGTAGGACCAATTGTGATCCGAGTTGAAATATTGAAGATTCAAAAATTTAAAAAATAAAATATAAGACTAAAAATAAAATGGGCATATACTGAGGACGGCGCAGTAATTATCAAAATATTTCTAAAATCCCACATTCTTACTCGTAATTAGCAGGGGACATGGAGTTCATAATTGAATAGGGCAAATTTTTGCAATTGGCTATGGCGATTCAGGTTTCACTGGAAAATCATTTTAGTTTTTCAGTATGAAAGTAAAGTATGAGCCGAAAAAGATGAGAAGCAGAAAATTATCACTCAAAAGATTTCGATTGGGACAAATTGAGAGAAGAAGTGGGTTTTTTCTTTTTTTTACTAGAATAGAGATAGGATTCCGCGTTTGTACTAGACTTTTTTTTTATTCCGGCTTTGGGAGAGACGCATGACCCTCATGCGTCTCCTTTTAATGAAACGCATGACGGAGATGCGTCTTTCATAGAGACGCATGAGGGACATGCGTCTATCAATTTTTTCGGTCTTTTTTTTTAACGACGCATGAGCATCATGCGTCTTAGGGAGTCATGCGTCTCTAATTTGAGTAAACGCGGTTTGAATTATGGGAAGAGTGTTGCAGATGGGAGAGCAGGTTGTATGCCAGTCTATGACATCTATGACTATACTAGCTTTTCTTTCATGTATTACTTTATTCAATAAACTCCTACTATACTCCGTTCAAGAAAGGAGATGGTGGGGCCTTTTCTTTTCTTTCATGTAGTTTTTCTTTGTTCAATATACTACTACTATACTGATATAGTACAATAGTACTATTAAAAAATATTTTACCAACATTTTTCAAATGATCTCGTATTGAAGAATATGCACGTCAAATTTTCAACATTCTTTTTCTTTTATTTTTAATAATATCTTTATTTTTGTAAAATTGTTTATTTTCTCTTTCTTTTTCAAGATATACGGAATGCTACTATTTATTTTTATTATGGAATATATTTTACCTGAACACTCAAAAACACAATTAAATTCAATCATATCTACAGATTAAAATACTTATAAATTATGAGCATGATATTGAATATATATGTAAGTTTTTTGTGTTTAATATTTATATTTTACATCTTTCTTGTTTAATGGAGTATTATTTTCTATAGAACTTTTTATTTCTAAATGCATAGATTTAAATCACTATGGCTGTAATTTAAACACAATATAACATATTTTGAGTTAGTATTAAAAAAAGATTTAGTATAATTTGTCTGCAAATGTGTTCCTATATCCTTTTCTCTTATTATTTTCGTCCACAAAAATAGACAAAGTTGTGAATGACACGAGTTTTAATGCTCAATTAGTAAAGTAAGAGAAATTGAGACTCCAAAGTTATGGAAATAGTATTAGTAAATGGTGAAATTAATATATTTTTTGGACCAAGATAGTATTTTTTTTATGTTATTTATGTTTTTTATTAAACACACACAAATATATTATGATTTTCAATCAAATCAATAAACTAAAATATGAGCTTATTTCGAAAATGTCGGCAAATTTTGAAAAGATTCACAAATACTGAGCTCCTATAAAGATTAAATTAATAGTACTAGTATAGTAGGAGATTATTGAATAAAGTAATGCATGAAAGAAAAGAAAAGGCCCACCATGTCTTCTCTATGTTATTGGTGGTCGAAACCCCACACGCAATCTACTGACATACAACCTGCTCTCCCATCTGCAACACTCTTTCCATAATTCAAACAGCGTTTTCTTTCCCTGGAATCAAATTAGAGACGCATGAGCATCATGCGTCGTTAAAAAAAAACCGAAAAAATTGATAGACGCATGTCCCTCATGCAGTCATGCGTCTCTATGAAAGACGCATCTCCGTCATGCGTTTCATTAAAAGGAGACGCATGAGGGTCATGCGTCTCTCCCAAAGCCGGAATAAAAAAAAAGTCTAGTACAAACGCGGAATCCAATCTCTATTCTAGTACAAAAAAAGAAAAAACCCGAGAAGAAGTAGAACAAAACCCCTCATATCAGTTCCATTTCCTCCCTTTTTCAAAGGTGTTTACTCAAATTGAAGAAGCTCAGCGAGATTCCGAAGCTTGGGATCAATTTCATGCCCGCCATTCTACCGGCAAGTTCTTCAAGGTACACCACTGACGAAACTTGATTTTTTGCTGAGTGAGACTTAAATTGTCGTTTTTTTAGGTATTTTTGTGATTGACATGACTCGTTGTATTTTCATATTCATAATTCAAATACTGAAAATGTTGCCGGCTCGTTTCATGTTAGGAATTAAATTTTGAGATTCAATGATACTGAAACTAAATATGGAGTTCATTCTAGTTCATGTATATGCATATTGTTCAGTTTTTTATCGCTTAGATTACTACTCGCTCCCCCTTATTAATTGAGACATTTCTTTTCGGCGTCATTTTTTGCCAAAAATAGAAATGACTCAATTAACTTGGTACTTCCAAAAATAGAAAAATGACTCAATTAACATGGAATGAGGAGTATAATTTAGTAAAATTATGTTATAAAGCAAGAACCCTGACTACCTTGTATATCCAAAACATTAATAGCGTTATTGTTGAAATTCAGCTGTTTGTTAGACTGAAGGAAGCTATAAGCATTGCCTATGGATTAGTGTGTCGAATATCAGCTGAACGTTAGAAATTGCTAGTCTGTGCAAGTTAATTTCAGAAGAATCTGAAGTACTCTCTCAGTTCCTTGTTAAGTGATTCATATTCCTTTTTGGATGTCCCGGGCTAAGTGAGTTATTACCTTTTTTGGCACTCTCTTTCTTACTTTTTCCTCTCTACTTTTTCATCTATCTTACTTTATTTTCTCCACTTAACTAACAAAATTCCATTTTTTAAAAACCCGTACTGAAAAGTAATGCCTCACTTAGTCAGGGACGGAGGGAGTACTTTCTTAGCCTACCACCAACATTTCGTTGAGCTTGCTTTCTCTTGTCTTATGCATTTGCTCTGAAGTTCTGTAATTGGTCTGTTTTGGTCAGTTGTTAGTTTACTCAATTCATATCACTATTCCGTAATCCCATCATGTGTTTGTGGTTTTTCACTAGCTTGTTTTTGTGCTATTGTTTTTCATTGAATCTGGTGTTAATTACTTTGTAATTTACTAATTGTACCCTTTGAATTTGTAATGAAGTTTCATTGACGTGCGTTGTTTCAGTTGCCCTTGTTATTTTTCTTCTCTTTTGAATTTAGATTATTTTTACGCAGTGGACGAGAGGGCATCATCTTATATGCCTGTGATTGTTGTAATGAGGCTCTTGAGAGGACTAAAGAGATTATTACTGCTTCGTCACATTGGTACTTTATGATATCTTGTTCTGAGTACTCGTTGTTTCATCAAGTAATGAAATTTTCAAGATCTCAGTGGTCGAAATCTGATATTCACCTGTCTACTTATGGCAGATATTCACTTTGTCAGCCTTGCCCCTCGACAGGATGCCTAAGGCCATCAAAGAGTGCTTTGATATTTTAAAGCCAGGGGGCATGCTTTTATTTAGAGACTACGGTAATAATGAAATGAGATGTTATGGAAATTTAGAAATTCTAAGATCTGCACTAATTTCATGTACTACTATTCTTTGCCATGAGACAGGGATTTGTGATATGACTATGCTTCGATTTGATCCTCAACAAAGAATAGGATATAGAGAGTACTTGCGGTCAGATGGAACACGATCTTATTTCTTCTGCTTGGATACTGTTAGAAGTTTAACTTCTGCTGCCGGTTTCATTGAGGTAACATCTTTCCAAAGCTATTTTCCTGAAATAGGCACGTTCTTGTTTTTGGTAATTATCAAGAGCTTGGTTGTTTCAATTATTCCGCTTCTTTCATTCTTTAACTATACCGTCTTTCAGAATATATTCTAATATGAATGTTCCAAGAAATTTTTATCAAGACTAATGATACGGAGTGAAAGGCGGAAGCACCAAATGCAATCGCCTCGATGAATAGGAGAATGCAGGAAAGGAACATAGAACAATCAGAACTAACTTGATAAAACTGAACTAGGAAATAAATATCAAACGATATGCCATCGCGAAAGATGGACACGCCTTCGAGGACGGCTACACACAACAATCGCTGCTGCTAAAATCTATTTTCTGCACACTTCAAAACTAAGGAACAAAGAAAGCCCTATATATTAGACTCTATAAATGATTCCAACTTGTATATCACTCTAAAACGTATAGAGAACTAAACAAGTACTCCTCTGTCCGCGCTCGTTTTTCCATTTAGTCCTCCGCGAATAGGAGTCCTAGTTCATTTTTACTATAAATGAGAATAGGGTCCCACATTCTTGTAAATCATTCCACTCACATTTCATTTAAAATTAATATATACAAGTGGGACCCATATTCCACTAACTTTATCTGCTCACTTTTTTCTTAACATATCTTAAAACCCATGCCGCCAAGAAATGAGACTCTTAATGGCGGACGGAGTGAGTAATTAATAACTAAAAGATATCACTGAAACATGGCGCTCGAACAGGGGCGTGTACCGCTCTCCTCCAGCCAACAGCCCAGCCCCACTGCTTTTTTGGCTCCTCGTACAACTTCTAGAATATGGGATTCCTGATCTGTGTTGTCAACCCAAGTTTCCGGTCCTTACACTTTTGGCTTTTCAGTGGTTCTAGAATATGAGCCCCTTGGTCGATTTTTCACTCTAGCCTAGTGGGCTGGGCTGTTTCGACACCGGGATTTTGTTTTTTTGATTGTTTGTTGATATACATAAGAATATGACATTATATGGTACAGAGATTGTCTGGTTCTGTTTGTAGCTGTATGATTTATGCAGACAATGTGTCTGAGTCAAGTTCAGATACAAAATAGAGGAAGATAGTATAAGTTTTAGCTAGATTGAACTGTTAAAGAAACAAATGATTGAGTTGGAGATGTTTGTTATTGTAGGTTGAGCTTGAATACTGGTGTATCAATGCAGTAAATCCGCGGAAGGGAAAGACGATGAAAAGAGTATTTGTTCACGGAAAGTTCCGGAAGCCTGCCCTCAACTAAAATCACCCATACACAGTTATCTCTCTCACCCTCTCTATTTACTAAACAATAAGGGTCCGTTTGGTTGCACTGATAGGCCTAGATATTGCCTCCTATCGGACTCTATCCAACTGTTTGGTTGCACTGATATACTAACGTACTGACCCGGGGAAAAAATGTTAACCCGGTAGCATTTACGATAGCTACCTGCACTTCAGCGTATATGGCTAACAAGGGATTTATCAGCGATAGCCCTCAATCTCAATGTTCCCGTTTGTCGAAATTCACCAGTCACCATTATACCCCTCCAATTCATCCATCATTTTTGAACCACAAGCTGCTGCGAAAAAAAATTGGCTGTCCTCGAACGAATTGTGCCCACCGCCGTCGACAACTTTAGGTACGCATTTGATCAGTCGATCAATCTCGTTTATTTCCTATCTAGAGATCTTCAATTGAGCGACTTTTATTTGATGCCGTTTGGTCGAACAATCAGGTTGAAATAATTGAACCTGGGCTCGATTCTCAGTTCAACCCCATGGCTAATGAAGAGGAATTTCGCAAGGTACACAAATTTGCCAACAATTATATCGATCTGTACCCAATTGAAACCTCTCTGAAGCAACGATTTGGACTGTTTTTAGCTTGGTTGTATTTGTGGCTGAATTTGTACATGGTGTGACCGGATTTCAATCCAATATATTATACCCTTTTCTCGGTTTTTAGGACTCCAAACCAATTTGTTGGTTACCAAATTGTTTATGCAGGGTGTGAGTTTGTTGAGTTCTTTGAAAGTCAATGGGTGTTGTTTTGGTTTTAATTGGCAGTAGCACATTGTTTAGGGATTATACACAACATTTGGGTTATCGTATGGTGCGTTGTTGTTTTGTGTGTGTTTCTTCACCTGTAGGCGTGAGGAGATGAGCCCTGAACATGTAAGATATTGCCGTGCGTCTTCACTTTCAATGACGCCCACATCCTTGGTTTTTTTGCTTCACTAGGTTGCCCGTAGGCGTGAGGAGATGACATCCGTCTTGATTTTTGCTAGAGGAGATATTAAGGAACTACCAAATTAATATGTTTGCCGTGTTGAAGATGCGATGGGGTATACTCCGGTCCGCAAGTTTCTACCCAATTGAGGTACAAACGGGCTTGATTATCGCATGTTTCCTACTTCACAATTTCATTCGTAGTCAAATGCCGATTGATCTGATCGAGACGGAGTTGGGCAACCAAGACGACAATGAGGCCGAAACGGATCCTGAACAAGCGGTTGGTGACCAAGAGGTTGGTGATCATATCAACTGTGTGGAACCTTCGGGAAGGAGAACAACACAAGACGTACCTGAGTAGGTCACGATGAAACGGCGGATGGCTGGCAATCTTGCCCGACACAACAGCTGCACTCGGTGAAGTGGAATGTGGAAGAGACGCGCGAATTCAATGTATGCGGGTGTTTAAGTTGAGCCAAAAATGAAATAGGGTTTGCAAGGATAAAACTGTCACTACAATAATCTTAGAAGGACAAATTTAGCTATGTA
Source organism: Salvia splendens (assembly GCF_004379255.2). Lineage (NCBI taxonomy): Eukaryota > Viridiplantae > Streptophyta > Magnoliopsida > Lamiales > Lamiaceae > Salvia > Salvia splendens. The sequence goes on from NC_056038.1 coordinate 19,464,950, forward strand.
TTTTTGTATCAGCAGTTTCTGCAGTCCAAATCACTACAAAATTTATGGGACAGAGGGAGTAAATCTTAACACCATATACATAGTAAATCTTAACCTACCGACAAATAGAAAGCAAACACACCCTAATTATAATTATTTTTCATGTGAAAACAATTAAGGCACAACCCAAAATCAAGCCATAAAAATAGAGATATTTGAGGCAACATGAAAATTAACGCATAATTGGTCAAAGAAAGAAAGATGGGGAGAAGAGTAGTTAAAATAGTATCAAAGATAATATGACCCACATTATTATTATTATTGTTTAATGTTGGATCCTAGTGGTATAAGTTGTAAATAAATTGATATATATGGGTAATGAGTTGGGGTGAACATTAAATGAGCTACTTTTATGGGACAGACGGAAAAGGAAAGTTTCTCAATTTTTATGGGATGAAAGGAGTATAATAAATTTGTGTTTGTGAATGAAAAATTAAAGTGATAATGATTTGAGAAAATTCGAAATTACATTTATGAAAGCAATTAGTGCATAAAGCATAAATAATTTTAAACAATTTTTTTGAATTATTAAAGTAGTCAGTTGAGAATATTTAATTTATTTTTATTTAATTAGTGTCTCTCTCCATCATTACTTGTTACTAATTTATTATTATTTTTTTCTGTCCACCAATATTTAACACATTTACCTTTTATTCCCTCCATGGACCATCCTAAAAAAATAGGAGATACTTTTATTTTCCATCTATCCCATAAAAATGGTCCATTTACATTTATGGAAAATTCTCCCTAACTCATTATACATATACATCAATTCATTTACAACTTAAACAATTATGACCACCGTTAAACACTAATAATAATGTGGGTCTCATTATCCACTAACAATATTTTAACTACTTTTCTCGATCTTTCTCTTACTTTATCAATTATGCATTTATTCTCGTGTCGTCTCAATTGTCCATGTTTTTATGGGACATTGGGATTACTTTTTTGGGAAATGCTATGTGGCCACATTATGGCCAGCCATAAACTGGTTTAATTGCAAAAAAAAACCGGTTAACTTAAAATTTCCGGTTCAGTTAGTAATGGATTTTACTTTTATATCTTTCTCAGTTGTACTTTGATTCAGGAAAATACATATTTCAGTTGTACTTTGAATTTTTTTTTATTGATTCATATTTTAAAAGATGTACTCATTTAGCTTAAATTTGGTTGAGTTGGTTAAGTTTAATGACAGAAGGAAAGTTTAGAGAGAGAAGATGATAGAAGACAGAGAGAATGCCAAGAGAAAAGGAGATGATAGAAGAGAGAGAATGCCGACGACGCATAATCTTTAATTTCCAATTTAGACTATTAAGTTGGAGTAGTTAATGCATCTTGAATTCAAATTTTAAATTTGAAAAATGTTAAATTCTGGAGGGAATATGAACTGAAAATGATATAGGGATATTTAAGTAATTTTAATTTTTTTTATATCTGTAAATTGACTAAATTAACCCTGTGTGGCTGACCATACTATGGTCATTTAGCATCACTCTACTTTTTTTTAATGGACCCACATTCTACTAACTTTTTCAATCCACATTTTATTACTCCATCCGCCCTCTAAAATTATGTAGTTTGAGGATGACACGGGTTTTAATGTGAAATTGGTAAAGTATGAGAGATGTATAAAGAAAAAACAATTGAAATATTGTTAGTGGAGAACGGAGCCCACCTTATAAGAGAGAAAAAACTTGCCAAAAGACTATTTTTGCGGAACGAGAGAGTATGTAATTTAAAACCTGTGTCAAGTAAAAGTGTGATATTTTATAGCGGGCGAAGAGATTACCTTGTTTGAAGCGATAAAAATGTTTAGGACCTGTTCATTTAGATCATCCTTAACCCTATCTCGGATTCATGCCCATAAGTCCCCTTGACCTCATCATTCCCTGCAGGCCCCAACTATTAAAATTACACTATTTACAAATACACAAGATATTTTACTCGTAAAATAGAAAATGTTGAACAATTAAAACACGGAAAATTCAGTGTTCAATCGAAAATTAAAAATTACTAACCCAAGAAATTAAAAATTACAAATACTAGAAATTTAAAATTACAAACCTAGAAATTGTTGGAAAAATAAATAGAGAGGGTATAGAGAGAATAGAGATCTAGAAATTGTTGGAAAAATGTTGAAGAAACGATATATAAATAGGAAGAAAAATTGTATTTAAAAAAATAAAAAAATACTAGATGAATTGGGGTCCCGGGTCCGGCCCACGTAACCGGGTACGGCCCCGAGACTCTCCTCCATCCCTAAGCGCACCTAAGCCGCTGCATGCTCCCCTCCAACGCTACAGGCCGCGGGCCGGGGAGGATTAAAGAAGCGGGGAAGAAAGGGGAAAACAACAAAGCTCGACCATAGCTCGAAACAAATGGGAATAGCTCGCATAAAATTAGAGTATCATTTTAACAATCAACAACTCCAAATGAAAATATATCAACAATACACGAACTCAAAAGAAACAATATTTAGCGGAAGCATTTCAAGAGTAGAATAATGCTATGTATGAAGACACAACATATTCTAGACATTTGATAGACATTCTTCACTTTTATGCTCAACACACACTGCGCTCGTCACCACTCAACCTGCACATTTTAAAAAAGAAATGCAGGGCTGAGTACTTGATGCACTCACTGGACAAATGCCAAAACAATTTTATAAAAAGTATTTATCATGCCACCATTGAGTGACCTCGGGGTTTTAACTTGAAAAGCGAGACACTAAAAATATCTCCAACACAAACTTTCAACTCATCCTCAAATCCTTTTTCCTAATCATTTCAAAACACAACCATTTCTCCTTGATTTATTTAAGAAACTGCCATATCTGTTCTTTAGGGTGCCGTGTAAGGGGGTGACACGACCACACTTTCTAAGGATAGAACGCCCGGTTGATCACGACTAGGGGAGGATGAAAGAAGCGGGGAAGAAAGGGGAAAACTGTGGCACAACTGAAACTGAACCGAAATAACTCAAATAATATATATATCAGAGTGCACGATACAAAGAGCGCAAACTCGACTTTTACATTGCAACGGAAGAGTCAAGAGCAGATAACGTCGTGTATGGAGACACGTCGCATCTGAGTACTATTCTATCGAAAGATCTTCATCGTCTATGCTCAACACCGCCCGCCGTCATCACTGCTCAACCTGCACATTTTTAAAACATATGCAGGGCTGAGTACTTGGTGTACTCTGTGGACACGTGCCGAAATATATTTTACTGAAAAACTAGTTTTGTCAAGCCACTCTTTGAGTGAACTCGGGGTTTTAAGAAAAGGTCCGAGAACACTAAAACATTTTTCCTTTCCCTTATCAAAAGCGATCTGTCGATCCATCTTTCCTAGAACATATGCCGTATCCGACTAACTCCTGGTGAAATAAATTCACGAAACTCCTAGTGAAATAAATTCACGAAACTCCTGGTTAAATAAATTCACGAAACTCCTGGTGAAATAAATTCACGAAACTCCTAGTGAAATAAATTAACGAAACTCTTGGTGAAATAAATTCACAACACTCCTGGTGAAATAAATTCACGAAACTCCTAGTGAAATAAATTCACGAAACTCCTGGTGAAATAAATTCACAAAAACTGAAACTCCTGGTCTAGTAGGGACATCACCTTGCTAGTCAATCAGATGGACAAATTTCAAAACAAAACATGATTTCACATAACCTTTGCAACCTTATTTTTCTCATAAAACCGTTTTTTTAACATAAACTCATCTTTCTTTCATCAAAATCCGAACACATAACTTTCAAAACTTCCTTTTTTCTCGTAAACGTATTTGGATCAAAACTCATTTCTATCGGTCAAAGCCGAACTCAAATCTTTCAAAACTCCTATTTTCTCGTAAATATATTTGGAACAAACTCATTTCTATCGGTCAAAGCTGAACTCAAATCTTTCAAAACTTCTATTTCCTCGTAAACATATTTGGAACAAACTCATTTCTGTCGGTCAAAGCCAAACTCAAAACATGATGCTCGAACCGATATATTAAATTGAAAGCTCTTGAAAACACTTTAGTTCGAAAGCCCACCTCAAGTTTTTAATCCGAAATTAATTTCTTTCCCTTGCGATCACGATTCCCTTGCGAGGTCTCACCTTTAGATTTTACATAACACATAAATCAACACACTTTCCAAATAATTAAATAAAATACATGCATCCTAATTAAAGTTGTTTATCTCGTTTTTCTCGGTTTTCGATTATTCGGCGGCCGCCCAAGAATTAATTTGACCCAAGATAATTGTTATCTTAGCCCACCTTATTTCTCCAAATCATAATTTTAATGACCAAGCAATTTAAATGGAGCCCAACTAACAAATCGTCCAATTGAATTAAAAAGGCCCAATTTCTTTAAAACAACCAAAGGCCCAAACTTTTAAAAAAACAAAAAGCCCATTTACTTCCACCATCTCCACGTCTCTCTCCCACTCAACACAACTGAGGTAATCCTCAAATTCCCGTCGTTCTTCTCCAATCCCACCTCCAGAATCGACCGCCCACATATCTTTCGCCGAGGAATCTGTCGCGTCGCTGCTGTGCAGTCGCCGTCGCGGTGGAGAATTTCTACCGCCAATCCGCCGGGAAGAGCTGCTGCTGGGGCGCGTCCACCGCCGTCGCTCAGCGCCGCTGATTTCTGCTGCCGTCGCTGAATCTCGGATTCTCCGCAACTATGAAGCCTTCGTCCGACTCGTCGTCGATCTCCAGCGGCAGCACGCACGTCGGCGAGAACGGGTCGTCTCTGCGCTCCGCCGCGTTCACTTTCCTCACGAAGCTGCTGTGTCGCTGTCACGACGGTCAGCCTTCGCCAGGCTCCGTCGCACGCCGTCGGAGGTTCGTTACAGACCGTTGTCAGCCCCGATTTACCCCGATAGTTGAGTTCTTTACCCAATTCTTGTGTTAATTCGTATTTTCAGCCTAATTGCCGTGGGGTGTTTAGCTCATATATGACAGTTAATTTTCTTGGTATGACAGTTTTCTCAATTAATGTATGATTATACTAGGCGCACGACTGTAATTGATCGATTGAAAAGGAGTATACCTTGAACGGATTTTGAGCGATTAAACGGTGGCTCCCTCCGCCGAGTTGGGTTCTCGGTTTCTTGAAAGAATGAAGCTTGTTTTTCTTGACTGCAGAGAACGATAGGAGAGAAAACAAACTGATTTGAAGATTTAATATAGAGGGAGAGTGGTTAAAGATGTGGGAGAGATTTAAGGGCGAGGGGAACGGCTCTTTTCAACGTGGAGAAGGAGTGGAATTCGACTTTCCTTATTATATTTTTTTATTTTGAATTAATTTGGATTTGTTTGGTATTTATTTGTAGATCACGGAGGAGCAAAAATCTTTGCAGAATCTTTACTTAAATTCTGGATTAAGGCAGATCTGGGTGACCAAGTCAACTAGGAAAAGATTTAATTAGATTAATTTGATTTTTTTCTCTCTTTTTTTTCGAGGTGTTACAATCTACCCATCTTAACAAAAATTTCGTCCCGAAATTTCTTACGTCCTTCGAATGGTTCGCACCGAGCTTGCTCCAAAGTTTCACGCAATTCCAAGAAAAAGTTTCATGGTCCACCGGCCTCCATTCGCAGTCTCGATCTCCTTGCCTCGTCGTGCCTGGACAAATTAGGGGTTCACCCCAAACTTTCAGATTCTCGTTCGTTTTCGTCACTCGGGAAAGCAATAGGTGAGTTTTCAAATTAGAACTACGGTCCGCGTGGTCAACTAGGCCTACATCTTAGGCACTCTAAGTTCACAACACGTTTTATCATCTCATATCTCAATATCCATCGTATTTCACATCATTCATACTTCAAGATAATCAAGTATAAACTCATAACACATTTGCATTCCAAACAAAACACTCATGCACTTCTCATATATGTTTGAAACAAACATTTTTAAATGACTCACTTTTTTTTCTAAAATATTTCAACATTCTCAAAACAACTTATCAATTTTCATCTTTCATGCAAAACACTCCATCATTCCTCTTCAAAACTCGCTCTTTTCACAAACATCAGAAAATACTTCTCGATTTGAAACCAATCCCTCACGGAAAGATTTTACTTCGTTGTTCATTTAAACATTTTTCTCCTCTTTCATTCTCAAAAATTTTCTCATCTTCCTTTCTCCAAAATTTTCGCATAAAAATTCTCATAAAAATAAATTACCTCTTTCACGGTTGAGTGTGGCGAAGCGGGATGTTGAGCCTTCAATATACATTTTTTTGAGTCTAGAGAATCGAATCTAGATTAAGACTGAAAAAGACTCTCGGGTCCAGAGCGGAAAGAAAAATTGCTCTGATACCACTCTGTCACACCCGCCCTCACTAAGGATAGTTAAGACGGGGAAATCGTGACTATGGGAAAAACAATAAAGGTCGACATTTATTATGAAACCTCAAATAAATTTCCAAAAGAAATATTTTGGTCTATTGAATAGTTAAACAACAAATTAATGTCTCTAGGTAAATAATGTCATAACATAGTGTGGGGAAAAACGAAAGACTTTTAGAAGGAAAGCAATTTCAACAAGGCAGCGGAAATCAAGTATCTAGAGAGAGTCATAGGATGACGCCCATGTATGAAGACACGACGCATCCGAGAAACCTAAAGGCTCGACTCAACATCAGTCGCAACATCCCGCTGAACCTGCACATAGGGAAAACACATGCAGGCTGAGTACTTGATATACTCAGTGGGCACACGCCAAAATAGTTGATAAAAGTTATGCCACCCATACCATAGTGAACTCGAGTTACATTTAGAAAAGAAATATCATCGAGTATCACAAAAACAGTTTCATAGACTGGCCAGTCAAAACAATCTCCCCACTTTCTCATCAATCAAACAATCACATCCTCTTACCATAGTGCAACGAAAGTGTGGCCACACTATTCGCCCACGAGACCGGCCGACTAGCAAGGACGGCTCCCGATCCCACCAGTGCACACAGCCTGATAGGGTTTGCGGCCCTACTCAGACCCAGATTCGTTTAACACAGCCCTATAGCCTAACGAAGCAAGCTCAAACGAACTAGACATCAGACAACAATCTCAACATCAAAACAATCATGGCACGACATAACACTTTAAACCACCCTTATAACACCGTATCATACTTTTGAAAGCGTAAAAGAGTTTAGTAAAAAAAAGCTCACCTCGCTTGCTTATACACACAATTCACAACTTTAATGCGACCCTTGCTCTTGGTACCCACGTACGCACAACAACCCTTGTCAACACCATAACACAATCAGCCTTCCCATCAATACATTCATCATGCATGCCCTATCGTTCCTTTCATCGTTTTTCTCATATTGCCCATCCCAAACGTTCACCAACATAAACGAAACGAACACTCTAGCATTCAACAACGTGCAACACATAGCCACATCACAGGATATGTTCCTTATTCACACATGTATCATGTAATTCACTCAAAACTTATCAACAAAGCTTATTTCAACAGAACCAGAATCTGGCAGAACAGCGCAGTCTTTTTGTAAAAATCGTTAAAATTCCGTCCGATATCATATGAAGCTAAAATTTGGTCACCACCCAGTAGACACATCAAGGTTCATCCAGTTAAAATTTCACACCAAAATCATATCTTTTGATCAGTCAAAACAAAAACGAAACTCACTGGTCGGAACACAATTTCTGGCAGGACTGCGCAATTCAATTGAAAAATTCTCTATAAATTCATCCGTCATCAAAAGAAGCTGATATTTTTACACAACACATAAGACATCTAAAACTTCATTCAGTTAAAAATTCACGTCAAAATAAGATCGTTTGATCAGTCAAAAACTCATCGGAACTTACTGTCCGAACACAACAGTTTTCATGTTCAACATTCACAAACCCTAGTTCGTCTATCATATATTCACACATACGTATTCACGCTTCAAACACATATTCATGCTTCAAAAATGAGATTACCACCATGCTTTCCTAATCACACATAACATTCACCAATGATTCATTCACACACTCACACACCCACGTACATACACGCACACATACAAACATTCTTGCGCAACCATCCTTCCCAACCAATTAAATTCTTAGATCTACGATTCTTCACTCACTATATGCATGAGGGATTCAAAATCATGGATTCAATGATAAGAAGGGGAAAGGTGGATAAAAAATTATACCTTTCTCTTGAAAACAATCGGTAGAAAAGACAATTGGTGCGAACGGATCTTGAGTTTCCAACTCCAAATCGAAGCAACAATGAAGGATTGATTTGGAGTACTTGGGAGAGAGGGGAGAGGGACAAAAAACGTGTGGGAGGAGAGGGAGGAAAAGAGGCGTGTATTATGAAGATTAGGGTTTTGGCTTTTTTTTTTTTTATACTCAAGGATTAATTCCACACTTAAATAAAATAATTAAATTATGGGAGAATAATATAGAGGTCAATGAATAAATCCCACAATTTTAGGAAAATAGGCGTGTATTGAAGGGGGAGGGATTTTCGAAAATTATGCCCTTTAATTGGCATAGATATTGATTTGGTAATTACTTGGAGAGAAAGATACTCACAAAATAGGTAAAAAGATATTGAGTATCCCATAAATAAGGTAACAAAATAATTCAAACATCTCCAAGTGGGGAAATAAAAAGGGGCGTGTATAATGAGAGAAATCAAGGAAAAATACTTAAATCCTCTAATCAAATAGGAATAGGATTTAAATTTGGTAATTTCTTGTAGGAAAAGACTCCCACAAAATAGGTAACAAATAAATTAATCCCACAAGTAATTGAAAGGCATAAGGGCGAAAATTATGAGGTTTTAAGGAAGGAAGGAGTCAAATCCTAGTTGAAATAGGATATGGAGAGATTCAATTGAATTTTGGATTCAAGGAAGGAAATAAATAAAGTACCAATTAAATCTACAAAATAATTCATTCTCCTAATTAATAGAAGATTTCGAAAATGCCAGCAGTGGGCAAGGGGTCGAAATTTTATGTAGAATAACATGAGGGATAAGTTGGTGTGGATTTAATTTGGATAAATATCCCAAAACAATTAGTTAAATCCAAGAAAGAAAATATTGTTTCCAATGGATAGGAGGGCAAAAAATTCCAAATAAAATGGCCAGAAATATATACATGATCCCATTTAATTTAATTCACGCATTGGAAACATATCATGTTATTCCACATAACTCTCAACAATTAGTTTCACATTGTTAACTGAAACCCATAGAAAATAAAATTCCATAAAGGAAATTTCCTTTCAACATCCACATTAATAGAAACAAAAGTCGCAAAATTTCGGGGTGCTACACCGCGGGTCGGGACCCAGGTGCAGTCCGACCCACGGTGTTAAGGATGCTCTCAAAGGTGGGTTGAGTAGAAATAATTCTTGTGTTCACCCTGCTTTTCAAATTCATTTTTTAATTCCATTTATGAGCTGACCAAAATACCCATCACATTAATTCAGTAGAAAGCAGAGAAAGTGGGGTGATGAAAAAAGAGGGGTTGAGGTGGAAAAACACCATTCATTTCTTGGTGCGGAACCCGAAGAATTTTCATAAACCATCAAAAGCGGTAGAAATGACTTCTCACTATTACAACATGACCGTGCGGGCTGAGCATTGACAAAGGGCCTATAAAAATTAATACTTACACACTGAACACTCATATAGACGTGGAAAGAACCCCAAATCTTGCCATATCTGATACATAGACCTTTGGGGCTTCAGCAGTGGAGCGCCCTAAAGCCCGCCCTATGCACCGCCACGTCAGCGTTTTATCCTCCCGCCCTTCCACCTGTAGTGGGCGCCCTAAGGCGCACCCTATAGGTTTTACTATTGTTTTATTAATTAATTTAAATGTTTTCAAATATATAAATGCAAACTAATTAAAAAACACAACGATTAACTAAAAAACGGCAAATATTACATGAATTAAAAAAAAGTTACACGAGTTAGAAATAAAAAAAAGTTGTCTACTCTACAAAAGTCCCAACCTCCGACGCAGCTCATCGATAACCCCTGGAGGTATTCGGCTCTGGCCGGGTCCGTACACTTCATGAGGGCGTTATGCGTGTCCAACAACGTCCGCGCCATTGAGATCTTTGCCAACTCCGCATAGGCAAGTGCCGTCGGAGTCGGGTTCGGGGTCGGGATCGGCGATGGGGGGCAGCTTGCGAGGAGAATGTTGCCTTCGCCTTCCCCTTGTTCTTCGCAGCCTTGACGCCGACAGAATGCCGGGAGGACATCGGTGTGCCGGAACTCTCATTCCCCTGGTACGTCCGGTTGAGGTCCACCGGATATGCGCCGCGTTCGCTGCTCGTGTAACCACCAGCGTCGGTGGTCTTTGTCCTCTTTGCCGCACCGGTGTGCAGAATCCCGAATTGGAACTTCTGCTTGTCCTTCAAGAGCGCCCAGATGTTGAAATGCTTGAAGTCGCCATACAGGGACTGGTACGACAACAGCGTTCTATCGCGCACATCGCTCAAGCTCTCGCCGCTTCCCTGATCCCTCGAGCACTTCTCGTACTCCGCCGCGAACAGGTTGACTTGCTTCTTCACCTGATCCCAGTGCTTGCGGAGCTGCTCCCTATGGCGCTTGTACGCGCTCGGCAGCTTCAACTCATTGTAGCGCTCGGCGATGCGCTCCCAGTACGCGAGCTGCTTTTGGTTGTTCGCGAATATCGAGTCCTCCGATATATCCACCCAACACCTCGCCAAGACGAGGGTTTCATCCGGTTGGTAGTTCGTACGGCCGGGGGTGTGCTCTTCATTCGTGGCCGGAAGTGGCAACTTGTACGCCCTGTGCTTGGTCCGCTTCTTTCTGGAGGGGGCGGAGGGGGCGGGGGCGGCGCGACGTGAAGGGGAGGCAAGGCGAGTTGGAGATCGCTCCATGTCAGAGAGACCGTACGAATCCGTACTGAAATCGCGATCGTACTGCGTGTGACCGATATTCGTCAGGTTGTGTACACGGCCAACGTGCACCATCTCCAAACATCGGGCTATTGGGACTTGAGTATTCATCGGAATCCATTTTATAGTGTAATTTGAGAGAGGAAAAGTGAATCGAAAAGATACAAATGAAATTTGCGGCTGGGGGTATTTATATAAACAAAATTTTCGAATTTAAAAAAAAAACAAAAATGCATTGCATCGTCCGCGTCGCCCACGGTGGGCGGACGATGGCGCGGACGATGCCCTATCGTCCGCGGACTAAGCTTAGGGCACGGACGATGCATCGTCCGTCATCCGCTCACCCACAGTGGCAGACGATGGCGCACCCGAGGCATCGAGCGGCCTATCGTCCGCCCCACTGTGGATGCTCTTATGGATAATCAAACTAGGTAATTAGAATCATGAGAAGAGATAAGTGTCACTCTACATATAAAAAAACAGTTTTATTTTTTTTATTTTTTATCTATTCATCAAAATTAGTCATAGTTTGTATAAAAAAATTATAATTATTTTCTCTATTACCTCTATCTCCCTTATAGTTTACCAATTACACTTTATAACTTGTAATATTAATAACTAGTACTAGGATTGATAGCCATTTAAATCATGAAGTTTAGTCAAATTCTAGTCAATCTCAATATCAAATTGAAATATCAAATCATGAAGTATAATTTTTCCCAATTAACTCATCAATGCACAAATTGTCATCTTTTGATTAGGTTTAGAGCATGTGTCACTAATAGTACATACTTTTTTATTTTTTTTATTTTATGGTCTAATTTCTGTCATTGTCATATTGAAAAATATCGTTTTAACATCAACTAAAGACATAAATTTGATGAGATTAATAAGAAAATTAAACCTTTGTAATTTAATATTTCATTCTAATTTCAAAAGTTATGAAACTAATTAGAATTTGACCAACTTTAGGAAAATGATTATGCATTTGTTTTATTGTTTACATACATCCATCGTCTCATAATAAGTGAGTCGTATTTATCTTTTGATAGTGTCAATTAATATGCTGTATTTTCTTTATCGGCAAAAAGTATTAACTTACCTAGTTTTTACCTTATTAGTTCTCTTATTTTTTCTCTTTATTTTTATTTACCCTTTTTTTCTTTTCTATTTTATTTTCTCTTTATTTTTTATTTACCTTTTTTTTCTTTTTAGTTTTCTTTTCTCTTTATTTAACTATTAAATAATGCTCCCTCCATCCCATAAAAATATGTGCACTTTCCATTTTCGTCCGTTCAATAAAAATATGAACATTTTTATTTATTGAAAGTTGTCATCAACTTATCACCTAGATAAATTAATTTATTTAACACTAATAATGTGAATTTCATTATCCATCAACACTACCTTAAATATTCATCTTATTATCTTATCTTCTCTTTTAGAGTTAGTAATTATACATTAATTTTTGTACTCCCTCCGTCCCATAAAAGATGTCTTACTTTCCTTTTTAGTTTGTCCCACTAAAGATGTCATATTTCCATTTTTAGAAAAAGTTCTCTTTCACAATTATAAAAATATTATATTTTCTCTTTCCACCTAACACACAAAACAAAACCTCCTAAAATCTTGTGCCGTCCCACAAGTATGATATCTTTTGTGGGACGGAGGGAGTACCATTTTAAATGCCATTTGTTTGTGTGATGAGGTGTGACATGTGTTCAATTGCTAAAAGTAAAAATAAATATAAATATTAGAGTAAATACTCTCCCCGTCCCAGTTTAAGAGTCCTGTTTTGCCATTTCCGTCCGGCTCCGTTTAATAGTCCCATTTAGAATTTACCATATTTGGACATAAAATTTAATCTCGTTGTTGATGAAATTTATACTCAAATGTCATTACTTTCATAAAAATAAAACAAAACAAAATCCTAAAACATACAAAAAGTCAAAATGGTCGCACTCACTTCAATTATTACACACTTCAACAATTATTCTCTCCCTTCAATTATTACATACTCCAATATTTTCTTAAAACTCGTGCCCTAACTAAACTAGTTTTAACCCACGTGCGATGCACGACGAAATATTTTTTCATTATACAATTTTAAATTATTAATTGATTAATTAAAATGAAAAACAATGATGAAGAGACTATATCTTGACATTTAAAATATTAATTTTAGATTGCAAATTAGTTGAATGAAATTAGACACAATATCATCATATAAAATTATAGATAAAAAATGCATATGCTAACTATGAATTATACAACTAAAATATTAAACTCAAAACAATTAGTTACAAACTATAAACTATAAAAATTTGGAGTGCTCTGATTCACATATATACATGAATGAGGATCATCTGAAATAATATCATTTGATTAAATCCGAGAAGAAAAAATGAACCCACCTACATCACCTGTAAAATAAGATTTCAATTATAGTAATTACAATATTAATTTAATGTAAGATATTATAAAATGTTCCCTTTTAGATTGTAAATTAACTAAACAAAATTAGAAACAATATCATCATTTAAAAAATTGTATATACTAACTATTGAGTTATATAACTAAAACATACAAAACTCAAAATAATTAATAGCAACAAAGTATACAAATTTGGAGCACTCTGATTCACAATAGATGAATGAGGAATCTGAAACAACATCATTTGATTAAATTATGGGAAGCAAAATGAATACACAATTAATCATACTAATAAAAGTATAATTACCTAACTAAATTCAAACATGCAAATTGGACAGGAGTATGCCAACGGTGATGCCACACAAAATTCTCACCACATCATTGGCCTTCATCCACAACCCACCCCTCTACCTCATTCTCTGATACAATTTTTTGTCGACAAACACAACAAAACAAAACAAAATACATAATCGCATTGAAAATACAACTAATAATAAACCTAAAATTACACGAAAAAACTCCCCTCCTTAAGTATTGCACCGAGCCTTTCGTGTAAAATTCACAACAAAGTTGTTTGAACGCCCTAGGAATAAAAGTCCATAATTAATGAGTTCATATAATTTCTATACAAACATAAAACGATACATAAAACAACATACCACACAACAACATACTGCGTGATCATGAAAAACAAACTCTAAACTGATGACATGAGTTTTGGCGACATGAGCGGTAGCTTTATAAACATGTATGCAACAATTTTTGGTAATCGAATAAATTGAGGAAACCAAATCATTAAGCAAGGTGTGGAATGGTTCTATGATGTCAACCTTTCTTCTTAGTAAGAACAAAAATATCAAGCTTGAGGTTTATAAGCAGGTATGTGATCATATTTATAGGCCAAAAAAGTAAACATGAGACATTATAAAAACCTTTCACATTTTCCATTTAGGTAAAAATTAAAATTATGATTATCGGTTGCATATTAATTTGATCATTGAAATTAATTTGATCACAATAAGAATTCATTAATTGCATTAGTTACATGAATTCATTTACAAGATTATATATGAAACGGTCGGTCATACACATATATTGGTACACAATTTGATTGAAAAACATTTACGTTTATCATACATTCTCCGGAAAAATTCTTTTTTTTGGTAATGCATGTTAATCGAATTCCATTTCAATGAAGAGCTTTAGTTGCATTCTGACTCAGGGAGTGACACACAACCGTTATGCGTCGTTAATAAAGAGACGCATAACCATCATGCGTCGTTATTTAGTGACGCATAAGCATTATGCGTCTTTCCCTAGCGACGCATAATACTTATGCGTCTTAGCTAGCGACGCATAACGCTTATGCGTCTTCCGTCGGGTTTTAAAATAGGCAGAAGGCTTCGCAGCACAGAGCAGAAGCCGCGACCCAAGCGACGAATCCCAATAATTTCCGAACAACAGTTATGTTATGGACCTGAAGTTGCAATTTAGTTAGATTGTTGAGTTTTTATGAAAAAAATTGAATCTTGGGTGAATGTTTTGAAGTAGATGGCATCTGCAAGTTCCGAACAACAGTTATGTTATGGACCTGAGGATCCATCATTACTATTTCATCAAAATGAACACATTTCAGCCTCATTGTTGGCAAATGGCACAACAAATGTGTTCAGAGTTCGTAGGACGGAAAGTAAGGTTTGGGCAGTGCCAATACATGAAAATGTGATGTATTGGCTTGATGTATGGGGTTTCAGAGGCGTGGTTGAATGTGGAAGGCCGATGAAGATGGACAACGAGCTTATAACTGCCTTGATCGAGCGCTGGAGGCCTAAGACACAGTGTTTCCACCTACCAGTTGGAGAAGTTACCGTAGCCTTACAGGATGTGCAAAGCCTGTGGGGTTTGAGAGCAGACGGTCGTGTTTTCACTGGCCGTGACTACCCTATTAGATATGAAGATTGGCCCAGCAAGTGTCGAGATGTGTTGGGATGGATACCTGACGCAGAAACAGAAACGAAGCAAGGTGGTTTGTTGATGACATCTCTGATCCACCAAGCGACGATACCTTTAGGTGATGGGCTGCATGAGTATGCATACATCCAAAGAGCACGTATACATGCTCTGATCTTGTTAGGGGGGCTTATTATACCGGACACCACAGGGTGCAAGGTCCCCTTTATGTGGTTAAATGCCTATGACGATCCGGAAGAAGTGGCTAATATCAGTTGGGGTAGTGATGCTTTAGCATTTCTGTATCATTATCTGTGCGAGGCTTCTGTAGGCAGACATAAAAGAGATGTGGGTGGACCTATGGTTTTTTTGCAGCTGTGGGCGTGGGAAAGAATGCCTACATTGAGGCTAGCCTTCTTGATATCGCCTATGCACACGCCGTATACCCCGTGTGGAGCCAAGTAATGTTTTTTTACATTAACTCACTTAATTATGTATTATTTTGGTAACTTTTGACATTAATATTATGTTTAGGTGGCACGGAGTTACTGAAATTGGAAATGCTCCCCGACATTCAGCTCATTATCGTGATCAATTATCACTGATTCGTCCCGGCCAGGTGAAATTTATTTTTGTTGTCTTAGTTAATGAATTTACTATAGTATGAAATTAATTGTGATTTTTATATTATGTTTTTGTAGTTTCTGTGGACACCGTATGCAGATTGTATCCTGCCTGATTACTGCATTGATTCGACTGCATCCTTCTTGTGCGACACTTATTTGGTGTGCTGGTCATTTGTCGAGGCACACGAGGCTAGACGCGTTTGCCGACAATTTAACCGCTACCAACGTATTCCTCAGTACTGTGATAGGATGTTACATAATGCCGGACATTTGAGTAAAAGTCACCGCCGTGGGCGGAAGGGCACTGATTGGGCTAAGGTACATAAGTTCTTCATTGATGAATGGGACTAGAGACACGACAGGTTCAATCAACTTTTGACCATGCCACGACGACCATGGATGGTCGCATTAACTGAAACCTCCCACTTACATTCCCACGCCTTTTCAGCGTCGGTGGTGCTGATGATGCCTGCCCCTGTTACTATCGTTCCTGCTGGAAATTTGCATACGACATGCCACCTTCTTAATTTACTCTCGACGACCTTAAACTGATTTTCATTCCACAAACTCCACATAGTTATAGCAGTCTTCACATGTAGCTTGGAATCAAATTTTGTTCCCAACATCTACGTCATCATTCAAATACTCCAGACGGACGATTTGGTAATTCACGAAAGAATCTAAACCCCTAGGATTGTATTCCGGAAGTGGTTGTTCACCTTGCATAACAGGTTTACATGCTACTATCTCATCATCAGAACTACCATCAACATCATCAGCACCATCACCATCACTGAGATCAGGGTCTGGCTCTGTCTCAGATAGTGGCATTGGCTCATCAAGATCATCTGCAACATCTACCTCATCATTCAATCCAACACCAACATCAGCAACATCTACAACATCTCTCTGCTCATTCATACTACGATCAAAGCTCATATACTCCACCCTCGCAGATGATCCAATACCACAGTCAAAGCTCATTTGTTCAACCCTCGTAGATGATCCAATACCATAATCAGCAACTGGTGGGATTTCTGAACTCCTCAAAGGTGAATACTCAACAAATAATTCAATACACCCACTTGAATTTTGAGCATTGTTGAACATAAACATCACACTTTCATCATTGCAAATCACAGAACATGTATAACTCATACCGGAAGCAAAGACTATACATTGTCTCCATACTAATTCAATTGTGTGTTGGTTCATATCTATTCTCATCGCATCCCAGATCATTGCTACCAATTCAGAATAGGAAACACATGAATTTAATATGATAAAGCTCCTCGCACGAGGTGGTTCATAACCAATACCCATATGTGGTAGTTGAACTACTCTACCACCCCAATACAAACTTACAAATACTTGCATGATTTCTACATCAAAAACATTTAAAACAACAACAATTATGAACATTTTTCCTACAAGCCCTAATTTAATAAATTGGGTAAAACTAACAAATGAAAGCAAAATAAACATGAATAATGATGAATGTAGCTAAATTGATGAACAAATTACCGGATCTTATGGAGAAAACGTTGGAAATCTCCGGAAACCCGAGAGAGGAAATGAAAGTGTATTCTGTGCGCTGTTTCTGTCCTCTGCCCGTTATAAGTTGGCTGAAAGACTCATAAGGGTTATGCGTCATTAGGGTAAGACGCATAAGCATTATGCGTTTTTAAACGACGCACAACCCTTGTGCGTCATTAACGAAAGACGCATAAGGGTTGTGCGTTTCATTAATAACGACGTATAACTCTTTTGCATCACTCCTCTATTCGGAATAAATCTAATCTCCTTCATTAAAATGGAATTCCATTAGTGAGCTAGAACAAAAATAGAAAGAACTCTACCTTCTCCACAAATTGAGGTAATTTAATTGAAAGGGGGCGGTTACATAATTTTTTAGTCAAATTAGTAACGTAGGGTAAACATTATGCAATATTCTTATTTCATAACTAATAAATATTTAAAATTCATTTATATTTGTATATGAAGCGTTGGGAGATTTTATAATTGTGTACAAAACAGTTACTATAAAAATGTAGATTTTCCCAAAAGTTTAAAAATATTTAATTTTATACCCAAAACTAATAAATATTGAGATTAAGGCTAAAACTCGTAGGTATAGATAGATTGTAGTAAAGTGGGAGGGAGGGAGGCAGTAACAAGTGACAAATAAAATAAAAAAGGAATTTCTGTACTCTCTCGGTCTCCCATCTCAATCTTCTCAAACTCACACGCCAAACGCCACTTCTCAGTCGCCGGCTCCTCTAGTGGTTCTATCCCCCGCGTATCTCTCTCTCTCTCTCTCTCTTTCTCTCACACCCACACACAACCACACATATTATTGTGCTAATCTCTTCCCTATTAATGTCATAATAGGTTTAATACGACGGTTAACACTGTTTCCTGTTTTGGCCTGATTTTTGTTTTCGTCTTACAATTTTCCATCACTTTTACTCAATATATACCTCTTTGCAAAACAAATACTCTAATTCATTTCTCCCACTTTTCAATTTATTGGTTGTAGTTATTTTTGTTAGGGATTTTGGGCGTCATCAGTGATGTGTTTAATACACCAGCTTGCAGTTTTAATCCTGTGGTTTTGCCTAATTTTGGGTTCCAATTTTTCCTATTCTTGCTTTGTTTTCAATTGCTCTTCATTTCCCCCTAATTTTTATTCGTTCATTTTCAGTCCTCTTCCTTGATTTGTCTCTCTGCTTCCACCTCATTCTTCGCTGCAAATTTCCACATTTTCTCAGTTTTTGGCTATATGCTGTTATTTTGCATTATTTTCGCTTGGATTTTGGAAATGCAATGTTATGGACTACCTTATTTTATTTTCTTCTTATTTATCAATATATACAGAAATAATGTTTTGTCCTGTGCAATTTGGTAAAAATGGTGGTTTAGAGTTAATAGGATCAATAATTTGGTAGAGGAGTATGTAAGTGGAGAGCTTAGAGAAGGAAATCTAATCTTGGGAATATTTCTTTCTGAGTTTCTAAATCAAAGAATGTAGAAAATGTATAATCCGGATTCATATGATCCGAGAAGAAAGGAAATCAATCTTATTGATTGGAAATTCAAGAAATACAAAGTGAGGATACTACACTATTTATACAAGAGTTTGAGCTAAAATACAAAACAAAAATATCTTCTAACTAACTCTATAACTAACTCTTATAACAAACTTATTCTCTAACTAACTCATCATCAAAATATCTCATGATGACATGGACTGCCGGAGGGCTTCATGTTGATGATGGAGGCTGCACATGCATGGATGCATGGGAGAAAACCATTGTTGATTTCATCATCTTTCACATGCCCCCTCAAGATGGATTGTACAAGCTTTTAAAATTCATCTTGCTCAGTATAGAACGAAATGCTAAAGTTCCCAAGGGTTTTGTGAAGATGTCTGCCAATTGAAGATTGTTCCTAATATGCAATGGTTTTATCACATTTTCCAAAAACTTTTCCCTCACTATATGACAATCAATCTCGATGTGTTTAGTTCTTTCATGGAAGAATGGATTTGTGCAAATATGAATGGCTGATTGATTATCACAATACAATGGGACAACCTTATCAACCTTCACTCCAAAGTTTTTGAGAAGAGCTACTGCCCATACTACTTCACATGTTGCTTGAGCCATTGCTCTGTACTCAGCTTCTGCTGATGAACGAGAAATAGTTGTTTGTTTCTTTGCTTTCTATGAGATCATTGCAGAGCCAAGGAATAGACAATATCCAGTCATAGACTTCCTTGTATCTGGGCAGGCTGCCCAATCTGCATCAGAAAATATACTCAAACTTGTTTTGTTGTTGCTTGGATAGAACAATCCATGTCCAGGTGAACTCTTCAAATATCTGAGAACTCTTTCAGCTGCTTCCCAATGTTCATCACTTGGATTTGAAACATATTGACAACTTCTGTACTGCAAAAGTCACATCTGGTCTGGTGATGCAGAGATATAGCAATCTTCCAAACTAGTCTTCTATATTTGGATGCATCTTTTAAGGGTGTGCCTGAATCTATTTTCAACTTTTTCAGGGGATCCATAGGCTCAGTATATGGCTTACAACCAAGCATTCCTGCATCCCTCAATAAATTCATTCCATACTTTCTCTGAGATATCAGTATGCCTTTCTTGTTTCTTGCAATTTTTAGTCCAAGAAAGTATTTGGGATCTCCAAGATCTTTGAACTTGAAGTGCTGTGATAAGAATTTCTTAAAATCATCAGTAATCTCTAGATGTGTAGTGGCCACTAGGATATCATCAACATATACCACAATCCCAAAGAAGCTGTTGTTGTCATTTTTAAAGAAGGAATGATCAGAGGCAGACTATTGCAAGCTAAAGCCCTTTAGCACTTCAGATAATTTCAGGTACCATTGTCTTGAAGCTTGTTTTAAGCCATAGAGAGATTTCTTCAATTTGCATACAAGAGTAGACTCTGAGTTTGCGCCCTCAACAGACTGCCAATCAACATCATACCCTGGAGGCAATGTCATATAAATATCCTCTTCTAAATCACCATATAGGAAGGCATTGTTAACATCAAGATGAGATAAAGACCATCCTTTTATAGCAGCTAGAGCAAGTAGCATCTTCACAGTGGTGAGTTTTGCCTCTGGAGAGAGAGTGTCCAGAAAGTCTACTCCTTCCAGTTGAGTGAATCCTCTTCACAGTGGTGAGTTTTTCCACTGGAGAGAGAGTGTCCAGATAGTCTACTCATTCAAGTTGAGTGAATCCTTTTGCAACTAGCCTTGCTTTATATCTTTCTACTGTAGCATTTGGATTGAACTTCACTTTATACACCCATTTGCAATCGATGGGAACTTTTCCAGGAGGTAGAATGGTAACAAACCATGTATCAGTTCAGGAGAAAGCTGCCAGTTCATCTTGCATAGCCTGCTGCCAGTTCATCTTGCATAGCCTGCTGCCACTCTTTATATTGGGAGGCTTGGTTATATGTAGTGGGTTCAAATATGGCAGACATGAGTATCACATATTTTAGATACTCAGGAGAGAGTTTGGAGAGGCTGAAGTTAGAAGAGATGGGATATGGAGTGACTGATGTAACTGAGTTGCAGATAAAGTCAGTGAGATTAGAAGGTGGTTTTAATGTTCTGCCATGACTGGATGTGGTGATTTGATGTGGAGTAGGGTTGGTGAGATCAGTATCTGTGGTATGGGAATTGAGTGGAGTTTGAGAAGAGGATGGAAAAACAGAAGGGGAAAGATGTGAGAATGGGAAAACATCTTCATGGAATGTGACATTTCTGGTGATTATCTCTTGCATAGAGTCTAAGTCAATGAGTTTGTATCCCTTATAATCGGAGGGATAACCTAGTAAGGCACACTTTGTAGCTTTGGGTGAAAATTTGTCTCTGCCTCGCTCTAGAGTTGAGGCATAGCAGAGACAGCCAATCACTTTCAAATGAGAATATGAGGGTGGTTTTTGAAATAGAGCTTGAAAGGGTGTCATATTATCTGGTAAAATAGATGATGAGACTCTATTTATCAGGTAAGAAGCTGTGAGAATACAATCACCCCAAAAATGGATGGGAAGGAAGTATTGAAACAGCAGACTTCTAGTAACATTTAATAGATGTTGGTGTTTTCTTTCAACCCGGGCATTTTGCTGGGGAGTTTCAACACAAGAGTGTTGGATAATGGTTCCAAAAGATGAGAATAATGAAGGGATGTTTAGTTCTGGGTCATTATCACATCGAATGGCTTTTATCTTTTTGGAGAACTGGGTAAGAACTGTGTTGAAGAACTGGGGAAGTATAGCTCCAACATCAGACTTGGAATGCATCAGAAAGGTCAGTATCTGTGGTTTGAGAAGAGGATGGAAAAACAGAGGGGGAAAGATGTGAGAATGGGAAACCATCTTCATGGAATGTGACATTTCTGGTGATTATCTCTTGCATAGAGTCTAAGTCAATGAGTTTGTATCCCTTATAATAAGAGGGATAACCTAGTAAGGCACACTTTGTAGCTCTGGGTGAAAATTTGTCTCTGCCTCGCTCTAGAGTTGAGGCATAGCAGAGACAGCCAATCACTTTCAA
Source organism: Salvia splendens (assembly GCF_004379255.2). Taxonomy (NCBI): domain Eukaryota; kingdom Viridiplantae; phylum Streptophyta; class Magnoliopsida; order Lamiales; family Lamiaceae; genus Salvia; species Salvia splendens. The sequence goes on from NC_056038.1 coordinate 19,487,014, forward strand.
ATGGGAATATGAGGGTGGTTTTTGAAATAGAGCTTGAAAGGGTGTCATATTATCTGGTAAAACAGATGATGAGACTCTATTTATCAGGTAAGAAGCTGTGAGATTACAATCACCCCAAAAATGGATGGGAAGGAAGGATTGAAACAGCAGACTTCTAGCAACATTTAATAGATGTTGGTGTTTTCTTTCAACTCGGGCATTTTGCTGGGGAGTTTCAACACAAGAGTGTTGGATAATGGTTCCAAAAGATGAGAATAATGAAGGGATGTTTAGTTCTGGGGCATTATCACATCGAATGACTTTTATCTTTTTGGAGAACTGGGTAAGAACTGGGGAAGTATAGCTCCAACATCATACTTGGAATGCATCAGAAAGGTCCAGACAAATCTAAAGCAATCATCTACTATAGTAAGAAAATATTTGTATCCCTGGGTAGTGGAGGGATTGAAAGGTCCAGATCAAAGCAGTTGATAGCATTAGAATCAGATTTGGAGAAAGGAAGGTGTTTTTGTTTGGCAAGAGGACAAATATCACACAATGAACGAGTTTTATTTGGAAAATTGAGAATATTAGACATGGATTTCAGTTTGCCAAAGGATACATGTCCTGGCCTCTTATGCCAAATGTCTATGTTAGCAACTGAATTTGCATAAGTAACATTAATGGATGAAGAAAAAGTACAGGGAATGACAGAACTTACAATAGTTTTCGAATCAGAGGGAACATCAAGTTTGTATAAGTTTCCCAGTCTGCTACCCTTCCCAATCACAATTCCTTGAGAAGCTGCCTGAATTTCAATGGATTCATGAGTGAATGTCACAGTATATGATAAGGATGAGGTTAATGAACTAACAGAAATGAGATTAAAAGAGAAGGTAGACACATATAGGACAGAGTAAAGAGTGATTGAAGGGGTTAAGTGTACAGTTCCAATATGTGTAACAGAAGCTGTAGCACCATTAGGTAAATTCACAGAGGCATTGTGAATGAGAGATGAAGATTTAAACATGGAAAGGTCACAACAAACATGATGTGTGGCTCCAGTGTCTAGGAGCCAAACTGATGGGGATTTAGAGACAGAATTGATGAATGGATTGGTGAAAAGAGTAGTACCTGTGAAAGGGGAATTTTGAGGGGAGCGAGTCATATTTGGTGCGGCAGAGATAGAGTGAATTGGAGTGGATGGAGTGAGAGTGGCAGTGGCAGCAAGTTGAGACTGAAGCAAGCTTATGAGTTGCTGAAACTGCTCCTGAGAAGGCATATTCATGGATGAAGAAATAGCAGATCTATCACATGAATCTTCAATGCAATCCTCCACAAAATTTACAGATTTGATCTCCTTGCTGCCAGCACCAAATTTGCTCTTTCCTTTGCTAAAACTAGGAGGAAAACCATGGAGGACAAAGCATTTATCCACGGTGTGATTGGTTTTGCCACAATCCGAGGAGATTCTTCCTTTGCTATAAGACTGAGATGTTGCAGCATTAGCTAGATAAGGCTGCTCACTCATAGAAGAGGATATGGTTGAAGAATAGCCATCTATGGTTTGCTGCCTTTCCTCCTGCAAAACAAGTGAAAACACTTTTGATAGCGGGGGAATTGGAACCATAGAGAGGATATTAGATCGAATCTGAGAGAAGATAGGATTTAATCCTATCAGAAATTGCATTGTGCACTCTTGCTCTTGATACTCATGCCATTTCATGGCACTATTGCATCTGCAAGTAGCACAAATACACCAAGCAACAGGTTGAGAGTGCTTATATTCATCCCAAACAATGCGCAGATTGGTGAAGTAGGCATTAACATCATCTTTTCCTTGTTGTAGAGACATGATCCGTTGCTTCAATTGATAGGCTCGAGCAGAGTCAAGCTGAGAAAAGAGAAGACGAAGATCTAACCAGATCTCATGAGCATCATCGAGGTACATAATGCTGGAGCATATCTGTGGAGAAATAGAATTTCTGAGCCATGATACAACCATGCTATTGCACCGCAACCATGCTGGAAATAGCAGATCATCATCATGTGGCCGACGAAGTGCTCCATTGATGAAGGCGATCTTGCTCTTGATACTCATGCCATTTCAAGGCACTATTGCATCTGCAAGTAGCACAAATACACCAAGCAATAGGTTGAGAGTGCTTATATTCATCCCAAACAATGCGCAGATTGGTGAAGTAGGCATTAACATCATCTTTTCCTTGCTGCAGAGACATGATCTGTTGCTTCAATTGATAGGCTCGAGCAGAGTCGAGCTGAGAAAAGCGAAGACGAAGATCTAACCAGATCTCATGAGCATCATCGAGGTTGATATCTCATGATGACATGGACTGCAGGAGGGCTTCATCTTGATGATGGAGGCTGCACATGCATGGATGCATGGGAGAAAACCATTGTTGATTTCATCATCTTTCACAAAGAAAGATCCGTTATACTCACAAAAACTATGTGGTAAAACCAATTAAAAAACTGGTAGGGAAGATATGAAAATTAGATAATGGTGAAGCTTATCTGACTAGAAACTTCGCTTAGTAGTTAGTGCATAAATGGACACTCTTTTTTCTTTATAGGAATGATTTGTCATTGTGTGTGCATTGCAGTGCTCAACAAGAAGCTTTGGCTCCAATCTTTATATTTCTTCAATCTAACCTTCAGAGCTTTTGATGATTAGAATGTCTAAGCATCAATGAAAGAACATAACTAATAAATAAATTATTCATTGATTAATTGATTTTGCAACTGCTATTATTTACTTTGATATGTCATGTGACTGTCTCTCTAATGTGTGTTGGCTAACGTGTACTCCATGGTAGTTGAATATTGTTGCGTTGCACCAAAATGAAATTGTAACTTTCAGGGAGGATCCTTTGCATTGAATGGAGCTGACACCTAAAGGGCAGGGGAAGATTAATAAGAGAACAAGGCGTTGTTGGACAACTAGGGAAGAACAAGTGTTGATTGCTGCACTGAAAGATATTGTATCAAAAGGCTGGAAATGTGACAATGGATTCAGAGCAGGATATCTAAAGGTACTCACAGGCTCCATGAAGAAAGTTTTTCCGGGTACAGATATTAGAGCTGAGCCTCACATAAATTCCAAGCTTCATGTGTGGAAAACACATTATGCTTCCCTGGCGTCCATGCTTAATGTAAGTGGTATCACTTGGAACGACTCAACCAAAATGATCGATGCTCAGGATGATGCGTGGAATTCGTATGTGAAGGTATATTCCTATTTTGGAACTCAGTTCTATTCATATAATCGTATCCTGATTTATATCTGAATCCTTACCAAGCATCCATTGAGTGCAAACCTGTAATGTTATTCTTTATGAGTCTTGAGCAGAAATCTATGGTGTTTCTCCATGTGCTTCCAGTTTAGAAAAGTTAACTGATAAATGAAGTAAACAAGTGGGAAAACTGATGATAGAATCTTTATGATGAGTTAGTTTTTTTTAAAAAAAATGGAGTTGCATTGACAAAAATCCTTAGGAAAGTATATGCTGTTTCTCCTCTTGCACTAACATTGTTTAAGCTATTTCCCTCAGACAGATAGCCATGCTCTCACGATGAGGTACAAGTCCTGGCAATTTTACCCGGATTGGTGTCAAATATTTGGCAAGGGCAGTGTAATCATGGAAGATACTGATCATATTGCTGATGTAGTTCTAGAACTGGAAGCAGATAAAGCAAAGGAGAAAGAAGCCGTAGCAAAATTTGGCTGCGTCTTTGAGGGAGATGAGGATGAAAATGAAATGTCTGTCTGTCAACCTCAAAGTGATGGGACCGGGACGAAGCAAGCTCCAAACAAGAGGAAGATGTCGGCGTGCAGCTCAGATCCTTCTGCTGCTGCTGTCAATGTTTCCCCTAACAAACAAGATGCAAGGTTCGAAGGCGTTATTGCCAGAAGAAGTGTAGGCTTTGAGTATGATGGTGTCACAAATGCTAGGAGAGGACTGTATGGTGAGCTCGGGAGGATCCCCGGGCTACAGGTGCGCGAAAAGTTGACTGTGGCAAAGTTTCTTGTGAACAAAACCGGAGATTTGGAGCTCTTCTTCAGTCTTCCGGATGAGGCGAAGGTTGAGATGGTTAACATGATTTTAGCTGGAGAGTACTGATTTATTGTTTATGCCAGTAATTGCGATGTTTTGTAGGTATGGATGAAGAAGATCTAATCTTATTTTGCAGTGTGTATACTTTTGGCAGATATGTATGCTATCTATTATCGGCTTGGTTACTTTACACCTAAGTCGTAAATTGATAGACAATATGCCGATATATTCAGTGGTATATAATGTTCTTGATGAAGTGCAGTAAATATGTAGGTATCTCATTTGCAATATATCTGAGCTTGTTTAGTTGATGTGGAGTTAGGCTTGAGAAAGATGTGATTATTTTTGTTTTGGTTTGGATTTTATAAAACTAAAAAGTGGAAAACAGTCCTTAATAATGGGAGGAAGAACATCTTTAATTATGGATTTACGGGAGTTTTGTTACACAAATAGTTCAATTAAATATTATCATATTTTCATATTATTTCAAATTCACGTTTAGAGCATCACCAATGGTGTCGTCTGTTAGAGCACGGACTTCAATTAAATATGATCATATCATTTCAAATTCACTTTTAGAGCATCAACATTGGTGTCGTCACGGAAGAGCACGGACTTCAATTACATATGATCATATCATTTCAAATTCACTTTTAGAGCATCAACATTGGTGTCGTCATGGAAGAGCACGTCCGTGCTGTCGGAATGAAAATGCATTGGCGCACCATTGGGAGCTTCCGCTGGAACAAGCGTGCTCTCTGCGGAGATCCTTGCTCTTGATGACGGACCACCGCCCAGCCAACATGGCATGGGCTGTAATGTGAATCTAGGTATTCAACATCATAGATTACCGCGACATCGAGGGCCATGGGTTGATTGGGGTCTGAGAAGAAGGTAGAGACATGACAAGGAGCCAAGCCGGATTTGGAGGTCTGATTCAAACCGGAATTTGACAATGAAGATAAAGTTCAAATGCTCTCTTCAGACCACCATTGTCTTCATCGTCGAAAGAGTTCATGCTAGTATCTTGCACGCCTCAATCGAAGCCCAGATGAGGAAGTTATGATCGTTTTACGAAAGTCACGCAGTCCGGAAAGAAACGCGCAGTCGGGAGAATTGTTAGGAGCAAAAGGCCCGACAAGGCATTTTTGGCTGTTTTCAAGTTTGTAGTCTAGCGAATTCCAAGGGGCAAAACGCCCGATAGGGCATTTTTTACAGAGTAACTTTTTGACTTCCATTTTGTGTTTTGTTTTACTCTTCTTAAGCTCATAGTATAAATACTCTTGCTAGGGTTTATTTGAAGCAGCTTTGAACTCATTTGAAAATAAACAAAGTCTCAACATTGAGCATCCTTCTTCTTATTGAAGATTTATCAAAATCCCTTGTGGTTGCACTTAATCTATTGCCGTGCTTAGATTAATTGTTACGGTATGTTTTTTTTTTCTCGTGAATAGAATCAAAATATATCATTCCAACACGTGATCCAAGCCCAAAAGTGACTATGATCAAAAGTGACTATGATCCAATGCAAGAAAGAGAACAAATGAACTAGGGTCCCACAAGTCGGGTACCTCCATGATATCGAAACTAAGGTAGAACCATAATGTACTCAAATGAAGTAAATTACATAGAATTTTCATACAATAATCATATTTATTAATTCTTCCATTATTTTTAATGGAGAAATTATTTTATCATAAAATTTGAGAAAATTATGTTAAATGAGTTAAATTAGAAAAGAATAAAGTAGTAAAAATACAAATTAAAAGATTAAAAAGAATAAAGTAAAATAAAATAAAATAAAACAGATGAGATGTATTTCTATTTTTGTAAAACAAAATACAATTCAATTATAAAACGAGCATACAGAAGTATTACAATGCCTTCAAAAAAAAGAAAGAGAAAATTTAACGCTCGGAAAAAAGAAATTTAAGACAATTACTACTCTCGCTCTTCACCAATTGTGTCTCACTTTGATCCGACACATGTTTAAAAAAATAAATTAAAGTGAGTTGAAAAAGTTAGTGGTACGTGTATTCTGTTTATATATTAGTGTTATACTTCCTTTGTCCAATAAAAATATGGATATTTGGGACGACAAGAAATTTAATGCACAATTAGTAAAGTAGGAGAGATATAGAAAGAAAAAAGTGATTGAAATATTGTTAGTGGATAATAGAGTCCACCTTATTAGAGAGAAAGAAGTTACCAAATAGAAGGAGCTAGTTTATGGGACATACTAAAATAGAAAAAAGTCCATATTTTTATGAAACAGATGGAGTAATAAGTAAAATGAGTCAGTAGAATATAATGTATCAAAAATAGTACTCCCCCTATTCCATAAAAATATGTGCGTATCAAATGAAACATGAATTAATGCACAATTAGTAATAAAGAAAAGTTGAAAGGTAGTTAAAGTATTGTTGGTGGATAGTGAGACCCATATTATTATAAGTATTTAATTAGTTGTAATGGTGAGTCATAATGTATAAGCTGTAAATAAATTGATTTATATGGATAATTAGTTGGGGATCACTTTTCATAAATGAAATATCCATATTTTTAGGAGAATGAAGATAATGAAAAATGCATATATTTTTATTGGATGAAGGATTGAGTATAAATAAAGTGTGACATGCTAGTCCCTCGAAATAAGAAGGCTAGTCGCAAGAAAAAGTTCTAGAATATTCGATAGACAGAGTCTTCCTTGGTAGGCGATTAATATTAGCCATCAAAATCTCATTCTTTCACTTAAAACCGCAGATCTACTCTGCCCTAATCTCTCTTTCCTTGAGCTAACTTCGCTGAACCTTCGTCACTCCGATTCTCACATGTAAGCTCATATATAGGAGTTAGTACGAACTAATTAACACACGCATCTATAGATCGATATCGATTCTCTGCCGGATTCAAGTTTTCCCAAATTTGTTGGTGCAAGATCGGGGTCTCCGATGATCGGAACGGTGACCGAGATCCCACCTGTACGCAAGGAATTACAAGACGGAGAAGAGAGGGAAGAAGATGGAGTAAATTGCATTAATTCGTTGATGATCCTCAAAATACAATAAATAATCAGCTTATATAGCTACATGTACGGAAATAAAAACTTAAATAACAATCTAACTAACTTAGATCCATGCTTCAGGAGCGTATAGTGATGTCATTTCAGGCATTTCACATGTTGCATGCACCCATGCAACACTTATTCACACTCCCATCCAAGCGCTTATTTTCTTCTTCTTGTTTCTCGGATTCGTGAAGAAACTCCCAAGTCGCATCTTCTGGGAATGAATTCTCTCAATGCACTAGCACCTGTGTAGCCGGCATGTTCCCACGCTTCACCAAGCGTTGCTCCAAGTATTGAACTGGTTTCAAGAAGGTGGAATTCCCAATAGTAGGCAGAGAGCGGTGGAGTTGAGCTAGGGGTCCCATCGTCTTCTTTAATTGCGAGACATGGAACACCGGGTGCATCTTGCAATCCGGAGGAAACTGTAACTTATAGGTGACCTCTCCGAACTTGTCAATCACCTTAAAGGGACCAAAGTAACGAGGTAGCTTCTGAAATTGCCTACCCCGTAGTGTGTTTTGCCCGTAAGGTTGGAGCTTCAAATAGACCCAATCACCAAGATTAAACTTCCGGTCAGATCTATGTTTGTCATGTTGCTATTTCATCCGCTGTTTAGCGCGACCCAAATGGTGTTTGAGAACCTCAATCATCACCTCACGAGCCAGGAGGCTCTCGTTTACATCATGAACAGAAGAATCCCCATGAAAGTAAGGAATGTAAATTGGAGGTGGATATCCGTACAAAGATTTGAATGGAGTAGTTTTTATGGCTGAATGAAATGAAGTGTTGTACCAGAATTCAGCTAGACTCGGCCATTTACTCCAATTAGTAGGATGGTCTCCACACATACAACGAAGATAACTTTCCAAATAGCTGTTACTACTTCGGTCTGTCCATCAGACTAAGGATGATAGGAAGTAGAGATATGCGATTCAATCCCTTGAAGCTTAAAGAAGCCAGTCCTAAAATTGCTGAGAAACACTTTATCTCGGTCACTGATCAATATGGTAGGAAATCCATGATGTTTAAAAACATGATCCAAGAATGCTTGAGCCACAGTTAAGGCTGTATAAGGATGAGTCAAGCACATGAAATGTGCATACTTTGTGAGCCGATCAACAACCACCAAGATAGTAGACTTACCATGGGATAAGGGTAGCCCTTCGAAGAAGTCTAAGCTTACTTGGGACCAAGCAGCTTCTGGAACAGGAATTGGCGGAAGAAGTCTAAGAGATGCACTATTATCATACTTAATTTTCTGGCAAATATCACATTCCCTAATATATGATAGAAATCCGTGGGTTCCATCCTAAAACCAATTGGTGATAGGAGGAGGGGCCCATGTGACTTATATACTAGTTTCAGTTTTATCTTGACACCGATGTGTGACAGTTATATGTTATATTTTTAGTTTCAATTGCCAACACCCTCCCTCAAACCCTTCAAGGTGAACCTTGGAGGGGTTGGACTTTTTTCTAATCGATTGGACAATCGGCCCAATTTTTTTTCGATCGGTTGGACCACTTGGCCCAAATTTTTAAGTCCAGATATACTGCTGGGTCAGTCATTTTTTTGGTTTCGGCCCAGATATCTGCTGGGTCAGTTAAATTTGACCCACAGTCGGCAACCCGCTCTGATACCATAATGAATTGTGATAACCGAGAGAGGGAAGAAACGCTAGAAGACATGGTTGGAGGAATTTCTGTGTATCTTATTGATCGAATGGAGCAACTCTCTTAATATAGAGAGTTGCCCTAATTTACATATGGAAGGAGATCTCCTTAATTATGATTGTATCAATTACATACTGATCCCATGATTTATTCCCTAATTACAGTTATTCTATTCCCATGTTCTATTCCATATTCTAACAATATATTCTTTGATCTGTTTCTCCATGTTAGCTGTTAAGGACTCGCTCCTCAACGATGATCGGCGGCTCGATGGCTCGGCGATCCAAGATTTTTCCGGCGTCCCGGGGAGAGGGATCGGCGGTGATGCTAGCGGCGGCTGTGCGCGGAGGCTCTCCGTCGGGCAGCGGCAAGCTAGAGTTTATAGGAAGAACTCGTTCCTTGTGGGCAAATAGATGTAATTTTTATTGATGAATGAATTAATGAACATAGCCCTATTTATAGACTAAGGACCCTAGGGTGGTTCGACTCCTAATCCTAACGCATCTCGGGAAAGAACCACAAAGAAAACCCGAAATAAATAATTAACCAAAAATAAACTAATTACCAAAAATAAAAGGATAAGATAAAAAAAGGAAATTAATACTCCTAACTACTTCGGGACGTAATCCCCGAACAAATCGGGCGGACGCCGGTTCCTCTTCGCCTTGGTCGTCGCGATCGACGTGTGCATGTCTTTCTCCCCCGACGACGCGGCGCTCGGCGTTGGTTCCACCGCTGTCGCCGTCGGTGTTTGCCTTCCCGCGGCCGGCTCTGACGTGGGGTTCGTATCATTAGCCCATTAAACTAAAGAAGAGAGCCTCTTGTAGGTAGCCAGCACTGCAGATTGGCCCCCTGCTGTGGAAGAGATGAACAATTTTCAGTCTCAAAGCTGCATCATTACCTACAACAAGTCTGCCTTTCCTCCTTAACTGTCCCCCCAATTCATGAAAATTTTGAGTGCTTCTGTGGATCTTGCTGTGTGTCAGAGATGACTATTCTGAGGTGAGGATTCGAGCTCTAAGTAGCTTCAATCAATGGGTACAAATATATATACACATAAGTAATGGCCATACACAAGATATTAGAGGAATGTACTCTAGAAAGCGCATCTGCTACTAAATTCTCAACTCCATTTTTATAAGTTATTTCAAAATCATAGGCCATCAATTTAGAGAGCCAACTTAATTAAACAGGTGTAGTAAGTTTTTACTTCATTAAGTGAGCCAAGGTCTTATGATCAGTTCTCACTTCAAATGGATGATTACTCAAGTAGTGACTCCAATAAGTAATAACAAACAAAATAGCAAGAAGTTATTTGTCATACACCAATTGCTTGTGTGTAGGAGAAAGAGTTTTGCTGATAAAAACCAGAGGGTGACCTTTTGCATCATGACAGCCCCAATAACATAACTAGATGCATCTTTCAACTATAAAAGGTAAGGAAAAATCAGGAAGTGCCAACATTGAAGGGCTCATCATAGCAACTTTCAACTCCAAAATACACCAACTCAGCTGCATCATTCCATTGAAAAACATCTTTTTTTCATTAGATCAGTGAGGGGTCTGCAGATTATGCCATAGTTTCTGATTAATTTCTTATAATAGCCAGTAAGTCCTAAAAAAACCCCTTAGCTTAGTGATATCAGTGGGCACTGGCCACTCTTGAATAGCCTGCAACATCTTTGGATTAGTAGCTACACCTTCCTTCAAAATGATGTGGCCCAAATATTCAATTCTTTCTCTAGCAAAGTAACATTTACTTCTCTTAGCACACAAAGAATGAGCCATATGTGTATCTACATCCCCACTGTGAACTAGAATATCATAAAAAATACCAAGACAAACCTTCTCAAGTATGACCGAAAGATGTCATTCATGAGACTCAGAAAGGTTGATGGTGCATTTTGTGAGGCCAAATGGCATGACAGTGAAGTCATAATATCCATCATGAGTTCTAAAAGTTGTCTTAGTGACTCATGCTAATTTTGTAATTAAAAGCATCACTCGCAAGTGTACGAGATATGTAACACGTGGCAAGCTAAATTATCGAACCACAAAGACTAAAATGCTAGAATAAATACTATGATGCAATGTCAAATACTATCTAGACAAAGGAAAGGTGTTTTTGGGTTTTCTTAACTAAGAACAAAGATCAAACAAGCAAATAGAGGCAATTAACTAAGTAAAGCAAGTAAAAGATGGTTTTCACACAAATTGAGAAATGATATGGATATGAATCCATTAGAATAGATCTAGGGTGTCACTTACGGGTCATGCTCATTTATTGGGCCTCAATTGTGGTTAGGAAAGTAGGGATGATTGGAAAGGGCAAGATGATCAAGTAGTATTAAAATATAACCGATCGGGTGGATCAGTTTGTAATTGTCGTTGCGTCTCGATCAAGGCGTCCCTCTCTCTTCCAAAAATATTTATAACTCCCTAACATGCAACCTACTTTAAACAGTAAGCGGCAAGTACGAGGTCGATCCCACAGAGAAGCTGGTGCGTTGAGTGTGTGTTTAGTGAACAGTTTTGGCTGTGGCCACGCTTTAAGTTGGGAGGTTTTTTCTTTAAAACCACTGGATTAAGCTAGGCAGAATGTAAACTATCTACTTGATCAAGTGACATATCATGCTGGAAACAGTGAACTGATAAGGTAAGCGACAAACTGAAATAAATGACTTAACTGCTTAAGCATGCTACGAATCTACGAATTACTTTGCCATTTAACATTATGCAAGTTCAAACTTTGGATCAGGGAATTTAAAACTGAAACTGAGCTAGAACAGTCGACTAGATTTTTGAAAAAAAAAACAAACAACTTTGATTCGAAACAGTATTAAGAACAGAACTTGGAAAGTGCAGAATACAAAACAAGAACGATTTTTCAACTACGTAACAAACACGAAATTTAACTAAGCGACTCGATCTGAAATGTAAGAAAGCGATAAAACCAAAAGGGTACTCGGTCGGAAACTGAAATTGCGCCGAACAGATATGGGTTTCTCTATCGCGCTCCCTTCTGTCGCACTCCTTCTTACTCTCTAGCTAACCATTGCTAACTCTCTAAACGAAACTGGAACGTAGCTCCTAAAATGTAAAGGAAAGAAAACTAAAAAGCAGAACTAAGAACGAAGATAAAACGAACGAAAAAACTGATAAAAGATCCCGGATCTTCTCTATGGCGATGCACCCTCTATTTATAGGCTCTTCATAACAACTTCCAGCTGTGATAACAACTTTGGCATAGAATCTTAGTCCTTGCTGGAATTGCGAGTCTTATCCGTCGAGTCAGCTTATACGTGTCCCCTTTCTGTTTCGCAGTGGTCCTTGATAACCGATTGAGGATCGCTTTCCAGCGCATCGGCTATACATGTCCTCTTCTGCAATGTAGTGGTCCCCGGCTAATTGCTTGCACATCAACTTGATCAACCCACACTATTTTGGGCCTTTTTCGCCTTCTGCGCCAACATGATCAGTTTGGCCTTGCTGTCCTTGGTCAAGCAGCATTCCTGCACAATTAACACTCAATTTTCGCGTGAAACTGATCAAGTAACCTACATTTTACCCTCTAAACCGATGCATGAAATAAGCCTTATCAAACTGCTCACACTTATATCATACTTGTCCTCAAGTATAAAGAAAAAGAAAAGAAAAAGAAAATAAAGCAAATTTCAGGCATGATTTCTCGTTTCAAGAAAGTAAAAGAAGAAAAATCAAAACATAAGACTCAAAACATAGACACATATTCACATAGATGCATAAAACCAAATAAACTTCCAACAATCATACCCGAGGTTGAGGTCAATCCATTTGCCAACAGCTTTTGTTTCCACCCTTTCACGTTCACTTGATTAAGGTGTCAGTTCGTCAAGATAGCTCAAATTTAAACCAACTGTTGGATTCACTCAGTCACTCATTTCTCACCAGAGATGTTAGGACTGTTCACTCAGTAATTGCTGCACATTTAATACATCGAGTCTGACTGCACAACATAGTTCCTTAAGGTCTTTGTTTTGGTTGTAATGGGGCTTAGGGTAGTAATGTGTTTAGGTAAGGTCCTAGGGGTTCTAGGTTAAAATTTAAAAATATAAACTGGAAAAAGAAAAATGAAAAGCACATGAGTCAAGAGACCAAGATCTGAACAACTTTACAGGATCAAGCTGGGTTTACTTCTTTGCCACTTGGCAGCTCACTTGGTCAAGCTACGACCTTAGCCTTTAACTTCCTGGCTTATTTCTTAACTATCGACTTACTGGGTCAGGTTACAACTTCTTTCCTGCCCTTTTTTAACTCTTTTATTTATCAACCTAACTGATTAACTTGATCAACCTGGCTACCCATTTATTTCGACCCCTCTATCGCTATTCCCTTTCTTTTTGAAATAGTCCATCTTTCGATCCCTTTTTCTCATGTGCTTATGAAATGTAAAAATGTGGGTTTTAGGTTTCAAAAGACGGGTAAAAGTATATACAGGCTAAACTTGGTTTACTAGGGGATGCCTTGTTTGATAAGGCGGGTTTGAGAAACGAAGGAAAAAGTGGTTCAAATAGTTAAGTCCTAATGCCTTTAGTCCTTACCACTTGTGCAGTTTTCATCTAAATATCAAAAGGTAGTCTCTCTTTTTTTTAGTAAAAATAGTAGAAAGTGTTCTACTTTGGCTTATAACTCACATTTTAGAGAGGCTTTACAGAAGGATTTAAATTGAACATTCCCATCATACTTACGTCATCTAAACTGATCAAGTTGAGAGCAATTAAGTTTTCACATGTAAACATGCTATAGCCTTTTTCTAACTCTTCCCCAAGCATTCATATCTTTCATTTACTCAATTTCATGCATACTGCCCTAATTAATTCTATCTGTTTGTTTGGTTTTAAATCTGACATGTGTGATTTCAAATAAGCTAACCCTCCCCCTCCCACTGCATTATAGCTCGCCCTCGAGCGACTTGATGAAGTGGAAAAATGGTTAGGCAACGACACAGGTATATCAAAAACTAAGTAAAACTTCTCACACTTAGACCAAACACTGTGCTAAGTGGGAGATAGTGCCCAAATCAAAATCATGCCGAAAACAAGAAAAAACAAGAGTAAAACAAAAACACTCAGTCAAGAAAAAGAACAAGAAATCCACAAACTTCTCACACTTAGACCAGACACTGGGCTAAGTGTGAAATCAATAAAACATGGTAATTACAGACCAAAAAAAATAAAAATAAAACAGAGATTGTTTAAAAATTGAAACGAGTTGGCGTAAGATGTTATTGCTACTTCTTCCTTGGTGGCTGGGCAGCTTGAGTAGAGGTGGGCTTGGTTGGAGTAGTGGCATGCCTTGCTTGAGGAGAGCGAGTAGAGGGAGGTGGTGGGTGCCTTGCGCTGGGTTGTCATGCTAAGGAACTGGCTGGATCATGCACTGACTCCAGCAGCCTTTCCATGACAGTGCCAATCCTGGTCATCTGAACCAGGTGGGCTTGAGAGTTCTCCACCAGTTGCGCCATCATCTGCTCAATGCGCAGCTTCCAGTTGGCGTCTTTCTAGGCAGTCTGCTCTGTTTGCTCGACCCTTGGAGTGGCCACTATGGCCAGTTGGGGCCCTTGATGCTTGCTTGGCTGGCTGGGTGTTCAGTGCGCCTCTGCCTTGTTTCCAGCTGGCCTCTTGACTGCTCACGCCGGCCAAGAGTGTAGAAATGGAATCTCCCCTGTCTTCCCCTCTCTAACACCTGTATCCTAAAAAAATAGTCGATGTCAAAAAGTTCAGGAGGAGGGCAACGAAGGGGGCGCCTGGCACTCTCTTGGTTCTCTAAGTTCCAGTTCCTCCGTAGGTAGGCGCCAAGGAGATGGCACACATTCAGGTGGCGTGCCGGGCGTGTCGCGATCTGATTGATCGAGTAGGCTAGCCAGAACCCCAGATGGACCTTCCGCTGCTCCTTCATACACCACATAAATTAAAGTTCAACCAAAGTAATCATTGCGGTGGTGTTGGCTTGGCCCAATAGATTGCAGCCAAGATAAACTTGAGCAAGGCGGAGGGCAGGGTCTGCAATGTGGTTCCCCCGGGAATCAGATGCCTTGAAAGCTAGAGCACGGTCGTGGTTGATTGCTTGCCAGATTGCCTGCTGGTCAAAGTCAGCCTTCTTGCTTGGGAGGCCTATGTCGCGCCCAAACCACTCTCCGTTGGCCACCTGATCATTGTTATAGAGTCCCATACGAATGGAGAACTCATTGAGGCACATTTGTTGTGGGCGGCCAAATACCCTAAATGTGATGCTCCTAGCATCGAGGTCAGTCTCTCCAGTGAACCGGAAGGAGGTAAAGAACTCCTTGGCTAGAGCCTTGGGAACAAGGGTTGCATCGATATCCAGCAACCACTCGAGGCCTATCACAGTAATATACTCGGTGAATTTCTCCTCTACCTCTATCTTCTCCAAGGTGGGCTGGTGGAGCTTCTTCCCGGACTTGAGCCGTTTCTTCTTGGTAACCCTCTGATTAACCTCCTCTTGCCATTTCGGGTTGTCGAATTCAAGCATTCGCTTGAGGAGATTCGCGGTCAGAACCACAGATTGTTTGGAGTAGTTCACAGCAGCGGCTGGCTCAAGCCTCCTCTCCATGCTTGCTAGGAGGTCCTGGTCTAGCGTAGTTCAGGCTCTCCAGTCTCACTGCCTTCGTCATTATCGTGCGGCAGTGGGGGAGTTGCTTGGTCAGCTTCCCGAATTAATATCCCCTGGTTGACAGGGCGTGTTCTCTTGGTGAAAGGCTGGGCTAGCTCCTTCCCCTTCCTGTTCTTCTCCATCCTTAACTGGCTGTCATCCACAGCCTCTTCTTCGTCTATAATGGTCCGCACACTGCGTGGCCTTCTGTGTAATTGCTCCTCCTCTCCCTCGAGGATAGGTTCATCATCGAACGTCTGCAGGAGGTTCCAGTCTACCCCCTACTCTGAAGCAATATGTCGCTGGGGAGGGGTTGACGGACCTCCATGTCATCGTCTGGAATTCCCTCCACTTCAATCTGCTCCCTAGGCTCTTGGATGTGGTCGGAGTTAGAGCCTCCGCCACTCGGTGGTGATGGGAGATTGAAGGCATGGGCGCCTTTTTCTTGCCTAGGGCTAGGTCTACTAGTCCCCTTGACTGGCTGCTCAACTTCTGCTCCCTCCAGCCTCGAGGTAGGTCTAGCAGTGTCCTCGGCTGGGTGAGCAATAGGCTGCTCAACATTTTCCCCCTTCTCCATTTTCCACCAGTGCAGTAGCTCCACTGTTGTTGTCCTCTATATCTATTGGTGTAGGTGTATCGTGCACATGTGGGTTGGATATGGGATTGTGGAATCTAGGGGAGGAAGGCAGACTTTGTGATTTGGGAGAAGATGCTGAAATTTGGGCTACGGGAGTAGGAACGGGATTTGAGATATGGAAAATACCAGATTTGCTCTAAGGTGGGCGAAAGCCGTCGCGGCATCCGTCCCTATGGGCAGGTTGTCTAGGAGCCTCTCCAGTTGCACTGACAACCGTGGATCTACTATTGGAGTGGGGAAGTGGAGCGGCGGTGCTAGGGTTTGTAGGCGGCGCCGCCGATGCTGGGACGAAAGTCCGTCGTCCACTGCCGCTGCTACTGGAAACGACGTTCCTTGAGAAGGTGGCTTGGTCGCGTGCTCCGTTCTTCTTCATTTGGACGGTATTTGGTGGATTCTTCGTTGAAAGCTGTGGCGATTTTGGCTAGGGTTCCTGCGAATTGAGAGAGAAAAGATGAGAGCGAAATCTAGGTACGGTTAGCGCGTGAAGGAAAAAGTGAGTGATATTTCAGATGAAATCCCTTTTATTTGAAAGAGCGACGGTTGGCTTCCCCTCGACGCTTCATCAATTTAGCGCGCCTTTTCATCGATCGTCATCCAACGGTTGGCTTCCCCTCGATGCTTCATCAATTAAGCGCGCCTTTTCATCTACCCTGCCTTGAACAAGCCACTGGCATTAGACTACAAAATAAACCCAGAATCCAACTGATTAAGTGGACAAGGCAATCCAGATGAATACTCAAGGAATAACCACTTGATCAGTTGAACTCGAGATTTTGAATATTTTTTTTAAAAAATTTTATACTTTTTAGTTGTTTAACTTTAATAAAGAGAAAAACATATTTACACTAAGTTACCAAGGAGTCGACTGAGTGCCCTTAGGAGGTCACTTAATCAGTTTATCAATTTTGAAATCCACATTTAGCTCGATCAAGCAGACTACCCAAAGGTACCCAGTTAACTCCTTTTACCGACGATCAGTGGAAAGATTTAGGTACGAGTAGTGGAATTTCTTCCACCAGGCACACCTCATTCCCGTCTCTTTAAGGCTTTACCCGATGAGTATTTACCAAGAAGGGAGACGAATCAGGGTCGCTTCCTTGGAGTTCGATTGCTCCATTCGCGCGTATGGCATCTATGGTATAAGGACTTGCCCACGTTGATCTCAGCTTTCCCGGCATTAGTTTGAGTTTGGACTTGAAGAGTAACACTTTCTGCCCCACCTTGAGCTCTTTCCTCCGGAGATTCTTGTCGTGCCACATCTTTGTTCTCTCATTGTACCACATGGCTGAATCATATGCATCGAGGCGAAGCTCTTCAAGCTCCTGCAGCTGTAATCTCCTTTTTCCAGTGCAAGCCTCGACGTTCAAGTTCATCTCCTTTATAGCCCAGAAGGCTTGATGCTGAATCCCCACTGGTAGATGGCACATCTTCCTGAACACCAGTCGGTAGGGGGACATTCCAATCTGAGTTTTGAAAGCGGTATGGTATGCCCAGAGCGCGTCCTCCAGTCGGCGACTCCAGTCCTTCCTTGTCGGGTTTACTGTCTTCTCTAGGATCGCCTTGATCTCTCGGTTTGACACCTCTGCTTGACCATTCGCTTGGGGGTGGTAGGGTGTAGACAGTCGGTGGTGGACTCCATATTTTTTCATCAGTGCTTCGATGGTCCGGTTGACGAAGTGAGTGCCTTGATCGGAGATGACGGCCTGCGGTACTTCGTACCGGGTAAAGATATTTGACTTCAAGAATTTGGTCACCTCCCTGGACTCACAAGTCCTGGTTGCCTTCGCCTCGATCCATTTGGACACATAGTCCACCGCCACCAAAATATATAAATTCCCCTCAGATGATGGGAATGGCCCCATGAAATCCATCCCCCAGACATCGAAGATCTCGCAGACTATCATGGGGACCTGTGGCATTTCATCTTTCGCCGAGATTCCTCCAGTCAGTTGGCATCGTGGGCATCTCTTGCAGAATTCGTAAGCGTCTTTATGAAGGGAAGGCCAATAAAACCCACTGTCAAGAACCTTACTCGCCATTTTCTTTGGACCAAAATGACCGCCAAAAGCTAATGTGTGGCAGTGGACTAGTACGTCCTCTTGTTCCCACTCGGGTATACAGAGGCGGATAACATGATCAGCTCCCATTTTCCACAAGTATGGATCGTCCCAGTAGAAGTAGTGGGAGTCGCTCTTGATTTTCTGCTTCTATGCTCTTGTGACCTCAGCATTCGTGGACAGTTCCCGTTACCAAATAGTTGGCCATATCAGCAAACCATGGCTCTCCCATCTACTAGATCTCCTTCCCTTGATCAGCTCGGTTTATCCTCTCAGCCTGGTTGATCAACTCAAGGCTGGACTTAGAGTTGGACTTGATCAGGTACATATGTTCTTCAGGGAATGCGTCAGAGATGGCTTCTCCGTTATCCTCTTGCATAATTCAGCTCAGGTGATTGGCCACCTTATTCTCCATGCCTTTCTTGTCTACTGCCTCCCAGTCAAATTCTTGCAAAAGGAGCACCCATCTGATCAAGCGCGACTTCGACTCTTTCTTGGTTAGGAGGTATTTGATAGTCGCGTGATCTGTGTTAACAATCACCCTTGAACCCAGCAAGTAGGGTCTGAATTTTTCGAAGGCGTAGACCACTGATAACGTTTCCTTCTCTGTAGTATCATAGCTCTTCTGCGCTTGGTTGAGAGTCTTCAAAGAGTAGAATATGACGTAGCTTTTCCCTTCGATTTTTTGGCCCAGAACCGCTCCTACCGCGTAGTCGCTTGCGTCGCACATCACCTCGAAGGGGTGACTCCAGTTGGGGGCACAGATAATCGGTGCACTGATCAATTTGTCCTTCAAGATCTAAAAGGCGACTTTGCAGGCATCGAGAAACTCAAACTCCACTTCATTTTGGAGCAGCCTCGTCAAGGGCTGGGATAATCTTCGCAAAGTCTTTGATGAAGCGTCTGTAAAAACCCGCATGGCCCAGGAAAGCTCGAATTTCTTTCTGATTGGTGGGGTATGGATGCTTCGCAATAACAACCACTTTGGCTTGATCAACTTCAATCCCCCTACTTGACACAATATGGCCTAGTACGATGCCCTCAGTCACCATGAAATGGCACTTCTCAAAATTCAAGACCAGGTCCTTCTGTTGGCCTTTCTCCAACACTCTGTTCAGGCTATGGAGCCCTTGCTCAAACGTGTCCCCATAGACGGTAAAGTCGTCCATGAAGATCTCGATGCAATCTTCTACCAAGTCAGAGAAGATGCTCATCATGCATCTCTGGAAGGTACCCGGGGCATTGCAGAGTCCGAACAACATTCTTCTATAAGCGTAGGTGCCAAAGGGGCATGTGAATGTGGTCTTCTCTTGATCATCTGGGTTCACAGCAATTTGGAAGTAGCCGCTATACCCATCAAGGAAGCTGAAGTATTGCTTCCCGGCTAATCTCTCCAGCATTTGGTCAATGAACGGCAGCGGGAAATGATCCTTCTTAGTGGAAACATTCAGCTTTCTGTAGTCTATGCACATTCTCCATCCAGTGACGGACCTCGTTGGAATCATCTCATTTTTTACCACTTGGATTCCACCCTTCTTTGACACCATGTGAACTGGACTGACCCAGTTGCTATCCCGAATGTAGTAAATAATTCCGATGAAGACCAGCTTGACTATCTCCTTGAGCACTTCCTCCCTCATACTGGGGTTGAGTTTGCGCTGTTGATCACGGTGGGGATTTTCTCATTCTTCTAACCGGATGTGGTGCATGCATAGATCTGGGCTAATTCCCACCAAGTCCGTCAATTTCAACCCGATTGCCTTCTAATTGCGCCTTAGCACCTCCAGCAATTTCTCTTCCTGCCTCTGGGTCAACTGTTTGTTGATCATTACTGGCAGCGTTTCATTCTCTCCCAGGTAGGCGTACTTCAAATGCGCTGGAAGCTGCTTCAATTCTTTCACGGGTGTGGGTACTTAAGTCAGTAGAGGATTCTCGTCTGCTTCTCTTCTCAGTGGAATGCTCTGATCAGGCAGCATCTCTGCAGTTGAGCGATCCCGCTTGACCCAGCTGGCCGCGGTCGCTCACAGAAGTCCATTACTGCTTTCGCGATGGCTTGATCATCCATCTCGCCAACTTTCATAGCCTCGTACCAGTCAACGACTTCTTTCTCAATCTCTTCGTCTGGTGCGGAGTCTGTGAATTGTCTATGTAGGAACTCCTCTTCTAGATACTCTAGCACCAGAGGCTCGGTTATGTCCACCGAGTACGAGTTCTCACGGTCCCTCGGCCTTTTCATCGCTTCGTCGATGTTGAAAGTGAATTATTCTCCATTGAAGTCCAGACTAATCGTCCCATTACGGAACGGTCTTCCTTATAGGACTCCACTGGACTCCTTCGCTGCTGGCTCTGTCATTTTGATGACGAAGAAGTCGGCTGGGTATAGGAAATTTTTCACCTTTACTATCCCATCTTCAAGAATTCCCTCGGGGTGAATGCAAAACCTGTCGGCTAGTTGTAGCATGATGTCGGTGTCGACAAGCTTAACATCTCCCAGCTTCTTGTATATAGAATATGGCAGTACATTGATAGAAGCCCCTAGATCGCACATTGCGTGTTCCACTTGAATGCCTCCAATTGAGATTGGGAGTGTGAACATCCCTGCGTCGGTCTTATTCGATGGGAGGTCACTCTGCTGGATCACTGCAGGGACATTTTCCTCTATAACCATCCTTCCTTCTTCAGTGACCTTTCCTGCCAGGTAGTCTTTAACAAATTTACTGATATGGGGCATCTTCAACGTCGTCAGGAGTGGCACTTTGACTTCCACGTCCTTGAATAAACTGGCCACATCAATCGTGGCATCTCTCCTCCATATAATCATGCAGAGGTAGGGGTAGGGCTTGGCCTTCTCAGTTCCTTCGCCTTGACCTTCTCCTGAGGTCTCGCCGCATACCTTGCTTTTCCTTATCTCTTCCTCCGGCGGCTTGATCAAGGGAACTGGACTCTGCTCCTCCTTCGTGGCTCTGTCCAGATGTAGATACTGGGGAACTTTCAGGTGGAGGGGGGCTTTGGTATACCTTCCCTAACCTCAGGGAGATCTCCCTGATGTTCTCTCGCCCAGTGGGCTGCACCGTAGCAGGGATCTTTCCTTCATTCCCTCTCAGTTCCTCCATTGACATGGCAACTTGAGAAAGTTGCTTTGTAAGCTTGTCCAGAGCTGCCCTCTGTTCCTTCTGTGCCTCCTGGATTTCGCGCATCGCATCATTTGGATGGTGCGGAGCCATAACCTCTCTTGGACCTTCATTGGCATGCCTGTTATATCTCTGATTTGAAGGTCCTCCACCGTGGCTGGGCTGAGGATAGTCTGACTGCCCATAGTGCTCAGATTGATACTGGGGCTGATGGTATGGTTGGTTCCCTTGGTGTTGTTGGTTTCCTCTTTGATGTGGCAGAATATAACTCACCACCTAGTTTTTGGTTGTCTCCTGGAGTTGCTTGACTGGGGGCCTTGATGTCTGTATCCCCAGTTTCGTTCTTGTTGTCTTCCCGACCAGTTGGGCTGACTTCCACTGGACCAGTTACCGGGTCTGCCTGACCAGTTCCCTGGACCACTCTGCCCTTTCTTTTCTCCAGTGTTCGGTCATTCTTGAATTCGAATAGGCCAATTGGGCTGCCCTTCGGAGGGTTGTGTCTGCTGTGTAGATGGTTGAGGTGGTTGTCTTGGGCTCTGATCATTCCACTTGAAATTTGGATGATCTCTCCATGGAGCATCCCTCTGTTTCCCTTGGATCCAGTTGCCATCCGGGTTCCAATGGCCGACAGCGTTTACATGATTCAGACCTTCTGCTTCAGGAGGAAACTCACAGTAGTAATAATGGTGCTCCTTCGGAGGTGGTGGCACATACGTCTTTTGTTTAGAAGCTGGAGGTGGAGGCGCTCTGGTCTTTTCCACTGCTTCTAGCAGCTTCTTCTCCATTTGCTCAAATCGAGCCTCCAACTTCTTGTTGCTTCGTGCTTCTGCTGCATGCACCGCTCCTCTTCTGTACTGGCCTCGATAGGTCTCATATGATCTCTTTGCTTCGATCAATCTCTCCAGAATGCTCTTTGCTTGGCTGAATGGGGTTTTGGAGAAATCCCCTTGGGAAGCTAGATTGAGATCATTCTTGTTGTCCACTGTCAACCCACCATAAAAGGTTGAATAGACCTCCCGCTCTCCCATTTTGTGATTAGGACACGCTTGCAGCAGTCCTTGGAATCTGTCCTAATACTGCCCAAGAGGCTCATCGTACTCCTGCCTCACCTCTTTAATTTCTCTCTTCAGGGCACTTGTCTTTGATGTTGGGAAGAAGCGGTCCAAGAAGATCATGCGGAACTCGGCCCAGCCTTGACAACCAGATTCCTGCATCATCCTTCAAAACGAAGGGTATCGCCTTGAGACTGTAATCTTCTGACATGGATCCAGTTGGTACTGGTTGAATGTCACAATATCTGCGAAATTCCTCCAAAAAGGCATAAGGGCATTCCTTCGAGAGTCCGTAGAAATTTGACAACACCGAGAGCATCCCAATTTGATTGCGATTGCCCTTATTCCTGGGGTAACTGTGATGGCAGGAGTGGGCTCCTTCTCGTCATGGGCGTGTAGGGAGCCAATTCCCAAATTGTTGTCTACGATGACCATCTGTGTTTCTGCTTCCTCGAGTACTGGTTCGTCCTGTTTAGGTGACGTGGACAACTCTCCTTCCTCCTCACCGGTCAGTTGCTCAGTAGTAGATGATGATGCGGCTGCTGCTAACGCGGCTCTGTAGCGAGTGGTTACTACAACGGCCTCCTGGACTTGCCACTGAGCATTTGTATTTCTGTAAATGAGAGGTTGATCCCAGTGTCCTCCGCGGTGGTACCTTCTCATGAAAGGAAAGAAAAACAGATAAAAAAAATAAATAAAACTATTTACACCTATGCATTAAACACATCTTTGTAATAACAACATGCATCCCGGCAACGACGTCATTTGGAAAGGGCAGCAGGATGATCAAGTAGTATTAAAATATAACCGATTGGGTGGATCAGTTTGCAATTGTCGTTGCGACTTGATCAAGGCGTCCCTCTCTCATCCAAAAATATTTATAAGTCTCTAACATGCAACCTACTTTAAACAATAAGCGGCAAGTACAGGGTCGATCCCACAGAGAAGCTGGTGCGTTGAGTGTGTGTTTAGTGAACAGGGTTTTGGCTGCGGCCACGCTTTAAGTTGGGAGTTTTTTCTTTAAAACCACTAGATTAAGCTAGGCAGAATGTAAACTATCTACTTGATCAAGTGACATATCATGCTGGAAACAGTGAACTGATAAGGTAAGCGACAAACTGAAATAAATGACTTAACTACTTAAGCATGCTATGAATCTATGAATTACTTTGCCATTCAACATTATGCAAGTTCAAACTTTGGACCTAGGAATTTAAAACTGAAACTGAGCTAGAACAGTCGACGAGATTTCCGAAAAAAACAAATAACTTTGATTCGAAACAGTATTAAGAACAGAACTTGGAAAGTGCAGAATACAAAACAAGAACGATTTTTCAATTACGTAACAAACACGAAATTTAACTAAGCGACTAGATCTGAAATGTAAGAAAGCGATAAAACCAAAAGGGTCCTCGGTCGGAAACTGAAACTGCGCCGAATAGATCTGGGTTTCTCTATCGCGTTCCCTTCTGTCGCACTCCTTCTTACTCTCTAGCTAACCATTGCTAACTCTCTAAACGAAACTGGAAATGTAAAGGAAAGAAAACTAAAAAGCGGAACTAAGAACGAAGATAAAAGGAACGAAAAAACTGATAAAAGATCCTCAATCCTCTCTATGGCGATGCGCCCTCTATTTATATGCTCTTCATAACAACTTCCAGTTGTGATAACAACTTTGGCAGAGAATCTTAGTCCTTGCTGGAATTGCGCGTCTTATCCGTCTAGTCAGCTTATACGTGTCCTTTTCTGTTTCACAGTGGTCCTTGATAACCGATTGAGGATCGCTTTCCAGCGCATCGGCTATACATGTCCTCTTCTGCAATGTAGTGGTGCCCGCTAACTACTTGCACATCAACTTGATTAACCCAAACTATTTTGGATCTTTTTTGCCTTCTGCGCCAACATAATCAGTTTGGCCTTGCTGTCCTTAGTCAAGCAGCATTTCTGCACAATTAACACTCGATTTCCGCTTGAAACTGATCAAGTAACCTACATTTTACCCTCTAAACCGATGCATGAAATAGACCTTATCAATGATTGGTTAGACCCTCTCTCGAGTGCATCTAACGCGTTGGTTAGAACACATCGTCTCTGTGGGATTCGACCCTTACTTCCATTTACTAATTAATAGTATTGTGGGTTAAGGTTTTGAAAGCCCCGAGTTCCTCCGTTTGCGCACAAGAGAAGTTGGATTTAGTCAAGTTGATCAATTTGAATTTTCACTGGATCCATTCACAGGCATTCGCAGGTAAAGACATACTTTGGCTAGCTGATTCAGTTTGACACTCCGACTTGGTCAGTCCACAACGACAAGAGAACTCAGAATTCAACTACGGGAGAGATACGCTCCAACAACCGATTTAAGAGCTTTCAAATAGCGCCGTTGCCGGGGATTCATGGCGTTCATCCTACATTTGTTGCAAGACACTTTGGTGTAAATATTGTTAATATTTTCTTTGTGTTCTTTTGATTTCAGTTGAAGAAAGAGACAACTCAGGGGGACAATAGCGAAGATCAACGTCCTTATCTATGTGGATCAACTGCCTTACCCTGTCACGACCGCACTTCCTAAGGATAGAAAGCACGGTGGATCGCGACTAATGGGGGAATTAAGAAGCGGGGAAGAAAGGGGAAATAATCAAGGGGGTACGACATGTAGATCAAAAGACGAAACTTCATTATCAAATCATAGTTTTAGATTACAAAGCAACATAGTTCGAACAAAAGTAGTCCAACGAATTATAGAAAAGAAATAGGAGTTCGTAAAACTTAGAGTAGCAGAAGCATTTGAGAGTTAGCTACTACTATGTATGAAGACATAATAGTAACCGGAACATTTATTGAATCCTGTCTTTGTCCAAATGCTCAACATCCTCCGTCCCCCGTCCACGCTTAACCTGCACATAGGGAAAACATATGCAGGGGCTGAGTACTTGATGCACTCAGTGAACTCATGCCCAAAATACATTTCATCAATAATGTTATGTCAAGCCACCGTTGAGTGAAACTCAGGTTTTACTTTAAAAATGCCGAGAAACACTAAAATCATTTCCATAAAAAGGTACATGCGCATGCAAACATCATCGTCATCCTCCATCATGTACCATATCTGAACCATCATGTGAAACGAGAATGTGGCCACAAACTCGATCACTGGACCGGCCGACCACAAAGGACGGCTCACGATCCCCATCAGTGCACTAGTCCGAGTAGGGACTCACTCCCTAGTCAGACCCGAATTCGTTAACCATCAAAGTCTAGAAGAACATTATCCTAGTAGACAATCAGATAGGCAATTCAAAACATAAAATACGGCATGACATAACAGTTAAACCACCCTTATCTCACCATTTACATATCATTCCAAATAAAGGAGTTTAAGTAATAAAGCCCACCTCAAAAGCTTAGAGTTTTCCTTAAGTAGCTTCTCGTTCCGACTTTAGCGGCCGTGCGAACCACCTTTTCGGAAAATAGATAAAGTTCACATCAAACTCAATAACGACAACATTTAGAATGCATGCACTCTAATTAAAGTCTTTTATCTCGTTTTCTCGGTTTTCATGCATTTTCGATTATTCGGCGGCCGCCCAAGGTGTCGCGTGCGACGCGGGTCGGCCGCTTACGCCCACAACTCTTTCGTTGACTCCTCGTATTTTTCCTCCATGATATAGGATTTAATCCCAAGATTCGTAACTCTCTTTCATCAATTACTTTTCCTTGAATTAAATATTTCGGACTTGGGATTATTCTAAAAATTAATTAAATAATTTCCCACAATTGAATTAATTATCAGCCCAAAACTTATTTAATTTCCAGCCCATCCTTATTCCTCCAATTTTATTTTAGAGCCCAAACAAATAAAACATTGAGCCCAAAAGAATGGCCCAACAAAAGAAATAAAAAAAGTCAACCCATATACCTCCTTTCACCTCCATTCTCGTCTCTCTCTCTCTCTATCTAATTCACTCAAAATAAGAATCCCCAAATCCCGTCAGCTCTCTCTCTTTTTCTCTTTTCCAATTCCGCCGGAAGAGGGTGCTGCCTTCTCGCCGGGAGCCGCTGCCTTCTCTGTTGTAGCCGCCAGGAGGAGCTGCTGCCGGAGTCGGGAACGCTACTGTCGCTGCTCCGCCTCCGTCGTCCCTCCGTCGCCCGGTCAGGCTACTGTCGTCGCCACCACCGATCGAGCAGCAGCAGCCGCGGCCAACGCTTGGTAGTGCGTACCCACCGGGCAGTCCTGATTCACCTCCGAAAAGCCCCGAAACAACTCCGAACCACCCCGCACGACCCGAAAGATAAATTCTCGCACTAAATTTTGTTATCGATTTTCATTTTTTTTTTCTTTTGCCGAGAGAGGGTTCAATTGGATTGTTAGATTGATTGTGCTATTGATTGAGTTACTTGTGGGATGATATGCTATGTGTATAACCGTTAAAGGGAAGGGATTATACCTTTCTGTCGAACTTGAAATTGGGGTGAAAACTGTAGGCCGAAAGGAGTAGTTCCATGGACTGGGCAAATTCGTTTCTTGATTCGTATGAGATTGAAGTAAAAAGGCAGCTTCTTTTTTTTTTCTACCTCTCGGCTCCCTCTTTTTTTTTCTCTCAATATGCTTGTTGAAAAAATGTATTGTGAAGTGAAAGGGTGGATGTGTTAAATAGTGTGTCTTTTGGTTGTAGGAATGAATGAGGAAGGTGGAAGGATGGAAGATGGAAGAGTTAGAAATGGAGGGTCTCCATGGAGAAGAACCGGCCGAGAAGGGGAGAAGGAAAGAAAGACAAGAAGTATTGGGCTTGCTCCCTCCTTTTGGAATGAATTGGGCTCCCATTTGATTTACTTGATTCAGGCTTATTTAGTTGCAAGCCCAATTTGTATAATTCTTTATTGGTTAGACTTTTTAATTGTTGTGGCCCAAAGCCATTTTATATAAACGTTTGGACTTCAATTTTAAATGAGAAGCCCATTTATATATATACTTTACATTCTCGCATTTCTTTCTATTAATTAAAATTCACGGGAACTTTAATTAATTCGTTATCTTGTCTTCACAACGATTAAAATCGTCCAACGCAACCACTGATATTTGGTGTTGTTCCAAATATAAATTCCTCGACCGTTCCTCGATTTTATGCGCGCCAAGCACTATAAAAAGTACGGGCGTTACATACCCACTGGTGTAGACCAAGGGGGCAACTGGGGCAGAAGAACACTTAGATGGGAAGATCGTCTCAAGTTTTATTAAAAAGAATTAGTGTGAACTTTGTAAATAATTTTTCGTTGTTTTTTGTTTTCCACAGTTTGAGAGCACCAAGTTTGAAGGGCGAGAGAGAGAGAAGAAGTAAAGCCGGTGACTCTCCAACGCAAACCCACTCCCATTTCGCCAACTGACTTAGATGCCAGCAAGAAGGAAAGTTAGGACATCACCATTGTGGGTCAAGCTGAGATACTAACCGCACCAAGCGAATAAAGAGCCTACATGGTTCACAATCAGGCAGTTGATCCGGGGATCTGTTCACTTTTTGCCCACTTTGGAAGCGACTCATCCACCGCTGTCACCACCACAGCAGGGCAAGAAGCTGTATACGTAAAACCAAATCTACTAGCTATCCTGCCTGTATTCATGGGGACTAGTAGTGAGAGTCCGGTTGAATTCTTGTATGAGTTCGGTAAGATCTGCAAACTTCAGAAAAGATCGAATGGATCAAGCGAGGATGATTTCAAATTAAATGTTATTCCTCTCTCTCTCAAAGGGAAAGCAAATGATTGGTTTAGAAGGCTACCCTCTAACATTATCAAGACATGGTCAGATTTCAGAGGGATTTTTCTGGAACAATTCTTCCCAACAGCCAAGACAAATGCACTTCGGAGGGAAATCAAAGAAGTCACCCAGGGGTGTGATAAGGGCTTGAGTCAGATAACAGAGTCTATTAGACGCATGCCCAAATCACAATATGTTGGAAGTAGAGATCTACTCAAGATTTTATGAGGGTATGAATGCAAGGAACGAAGAGCTGGTGAACTCGTCAAGCGGAGGAAATTTTTTCAGACTGCGGGTTAGTGAGGCTAAGATCGTAATGGAAAGGCTTATCTGTGCAAAAAAAAGCCTATGATGATACATCAGTAGTTCTACCCCAGGGAAGTATGGTGAAGACTACCACTGGAGAAGAGCATGATCAACTAAGAAGTCAGGTTGACAAGCTTGAAAGAGCAGTCCGGTCAGTAATTGAGACAAGTCACCCGCAAATTCCTTCAGACAAGAACGACACCCAAGCTGATCAAGCGGATTATCACCAAGGCGCAGGAGAGATTTGGGGGTCGAACAGAAGTTGGAATCCTAGGAGGCAGTGGAACGCACACAAAGATGAATACCCAACCTGCAGAGGGAGGGAGAACAACTTAGCTCAACCTCAAGGGACCTGGATTGGTGGATACCCACCTTTTCCACATCAGCCAGAACCATATTCAAATGCCACCCAGATACCCCCATATCAAGTGGGATACCAAGATTACCAGTTATGGCCCGATTTCCAAGAATATGAACCCAATCAAACAATGCATCAACTTAGTCACCTCGATCATTATCCTTCTTTTCAAACTCACCGCCTGGAATGACCAAGGGAAGACTGGCAAGCTCGGAATCCCCAGTCTTACCAGAGCTGAGTCTATCCCAGTCAGAATCAATATCAATCTCATCCTCAGTGAATATAAATATAAATCGGTTTGCGAATTCGATAGAGGGAAAGATTGAAGGATTGATCGCCTCACAGCAGAGTATGAGAAGTTGCTTGAAATCGAATAATGAACTGACTTTGGAAATGCAGAATGCTCATGACGAGCATAAAGCTAGCATGGCCGAAATAATCAAGCAAGCATCCCTCTTAGGTAACCTCATGAAACAGATGCAGGAGGATAGGGCAAGATCTCGGGCGAATGAGCATAAATTGGATGAAGTGAGTGCAAGTGGACCTGAGGCCGAGGAACCATCGAGTGCTGAACTTAAGTCGGAGATGCCACTAGAGGAACATAAAGAGGTAAGAGATGGTGAAATGATTATGGTACATGAGAATCCCCAAATTGAAGATGAGATGATCACCTTACCTCTTACTGACGAGGCAACACTGAAAAATTTAGAGGAGGCGATTGATGAATCTCAAGAAAGGAAAGAAGGGGTCACCAAGCATTATGGGGGGCCTGAAGCCACATTATTCTACCTCCAAACAAGATCGGTGCGTTTCATCGGTGAGAGAGTGGAGGAACTCGTATCTGGAGATGTAAAAGAAAATGCACCAGGGGAGAGACCATCTCCAGTGATAGACAGAAAAAATGGGTTCGGCGAAAAAGAAGAGCCAAGGCTGAGAGATGAAAAGACCGGAAAGGAAATACGAAGTGGAATCAACTTTAAGGGTGGAGCTCTTTATGGCCATGGATTGCGTCCCAAAGAAAAGAAGAAAATCTAAGGAACTTACAGGAATCATAAGAAAAAGCGGGCAACAACGATGGTGATGTACTTTCAGAAAAGTCAGTGGAAATGAAGGACGGATGGAAGAAAGGTTATTCCAGGCATTCCGGCTAAGAAACCTCTCTATGATGGTTTACCGCCCCCTAAACTGATGAAGTTGGGAGAAAACTCAGAATTACTTGATATAGTCAACCGTAAAAAAAACAACCAAAAGGTGGAGGTCTGTGAGGAGGGAAGGAAGCTACCGACGAATGAGAACAGAGGTGTGGCGATGACTAACTGGGCAGAAAGTACTATTCCTCAGGTCTTGGCAGGAATCTATGTCAGTAAAGCTCAGACCAGCAAAGGTCAACCTGCAACTCAATCGATCCACCACCTCAAGGAAATTGGAAAATCTCAGGGAAGTGCTCTGGTCTATAACTTTTCCTTAATGATCCATCTGGTAAGGGTAGTACGTAAAAATTCTACAGTGTACGCAGTGGGAGAGATTCCACTACGCACACTCAGTTTGATCAAGTAGAAAAACAGTTGTTGGACATCCTTGCGATCCACTTACTCAATCAAAGACGGATGTGCGGGTCAATCACTAGATCAAGTGAATCCTAAGGGTGGTTCATACCTATAAAAATATGTGTTGAAGTAAATATTGTTTTTCTTTTCTTCTTTTTTGAATTTTTTTTTTGACACGTCTGGAGAGAATTTTAATTTCAAAAGATTTTCATATTTTTAAGTGTTCTCGACCAGAACTCCATGATATCATTTTGTTTTCATTTACTTCATTTTTATTTTTATTCTAAGTACCTAGATAGGGTGATAAGGGGAGAGCAAGAATTACCGTGGAGGTAGTTTTTTCTTTTAACTAAAATGAGTAAAAAATGGGGAAGTTTCCAATTTTTGAATTTCAAATTTGACACAGGAGGCGAACAGGCGCTAACATCACGCGACCAAACTCAGAGTACGAAAGATACCCTAAACTCCCCGACCGGAGGCTTTGACACCCCTAACCACTCAATCAATGGTGCTGCCAACTGCCAGTGCGACTCTGCTGCTGGGGACGTCTGTGAGTGAGTCGTACCTAAAAATTATCAAGGACATGATAGGGAACCTCAGCCCCACCGGAAAGATGAGCGATTTTTTCGCTCACCAGGCCGAAGAAAGCGGGAAGGAGGAAACCAAGCCTAGTCCACTTCTACTCACAATGCCCACCGATCCTACCATGCCTATTGGGACACCGACTGCACAACCTCTCGAAGAACCAACACTCAAATTCACCACCCTCCCATCGAAGACTCCACCGAATGGAACCAAAATCAAGAAAATGAAGTGGAAGTGGAGTAGGGTGGTGAAGTCGAGATCGACAGATTGAAATTGGATCAAGTTATATGGAAGATAACCGAACCGGTCGGATCAGTTAGCAAATTGTCGTTGCCACTTAATCAAATCAATCCTCAAACCGACTCACGCAAGAAAATATTTATAACTCCCGATTTCGCACTACTTTAACAGTAAAGCGGCAAGTTCGGGGTCGATCCCACAGAGAAGTTGGTGTGTCGAGTGTGTGAGTAGTGAACAAGGGGGTTGGCTGCTGCCACGCTTTAACTTGGGAGTTTTTAACTATTGTCTTTACTCTAGGAAGAATTTAAATAGCTAGCTTGATCAATGGAACTTTGACTATTGGGTCAAGTGAACAGCAGAAAAGTAAATGCGAGAATGTAAACGAAAATAACTTTTATTAAACTAAGATAACACTTCGGAAGCTAAGAAAGCGGTAAGAACTGAGAAGAATCTCAGTGGGAAACTTAAGATAATGCTAACGGAAATGAGTATTCTGCAGCGCTCCCTTCGGTCTCCCTTTTAACTAAGCTATCTAAGCTAAGCTAGAGAACTGAACTAAACTAAGCTAGAGAGCTGAACTAAACTAAGCTAGAGAGCCGAACTACGCTAGATAACTAAGCTAAACTAAACTAGACGAAAAGTAAAGTGTTCTCCTTTTTTTGTGATGGCACACCCTCTATTTATAAGCTCGATTCGGCCTCCAGCTGGATAACGATCTTGACAGGGAATATTCGCTCATGCTGAGAATGAGCGACTCATTGATTGCTACGTGCACTTCCTTCTAGAACGGCGATGCTTTTAAGTAACAGATTCCTGACTCAGCTTCGTCCTTGCGTCTCATAAGCTAGCACGTGTCCCCTTCTAGAACGTCGTCCTTGATAACAGATTGGTGCGCCATATCCAGCTCATTTCCTCACGTGTTCTTCTTCTAGAAGCCAGCGGTCCCCGCCTAACTGCTTGATCACTTCCCCTTGATCAACTCCCCCGATTCTTGGCCTTTTATCGCCTTTTGTACTTGCTTGATCAGTTCGGCCTTGCTGCCTTGGTCAAGTGGCATTTCTGCACATTTAACACTTGTTTTACCCTTAAACCGATGCATGAAATGAGCCTTATCACAGGGTGAAGAGGGGAACAGTCAGGAAAAGGAAGGCAATGGCGATAGGAATGATGAAGTGGAGGAGGAGACAGTTCATGAGCCATTTGAGGAAGAATCTGCAGGAAAAGATCGTGAAGTAGTTTACGCAGAGGATGGAGAATTTGACGGAGAGAAGGAGACCCTCGATGAGAGGGCGACCAAAAGGAACCACCAAACGCAGAGGAGGATGGAGACAGAGGAGCCCAAGAGCCTGCGGGAGGAGGCAGCAACCTTACCGGCCACAAAGAGGGAAGCTGCAGAACAGAAAAGTAAAGGAAAGTAGGTGGCTACCTCTAGCAAGAACAAGAAGCCGAAGCAGGAGAGCGAAGATAAGGGACAGAATGAGAAAATGATGAAGACCGGTGATAGAGAGGGGAACGAAGGAGTCTATGAGAGGTTGGAGGTTGAACTAGACCAAAAGCTGCTGGAAGATATGGTCTATTTCAAGGACCCAAAGTTGAGAAAGAATTGTGCAGGAAGGGTATCGGAAACAAGAAAGGCGAAGTCAGGGAGGAAAATACATTATCCTTCCCTGAGGGGGATAGGAGCCGAGGAGAAATTCCTCAAATATATCAGAGCCATCGGGTTCGAATGGCTGTTGGAGCACACACCATGTGAAGTGCCAGTTAACCTAGCGAAGGAGTTTTTCACTTCCTTCCACTTTGAGTACACTATCGACTTCGACACGGAGTCGATCTACTTTAGGGTGTTCAATCAAGAGATGGTCATGACATGAACCTTAGGGAGTGGTCGTTGAGTCTGAGACTGCTGAGTCCAGAGGAGGATAGGATAGGACTGTGGGCTATATGGGAGATTGGCTCGCCCAAGAACATTGAGGGTTTTGACACTGAGGAAGCGTGGAACCTGATAGGAGCTGAAAATGCGGATCCATTTAAGACCAGTGTGTCTATAGGGGAGAAAATTGTTGACCTTGTTATGAGGTTAGCACATGTCTTCTTGGCCCACAACCTCCTTGGCCAAGCAAACACCACAATCACTACGGTTGAATTATATTTCATGTGGTGCATACTCAAGGAAGTTAACGTTCATTTGGGCTACTGGCTGGCCCACGCATGTCACAAAATAGCCCGCCACCCTATCTGTCACTTGTATGCCTGCCATCTGCTTGGGGCTTATCTGATAAGGAATGTCTTTTCGAGACTAGCAATTCCCAAATCCTCCATCACAATGTGTGAGGATCCCAAATGATTTGACACATCCTACTTCATCAACACTGGTATTGTCGAGAGAAAGGGGTCTGCTTTGGTGTTTTATGAGGCTAGGCGAACAGAGGTGGCACATGCAGAGGTGGAAAGTGAAGAAGATGATGAGTCCGTGGAGTCTGAGGAGAGACCAACTCCTGCTGACCCTACCGAGGCGAGGCCAACTGCCACTGAGGAAAAATGGTAGAAAATGATGGAGGACTTGCTTCGCAAACTGGGAGAAGCTAATGAAGTGCAAGGGAAGCTCTTGGAGCTCCAAACAAAGAAGATGACTGCGACTCTCTCATTTATGGAGAGGACGGTCAATTTGGTAGAACATAACACCTAGATTGCCCAACAGCTACTGTCCTCCGCCTCTACCTCAAAGGGAAGCAAGCCGAAGGAAGCCACCCCAGACACCACCCCTGTCAGAACGCTGAGGAAAAGAAAAGATACCACCACCACCACCAACCAACCACCCGATGCGGAGACCACATAGACTACAACATCGGTTGCCAAGAGAGTCAAGCTGGCGCGCACCAAAACGCTGACTCGGTGGTCTGGCTCCTCCCAAGTGAGCCAGCAGAAAAATTAAAACCCCATACGGAACCAAGTAATTTTAATTTCATGTTTTGGTCTTCTACATGTTTTACTTCTAACATGTTTCTGGTTGCCTGTATATATGCTCGTGTTTGTTTAAATGTGTTCTTCTCCCACTTAGCCCATTGCATGGTCTTTTTTTTATACACACACACATTGGAGTTCGTGATACATTCGGCAAGCGAGCTAACCCTCACAGCCCCTCATGGCTCGAGGACTAGCCCTGACACACACAGCCACGCACCAGCCTGTGAACAAGCCCCTCCTCAAGCCTGTTCTCTAGCCTCCCGTTCGACGGGTCTGGGGCAGCCGGGGTCGGGACCGTAAACTCTCGCCATCAAGCGGGTCGGGGTCTGTAAGCTTGCTAAGCCCCAAAGCAACAAGCCTTGTAAAGGCCCACATGGAAATTAATCCTAAGTTGCGCCATCCAGGATTTGAACTCAGGACCTCCTGGATGGCGCCATATCCTTGCCTCCCTTCTCAACCAGTTGAGCTAGGAGGCTTGGATTTAGCCCATTGCATGGTCTAAGTGTGAGAAGTTTCTTTTATATAGCATATTTTGTATAGTTTGGTTTTCTTGTTGTTCTTCTCCCACTTAGCCCACTGCTTGGTCTAAGTGTGAGAAGTTTGTCTGTCTACATGTTTGATATGTTTGTGTTTATACACATGTTTTGTTTTTCCTTCTCCCACTTAGCCCATTACTTGGTCTAAGTGTGAGAAGTTTTTTTTTCCTGTTTAGACCACCTCTAAACTTGCCACCTCCTTGGTGCTTACCTCAAACGAAATGTGAGCGTGATGGTGGCCAAGTCAGTGTCGAACCTTCCAATGTACGATGCCCCTGAGCTATTTAACGAGGCGTTTTTCTTCAACAAAGGGCTCTTGAGGATGAAGGATGGAGAAGTCACATTTTATGAAGTGGGTAAGGTTGAAGTGGTGACTGTGAAGAAAGAGTTGGAGGATGTCGAGGTGCAAATGAATGCTGATAGAGAAGAATGGCGACGTGAGATAGGAGAGGATAGGAGTGAGATGAGCATTGTGAGCTCGTCTGTTGCGGTGCTCAAGGGGGCCATGGAAGTTCAGAATGGGCAGATGGCTGAGGTCATCAATGTGATGATGAGGATGATTACCTCAATGGAGAAGAGATTTCCCCCGGCCTAGAAAATATACCTCCCAGACCCAGCAGCTAGCCTAAACAACTAAGCCCAAAAGCCTCCTCACTCAAGAAAGCCACCAATGATCCAGTAAGTACCCCGACGAAGAAAAGGAAGAAAGTGATGACAAAACCACCCACCACCGTGTCTGTGAAGAAGGATGTACCCAAACTGACCGTGAAGGAGACAAAGGAACCTGCCCCATCGGTTCCTAAGAAAGTGAAGATTGATCGTCCGAAGCAAGTGCCCCAGAAGTCTGGCTCCCAAGGGAGCCAGAAACAGAATTAAATCCCCCAGTACCAAGTAATTTTACATTTCTGTTTTTTTTCTTTGGTTATTTTCTTTTGTTAATTGTCTGTTATGCATGTTATCTCTGCTTTTATGCATGCTTGTGGTGTCTGTACATATATGTGTTTTGTGTCTTCTCCCACTTAGCCCAATTCTTGGTCTAAGTATGAGAAGTTTTTGTTAATATAGCATGTTTTTGGATTGTGTTGTTTCTATAATGGTGTCTTCTCCTACTTAGTCAATTTCTTGGCCTAAGTGTGAGAAGTTTGTGTTGTATATATGTTTGTTGGTTTGTTTTTCTGTTTCTTCTCCCTCTTAGCCCAATTTTTGGTGTAAGTGTGAGAAGTTTTTGTTTTCCTTGGGTTTTTTTAGGATATGTAAATGTGTGCGCACTAACTGCCCTGTTTTCCACTTCATCGGAGTTGCTTGAGGACAAACAGGAATGAAGTGGGAGGGGGAGGACTTAGTGTAGTTAGTCAAAGCATGTATATGTGTTGGTTTTTAAGTTAGTTCTTGAGTAAGTAGAGTGTCATTTTTTAGGACTTCTGTGTGTAAGTATAAACTGGCAAAATAGAAAGCAAGATTCCCTTAGTGAGAGTGATTGCAGAGAGGATGCATGTCAATTTTTGAGATCTCTTTCCTTAATAAATCCAATCAGTTTGGAGGAAGTAAGAACGATAGAAAAGCCTTAATATAATCTAGTTGTGAACCCTTCTAAAAGTGAGTTAAAAGCCTAGAGTAGAACACTTTCTACTATAAAAAAACAGAGAGACTGCCACTTGATGCTTAGTGGGAAATGACATATGGAAGTAAGGACTAAAGGAAATAGGAGAAACCAGTTGAGCTTAATTCTTTCAAATCTACTGGACCCGCCTCATCGTAAGGGCACCCCCTAGCTAGCAAAGTTGAGCTTGTTCAGAATTGTCCCTTTCTTTTGGCACCTTAGCTTTCATGTCATGTGAACAAGGGGGCGAAGTGGGGACAACTCACCATTAGGGATAGAAGATAGGTTGAGAAATAGGGGAATATAAAGTACGAAGTTAGAAAATAAAACGGGCAGGAGATTTTGTAACCTAACCTGGTAGAATTGTTAATTAGTAAAAAGGCAGGAAAATCATACAACCTGGCCCAGGAAAAAAATATGAAAGAAAGGAAACGAGCAAGAAACATTGTAACCTGACCCGGTAGAAAAACATTTATTAGAAAACGGGCAGGAAATTGTATAGCCTGACCTAAGAGAAAAATATAAAAAATTAGAAAAAAAAAAGAATTAGAAAAGGTGGGCAGGAAAAAATTTTGTAACCTGACCCAGTAGAGGATAGTTAGGGAATAAGGCCAAAATGGCCAAGGCACAACTCCAAATTTTGGAAAGTTAGATTTGTAAATAGGGAGGTTGTTTCCATCTTTTGTCCCTAAGTTCACATGTCCTTCATATATTTGAATTTATACATTTTGAACTTAGAACCCTTAAGATTCTCACCTACATACATTACAATCCCCTAGCCCCGTTATAACCGAATGAAAAGACCTTAAGGAACTTTTTCTATGTCAGTAGAACCCAAGGCATCAGTGGTATGGCAAAAGCATAAATGAGTGAATGGTCCTAACATTTCTGGTGAGGAATGAGCGACCGAGTGAATCCAACAATTGGTAAAAATAGAGGCTATCTTTTTCAAACTGACAATCTGAGACTGTAGACGATTAGATTGACCTTAAGCTTGTGGGGACAACTGTTAGAACTTGAACGAGTTTATACATTTGTGTTGTTTTCTTTTTTTTTGTCTTACTTGTTTTCTTTTATAGTGTGTTTGCGTATGTGGTCTAAGTCTTTCTATGTCTAGGTCTAAGAGTTTATGTCAGTTTCTTTTCTTTAGAGTCAGTCAAGTAATAACCATGCACGAAATTTTGCCTTATTTCTTTATTTTGTCTTTCATACTTGAGGACAAGTATGGTTTAAGTGTGAGCAGTTTGATAAGGCTCATTTCATGCATCGGTTATGTGGCTAAATTCTGTGATTTTCATGAACTAACACACGTTTATAAGTTTAAGTGCGTAGAGGATCTGCCATGCCGAGGAAATGGATGAAAAATCTACTAGGCAGAGGGAATCGAAGGAAATTGAAGTGAAGAATACCGGTTTGCAACCTCACCTGGGAGATGACAGGAGTGATGGCAGGAGTAGCTGCGAAGCAAAAGCGTCTTTTAAAGGATTTTCTAGGAAGGGCAAAATTGATAAATCAACAAGGAAGAGTGCCCTAGAAATCTGAGCCTCGGCTATAAATAGAGACCATAATCATGAAGAGAGGCATCGAGTTCCATCTTAGCTTTTGTTCTTAGCTCACTTCTTACACTTTTCTCTGCGCACTTGACATCAATTGTAACATCCCAAAAAAACGACCATAGACAAAATTTGCTATTCGGATGAGAAAATCGATGAATTAGAGCTTTCAACTAATAACTTAATTATCGGAAATAATAACAATAATTTACCATATGATTTGAAATAAGGAGGATTGTTTTAATAAAATTCGAAAGTCGTCAGTTTAGTCATCGACTGATTTCTTCGAAACGTAAAGAGTACTAATTAAAGTATTGAGCAATTCTTTTGCATGATTTGTATTATATATTTGTTAAATGTTAATCTTTATAATTGGATTAAAATCTAAGAGGATAAAATAATTGGATATATGATTCATTAGAGGTTTATTTTATTAAATTCACATGAAATGAAATATATTATCTTGTTTAAAGTATAGGGCACACAATTTTCAGCAACTTGGACATGTCTTGGCATTTATGGAAAATTCTAGAAAAAGAAAAGTTACATGTGTTTATTTGAAATTATTCCACATGTACAATTTTAAAACCATAGTGGATGCTATTTATATTGATATATATTTAAAACTTCACCCCAACCACATGGAGGTGGGAGAGTATCACGGTCACCATGGGAGAGAAAGGAACCGTGAGGTTCAAGCTCTAGCCTCGATCGTCCGCTTACATAAACCTTAATAAATCGAGTAAGTTCTTTCTATTTGTACTATTTTTAAAGCATGATATTGATAAAACTTTGAGATGGGATTTGGAGATTTTGTCTAGAATTTGAAGGAGTAAAGAGTGTTTTGGAAGTTTTGATTAATTGATGAATATGTGTTAAATGAGTATGTTTAAACATGTTTTGGTCAATTATTCAGAATCTGCTGAACTCTAGCATAAAGTTTACATGAGAATTGAAAATATTGCTTAGGGTTTATGGTCTTTATGATTAAATCCGCAGGATAGATAAGATATATGGTTATTGTGATGATTAAACATAAGTGGAAATAGAATTTGATATAGAAGTTTGAATCGAATTAAATCCCTTGATTTTTTCAGTGATCTACTCCGAATTATGTGGCTTACGTAGAATAGTGAAAATTCTTGTTTAACAATTTTTTAGAACAACTTTGATGAGTCTAGTAGTGCCCTGAATATTAGGAAGAATTTTGGAGTTCATGTACTACATTAATAAATTGTCGTAACAATACAACTATAATCTGTCATCAATTTTTGTATTGGGTATTGTTTTCTTATATCTTATCAGATTTATGCAGAGTACTTGCTATAAGGAAACTTGAATAAACAAGTTTAGAAACAACTATGAGGTGTGGGGGTGTTCATTAAATATTTTTAACGAATTAATAAGTGCATTTACTATATATATATTATGTAGAAAACACTGATGGAAACTATCCAGTTTTGGTAGTATGTGAGAAAATGATGATAACTACCGAACAATTACGATTTTTTTTGAATAAATCTTGTTGGATTATAAAGTAGCTATCTTTGGGTATCTAAAAACACGAGTCCAAGGCTTCAAGCCTCTAAAAAGCCTTCCGAATAAATATATAATGTTTATGACAAATCAATCCACACATTTGTTATTTTAGGAAGCAAAAGAAGGAGGGAGTGATGAGGCTCGTTTCACGCATGTGTTTTAGCACAAAACTACATCAAATTCTATAAACTAACATACAATTTTGAGCCAGGTGTGTGTGAAAATCCGCCATATTCAGAAAATGAGTTGATCAACTGGGCGGAAGAATGGATCAGGAGAAGGAGCCAAAATGCTGCGCAAATGGATCAAGCTGGAGCAAATGGCATGCAGCGGGAGCACCCAATGAGAAGACTGATGCATCGCATAAGAAAGATCCTCAAGGGCAAAGGGTAAATCAGACTTTTCAGAGAACAAATGCCCTAAGGATCAAGACCTCACGCCTTCCTATAAATGGAGATAGAGAATGAGGAAGGAGGCAACTTCTAGGGCGACACTCATTAGTTTTCACTTCTCTTCTAGAGATGGAATTGGGAGCTCCAAATACTTCATATTCATGATTTCCGTCACACACACTTGGTCCTGTTCTAGTTTAGTTTAGTTTAGTGGTAATTTGGTGTTGGTTTTAGCTTTTAATCGTTCTGTTCTTGCTATTCCAATTCGAGAAGAAGTGATGAAATGATTTCATGTATCGCTGTTTGTTGTTCAGTTTACTTTTGATGTTGTTGACTCTTTGATGTTTTTGATTCAGTAGATTTGGAGCTATGGTTTTGTTTTCAGCTGATGTGTTATGTTTCATGCATGCTACTTCTGATCTATTTTCGGTTTCCATTTTATGATGCACAAGTGTCTTGTTTCATGTTGATTTGGTTAGATCTGAGTTATCAATTCGCGTTTCTGTTTAGATCTGGTAGCTGATGTTTTATTTCTGTATGAGTACGGTCTAGTTTCTAGTTTACGTAGCTGTAGGTTAGATTTTAGGGGTAGATCCAAGTTTACAAGTGTTATGGTGTTTCGTTTTTCATAGCTTTTCAGATCTACTTTTTACTCTGTTTTTCATGTTGATTCGGTGAAGAAGATGAAGTTGTTAAAAAGTTTTCACTTTATCGTACACTTTGCAGGGGACTGACAGTCCCCCATTTATGTTGTTTGTCCATTTATGGAAAGTTTAGCTTAGTTGATCAAGTAGTTTTAGTTTCGTTTAATGAGTTGATCAGTTTAATTAGTTTAGTTTCTCAAGTCAAGTAGTTTAACTTAACCCACCCCCTAGAAACCGTGGCCGCAGCCATTCCCATTCCGTGTCCAACAACAAATGTTAAACGCATCATCTCTGTGGGATCGATCCTTACTTCCCTATACTAGTTAATAGTATTGTGGGTTAAGTTTTTTTTTAATAAAAAACGCCCTTTATGGGAGGGCTTTTAGGCAGACCCTCAACCCGTGAATAAGATCAAAGTGTAATGTTCCAACACATGATCTTTAGTTCAAAAGTGACTAAGAACCAAAACATGAACATGAAAATACTAAGCAGAGGTCCCACAATCTGGGATCCTCCATGCTATCAAGAGGAAAAGAAGTACTACATAAACAAAAGGATGAGGCGAATATAAAATAAAGCTGGCCATTATGAGAGTAAGTTCAACCCACATCTCTACGTCGGAAACGAAAGTTAGGATATCCCACCTGGTCCATCCTAACTAGCGCCTTCAGGTACAGAGGGGCAGAGATTGGATCGTAGTGTGTGAGGGCAGGGGTCTGGACCCCCCTACCTGCCAGAAAGTCGGCAGCCGGGTTCCCTTCTCTGTATATATGTGAGAATCGAACCTGCCGCTATGATGTCATACTCCGGATCAAAGCCATGTGATGTCTAAGATCCGCAGAGCCAAGGTGACCAGATGACAATAAGCAAACCAGAGCCGCTGAGTCCATCTCTATCCAAATATGTGTAGAGAGCTCCATAGCCATCTCCAAACCCCGAATCAAAGCCAAAAGCTCCGCCTCAAAGCTCGACGATGAAGCTACTGGAGAACAGAAGGCCCGCAGCAGGCCTCCATCAGAGTCTCGAACCAATCCTCCCTCCCCCGCCTCCAGTGTCGATGTAGAGAAGGCGCCATCAGTGTTCAATTTCACCCAAGGGGCATCAGGTGGATGCCATAGGACCATGAGGGACCGCAGAACACGCTGTCTGAGGGAGAAAGGCATGAAATCAACCGACGACGAACATCCCCTCCAATGATCAGTAGAAATCTAACGTGGATGAAATGATCAGGCAGTCTACTAGCTGATATGATGAAAAGCCTATAAGAGGACATAGCAGAGTCTGAGGTAAACGAGAATAGGGAAGAGGGAGAAGGTGTAAGTGAAGCCGAGGAAAAGGAAACATCTAGTGCTGAGAACAAGTCAGGGCCATCACTGAAAAAGCAAGAAGAAATAGATACTGTTGAAGTGGAACTAGCAGAAGAAGAGTCCCAAACTGAAAAAGAATCTACCACTGTACTTCTTGAGGACAAAGTGTCACAGAGCATTCTGGAGGAACAAGAGGATGAACCTCAAGGGACGGAGGGAGCAGTCGTCAAGCATTGTAAAGGACCAGACATTGTGTTGTCCTCTCTCCAGACAGGGAAAGTGCATGTGCCGGGCGAGGAGGTGGAAAGCTCTACAACTGGAGTGGAAGGAAAAAATACACCGGCATAGAGACCACCTCCAGTGATCGACAAGTCTGATGGGTGTGGTTACGAAGAAAGTTCACCAGAACTGAAAAAGGAGAGGCCAAAAAGAAAGGCTGCAAGGTTTACCTACTTGGTGCAACTACAACCATGGCCTGAAACGATTAGGATGGAAAAACCTCCTAACCCTGGATTACGTCCCAAGGAAAAGAAAAAGAGGACGTACAAGAATCACAAGAAAAAGCGGGCAACCATGATGGTGATGTTTCCTCAGGAAAATCAATGGAGAGAGATGAGAAGAGTTAATTCAGGAGCTCTAGTCGAAGATTGTTCCCATAATGGTTTCTTGACTTCTGAGCTGATCAAGATGGAAAAGACATCAAAACCACTTGATCCAGTCAATTGCAAAAGTGGCAACGGGAACCAGAGGATGGATGACTATGAGGACAAAAAGGAAACTGCCAAACCAAAAGTACAGAGGTACAAGGTTGATCAATTGGGTAGAAAGTACTACTTCTCAAGTTTTGGTGGAAGTCGAAGCAAGTCGGATTCAGAAGAGCAAGTGCAAAATTGCAACTCGAGTGATCCATCACATCCTAGGAGCTACAAAGTTTCAGGGAGTATCCTGCTTCATAACCTTTTCTTTGTTAATCCACATACAAAGGATAATTGGAAATAAATCGGCAGTATATGCGGAAGGAGAAATCCCACTACCCATATTCAGCCTGATCAAGTGAATAAATAGTTGCTAGACAATTCTCAGAAAATTACGTACTTAGCTCAATGCAAGGTACTTGCAATGATCAAGTTAATTCCGAGAATTTGCCTACAACCTTAAATAAAGTTTTTATTTGTTTCTAGTTTTATCTAAGGTTCGAAAATAACAAAAATATTTTCAAAGTATTTGGACGTATCTGCCGGAGATTTGAATTTCAACGCAATATTTCTTAGAATCTTGAAAAACCTCCACCAGTACTCTAGAAAATCTTTTATTTTATTTTTGCATGCTTTATTTTCAGATAAGGATTTGACTGAATAGGTGAGAGAGAGAGAGAGAATTACTGCAATTTTGTTTTTAACCGGAAGAGGTAAAAAGAGGGGGAAGCTGGGAAATTTTGAAATTCAAAATCTGGCGTGGAAGTCGGACGGTCGCTGACATCGTAGGAACCGTTCCTTCTTCCCATTCCACCTCTATTTATCAAACTTCATCCTCTCTCTAACCTTTTCACATTTCAGCAAACCCTTAGCTTTCTCCAACCTCCAAAATTCCTAACTCTTGTGTCTCAGTTTCAGGCTCAGGCATCCCACCCCCCCATCCATGGAAAAATCATCTGCGTCCAGCCAGAACCGGAAACCATCCACAGCATGGCAAGCGCGGTTGATTCCGTCGACTCCTCACCCAGAGATTATGACACCGCCGACCTACCCAGTCAATGGTATCACCAGCTTCAGGTACGTCTCAGCCAATGGAGACGTCCATGAGCAGTACGTACCTTATAATTCTTGGAGACGTAATGGGGAAGTTCGTTCCAAGCTACAAAATGAGTAAGGTTTTCGCCAATTTGGCCGAGAGATATATGGAAGAAGAAAGTCGAGTTACTCTCATTCCCATCGGAACCCCAATCAGAGAACTGGTACTGACAGAACCAGCGGCTCAAACCCTCAAGTCGGAAACAAACAGAATCGCCGACAATCTTGAACAAGAGGTGGAGATCGAAGAGTGGGTGGAGTCCGACGAGGAAGGACATAGCCAAGAAAAGGGAGAAACCGATGGAGGAAAGGAAAGAGAGATTCGGAAGCCAGTTGGGGGAGAATCAGCAGGAAGGGCATTAGAAGTGGTGAATGTGGAAGAAATGTAGTCAGAAGTTGATAGAGAGACCCTGGATAGAGAGGAACTAAGAAACATGCGGGAAGATGCTGCAGTCTTGGCGGCCGCAAAAAGAGAAGTAGTAGAAAGAAAGAGAAATGGGAAACATGTGGAAACCCCAAGTAAGAGTAGGAAATCAAGACCGGCATCACTAGGAGTAGTGATCCGGGATGCTGTTACCAGCCCCACCAAATCATTTCACCATCAGGACGAGGAGCAGCATATCGGGGCATTCGAAAGGGAGGAGATCGACCTGGATCAAAAGCTGCTGGAGGCTATGATCCATTTTGAAGACCCAAAATTGAGGAGAAATTGCGCGGGGAGAGTATCAGAGTTAAGACCAGCGCAATTAGGAAGGAAAATTCACTATCCTTCTCTGCAAATGATGGGTG
This sequence comes from Salvia splendens, assembly GCF_004379255.2. Taxonomy (NCBI): domain Eukaryota; kingdom Viridiplantae; phylum Streptophyta; class Magnoliopsida; order Lamiales; family Lamiaceae; genus Salvia; species Salvia splendens. The sequence goes on from NC_056038.1 coordinate 19,531,239, forward strand.
AAGAAACAATTTGTTGACTATATCAGAGGAATTAACTTTGGCTGGTTGTTGGAACATGCACCCTGTGAGGTGCTGGTGAATCTTGCGAAGGAATTCTACACATCCTTTCCATTTTGAATCAACTATTGATTTGGACAAGGAGTCCATTTATTTCAGGCTCTTCAACCAAGAGATGGCTATGAATCTCATGGAATGGTTGTTGAGGTTGGGACTGCTGAGCCCTGAAGCAGACAAGAGAGGGGATTGGTCCCAGAGGAGAATTGGCCAACCTAAATGTATTGAGGGGTTCAACGCTGAAGAGGCGTGGAAGTTAAAAGGGGTTAAGGGTGCAGATCCTTTCATGACAAGTGAGTCAACAACAGAGGAGATTGTGGACCCTGTTATGAGGATGGCACATTTCTTTCTGGCAAGCAACCTTCTAGGTTATATCAACACCACGGTCACCATGATCGAATTGTATTTTATGTGGTGCATGATCAAGAAGGTCAAGGTACATCTAGGGTACTGGTTAGACCATTCATGTCACAAGATAGCTTATCACCCTGTTCGCCATCTATATGCTTGCCACCTGCTGGGAGGGTATTTGATAAGGAATGTTATTCCAAGGCTGACAATCCCAAGATCTTCCATCAAGATGTGCGATGATCTGGTGGTTTGACACGAATTACCTCGTTAGTATTGGAATTATGAAAAGGAAAGAGGGCGTAGTGGTATTTTGTGAGCATGAACAGTCGGAGGAAGAAAGTGAGGAGAAGGAAAGCGAAGAGGATGATGAGCCCGAGGAAGCTGCAAAAGTGAAGACTCCTTCAGAGAGATCATCTCCTACCGAGGCAAAGCCAACAACTCCCGAGGTGCAACCACAATCAGCCGAGAAGAAGCCAGAAGGCACGGAGGAGAAATGGCAGAGGATAATCGAGTTCATGATGCAAAAGTTCAGCGAGGCCAATGAAAAGAAACAAGCGTTTCTCGAGCTCCAGAATAAAAATATGACTCGAGCACTCTCTCTGATAGAGAGGATGACAAATCTGGTTGAGCAGAACAATCAATTGGCTCTCCAACTCTTATCCCCTACCTCTACCTCAAAAGGAAGCCAACCCCAAAAAACCACTCCAGAGACAAACTCTACCAGGGCACTAAGAAGAAGGAAGATCACCACCACCACCACCAGCCAACCACCATCTTACCTACCGACCTCTTCCATGGCAAAGAGGATCAAGTTGGAGAAGCAGTGGGAGCCAGAAAAAGAACTAAACTTGCATAACCAAGTAATCTTTAGTTTCTGGCCAAGACTTACTTCTTTTCAGCTTGAGCATGATACTTTCTGCCTTTATATATATGCTGACTATGCTTCTACCCACATGTTTATTTGTTTAGTGTTTGTTTATTCATGTTCTTCCCCCACTTAGCCCATTTCCTGGTTTAAGTGTGAGAAGGCTGTCTGTTTTCCTTGGTATTATGTTTATGTATATTTTGTGTCCTTCCCACACTTAGCCCATTGCATGGTCCAAGTGTGAGAAGTTTTTGTTAAAGATATGTTTCAGTAATATAGTTTTATGTCTGTTCTTCTCACACTTAGCCTTCTTCTTGGTCTAAGTGTGAGAAGTTCTTTGTTGTTTATGTTTTAGTTGTGCATGTTTAGAGTTTGACATATTTTTATCTTCTCCCACTTAGCCCAATGCTTGGTCTAAGTGTGAGAAGATTTTTATCTGCTTTTGACACCAACCACCATGTTTTCCACTTCATCAAGTCAGTTGAGGACAAGCTGTAATGAAGTGGGATGGGGGAAACAGTTGGTGTAGTTATTGTCAAGGTTATGTGTTTAGTTAGGAATCTTCTGCTAGTGTTTTGCTTTATGTGTTTTCAGAAAAGAACTGGTTTAAGAAAATAAAGGCAAGATTCCCTTAGTAAGAGTGATTGAAGAGAAGATGCATGTTGATTTGTGAGTTTCCCTTCTTTAATAAACCAAAATCTGCTTGGAATATGTGAGGAAGATAGAAGTAGCTTTAATCTAATCCCTCTGTGAAGCCCTCTAAAATGTGAGTTAAAAGCCAGAGTAGAACACTTTCTACTAAAATAAAAAAAAATAGAGAGGCTGCCATTGATGCTTAGAGGGAAATGACACAAGCTAGTGAGGACTAAAGGCAATAAGAACAACCAGTTGAGCTTAATTCTTTCGAACCAGATGAACCTGCCTCACTGTAAGGGCACCCCCTAGTTACACCTTTTGAGCCTGAAATATGATCATCTCAACTTTGGAAACCATAAGCCTTCATGTCATGTGAACAAGGGGATAGACTAGGGCAACTCACCGTTGGGGATAAGAAATAGGTTGTGAAACAGGGGAGTATAGAACAGAGAATTAGAGAGAAAACGAGCAGGAAACATTGTAACCTGACCCATACAAAAAAGAGAGAAAGGCAGAAAAAGAAAGTTAGAAAATTAGCAGGAAGAATGTATAACCTGATCCACAAAAAAAAGAAAATAGAAAAAAAAGAGAGAGGGCAGAAAAAGATGTAACCTAACCCTAAGAAAAAGTTAGATTAATTAGACAAAATGGCCAAGGGTAGTTCCAAAGTTTCAGATTGTACATAGGGTGTTTGTTATAGTTTTATCCCTAAGTTCACATGTCCTTCACATTTCTATATAAATCATGAACTTAGAACCCATAGGACCCTCACCTTTATATACTACAACCCTTGCCCCATTACAACCTAAATAAAGACCTTAAGGAGTTAGCTTCTGTCAATAAAACTCTAGTATCAATGGTGTGACAAAATGAATGAGAGAATGGTCCTAACAATTCTAGTGAAGATTGAGTGACCCAGTGAATCCAACAGTTGGGAAGATAGAGCTATCTTGACAAACGGACAAGCATGATTAAGTAGAAGAGGGGAGGGAAAGCAATCTGAGACTGTAGACGATTGGATTGACCTTAAGCTTGTGGAGACGATTGCCAAACAACATAAATCAGTTCTGTCCTTTCTGTCTCTTCAATGTGTTTAGTTGCTTATGTGTTTTTCCTTTCTAGATCTTTTACATATGTGTGCTTGTTTACTGTTTCTAAATACGAACCATGCTTTGAAACTTACCTCTTTTCTTTTTTCTTTTCTTTCATACTTGAGGACAAGTATGGGTTAAGTGTGAGCAATATGATGAGGCTTGTTTCACGCATGTGTTTAGCTTAAAACTATATCAAATTCTGTAAACTAACGTCCAATTTTGAGCCAGGTGTGTGTGAAAATCCGCCATATTCAGAAAATGAGTTGATCAACTGGGTGGACGAATGGATCAGGAGAAGGAGCCAAAATGCTGCGCAAATGGATCAAGTTGGAGCAAATGACATGCAGCGGGAGCACCCAATGAGAAGACTGATACGTCGCATAAGAAAGATCCTCAAGGGCAAAGGGTAAAGCAGACTTTTCAGAGAACAAATGCCCTAAGAATCAAGACCTCACGCCTTCCTATAAATGGAGATAGAGAAGGAGGAAGGAGGCAACTTCCAGGGCGACACTTATTAGTTTTCAGCTCTCTTTTAGAGCTGCAATTGGGACCTCCAAATACTTCATCTTCCTGATTTCCGTCACACACACTTGGTCCTGTTCTAGTGTAGTTTAGTTTAGTGGTAGTTTGGTGTTGGTTTTCGCTTTTAATCGTTCTGTTCTTGCTATTCCACTTCGAGAGGAAGTGATGAAACAATTTCCTGTTTTGTTGTTTGTTTTTTAGTTTACTTTTAATGTTGTTGACGCTTTGAGGTTTTTGATTCAGTAGATTTGAAGCTATGTTTTCGTTTTTAGCTGATGTGTTCTGTTTCATTCATGCTACTTCTGATCTGTTTTTGGTTTCCGTTTTATGATGCACAAGTGTCTTGTTTCATGTTGATTTGGTTAGATCTGAGTTTTCAATTCACGTTTCTGTTTAGATCTGGTAGCTGATGTTTTATTTCTGCATGAGTATGGGTTGGTTTCTAGTTTACGTAGTTGTAGGTTAGATTTTAGGGGTAGATCCAAGTTTACAAGTTGTTATGGTGTTTCTTTTTCGTAGCTTTTCAGATCTACTTTTTACTTTATTTTTCATGTTGATTCGGTGAAGAAGACAAAGTTGTTAAAAAGTTTTCACTTTATTGTACACTTTGCAGGGGACTGATAGTCCCCCGTTTATGCTGTTTGTCCATTTATGAAAAGTTTAGCTGAGTTGATCAAGTAGTTTTAGTTTGGTCTAATGAGTAGATCAGTTTAGTTAGTTTAGTCTCTAGTCAAGTAGTTTAACTTAACTCACCCCCTAGAAAGTGTGGCCGCAACCATTCTCATTCCGTGTCCAACAACAAATGTCAAACGCATCATCTCTGTGGGATCGATCTTTACTTCCCTAAGCTAGTTAATAGTATTGTGGGTTAAGGTTTTGAGAACACCTTTTTTTAGATCTTCAGTTCATCTCACTCAAGTCAAATCTAAGTCGAGGTGATCAGCCTGAGTTTTCAGTGGATCTATTCACCGACATTTTGCAGGTAAAAGACAAGCATAGGCCAGCTAGATCAGTTTGATGATTTAACTTGAGCAAGCTACGATGATAAACGAAAATTATGAAAGTGAAGACTAGAAAGATGTCACACGAGTTCTTCAGGGAGTATATAGTACTATATTTTATGGCATCATAATTTTCTTAGCTTAATTTTGATCGATCATAAAAAAACGTAGTGGATGTTACAAGTTTTGGTATTAGAGCCTAGGTTTAGGCAATCCTAGACTCTTGATCGGATTAAGTTGTATTATAAATGTGTCATATAGCGTTTGACTCACGTTCTATATCATTGACCTTATGTAGATCTTATTGTATACCTATAAGATAATCAAATTTGGATTTAGCATCAAGTGTATATATGTAGCAATAATAATTAATAGTGAAACCAAGCAATTGATCAAATACAAATTTTACGAAATTATAAATTATTTAAAGCTATATGAAGTTTTATGAAATAATTATATGAGATGTTGTATCTAAAATTATATGGATGGATTAATACAATGTGAGAGTATTATGTGAAGATATGTGTTAATGAGTGAGATGATGAAGTCCCATGACTATATATGAATTATGTGACTATCAAATTCATTTGTATTATTTAATACGGAATTGGAATCTAGAACTTGAACAAATGTAATATAATTAGTTAGGGATTAAAATAATATATTCTTTTTTCCTGTGAAATAGTAATAGTGACAGTAGGTTAGTTGAATTTATGTTAATAGTTAAATGGCATGAAATAAGGTATTAAAAGATCGAAGTTTGTACTATGTGCTAATAATTGTTCAAAGTAAATCTTGGTTGACTTTATTATGTGTTTCTGTGTGAAGCGTGAACTGATTGCCTAAATCTGTTAATTTTTTTTATGATAAAATTGCTTTAAAGGAGATACAAGGATTACCTTAAGAGATGAGACGTAAAAGCGATATTTGTCTAGCTCGACTCTTACAAAAATTCCGAAGACGAAATTTCTTAAGGGGGAAATAGTCGTAACACCCTAAAAATTGTAAACTAGGAAAAAAAATGATGATCAAATAAGGAAGGAAAGAAAGAAGAGATCAATTGAAAAAAAGCTCATTCAACTCTTAAAACCTTGAAAAGTACTAGAAAGAAAGAAAGGAAAATAAAAATATGAGAAAAATAAATAGAGAAAAGGATGGGAGTAGTAATTAAGAAATTCTCTCCATCACGCGAGCTCGTCGCTGTTATTGCCTCTCCGGCACGACGTACCTAAGCCGCTGGCCTCCTCCATCTTCCTTCTCTTCCAATCTCCATGGAAGTGGGATTTAAAGCAGAAAGTTCAACACGCTCAATCCCAAAGCTTGTGAAATTAAGGTAACTACTGATTTTAACCCACTTATGCTATTCTCTATGATTGAATTAAGAATCAACGTGGTTGAATCTCAAATCTTGTGAAAGAAATGAATAGGACTGAGTACTTACCTTCTCTTGCCTTGGTGAGATTGTTCTAGTTACTTGGTTTGGGCAATAATTTAGTCTCTAACCTGTAAATTGAAGTTGAATTGCAAATAAAAGTTGAACTTTGGAGATGAATCAGGGCTGGTCTAAAACCTTGGGATGAAATAGAGAACTTAGTTTGATGTATTTAATTGTGCTTTGGAATTATGCTGATTGATAGGTGTAAATATGATTTTGTTTAGAACTTAAGAAAGAAAGAAAGAAGAATCTGAAGCTTATGTTATGGGCTATAAAGAACTATGGAGAAGATGATTATTGATCTAATGTTTTGGAAGAGTGTCCGTGAGTTAGGAAGAGAAAGAAGGGGAAATATGTCTTGCTTGATCTATAATATACACAAATATATTGTTGAGCATGAAGTGTTTGAGAGAATTACTCAATGACATGCAAATATGAAATAACTTGTAGTACTTTATATCATCCTGCCGGACTGTACTGGTTACTGTGGAAGTTAAAGAATGGAGAAACAAGAAGAAAGACTTGGCATGAAGAGTAAAGTGAAGAGTGAAGAAGCATGCTCATTCAAGGGATAAAATGGACGTGGAGTTTGGTTGCTGTGAAGCATGCGAGTGCTGACTCACCATCTAGTCAGCACCGGGTTGGTTAGGAAGTTTGTTAGAAGTTAGTTACTCCACCAAAATATCTTGTGTTAGTATAAATAGCTGGCTTGAGAGCTTTGTATTTTGATTGAAGTTTCATGAATAAAATATCTCTTTCTCTCAATCCTTGTTATCAAATGGATCGTATGAATCCAGTTTTATGAATTTCACATAGTATCTGAGCACATTTAAACAAATTGCTTCTGCTTATCTTCTTCTTCTCTGCGATGGCTCGCAATCCTCGTGGTGTTAATGGGGCTCCAATTCCTCTGATGGAAGATAGCTTGAGTCTGTATTATCTTCATCCAAGTGATAATCCAAGCTTTCAGCTGGTTCCTCACGTTCTAACTGGCTCCAATTACATCAATTGGAGCAGATCCATTACCACGACACTTTTGGCGAAGAATAAGCTTGCTTTCATCAATGGCACTCTTCTTCGGCCGGCCGATGATGATCTATTATTTCCGGCGTGGCTTCGATGCAATAGTATGGTTGTATCATGGCTCATGAACTCTATTTCAGCCCAGATCTGCTCAAGCATCATGTATATCGACAATGTGCATGAGATCTGGTCTGATCTACGTGATCGTTTCTCTCAACTGGATACAACCAGAGCTTATCAACTGCGGCAGAAAATTATGTCGCTCACGCAGGGAAATGATGATATTAACACCTATTTCACCAATTTGAGGATACTTTGGGGTGAATATAGGCATTCTCAACCTATTGCTTGGTGTGTTTGCGGCACATGTCGATGCAATGGTGCATCCAAATGGCATACATACCAAGAAGAAGAGTGTAGTATGCAACTTTTGATCGGCCTCAACTCAAGTTTTTCACAGATCCGATCGAGCATTTTGTCTATGATTCTTATACCTTCTTTATCGAAGGTTTTCTCCCTTGTTTTACAGGAGGAAAGGCAACGCACAATTGATGGCAATGCATCCTCTACATTAATTGTCACTCCTTCAATGAGTGAACAACTATACTCTGCTAATGCTACTCAATCTTACAATAGAAGCAGGTTATGCTCTCATTGTGGTAAAACTAACAATGGATAAATGCTTTGCATTACATGGATTTCCACCAAGCTTTGGCAAGGGAAAGGGGAAGTTCAATGCTAAGGATAGCAATTTCTCAAAATCTGTCAACTATGTGGAGAATAGCTGATGAATGTGATAAGGCTACTATCACCACTAGTGTTGTTGCGCCATCTCCTGAGTAGTGTCAACAGCTCATTCATCTCTTGCAGACTCAACTTGCTGCTACTGCCACTCCCTCTCTATCATCATCTTCAGCCTCACCAAATAATCCTCCATCCACAGTACTATCTCTTTTATTCCTTTTGTTGCTTCAATAACTACATAAAATCCTCATTACCTGCTAGATACAGGAGCCACTCACCATGTTTGCTGTGATTTATCCATGTTTGACACTTATTCATCCATTAAAAATGTTTCTGTGCATCTTCCTAATGGTGCAACTGCCTCAGTTACACATATTGGTTCCATTACCTTAAACTCATCTATAACTCTTCTATCTGTCCTTTGTGTTCCCAGCTCCACCTTTAATCTCATCTCTATTAGTTCCCTAACTTCCTCATTTCAATGCACTGTTGTCTTCACTCACAATTCCTTCGAAATTCAGGGAGCTTCTCAGGCAACTGTGATTGGGAGGGGTAGCAGTATAGGGAATCTATACACTCTAGAGATTTTTTATCCAAAAAAGAATCGAGGTTCTTCTATTCCTTCAATTTCTTCAGCTGCTTCTTCTTATTTCTCAGCCTCTTCTGTAATTCCTTGTGCAAATGTTGTCACTGGAATTGATGTATGGCATAAAAGGTTGGGACATTTATCCTTTGACAAATTAAAATCCATGTCTGATGTCCTTCATTTCACACATAAAACTATCTCTCTGTGTGAGATTTGTCCCCTTGCAAAACAGAAACACTTTTCATTTGTGAGATCAGATAGCATAGCTGCTAATTGCTTTGATCTTGTACATTGTGATACCTAGGGACCTTTCAATACTTCCACCAATCAAGGTTTCAAATAGTTCCTCACCTTAGTGGATGATTGCTATAGATTTGTTTGGATCTATTTGATGCAAAACAAATCTGATGTTGGAGTAATACTACCTCAATTCTTTAATACAGTTCTCATTCAATTTGGGATGAAAATAAAAGCCATTCGGTGTGATAATGCACCTGAATTCAATATCCTCTTTTGGTACTGTCATACAACACTCATGTGTTGAGACTCCTCAACAAAATGCCAGGCTAGAGAGAAACATCAGCACTTATTAAATGTTGCTAGGAGTCTGCTTTTTCAATCTTTCTTGCCTATACAATTTTAGGGGGATTGTATTCTTAGTGCCTCTTACCTCATAAACAGAATCCCTTCTTCTATTTTACCAAACAGTTCAACCCCTTTTGAAGTCCTTTTCCAGAAAGCACCATCTTACTCACACTTAAGGGTGATAGGGTGTCTGTGCTATGCCTCAACCCTTCAAAAAGGCAGAGACAAATTCTCTCCTAGAGCAACTAAGAGCATTATACTCGGATATCCTTTAGACTTCAAAGGATATAACCTGTTGGATTTGATGAATATGCAAGAATTCATCACAAGAGATATAGTCTTCCATGAGGATGTTTTTCATCTCTCACACTTAACTCCATCTCATTTTCCAAATTCTCCAGAAATACCAGAAATGAATCCAGATACTTCACTCCCATCTCCTGATATTCCATCAGACAATAATGATCCTTCTTCATCCTCATCTAGCCCAGAAAATAATAGTTCTAACTCCAATACTTCTAGAACTGGAAGAATCATAAAAACACCATCTCATCTCACTGACTTTATCTGTAATTCTGTCAGTTCCAATTCTTCATATCCAATCTCTGCTTACTTCACTCTATCCAAACTTTCTCCTGAGTATCTCAAATACATTATCCTCATGTCTGCCATTTATGAGCCCACTTCATATAACCAAGCCTCACAATACCCTGAGCGGCAGCAAGCTATGCAAGATGAGCTTTCTGCATTTGCGAGAACTGAGACCTGGTTTTTCACTGTCCTACCACTCGGGAAAATACCTATTGATTGTAAATGGGTCTACAAAGTCAAGTATAATCCTGATGCATCAGTTGAAAGATATAAAGCAAGACTTGTGGCCAAGGGCTTCACTCAACTAATGTTGGGTTACAAACCCATCCCACATCGGATGAGTGAGGGAAGTTGGAAGGTGTATATAATTCCTGTCCAACCCCAATTAGTTTGAGGCCTTTTGGGAGTGACCCAAAAAAAAATCCGTCAACTGCAACATTAGTTTGATATTGTCCGCTTTGGGTCAAGCCCGCACGGATTTGTTTTTGGGTCACTCCCAAAAGGCCACAAACTAATTGGGGTCGGACAGGAATTATATACACCTTCCAACTTCCCTTACTCATCCGATGTGGGACGGGTTTGTAACCCAACAAACCTCCCCTCAAACCGAGACCACATCGGGAACGCAGTCGACACGAACATGGGTCGTTCCAGCCCTGGCCCCTGGGTCATCCTGGGCCCGACTCTAACCCGAGTCCTTCAGGGCCCGACCCTAACCGGGGCTCATCCAGGCACAACCCATAGCCACCTGGGCTCTGATACCACTTGTTAGGATCGTCGACTGCAACATTAGTTTGATATTGTCCGCTTTGGGTCAAGCCCGCACGGATTTGTTTTTGGGAGTGACCCAAAGCGGACAATATCAAACTAATGTTGCAGTCGACGATCCTAACAACTAAAAGGTGTAGACTTCCTAGACACCTTTTCTCCTGTGGCTAAACTGACTACAGTGAAGCTTTTGTTGGCTCTTACTGCAATACATGGGTGGTCACTATCTCACCTTGATATAAACAATGCTTTATTTTATGGAGATATGAAGGAAGATATATACATGACCCTTCCACCAGGCTATAAAGTGGACTGGCAGACTGTTGAAGGGGTAACTCCTCAATCAACACTAGTTTGCAAGTTAAAAAAGTCTCTCTATGGCTGAAAGCAAGCTTCTAGGCAATGGTACTTAAAATTTTCAGAGGTCTTGAAAGACTTTGGTCTGCAACAGTCTGCATCAGACCATTCATTCTTTTTCAAGAATGATCACACTGGTTTCTTTGGCATTGTTGTATATGTTGATGACATCTTAGTAGCCACAACTGATCCTGAAATGACAGAGAACTTCAAGAGCTTCCTATCACAACACTTTAAATTCAAAGATTTGGGAGTTCCTAAATACTTTCTTGGAGTTGAAATAACAAGAAACTAGAAAGGAATTCTGATATCTCAGACAAAATATGTCATGGACTTGCTGAGAGACACTGAAATGCTAGGATGCAAGCCTTCAGCAGTACCTATGGATCCATTAAAGAAACTGAGAATGGATTTAGGAAAACACATGGAAGATGCATCAAAGTATAGAAGACTCATTGGCAGATTGCTATACTTGTGCATCACTAGGCCGGATGTAACATTTGATGTCCATAAATTGAGCCAATATGTATCCAAACCTACTGATGAACATTGGGAAGCTGCAGAAAAGATTTTGAGATATTTAAAGGGATCTCCAGGCCATGGATTATTCTACTCAACAGCAAACTCAACCTCAGTATCTTCTCTGATGCAGATTGGGCATCATGTCAAGACACAAGAAAATCAATGACAGGATATTGCTTGTATCTTGGGAGCTCTTTGATATCTTGGAAGGCCAAGAAGCAGAATACTATTTCTAGATCATCAGCAGAAGCTGGGTATAGAGCAATGGCACAAGCTACATGTGAGGTAGTATGGTCTATAGCTTTACTTGCTGATTTTGGGATCAAAGTGGAGAAGGTTGTACCCTTATACTGTGACAATCAATCAGCTATATACATATGCTCCAATCCAGTAATCCATGAGAGGACAAAGCACATTGAGATAGATTGCCACATTGTGAGGGAAAAGTTCTTGGAAGGGGTTATTAAGCCTTTACACATCAGAAACAACTTGCAAGTTGCTGATATCTTCACTAAGCCCTTGGGACCAATGGTATTCCATTCTATACTCAACGAGATGAATTTTGAGAGCCTCTACAATCCATCTTGAAGTGGCATGTGAAATTAAAGAATGGAGAAACAAGAAGAAAGACTTTATGCATGAAGAGTAAAGTAAAGAGTGAAGAAGCATGCTCATGCATGGGATAAAATGAATGTGGAGTTTGGTTGCTGTGAAACATGCGAGTGCTGACTCACCATTTAGCATGCGAGTGCTGACTCACCATATAGCCAGCATCTAGTCAGCACCGGGTAGGTTGGGAAGTTTGTTAGAAGTTAGTTACTCCACCAAAATATCTTGTGTTAGTATAAATAGCTAGCTTGAGAGCTTTTGTATTTTGATTGAAGTTTCATGAATAAAATCTCTCTTTCTCTCAATCCTTGTTATCAAATGGATCGTATGAATCCAGTTTTATGAATTTCACAGTTAGATTCGGTCACCCCAAAGTGATGAAATCCTATTATAAAATTTATTTAGTCATTATCATCTCTTAGGAAGGCCACTTCAGAATTTCAACTCATTTCATTAACGTTTGCTATTTTCAAAAATTCTTGGAAAACACTCGCCAGAATCTGTCATAAGCTGGCAAGCTGTAATAAAATGTTCATTACTACCTAATCCCTTGGAGTTTTGGGATTTACCTTTTTGTAAATTAAACTAGACATCAAGAGGTTTCTTGTGGTATAGGGCTCTACTCCTATGTTGCTATGAGCAAAAACAGTTTATTATTTAAAGATAGTGTAATGCAGTGAATTTTGAAAGCTCCAAAAGTTGAAAGAAGAAATAAAATTATTTTTACTAACTAAAGGTTAATTTTTTGGGTGGAAATCTTCTTTTGCGGAGGTCTAATTGCATATATGTACAATTATGTAATAATGTTTGTGAAAACATATGAGAATAAACACATGATAATGCATCCCTATATATATGTATTTATTTCCTTTTTGTATCTTTTGTTCTTTGTTCTTTCTAATCTCAGCCCCACGATTTTGTCATCCGACGGTTAGATTGGTGCCACGTGTCATTTAATAATCAGATTTTCAGTTGAATAATACACACCGACTAATAATGCACCATTATTGTGTAATAATGAAGATTTTCAGTTGAATAATGCATACCGACTAATAATGCACCATTATAGTGTAATAATCCAGATCATCTGGACCGTTGATGAATGAGATCTAACGGCCCATATTAAGAAGAATAAAAGATCTAAGGGATGAATAGGAGAATAACGCTCCCATATATATATATATATATATTTGGTAAGAGTTGGATATTTACATGCTAAACTAGCTATGTGTTTGCTCGAGATCGAATTATATACGCGTTATAGATGATATGATTGATGTGTGCCCAAGTGAAGGTGATATATGGCTCATTGAGATCTATGTGGAATTAAATGACTAATGATATAAAGAAGTAAATGACATGGATGGATATATGTGTTTACGCGTTATACTAATTCTGTTATTGCATTTAGAATATGGTGTGTTCTTTGGTTATGCAATGTGCGGTCATAAGCTATTATTTATCGCCTGGATATGTGTGGTTCAGGATATCGAAAGAAATGAAATTTACTTCAATTAATTGATTCGATAATGTCAGAATAAGTTGTGGATATACGGTGTTGAAATTATTGGAAAGAAGTGTTGAGAAGAGATAAATGGTGTGTTGGAAGGAAAAACAGAATATGACAAATGGTGTGAGGGGAGGAAATGATATGTGAAATGATATGCGATATGTGGTGTGATTGAAGGAATTAATATGGGATATGTGGTGTGATTGGAGGAAATAATATATGGTGTGGTGGGAGGAATTAATATGTGATATGTGGTGTGATGGGAGGAAGTATAGTGTCATATATGGTGTGATGGAGGGATTTGAACAACCTAATGCTGGTGCATTTGTCTTAGCACGTATATATGTGTCGACAATACATGTTTAATAATATATGAGTTTATGTAAAACATCTTTTATAATTTGATAGGTTAATATATCATACATGAAAACAAATTCTTTTATATGGTTCTGTTGAGTGATATTATAAATATTGAAAACCTGAGGCTTGCTAACATTATTTATGGCATATGTGAAGTTTCATATTACTAAACACTCTTGTTGACATGGTTTGGAAATATTTCATCATAGATGAAGATTTGACTGCTAGTACGAGTATGTTGATACAATTAATTATGTGATAATATGTGAGTTAGCACTAAAGTGAGGATACGCTACGTAAATGAGGTAATAAGATTCCATGAAATGGCCTACGAGAATCTATGATGATTCTAGATATAACGATAGTAAACCTGATGGAATTTCGAGGACGAAATTCTTTTTAGGGAGGAAGAATTGTAACATCCCAAAAAAATGACCATAAACAGAATTTGCTATTCGGATGAGAAAATCGATGAATTAGAGCTTTCAACGAATAACTTAATTATCGGAAATAATAATAATAATTTACCATATGATGTGAAATAAGGAGGATTGTTTTAATAAAATTCGAAAGTCGTCAGTTTAGTCATCGACTGATTTCTTCGAAACGTAAAGAGTACTAATTAAAGTACTGAGCAATTCTTTTGCATGATTGGTATTATATATTAGTTAAATGTTAAACTTTATAAATGGATTAAAATCTAAGAGGATAAAATAATTGGATATATGATTGATTAGAGGTTTATTTTAGTAAATTCACATGAAATGATATATATTATCTTGTTTAAACTATAGGGCATGAATTTTTTTTTAATCAAAGACGTTTTTTGTGGGCGGGGGGTTTAGGCAGACCCCCAACCCGTAAATAAGATCAAAATATAATGTTCCGACAACATGATCTTAGCCCAAAAGTGACTAAGATCCAAAATAAGAACATGAAAATATTAACCAGAGGTCCCACAAGCCGGGATCCTCCATGCTATCAAGATGAAAAGAAGTGCCAAATAAACAAAAGGAAGCGATGAATATAAAGAAAGGTACACCATCATGAGCTCAAGATCAATCCACATCTCTACGTCGGAAGCGGAAGTTAGGATATCCCAGCTGGTCCATCTTAACTAGTGCCTTCAGGTACCGAGGAGCAGAGATTGGATCAAAGTATGTAAGGGCTGAGGTCTGGACCCCCTACCTGCCAGAAAATCGGCAGCCGGTTTCCTTCCATATAGATGTGTGAGAAGCGAACGTGCCGTTGAGATGTCATGCTCCGGATCAAAGCCATATGATGTCTAAAATCTGCTGAGCCAAGATGTAGACATGTCTTGACTTCAATATGTCTTGAAATTTATGGAAAATTCTAGAAAAAGAAAAGTTACATGTGTTTATTTGAAATTATGCCACTTGTACAATTTTAAAATCATAGTGGATGCTATTTATATTTATATATATTTAAAACTTCACCCCCAACCTCGTGGAGGAGGGAGAGTATCACGGTCACCATGAAGGAGTTGGCAGCGGAAGCGTGCTTACAAATAAATCAGATAATGAAAGCGATCTATTTAGCAGATTATTTAGACAAATTCTATTTGCTCAGTTATCACATGTATAATGCTTATAACTCAAATAAATCATGCTTTAAGTATAATTGAAACCTAAAACATGCTTTTCTACGGATTAGATATTTTACCTTGATGATTCTTCAAAGAATCGAAGATAGCTAGCGCCTTCTCCACGTGAAGATCTTGAATACTAAACCACAGATATTCTGACTGATTCCCGGACTGTAAACTGATATCAGGGTGGGCTGATCTCACTAGAATACTAGGACTTAAATAAAGAAGATGGAAAACCTATCTCACGGAGGAGAGAAAATCGTCCCTCACTTTGTAGGAGAGGGGGACGAAAATTATAACTATAATTAAGTGTATTTTCTGTCTCCTTTATTCTCCTATTTATGTTAAGTCACATATTGGGCCCAGACAGGGATCTATGGAAGGTTTTGGATATGGGCTCCCCCAATTTGCTTTTTCCTAATTAAATTGAACCTCGATTTAATATAAGCTTTTAATTGGAATATTACGAGCAACCACTACAGAAGTAATATTGAACTCCCCATCCAAATCCGAAATTATAAGTAATTTGGGTTTCCATTATTTGTCATTTATTTCTCGCGCTTAAGATAGAAACATCCATTAATTAATTAGTGTCTGTTGTAGACTTAATTAATTAATCTTATTAATTCCAAGAGTGGACTCAGCAAGAAACGTTTATTTATTATTCATAGAGTAATCAAACTCCAACGAGCTAGGTTCCGAATAATAAAGTCTTATTTCGAGCTCCTCTTAAGGACGTTATCAAACAAGACTCACCTCGCGCACGATTCAACATAATACCAATCCTTAGGCATGCACACGGTTCAAAATTTTCATGAACCTGAACCGGCTCGCCAAGGGTTTCGGCGGTTTCGGTTCTGGTTCAAAAAACCGGTGGTTCAAATCCGCCGGTTTTTTGCCGAAACCGCCGGTTCAGGGTCGGTTTGGCGGTTCAGGTTTTTTTTCTTCTTCTCGTTTTAGTGTTTATTTCAACAAGACTACAAGTCACAAGTCACAACTTATAAGTTACAATTTAGACTTAATATTGGACTTGAGCATTTGGGTTGAAAGAGAGTGTATTGGATTATTCTCTTTTATAGCTACATGTTATTGGATGTGTTTCTCTTTCTTTCAATGTGGAATAAAACTCTGATACGATCCCAGCTGAACCGTAACCTCGGCGGGAGCCGATCGTGGAACAGGGAGTAGCCCCGGCTGAACCACAACCTCAGCAACCTCAGCGGGAGCTGGACGTGGAGCAGAGTATAAGGAGAGCCGGCGATAGGCGAGACGCGGGAGTCCGAGAGGAAACATCCATTGCGAAGTCAAGACCGACGAGGAATGTGAAGCCTCCGAGCAGATTCGGCAACTACGTTGCCAAATAGATCTTTCCATAATTTTTCCTTCTTTTATTTTTGATATTAGTCGAGTTTTAGTAGTTTATTTTTGGAATATTTTATTATTTATTTTTGAATTGAGTCGAGCGTAATTATAAGCTCCGTCGGGTTTTCTTGTTGGTTCTTTCCCGATGTTTAGGATTAGGTCGAACCAAACCTAGGGACCATAGATTATAAATAGGGCTATAATTTTCATACGAGAGAATAATAAGATTTTTGTTGCCCTACTCAACGTTGCTTTACTAACAAGAAACCCTCGAAACCGCGCTGCCCGACGAGAGATCTCGCGCACAGCCGCTTCGGGAGAGATTCTGCCGATCCTCAGTTAAGGGCGCCGGATGTTCGTGGACGACGGGAGGATTCGTCGATTGCAGTCAAGGGGAAGAGCCCCCTAACAAACTCCTTATTTATAACTACATGATACATCTCCATCATCTTTGTTTATACTAGTTTATATCTTGACTATCTTCTATTATTATAACTTAACAACAAATATAATTACATAAAGTATTATTCTTTAATTCTTTATCATTATCGATTTGTTTATGTATAAGTTTATGAGTATGTTAACTAATAAATACCATTATACACATTAAGAGAATAAATATTATACAAATTGTATTAATCTAGCGATAACTATAATATGAATAATTATTTATCTATATACAAATCATATTACTCAATAATTGTTGATTCTTATCTATCAAGAATATATTCACAAATAATAATTTTATTTATATAAATTATACTACATCTATTAGAATAACAACTATTATACAAAATCATACTATTAGTCTACTACTAATATATAAACTATATTATACAACTAAACAAATCATTCTTTAGTTATCTATTTTTATCATTATTATACCAATTATATTAATTGTTATTTTTTCACATTTTAATCAATATATTGAGAAAATTTAGCAACATACTTACATTTAAATCCAATTATTTGAACAGGTCCACATTCTATAAATATACAAATTATTAGCAACATGCAACATTCAAATTGAATTAAACTATTCTAGTTGATGCTATTATTATCTATAAATTTGTCTTAGAAAAAGAATCATAACAAAAATAAAGATAAAGTTAGTGAATAATAAAATGTAGTAAAAAATAAAGAAAAGTAGAAAAAAAAGAAAGATTTGTATCCCACATTGGAAAAAGATGAATGAATGATCTGAAGGGGTTGGCAGCAGAAGCGTGCATGAATTTACCGATCACATAAATTTGATCTATTTAGCAGATTATTTAGACAAATTCTATTCGCATAATTATCACATGTATCATGCTCATAACTTGAATTGAAACATGCTTTAGCATATAAGATCCCTAAAACATGCTTACTACGGAATTAGCCAATTTACCTTGTTGATTCAATCAAGAATCGATGATGGCTTGCGTCTTCTCCACGTGAAGATCTTCAGTACTCGACCTCGGACCTTCTGACTGGTGTCCCGGACTATACGCTGATATTTGTGTGGGAAAATCTCACCAACGTACTAGGACTTGAATAACGAAGACAGAACTCAGCTCACGGAGGAGGAAAAATTTCGAACTCTCTCTTTCTCTGAGGAGGACGAAAATTCTCAACAATAATTATTCACTTTTCTGTCTCCTTTATTCTCCTATTTATATTAAGTCACATATTGGGCCTAGTCAGGGATCTAAGGAAGAATTTGGAACAGGCCTCACCCAATTAGCTTTTTACTAATTAAATTGAACCCACAATTTAATGTAAGCTTATATTGGAATATTACAAGCACCACTACAGAATTAATATTGCACTGTCTTCCAAATCCGAAATTACAAGTATTCCGAGTTTCCTTTAATTGCATTTAATTTATTTCCCGCGCTTAAGATAGAAACATCCATTAATTAATTATTGTCTGCTATAAACTTAATTAATTAACATATTTTAATCTCCAAGAGTGGACTTAGCAAGAAACTCTTATTTATTATTCATAGAGTAATTAAACTCCAACTAGCTAGGTTCCGAATAATAAAACC
This sequence comes from Salvia splendens, assembly GCF_004379255.2. Classification (NCBI taxonomy): domain Eukaryota; kingdom Viridiplantae; phylum Streptophyta; class Magnoliopsida; order Lamiales; family Lamiaceae; genus Salvia; species Salvia splendens. The sequence goes on from NC_056038.1 coordinate 19,549,853, forward strand.
TTGTTTCGAGCTCCTCTTGTGGATGTTATCAAACGAGACTCTCCTCGCGCACGATTCAACGTAATAGCAATCCTAACACCGCTAGATAATGATCGCCACTACCCAATATACCTGGATCGTTGGGTGACGAAAAACCCGCACCTTTGGTAAGTCAAAGTAGTAGATACTCAATATCGTATGCTCAATGCTAACGTACATTGATTAAGAAATTAATTACCAAGACCTCGTCTTTCAGTAGATAGCATAAAGACTCGTCTTGCTGTTAGATCCATTCAGTGCTATACCACACCAACGTCATCTTATTTCAATAAGGCTTAGAAATAATCGGACTGACATTGCAACCTTTCACGATAGGTAGTCTAGGCCTATCTAGGTTGTGAAATTCTTATTTTTCTTTGTTTAGAACTGACCGTGTTACCTTAAATTGGACGACGCCCACAACCGATCTACTAAAACAAAGGCTTAGACTTTGTTACGTTTGCTTATACATTTAAATATGCAATAAACAACCATTAAATGTAAAACATAACAACATTATGACAAAAAATAATCTGTTGCATTTATTGGAAAATAACAATTAGAGTTTTACAGTATCCAATCATTCGAAAGGTGATTTCTAGTATACAAAACCCTAACATGATCTAAACATGTAGTTACAAGAGAAAATACTTCAACATATTTTGTCCCACATTGAAAGTGAAACACAAAATATTCAAGGATGTCTCTATAAAAAAGAAACAACAAAGAATGGTTCTTAGAATCATAGGCCCAACAAATAAATATGGTCTATTATGAAATTATTGTATTTATTTATTTATGAAAATTGATTTTTATAAATAATAAATATATAATTTTTAAATATTATTTGAACCGGCGGTTCGAACCGGCGAACCAGCGGTTTTGAACCGCCGATTCCGGTTTCTGAAATTCTTGAACCTGAACCGGCCCACATGAACCGCCGAACCGTATGTTGGTTCGGAACCGCCGCGCCGGTTCCGATCCCGGTTTGTGAACCGGCGGTTCCGAACCGCCAGTTAATCGGCGGTCCGGTTCGGTTTGTGCATGCCTAGCAATCCTAGCCCCGCTAGATATAAATCACCACTACCCAATAAACCAGGATTATTGGATTGCGACAAACCCACACCATTTGGTAATTTAAAGTAGTGCATAATCAATACCGTATGTTCAATGCTAACGTACATTGATTAAGAAACAAATAATTATCAAGACCTCGTCTTTCAGTAGATAGCATAAAAACTTGTCTTGCTATTAGATCCAATTCAGTGCTCTACCACACCAATGTAATCTTATTTCAGTAAGGCTTAGAAACATGCGGACTGACATTGCAACCTTTCACGATAGGTAGTCTAAGCCTATCTGGGTTGTGAAATTCTTATTTTTCTTTGTTCAGAACTGACCGTGCTACGTTAAAGTGGACGACGCCCACAACCGGTCTACTAAAACAAAGACATAGACTTTGTTAAGTTACTTATACATTTAAACATGCAATAAACATCCATTAAATGTAAAACATAACAATATTATGACAAAAATAATATGTTTTATTCCTTGGAAAATAAGATTTTTTACAGTATTCAATCACTCGAAAGGTGATTTCTAGTATACAAACTCTAACACACCATGGGAGAGAAAGGAACCGTGAGGTTCAAACTCTAGCCTCATAGCCGATTTTCGTTTTATCGATCGCCCGATTACATAAACTTTAATAAATCGAGTAAGTTCTTTCTATTTGTACTATTTTTACAGCATGAAATTGATAAAATTTTGAGATGGGATTTGGAGATTTTGTCTAGAATTTGATGGAGTAAAGAGTGTTTGGAATTTTTGATTAATTGATGAATATGAGTTAAATAAGTATTTTAAGCATGTTTTGGTCAATTATTTAGAATCTGTTGAACTCTAGCATAAAGTTTACATGAGAATTGAAAATATTGCTTAGGTTTTATGGTCTTTATGATTAAATCCGCTGGTTAGATAAGATATATGGTTATTATGATTATTAAACATAAGTGGAAATAGAATTTGATATAGAAGTTTGAATCGAATTAAATCCCCTGATTTTTTAAGTGATCTGTTCCGAATTATTTGTCTATGTAGAATAGTGAAAATTCTTGTTTACCAATTTTTAGAACAACTTTGATGACTCTTGTAGTGCCCTGAATATTAGGGAGAATTTTGGAGTTCATGTATTACATCAATAAATTGTTGTAACAATACAACTATAAACTGTCATCAATATTTGTATTGTCTATTGTTTTCTTATATCTTATCAGATTTATGCAGAGTACTTAAGCTATAAGGAAACTTGAATAAACAAGTTTAGAAACAACTATAAGATGTGGGGGTGTTCTTTAAATTTTTCTAACGAATTAATAAGTACATTTACTATATATAAATATTATGTAGAAAACGCTGATGGAAACTATCCAGTTTTGGTAGTATGTGAGAAAATGATGATAACTACCGAACCATTACGATTTTTTTTGAATAAATCCTGTTGGATTATAAAGTAGATATCATTGGGTATCTAAAAACAAGAGTTCAAGGCTTCAAGCCTCTAAAAAGCCTTCTTAATAAATATATAATGTTTATGACAAATCAATCCAACACAGTTGTTATTTTAGGAAGTAAAAGAAGGAGGGGGTATATAGTACTATATTTTATGGCATCATAATTTTCTCAGCTTAATTTTGATCGATAGATTCTCCCAAACTAATGTATCTATCGGGCTCATGATAGACCCTCCTACTGCGACGCGTCACTACAACACTAGGAGTAGAAGTCAAAATTTCGGGAATTGTTTGTACACTTGGTACTTGTTCTTGGTTAATGGAACTTGTGACAAAAGTTAGCTCGTCAAGAGCCACTTCACTGCTGGGTTTATGATTCATATGATTCATTACAAAGTCTTCCTCTAAGAATGTTGCGTGAGTACTCACGATAACTTTCTTGTCTTAGAGACTATAGAATTCATAAGGTTTTAGAACCTTTGGGATAACCAATAAACAAACATACCTCTGTCCTTGATTCCAGCTTAGTTGGATCCTTTTCCAATACATGAGTCGGACACCCCCATATCTTGAGATATTCTAGATTGGTCTTGCGCCCATTCCACATCTCATATGGAGTAGTAGGAACAGATTTTGATGGTAAATTGTCTAAAATATGGCTTGCAGAAAGCAAGACATGTCCCCAAAACGAAATAGGTAGCCGTGCATAACTCATCATCGATCGGACCACGTTCAACAAGGTCCTATTCCTTCTTTCAGACAATTGGGATTCAATTCCTTCCACCGATAAGTGTCCAAAAACTCGACACTTAGGTACTCGCCTCCGTGATCAAATCGCAGGCTTTTGATACGTTTTCCATGATGTGTCTCCGCATAAGCCTTAAATTCTTTTAACTTGTCAAAAGATTCAGACTTGAAACACATCAAATAAACATATCCGAGTTTCGAGTAATCATCAATAAAAGTGATGATAGCCACCTCTTGCATCGATTGACATTAGTCCACACACATCAGTATTAACGAGTTCTAGTACTTCCTTCCTATTACCTTTCACCCTAAAAGGTCTCTTAGTCATCTTGCCTTCTAAGCAGGATTCACACGTGGAGAATGACTCTGTTTCTAGACCTTTAAGAAGGTTTTGGTCTACGAGGGTTTGAATCCTTCTTCGGTTGGCATGACCAAGTCTAAGGTACCATAAGTACGTTTCGTTCATTGAACTTGAAGGTTCTTTCCTTTTCTTTGAAATTTTCGATGCATTGTTGAGTTATGATTTGCAATCATAAAATTGTGTAGATATGATTGTGTACATATTGTTTTCTATAATACCATGACAGATATAAGAGCCATCTTTCTTAATAACGCAATTGTCATTAAAAGAAATCGAATATCCATAAAAAACTAATTTAGAAACCGAAATTAAATTCCTACTAAATGAAGGTATCAACAAAACATTCTTCAAAATAAAAAATCTATCACTACTAAAACGCAAATAAACGTCTCCCACTGCAACAGCCGCCACATTAGTAGCATCGCCCAGCTGGACCTCGATCTCACGGTTATATAGCCTCCTCGTCACCTGTATTAACTCGGGATCAAAACAAATATGATCAGTTGCTCCTGTGTCAATAACCCAAGTATGAGATGATGTCGAAGCCAAACTTGACTCGACAACTAGAGCTTGGTGCATACCTGTCGCCTTGGCCCTTTTAGGGCAATCTGGCTTCCAATGCCCCTTCTCACCACACTTGAAACACTTTCATGTTTGCTTCTTGTTTGGCTTCATCTTCTTCTTTCCCTTAGCATCCTTACTGGCGACCTGGTTCGTCACTTTCTCCCTTCCTGCGCTAGGGCTAGGGCCAGAGGAACGATGTGTTGAACTAACCATCGTTACATAGCTTGGATCATAGGATCCTCCGCCAACTGAAGTTCAGTCAATAATTTAGCCAAAGTGTAGTTCCTTTTGTTCATCTCAACGTTGAGCTTGAACTGCTGAAAGCTAGGGGGTAGACTTTGAAGGATGATAGTCACTTGGGACTCGGGATAATCGTCCCTCCCAAAACCTCAATTTGATTGAGGTGGCTCATCATCTCGAGGACGTGGTTCCGCACAGATGAGCCTTCCTTCATAGTCTTTGCCATGATACTCTGAAAATCTTGAGACTTAGCCATTCGATTCTGAGTACCAAAACGATTTGTGAGATTTTGTATAATCTCGGCTGCAGTCGCCATGGCAGCATGCTGATGTGTAAGCACTGTTGACATGGAGGCCAATATATAACACTTAGCCATCTCATTTGCCTTATGCCACCGTTTATGCGTATCTCGCACTACCTGCGCGGCATTAGCCACCGGCACTGGAGGCCGTGGAGTAGTGAACACAAACTTGTACTCATCAACCATGAGAACGATGTCCAAAATTTATTTTCATTCTATGTAATTTGGGCCCTCGAGTTTTTTTTATTTAAGAACTGCAGATAGAGGATTGAGTGACATTGTGACGGTTTAGGTTGTACTGCAAAATAGAAGATTTACTATTTTTCATAAACTTATGTAACGAAATTGAAGAGATTATCCATAGAACTTTTCAAAATCTTACAACTGTAAAAATTAAAATTTTGTACCTTCAAGTAGAGGTCAATACGCATTAAAATTTTAACATTTTTACTGGTCACAACACCGATGAATAGTCCAGAGACCGCAGCACGGCATGGCCGCCAAATGTTGCCTAAGCACGACCATCTGATTTAGCATTACAGAATCTCGTTTCTACAATACATTCCCATAACAATGCTAATGAGTTGATAACCAGACCAAGCTATCTCGAAAATTCTGTTTGGACTTCTGAAACTCGTAATTTCTTAGGATTATTGTCCCCACAGCATGGGTGACGGTAAATTGGAAACTACTTTCTAGTCCATACTATTCAGATTTGAGAAGTCCACATATACGAACTCGTTGATCAGGTTGATCGGAGTTGATTTATGGTTGAATTTGTTGAATCTGAACTGAGGAGATATGGATCTGAATGTAGTGGAGTTGGTTTTTGTTGATCTAAGTTGAATTGAAGTTTGGAGTTGTGAATCTGAGAGGTGATGTTCTGATTTTGCATGGTTATGGATGTTTACTGTTGCTTTCTTATTTTGCTAGACCTAGTAGTTTAGATCTAGTAGTTTGGTGTTTAGTCATAGGGTTTGAAGTCGGATCTGAGATTGCTCTGTTTTCGTATGTTTGATGCTCTATTTTTGTTTATGTTTACTTAGCTTACTGAAGAAGATGAAGTTGGAAGTTAGTTAGAGTCTGATCTGTCACTGGTCGTTGTTTACTTTTTGCAGCTGTTCTGTCATCGTAGCTAAATTGGGAAAATGGTCCCCACTGCATGTTTACGTATTGTTTAGCTGTTTTCGGAAACCCGTTTACCTAGCCCAGTAGTTTAGTTATTTGAATTCTCTAGTCAAATTTCATTTCCGTGAGTCATGCATGTGTGCGTACCTTTTCCTGTTTCATAAGTCTAGTAGTTAGATTAGTTACCTTTAAATTCTCCTAAGTCTAGTAGTTAAAGCAAACTTAACCCATGAGTTGCGTGGCAGTAGTCAACCCCTTCCAGATCCTCTGAACACTTGCTAACCCCTTTCGTCTCTATGGGATCGATCCTTACTAACCTATACTAGCCAATAGTAAATGGGTTAAGGTTTTGAAGCGATTGAGAGTGTCCCAACGACATATTCTGATAGTTTTAAGATTTGGTATACCTAGCGGTTGAGTGAATCCTCTGGACCTGTTTGATTTACACAGCACGCATACGCACACACTCCCTCAGTCACTCCAGGTACCTTGTATATTCTAAAAGTTTCCATCATGACAGGCTGTGCTGATACTGCATCATCCGAGATTCCGGCCGAGAGTATGACAAAGCTATGGCATATGAGGCTTGGTCAGATGGGGGAACGAGGGATGCAAATTATGTCCAACCGTGATCTTCTCTCTGGGCATAAAGTGAAGAATCTGGATTTCTGCGAACACAGTGTTTTTGGGAAGCTTCATCGCAACAAGTTCCCAAAGAAGGCTGTTCATCAAACCAAGGGGATGCTCGACTACATTTCACTTTCGGGATGTTGAGGTGTGGTCAACCGAAAGACATTGACCACCATCTTATCACCGCATTAATTGAACGATGGAGGCCAGAGACTCACACGTTTCACTTTCCAGTCGGTGAAGCTACAGTGACTTTGGAAGACGTGGAGGTCTTATGGGGCCTCAAAGTTGACGGGGAAGCTGTGACGGGTTATATCCCCAGTAAGGATGTCGGGTATTGGACTCAAGCGTGTCTGTATTTTCTTGGCTTTATACCAGATACTGTTGAGCTGAAAGAACTGGTTTGGAAGCAGACGAGTTTATCAAAACAACTGAGGGTTGAGTTGAATGATGACCACGACCAGTACATATACGTTCAACGCGCCCGTGTTTATTGTCTGCTATTACTTGGTGGTCTGTTAATTCCGAACGCCTCAGGTAATAAAATTCCATTCTTCTACCTTCAATTTTTCATGGATGTAGGACGTTGTGGTAGCTATAGCTGGGGTGGTGCGACTCTTGCCTGCTTGTACCACAATCTTTGTGAAGCTGCACTTGCAAAGAGGTCCGATGTCGGAGGAGCTCTTACTCTGTTACAGTTGTGGGCTTGGGAGAGAATCCCAATTATTAGACCGACGATGCTTAATCCCGTGCCCATAGACTACGTACCATGTGCAATCGCGTAAGTTGTTCACTAAATATTTGTTTTTAAGCATTATTTTTATTAATTTCCGTGTTATTCGCTCATAATTTAATTTTTGTAGATGGAATGGTTCGGCCTCTTATGTGAAAGCACCCGGACATTGCATTGAAACTTTCAGAGATCAATTCTCTAGAATGCACGCCAACCAAATAATTTACGTAACCTAAATTGTTGTTTGTTTGCTGTTTTGATTGAACTTGTTTTGACTAAATTTGTTTCATATTTAGTTTATTTGGAGGCCGTATGTCATGCGAACTCTGCCGGAAGTTTGTATTGCCGGTCGTCCTATATGAACGTTGATCACAACACTTATTTGCTGGAATATGGTTGAGCCACACTTGCCACAGCGAGTGTTGCGACAATTTGGGATTGTCCAACCATATATCCCGCTTGTCGACCGGTTCCACGGAACTGATTTTGTGAAACAGGATCGGCGAGGCAAAGCTGGCCGGAATTGGGTTGAGTGGCACGCCGCTCATATACAAAATTGGGATAAAAGGCACAACATGGTGTGGACCGATTCGGAGTACTCGATGGAGCCCATAGCAACTGATGAGTACATGGATTGGTTTCGCCGGATAACCGTTGTGTACGTAACAAAACCTGGCGTGCATACTCAGGAGGGCTTCCATGAAACGGCGTCCTCCCATAACTACGCGGTAAATTGAAACAACTCATCATTATTTAAATTCATATGATGCAAATTTAATTAACATTGAGAATTGTAGGTGTAGACGCTTCACAAAATACGGCAATTTCTTAGGGAGCAAGACATGACAGGACGACCAGATTTGTTCACCATTACGAGGATGGTTGAAGATGGTCTCCTGTCACGACAACACTTCCTAAGGATAGGAAGCACGGGAAATCGTGACTAGTGGGGGGAAATAAGAAGCGGGGATGAAGGGGGAAACAATCAAACAATTCAAGGCAATACCACTTAACAGTCAAAGACGAAATTCCATTTTAAGTTAACCAACGTTTCAATCCCGAAGTCTACAACATGAAAGATAACAGAGTTCGACAATAAAGAAAATAACGGAGTCTCTTGGGACATTGAATAGCGGAAGCAATTTGAGAGTTTAGCTACTACTACGTATGAAGACATAATAGTAACCGGACCAGTTCTTGAATCACCACTCAACATCCTCCGCCTCCCGACCTCGCTCAACCTGCACATAGGGAAAACATATGCAGGGGCTGAGTACTTGATGCACCCAATGAACTCACGCCCGAAAACATTCATCGTTAAGATATGTCAGGCCATCATCGTGTGGATCCGGTTTCACTTTAAAAGAACCGAGAAGCACAAGAAAAACCATTTCCATGAAATAGTGTCCGCGCGGACTAACATCATCCTCCATCATATACCATATCTGAACCATCACGTGAAACGAGACTGTGGCCACAATCTCGATCACTGGACCGGCCGACCTAGGGGACGGCTCACGATCCCCATCAGTGCACTAGTCTAAGTAGGGCGTAGACCCTAGTTAGACCCGAATTCGTTAACCATCAAAGTCTAGTAGAGTTTTATTCTAGTAGACAATCAGATAGGCAGTTTCAAAACATAAAACGGCATGACATACTTATAGAAACATCCTTATAACACCGTAAACATATTGATTTAAAATAAACGTTAAAGAATAAAGCTCACCTCAAATGCTTAAGTTTTACGTAAAAATTCCTCGTTCCGACTTTCAGCGTGCGTGCGAACCACCTTTTTGGAAAACACATAAAGTTCACATCAAACCTCTGTAACGAAGATAATTAGAATGCATGCACTCTAATTAAATCTTTTAATTCTCTTTCTCGATTTTCGTGCACTTTTGGTTATTCGGCAGCCGCCCAAGGCGTCGCGTGCGACGCCGGTCGGCCGCTTACACTCGTTCTTTCCTCCGTTGGCTCCTCGTATTTTCCATAACGTCGAAAATAATTTTTTTTTAAAAAAATTATTTACGCGCATACTTTAATTTCCGTAATTATTTACCGTTGAAAAAGTATTATTTCATACCTAGGTAAATTATCGTCGAAAGAACCTACGGAATTTAATTAAATATTTTCCCCCGATTAAACTCTCAATCACCGACCCGGGATTAAATTTCTTAGCCACCTTATTCCTCCAAAATTACATAGTGAGCCCCCATCAATTAAAAGAAGAGCCCAACAACTAAAAAAAAATTAATCCAAGGCCCAACAACAAAAGTACATGGCCCAATTCCCTCTATCTTCTTCCTCTCTTTCTTCCCTCTCTCTCTCCTCCCTTCTTTCTCTCTCCCCGACTCCTTCTCTCTCGCCGACTGCCACCACGACGAAGGCACGCCGCCGTCGCCCCCGGCGAGAGACGTCGCTGCTACTGCCCCGTCATCGAGGAGTCGACGCTTCCAGTCCGTCGTCGTCGTCCCTTACAGCCGTGCAGCTGCTGTTGGCGTCGTCGGTCGCTGTCGTCGCCGGATGGCACAGCAGCTGTCGCCGACTACTGCTCCGTCGCCGTCGGTCGTCGCGCCTGGATTGGAGGCAGACCCAGCCGCCGGACAGCCACCCACCTGCCATCGCCGAGAGGTCCAGCCGCCGGACAGCCACCACGCCACTCCGAACACGCCCGAAACCACCCCGAAACTTCCCGAAACACGTGCTATTACTATGAAGTTAAGTTCTTTCTAAGCTTCAGCTATGTACGGCGATCGTTTGGAAGATTCTAAGTTGGTTCCTATTTAGTTTGGTTATGGAAGAAAAGCTACGAAACAAGGATGTAATATGCATGAAAAACTAGAACAACACATGCTTTAAACAAGGAATGGATTATACCTCCAAGATGGTTGAAAATGGTGGAAAATACACAAGGTAGTGGCTCAAAGCTTCCTTATCCCTCTCGGCACTCTCTCTCGCCGCTTCTCCTTCTCTCTTCTCTCTTTTTTTTTTTTGCTAAGTGAAAGGTTACAAGAGTAAGTGGGGGGGTGGCTTTGGGGTGTAGATATTGATGGGGAAAGTGGAGAGGTGGATCAAAGAGGAGTAAAACCGATCGGTCATGGGGGAGGGGATGGAAAACCGTCGACGGGGGGGGGGGGGGTGCTCTTTTTGGGCTTAGCTAGTTTAAAACCAAACTTGGGCTTCCATAAATTAAATTTCAATTGGGCTAAAACCAATAAATAAATTACAAGCCCAAGTTAAAAACTACCACTTGATGTGTTTAAAGAGTGATTAGAACTCAAGTTATTTTATTTTTAATTGGACTTCAAATTTATTTTGGAAAGTCCAAAGTAATTTCATACATTTTTATATTTTTCGCATTTTCCTTCGTTAAATAAAATTCACGGGCCTTTATTAAATTTTGTTATCTCGGTCTTCATAACCAAAAATTAAAGTACGAGAAATCGTACATAACTTATATTTGGTGTTGTTCCAAATATAAAATTCATTCAACCGTTCCTCAAATTACGCGCGTCATTATCCATAAAACATACATACCTTTCCATTTAATTCATTCGCCTTGCTAAAGAATAGCAATTTCATCATTGACCTTTCAACGAGACCTTAAACGTGCCTCCCATCTTTCACAATTAAAAAAAAACATAAACACATTCCTTTTCACACCACACACATAACCCACAATTTTTCCCATATCACATTTACCGAGAAGCATAGCATTTCGAAATAATTTTATCAATTATTCCGTTACATAAAATTAATTTCAAACTTAAGGTACGGGTGTTACATTCTACCCACCTTAACAGAAATTTCGTCCCAAAATTTACTCATTTCTAACAAAAAGTTCCGGGTATTTATCTTTCATTTTATCCTCGAGTTCCCAAGTAGCCTCCTCGTGGCCATGGTGTTTCCAACGTACTTTCACGGACGCGATCGATTTGTTCCTCAACTCTTGCACTTTCCTGTCCAGAATAGCTTCGGGCTTCTCCTCGTAACTCAAGTCAGGATTCAAAATCATTTCCTCTTGATGAACCACGTGCTTGGGATCGAACACGTACTTTCGTAATTGTGACACATGGAAAACATTGTGCACAGTCCCAAAACTTGGTGGTAGTGCCAACCTATACGCTACGGGTCCCACCTTCTCAAGGATTTCATAAGGCCCTACGTATCGTGGCTTCAACTTCCCCTTTACTCCGAACCTCGTTATTCCCTTTGACGGAGATACTTTCAAGAAGACCTTATCTCCCATATTGAACTGTAAATCTGTACGCCGGACATCAGCATACGACTTCTGTCGGTCTTGAGCTTCCTTTATCCTTTGTCGAATTTGTCGCACGATCTCTATCATTTCCTCGACCGAATCTGGCCCGAGTATTCTTCTTTCACCAACCTCATCCCAGTAAAGTGGTGATCTACATTTCCTCCCATACAATGCTTCATACGGGGCCATATTTATTGTCGCCTGGAAACTATTGTTATAGGCGAACTCGATCAATGGTAGTACTACTTCCCAATTTTCTCCTCTGTCGAGCACCACGGCTCTCAGCATGTCCTCAAGAGTTTGAATCGTTCTCTCGGACTGTCCATCGGTTTGTGGATGGAAGGCAGTACTAAAATTCAGTCGTGTACCAAGCTCCCGCTGCAGACTTATCCAAAACCTTGAAGTAAACCTTGTATCCTCGGTCTGACATGATTGTTACTGGCACCCCATGTAGCCGAATGATTTCCTTCACGTAAATCCGGGCCAGTTTGTCGGATCCATGCTTTATAGGGATGGGTATAAAATGCGCACTCTTGGTGAGGCGGTCTATAATCACCCAAATGGTTGTATTCCCTTGTCGGGTCTTTGGTAGTCCCGTCACAAAATCCATGGCGATATGTTCCCATTTCCACTCCGGAATCCCCAACGGTTGCAACTTCCCATAGGGTCGTTGATGTAAAGCTTTTACTTGTTGACACGCCAAACATCTCTCTACAAACGAAGCTATGTCCCTCTTCATTCCATCCCACCAGAATGATCCCTTCAAATCCTGGTACATCTTCGTACTTCCAGGATGAGCGGTGTATGGAGTCTCGTGTGCCTCGGTCAGAATTTCATTTTGAAGTCCTTCGTCGCTTGGCACACATAGTCTCCCCTCATAGGTGAGAGCATTATCAGCCTCCTCTCGAAACTTCTCTTGTTCACCCTTCCTCACCTTCAGTCAAATTTTCTCCAAAATATCATCATTTCGCTGCCCTTCTATTATCCTTGTCCGCAGATCGGATGCAATTACCAAGGTGGCAATCTTTCCCTTCACGGTCTCCGGAGCTCTTACTACCTCCAATTGCATCTTGCTAAAATCGTGAATCAACTCCGCTTCCTGAGTGAGAAAAGTAGCCAACTGCTGTTGAGCTTTCCGGCTCAAAGCATCCGCCACTACGTTTGCTTTACCCGGATGATAGTTGATACCACAGTCATAATCCTTGACTAGCTCGAGCCATCTGCGTTGCCTCATGTTCAAATCTTTCTGCTCAAAGAAGTATTTCAGACTCTTGTGGTCGGTAAAAATCTCACACCGAACTCCATAGAGATGGTGCCTCCAAATCTTCAATGCGTGCACAACAGCCGCTAGTTCTAAGTCATGAGTAGGGTAATTCAACTCGTGTGGTCTCAGCTGCCGCGATGCGTAGGCAATCACCTTACCATTCTGCATCAGAACACACCCCAGTCCAATCTTCGATGCATCAGTGTAAACCACATAGTCTATTCCCGGTTCTAGCACGGCTAGAACAGGTGCGGTGGTCAATTTCTCTTTCAACAACTGGAAGCTAGCTCACACTCCGGTGTCCAATTGACCTTGGTCCCCTTCTTCAATTGTTGAGTCATTGGCCTTGCAATTTTAGAAAATCCTTCAATAAATCTTCGGTAGTATCCTGCCAGTCCAAGGAAACTCCGAATCTCGTTTGGGGTCTTTGGTGCGTTCCACTGTTGTACGGCCTCCACCTTTGCTGGGTCAACTCGAATCCCTTCGGCCGTCACAATATGCCCCAGAAAGTTTACTTCCTTTAGCCAGAATTCACACTTACTGAACTTGGCGTACAACTTCTCCGTTCTGAGTGTTTCCAGCGTGATCCTTAGATGCTCATCATGTTCCTTTTCATCCTTCGAGTAAACTAGCACATCATCTATGAATACCAGGACGAACTTGTCCAAGTATGGATGGAATACTCGATTCATTAAGTCCATAAATACCGCCGGTGCATTTGTCAGTCCAAACGGCATAACTACAAACTCATAATGCCCATACCTCTTTCGGAAAGTCGTCTTGGGTATGTCCTCCCTTCGTACCCTCAATTGATGATATCCCGACCTTAAATCCATCTTCAAAAATACTCCTGCTCCCCTGAGTTGATCGAACATGTCGTCTATTCTCGGCAGAGGATACTTGTTCTTGAGAGTCAACTTGTTCAATTCCCGATAGTCTATGCACATTCTCAGTGTCCCGTCTTTCTTCTTCACAAACAGCACCGGTGCTCCCCACGGCGACACACTCGGTCGGATAAAACCCATGTCCAGTAATTCTTGTAGCTGGATTTTGAGTTCTTCCAACTCCTTCGGCGCCATCCTATAGGGTGCTTTCGACACTGGTGCGGCTCCTGGTTCCAGATCGATAGTAAACTCTAACTGTCGGTCAGGAGGAGGGCCTGGCAACGCATCGGGAAATACGTCGGGAAACTCACTCACTACCGCCACATCTTCAACTTTCCTTTCTTTCTTGTCATGTCCTTGCAGATAAACGAGATAGGCAGGACGCCCCTTTCTAATCATCGTGGTTGCTTGAAGTGCCGATATCACACAAGTTCGTTGATTCATCGAAATTCCGTGGAAGGTAGAGGGCTCCTTCCCCGGGGTTTGTAACGAAATTTGCCTCTCTTGGCATCGGATAGTGGCATAGTTTTCAGCTAGCCAGTCCATCCCCAGAATAATGTCCACGTTATCCATCGGCATAACGTGCAAGTTGTGCGTCACTAAACTAAGTTCTCCCACAATGAGTTCTATGTTCGAGCAAGATCGTGAAATTTCTATAAGGCCTCCTACCGGTGAGTTCACATTCATCTTATGTTCAAGTTTATCAACAGGCAGTCTTAAAGCATTCACTCAGGAGTGCGATATAAAAGAGTGCGACGCACCCGTATCAAACAGAACAGCAACAGGCATGTCAAGTAATGTTCCCATACCTGCCAGATTATCTTGTTTTGGCTCTCCCTGTGGGGCTTTTGCTTGACTGCGTCCCAAGGCATAGGCCCTGGCTTGAGTCGGGTATGGCTGGCGACGCTGCTGCTGCTGCGGAGGTGGTGTAGGATTCCTTCGAGGTCCGTTCGGCGTTCCCCCACCTCCAGTATTGTTGTTGCTCGGGCACTCTTTGGAGAAGTGTCCGACTCCACCACACTTGTAGCACACGTTGGTCCCGACTCTACACTCTCCCATGTGGTTCTTCTGACATTTGGCACAAGGAGGTGCTCTCTGACGGAAATCTCCACTTTGGAATGGAGCAGCTTGTTTTCCTTTTCCCTGGGAAGAGTTTGGGGTATTCTGGAACCTCTTGTTGTCGAAGGGTGCGCGGTTCCCGTCCCATTTCCTCTTATCCCGGAAATTCTACTGTGAGGTCGGCGGTGTTGGAGTAGTGGGCGTAACTGTCCTTTCCCGTGGCATCGCTTCCTCCACGTCCAATGCATGAGATAATGACTCGGCATACGAGAGTCTACCACGGCATGCCAACGCCATCCTGATTTCGTGCCTCAGACCGGCACAAAACTTCTCCGCCATCTTCTCGTCGGTGTTTACTTGCTCGGGTGCATAGCGAGACATGTCACATAGGGCACGGTCATATTCTGTCACAGTCATCCGCCCCTGCTTTAAATTGTAGAACTCGGCCTCCTTTGCCTTACGGTAACTCCTTGGAATGTATTTGTCATACAGTTCCTCCTTAAAGTCTTCCCACGTCAGGGTGTCTAACTGTTCCTGCGTCATTGTCCGCTGCTTAGTCTCCCACTAGAATTCTGCGGATCCGGTGAGCTGATAAGTCACGCACGATAGGCGCTCTTGGTCAGTGCACCTCAAGAACTTAAAGATGCGTTCTATGGCCCGAATCCAGGTCTCGGCCTTAGTTGGATCTCCCACTCCATCGAACACGGGAGGACGTTCCTTTCGGAACTATTTCTCGATGTTCCGTTCCGGCTGTGGCGGTGGTGGAGGTGGTGGTGGTGGTTGTCCTTCAGGACCCACACTGCTTTGGGTCTCGTTGCTTGCCCCATTCTCGTGGTGAACTGCGGCACGTCGGGGAGGCTTCTGTTCAACACATGCATTAGTATAAAATCCAACTTTACCATCACCACTCCACACAACCTTTCCAAAGTGATAACACAACTTTCCATACACAACATGGTAAAACGAACACAACGATAAAACAACGGAAACTTAATTATCTCAAAACCAACAAGTACGTGTTCCCACAAGGTCTTTGAAAAACAAACGTCAAAAGAAACTACTACCTAGTTCGTCAAAACAAAACATTCGAAACTAACAAACATCAAAAGAAGACTACTCCTCCTCGGGAGCTCTCTCGTAATTCGCCCCTTCCTCGCTATCAACTTCAACCTCTCTCGCAAGGGGCTCTTCTTCAGGGTCTTCCTCATCCTCCATGGGATCCTCCTCGTCTTCAAGGGGATCTTCTTCCTCTTCCTCATCACTCTCCCGCACATCAGTAGCGACGTCGATATGCTCATCAACCACAAGGACTTCCGTCGCGGGAGGTGCGGAGGTGCGCATCCCAAGTCTCCTTCTCTTGGGGCAGTTTGGTTGCGGCGTCTCACTCTCGTACCGACCCCCGCTGTAGGGGCTGCGGCTCGATGAAGACGCCTCCTTCCTAGGAGGAGCATAGGGTGGCGGTCCACCACGAGCATCGACCAGTGCTTCCAAGAGAACCTTCACAAAACCATGCATGTCTCCCTGCATGCTGTAGTCGGGAAGCTTATGCCAGATGTATGACCGTGAAGCCTCGTCGGCCCACGTATTCAAAGGTGCCGGTAGTCCATCAATCAATCTCTTGATTCCCTCGTAGTGCCTCACTCCACAGCCATGAGCATCCCGCCATAAGGTCAAGTAATCGGCGACATAAGATATCAAAGGGGCCCTCGCGTCCCTCTCGAACCCGCGATACATTTCCACCGCCCGCAATCCATTCTTGACGTACCTTCCCCTTAGCGGTGCGTGGATCGTGATCGTCATCTACATAAAAGTAAGTTCCCTTAGCAACCAATCGTAGAAAAAGAATAAACGAGGTAGAAAGAGATAAAAACGCGTAGAGAACGTCATACGTGCTACCGTGCATATACCTGTCGATTTCCATAAGGAAAAGTCATAACAATTCTTTTTTTTTCTTTTTCTTCTTTTTTTTTTGTTGTCATCTAAGGATAGATGCTTCGTACTTTTAAAGACGTGGTACTTTTACAATTTCGTCAATCCTTCGATCTAACGCTAATCGCGCTTCACAAGGTTTTCCTCGTCTCGTCATCTCATCATTCCTTGGAATTCGCACCTTTCTGCGCCCCACTCATTCTTTTACTTCTAATATGCTTCGTTTCAAACTTTTGCCTTCTTTCATGTTGAGCGCGGTGAGACGGAGTGTTGAGCTTTAAACGGATATTCTTTAAGTCTAGTGAAACGAGTCTAGACTAGATTGAATAAACGACTCTCGGTCCAGAGCGGAAGGAAAAACGGCTCTGATACCACTCTGTCACGACCGCACTTCCTAAGGATAGGAAGCACGGGAAATCGTGACTAGTGGGGGGAAATAAGAAGCGGGGATGAAGGGGGAAACAATCAAACAATTCAAGGCAATACCACTTAACAGTCAAAGACGAAATTCCATTTTAAGTTAACCAACGTTTCAATCCCGAAGTCTACAACATGAAAGATAACAGAGTTCGACAATAAAGAAAATAACGGAGTCTCTTGGGACATTGAATAGCGGAAGCAATTTGAGAGTTTAGCTACTACTACGTATGAAGACATAATAGTAACCGGACCAGTTCTTGAATCACCACTCAACATCCTCCGCTTCCCGACCTCGCTCAACCTGCACATAGGGAAAACATATGCAGGGGCTGAGTACTTGATGCACCCAATGAACTCATGCCCGAAAACATTCATCGTTAAGATATGTCAAGCCATCATCGTGTGGATCCCGGGTTTCACTTTAAAAGAACCGAGAAGCACAAGAAAAACCATTTCCATGAAATAGTGTCCGCGCGGACTAACATCATCCTCCATCATATACCATATCTGAACCATCACGTGAAACGAGACTGTGGCCACAATCTCGATCACTGGACCGGCCGACCTAGGGGACGGCTCACGATCCCCATCAGTGCACTAGTCTAAGTAGGGCGTAGACCCTAGTTAGACCCGAATTCGTTAACCATCAAAGTCTAGTAGAGTTTTATTCTAGTAGACAATCAGATAGGCAGTTTCAAAACATAAAACGGCATGACATACTTATAGAAACATCCTTATAACACCGTAAACATATTGATTTAAAATAAACGTTAAAGAATAAAGCTCACCTCAAATGCTTAAGTTTTCCGTAAAAATTCCTCGTTCCGACTTTCAGCGTGCGTGCGAACCACCTTTTTGGAAAACACATAAAGTTCACATCAAACCTCTGTAACGAAGATAATTAGAATGCATGCACTCTAATTAAAATCTTTTAATTCTCTTTCTCAATTTTCGCGCACTTTTGGTTATTCGGCGACGGCCGCTTACACTCGTTCTTTCCTCCGTTGGCTCCTCGTATTTTCCATAATGTCGAAAATAATTTAAAAAAAAAAATTATTTACGCGCATACTTTAATTTCCGTAATTATTTACCATTGAAAAAGTATGATTTCATACCTAGGTAAATTATTCACTCGTCAAAAGAACTTACGGAATTTAATTAAATATTTTCCCCCGATTAAACTCTCAATCATCGACCCGGGATTAAATTTCTTAGCCACCTTATTCCTCCAAAATTACATAGTGAGCCCCCATCAATTAAAAGAAGAGCCCAACAACTAAAAAAAAAATTTAATCCAAGGCCCAACAACAAAAGTACATGGCCCAATTCCCTCTATCTTCTTCCTCTCTTTCTTCCCTCTCTCTCTCCTCCCTTCTTTCTCTCTCCCCGACTCCTTCTCTCTCGCCGACTGCCACCACGACGAAGGCACGCCGCCGTCGCCCCCGGCGAGAGACGTCGCTGCTACTGCCCCGTCGTCGAGGAGTCGACGCTTCCAGCCCGTCGCCGTCGTCCCTTACAGCCGTGCAGCTGCTGTTGGCGTCGTCGGTCGCTGCCGTCGCCGGATGGCACAGTAGCTGTCGCCGACTGCTGCTCCGTCGCTGGAGCGGAGGCAGACCCAGCCGCCGGACAGCCACCACGCCACTCCGAGCACGCCCGAAACCACCCCGAAACTTCCCGAAACACGTGCTATTACTATAAAGTTAAGTTCTTTCTAAGCTTCAGCTATGTACGACGATTGTTTGGAAGATTCTAAGTTGGTTCCTATTTAGTTTGGTTATGGAATAAAAGCTACGAAACAAGGATGTAATATGCATGAAAAACTAGAACAACACATGCTTTAAACAAGGAATGGATTATACCTCCAAGATGGTTGAAAATGGTGGAAAATACACAAGGTAGTGGCTCAAAGCTTCCTCCTCCCTCTCGGCACTCTCTCTCGCCGCTTCTCCTTCTCTCTTCTCTCTTTTTTTTTTGCTAAGTGAAAGGTTACAAGAGTAAGTGGGGGGGTGGCTTTGGGGTGTAGATATTGATGGGGAAAGTGGAGAGGTAGATCAAAGAGGAGTAAAACCGATCGGTCATGGGGGAGGGGATGGAAAACCGTCGACGGGGGGGGGGGGGCTCTTTTTGGGCTTAGCTAGTTTAAAACCAAACTTGGGCTTCCATAAATTAAATTTCAATTGGGCTAAAACCAATAAATAAATTACAAGCCCAAGTTAAAAACTACCACTTGATGTATTTAAAGAGTGATTAGAACTCAAGTTATTTTAATTTTAATTGGACTTCAAATTTATTTTGGAAAGTCCAAAGTAATTTCATACATTTTTATATTTTTCGCATTTTCCTTCGTTAAATAAAATTCACGGGCCTTTATTAAATTTTGTTATCTCGTTCTTCATAACCAAAAATTAAAGTACGAGAAATCGTACATAACTTATATTTGGTGTTGTTCCAAATATAAAATTCATTCAACCGTTCCTCAAATTACGCGCGTCATTATCCATAAAACATACATACCTTTCCACTTAATTCATTCGCCTTGCTAAAGAATAGCAATTTCATCATTGACCTTTCAACGAGACCTTAAACGTGCCTCCCATCGTTCACAATTAAAAAAAACATAAACAGATTCCTTTTCACACCACACACATAACCCACAATTTTTCCCATATCACATTTACCGAGAAGCATAGCATTTCGAAATAATTTTATCAATTATTTCGTTACATAAAATTAATTTCAAACTTAAGGTACGGGTGTTACATCTCCAGATATCTGGGGAAGTTGAGACGATGGATTACCGTCCTTCCCAGCGCTCTGAGCTGGACATTGACATGCCCGTGCGGCAAAAAGGGAAGCGGCGTGGAAAGAAGAACGCTGGTGGAGAGTCATCATCGGCAAGGATGGATACTCAGTTGGGTGATGAGTCCGATGGCGATTTTATGGCTCCACCTCCACCAAGATCTGCCGTTCGGGGTCGTCACTCTGTCAGCCACACTGGTGGTACAGGTGAAGATATCGGTCTCAGTGATGTCCACCAATCTCCACCACGGTCTTCTGTGAGAGACGACGTTTTTGGTATTGATTTAGAGAATGCCGTAGTTCAAGATACTCGTCCGTCTAGAATCCCTACCTCCAGAATCGGGAAGGGAATCCGTGGTCTATTTATGCGGAAAAAGCGAGACCCTTGAACGTTACTTTGCTATTTTTTGTTTATTTATTAAGTTGAACGTTGTAATATTTATAATTTTGCTTGTTTATTGAGTTGATCATTGTAACTTTTCAACAAATAGTTTTGCTTATTTATTGGACTGAACATACTGAAGTGGAGTATTGGACTGAACATATAGTATTAGAGGAGGATTGTAAAGAAACATTATGCGCAAAAACGCCAACACGGTTGGCGTTTTATACTTGGGGCGATTTCTGCTCGAGATTTTAGACACGAAAACAGAAATTCTGAATTGACTCGCCCTTCAGGTTGGCGTGTTATAAAAAACGCCAATGTTGTTGGCGCCTTTATGAAAAGACGCCAACTACATTGGCGTGTTATACTTGGACGATTCCGTTGGAGATTTTAGCCACGATCAGACATTCTGCATTGACTCGCCCTTCAGATTGGCGTGTTATAAAAAAACGCCGATGTTGTTGGCGTCTTTATGAAAAGACGCCAACTACATTGGCGAGTTATACTTGGTTGACTTGCCCTTCCGGTTGGCGTTTTATGTGTAAACACGCCAACTGTGGTGGCGTTTTTTTCACGTAACACGCTAACTCGAGTGGCGTGTGTTATTTAAACTGTATTTGGAGAAAATACAGGTGAAATACGAAGAACAGTATAAAACGCCATTGGCATTGGCGTCTTTACTTATATACACGCCATTGGCATTAGCGTTTTTCCCATATGTGGAATAGATAATAAAATGGGTACATTTCCGTTATTTCTGAGGCCAACTGGCCTAGAAATGCGTTTTTCTCTTCAAAATCAGGGCAATCCACCTCTTCTCCTTTCTCCCTCTCGACGGCACCGGTTTCGGACCAATCAAGGCGTCTCCGGTGAGCGACGACATCTGGCCCTCCGTCCGATTCTTGCCATCGCCGGAGAGCGCCTATCGATCCCTCTCAATTCACTCCCAAATTGAAACTACAATCGCCTCACTTCTCTACTTCGCCTCTTCCGCGACTCCGACAAACCCAGCTCCGTCGAATTCACGGCAGTGAGTTCCCTCACACGATTTCTGGTCGTCCCCTTCCCTACCTCCTTCTCTCTCTCGATTCTTCCTCTGAGACTTGCTGTCGTAAACACTCCTCCGGCACTGCCGAATCGCCGGCACTCTCACTGTGACGGCTCCCTCTCTCTCTCCGTCGAGCTCCCCGGAAGGCAGCGACACCATCGCCCCTCTCTCTATCTTCACTCGGCACCGCTGGCACCAGCCGCCGCTACCGCCCGCTGCTGCTCCAGCAGCGCCGCTTCTCAGGTCGGCTCTCCGGAGCTCCGTTGTCACTTGACCCTCGCCGGACAGCCCCTTATGCTAAGCTAAGCCCTCTATCTAGTTTGCTACTTACATAATTATGCTCGATGTTTGAGCAGTAGCTATGTGAGCTCAAGGTTTCTTGAATTGATTTGTTTTGTTGTGGTGGTGCATCTCTTGATATTGAATTAGCTAAGGCAGCTTATGATCCATTTGTCTCTGATTTTGTGAGGTGAGGTTCCTAAAGCTCTAAGTCTTGAGCTTTAAACATGATGTTCTACACTTGCTACTGTTATGAGGTTTCTATAGCCAGGATTCTAAGTTCTAGAGCCTAGCATGATGTCTTGAAGCAAAAGCAGAGGGTGTGCTAGTGTTTTACCTTGACTTGGGTGAATCCTTGATGATTGTGGCTGATCCTAAGCTTGTTGTTACTCCTTGCTCCTCATGCTAGCCTCCTCATACTTTGTGGTGAAGTTTGGGATCGAGATGGTGTGTGGAAGGAAGTGGGAAAGGGGCTGTTTTTATAGCAAAAATTCTTGGACTTTTGTGGCAGACATTGGGAGCTTCTACTCCTACTTTGAGCTATTGTTCCTTTCCCCTTTTGAATTTGGCTACGTGGCTTTCTTGCCTATTTTGTGTAAGCTGATTTCAGCCTTGGGTTTTGTGGAAGAAAATCTGATTCACTTCTATTTTGAGCTTAAAAGATGAGCTCACATCACCTTGTACTATTTGTATCTATCTCTATTATGGTGAAAGTTTGGGGAGGAGACAGGTTGGCTGATCTTAGAGCATTCATTTGTGGTTTTGCACCATCTATTTTTGGTTTAGTCTCCCCCTACCTCTTTACCTATGGGCTCTCTTTTGGGTGCTAACTTTGCAGGTACATTGCCGTCAAGATCAAGTCTTGGGCTGCAAGGTTTTTTGGAGTTTGATGGCTGCAAGAGTCGAGGAAAAGGAAAGAGGAGATAAAGGAAGATTTTGACCAAATCACATCTTGAACTTTGGATTTTTGTAAAGTAGTGGTTGTAGTATCTCTTTGTGTGGAAGATGTAGGAAGTGTTGATATGTATAGAAGTAGGCGTGTAGTACATGGTTATAGCACTCTAAATAATTACTTGGTCTTTCTACTTTCCAACAATTGTAGCTCACAAACTTGAAATTTCTTGAACTTTAATTCCATGAGGCAGAAGAAAGACCTCACTTAAGATTAAATCCAACTTAACACGTGCAAAATAATTCCAATCGTCTCTTCGTCCAATTTTTTTTTATGCTCCAAAATCTGTGCACGAAAACTCTGGGTGTTACATGGTGTCACCCTTCTCTCTTCTCTAATTATTTCTCTGATATAAACCCGCTTCAAGCCATGATGACTAATCAGCAAATCTCGGGGTAAACAGCCTTGACTGCTTATGTTTACTTTTACTTAATTCTTGTACGTAGGAAATGAGATTTCATTCTTTTAACAGCAAATTTTAAAGCCGTTTTATTTCACTCATATAACTATCTGGTTTAATTCATCAATCCAATGATGAATAAAAAATCGATATTCAAACCGTTTGACTTTCTTGTTAGAAAGAAAATATATATTAATTCTCAACTAATATGTATCAATTAATGTTTTCATTGTGTTCTCATCCTCCATCTTCAATTCACAGATATTCCTCACCCTCCTTGATTTTCCGGTGTTGAAGTCGTAGGATGAAATGTGCTAGAATATTTTGATTATTTATAGTTATCAAATATTGATTGGCTATTCTTTGCTGGGAGATTGCTTGACCATCTAGCTCCGAATGGTTTCGTGATTATCGAAATTCAAATCCAAATAGTTCATAAAAAGTCATTCAAAAATTTCATCTCACCACTATCCTCTTCAATGATACAAGACATATGCTATACAATTGAAAAGGTGATCTGCACGCAAATCTGCGCATAAATCTACACAAGCTTTGAAGTCGTGTGCGGAGCTTTCCACCAAATGATGTTTGGAGCCACGAGCTTTCCATTGTATCTTCTTTGGAGCTGTCCGTGGAGATTTCCGCCGACTCTGATTTAGAGCTCAATGATCTTCAATCTACTGACGACTATGATTTTAGTTTATTGATTCGGTTGATGGCGTTCCAGCCACTGATGATGTTTCTCTGCTGCTGATGCAAAGTTATCTAGTGTAGAAGGTCAGGACAGGTATCTCGGTGTGTCCATTCCAAATTCGATAGTAAATACTTCATCTGTCCGTGAATAGGAGTCCCGTTTTTTCATTTCAGTCCGTCCGCAAATAGGAGTCTCGGTTCACTTTTACCATAAATGGTATATGGTCACACCTTCCATTAACTCATTTCACTCACATTTAATTTAAAATTAATATATACAAGTAGGACTCTTATTCCACTAACTTTTTTCTACCCACTTTTCTTAACATTTTTTAAAACCTGTGCCGCCAAGAAATGAGACTCCTAATGGCGGACGGAAGGAGTAATTATTATCGAAGGGATTTTGAACCAAAGGTCAACATCAACAAATACTAATGCTACTTTTCTTATTTCCATCTAAAGGACAATGTGTAGTTCACGAGAGAATTAATACGGATATTTAATTCACATCATCTAATTTTTTCCATGACCTAGATTCTATTATTCTTTTATATATTTTCATAAATTATTAGAATCCGATGATTTGTTTTATTAATTTATAGGAGATCTTTTTGTACTACATATATTATAAATATGTGTGAAGTCTATTACTCTATTATGAAAAATGAATTAAATTAAATATTTATCATTTTTTTACTATTTCTCCATTTCGGAGAAACATATCTCTCCCCCATCATAAATCTCTCCTCAAAGTACTCCCTCTATCCATGCTAAAATGACATACTTTTCTTTTTAGTTTGTCCCAAATAAAATGACATATTTTTATTTTTAATAACTTTCCCGTTCCAAATAATATACTCAATAACTTTTTCACTCCAATTTAAATATTCAACTCTCTTTCTTTCTTCATATAATACTTACACTAACATTTTTCTTTATCCAGTCAATTAAACGCATTAACCAACAATTCATTAAATCTTGTGTCGACTAAAAAATGTGTTATTTTAGCCGCGACGGAGGAAATAATACATATCAGTTAACTCTGCGGATATTCAATCAGATTCTTTATGTTGAAGTGGCAGACACAGCAAGAGGTGAAGTGGCAGACACATTAAGAGGTGAGGAAGGGCTTAAGCCCCTCCCAAGATTCCATTTTCTTGATTTTTCTACTTTTAAATTTTTTTAAAAAGTAAGATATTGCTTTAGACGAGTAAACGATTAGATGTTAAAAGGTAAGGAGGGGCTGAACGAAATTAAAGAATCGAAAATTACAAAGGTGAAAATGTAGCAACCAATTTAGGGATGTCAATGTAACCCGTAACCCGCGTGCTGGCCCGAATAACCCGATACAGGGTTAGGGTTGTAATTTCCCAGCCGGAATTTAAAATCGGGCCATTCAGGCTGACCCGTTTGGGTTCTTGGGCGGGCTGACTTGGTCGGGTTACGGGTCAGCGGTTGGGCGGGCGGGCTGACCCGTCGGGTTGAAGGCTTCTAGACAGCGCACAATCTTTGTAACGAGCATAACTTTCTCTACAAAGCTCCAATTGAGACGTGCAAGATACCCACGTGAAGCTATTTTGAAGACGAAGAGAATGATATGCATTAGGGGCTTATAGGACTTCAAAATCGCGAGAAACATTGACTCGAACAAAGCTGCTGCACATCCACATATTTTGGGTACCTAATCCATTCTCTATCAATTCTCAACATGTAAACATACTAAAGTATAGAAATATAATCTAAATCATCCAAGACAACTCTCTAAAACCATCATTATGTGGTTCATTGATTCATAAATACTCGTATATAAAAGCTTTCTTTTAGTATATTTCCAATATAATAGTGCAAATTGTTTTGGCGCCACTCCGTCATTGAATTATGCGTACTTTGATGATTCTTAAAACAAAGAGAAATTAGTATTTTACTTATTTACAGCTGGAATAAAATAAATTTGACCAATCATAATTCAAGAAAACTTTAGAGTTGTTCCAATTAGCTAGCATCTTGATAATTCACTCTTCAACAATTCAAAATATTTTTGTTACATCTACGCTCCACATCTCACGTTATGAAAATTTTATTCAGTTTTCTATGAATTGATTTATGTTCAAATTTTAAAACAAAGTGTTGATTTATGTTTTAAATACATAAACATAAACATGCTATTGATAGATATTTTGTAAATATGTAATGAATAATAATTTTAATTTGAAAAATATAATCTTTTTTTCAAAAATATTAAAGAAAATTTAAAATATGTATTTCATTATTGCATGACTAATTAAAAATATGTATGTAATTAAAGATAATTAAAAGTACGTATTATTTTTTTTTAAATATTAAAAAAAATTAAAAATATGCATTGGCCCGAATAACCCGATGGGTAAGCCTAAAACCTAAAAAGTTAGGGTTAGGGCTAAACTTTTATAACCCGAAAAAATCATAACCCAAATAGCACGTACTCGAATGGCCAGACAACCTGAACGAGTTGGCCCGAACCAGAACGGGTTGGCCCGATTGACATCCCTAGCAACCATGGCTGCCATGTGGTTGGTGAAGAAGAAAACGTTTTTAAAACAAATACTCCCTCTATTCAATAATAATGAGGGCATTTTTTTCCGGCACGAAGATTAAGAAAAATATGTGTAAAGTATTAAGTATAAAGATAATAACGTAGAAGAGAGGAAAAAGTAGAAAGAATAAAGTAGGAGAGAGGGAAAAATAAGTGAGAAGAAATGTGTTAACTTTTACTATAGAGAGAAACGATTCCACAACTATGGAACGTACTAAAATGGTAAAATGACTCAACTACTATGAAACGGATACGGATGTATTAATAATATTATATTATTTCTAATGTGCCTTGTAAAATGTGTAATATGTGAAAAGTTGACAAATTTTTTTTAAAAAAATAAACTCCTCCTATGTAAAGGAGGAAATTACAAATAACATCAAGAGCTCGACACCTCAAATAATAATGTCTAAGCTCCTTGCCGCTAGGATAAAGGCTCTAGACTGAAAAGTTGACAACTTTAAAGTGAAATAAAGTGCTGCTTTAAAAATGTGGGGAAAGGATATATTTCTGTTGGACTTATGCGGTATGACAAAATATTAGAAAAAAATGGTGTTTGGATTGAAATAAGATACTTATCAGGGAATCTGATATGAGAATCGTAAATTAATAAGTCTTAATTAGCCGTTTGAAATTAATAATTGCTCTTTAAATCACAAACATTCAATACAAACGTAACATATCATTCATTAAATTACACAAAACACACATAAAAATGCAATTTGAATCACCGGACCCATATCAATTGTTGGTTTCAAGCCACTCAAGAATGCCCTTCTCGGTTTCTGAGAGATCTTCCTTCTTCCTCTGCTTCAGATCACCCTCTAATAACCCAAAATAATCTTTGTAGTTTCGTTTGTAATAGCTCTCCAATCTCTGTGGTTATGTTTAAACCAAAAGGTAGTTAAATAAAGTTGCGTCGCCTCATCCGTAAAAGTAAAACGACGCCGCTTTAGTCATGCACATTGGATGAACTTTTCTATTAGTTCATAATTAGATGGTGAGTAAGTTACACAGTCTCATAATAGCATATTCTTATTCAGGTAGAAAAATATTATTGCTTCCTTGTAACATTTGAGTCGGCGTGGGTTCAAGAAATGTGAAAAAAGTATTATTGCTTCCTTGTAACATTTGACTCGGCGTGGGTTCAAGAAATGTGAAAAATGTGAGTTCCACATTTATATACTCTCTCTGTCCCATAAAAATATGTGTCACTTTCCATTTTCGTACGTCCCACAAAAATATGTGTATTCCATTTCTGGAAAGTTATATCAATTTAATAATGTAGGTCTACTAATACTACTTTAACTACCATTCCCCTTCCCTCTCTTACTTTATCATACAATTCTCCTCATCTCTCTTACTTTACCAATTTTATCTTAGTTCCCGTGTCATACTCATTGCTCATATTTTTATGGGACGGAGGGAGTATTAGTTCTCGTGCTAAACAAAGTGGACAAAGATGGACCGAAATTGCAAAAATTGACAAATTTCACGGACGGAGCGAGTATTGCTGAGGAATTTGATACTCGAAATTGGTGAAAATCATTCAAAGTTTTCAAACTTTACCTCTTTGTCATTCTTAACTTTGTTGTCTTGGGATTTCTTCAGATATTCTGTGGGGAAATTATTCCAAAACAAACATATAAAAATACTAAACACAAATTTTGATCAAACTAAATTATTGAAGATAGATGAAAACGGACATACTATCAAGAAGGTCGGTTTTGGAGTCAGCAACCAGAAGAGTAGATGAAAGCAGAAGAACTTCTCTTCTCCCTCTCTTACATGGAAACTTAGCTTCTTGTCTTGATTTTAAGTTGCAAGAAATCACTTGACTCAATCTTGCAGCCATTGTCATTTACAAATTTTGGTGGAAATTATATAATTTATTCGTATATGGAGTAACTCACAGCCACTAGTTTATGATTTTTGTAGATGGTTATGAAATGGGTAAATTCCAATATGGACCCATATGCAATTTTCTTGTTTCCATTGCATGTGATTGGTGGTGTTTCATTTCAAGATATTTTTGTAGGTTGGGCTGGGGTTGAGAAAAAGCTATACATATATGCTTTGTAGAAAATCATACGGTTGCTTTACATGAGTAGTATTTCCTTCCATTTAAATTTTAGGATTAATTTGTTGTGTCCAAACAACATATTCTACACCGAAATGATGAGTTTTGTCTCATTAAATTCTTAAATAGAAAAGGATTATTTGGTTTATAGGCATGTCAAATGGGTCCGCCCAATAGGTTTCGAGCCAATTCTATTCGGATTGCGGTCAATTGGGTGCAAGCTAATCGGATTGTATTTTTATCGGGTTGTAAAAGTTCAACCCTAAGGGCATTAGCAGTGGGGCGCCCTAAGGGACGCTCTAAAGTCTGCCCTATGCACCGCCATGTCAGCATTTTATCCTCCTACCCTTCCACCTGCAGTGGGGCGCCCTATAAGCCGCCCTATAGGTTTCACTATTGTTTTGTTAATTAATTTAAATGTTTTCAAATATGTCAGTGCAAAATAATAAAAAATTACCACGATTAATTAAAAACGGCAAATTCTACATTGATTAAAAACGGCGGGCGAGTTGGAGACGACTCCATGTCAGACAGACCGTACGAATCCGTATTGAAATCAGGATCGTACTGTGTGTTGGAGTCGAACGGCCTGTACCCGGCCAACGTGCACCACCCCCAAACATCGGACTATTCGGACTTGGGTATTCATCAGAATCCATTTTATAATGTAATTTGAGTGTGGAAAAGTGAATGGAAATGTTACAAATGAAGGTGGGGTAGGGGGTATTTATATAAACAAATTTTTCGAAATTAAAAAATAAAAACAAAAACGCGTTGCATCATCCGTGTCGCCCACAGTGGGCGGACGATGGCACGGACGATGCTCTATCGTCCGCGGACGATGCATCGGACATCGTCCGCGCACCCACAGTGGGTGGACCATCGCGCGCCCGAGGCATCGGGCGGCCTATCGTCCGCCCCATTGCGGATGCCCTAACCCTAAAGGTTCGGGTTTCGGGTAGCCCACAGGGCCAATAGGGTTACTTCCAATAAAATTAACACACGATCAATCCAACACATAATGATAAAAATTAGTTATATTTATATAAGGTAAAACATTTAATTATAATAAATTTGAGATATATGCTTAAGCTAAAACATGATCAAATACCAATTTTACGATTTTTATAAATAATATATAAAACATAAATATATTTCGACAAATATTAAAGCATATTTAGAAATTTAAATACTTTTTTAGTGAAATTCAAGTTTCTAATTTATTTATCTATTAAACTTAACATATATAATATGTATATTTAATATAAAATTGAAGCTTATTTTTTAGTTATTTATATTATAAAAATAATCAATGAAGTGTCAATTAGGAGTCAACAAAGAATAATAGAAATTTTATCATGTTTCCGGGCCAACCCATCGAGTTTTCGGGTTAGCCCTATTCGGGTTGTGGGCTAATCGAGTTATAGTTTTATCAGACCAGAAATTTTCAACCCTAACCCTAAATTTAACGAGTTATTCGGTCCAACCCACCGATTGTGGGCTGCACTAACATCCCCAAATTTTGGGATTGATTTATCTAAGAATATGGTCAATACATGAGTCATCGTTCCAACGCTAATAATAATAATAATAATAATAATAATAATAATAATAATAATAATAATAATAATAATAATAATAATAATAATAATAATAATAATAATAAAATAATAATAATAATAATAATAATAATAATAATAAGAAAATAATAATAATAATAATAATATAATAAGAATAATAATAATAATAATATAATAATAATAATAATAATAATAATAATAATAATAATAATAATAAGAATAATAATAATAATAAAATAATAATAATAATAATAATAATAATAATAATATAATAATAATAATAATAGATAATAATAATATAATAATAACTAATAATAATAATAATAATAATCCTCCTCCTAATCCTAATCCTCCTCCTCCTCCTCCTCCTCCTCCTAATCCTCCTCCTCCTCCTCCTCCTCCTCCTCCTCTCCTCCTCCTCCTCCTCCTCCTCCTCCTCCTCCTCCTCCTCCTCCTCCTCCTCCTCCTCTAATCCTCCTCCTCCTCCTCCTCCTCCCTCCTCCTCCCTCCTAATAATAATCCTAATAATAATAATAATAATAATAATAATAATCCTAATAATAATAATAATAATCCTCCTAATAATAATAATAATAATAATAATAATAATAATAATAATAATAATAATAATAATAATAATAATAATAATAATAATAATAATAATAATAATAATAATAATAATAATAATAATAATAATAATAATAATAATAATAATAATAATAATAATAATAATATCACTACATATACTACAAAAAACTTACTCCTTCCGGTCCTTGTTAATAGAGGCGCTCCGTTTCGGCACGAAGATTAAGAATAGTGTGTTGTTAAGTGGATAGTGAATAAAGTTAGAGAGCTGCAGAGAGAATAAAGTAAGAGATGAGATTACTTTTTTGTCGAAAACATAAATGACTCAATTATCTTAGAACTTCATGAAATAGAAAAATGGGTCAGTTGACATGGAATGGAGGAAATATTTTTTAAGGACACAAAAATCGAGACGCAATTACTTGCGTTGGAAAATTTTTAAAAATAACAATGACAATAAGGACGCATTTTGAAGCATTATTGGTATATTTAAAAATATAAATTAGCATCTTTAATGATTAAAAAATGCCCTTAACAGGTTTTTGTATCGTAGATATATAAAATATTGGTCTGAAAACATTATCCAATGTCATTATCTGAAAATAAAATACATAGATGGTGCACTAATATGTTTGTCAAAATTAAGTGTCTTCTACTTGGTAAAATCTGGTCAAGTAGTAAAAACAACCCTAAGGTCTATATTAGTGTTTGATTTAATATTGATTTTGTAGTAAAAATCATTAAGGCCCCGTTTGTTTGTTAGATTCTAAGGGAAAGTAATCTAATTGCGGAATTTCTAGATTTCGTTGTTTGTTTTAATAATAAGAAAATAAGGAAAGCAATCTGATTTCTGAATTTCTAGATTTCGTTGTTTGTTTTAATAATAAGAAAATAAGGAACGTAATCTAATTCCTAAAATTGGGAAAAGTTAGTGTAAATTATGGGATTCTGATTTCTCATACTAAAGTTGTTATTCTTTTTCCCTGATTTGAGGATTTTAAAAGATACAGACAAAATACGATAAAAATATGTTCTCGCTATCTTCTACTCATTTAATTCTTCCGATTTTTCTTCTCCAAGCATCTGGCGATTTTTTTCCTCCATATTTTTGCTTAATTCTCTTCTTTATATCTTATCTCTACCGATTTCTCTTCTCATATCTCACTACCGAGTTCTCTTCTTCCTTTCGATCTTTCAATTTTGTGATTAACACCATTAACAGGTAAGATGCTTGATTCAAATCAACAAATATATAATATGTTTATTAATGTAGTTTATGTTATTCTTTCTTCAAACAAAGTTTTTCATGAATTTTATTTCTATTTTTCACGAAAGTTTTTCGTGAATTCTATTTCTATTTTTCAATTCGTGCACAAGTTTATAAAATTATACAGTTTTGTATCTGGAGACTTTTTTCATTTTCTAATTTTGATGTATGTGATTTGTCCATATAAATATAAAATTCAAAATCTTCACATATTTTCAAACGAAAGTAAAGGTATCAGGAATCATATTCTAAGAAATCATTTCTCCAGTAATCCTTTTTTATGTCAACATTATTTTCCTGGCAAACAAACGGGCCTAAGGTATATATTAATTGTGCACATTAGTATTTGATTGAGAATTGATTTTGTAGTAAAAAAATTTCTGGAATGCACAAATTTTTCCATAAAAATAAACTGTACACTATTTTCCAACTCCTTTATAGTCTTAATTTTATTTGCTTCAACATATTCCCTCCATTTCTTGTTGCGTCTTCTGCATCATCTCCGCCCTCTGTCATCGCAAACTCAACCGCGCTGGAGGTCGTGTTCATGCCTCCCACAACCATATCCTAAAATTAATCAATCCATCAAAATATATGTCACTTCAAATAAGTAATGCTTTGGCATGCATCATTGTGAGAGGAATCTTAGTATCACCTCTTCTTTTAATCCGCAGCAACACTTGAAGAAAGTTGTTTGCCTTACAAAGATCACCTCCTTTAGTCCTACTGCTCCCTCCTTCACCATTTCCTGTTAACAAAATCTCAAGCTTCAAACTCACCTTCTTATATTTCTCACTGAGTCTAGAAGCTTCAATAGAATTATTCAATTTATATAGAAGAAATGAGATCATATGGTATTAGTTCAAAATAGTTCATATCCACGAGCATAGCTTAAAAACATATTGAAACCATTAATGTTGATCCGAAAAAGGAGTATGTGTAATGTTGTTGAGAATGAAGAAACATATTTCCCACTGAGTCTAGAAGCTCGGGAATACTTACCACTACACTACAACGACTTGATATCTATATGATACATGATAAATAAAATACAAATAAAGCTGACGTGTGCATGCCAGCATGCACACGAGTGTGTCGTCCAAAGTTGAAATGAGAGTAGTTAGAGTTAGTTAGAGCTGAAATGAGAGTTAGTTAGAGGCGGTTAGAGTTGTTAACCGTTGTTTAGTTACACACTCAGCTATATAAGCTGATCTCTCCTTCATTTGTACTCATTCAATTCACATATTAATGCAAAGCTCTTCTTCTCTCAACCTATCTCCTCTCTCGCCGAGTTCTATCTGTGTGGGTGCAATTCTGGTGGCCGTTCTCACCTCCGGCAGCCCCAATTCTGCACCAAGTGGTATCAGTCGTAACGATCCTTCGCCTGTCATGGTGGAAACTCGCTCCGGCGACATGTGTCGCTTGGAGGAGATGCTATCGGCCGCCTTGGCTGACTTCTCCGCAAATGTCTCTGAATCTGATCGCAAGCGTGAGGAACTCGACTAAATTCGCGATAACGATGATAGCGCACGAGATACAACTGTGAAGGAGCTGCGCAAAGCAATCCTCGCTCTGCAACTTCAACATACTGAGATTCTCAATCGATTTGTGTCGAATCCTACTGCTACTAATGGAAATCAATTTGCTAGAGGTATTCCTCACAATCATTTTGGAGGAAATGGACCTCAACGCCAACCGTACTTCGCTACTCGCCAATCAAAGGTCGGCTTCCCTATCTTCTCCGGCGAGGATCTGGCCGGCTGGATCCTTAGATGCGATCATTTCTTCACAAATCGATTTAACTCCGGAGGCATCTAAAGTTCTCCTACTGTGATCAATTTTGAAGGTCGAGCACTGTAGTGGTTCCAGAATTGGTCGAGGTATCAGGATCACGCTATGGCTACTTCTTGGCCTCTATTTCTACAAGCACTTGAAGGAAGATTTGGCGATCGACTCCTCGGCGATCCTATGACAGAGTTGCTCGCTTTAAAACAAACAGGTTCCTTCTCTGAATATCATGATCGCTTTGAATTACTCTTAGGTCGTGTGTCTATCTCTGAATCTTATGCTGTGAGCCACTTCATCAATGGCTTGAAACCTTATATGCAAAAAGCTGTGAGAATGTTTATGCCTCAAACACTTGTGCATGCTTATGCTTTAGCTCGTTTGCAAGACATGTCTACACCGGTTAAAGAAGGAATTAATCAGCCTAGTAGACGATTTAATACTTTTGATGCTAGACCTTCACAAGCACACAATTCTGCTCCCTTGCTCCCTACTCCTATCACTCCTGCCTTTAAATCTAAAATACTTCTAACTGAAGAAGAAATGGCAGATAAGAGAGCTTGAGGTGTGTGTTATGGTTGTGATGAGAAATTTGAAAGAGGTCATCGGTGTGCTAGGAAACAACTTTATTTGCTTAAGATAGATGATGGTGAGCATGCTATTGATAGTGAATCTGATCCATTC
Organism: Salvia splendens; assembly: GCF_004379255.2. NCBI lineage: Eukaryota > Viridiplantae > Streptophyta > Magnoliopsida > Lamiales > Lamiaceae > Salvia > Salvia splendens. Next base: position 19,584,014 of record NC_056038.1, read on the forward strand.
ATTGAGGAATTAGGTGAAGCTGAAAATCCTTTAATCTCTATCCATGCTATTAATGGTTCATCTACCCGAGGCTTTCGAACTATGCGAGTTACAGGCAGAATTGGAAGAAAAGCTCTCCATATTCTTATTGATTCTGGTAGTACTCATAACTTTCTTGATTTACAAACGGCTAAGAAGTTGGGGTTGTCACTCACTGGGGTGAACCCTGTGTTTGTGGATGTTGCTGATGGTAATAGATTGGAATGCCAGTCCATGTGTAAAGGGCTGAAGTGGTCATTGAGAGGCACTGCTTTTGTCACTGATGTGCTCCTCTTACCCTTGGGTAGTTGTGACATGGTGTTGGGCATGGCTAGAAACTCTGGGGGATATACAATGGAACTTCAAGAACTTAACTATGGATTTTACCTTGGATGGCAAAAGACATGTCCTGGGGGGGGCATAATGAACACCTAGTACAGGCTGCATCAGAAAGGGAAATTAACAAAATTCTAAGTCATAGTGCAGGAGTTCAACTGTGCTGCATTCACATGAATGGTGAAGGATATTCTGAGCTTTTTGCTGCGCAAAGTACTGAAGAACAACAACTTCCACACTCTATTCAAGCTTTTGTGGATGAGCATCAATCTGTATTTGCAGAGCCAGCCACATTGCCTCCACTGAGGTCTCACAACCACAAAATATCTCTCATACCGGATGCTTCTCCAGTTAGCTCCAGACCCTATAGACACTCTGTAAGCTTTACAGAAGAACATTATTGAAAAACAAGTAGCTGATCTATTGCAGCAAGGTTTCATTCAACCTAGTTCAAGTCCCTTCTCTTCACCAGTTGTGCTTGTCAAGAAAAAGGATGGCACTTGGAGAATGTGTGTGGATTATAGGAGACTCAATAAACTCACTATTAAGGATAAGTATCTCATTCCCCTTATTGATGAATTGTTGGAGGAACTCAGAGGTGCTACAATCTTCTCTAAAATTGATTTGAGAGCTGGTTATCATCAGATTCGAATGGAGACTCAAGACATTCCAAAAACCGCATTCAAGACTCATGATGGCCATTATGAATTTGCTGTCATGCCCTTTGGTCTCACAAATGCTTCGGCTACATTTCAGATCTTGATGAATGACATCTTTAGACCATTCTTAAGGAAGTGTCTTCTTTGATGATATCTTAGTATATAGCAAAGATTTAGATTCTCACTTGGTTCATCTCCAATTGGTTTTCCAGAAACTGCAGGAGAATTCTTTGTATGCTAAAGCTAGCAAATGTGAGTTTGCTAAGCCTCAGATAGAGTACTTGGGGCATATAATCTCTAAGGAGGTAGTCTCTACTAATCCAAGGAAGGTTCAAGCGATGCAAGAATGGCCTATACCTAAAGATGCTTTTCATTGGGATGATGCAGCTGATAAAGCCTTCTTGGCACTGAAACAAGCCATGGTGTCTCCACAAGTGCTTGCTCTCCCTGATTTCTCCAAACCTTTTGTGATAGAAACCGATGCTTGCAGCTATGGTATTGGTGCGGTACTTATGCAAGATAACCATCCAATTGCTTTTATAAGCAAGGCACTTTTACCCAAAAACAGAGGGTTATCGGTTTATGATAAAGAACTTCTAGCCATTATGTTTGCGGTCACCTATTGGAGCCACTATTTGAGCAACTTACCCTTTGAAGTACGGACCGATCACAAAACACTGAGCCACTTGATGAAGCAGAAGCTTACTACCCCGGACCAACTCAATTGGCTTTCCAAACTATTGACTTCGAAATTACTTATAAGAAAGGTGTGGAAAATCTGGTTGCTGATGCCTTATCCCGAGTGCATTCTTCTGAAGTGCTATGTATGGCCATCACTACATTGGCTACTGATATCTACCCTTTGATTCAAGCGTTGTGGGAATCTGATCCAGTGCTGCAGTTAATCATTAAGGAGCTCAAACAAAATCCCACCTCTACATCTAAATTTTCTTGGTTAGGGAATCAGTTGAGAAGAAAAGGGCGCCTAGTGGTGGGCAATGATGAGGCTCTACGTTTGAAAATCATCCAGCTATTCCATAATTCCAGTTCTGGAGGCCATTCAGGGGTTCTTGCCACATATAAACGTTTATCTTCTCTTTTTTATTGGGCCAATATGGAGAAACAAATCAGAAATTATATAAGAGAATGTGATACGTGCCAACGTTTCAAGTATGATAATAGTGCTTCCTCGGGATTGCTACAACCACTGCCTATCCCTGAAGCTGCCTGGTCCCAAGTCAGTCTCGACTTCATTGAAGGTCTTCCTCTATCTCAGGGGAAATCAACTATACTTGTGGTGGTGGATAGACTGACAAAATACGCCCATTTTATGCCTCTTACTCATCCGTATTCGGCTCTCTCTGTGGCTCAAGCTTTCCTTGATCACGTGTTTAAATTACATGGTCTTCCTACTATTTTCATCAGTGACAGAGATAAGGTTTTTCTTAGCCAATTTTGGTCGGACTTCTTCAAATTACAAGGTGTAGAGCTCCATATGTCGACAGCTTATCACCCTCAGTCCGATGGGCAAACTGAGGTTGTAAATCGATGTTTGGAGACTTATCTCCGTTGCATGTGTGGAGATCAACCTGGAGCAAATGGATAAGTCTTGCGGAATTTTGGTACAATACTTCATTCCACACTGCTATTGAGACCACTCCTTTCGAGGCTTTATACGGTTACCCACCCCTATCCATATTGCTTATTTTAGGGGTGATTCTTCAGTGCATGACGTTAATGAGAGTCTCTTGGCTCGGGAGGCTATGTTGGATGTGCTTAAGTTCCATCTTGGTCGTGCACAGTGCCGCATGAAGCGGCAACACGACAAGCATCGTTAGGATCGACAGTTTTCTATTGAATATTGGGTTACTTGAAGCTACAACCTTATGGTCAAAATACACTGCGTGATCGCCAATTCCATAAGCTCAGTCCGAGGTACTTTGGACCCTTCAAAGTGCTCGATAAATATGGGGAGGTCGCGTATAAACTGGCTCTACCGGCAAAGGCAAAAATCCACCTTGTTTTTCATGTGTCTCAATTGAAGAAGAAGCTTGGCCCTCTCTCCCAACTCCACGGTACCTTACTTGTTCTTGGCAACTCCACCTTCTTGGAACCAGTTCAGATTTTGGATAGGAAGTTGGTGAAGCGAGGCAATCAACCCGCGACTAAAGTCTTGGTTCATTGGGCGAACTCGTTCCCCGAAGATGCAACGTGGGAGTTCTTACACGACATTTAGGAGAGATTTCCTCAATTCCAATCTTGAGGGGTAGAGGTGGTTAGAGTTGTTAACCGTTGTTTAGTTACACACTCAGCTATATAAGCTAATCTCTCCTTCATTTGTACTCATTCAATTCATATATTAATGCAAAGCTCTTCTTCTCTCAACCTATCTCCTCTCTCACCGAGTTCTATCTGTGTGGGTGCAATTCCGGTGGCCGTTCTCACCTCCGGCAGCCCCAATTCTGCACCACTATACTATTGCAATTTCGTATTATAAGGAGTATGTGTAATGTTGTTGGGAATGAAGAAAAGAGAAAGGGCGGAGCAAGAGAGAGACAATTCTAAATAAGGCAACTTTGGATTCTTTGTTAATTTTTCTGGTTTAGTTTGTTGATGGAAAAAACTCAAGATTTCTTGTAAGTTTCTTGGAAAATAGCACTTCACCATTTTTTTTAAAAAACTATAAATTTGATTAGGAGAATTAGTGTCTTATGCAATCATATATATTTTGGCGAAATCTTGTTTATGATTTGCTCTTTCCAAGTGAACTTGTAGTTGTATGTCAATTTGCTCAATACAAAATAGAGTTTTTTTTCCCTTTTGAGAATAGTCTTTTAATGAGTTGAAAAACATGGCACTGATTATAATTTATATGCATAAGTAGAGGATTATCAAATGTTTTCCCTAAGTATTGATTATGGATTGGTATTAGGCATTTAGTTTACTAGTGAACTTTGTTTTTGAGCTTGTTGAGAGAATAAACATCATTAGCTGTGTGCATCTTACTTCTTTAGGGCTGTTTAAGTTTGTGAAACTCTTCTTCTTAAATTCCTTGTTGATATGATTTATTGTGCTCAATCAAATTTTCTTTGGTATGCAACAAGATATCAAAGTATTGGAACATTGGGAGACCTATGGGCTTATGTCAAATTGATGAAATATTTCCTAATTAGTGATGATAACATTTCTCTCAAATCCCATTTGTCTGTACCATGTGATGAACTATAGTGTCAACATAAGAGTTGCTTCTTTTCTCACTTCCAAACAACTCTTTCATCTTCATTGCATTCTCTCTAATTGATCTTCCCTCTTCCCCTACTAATGCCAGCCTCACCGTCTCCGCCACCGACTCACTTGTGAACAATCCATCAGCCTTGTTTCTTGGTATCTCTATGCCCACTTTCTTCTCCTGCAGGAGCCTAGCATTCAGCCCTTGATCATTCGTGACAGGGAACAGGATCACCACCTTTCCGAACCTGAGGGCCTCTGTGGCCGAGTTCCATCCACAGTGCGTCAAGAATCCCCCAACTGCGGCATGCCCAAGAATCTTCACCTGTGGGCCCATTTTGAGTAGACAACTCCCCTGTCTATAACTCTGTCACAGAATCCTTCTGGAAGCTTCTCATAGCTTCTGTTCAACACCCAAAAGAAAGGGAATCCACATTGCTCCAATCCAAGGGCTAAGTCTTGAGTTTCCCTCTGTGTTAGTACAGCTTCAGTCCCAAGTGCAACATACACCAATGAGCCCTCCTTTTGCAGGTCAAGGAACTCTCTGATCCTCGTCCACTCCTCGTCTCCATCATCGCCTTCGTCTCCGGATGGTAGGACTCCCACTGGAAACACCGGCTTCTTGTAGAGGCGGTGGACGATTTGGAACCACTCAGGCTCGAACTCCACGCATGATCTGAAGATGACTATGTCGCTACCATCCCACAACGGAGACTTAGAAAATGTGCATATTAATATTTTTGTGTCCGGAGTCTTACTTGTTGCACCTTTTTAGTACTCAACATTTATAAAATTACATTTCTGGTATATAATTTCATAAATCATAACTCGAGTCACGATATTTACCTCCTACCCTTCATGCGTATAATGTACATGTCAATTTACCTTAGATTTGAAATTTCGGTGTCAACCAAGATGACTCATTACTAAAAATGAAAATATCTCTTTCTGTTTTATTCTATCTCTCTTACTTTACTCTCTCCACAATACACAAAATAAAGTTGCATAAATTCTCGTGTCACCCAAGGAGGGGGTCATCTTCCTGAGGACGGATGAAGTATTCTTGTTCTTTTAAGTTTCACATATTTATATACTTCACAAGTTTCCTTGTAGTTGAAGCGAAACTTTTCGCAACAGGGTTTAAAAAATGAATGTTTAGTGTGTTAAATAAATAAATAAATAAATAAGAGAAAGAGAAAAGTAGAGAGAATAAAGTTAGAGAGAGTAAAGTAAGAGTCAGAAAAAATTACTCCGTCCGTCCCTCTGTAGCTGAGTCGTATTCCTTTTTAGGTTGTTTCACTGTAGCTGAGTCATTTCTTTTTTGGCAAAAAGTATTTTACTCTCTTTTCATCTCTCTACCTTTTTTTTCCTTTCTGCTTTATTTTCTTTTTACTTAACTTATTTAAAATAATTTTTTTTAAATCTCGTGCCGAAAAGAAATGTCTCTACTATAAAGGGACGGAGGGAGTACTATGTATGAAAATGACTCAACTATAAAAGAACTTTTCAAAATGAAAAAATGACTCAACCATGAGGGAACGAAGGAGTGTGGATGTTTTGGAGAGTGAGTTACAGAAGAAGGTGGAGCTTGCGTTTGGTGGTGGCAGCGATGTGGCAGTAGGAGAAAGGGGGCACCGGCGCGACGAAGGGATCAATGTTGGTGAGCATTAGACGAATTAATTAAGGAGATGACAAAAAAGAAACAGTAAAACATAATAGTACTAAAATCTAAGGTAAAGATAGAAGGGAAGCTATTTCTTTCGGTAATATAATCAGCTTTTGAGCCCTCATCACTTTTTGCAATATAAATAAAAATGAAATTGAAATGCTTCTTCTCTCTTTATGAAGTTGAAATTAAAAAGCTTTTGAGCTCTCGTCACTCAAGAAACATCTTCATCAGGTATTTGTTATGAAAGGCTGCCTAAATAAACTTGATGAGAGGGGATAGGGGAAGGGTGTATATGTCAAGGTAAATTGACAGATACACCCTTTTAGACATGAAGGGTAGGAAGGTAAAAATCATAATTGAATTTGAGATTTATAAAATTTTTTAACTCAAAATGTAATTTTATAAATATTGGTACTAAAAAAGTGCAAATTGGGTACTAGTTTTGTAGTTCACTCTTTATTATATAGACTTCACAATCCACTAATACTCATTCCTCTATATTTCTCCTCATTCATTAAAAACAAGTGTCATGTACAAGTTTATCTATTTTTTTTAGGAAGAAGGAAAGTATATTATAGCATGACTATTTTGTCTTTGAACAAAAGATATGAAGAATTATGAGGTCAACTTAAAGATAAAGTACGCTTCACCTTTTTCAATGTTCCTAGTCATTTCATGGAGGTGGAAAGCCATGTTGGAGGAGGAAGAGATCCACTCGGGCACGACGGTATAGTCCTCGGCGGTGGACCGGCCGTGTTCCTCGCTCAAAACAGCGGATGGGGGCCCGAGAAACGCCATGAAGGCGGCCGTGAAGAGGCTAAAGTAGGCCCTCTTGATGGCGAGCTCCTCCGCGAGCTGAGGCAGCCAGTGAGAAGCATAGTCGTAGACGATCCGTCGGGTTTAGGCCCTGCATTCTCGAGGAAAGAACGCAGCTTCGGCTCGAGCAGATCGAGGGCTACCTTGAGAAGCTGCTGCTTGACATGAGGCACGTCCATGGAGGACTCAGCCTCGGGCGGAAGGTGGTCGACCGGAGGGAGAGGGAAGGGGATGAGGTTGATGAGATGGTGAGGCACTTCGACTGTTTTTTACTGTTTTTTGAAGGTTTCTTGGGCTAGAAATGAATGAGATTTTGTGGCCTCTTCGAGCGAAGTATTTTGATAGCTCGAAGAATGGTCTTAGATGGCCTATGGCTAGCCATGAAAACATCACTATGTGGAGAATCTTTCCTTGTTCTTCCATTGCAGAAAATTGAAGAATGCCAGAGTTTGGGATTTTCAATCTTATTCAACATGTTTTTTGTATTTAACCTTTGGGCTGTAGTGGAATATGTTATCATCCCTATAATGATGTTAATGTGTTTTTTTTGTTTGTCTTGGACTTGAGGGCCCTTGTGAGCAAGTTGCAATTGTTTTTAGCTGCAAAATTAGAAATTCAGTATTGATGACTATTGACTAATGTTATGTGTTGGAACGTGTAGTAGCATCAATTAGTGTGCTATGTATTCACCTCCCACCCCAAAGTTTTTTCAAGCTTTTTGATTATTTTATTTATACAAGTCATATGTGACGGCTGACTCTTCCATTGTAAAAATCACACTATTTTATGTCAAGGTTCTATTTGTCCTTATTCCTCTTCCTTCAAAGAAAATTGCATGTTTAATGTTAAGGTTCTATTTCTCCTTATTCTTTCTACGTTTTATGTTTTTCGCATTCTTATAGTTCCAATTTTTATTCAAATTCCTTCTTTTTGTGATTCCCCTCAATAAATAATATTTAAAAATAATAAGCATATAATTGTTGCCTTCCAAATTAGATTCTCCTCATTTTAGCATTGAGAACAAAAGAGAAAATCGTTAGATCATCCACAATGGATGTCATAGTGAGCACCCTAGTGGTTTCCATATTAGCATTTCTTAGTCCATCTCTTCTTTCTGCTATGGTTTCTCCCTAGTGTCTGCCCTTTCAACTATCCATTTTTCATTTCAATTTTAATTATATTTTTTTATTTTTAACATTATAATTAACAAAATTAGATATTAAATCAAAGAACTAGCAAAACATACATTATTTAATTAAAAAAAATTACAACGAAAATACTTAAAAAAGGTACAATTTCAACTAACCCCACGTGCCCAAACTTCTTCAACCATGTCGTAAATGAGTTGAAGAGGGGCTTGCCGGTTGCGCATGTTCTCCCCTGCTTGTAATCTCTCATTCACTCCATAGGGTAAACCTCGGATGACTGGCGGGGTTGCATGACCTGCGCTCGATTCAGCTTCATCGTCGGACCAATCACCAGCTCATGTACCTTCATCGCGGATAATCATATTGTGCAAGATGATGCACACGTACATGACATTGGCAATATGATGCATGTACCAGGAATGAGCTGGGCCTTTCACTATGGCCATCTCGGGTATATGCCATCGGCTAAGTAGTACCCCATATGATGCTGCCGTCCGTTGGCAGTGGATTCGATAACCGGACGGTTGCCATTGCATTGCTCGATGAAGAGACTCGACATGTTCAGCACGTTGATATCGTTGCTTGACCCCGCCACGCCAAAGTGAGCATGCTAGATCCAAAGACAGTGGTCAACGATGGCTTCAATGACCATCGTCGGGTGGGTACCCTTATACCCAAGGGTGAATTGGTCTCTCCACGCTGCCGGACAATTCTTCCACTCCCAGTGCATAAAATCAATGCTCCCTAACATTCCATGAAAGTCGTGCACCCTATCGTGCATCCTCATTAGGAACTGACAATCTTCGGCATTCGACTTGCACAAATATGTGGCGCCGAAGGCGTTAACCACGCCCTCCCGACCAGTTGTATCCCCGACGTGAAGATACTCGTCGAACATGTCCGTCGTGGTGCCGTAGGCCAACTGACGAAGCGCAACTGCGCAGTTCGTAAGCGGGGATAGACCGATTCTCTAGGCCGCATCTTGCCGCTGCTGTAAGTACTCATCGCGCGCCTCCATCGCCTTAACAATGCGGAGAAACAGTTCTCGCCGCATCTTCAACCGTCGGCAAAAAACCGTCGGTCCCCACTGGTGAAGACTTGGAAAGAGGTGAAAACGCGATTAGAATGCGGATCAAGTTTTATGGACTGATAACCGAACCGGTCGGATCAGTTAGCAAATTGTCGTTGCCACTTAATCACTGCAGTCTTGCTCTCGCTCTTTCTTCCTTGCCAAAGTAATTTATAAACTCCCAATTTTGCACAACTTTAACAGTAAAGCGGCAAGTTCGGGGTCGATCCCACAGAGAAGTTGGTGTGTCGAGTGTGTGAGTAGTGAACAGGGGGGTTGGCTGCTGCTACGCTTTAACTTGGGAGTTTTTAACTATTGTTTTTACTCTAGGCAGAATTTAAATAGCTAGCTTGATCAATGGAACTTTGACTACTGGGTCAAGTGAATTGCAGTTAACAGCAGAAAAGTAAATGCGAGAATGTAAACGAAAATAACTTTGTTAAACTAAAAACTAAGTACAGCGTGAAATTTAAACTAAGCTAACACTTCGGAAGCTAAGAAAGCGGTAAGAACTGAGAAGAATCTCAGCGGGAAACTTAAGATAACGCTAACAGAAATGAGTATTCTGCAGCGCTCCCTTCGGTCGCCCTTTTAACTAAGTTATCTAAGCTAAACTAGAGAACTGAACTAAACTAAGCTAGAGAGCTGAACTAAACTAAGCTAGAGAGCTGAACTACGCTAGATAACTAAGCTAAGCTAAACTAGACGGAAAGTAAAGTGTCCTCCTCCTCTTTTTTGTGATGACACACCCTCTATTTATAAGCTCGATACGGCCTTCAGCTGGATAACGATCTTGACAGGGAATATTCGCTCATGCTGAGAATGAGTGACTCACTGATTGCTACGTGCCCTTCCTTCTAGAACGACGATGCTTTTAAATAACAGATTCCTGACTCAACTCCGTCCTTGCGTCTCATAAGCTAGCACGTGTCCCCTTCTAGAACGTCGTCCTTGATAACAGAATTGTGCGCCATATACAGCTCATTTCCTCACGTGTTCTTCTTCTAGAAGCCAGCGGTCTCCGCCTAACTGCTTGATCACTCCTCCTTGATCAACTCCCCCGATTCTTGGCCTTTTATCGCCTTTTGTACTTGCTTGATCAATTCGGCCTTGCTGCCTTGGTCAAGTGGCATTTCTGCACATTTAACACTTGTTTTGCGCGATAAACCGATCAAGTAGCATACATTTTACCCCTAAACCGATGCATGAAATAAGCCTTATCAAACTGCTCACACTTAAAACATACTTGTCCTCAAGTATAAACAAAAAGAAAAGAAAAAGATAAGACAAATTTCAGGCATGGTTCACTTATTTCACAAGTAAAAGAAAAAACGAAAAGAGAAACAAGACCTTAAGATACAAACACGTATTCACATGCATGCATTAGACCAGATAATTTTCCGACAATCATACCCGAGGTCGAGGTTAATCCATTTGCCAGTAGCTTGTGTTTCTTCTCTTTTGCTTTTGCTTGATCAAGGTGTCAGCTTGTCAAGATTGCTCAATTTAAAAACCACTGTTGGATTCACTCAGTCACTCATTTCTCACCAGAGATGTTAGGACTGTTCACTCGGTGTTGCCATAAATTTAATACTTTGAATCGAACTGAACAAGATAGTTCCTTAAGGTCTTTGTTTTGGGTTGTAACGGGGCTAAGGGTAGTAACGTATTAGGGTAGGGTCCTAGGGGTTCTAAGTTCAAATATAAAATTTTAAAGAAAAATCACATGAGTCGAAAAGCCAAAGATTTGACTAAACTCGCTGGATCAGAATTGGGATATTTATTTCTTCCTCTCCTTGATGCTCATTCTCGATCAAATTTCGACCTTTAGCCTTATAACTTTCGGCTTTATTTGTTTAGTTTTGATTTTCTGGGTCAGGTTACAACTATTTCCTACCTTTTTTTTTCTCAAACATTTTCATCATTTTTTATATGATCAACCCGATTGTCTAACTTGATCAACCCGGCTACCCTTTATTTCGATCATTCTATTGTTATCCCCTTTTGTTTCCCTTGACAAGCTTCATCTCTTCGACCCTCTTCTCTCATGTGATATGAAACTTGTATTTGGTCTTAAGGCTTCAAAGAATGGGTAAGGGTGTTTGGGCTCAAAGTGGTTAACTAAGGGGTGCCTTGATTAGTGAGGCGGGTTTGTGGAACGAAGGAAAAGAAATGGCTCAAGTGGTTAAGTCCTAATGCCTTTAGTCCTTACTACTTGTGCAATCTTCATCTCAATACTAAAAGTCAGCATCTCGTAAAAATATCTTTTGTAAAAATAGTAGAAAGTGTTCTACTTTTGGCTTATAACTCACATATAGAGAGGCTTCACAGTTGGTTTAGAAATTGAGCATTTCCATCATACTTGCGTCGTTCAAATTGATCAAGTTTTTGCAATCAAGTTTTTACATGCGAGCATACTGAATCATTTTTCTAACTCTTCCAAAAGGTAATCAAGTCTTCCATTTATCCAATTTCATGCATATTGCCTATTTTATTACTAACTGGAATTTGTTATTTTTGAAAAATTTTAGCATGTATGATTCTAGTGTAACTATATCGTCCCCCTTCCCCACTGCATATGAACTCGTCCCCCTTTCTCTCTTTTCCCTCGCCAGGCTGCCCTCGGTAGCTTCTTCCTCCTCTCAAGCCTCCTGAATCTGAGGCTTTTCTGGTTCCTCTTCATCCACCAGCCTCCGTACTGTGCGTGGCCTCTGCACCACCGTTCCCTCCTAACCTCGTGTTTTTGGGTTTTCAGCTACCTCCAGGAGCCGATTCGTTGTCATACACCGCGTCTGACGACGTAGCGGTTCCTCTTCTTCCGTCTCCCCATAGTTGAACAATCGGCGGAATTCCTCTTCCTCTTCAGTGTTGATGCCGTCACCCTCAGTCGAATGTGGCGTATGGAGTGAAGTGGAGCCGCCACCGCCTGCTGGCGACGGAATTGCGAACGGCTGCTTATAATCCTCCCCCAACCCTTCTTCATCGGCAGCGTCTGCGCTACACTGCATTGGTTGGGTTGGGGATGAAGGTTTGGGTGATGTAGAAGAGCTAGGTGGGATCTTTAGTTTAGGGGACAAAGCAGGATTTTTAGACCGGGAAATCCCAAGTCTAGCTTTGAGTTCGCCGTATGCTGCAGCATCGTCCAATTCGCGAGGTATACTCAGGAGGACTTTATTGAGGTGCTGGAGGGTCTCTTCATCTATTTCGGGACTTGGAGTAGCGGTGCTGGTTTGTGGTGGTGCGGTATTTGACGTACACAATTTAAGATTTTCTTGACGAACTTGGGATGAAGTTTCCTGGTCGCCACAGTCAGCTCCGGCGTTAGGGGATGATGAAGGAGTGGAAATTTGCTTGATTAACATCTTTGTTGGTAATAGTGACGAGTGTTGGTGGAGAAAGCAAAGTTTCAAAACTTGAAGTGGTATGGGAAGAGTAAAAGGAATGCACTGTAGTCGCTTTTGGTTGAACGTGAAATTAGGCTCTGGGTTCTGCCTATTGTACTGATGCTACGACTGTTGGGATTTTTGACTGTCGAGATCCCTGCGTCTGTTCATGTACGAGCGCGCCTTTTCAGAGTGCCAGCTGGCTTAGCTTTTCTGATACGCTTTCTCCTTCTCCCTAGAACGTCATTTCATTGAGACAGTTGGCGCAGCCTGACACCTCTCCAATGACTGCATATGTCCTATCACCACTTGTCCCTGATTAATTGAATCACCGTGGCCATTGGTTAGCCCTCATTGCACTGATCAAGTGGTCAATTATATCCAGATGAAAACTCAATAATTCCACTTGATCAGTTTCTCACCTCTATTTTCGTCCTTTAACTTTCTAAGAAATAAAAAAACAATACAAGAAAAACTATTTACACTAACTATGAGGACTTGACCGGGTTCCCCTAGGTTGTCACTTGATTAATTTAATGGATTTAAAAATTATTGTTTGATCAAGCAGACTACCCAGGAGTACCCGATCACTCCTTCTACCTGGTCACCGGTTGAGATTGGAAAAGGTTAGTGGAATTTCTTCCACCAGTCCCGCTTTGGTCTTGTCCCTGTAGGGCTCAACCCAATGACCCTTCACATTGAAAAAGAATGAATTGGGGGTGTCTCCTTGGTGTGTGTTTGCCTTGAGGGTTTCAGGATCTGCCCATTCTGAATTCCACTTTCTGGTCATCAGTTTGATTTGACGCTGGAATGGCAGCTCTTTCTGTTCATCGATGGATTCTTCCTTTCTCGAAGAGAAATTGGTCGCTCCATTTTTTCCCGTGGCTGGGTGCACGTACAGATTTGGATTCATTTCCATCAGGTCTGTTGTTTTCCACTTGACGCCTTCTTTATCCAGCCTCAGTTTTTTTCTTGATTGTCCTTCCTGTTTATGCAGACTTGGTTCAACTGGTTTGTGATACGCCTGGTCGGGCAGGTCATTGAGGGTACTTGGTGACTCAGGTAGTTGCTTTGTTGGCGTGGGATTTTCCTCCCACACCCCTCTCAGTGAGGCAGCTTGGTCAGGTGGTTTTTCATTCCGATCCGGTTGAGTGATCTCTCTTGACTTGGCTGGTTGTGATGGCTGGCATAATTCCATAATTGTCTTTTCAGTGGCTTCATCATCCATTTCCCCAGTCATTGTTGCTTGGAACCAGTCAACTGCTTCTCTCTTAAGCTTCTCAACATTAGTGGGATCAAAGGGCGGTTTAATGAAGAGTTCCTTTTTCCGGATACTTTTGCTCCAGAGGTCTGACATCATCTACCGATTGAATGTTTTTGCTGTCCTGTGGCTTCCTTGCAGCTTCATTAATGTCGACTGTAAATCGCTCTCTATTAAACTCCAGATTTATTGTCCCATGGCGGACATCAATGACTGTGCTGGCGGTGGATAGGAAAGGTCTTCCCAAGAGGATTCCAATGGATTCCTCCGCTTCTGGCTCCGTCATCTTTATAACAAAGAAGTCGGCGAGATAGATAAATTCGTTCACCTTGACGATTTCATTCTCCAGAATTCCCTCGGGGTAAATGGAAGTCCCATTTGCCAGTTGTATCACCATGTCGGTTTCGACTAGCTCTACTTCCCCCAGCTTTTTATACATAGAATATGGCATAACATTGATGGACCCCCTAGGTCGCACATTGCTTGCTCCGTTAGAACGCCCCTGGTGGAAATTGGGAGTGTAAATACTCCGGGGTCAGTTTTTTTTGGTGGGAGATCACTAGGTTGGATTACAATGGTCTCTTCGACCATCATCCCCTTCTCTGCACTTGACTCTTCTTTTTTTTCCGACTTGATTAAAGGTGATGGGCTCAAAGCTTCTGTTATGATCGAGTCTAGGTGTTGGAAAACTCACAGATGAGCTTTGACAAACTGTTTCCGATTTCAGAGAGACTGTATTGACAATCTCTCGTCCTGTAGGTTGCTGTACTGTGGCTGGAAGCTTCCCTCCATTCCCTCTCAGTTCGCCCAAAGACATGGCTACCTGAGATAACTGTTTTGTAAGCATCTCGAGTGCAGCCCTCTGTTCTTTCTGAGTCTCTTGTATTTCTCTCATTGCATCTTGGGGCTGATGCGGGATCATCGCATCTCCTGGGCCTTCATTTTGCTGCCTGTTATACCTCTGATTAAATCGGCCTCCTCCATGGCCTTGCTGGTAGTAGCCAGTCGATCCATACTGTTCTGGCTGATTCTGGAAATGACTTTGCTGGTTCCCTTGGAAATACTGTGAGTTCCCTCTTTGGTATTGCGGAACATAATTCACCAGTTGATTGTTTGGCTGCCTTCCTTGATTGCTAAACTGAGGGATTTGATGCTGGTACCCCCAGTCTCCTTCCTGTTGTCGGTTTGACCAGTTAGGCTGTCCTCCACTTGACCAGTTCCCTTGAGGTCCACTTGACCAACCTGCCTGACCTCCCTGCATTCTATTCCCTCCAGTGTTTGGTCTATCCAGGATTCGAGCTGGCCAGTTGGACTGCCCGTCAGAGGGTTGTACCTGTTGTGTCGCGGTTAGTTGTGGTTGGCTTTGATTCTGATCAGTCCACCTGAAGTTGGGGTGGTCCCTCCATGGAGCATCCCTTTGCTTACCCTGGATCCAGTTGCCATTTGCGTTCCAGTGGCCCATGGCATTTACTTGCTCTACCTAAAGGGGAAACTCGCAGTAATAGTAGTGATGCTCTTCTGGCGGTTGCGGCTGCGGCACATACTGTGTCTCCTTCGGTGCAGGTGGTGGAGGCAACCTCGTTTTTTCTACTACTTCCAGCAGTTTCTTCTCCATCTGCTCGAATCGAGCCTCCAGCTTTTCATCGTTGCGCGCCTCTGCTGCGTGCACTGCTCCTCTCCTGAACTGCCCTCGAGATGTTTCGTACGACCGCTTAGCCTCAATCCGCCTCTCCAAAATATTCTTGGCTTGCTTAAATGCGGTTTTCGAGAAGTCCCCTTGTGCTGTGAAGTTGAGGTCGTTCTTGCTGTCCACCGTGAGTCTGCCATAGAACATCGAGTAGATCTCATTCTCTCCCAGCTTGTGGTTAGGGCATGCTTGAAGCAGCCCTTGGAATCTGTCCCAGTATTGACCGAGGGGCTCATCGTACTCCTGTATGGCTTCCGTAATCTCCCGTTTGAGGGCACTCGTCTTTGATGCTGGAAAGAAACGATCGAGGAATATCATGCGGAATTCGGCCCAAGTCCTGATGGATCCTTCTGGCAACCTAGACAGCCAGACACCCGCGTCCCTCTTCAAAACAAAGGGAATAACCTTAAGCCTGTAATCTTCGGATGTAGATCCAGCTGGCACGGGCTGAATATCACAGTATCGGTAGAATTCCTCCAGAAAAGCATACGGACACTCCATCGAAAGGCCGCAGAAGTGGGACAAAACGGCTAGTACTCCTGATTTGATTGCGATGGTCCGCATCCCAGGAGTAGCGGCGATGGCATGTGTAGGCTACCTGTCGTCATGAGTGTGTAAAGAACCGATTCCAGAGTCATTGTCGGCGAGGGCCATCTTTGCTCCTGCTTGTTCAGGTGGTGGAGGTTGTGTATTTTGCTCGGCGGCTGCTGCTACTTCTAATGCGGCTCTGTAAAGAGTGGGGACAACTCCGGCTTCCTGGACTCTCCAATGAGCGTTAGTCTCTCTGTATATAAAGGGATGATTCCAATGTCCACCGCGTTGGTACCTTCTCATCAACAGTGAAAAACAAAAATAACAAAAAAAAAAGAAAACAAGGAAATAAGACTATATACACCTACGCACTACGCACAAACATAAAGTAACACCATGCTTCCTCGACAACGGCGCCATTTTGGTGAGGACTTGGAAAGAGGCGAAAACGCGATTAGAATGCGGATCAAGTTATATGGAATGATAACTGAACCGGTCGGATCAGTTAGCAAATTGTCGTTGCCACTTAATCACTGCAGTCTTGCTCTCGCTCTTTCTTCCTTGCCAAAGTAATTTATAAACTCCCAATTTTGCACAACTTTAACAGTAAAGCGGCAAGTTCGGGGTCGATCCCACAGAGAAGTTGGTGTGTCGAGTGTGTGAGTAGTGAACAGGGGGGTTGGCTGCTGCCACGCTTTAACTTGGGAGTTTTTAACTATTGTCTTTACTCTAGGCAGAATTTAAATAGCTAGCTTGATCAATAGAACTTTGACTACTGGGTCTGGGTCAAGTGAATTGCAGTTAACAGCAGAAAAGTAAATGCGAGAATGTAAACGAAAATAACTTTGATTAAACTAAAAACTGAGTACAGAGTGAAATTTAAACTAAGCTAACACTTCGGAAGCTAAGAAAGCGGTAAGAACTGAGAAGAATCTCAGCGGGAAACTTAAGATAACGCTAACAGAAATGAGTATTCTGCAGCGCTCCCTTTGGTCGCCCTTTTAACTAAGGTATCTAAGCTAAGCTAGAGAACTGAACTAAACTAAGCTAGAGAGCTGAACTAAACTAAGCTAGAGAGCTGAACTACGCTAGATAACTAAGCTAAGCTAAACTAGACGAAAAGTAAAGTGTTCTCCTCCTCTTTTTTGTGATGACACACCCTCTATTTATAAGCTCGATATGGCCTTCAGCTGGATAACGATCTTGACATGGAATATTCACTCATGCTGAGAATGAGCGACTCATTGATTGCTACGTGCCCTTCCTTCTAGAACGACGATGCTTTTAAGTAACAGATTCCTGACTCAGCTCCATCCTTGCGTCTCATAAGCTAGCATGTGTCCTCTTCTAGAACGTCGTCCTTGATAACAGAATGGTGCGCCATATCCAGCTCATTTCCTCACGTGTTCTTCTTCTAGAAGCCAGCGGTCCCCGCCTAACTGCTTGATCACTCCCCCTTGATCAACTCCCCCGATTCTTGGCCTTTTATCGCCTTTTGTACTTGCTTGATCAGTTCGGTCTTGTTGCCTTGGTCAAGTGGCATTTCTGCACATTTAACACTTGTTTTGCGCGATAAACCGATCAAGTAGCATACATTTTACCCTTAAACCGATGCATGAAATGAGCTTTATCACCCACCGTGGCTCATCAGCGAAGTAGTCTTCGAACAGACGTTGATGAGCTACTCCATGCTCTCGGTGGACGGATTTCCGATGATGGATGGGCCTCGGGACCTACTCTTCGGCTTGCTCTTGCTCCTGTATTGCGCGAATACCTCCGAGAATCTGTTCCCGAAAGCAAACATTGCGCGTTCCATAGCCCAATTTATATCTTCTTGATGAGGCTCGTTTCATGCAAGTGTTCTGTGATAAAACTACACCCACTTCTGTAATCTAACATCTAATTGTGAGCCAGGTGTGTTTGAAAGTTTGCCATATTCAGAAAACGAGTGGATCAGTTGGGCGGGCGAACGGATCAAGGAGAGGAAGTCAATTTGCTGCGCAAACGGTTCAAGTCAGACTACATGGCATGCAGCAGGAGCACCCGATTAGGAGATGGAGCGTAACACAAGAAAGATCCCCAAAAAGGCAAAGGGCAAGAGAGACTTTTCAGAGGGAAGTTGCCCTAGGGATCAAGACTTCACGCCTTTCTATAAATGGAAATAGAGAAGGGGGAAGGAGGCAGCACTCACTAGACTTCAGCTCTCTCCTAGGGCTGAAATGGGAGCTCCCAACACTCCACACTCCTGATTTCCCTCACATGCACACTTGGTTTTTAGTTTAGTTCTAGTTTAGCAGTATTTGGGTGTTGGTTTTTTCACTTTCGTTGTTTGGCTCTGTTTAGTTTTTCTTCTTTTGGTTTATGTTATGTTTTGTTGCAGACTATGAAGGTTTTTAGTTTAGTAATTTGATATTATGATTTTTGGTTCACGATGAAATGTTTTGTTTACATGCATGACTACTCTGATTCACCTTAGAGTTCCGATTTATGATTCATATTTTAGCTGAGTGTTTTTGCTACTGTTTAATCTGTTGGATCTAAACTTTAACTTATGAATTATGTTGGGTCGTGAAGAAATCTTGTAGGAAATATGCTAGGATGTTTAGATCTGGTTATACACAGCATGGTAGAGTGGATCTGAGTAAGTTTTCGTTGATTAATGGTGTGATCGTGTATGATTTAGTTCTGATAGTCGTAGATCTGATTATGCTCTGTTTTTCATGTTGATTATGTGAAGAAGATGAAGTCCTTAGAAAAGTTTTACTTTATCACGTTTTGCAGGAGACTGACACCAGTTCACTTTTATTCAATTTGACCATTTCAGGAAATTTCAGCATGAGTTGATCAAGTAGACTTTAGTTTAATTGTAGCGAACGGATCAGTTTAGTCAGTTTAGTCTCTCAGACTTTAGTTTAACTTAACCCACCTTGTAAAGCGTGGCAGCAACCATTCCCATTTTGTCCACAACAAATGTAGAACACATCGTCTCTGTGGGATCGATCCTTACTTCCATATACTAGTAATAGTATTGTGGGTTAAGGTTTGGAAATAATCTTGAGTTCCTTCATTTGCGCACTCACGTCGGATTAAGTCAAGTTGATCAGTTTGAAATTCCACTAGAACCACCCACCGGCATTCGCAGGTAGAAGCAATACTTTGGTCAGTTGGGTCAGTTTGGCAATTCCATCTTGAGCAATCCACAACGACAAAGAAAGAACAGCAAAAGGAGAGATTAAACAACAAGAGAGCTTTTTCACTTCTCCGGGAAACATTTTGAAAAAGTGAGTGAAAGATAGATGTTTGATTAGAGAGATGTTGTGTGAGGGTTGAGAGTTGTGTGAAAAATGAGTGAAAAATGAGTGAAAATGAGGTATATTTATAGATAGAAATTAATATATGTATATATATATATATATATATATATAGTGTCAGCTATTGCACTCCATCTGGGAGTGTCGACGAGGGGCTTGGTCGCCGACATTGGTGACAACTTGATGGACTTCAGCTTTCTGAGAAGAACAAGGCTGGTCGGAGTGGACCAACGAGGGCAGATATATTTGATACAGAGGGCAGCAGATCATTACCCCCTCCCGGACACCGTCAACACCTATGTGAACGGTTCTTTCCGCAAAGAAAACTGGAAGATGAAGGCTGCGGTCCACGAACAAGCCACGGCGTTGAATCCGCGGAACTTGCAATTTAGGGATGTAAGCCCGAGCTCGAGTGTTGATGAAGCGCCCCACATGGATTTTCCCGCGATCGAGATGGGGGTCGAGCAAAATGAAGAAGAAAATGAGGAGGGAGGTGAAGAACAACCGACCCATCAAGGGGGAGATGAAGTCGGGACAAGCACTCAGAGGACACGAAGCCGACAAGAGCGAGAAGAGGAGGACTACGGCTCGATCAATGAGAGGTTGACACGGATGGAGCTGCGTCAGCAGGAATATTAGGTCCAGAATGAAGCGCGATGGGACCAGTTCGACACCAACTGGACCCAATTCACTGATTTCAACAATGCACAATGGGCCAACATCAATGCCCGATTCGATGAATTCCGTGGCCAGTGGCAGCATCCGCCTCCTCCTCCGCAGTGAAGGTCCATGGGAGATCCACTCTCTTTCAAACTTATCCTAGCTTTGCTTGGAATAAGTTTGGGGGGGGTGTCTAGTGGATTCCCTCTTTTACCTCTCTCCCTCTTTATTTGATGATACCCCGGCCTGTACCCCTATTCTTTTGATGATATTTGATGATGATATGTGGGCATGTAAACCCTATTCTTTTGATGATATTTGATGATGATATGTGGGCATGTAAACTTATGTGGTTTTGTTTCCTTGTTCCACTTGTGTTTGTGTCTTTGTTTTCTTTTTAGGTTTGTTTTTCTTGTTTCCTTTTGTGTTGAATAATCTCCCTTGGGTAGGATGATAGATTTGGGAAGAACGTTGGTGAACGTGAATGGGGAGTGAGAGACATTTGGAGATGAATTGAGTATGTTTGTTGGATGAGTTGCCTATGATGAGAATTGGCTTAAAATGTTTGTGAAAACTTGTTGATATAGCTAAGTAACTTGTATTTCCTCTTTGTGATTTGCCTAGAGTGAATTGCTCGTTGCTTTGTCTTTTGCCGAAAAATACCATGTGAGGATTGAGCCTATATCTTTTTCCAAAAATGTGTGATTTTTCATCAACTATGTCATATGTTTCTAGAACTTGCTCGCGGTCTCCTTGAATCTACATAGTGATTATAGAAATAGGAGATGACGTCAGGCCATCCCTTCTACCCTTATCTTAATCTTAATCCTAATTGTAAATATTAATCCCTTGTTAGCCAACTTTGAGCCTAAAAGCCTTTTCTTTGATAGCTAATAAATTGGGTTGGGTTCCCTTAGTGTCAAGTGAAAGAGGGAAAACGGAGGAGTTTGTAAGAAAAAGAAATGAGAGAATGACATGCAAAGCATGAAAAAAATAAAAATAAGGAGAAAAAAAAAACAAAGATGAAGAAGAAGAAGAAAAAAAAACTAGGTTAGTTTTTGAAAATGAATAAGCGTTGTTCGAAAAAAAGAAGGGGAAATTGGGAGTTGAGAAGAGTCTAGGCAAAGCCTATGACTAGCTAAGGATCGCAGTGCACAAGGGTGGAGTAATCGTAGTTTCACTTCGGGATTATAGTCATTTTGGCCAAATTTTCCTCACCTAACCAAAGAGCCCTACATTACAACCTTGGAAAAGACCTTTCGGATCCTAAATCTGTAGTCACAACATAGTAGAGGAGAGTCTAGACTTCGAGCAAGCTTATGGTAAGCTATACATTTTTGATTGACTTGAGAGGTTCATACTATACCTATACACTTTGAGAGTGAGAGGAAAATAAAGAAAAAAAATCACATTATATGAATCCTGTGAGGGCAAATTGACAAAGTGGAATACGTGCTAGTAGCTTGAAGCAATGTTCATTTTGGTTTACTAGTATGCGAAGTTATTGATACATGATGATTCTGTTTTCTTTTACTGAGGCAATGATGACAATCCAACATACTTACACGAGTTCTAATTCTCTGTTTTCTACTTCTTATTTGAGGACAAACAAGTGTTTAAGTTTGGGGGAGTTGATAAACTCGTAGTATAGCAAGTATTTTGGATGTTTGACGTGAATACTTCAATGTTTTGTAGCATATTACTTGAGTTTGCATCCATTATCCACTACCTAAGTGTTTTGATGAGTTTGTCTAGTGTTTGGGGATAAAACAGGTGAAAATTACTTGAAAACGAGCTTGAAGCTAGATTACAGAAGAAGTGCCCGACCGGGCGTTCATGTACAAGAAAAACGCCCGGTCGGGCGTTTGTGTAAAAAAGAAACGAATCCAGAAAGTTTGCCCGACCGGGCGTTATCCCTCGGAAGAATCGCCCGACCGGGCGATGTGAAGAAATCAGGCCATCGAGAGATCGCCCGACCGGGCGATGTGTTCTGCGAGAGTCAATTGCTATTATTTCCGCCCCGGGTATAAAAGGGGAGCTAGGTTTTCGTGCCCAAGACAGCAGACACGCCCCCAAGAGCAGTTTTCACATTGGAGAGCAGATTAAAGCGACAAAGAGTCCGATTCATCAAGAAGGTTGAAGACGAAGACGATTTGCCCACTCAATCCACCTTTGGGAGTATCTTTATTAGTTTTCTTATGTTTAGTTCACTTTCCATGGATTTATCTTGTGAATTTGCATTGAATATGAGTAGCTAAATCCCTTGTAGAGTTTTAGAGAAGACTATAATGAACGCTTTTGATTAATTTAAGGACTTTTGATTACCTATGCTCTTGTGATTTCTTTGTTTCATTCTTGTGCTCTTTCAATTCAATTGCTTAGCTACCAATTGAGTTTGTTAACCTAGTTTTGAGTAATCGAGAGATACCTAATTAGGATTGATAAAACAATGAACAACACCTAGATAATTTGCATTCGAGAGAAGGGATTCTAGAGTGAGGGCTTGAGCCTTTTGTTTTAAGGAGTTAATTGTGAAATATTAGAAGGAGACTTCAATATTAATGGTTAATCAACGGGTTGGGTGCACTCGAGAGAGGGCTTAGCCTAGACTAGCGGCTTTCCTAGTAATCCTAGAGACTTCAATTGGGTAATCGAAGTTGTTGAATTGTTCACTTTGTGTTCGTTGTAGTTGGATCTAAAGCTCTACTTCTTTCTCTTATTTGAAACCTTTCATTTGTTGCGTGATTTTAATTTGTTTATGTTTAATTGTTTTTAAAAATCAAAAACCAAACCTTTGAATCGTCTAGATAGTAGTTAAAATCGGTCTGTGGTACTTGAGTTTACACATTTTGTCTCTGTGGGATACGATACTCTTGCTTACTTTGTGCTACACTAGCCCCGTACACTTGCGGGAATTTCTTGTGTTAAAATAAGTTGAGTCAGCAAGCTTTCAAAAACAGTAGTCATGTCAGAAACCAAAAGCAAAGCTCACAAAGTGATGAAGCAAAAAACATGAATGATAAGCTATATCATCATCTTCACTCTCTGTGTCCACTTCATCTTCATTGAAATCATAAACATTAGAATTAATATTCAGCCATTTTTTTCGTACTAGAGGGCCAGAATAGCTGACATAAATAACAAAAAAACACACAACTTAATTATCAAACCTCTACATTCTTTGAAACATCTCTACGAACACATCAAAGGCACAATTCCAAGCAACCATCTCTTACCTCAGATTGTCTTCCTCTTCTACTATGTCTCTTCATGCTCGGATCACAATTGAATGCCTATGAACTAATTGAATAGAATCGGAAAACAAATTAATCGACGTGCCTTCGTTTGACGAGTTGCTTGTTTCAGCCATTTTTGAATCTGTGTCAGATTTGAATTCGCTGCTGCTGTTGTTGAACTCGACGGCTGTAGTTGTCGAACTCAGGAAACTCGATTTGGAGATTTGAAGATGGAGATGAATTCGCTGTTTTAGTTGTTGAACTCGGTGACTATAGTTGTCGAACTCGTCGACTCAATTTGGAGATTTGAAGATGGAGATGAATTCGCTGCTGTAGTTGTTGAACTCAGCGACTGTTGTTATCAAATTCGGCAACTCGATTTGGAGATTTGAAGATGAGATGTATCAGCTCTCGATTTGGAGATTCTGGGGAGAAGAAGAGGCGTGAATGTGAATTAGAGTAAATTGTTTGGATGTGTTTAACCCTAAAATTTTTACCCCCAATGCAAAATGACGTAAATACCCCGTGTTGAAGTAATTTGTGTACATAATGAACTGCGAAAATTAACACTACATCATTTCATCTAATCCATCAAATTTAAGATCTAAGGGCTCAAATTTGATCTCTAGTTCGGTCTTTAAGACTGGATTTGTGAATAATGGGACTATATATATATATATATATATATATATATATATTAACACTAGAAAACAATAGAAATCATCCATATAGTAACATTGGAAAACATAATTTATTTTTATTTACAAATAAGGATTTGATGTAAAAAATAAGGATAAAATTTTAATCGAGAAAACATTACAAAGAGAATAAATGGATTAGTTTAATATTATAAATCCAAGTTGTTATTATTATTTTTCTCACCCATATCAAAATTTTGGATACGCCACTGAACAGAAAGAAGGTAGAAAAAGTTAGTGGAGTGTGGGTCATACTTTTACATACTAGTTTTTAAATAAAATATGAATGAGAAGAGTTAGTGGAACATGAGGTCATTACTAAAAGTAGTAAAAATAAATGAGACACTAGATTTTGGACGGACGAAAAGGAAAACTTGTGCCACTCATTCTGATGGTGTTGACAGCGGAAGCACAAATCAGAGAATCAGAGGTCATTAGCTCTTCTAATTAAATTGAACCCACAATTTAATTCAAGCTTATATTATAATATTATTATCAGCAACTACAGTAATAATATTGTATTACCCATCTAAATCCGAAATTACAAGTAATCCGAGTTTCCACTTTTAAAAGGTTATTCCCCGCGCTTAAGATATAAATGTCCATTAATTAATTAATGTCTTCTATAGACTTAATTAATTAATATCTTTTAGTTCCAACCGTGGACTTCAGGAAACACTTTTTTATTGTTCATAGAATAATTATAATTCCAACTAAATAGGTTCCGAATAATAAAAGGAGCTCCACTTGAGGACATTATTAAACCAGACTCACCAGACGCACGTTTCAATATAATAGCAATCCTAGCACCGCTAGATATTAATCAACACTACCCAAAATATCATGATTATTGGGTTGCGAAAACCACCACCATTTGATAAATCAAAGTAATACATAATCAATAACGAATGTTCAATGCTAAATATATTGATTAAGAAATGATTATTTTCAAGACCTCGTCTTTTAGTAGATAGCATAAATACATGTCTTGCTGTTAGATCCGTTCGGTGCTATACCACACCAATGTCATCTGATTTCAGTAAAGCTTAGAAATATGCGGACTGACATTGCAACCTTTCGCGATAGGTAATCAAAGCCTATCTAAGTTGTGAAATTATGTTTTTTCTTTGTTTTAGAACTGACCGTGTTACCTTAAAGTGGACGACGCCCACAACAGGTCTACTAAAACAAAGACTTAGACTTGTTAAGTTTCTTATATATTTAAACATGTAAATAAACAACTGTTAAATGTAAAACATAACAATCATTATGACAAAAATAATATGTTTTATTCCTTAGAAATTAAAATAAGAGTTTTTATAGTATGCAATCACTCGAAATGTGATTTCTAGTATATAAAACTCTAACACAATCATGGACGGAGGAAGTATCAGTAAAATTAGTATGGAAAACAATATATGTCATACTACATGATATGTCACGACGCACTTTCTAAGGATACAAAGTTCGGTTTACCGTGACTAGGGGATGTTATGAAGCGAGAAAAAAAGGGAAAAAATGTGCAACTTAACTGAAACTAGTATCCCCCCGTGCTATGCATGG
The DNA here is from genome assembly GCF_004379255.2 of Salvia splendens. Taxonomy (NCBI): domain Eukaryota; kingdom Viridiplantae; phylum Streptophyta; class Magnoliopsida; order Lamiales; family Lamiaceae; genus Salvia; species Salvia splendens. The sequence goes on from NC_056038.1 coordinate 19,609,287, forward strand.
TAAATTGAAAATTTTTTAAAATATATTATTCTATTTCTATAATTTGAAATTTGTATATTTGATACTAATAACAACTTAATTAAATAGAAATGTTGGTATAATAGTAAGGACATGTTTGATAAGTTAGTAATGCCTAGATATAGATATGTATATGACTATTTCCAGGTGTTTGGTATCATAGTTAACGTATCGTGTAAGCATGTGTTATCCTCTATGGCCCATCCAAGCCCGTAGTTTTTTCATTAAAATATAAAGATATATGTCTCACAAATTTGGTCGGATAGCATTTCTACCTCATTTTTTGTCTACCAAACAACAACGAAAAAACCCTCATTTAAGCTTATTTTGACACGAAGCTCGCATTTATTATCTTACTTGGCAAATCTTCTTATATCCCATCTTTCTTAGCAAACGAGCCCTAAGTGTGAATAAAATAAAAATATTATAAACTAAATCACAATTATAATTCTAATATTGATTTAGAGTAATATAAGTAAAATTTTAAACCCAATTATGCAGTTTAAGTTCAAAGCATGATTATAATATTTAAAATTATAGTAATACTCCGTTAAAACAACAAAGACACATTTTAAATAGAAATATTTTGATATATACAAAACACCATTAATTTGAAATTATTAATATACAATTTATAATAATTATAGAAAAATATAATTAAAAAAACTATATAGCAAATAAATATATAAAATATAATTTGCCTTCATATTTCATCAAATTCAAAAATATAATTATTTAAATTAAACAAATAAATTTATTAACATGAATCCAATTCATCGCATGAATCCATAAGTGTTTATTACATCTATATGTTCCATAAAAAAAATTCATGTGTAAACTCTTCCCCAATCATGTCCTGCACTTTACTTGTCCTACAATGGCTTTTCTAATTGGAGCCTCTTCATGTTTCTTTTACGTAGGAGTATGAAAGTAGACATATATAATTGCCACTATCACATGAATCAAAAAGATAATAATATTGATTGAATTTGCATTCAACTATGACTTGTCATTAATATAATTCGAATTAATAAACTTTATATGCATTTACTTAAACTTTTAATATATATTTAGAATATTAATAACAAATATATAGTTCATAGAATATAATTCACTTCATCTTCTTCAAAACCATTCATTTCCCCATTATTATTATGATAATAACAAAAAACTTTTTGACTTCTCTAAATTTATGATATGTAATTAATTATTTTAATTTATAATATCATAATGACACTTCTGTTATTTTCTTCAAAACTTCCCTTTTATATATGTATAGATATAGATGACTTGGGATCAACATAAAATATATCAGAGCACACGCATAATATAATGAACATAGATACATAATGCACTCCACATTATAGCGAATGGTTCAAGAATGAATGACATTATGTATGGATACATAATGCACTCCACATTATACTACTGAAAGCTTGTCATCTCTGCTCAGCATACCCTATCATCGTTGCCACTCAACCTGCACAATTTTATTTTTCAGAAAAGAAACTTTAAGCCACAATTGATTAACGCGACATTTTATTTTAAAACGGCCCGAGAAACACTAAAATAGTTCATACGTAAAATTCTACTTTAGTCTAAGATCTTTTAACATATATCATATCTAAACATACTTTAACACGGAATGTGGCCACATTGGTGACAGTCACTGGACTGGCCAACTTGAAGGATGACACCCGACTAGTCCTGAGCAAGGACCTGAATTCGGTAGTATCATAATTTATCTAGTTGGTATGCTCCCCTTTGCTAGTCAAACAGATAGACAATGCTCAAGACAAAACATGGCATTACATAACTTATATAATGCCATTTTCTCAAAAAACATACATGAAACGTAGCTCGTATTTAGGAAGAAAGCCCACAGTAATATAGGATTAGTAAAACCCACCTCATTTACTTAAATCCATAATTGAAAATTTCACTTCTGTCTTAACTTTCTTGTCGGTATAGCCCTTTTAATACAATGATAACATGCTAACTAGACTCAATAAAATATTTAACTTAATTAGAATGCATGCTTGTTCATTTTATTTCTTGATCTTTTCTTAGGGAGCTTTTAAGATTCTTTTACATGAATTAAATTAGGGTTTAATTATTTGCATTAACTTAAATTTGTCTTCTAGGAGTTATTGAATAATCCAGCATATTAAACAAATTGACACCAAATTATTTAAAACTAGTCCACTTAAAGTCAGCCCACTATTAATTAAATTAATCTAGAACAAAGAATTTAAAAGTTTAAAATTAGGGTTTAATTATTTGCATCAACTCAGTTACTATAATTTAAAAATCAGCCCACTAATTATTGAAAAATTGCCCACTTAAAGTCGGCCATAATTTATTGATTTATTCAACTTATTTCAATACATGGGAAGGGATCCTCTCCTGTTTGAAAAAACCCAGCATAATATGTTGTGCATTAAACGCACATGAAATGGAATGAAACGCAGACATATAAGTTAATTTCATTTTCAACCCCTTTTCCCTTTTATTATGCTTTAGGCAAATATTAATACAAATTGTATTCTAACCCCATGGCCCACCATACAGAGGGAAGCCCAATAATCATTATCTCTTTCATAGTATAATACATGTATACAGCGTAATATTTTAATAAAAGTTATTTTCAAATTTCTTATAATTAATTGCTAGAAACTGATTTGTTTTATTTATATATTATAAAAATATATTAGAATTGTTTTAAAACCAAAGTATATCATAAAAATACATACTAAGGAGTATTATTATATAAAAATATTATTCTATATGTAAAGAATTATTATTCAACATGATAATCAATAATTAAAATTTCTGTTTAAGTACAAATCTATAAATCAAGTTGATTTTATTTTTTAGAAAATTAAAATAAGATGATTTTTACGTGATGAATAATTCTTATATCTTCATAATCCAAAATAAAGACCAAATCTTCACCATTAGATTTCAAAATGAGTGGATGGGATTAAATCTTACGAATTTCAATAAATAGTAGACAAAATATCAACAAAAGGGTAAGATCGTCATTCTATTATCATATCATAATTTTGATGTTTTTTTATATTAACATAGTGTATTACAAATATCAACACAATGACATGAGTATTTCAACACAATGACATGAGTATTTCAACACAAGTACACGAAAATATCAACACGGTTTTATTGAGATTTTACATGCATTATGTTGAGATTTTACATGCTTTATATTGAGATTTTACATGCATTATGTTGATATTTTAAATACATTATATTGAGATTTTTTGATGTATTTGTTGATAAAAATCTGTTTATCAACATATACGAAAATCTAAAATAAAAATCATCAAATTCTATCATCCGAACGTCGTTGGAACATATGCAATTGAGATCTCGTTAGAATCCTTATAAAATTACCTTTAAATTGATATTTTTTTGCAAAAAAATAATTTAAATCGAGCGAGTTACGTAAATTTAAAATTTTGGGATAATTTTAATAAAAGGAGAATTGACATTAATACCCTTTAATTTTATTTAATAATTATTTAAATTTAAAATATAATCTAATTGACATTATATCAACCACTAGATCTCCTAATCTAATGGTTAAAAATTAGTCTTAATTTTGGATTGATAATTAGTTAGCAATTGATCACATTCTCCTGCTTCATATACTGATAAAATTTAACTAAAAATCTATTATTGCATCTTCTTAAGATGCTAATTGATTCACCATGATCCTATTATATTAATCTGATTTTTTTTTCGTGTAAAAGTCATTGTATTCTAATTTGTAAAAGTTAACTTGACATATAGAAATTACTAATACAATGTTTATCATTGATATGCTGGATTTTTTTTAACTTATAAGAGAATATTTTTTCTTTGAGGTGCTTCTTTTATGGTAGTATTAGTATATGGAGTATTTATACATTACAATAACACTTAATTTTTAATAATTACACCTATTCCATGCTATAAAACTAAGTACGTATTACTACTATTATATCTTAAATATTACTATTATAAAAGAAGTATTGTATAAAGAAGTACTCCATCCGTTCCACGGTAGTTGAGTTATTTCATTTTCTGCACTCGTTTTGAGAAAATAATAATAAAAAGTTAAAGTGGAGAAAATAATAAAGTAAGAGAGAGTATAATGTAGAGAAAAGTCTTATCTACATTATGCTTTCTCTTACTTTACTATTTTTCTACTTTAACTATTTATAATCATTTTTCTAAAATGAGTGTAGAAAAAGAAATGACTCAACTACCGCGGAACGGGGGGGAGTATTCAACATAAAAATTAAAAAAATTATTTTTATAATATATTTTATAAATATATCAAAAAAACAAATCAGTTTTAAATAATTAGTGATAAAAATAAAAAAAACCAACTTTTGTAAAAAATGATACGTGTACTGTACGGAGTATGAAAGAGGTCGTGCTGTATTGTGGGCCATGGGGTTGGAATGCAATTTGTATTAATATTTGCCTAAACTATAATAAAAGGGAAAATGGGTTGAAAATGAAGATAACTTGTATGTCTGTATTTTACTCCATTTCCTCTGCGTTTAATGCACAGCATATTGTGCTGTGTTTTTATAGAAGAGGATTCGTTCCCTTCAACACATCCATCAAGGAATTAATCCCAGCCCAAATAAATTACCCTTTCTATCTAAAATTCTTTTTCGATTTGAATTCCCCCAAATTAGAATTCCCGTTAGAAAAAAAGCATCACTCCCATTAACCGCCTCACTGTCTAGTCTCGATTTCTCCGGCTGCGACGACGCCTCCGATTCCGGCTGCTCATCGTGGCTCCAGGCGCCGCCGACGTCGAAGCAATCTCCGGTAACTTTTTTCTCGCTGAATTTGCTTTTAGTTGTATGTTTATTTTAGTTTTGTGGAAATGGAGTTTGACATGGGTTTGCGAAACTGGTTTAGTTCCTAGCGGCGCGTTACTGAGTGGTAGTGTTGGGGGGCGAAGTTGTAGTTTGTGATAATGCGTGCAAATTAAGCAACAAAAAATGGGTGTAGGTGATTAGGTGTAGGTATTGTCCTTTTCCCTTGTTTATCTGTATTTTCCCGCTATTTTGTGTTCCTTTTTGGAATTTCACTGTCTTTGTTGCATGTCAGTGTTTATTTAAATCGACGAGGCGGGATACACGTCACCGTAGACCTCCTCACGGACTCACCGTCTGATTTCGGTGCCACCGATTCTCTCCGAGCGGCTCTCCAGAATCCACCAAGCAGTCGTTGCAGCGGTGGACTGCTGTGGACTTCTCGGCCTAACTAAGTTGTTTCCATTAATTTTCCTGTTTATAAATTTTATCTTCTTGTTTGGCTAGATATGTTAGGGAGTTAGATCTGGGTCATGATATATGGGCTCTCATCTTGATTTGTGAAGCTATTAAACTTATTGTGATGTCCAAACATTCTTGGGTTGAAAGAGAAGGTCATCGCTTGTTTATTTGTAGATTGGTGTTATTCCTTTGAGCATTTCTCTTAGAATTTGGTCTCAGCCATTTTGCAAGCTAGGCCCACTGACTGACTCTATTTCTCTCTCGATTTTGATGGTGAAACAGTTGTGTGATGCTGGAACTGTAGTTTGTTGGGAACTCTGCAGAGGTTAAATCTTCAATTTCTTGGCTGCTTGTATTAGGGATGTACTCGTAGAAATTAATAGGGTTGTTCTAAAAGTTGCTGTTTATGTTACTGATATTGTTATTGGTATTTATACTTCGGAATGCACATATTTGCTATGTGGAATTCTTCTCTTGCATTCCATGTTTCATCTTACCTCTCGGGTGCCCAAAATTGAACAGGTTATCGGAAGTCAAACTGTATTATCTATCATCGTATCAAGCAGACAACACTGGTCTAATTTTTGTTAGTTTTCAAAAGCCCTATATTACACTTATAATTGGATTTGTGTGCTGATTGATGCAAGATGGCAAACATACACGGATTGAAAGAATTTTTTATTTTGACTTGGTTACTTTACTAGCGACATGTATTCTCTTATAGTGGTTTTTTCCACTGCATCATGTAATAGTATCTTTGTTTTCACTTTCCTTCTTTTTGCTTTAGGAAACTATTGTAATATGGAGGTTTAAAAGTATCTTAACAAGTTTTTTTCTAGTTATCCTGACAACCTTTCTGCTTAATTTCCTCTAGTTTTAGGTATGTGCAGTTGCTAATGTTTTTGCATAAACCACAACTTCCTAAGCTCGTAAACTCACCAATAAAATGCACTACTTAATGTTGTGTAGGTATTTTAGTTCCACCTCTCCAGTGCCCTTTTGGTCTTTAACCTTTAATAACTATGATTCACTGCTCCTTATCTTCACATTGATCCTAGCTCTTTCTTAATTTATATTTGTTGTTTATTGTACTTGAAAATTATTGACATTCTCAACTTTTGGCAGCATACTTGTTACGTGTGTCATGATATGGTTATATTTGTATACATCCTTTGTATCCCCCTTAATTCATATATCATCATATGTTTTCTTCAGATATTGCTTGATGATGTGAAGATATCAGAACAACTGATTGACCTGGTCTTCTATCTGCTAGTTCTACTTGGTCCATACAGACATGTCAGTATTCATTTCCTTGAAATTTTAGATCTTTACTCTGTTGTTTGTAGATATGTACTTACTACTTCGGATCCCGGAATCTCACACCATACCCAATGGTATGGTTCTTCTTCATTCGGCTCTGATAGCTTGTATTGTAAAATTGTTTCTCCACACTACCAAGAGGTTGCTCAAGCATTGACTGCATATTACAAGGTAGCAATCCAGGATTTGGTGAAAACTAAGAACATTATATTACTTGTTTAATGGTATAAATCTTCCTACTCCATCATCTTGATTGTTGTTATTTCAAAGTGTTATCAAGTAATGTTGTGGCTGAGTAAGTGGAGTTGGTGGCAGGTGGATATATTCATAGAGGCAGAATTTGCTGCTGTTTGTGTAGATGTCAAGTTTCTGCAGACCAACGATTCATTTGGAAGTGCTTTCCCTACTACTGAAGAGACCTTGAGTCACCTCTGCCAGAGTGTGATTCTTCTCTTCAATTTCTACAGTCCTTGTGTCAGCAAAAGTTGTTCCCGGAATGCATTGTGAATAACAAGATTTTATCCTTTCATCTGATTAGAGTTTTCACTGCCTGAAAGCATTGACATTTCTTTAAAATGTCAAATGTGGTGAATACATGTTTCTGCTCCAGGGAACTTTAGCTGGAATTTCTATTTTGCATACATGTTTCTGCTCCAGGGACTTCATTTATTTCTGTCCAAGTGAGATAGTAAGAGATTCCATAATCAGCTTGATTTGCTTATGTGGCTGCAGCTTTATCTGATGCATGTTGATGTATGTCCTAGGATTTGTTTGTTACATTTGAGCTTGGGTGAAAAAGTTGATGTTTGATACGTGGGAATGTAATTCCTTGTCTCCCAATAGTATAGCACATTTGGTCGATGTGGTTTAAGTGGATAAAGGGTATTATTGAGTGTCCCACTATGTTGTGAAAAAATATGATTTTTTGATAAATGTGTCATTGGAAGTTTGAAATATAAACTAGAGTGTGTTCATGAACCAAAATGGAAAGTGCTAAATTTTAGGGGACACCAGACATAGTAATTGTGCTGTAGTACTGGGGGACGGATAAAGTAATTGTTACACTAGAGAATGATTATACAATGTTGGGCAGTCAATTATTTTTAAGCTAGATTAGTACTGTGAATTAGCATATTACAAGTTCTATTAATAGCATTTATAACTTTATCCCACTAGAGAACTAAAATCTCACACTTCTGAATTCTTTCTTCATTCCTGTTTACTTTCTCTTTTCCTTTTCCCCTTTTGTTTCTTTATTATTTATTTTCTTCCTTGTGACATGTTTATTAATTCAGGAGTAGTGTGGCAATGTAGTCGTTCTTATTCTGGTTTAGGCCGTCATGAACTTAAAATTATTGGGCTTAGACAATATTTCCTCATACATGGCTGCTATCTCTCACCTAAAATCTAAAGCTTTATCTATTGTGAGTGCACTTTCCAATTAAGATTAGTGGATTTATGCCTTTGAATAATACAACTGCTGCTGGTAAAGTTAGCACACCTTAAAATTTTTATGTGCTTGTGTTTGGTGTGGTTGTGTAAACCTGCCCTTATTTCTTTGAAGTAAATGTATTTTTTTCTACTGCAGCTGTTGCACCTTTGTGAAGCTGAAAGTGTATCCTACCTGGAAGAGGTGGCCAGCAAAACATCAACTCAGGATGTGGCAAAGTCTGTTGGACTCAAGGTATTGGTTTCTAAAGTGAAAGCATCATGCAGTTTTGGTCATAACTCTCAGAGAGATACATGTGTCATTGCATTTATAATAGAAAAAGAATTCCCAGACCCTTTAGATCTGTTGTTACAATAACATTGAACAACCAGCAACTTTTGTACTTTGAAAATGAAACTAAAATTATCTTAAATGTGCTGCAGAAATTTTACACACGAGAAAACCCAAATCTGACATTTCAAATTTTTTTCTTGTTTGTAGTATTGCCCAGTCGCAGTTCGGTCTATAACAAATGTTTATAGTATTTCCTATACAATAAGCATTGCAATGTCTGCACTTTGAGAAGATTTTGCCTTCTATACATATGCAGTTGTCAATTTGTCATTTTGTCTTACTTGGTGGTATCATGGGCATTTGTTTTGTATAGGTTCTTGCTTTGCTAAAAAAAATGTTTAATGCTCCCTCTGAGGCAAGCTACCCGAAGGGGCAACTAGAACTTAATGCAATGCGCTTGGCAGATGTCTTGTCAGATGATTCAAATTTTCTGTCCTTCATCATGATAAACTTTGTAAGCTTTCCATCAGTACAACTAATTTTAAAATTTTAGAGTGCTATGGATTCCATGCCATGGTTTCTTTGCTATTCATGATTGAAGGTCGAAAAGACTCAAAGCATGACATCTGAGTTTCTTAGAAAATGTCTTTGCCTATTTGAACACACCAATGATGTGCTTGAAGAGATATTTTGATCAAATTGTTGGTTTTAACAAATGGATGTTAATTTTATGAAAGTAACTTTTAAATGAAAAGGTGAGAGTTTGAGCACCTGCAATAACCTAGACTTGTCGATCACCTCCGAGCTTATCTTAGCTTAAAATGGTAGTACTATGTCATCTGTGGACAATTTTATTTGTATTTTGCATGTCATTTGCAAGTATAGTGTGCCTGTGGATCTAGTGGCAAATTATGAACTCAAACCTAACCAACTAATCTTGTGAAATGGAATAATGAGGGCTTCCCAAACTGTTGTTGCTATGTTCACAAGTCACTTAGCACATACAATGAATTTGCAAGTTTACCAGTATAAATATTTTTGTCATTTTAATCATCTAATCGAAAAACTTCCACGAACTGTTCAAGTGACATCATTTCCTCATTTGGTTTTTGTCACTGCAATCAGATACAGATGATTAGTAAGAAGAGTTTCAGCTATTTGTCAATGTATGATGGTTGATTATTTATTTTGTTTGACGTTTCATGTCTCAAGTATAATGAAAATAGGTATGACATACCATACACATCAATTCTTTTAATTTATCAATTGTTATAATCTTTTCTCATGGAAATTTTGCATTTTTTTTCTGACACAAAAAATGCGTTCCTTTAGAGGGAAGCTTTAGCTGCAATCTTTCTTTTCCCTCATGAAGAGTTTGTATCTGGCTAGTGCTCGTCTGACCTTGTAGTTTCTAAAGAGGATGCACTATTAGACTATGAATTATATACATCACCACGATAATTCATATTTCACCAAATCAGTCAGTTACAACTATTGCATTGTCTGAAACTCCCTAAGTCATCAATGTATGTAGACACATTAAATTTGAATTTACCGCTTGAAGTGTACCTCGTTCCTCTTATGCTCATCAGAGAACGTCTTTGTTGATTAAAGTGATTGCAAACCTTCATTGCTTTGTCCCGATGCATGCCAGGGTAAATGATTTAGTAATTTTTGTATTATTTAGCTACTAATAACTTTTGTTTCAATCCCAGATGAGAAGGATCTGTCAACAAGCTCGTTCGGTTCTTATGGAAGGACTATCAGAAACTGTCAGATGGATTCTTCTCTGCTTCTAATGACAAAGTATCCACAATTAGCAAGAACTTATGTATTCCTGCTTCTAATACACTATTGCATGTAGTAGTACATATCTATATTCTAATACACCATTGCATGTAGGTTCACTATTAAGTCATGATTTTTGAATGAAGATGATGTACAACTGCTGAGGTAATTTCAATGTATGCTTTCCTTCCATGCTGATATCGGGCATTAATTATTTGTTTGTCCTATCTTTCTTAGTTTGCAATTTAGGTAATGAAACATTCTATCACATGGTCATTATGCTGCTTCATATAGTTGCACTTTTTTTTTATTTAATAAACCTGCTTCACTCAACACATTTATTCGTTATGTGCATTTTTTAGATAGGTAATCTTCTTAGTGGGTTATTTATAAGTCATTTTGTGTCCCGGATCGTTCGTGATGCATCTGAAGATCATTTAGTCCATGTAAAACCTCTCATGCTTAACCTATGGTTATCATTCATCTTTTTCCATAAAATGTTAATTGCATCTGTTTTGTTTTTGGGGTCTTAATAGAAATGACACATATATATTTTTATCACTAACCATTTTTTATATTACCTTTAGGACTAGCTTCTTATATTGGACTCTCGGCCCAGATGAAAAAAAGAGTAGCCCAATGCTACAATTTTTCCGTAAGAGATCATCTCATGTATCTTTTCTTGTTATGTTGTAATTACCTTTTCTAGTGATGTAAGACAAAACTTACACTTGATAAAAGAAAACAAAAGATATTTTTATGATATAAAACGTTTCATTCCTTTCGCTTAAGATTTGAAAATCATGTAAATAAAAACCACGTTTAAATAACACTTAATTTGCTCAGGGTCTTACATGATATGCAAATGATTTTACACTGTTTTGTAGGGAATAAGCTTCCTAAAAAATGAGTTTTAATGCAGAAAAGGAAGGTAGGAAGGTAAGACTATCTTGTAAAGATGACAGGAAAGATGGCACTATATATTTAAAGAAAACAATGTAATTGATCAATCAAAATTGAATGTCTCAAAGTTTCGAAGATGATCTAAATTGACAGAGTAATTTTTTTTTGTTCTGCTAAAGATATAATGGTAGAGGTTGGTTTTCAGCATTGTGGTATGTCAGCAAGTAGTTTTACAAGCAAGTAGTTTTCCCATACGTATTCGAGGATTCTGGTAACTCTACATCAAATCCTAGTCTTTGAGGATTCTGGTTAGTTTACTTCTCATCTTATTCGGGTGTTATTCAAACTTGTATATACTCAACTTGTGATGTTTCCTACTTATACATAAGAGCCTAGCTGCTATTTATTCTCATCTGTGGCTGAAATGTTAATTTTATAGAGAATTTAAATGTTATTTTCTCTTTGTAACTGACATGTTATTATTGAGAGTAAATTTCCGAAAGGTTGCCTGTCATGGTTCTTTAATATGTGCATCTCCCTATTTGTTAATGAATTCAGACGCATCACCAATAGATAAACAAGGGATATTAGCTTCATAAATATCCGAAAGTGCCCTAGTACTATACTGCTTTGTGTGTGCATGCAAGATTTTCTCTATATTGATTGTAACTAACACACTTTTTATGGGTTATTAGTGTAGACTTCGTTTCCCTCAAGGGTTGGTCTGCAAACTTGTTGTTGCTTACTAACTTCTGGAGAGCTAGGTTTCCCGTGCTTCTGATAAAGTGACAATAGTGTTCTTTGGTGTCCGATTTCTTGAGCTAAGGAGAAAGAACTATTCCGATTTTGAAAAATTAATTGAAAAAGCCATATGGTCGATCGACTGAATGAGAGCTTTACGAGTTGCAATCTTGTTGATATTGGTGCATAATAATGATTTGGGCAATAGGACTAAAAGCCTCATATCCAAATTATCACATGCCTAACCCTGCATATACCCCTAGTGAGCCAGTTTGAGCCCCCAAAGCCTAATTTCTTTGTTAAAAATATTGAAGTCACTATATTAGCCTATCTATTATATCCATTCATTGGCCTGTATTTTCTACCTCAGTCACTAAAATTAAAGTGCTAGCACATTCTTGGGAGGGTATTTATGGTGGCAAGAAAAAGATGGAAGTCCTGGAACATTCATTTGGTGATATTCATTTTTCCTGAGATGTGTAAAAAAAGCCAAGGCTAAAAAAAAAAAGTAAAATGGCAGCCTTTCATGTGTAAAAAAAGCCAAGGCTCGAAAAAATAATAATAAGAAGGCAGCCTTTCATGTTTAAAAAAAGCCAAGGCTCGAAAAAAAAAGAAAAAGGCAGCCTTTCATGTGTAAAAAAAGCCAAGGCTCGAAAAAATAAAAATAAGAAGGCAGCCTTTCATGTTTAAAAAAATCCAAGGCTCGAAAAAAAAAGAAAAAGGCAGCCTTTCATGTGTAAAAAAAAGGCAAGGCAGGAAAAAAGTAAAAATAAAAAGGCAGCCTTTCATGTGTAAAAAAAGCCAATGCTAGGAAAAAAAATATTGAGCGAAAATTAGAAATGGTTAAAGAACGCTCAAAAGAATAAGATGAATTGGTTTAGATGGTAGAAAATCTCGAGTTTGGGGTGTGAGCTATCAAAATTTTGTACGCATTGAGTGAGATGTGAAGGATGTTTTGATGGATGTGCTAGCATTTTAATAATGGTGGTAACCTACTTAACCATATATGATCACACCTTTACCAAAAGCCCCATTACATCCAAATGAATAAGACCTTTTCATTTATGCATCATATTGACTTGTGAGCAATGAATTTTGTTTGAGTTTGGGAGAAAGATCTAATGTGCTTAAAATAAAGAATAGCCGGAAGAACTTCTCTTTAGGAATTAGCGACGATGGTTTGAGACTCCCAAGACATAACTCGAACTTAGATTGAAGCATTGGGATGCCTAGCTCTTAGGGAATTAGTTCGTGTACAGTTGTTGTTCTAAAGTCTTACCCGCGAGAGAATTCGGGGTCAACCTAATTTCTCTAATGATTTGTGCGATTTGGCCTGACTTGAAGTAGAGGATTACTAATGTCTTGTGAGTGTGCTTAATTGTCTAACTTGCTTGAGGGTGAGCTTTATAATTTATCTGTTACACATATTATATTTTTGTGAGTTATACTGTGCATGACGTGTTTCTACTTTTTCTAATCCACTTTTTGGCTACCTTGCAGCTTTATAATTAACACATACATAATATTCTATTTTTCTGTGTCATATGCCGTGTACAAATATGTGCTTTAGTTGTGTTTCTTTGATATATAAACCCCATTGATTGTCAAATCTGGCATCTTAATATATCTGTTAAATGTATGTCCATGATTATGTTGTTTCTGGTATCAAATGGTCATTATAGAATTATGCAAATATCTGCAAAGGTAAAAGCGATTTATATGCTAGAGCATTTGTTACTGTCCTCAATCTTGGCAAAGGTAAATGTGGTATTCATAGTATTTTCTAAGATAATTTGGAGTTTTATGTTGTACTTGTCTGTATGTTGGTATGTCCTACTTAGAATATGTTCCGGTATTATATGAATTATCTGCGGTGTATAGTCTCTGATATTCTATTCTATTACCTATGATGTTTGTCTAATCTGTTGTTTTGTTATTCTCTTTTAGTATCTGACTCTTCCGTCCATGTTTGGAACAGGCTTCAGCATCAGAAGCTCAGGACTAGATATCTTTTTATTATAAATAACTTGTCCACTGCAAATGTTGAGGCTAAAGCTAAAGAGTTTATTGAAATTTTGAATTTTATACTATCCGTCCATGTTTGGAACAGGCTCCAGCATCAGAAGCTCAGGACTAGATATCTGGTTTGCGTTGTATATAGTTATGGAGAGGGAGAGATTTAGCTTGACACTACATTCCTTACCTTAAATAGTTCTCTGGATGCAATTTACCTTTGGAGTTACTCTTTGTGTTTGGCATTTTGAAATATTTTGAAATAAAATTGAAACATTTGAACAGAGATATTGTGCAAGCCATTTATGTAAACTGCAAGGTTTGATTTTTCTACTTACTTTATTCATTTTGGAAAGCCGGTTTTTATTCTTGGTATTTGTACTATGTCTAGGTTCTGTTTTAAACAGAACTTGTAAAATCTAGTGTGGAAGAACTATCACTGCTGAAAATTTAGGAAGCTGGCTTGGGAAGATTACTATTGGAAAAAATCAAGTTCTAAGGGAACGAGTGATAGATTCTTCTTTTCGTCTGTTTTGTTTTTGAGTTTACTTCATAAACTTGGAGTTGGGTTGTCTGAAATCCTCATGTTGCAATAAATATTATTATCTCATCTTCTTGATTCAAATTTTTTTCTGACACATGGAAGTATATTATTTGTTGAATGCTTTTAAGGGGCTCAGGATGCCTGTTAGTCCTTTTACCTCAAAGGTACGATCCATGGTTTATTTTTTATGTACTTGCGAGTCCAAGTTTATTTCAACTCAAAATGTGTTTGTTTTAGATTTTCAAAGCCTGTTCAAACAGCATTGCATACGGGCCTCCTCACCCTTGGGCAGTGGTAATCTCAAATTTAAGATTGAAGTAATTCTGTATAAACATATCTGGTTAATCTTTGTTTTGGGTTCCAAATCATAAATTTTGGACAATTTTCTTTGTTGATATCTCTTTGGTTTCAGGTTCTGTTTAAGCATTTAAGTGTTGACCTCAAGGATGTCACACCCTCTTCTCTTCTAAAGGATGTAGTTTGACAATTTGAAGGTAATCTTGATTTTTTAAATAAGGATGTTTGATCTTCACAACCACCAAGAATGCATGAGGTGAAATGTGGAATTATTTCGACACTAAACTAAATTGAGATACCCCTTGATGTTGCTGCCTCTTCCCCATCCTGGCAGCCACTCTCATATAAAGTGCAGCTTGTTGCATCTACTGTGGCAGGGTGACTGCAAAAATTATATAGGCCCATGTAGGAAAATCTAATTAATTATTTGACTTACATATTGGGGAAGTTTCCTTCATTACTTTATTTTGCCAACAATTTTCGTGCAGTAAATAATTAATTACAATGTATGGACTCTAGCCTACTCCGATTTCTGTATATTTTATCTGTTGACTTGATTACTTGATTAGCCTACTCTAACCTAACTATGTTAGTTATAATGTTTTCCTGTTCTAAAATATTCAGCTTGCCTAATGTTTATCCTTTGTGAATGCTTCTGCTTCAGGATCAGTCATTAAGCATCAACTTGTTACTCACCTTATGCTGGGCATTGCTTTACGAGCTATTTCAGTTGCTCATACTGAACCTGATGTTGGCCATAGTTCCAATACTAATCACCGACCCGGTCTTATTCAATCTTCTGCTCCACAGATTGAGGTATTAATGTTATCTTCCTGTTAAGTTGTTGAACCTGTATATGAGGAACAGAGGACTGTTTCCTTGAAAACATGACAAATGTTAAATTGCTATCTGGATGTCATCATCCAAAATCATCTTCCCTCATGCCTATGTGTGGTTTCTGGTTTCTCATGTCTATGTAGTTGTGGATAATACTTCTATTCCAAGTGATTTGCGTGAACTCATGATCACTGTAATTGTGTCCTTTTGTTTTCAGATTGCAGGCCCACCATTTTCTCTGATCGGACCCGGCAGCGTATTGTCTGGATTAGCAATTCCCTCTTTGAGATCCCACTACAGCAGAGACCACCAAGTTCTCTAGATGAGAGTGGACTCCTAATTTCATGAAACCAACACAATACACCTACCCTTCCCTAGGCAAGTAATAGGGTCTTTGTCTACTTTGATGTAGTTCACTCGATACTTTTTCTATTTTTACATTGTTTTGACTGTATTTTTGAGAGCTAATCTACTCAAACCCACAATGCAGTGACGCAGTGGCGCTATGCTGTCAATACAATCTGCCTCGTGGGTTTTCCACGGTCTTCTAGATCAACCTCAGCAAGAAAATTATCACTTTTAGCTGTGTTACTTTCTCTCATGGTGTGTTTGTTGGTTACATTAACATTGGGACTGGTGTTACAGCTGAGAGAAGAGAAACTTCCATAGAGGTGATTGGATGTAGCTGTCTTATATTTTTTTGGTCTCTGTTTACGCTTTATCTTGATCCTTTTGGTTTTCACATGCTTTTACTCTGAGGATTTTCTTCCTTGTTATGGACTCCTTACTTAAATGACTTGTAATTTTGATCAGTTCCTCTGGTAACCTATGTGCTAACTGATAGCACTCTCAATCATATATATAAAAATGGTTGTATTCTCGAATCAATTTCCGTTTCTTGAATTGTCAATCATTACCTATGTTCAACTAGATACTTGTACCATAATGTCCAGGATTATGTGGTTTCTGTATATTTTATCTGTTGACTTGATTTGTTTGGTCAAGTTCCTCAACAATTTAATTTGACTTAACATCTCTTATATGTCAATTATGTAGTTTTATACATTAGTCTACTTCTTTTAGTTTGTTATCTTTATTGGTCCGCTTGATGATTATGTTTGATACAACAAATTATGGGTTCCTGATTGAACAAACATGAGCACAGATGAATAGTGTTGTAAAATACACTTCAACCTAAAATATTCAGCTTGCCTAATGTTTATCCTTTGTGGATGCTTCTGCTTCAGGATCAGGCATTAAGCATCAACTTGCTACTCACCTTACGCTGGGCATTGCTTTAGGAGCTGTTTTAGATGCTTTGAGGAAGCCTGAAGATTCAAAAGTTTGTTCCTTCCTAGGTTATCAGTTAATGTTATTATTGAGAATTTCAGTCTGACCATGGCTTTATGACATTCATATGTTTTTCTTTGGGACTGAGGCATTGGAGCAGTTTGTGGACTGTCTCATTGGGTGGTTACAGTACTGCGATCTTGTCATGCACTTTGTAGTATTTATAGAGAGGGCACTTCATAAGATTTCAGCTGCTCATACTGAACCTGATTTAGAGGGAACCTTTAGCTGCAATCTTTCTATTCCCTCATGGAGAGTTTGTATCTGGCTGGTGCTCGTCTGACCCTCTAGTTTCTGAAGAGGATGCACCATTAGACTATGTATTATATGCATCGCCTAGATAATTCTTATTACAACTATTGCATTGTCTGAAACACCCTAAGTCATCAATGTATATAGACACATTAAATTTGAATTTACCCCTTGCAGTGTACCTCGATCCTCTTATGCTCATCAGAGAACTTCGTTGTTGAATAAACTGATTGCAAACCTTCATTGCTTTGTTCCTGATGTATGCCAGGGTAAATGATTTAGTAATTTTCGTTTTTAATCAGGGTATGCCGCTTGCTACTACTATTTAGTAACTAATTACATTTGTTTCAATCCCAGATGAGAAGGATCTGTCAACAAATTCATTCGGTTCATATAGAAGGACTATCAGAAACTGTCAGATGGATTCTTTTCTCTACTTCAGAGCTGACAGAATATCCACAATTAGCAAGAACTTATGTATGCCTGCTTCTAACTCTTCCCTTGGTTAATCAAGTAGTAGTACATACCTATATTCTAATACTTTATTGTATGTTGGTTCACTATTAAGTTATGCGGAGTCTTTAGTGTCAGGATTTTTGAATGAAGATGATGTACAACTGTTGAGATAATAAGAATGTATGCCCTCCTTTCATGCTGAAATCGGGCATTAATTATTTTTTTTTCCTATCTTTCTTGGTTTGCAATTTAGGTAATGAAACAATCTAGCACATAGTCACTATGCAGCTTCTTGTAGTTGCACTTTTTTTCTTTAATAAACCTGCTTCACTCACCACATTTATTCATTATGTGCATTTTGTAGATAGGCAATCTTTTTTGTAGGTTATTTATAAGTCAGTTTGTGTCCCGGATCGTTCGTGCTGCATCTGAAAAACAATTAGTCCATGTAAAACCTCTCATGCTTAACCTATGGATATCATTCACACCTTTTTCCATAAAATGTTAAATGCATCTGTTTTTGGGGCTTAGTAGAAATGATATTTACCTTAGCACATATATATTTTATCACTAACCATTTTTTATATTACCTTTAGGACTAGCTTCCTTTATTGGACTCTAAGCCCAGATGAAAAAAAGAGTAGCCCAACGCTACATTTTTTCTGTAAGAGATCATCTCATGTATCATTTCTTGTGATGTTGTAATTACCTATTCTAGTGATGTAAGACAAAACTTATACTTGATAAAAGAAAACGAAGGATTTTTTTATGATATAAAACGTTTACTTCCTTTTACTTAAGATTTGAAAATCATGTAAATAAAAAACCACGTTTAAATAACACTTAATTTGTTCAGGGTCTTACATGATATGCAAATGATTTTACACTGTTTTGTAGGGAATAAGCGTCCTAAAAAGGAGTTTTAATGCAGAAAAGGAAGGTACGAAGGTAAGATTATCTTGTAAAGATGATAGGAAAGATGGCAGTATATATTTAAAGAAAACAATATAATCGATCAATCAAAATTGAATGTCGGAACTATTTCGACACTAAACTAAATTGAGATACCCCTTGATGTTGCTGCCTCTTCCCCATCTTGGAAACCACTCTCATCATATAAGGTGTAGCTTGTTGCATCTACAGTGGCAGGGTGTCTGCAAAAATTATATAGGCCCATGTAGGAAAATCTAATTAATAATTTGAATTACATATTGGGGAAGTTTCCTTCATTACTTTATTTTGCAAACAATTTTCGTGCACTAAATAATTTAATTACAATGTATGGACTCTAGCCTCTCTGATTTCTGTATATTTTATCTGTTGACTTGATTTGTTTGGTCAAGTTCCTCAACACTGTAATTTGACTTAACATCTCTTATATGTCAATTAGGTAGTTTTATACATAGTCTACTGTGTTTGTGTTTGTTATCTTTATTGGTCCGTTTGATGATATGCTTGATACAACAAATTCTGGGTTACTGATTGAACATGAGCACAGATAAATAGTGTTGTAAAGTACTCTTCAACCTAACTATGTTAGTTGTAATGTTTTCCTGTTCTAAAATATTCAGCTTGCCTAATGTTTATCCTTTGTGAATGCTTCTGCTTCAGGATTAGTCATTAAGCATCAACTTGTTACTCACCTTACGTTGGGCATTGCTTTACGAGCTATTTCAGTTGCTCATACTGAACCTGATGTTGGCCATAGTTCCAATACTAATCACCGACCCAGTCTTATTCAATCTTCTGCTCCACAGATTGAGGTATTAATGTTATCTTCCTGTTAAGTAGTTGAACCTGCATATGTGAATTAGCTTATTACAAGTTCTATTAATAGCACTTATATCCCACTAGTTAACTAAAATCTCACACTTCTTCATTCCTTCTTCATTCCTGATTACTTTCTCTTTTTTTCCTTTTCCCCTTTTGTTTCTTTATTATTTGTTTCTTCCCTGTGACCTGTTTATTAATTCAGGAGTTGTGTGGCAGTGGAGGAGTTCTTATTCTGGTCCGGCCGTCATGAACTTAAAGTTATCAGGCTCAAACAATATTTCCTCATACATGGATGCTATCTCCCACCTAATATCTAAAGCTTTATCTATTGTGAGTGCACTTTCCAGTTAAGATAAGTGGATATATGTCTTTGAATATTTCAACTGCTGGTGAAGTTAGCACACCATAAAAATTTTATGTGCTTGTGTGAACAGCCCCTTATTTCTTAAAGTAAATCTGATTTTTTCCGTTGTTGCTTTTGCACTTTTGTGAAGCTGAAAGTGTATCCTACCTGGATGAGGTGGCTAGCAACACAGCAACTCAAGATATAGCAAAGTTTGTTGGACTCGAGGTATTCTAAAATCAAAGCATCATGCAGTTTCTGTTATAAATTTGATAGATATACATGTTTCATTGCATTTATAATAGAAAAAGTTGTTACAATTACATTGAAAAACCAACAAGTTTTGTACACTGAAAATGAAACTAAAATAATCTTAAATGTGCTGCAGAAATTTTACACATCGAGAAAACTCAAATATGACACATTTCAAACTTTTTCTTGTGATTTTTAACCGCCTATTATAATCCTAGTTTGTAGTATTACTCAGTCAGAAACGGTCTATTAAAAATGTTTATAGTATTTCCTATACAATAAGCATTGCAATATCGGCCTCCAATACATATGCAGTTGTCAATTTGTCATTTTGTCTTACTTGGTGGTATCATGGGCATTTGTTTTGTATAGGTTCTTGCATTGCTAAAACAATGTTTAATGCTACCTCTGCAGCAAGCTGCCCGAAGGGGCAACTGGAACTTAATGCAATGCGCTTGGCAGATGTCTTCTCAGATGATTCAAATTTTCGGTCATTCATCGATAAACTTTGTAAGCTTTCCATCAGTACAACTAATTTTAAAATTTTAGAGTGCTATGGATTCCGTGCCATGGTTTCTTTGCTATTCATGATTGAAGGTCGAAAAGACTCGAACATGACATCTGAGTTTCTTAGAAAAAGTCTTTGCCTATTTGAACACACCAATGATGTGCTTGAAGATATTTTTTGATCAAATTGCTGGTTTTAACAAATGGATATTAATTTTATGAAAGTAACTTTTTAATGAAAAGGTGAGAGTTTGAGTACCTGCAATACCTTAGACTTGACGATCGCCTCCGAGCTTATCTTAGCTTAAATGGTAGTATTATGTTGTCTGTCGACAATCTTATTTGTATTTTGCATGTCATTTCCAAGTATAGTGTGCATGTGGATCTAGTAGCAAAGTTCTGAACTCAAACCTAACCAACTAATTTTTTGAATATGCTGGTATCTTGTGAAATGGAATAATGAGGGCTTCCCAAACTGTTGTTGCTATGTTCACAAGTCACTTGGCACATACAATGAGTTTGTAAGTTACCAGTATAAATATTTTTGTCATTTTAATCATCTAATTGGAAATTACCACGAATTGTTCAAGTGACTTCATTTCCTCGTTTGGTTTTTGTCACTGCAAACAAATACAAATGATTAGTAAGAAGAGTTTCAGCTTGTCAATGTATGATGGTTAAATATTTATATTGTTTGACGTTTCATGTCTAAAGAGTAAACGGACATTTGTATGCCATACCATACACATCAATTCTTTTAATTTATCATCTTTTCTCATGGAAATTTTGCATTTTTTTTCTTACCCAAAAAATGCGTACCTTTACAGGGAACCCTTAGCTGCAATCTTTCTATTCCCTCGTGGAGAGTTTGTATCTGGCCGGTGCTCATCTGACCTTCTAGTTTCTGAAGAGGATGCACCATTAGACTATGTATTATATACATCACCTCGATAATTCTTATTTCTCCAAATCAGTTAGTTACAACTATTGCATTAAACACCCTAAGTCATCATCAATGTATATAGACACATTTTATTTGAATTAACCCCTTGCAGTGTACCTCGTTTCTCTTGTGCTCATCAAAGAACGTCTTTGTTGATTAAAGTGATTGCAAACCTTCATTTCTTTGTTCGTGATGTATGCCACGGTAAATGATTTAGTAATTTCTGTTTTTAGTAAGGGTATGCCGCTTGCTACTATTATATAGCAACTAATTACATTTGTTTCAATCTCAGATGAGAAGGATCTGTCAACAAGTTCATTTGGTTAATACAAAAGGACTATCAGAAACTGTCAGGTGGATTCTTTTCTCTACTTCAGAGCTGACAAAGTATCCACAATTAGCCAGAACTTATGTATACCTGCTTCTAACTCTTCCCTTTGGTTAATCAAGTAGTAGTACATATCTATATTCTAATACACTATTGCTGTAGGTTTACTTAAGTCGTGCTATGTCTTTAGTTGCAGGAGTTTTGAATGAAGATGATGTATAACTGTTGAGGTAATTTGAATTTATGCCTTCCTTCCATGCAAAAACTAGGCATTAGTTATTTGTCCATGTCCTATCGTTCTTAGTTTGCAATTTAGGTAATGAAACATTCTAGCTCATTGTCACTATGCTGCTTCTTACACTTTTTTTTTCTTTAACAAATCTGCTTCACTCACCACATTTATTGATCATATTTGTTGTCTTAAAGTTTGTTTCTTCTTGCAGGAGCTTGGGAAGGAGTGGACAGAACAACTAGGTTCCTATATTGGACTCTCAAACCAAATGAAATGCGTGTATTTGGTGTATAGTATGTGGATCTGTTTATAGTGTTTATAATATATGTATAATGTGTGTAGTGCATGTGTTTTCTTAGCATGCAGTGTGTGTTGTGTTTTTGCATGTGTATGTGTATGTGTATGTGTATGTGTATGTGTATGTGTGTGTGTGTGTGTATTTTCTGGATACTATGTGTAGTCTATATGCTTGGAAATTTTTATTTCTTATAGTGTGTTTAGTGGGAGCAATGATGTATGTAGTGTATGAAGTATGTATATTTTGTGTGTAGTGTAGTGTATGTGCAATGCGTGAAGTATGTATATTTTGTCTATAGTGTGTGTAAGAGTGTTAATTTTTTTAATAGTGTGTAGTATGTTTATTTTATGTATGTGTGCAGTGTATATTGTCTCTATTTTGTGCACAATGTGTGTATTAAATGCTAGAATGTAATGCGCATAGTGTATAATTTTATTTTGAATATATAATGTGCATTGTGTATTGTGTATTGTGTATTGTGTATTGTGTATTGTGTATTGTGTATTGTGTATTGTGTGTATTGTGTATAATATATGTATTATGTGTAATGTATGTAGTGTATATAGTGTGTGTGTCTGCTGTTTGTGTATTTCGTGTGTAGTGTGTAACTTGTAATTTGTAGTGTGTGTATTGTATGTAGTGTTTGTGTTTTGTGTACGGCGTATGAACTGTGATTTTGTGTTTGTGGATGAAGTATGTGTGTTCTTTGTTAGTTTTAATAGTATGTGCAATGTGTATGTGTTTGCAGTGTGTATTTTGTTTATAGTGTGTGCAATGTGTGAAGTGTATGTTCTTTGTGTATAGTGTGTGAAGCGCAATGTCTGTATTTTGTGAATATTGTATGCAATGCAAATATTTTGTGTATAGTGTGTGCAAAATATATATATTTTGTGTATTGTGTGCAATGTAAATGTTTTGTATACAGTGCGCGCAAAACATATGTATTTTGTGTAGTGTACGCAGTATGTAGTGCGTGAAGAATGTGTATTATATGTATCTTGTGTATGTGTGTAATGTGTGTATTTTGTGTATAGTGAGTATTATGTTTATGGCGTGTGTAATTTGTGTTGGTATAATGTGTATTTTGTTTTTGTATAGTATATAGTGTGTATAGTGTGTGCTTTGTATGTATATTTTGTGTATGTATTTGTGTATCTTGTGCATAGTGTGTAGTATGTGCAGCGCGTGTATACTAGGTGTAGTGTGTGTAGCGCAATGTTTGTATTTTGGGTATATTGTGTGCAATGTATGATGTATGTATTTGTGTATATCGTGTAGTGTGTATTTTGTGAATAGTATGTGTAGTGCATATTGCGTGTATTTTGTGTAGTGTGTAGTGTTGTCTTATTTCGTATATAGCGTGCAACGTGTTTATATGTAGTGTGTAGCGTTGTCTTATTTCGTATATAGTGTGCAACGTGTTTATATGTGTTTGAAGTTCATGTATTTTGTGCGTAGTGTGTGTAATATGTGTATTTTTTGTGTAGCGTACTTTGTATTTTAATTGTGTGGTGTATGGTGTATTTTTGTTTTAGTAGCATGTATATTTGTATATAGTGTGTAGTGCATTGTATGTGTTTTGTGTATAGTGTGCACAGTGTGAAATTTGTGTTGGGTGTGTAGTGTGTGTTGGGTGTGTTTGAATTGCATTGTGTATTGTGTTTATTTTGCGTGTATTTTGTTTATAGTGTTGTATAATATATCTTTTTTGTGCGTAGTATACTTTGTATTTTGTTTTAGTAGTGTGTGTATTTTATATGTAGTGTGTGTAGTGCATTTTCTATATTTTGTGGATTGTGCTTGTATGTCTGAAGTGTGTGTTGGTTGTATTTTGTGTGCATATTATGTGCAATATATGTAATCTGTATGTGTTTTCGAGGCATGTAGTTGTTTATATGAGTGCGCAGTGCGTTAATTTTGTACTATCTTCGTTCCACAGTAATAGATGCATTTCATTTTGAGCACTCGTTTTAAAAAAATAATAATAAATAGTTAAAGTAGAGAAATAGTAAAGTAAAATAGAGAATAGGGTAGATACTCTTCTCTATATTATTCTCTATCTTACTTTACTCATTCTCTACTTGAATAATTTTTTATCATTTTTTAAAAATGAGTGCTCAAAATGAAATGCATCTATTCCTATGGAACAGAAGGAATATATGTTTTATGTAGTGTGTGTATTGTGCGTAGTAGCATATTGTGTGTTTTGTTTGTGTAGTCTATTGTGTACCGTGTATTTACTGTGTGTGTTTGTGTATAGTATGTGGTGTGTATTGTGCATAGTGTGTGTAGCATATTGTGTATTTTGTTTGTGTTGTGTATTGTGTATTGTGTATTGTGTATTGTGTACCGTGTATTTACTGTATTTGTGTATAGTATGTGGTGTGTCTAGTGTGTGCATTTTATGTATATGTCGGTATATTTTTTGTACGTGAATGTGCAGTGCGTGTATCTTTTATATATTGTGTGTATTTTGTTTTTGTGTGTGTAATGTGCGTAGATGTATGTGCAGTTGCATTGCATGCATTTTGAGTATATGTAGTGTGTATTTTGTATATAATGTGTGCAGTACATTTTCTCTATTTTGTGTATGCAATATGTAGTGTGTATTTTGTATATAATGTGTGTAGTACATTTTCTCTATTTTGTGTATGCAATGTTTATAGTGTGTATTTTGTGATTCTTTGTGAAATGTGTGTATTATGTGTTAGGATACTAAGTGTAGTGTATGTAGTGTTTTGTGAAATGTGTGTATTTTGTGTTAGTATACTAAGTGTAGTGTGTATAGTATGTGTAGTGTTTGTTTTGTATGTTTGTGTGTAAATTGTGTGTATTTGTGTAGTGTAGGTAGTGTGTATTGTGTATGTAGTGGGTATTGTGTATATAGTGGGTGTATAGTGCAGAGTATGTATTGTGTATAGTGTGTACAATGCGTGTATTTTGTGTGTATTTATTTACGTGTGTAATATGTGTAGTATGTATTTTGTAACACAACATAAGTGTGTATTTAGTGTAGAGTGTATCAACTATGTGTATTTTATATTTCTGTGTGTATGAAGTATGTAGTGTATGGGTTTATGTAGTGTGGAGTGTGAGTGTGAGTGTGAGTGTTGTGTGTTTAGCACAATGTCTGTGTGCGCAATGTGTGTATGTGTATTTGTAGTGTATGTATTTTGTCTTACATTGTAGTGTATGTATTTTGTCTTACATTGAGCATGTATTGTGTAGTGTGTACAATGCGTGTATTTTGTGTGTATTTATTTAGGTGTGTAATATGTGTAGTATGTATTTTGTAACACAACATAAGTGTGTATTAAGTGTAGAGTCTATCAACTATGTGTATTTTATATTTCTGTGTGTATGAAGTGTGTAGTGTATGGGTTTATGTAGTGTGGAGTGTGAGTGTGAGTGTGAGTGTTGTGTGTTTAGCACAATGTCTGTGTGTGCAATGTGTGTACGTGTATTTGTAGTGTATGTATTTTGTCTTACATTGTGTTTATTTTAAGTATGCGTGTGAGTTTGTATTTAGTGTATAGTGTATGAATTGTGTATATTGTATGAACCGTGTCTATATTGTGCTTTTGTGTGAAGTGAGTGTATTTTGTATTAGTATTTCTAGTTTGTGCAATGTGTGTATTTGCAGTGCGTGTATTTTGTTTTTGTATGTTTTTGAATATGTAGTGTGTGTATCTTGTGTATAGTCTATGAATTGTGCGTAAATGTGTGATTATTTGTAGTGTGTGGAATCTGTCTATATGTGGTTGTAGTGCATGTAATTTTTGTATGTTTGTAGTGTGTATAATGTGAGTATTGTGTGTTAGCGCGTGTTTAGCACAATTTTAGTAGTGTGCAGTGTGAGTATTGTATGTATTTAGCACATCTGTATTTTGAATATAGTTTGTATTGTGTCCAATGTATATAGTGTATGTATTTTGTAACATGGTGTGTGTATTTTACGTATGCGTGTGAGTGTGTATTTAGTGTATAGTGTATGAATTATGTATATTTTGTGTATAGTATACGAACGGTGTATTTTGTATGAATTGAGTGTATTTTGTATTAGTATTTGTAGTGTGTGTATGTGTGTATGTGTATTTGTACTGCATGTATTTTGTTTTTGTGTGTGCTTTTGAATTTGTAGCGTGTGTTTTGTGTATAGTCTATGAAATTTGTGTATGTATGTGATTATTGTGTGTTTAGCACAATGTTTGTATTTTGAATATAGTTTGTAATGTGTACAATGTATGTATTTTGTCACACGGTGTGTGTATTAAGTGTATAGTGTACTAACTGTGTGTATTTTGTGCTTATGTGTGAAGTGAGTGTACTTTGTATAAGTATTTGTAGTTTTTGCAATGTGTGTATTTGTAGTTCATGTATTTTGTTTTTGTGTGTAAATGTGTGATTATTTGTAGTGTGTGCAATCTGTTTGTGTTTGTAGTGCATGTATTTTTTGTATGTTTGTAGTGTGTAGTGTGTAGTGTATGTGCTTTACGCAGTCTGCTTTGTGAGTATTGTGTAGTATATGTGTTTTACGTAATGTGTGTAGTGTATATGTTTCATAAAATATTAGAGTTCATAATTTAATTTATTACATCATAAAAATAAAATGAAATTTGATATATAATATATAAATAATAATTGAGTTTGTTGTTTTGATTTTAAAATTTTATAATTTATATTTTAATTTTTTACTTTTTAAATTTGTAATTTCTAAAATTTTAAATTTTTGTAATATTACAGTTGAACTCTATAGAAATAGAATCTCATCAAAATTTATAATATAGTGACATTAACATAACCTCCAAATGAAACTTTGTTTTGCTACATATATAATATTAGAAAAATATTCAAAACCACAAAATAGTACCAAAATATATTAATCGATTATGGTTTATGTAATATTTTTTATAGATATTTTAATGTAATTTAGTTAGACATTTCGAACATGCAGCATTTATTTATTGGGAGCACTATGATGCCACCATATATAGAGTAACACCTACCACCAATATAGTCCACTAGATCTGGAAATCCAATGCTCATGATTAAATCCCGCACACAGAGTAAATGTTGCTATCTAATGGATTAGAAATTGTTGTCGGGGCTAATTTAGTCATTTTGAAAATTTTAAAGTTGAATCAAATTTGGAACACCCCAAAATTTTGGGGGGTTAATTCTTGCGTATCAATTTGAGAAAATAGCAGGACTCCCACCCAACTCCACCATTAATCTGCATCGACTCTTATCTCTCCCCAATCCTCCTCTTCTCTAAAAACCCTAAATCTTTCTCGACTCTTTCTCTCTCCCCTCAATCCTCCTTCACACGTCACACACTTCACACACTACACACGTCACACACACTACACACGTCACACACGTCACACACTGTACACATTTCACACACTAAACATATTTCACACACTACACACACTTCACACATTTCACACACTTCAACATTTCACACATTTCAATCATTTGATTTTTGAATATTTTTTTCTGCTTTTAGATTTTCTTGATCCGAACCGAAACGCATTGGATAATTGAAATTTTCAAAAAGTTTAAACTGAACTAACAAAAAACCTAAAAAATTGAACCAAATTTGAAATTTCAGTTTGTGAATAGTGTGTGTGCAGTGTGTGTATTTTATGTATAGTGTGTGTACTTTGTGTAAAATGTGTTTAGTGTGTGTGTTTTGTATGTAATGTGTGTAGTATGTATATTTTGTGTTTAGTGCATGTAGTATGTTTATTTTATGTATATCGTGTGTGTAGAGTGTGCAATGTGTGAAATGTTTTTTTGTATAGTGCGTGAACAATGTGTATTTTGTTTATAGTGTACGTAGTGTGTGTAGTGTGTGTATTTTGAGCTGAGCATGAGTGTATTTTTTTGTAAAATGCGTGTAGTGTGTGGAATTTTTGTATTTTATAAATAATGTGTGTAGTCTGCGTGTAGTGTGTATTTTTTATGTGCAGTGTATGTATTTTGTGTAGTGTGTTCCGCGTGTGTATGGTGTGTTCCGCGTGTGTATGGTGTGTATAGTGTGTTTGTAATGTGTGTAGTGTGTGTATTTTGTGTATAGCGTGTGTATAGTGTGCAGTGTGTGAAGTGTGTAGTTTGTGTAAAGTGTGTGTGAGTGCGTATTTTGTGCAAAGTGTGTGTGAGTGCGTATTTTGTGTATAGGGAGGCGTCGGCCTTCCTCGTTTTTCCCCAATTCAAAATCGGACTCAAATCTTACCGGCCCCCGGCCTCGCTCCTGATTCGCGAGCGTCAAATGACCTTTCTCCGAGACCTCTCTCTCTCGGTAGTCGGTGCCTCCGTCGTCGTCTCTCCATCGTTGACCCTATGCTTTCGGAGGAGCAGGAACGCCGCACCGCTGTCGCTCGTCGAGTCCGCGCTCCCTCCGGCTGCCCTCGGCAAGAGACGTCCCTCACCCATGCTAAGTCTCCTCGTTCTAGTTCTTAAATTTCATTCTATTGAAGTTTGTATGGGATCTAGTAGCATTAGAAATTCTAATTTGAGTAAAGTTTGTGGTTTCTGATCAAGTGATGGTATATGATAGCTCTGTTAATGTGTGTATGATAAGCTCTTACTTCCTATGTTATATCTGAGCTAAACGAGCAGGGGTGTGTGGAGGTTTCACTACTTCATCTTACTCTATCATTCTGTCCCATTATGAATGATGACGGCTCTAAATTCTTACTTGATGATATGGTGTTCAAACTGAGTTCCAAATGGAGTGGGGTTTACCTTCGCTGCTTGATGAACGAGGCTATTCCTAATCTCCGATCACGGAGAGCTCCACTCCCTCTCTATGCGTGGCTGGAGGTTTGGGGTGTGTGGCGGGGGAAAAGTTGTTGCATATGGAGGGGGATTTTATAGGCTCTCTTGTGTACCTAGAGTTTGTTAGCACTCTTGACAGAGATGTACTCTGAATCCCTGACTCCTTCCTAACAGATTCTAGTTGTTTATGGGGTGTGCACCCGTGAATTGAATGTGGCTGCTCCCTCCTCACTCGGCAGCCTACTGCGGGATCTCACTCCCTCCCCCTTTTCCAACCCCCCTACTGACTTCGGGTACGGTTTTGCAGGTTGACTGAAACTGACATGGTTGGCTGGAGTGCAGGTGTTGCTGCAGCCTCTCCTCCCTCGCTGGACGCACGGCAGCCTTGGCCGCAGAGTGCAGTCCGCTGCAGGGTGGTCTGCCATCTCATAGAAAGGTAGTACTACCCTTTCCCCTTTAGTCGTAAGTTGCTGCTCCATTTCCCTGCTTTCCTTGGCTTACTTGTTTTGTGTTTTGCAGGGAAGAGACTATCCATCGCCGGTGATTAGCACGTTGCCTCGGCCCATCGTCCGTCGGCAGTCGAGGCAGCAACCGGTGCTAAATGTGCCGAAGCTAGTTCTCTCTTCTTTCTCGTATTGTAATACAGTAGCTCTACGTGTAAACTTTCTTCAACATGTAATAGTTAGTTGGGGTGTGTTTCGTTTTTCCTTTATTTCTATCATTCTCATTGTAATTCAATACATAGCTTAAGACTTTCATATATTGTATTTCGTTCGTTTAAGAAATACACACATACTCTTCCGCTCCGTTTGAGCTTATCTTCTTTCTTTAAATTTCTAGTTTTGGTATTCCTCACAATTCGCATCGCGTTTCTCAAGAGTCTAAGAATCGTACTCATTAATTAATCGAAAAGATGAAATTGTTCTTTTTCCCCACTTTATTTCAAAGTCTCAAAAATAAAGGTCGCGGCTATTACATTAATTCTGGCAATTACCATGATCTCCTTAATTCTTGCTGATTTGGCTACTGATTATAATTCGCCACATGTCGTGGTCCACGTGTGTAGACCTTCCAAGGAAGATTGGCATCGCATATCCTCTTCATCCACCCATGTTGCCTCATCCGTTGATAATCCAACCCATTGCACTAACACTTGAGCAACTGAGACACTGTCCCTCATAACTGAACGACGATCCAGGACCAGCTCTGGTAAATAAGGTGGATCCACACACAAGAGATCGTCAAGGAGAGATGGTTTAGGGTTTAGGGTTCAGCAATAGTAGCCCCAATAGCTTTCTTAAGAAGGGAGACATGGAAAACTGAGTGAATGTGAGACTCAGGAGGTAGTTGTCACTCTCCCCACCACACTAAAGGGACCGAAGTAGCGTGGTGCAGGCTTACGATTCTTTGAGCGAAACAAGTCGACTGGCGATATGGCCGGAACTTGAGATAGACCAGATCTCCAACATCAAATTCTTCGTGGCGGCGATGTCTATTTGCTGAACGTAGCATTTTCTGTTGTGCTCTCTCAAGATGAAAACGTAGGTGAGCTAATGACTCATCACATGCACGCAGATCTTCTGCAACGGCATTAACTCTGACCTCTCCTGGCAGAAAGCTTTGAATAGTGGGAGGAGGATGACCATACACCACTTCGAAAGGAGTAATATGAGCAGCCGTGTGAAAGCTAGAATTATAGCAATATTTAGCCCACACAAGCCATTGCTCCATTGTTTAGGCCGCTCTGAAGAGAAGCAGTGTAAGTATGTCTCCAGACAACGGTTGAGGACTTTAGTTTGTCCATCAGTTTCGGGATGATAGGCGGAAGTCATCTGGAGTGAAGTGCCAGAGAATCGGAATAATTCTTGCAAAAATGAACTGAGAAAAATCGGATCTCGATCTGTTACAATAGAAGGGGGAAGTCCGTGCAGCCGCACAATTTCTCTAGTGAAGAGATCAGTAACTTGACGAGCAGTAAAGGGATGACGGGGACCCAAAAATTGGCATATTTTGAGAACCTATCCACAACGACCAGCACGCAGTCCACACTTCCTGCCCTGGGCAACCCCGTTATAAAATCATTGCTGATGTCATCCCAAATCCTTGAAGGGATCGGAAATGGTGTAAGCAGGCCAGCAGGGGCGTGTGTGTCATACTTGTTCTTTTGGCAGATTGCACAAGCAACGAATTTGGTAACATGCTTACCATACCATGCCAATACACATTAGCAGCAAGTCGGCGATAGGTGCGATAAGCCCCAGCACGGCGACCTAGGAGATATGGTCTCCAATGTTGGATAGCGAGCACGAGGGATTCTTTTTCATAGGCAGATTTGGAGAGAAGGTGTGGAGAGATTGTCTTGCTAAAGTAGGCAACGGGTTGATTCTCTTGCATCAGACAACACCAAAACCATGCCCCGAGGCATCACATTCCACAATGAAATCTTTTGAAAAATCTGGCATTCGGAGCAAGGGAGTTGTGGTGAGAGCAAGCTTGAGATTTTGAAAAGCTTCATATGCCTCCTTCGTCCACTGAAACTTCTTGCCATCGGGTTTCTTTAACAAGGTTGTGAGAGATGCAGCAATTTTACCATAGTCACGAATGAAACTGCGATAATAGCTGGTTAAGCCGAGGAACCCTCTTATGCCGCGCACTGTTGATGGAGTAGGCCAGCGTATGGCAACGGCTATCTTCATAAGATCCATACGTACTCCCTCGAATGACACAATATGCCCCAGATATTCTACATGTTGACGCCCCAAAATGTATTTCTTTGGATTAAGTATCGGGGCATGATCGTACAGGAGCTGGAAGACTTGATGGAGATGACCAATATGTTCTTCCCACGTACGGCTGTAGACGAGGATATCATCAAAAAAGACTAGAACAAATTTTTGAAGAAATGGTTGAAAAAAATCGTTCATGAGGCTCTGAAATGTGGCTGGTGTGTTCGTCTATCCGAACAGCATAACAAGGAATTCATAGTGGCCTGAATGGGTACGGAAGCCAGTCTTAGCCACATCTGATGGAGCCACACGAATCTGATGATAGCCAGCACGAAGATCGAGTTTACTAAACCATTGTGAACCGTGTAATTCATCCAATAATTCTTGGATCACCGGGATGGGATACTTGTTTGGCACGGTCCTTTTATTAAGTTCGCGGTAATCAACAAAAAATCGCCAAGACTCATCTTTCTTCCGGACAAAGAGTACTAGACTTGAATATGGGCCTGTACTCGGTTGTATAATCCCTGCGGCCAGCATCTCCCAGACCAACTTCTCTATTTCTTCCTTTTGTGTGTGGTTATAACGATAGGGTCGGACCGACACTAGTTTCGATCCTGGTTGCAGCGTGTGCGATGATCCGTCGTGCGATGGGGTGGCAGCGAGGTGGTTGCTGTAGAGATCCGGAAATAGCCGGAAATGCTATCACGTACTTTATATACAATAATAACAATCATTCAACCAAATATGCACATTATAATACACACGATGCAATGCAATATTGCAATTGATGCATTGCAATATTTGTTGATAAACAATACTGCAATATTGTAAATGATGCACATCAATATATAACTAACAATTCTGCAATATCAGTATCACATATATAACCAGCACAACTCAGTAGTACAGTTTTGGCATGCAACTAAACAAATTTGTAACAATGTTATATATGAAACTAGAATTCCAAGATGCTCATCACAATACAAAATGAATGCAAGATAGGGTATAATGATGCACTACAATGTTGTAAATGAGCACTGCAATATTTGGTGATAAACAATACTGCATAAATGACGCACTGCAATGTAAGTATATCAAATCAATAAAGTCAATGCGGCGGAAACAATAAAACAAGCAAGCAACAACCAACCAAATCAATACAGTACATCAAACCAAAACACTATGGAAATGTATAGCTAATCATACAACAATATAGCGGAAACAATAAAGCAAGCAAGCAACAACCACACAAGCAATATTCACAAAATACACACTACATACACTCAAAATGCATGCATTGCAACTACACATACATCTACGCACATTACATACACTAAAAACAACATACACACAATATAAAAGATACACGCACTGCACATACACGTACAAAAAATATACCGACATATACATAAAATGTACACACTAGACACGCCACATACTATACATACACAGTACACAATACACAACACAAACAAAATACACAATATGCTACGCATAAAATACACATGCAACACACACTATGCACAATACACACCACATACTATACACAAACACACAGTAAATACACGGTACACTACACAAACAAAATACACAATATGCTACTATGCACAATACACACACTACATAAAACATATATTCCTTCCGTTCCATAGGAATAGGGGTATTTCATTTTGAGCACTCATTTTTAAAAAATGATAATAAATTGTTAAAGTAGAGAAAGAGTATCTACCATATTCTCTATTTTACTTTACTATTTCTCTACTTTATCTATTTATTATCATTTTTCCAAAACGAGTGCTCAAAATAAAATGCCTGTGGAACGGAGAGAGTACAAAATTCACGCACTGCGCACTCATATAAACAACTTCATGCATCGAAAACACATAGAGATTACATATATTGCACATAATATGCACACAAAATACAACCAACACACACTTCAGACATACAAGCACAATACACAAAATACAGAAAATGCACTACACACTATATACAAAATACACACACTACACAAACAAAAATACACAAACAAAATACAAAGTATGCTACACACAAAAAAGAGATATTATATACAACACTATAAACAAAATACACACAAAATAAATACAATACACAATGCACATCAAACACACCCAACCCACACTACACACCCAACACAAATTTCACACGTACACACTATACACAAGACACATACAATGCACTACACACTATATACAAATATACATGCTACAAAAACAAAAATACACAATACACCACACAATAAAATACAAAGTACGCTACACAAAAAATACACATATTACACTATGCACAAAATACATGAACTTCAAACACATAAACACGTAGCACACTATATACAAAATAAGACAACGCTACACACTACACAAAATACACGCAAAATGCACTACACACTATACACAAAATACACACACTAGATTTGGTATACACAGGCGACACATACTACACACATTGCACACACTATAAACAAAATACACACTGCAAACACATACACATTGCACATACTATTAAAACTAACAAAGAATACTCATACTTCATCCACAAACACAAAATCACAGTTCATACGCCGTACACAAAACACAAACACTACATACACTATGCGCATTACATACCCTACAAAACACATACACTACCCACGAAATACATAAACTGCACACACACACACTATATACACTACATACATTACACATAATACATATATTATACACAATACACACGATACACAATGCACATTATATATTCAAAATAAAATTATACACTGCGCATTACATTCTAGCATTTAATACACATTGTGCACAAAATAGAGACAATATACACTGCTCACATACATAAAATAAACATACTACACACTATTAAAAAAATTAACACACTTTACACACACTATAGACAAAATATACATACTTCACGCACTGCACATACACTACACTACACTACACACAAAATATACATACTTCATACACTACATACATCATTGCACCCACTAAACACACTACAAGAAATAAAAATTTCCTAGCATATAGACGGCACATAGTATCCACAAAACACACACACACATATTGCACATAATATGCACACAAAATACAACCAACACACACTTCAGACACACAAGCACAATACACAAAATACAGAAAATGCACTACACACACTATATACAAAATACACACACTACACAAACAAAAATACACAATTAAAATACAAAGTATGCTACGCACTAAAAAGACATATTATACAACACTATAAACAAAATACACACAAAATAAACACAATACACAATGCACTTCAAACACACCCAACACACACTACACACCCAACACAACTATAAACAAAATACACACAAAATAAACACAATACACAATGCACTTCAAACACACCCAACACACACTACACACCCAACACAAATTTCACACTGTGCACACTATACACAAAACACATACAATGCACTACACACTATATACAAATATATACAAATATGCATGCTACAAAAACAAAAATACACAATACACCACACAATTAAATTACAAAGTACGCTACACAAAAAATACACATATTACACTATGCACAAAATACATGAACTTCAAACACACAAAAAATACACATATTACACTATGCACAAAATACATGAACTTCAAACACATAAACACGTAGCACACTATATACAAAATAAGACAACGCTACACACTACACAAAATACACGCAATATACACTACACACTATACACAAAATACACACACTAGATTTGGTATACACAGGTGACACATACTACACACATTGCACACACTATAAACAAAATACACACTGCAAACACATACACATTGCACACACTATTAAAACTAACAAAGAATACACATACTTCATCCACAAACACAAAATCACAAACACAAAATCACAGTTCGCCGTACACAAAACACAAACACTACATACACTATGCGCATTACACACACTACAAAACACATACACTACACACGAAATACACAAACTGCATACACACATTATATACACTACATATATTACACATAATACATATATTATACACAATACACACAATACACATTATATAATCAAAATAAAATTATACACTATGCGCATTACATTCCAGCATTTAATACACATTGTGCACAAAATAGAGACAATATACACTGCTCACATACATAAAATAAACATACTACACACTATTAAAAAAATTAACACACTTTACACACACTATAGACAAAATATACATACTTCACGCACAGCACATACACTACACTACACTACACACAAAATATACATACTTCATACACTACATACATCATTGCACCTACTAAACACACTACAAGAAATAAAAATTTCACAGCATATAGACGGCACATAGTATCCACAAAACATACACACACATATTGCACATAATATGCACACAAAATACAACCAACACACACTTCGGACATACAAGCACAATACACAAAATACAGAAAATGCACTACACACACTATATACAAAATACACAATTAAAATACAAAGTATGCTACGCACAAAAAAGACATATTATACAACACTATAAACAAAATACACACAAAATAAACACAATACACAATGCACTTCAAACACACCCAACACACACTATACACCCAACACAAATTTCACACTGTGCACACTATACAAGAAACACATACAATGCACTACACACTATATACAAATATACATGCTACAAAAACAAAAATACACAATACACCACACAATTAAAATACAAAGTACGCTACACAAAAATACACATATTACACTATGCACAAAATACATGAACTTCAAACACATAAACACGTAGCACACTATATACAAAATAAGACAACACTACACACTACACAAAATACACGCAATATACACTACACACTATACACAAAATACACACACTAGATTTGGTATACACAGGCGACACATACTACACACATTGCACACACTATAAACAAAATACACACTGCAAACACATACACATTGCACATACTATTAAAACTAACAAAGAATACACATACTTCATCCACAAACACAAAATCACAGTTCATACGCCGTACACAAAACACAAACACTACATACACTATGCGCATTACATACCCTACAAAACACATACACTACACACGAAATACATAAACTACACACACACACTATATACACTACATACATTACACATAATACATATATTATACACAATACACACGATACACAATGCACATTATATATTCAAAATAAAATTATACACTGCGCATTACATTCTAGCATTTAATACACATTGTGCACAAAATAGAGACAATATACACTGCTCACATACATAAAATAAACATACTACACACTATTAAAAAAATAAACACACTTTACACACACTATAGACAAAATATACATACTTCACGCACTGCACATACACTACACTACACTACACTACACACAAAATATACATACTTCATACACTACATACATCATTGCACCCACTAAACACACTACAAGAAATAAAAATTTCCCAGCATATAGACGGCACATAGTATCCACAAAACACACACACACATATTGCACATAATATGCACACAAAATACAACCAACACACACTTCAGACACACAAGCACAATACACAAAATACAGAAAATGCACTACACACACTATATACAAAATACACACACTACACAAACAAAAATACACAATTAAAATACAAAGTATGCTACGCACTAAAAAGACATATTATACAACACTATAAACAAAATACACACAAAATAAACACAATACACAATGCACTTCAAACACACCCAACACACACTACACACCCACCACAAATTTCACACTGTGCACACTATACACAAAACACATACAATGCACTACACACTATATACAAATATATACAAATATGCATGCTACAAAAACAAAAATACACAATACACCACACAATTAAATTACAAAGTACGCTACACAAAAAATACACATATTACACTATGCACAAAATACATGAACTTCAAACACACAAAAAATACACATATTACACTATGCACAAAATACATGAACTTCAAACACATAAACACGTAGCACACTATATACAAAATAAGACAACGCTACACACTACACAAAATACACGCAATATACACTACACACTATACACAAAATACACACACTAGATTTGGTATACACAGGTGACACATACTACACACATTGCACACACTATAAACAAAATACACACTGCAAACACATACACATTGCACACACTATTAAAACTAACAAAGAATACACATACTTCATCCACAAACACAAAATCACAAACACAAAATCACAGTTCGCCGTACACAAAACACAAACACTACATACACTATGCGCATTACACACACTACAAAACACATACACTACACACGAAATACACAAACTGCATACACACATTATATACACTACATATATTACACATAATACATATATTATACACAATACACACAATACACATTATATAATCAAAATAAAATTATACACTATGCGCATTACATTCCAGCATTTAATACACATTGTGCACAAAATAGAGACAATATACACTGCTCACATACATAAAATAAACATACTACACACTATTAAAAAAATTAACACACTTTACACACACTATAGACAAAATATACATACTTCACGCACAGCACATACACTACACTACACTACACACAAAATATACATACTTCATACACTACATACATCATTGCACCTACTAAACACACTACAAGAAATAAAAATTTCACAGCATATAGACGGCACATAGTATCCACAAAACATACACACACATATTGCACATAATATGCACACAAAATACAACCAACACACACTTCGGACATACAAGCACAATACACAAAATACAGAAAATGCACTACACACACTATATACAAAATACACAATTAAAATACAAAGTATGCTACGCACAAAAAAGACATATTATACAACACTATAAACAAAATACACACAAAATAAACACAATACACAATGCACTTCAAACACACCCAACACACACTATACACCCAACACAAATTTCACACTGTGCACACTATACAAGAAACACATACAATGCACTACACACTATATACAAATATACATGCTACAAAAACAAAAATACACAATACACCACACAATTAAAATACAAAGTACGCTACACAAAAATACACATATTACACTATGCACAAAATACATGAACTTCAAACACATAAACACGTAGCACACTATATACAAAATAAGACAACACTACACACTACACAAAATACACGCAATATACACTACACACTATACACAAAATACACACACTAGATTTGGTATACACAGGCGACACATACTACACACATTGCACACACTATAAACAAAATACACACTGCAAACACATACACATTGCACATACTATTAAAACTAACAAAGAATACACATACTTCATCCACAAACACAAAATCACAGTTCATACGCCGTACACAAAACACAAACACTACATACACTATGCGCATTACATACCCTACAAAACACATACACTACACACGAAATACATAAACTACACACACACACTATATACACTACATACATTACACATAATACATATATTATACACAATACACACGATACACAATGCACATTATATATTCAAAATAAAATTATACACTGCGCATTACATTCTAGCATTTAATACACATTGTGCACAAAATAGAGACAATATACACTGCTCACATACATAAAATAAACATACTACACACTATTAAAAAAATAAACACACTTTACACACACTATAGACAAAATATACATACTTCACGCACTGCACATACACTACACTACACTACACTACACACAAAATATACATACTTCATACACTACATACATCATTGCACCCACTAAACACACTACAAGAAATAAAAATTTCCCAGCATATAGACGGCACATAGTATCCACAAAACACACACACACATATTGCACATAATATGCACACAAAATACAACCAACACACACTTCAGACACACAAGCACAATACACAAAATACAGAAAATGCACTACACACACTATATACAAAATACACACACTACACAAACAAAAATACACAATTAAAATACAAAGTATGCTACGCACTAAAAAGACATATTATACAACACTATAAACAAAATACACACAAAATAAACACAATACACAATGCACTTCAAACACACCCAACACACACTACACACCCACCACAAATTTCACACTGTGCACACTATACACAAAACACATACAATGCACTACACACTATATACAAATATATACAAATATGCATGCTACAAAAACAAAAATACACAATACACCACACAATTAAATTACAAAGTACGCTACACAAAAAATACACATATTACACTATGCACAAAATACATGAACTTCAAACACACAAAAAATACACATATTACACTATGCACAAAATACATGAACTTCAAACACATAAACACATAGCACACTATATACAAAATAAGACAACGCTACACACTACACAAAATACACGCAATATACACTACACACTATACACAAAATACACACACTAGATTTGGTATACACAGGTGACACATACTACACACATTGCACACACTATAAACAAAATACACACTGCAAACACATACACATTGCACACACTATTAAAACTAACAAAGAATACACATACTTCATCCACAAACACAAAATCACAAACACAAAATCACAGTTCGCCGTACACAAAACACAAACACTACATACACTATGCGCATTACACACACTACAAAACACATACACTACACACGAAATACACAAACTGCATACACACATTATATACACTACATATATTACACATAATA
The DNA here is from genome assembly GCF_004379255.2 of Salvia splendens. NCBI lineage: Eukaryota > Viridiplantae > Streptophyta > Magnoliopsida > Lamiales > Lamiaceae > Salvia > Salvia splendens. The sequence goes on from NC_056038.1 coordinate 19,649,836, forward strand.
CATATATTATACACAATACACACAATACACATTATATAATCAAAATAAAATTATACACTATGCGCATTACATTCCAGCATTTAATACACATTGTGCACAAAATAGAGACAATATACACTGCTCACATACATAAAATAAACATACTACACACTATTAAAAAAATTAACACACTTTACACACACTATAGACAAAATATACATACTTCACGCACAGCACATACACTACACTACACTACACACAAAATATACATACTTCATACACTACATACATCATTGCACCTACTAAACACACTAAAAGAAATAAAAATTTCACAGCATATAGACGGCACATAGTATCCACAAAACATACACACACATATTGCACATAATATGCACACAAAATACAACCAACACACACTTCGGACATACAAGCACAATACACAAAATACAGAAAATGCACTACACACACTATATACAAAATACACAATTAAAATACAAAGTATGCTACGCACAAAAAAGACATATTATACAACACTATAAACAAAATACACACAAAATAAACACAATACACAATGCACTTCAAACACACCCAACACACACTATACACCCAACACAAATTTCACACTGTGCACACTATACAAGAAACACATACAATGCACTACACACTATATACAAATATACATGCTACAAAAACAAAAATACACAATACACCACACAATTAAAATACAAAGTACGCTACACAAAAATACACATATTACACTATGCACAAAATACATGAACTTCAAACACATAAACACGTAGCACACTATATACAAAATAAGACAACACTACACACTACACAAAATACACGCAATATACACTACACACTATACACAAAATACACACACTAGATTTGGTATACACAGGCGACACATACTACACACATTGCACACACTATAAACAAAATACACACTGCAAACACATACACATTGCACATACTATTAAAACTAACAAAGAATACACATACTTCATCCACAAACACAAAATCACAGTTCATACGCCGTACACAAAACACAAACACTACATACACTATGCGCATTACATACCCTACAAAACACATACACTACACACGAAATACATAAACTACACACACACACTATATACACTACATACATTACACATAATACATATATTATACACAATACACACGATACACAATGCACATTATATATTCAAAATAAAATTATACACTGCGCATTACATTCTAGCATTTAATACACATTGTGCACAAAATAGAGACAATATACACTGCTCACATACATAAAATAAACATACTACACACTATTAAAAAAATAAACACACTTTACACACACTATAGACAAAATATACATACTTCACGCACTGCACATACACTACACTACACTACACTACACACAAAATATACATACTTCATACACTACATACATCATTGCACCTACTAAACACACTAAAAGAAATAAAAATTTCACAGCATATAGACGGCACATAGTATCCACAAAACATACACACACATATTGCACATAATATGCACACAAAATACAACCAACACACACTTCGGACATACAAGCACAATACACAAAATACAGAAAATGCACTACACACACTATATACAAAATACACAATTAAAATACAAAGTATGCTACGCACAAAAAAGACATATTATACAACACTATAAACAAAATACACACAAAATAAACACAATACACAATGCACTTCAAACACACCCAACACACACTATACACCCAACACAAATTTCACACTGTGCACACTATACAAGAAACACATACAATGCACTACACACTATATACAAATATACATGCTACAAAAACAAAAATACACAATACACCACACAATTAAAATACAAAGTACGCTACACAAAAATACACATATTACACTATGCACAAAATACATGAACTTCAAACACATAAACACGTAGCACACTATATACAAAATAAGACAACACTACACACTACACAAAATACACGCAATATACACTACACACTATACACAAAATACACACACTAGATTTGGTATACACAGGCGACACATACTACACACATTGCACACACTATAAACAAAATACACACTGCAAACACATACACATTGCACATACTATTAAAACTAACAAAGAATACACATACTTCATCCACAAACACAAAATCACAGTTCATACGCCGTACACAAAACACAAACACTACATACACTATGCGCATTACATACCCTACAAAACACATACACTACACACGAAATACATAAACTACACACACACACTATATACACTACATACATTACACATAATACATATATTATACACAATACACACGATACACAATGCACATTATATATTCAAAATAAAATTATACACTGCGCATTACATTCTAGCATTTAATACACATTGTGCACAAAATAGAGACAATATACACTGCTCACATACATAAAATAAACATACTACACACTATTAAAAAATAAACACACTTTACACACACTATAGACAAAATATACATACTTCACGCACTGCACATACACTACACTACACTACACTACACACAAAATATACATACTTCATACACTACATACATCATTGCACCACTAAACACACTACAAGAAATAAAAATTTCCCAGCATATAGACGGCACATAGTATCCACAAAACACACACACACATATTGCACATAATATGCACACAAAATACAACCAACACACACTTCAGACACACAAGCACAATACACAAAATACAGAAAATGCACTACACACACTATATACAAAATACACACACTACACAAACAAAAATACACAATTAAAATACAAAGTATGCTACGCACTAAAAAGACATATTATACAACACTATAAACAAAATACACACAAAATAAACACAATACACAATGCACTTCAAACACACCCAACACACACTACACACCCACCACAAATTTCACACTGTGCACACTATACACAAAACACATACAATGCACTACACACTATATACAAATATATACAAATATGCATGCTACAAAAACAAAAATACACAATACACCACACAATTAAATTACAAAGTACGCTACACAAAAAATACACATATTACACTATGCACAAAATACATGAACTTCAAACACACAAAAAATACACATATTACACTATGCACAAAATACATGAACTTCAAACACATAAACACGTAGCACACTATATACAAAATAAGACAACGCTACACACTACACAAAATACACGCAATATACACTACACACTATACACAAAATACACACACTAGATTTGGTATACACAGGTGACACATACTACACACATTGCACACACTATAAACAAAATACACACTGCAAACACATACACATTGCACACACTATTAAAACTAACAAAGAATACACATACTTCATCCACAAACACAAAATCACAAACACAAAATCACAGTTCGCCGTACACAAAACACAAACACTACATACACTATGCGCATTACACACACTACAAAACACATACACTACACACGAAATACACAAACTGCATACACACATTATATACACTACATATATTACACATAATACATATATTATACACAATACACACAATACACATTATATAATCAAAATAAAATTATACACTATGCGCATTACATTCCAGCATTTAATACACATTGTGCACAAAATAGAGACAATATACACTGCTCACATACATAAAATAAACATACTACACACTATTAAAAAAATTAACACACTTTACACACACTATAGACAAAATATACATACTTCACGCACAGCACATACACTACACTACACTACACACAAAATATACATACTTCATACACTACATACATCATTGCACCTACTAAACACACTACAAGAAATAAAAATTTCACAGCATATAGACGGCACATAGTATCCACAAAACATACACACACATATTGCACATAATATGCACACAAAATACAACCAACACACACTTCGGACATACAAGCACAATACACAAAATACAGAAAATGCACTACACACACTATATACAAAATACACAATTAAAATACAAAGTATGCTACGCACAAAAAAGACATATTATACAACACTATAAACAAAATACACACAAAATAAACACAATACACAATGCACTTCAAACACACCCAACACACACTATACACCCAACACAAATTTCACACTGTGCACACTATACAAGAAACACATACAATGCACTACACACTATATACAAATATACATGCTACAAAAACAAAAATACACAATACACCACACAATTAAAATACAAAGTACGCTACACAAAAATACACATATTACACTATGCACAAAATACATGAACTTCAAACACATAAACACGTAGCACACTATATACAAAATAAGACAACACTACACACTACACAAAATACACGCAATATACACTACACACTATACACAAAATACACACACTAGATTTGGTATACACAGGCGACACATACTACACACATTGCACACACTATAAACAAAATACACACTGCAAACACATACACATTGCACATACTATTAAAACTAACAAAGAATACACATACTTCATCCACAAACACAAAATCACAGTTCATACGCCGTACACAAAACACAAACACTACATACACTATGCGCATTACATACCCTACAAAACACATACACTACACACGAAATACATAAACTACACACACACACTATATACACTACATACATTACACATAATACATATATTATACACAATACACACGATACACAATGCACATTATATATTCAAAATAAAATTATACACTGCGCATTACATTCTAGCATTTAATACACATTGTGCACAAAATAGAGACAATATACACTGCTCACATACATAAAATAAACATACTACACACTATTAAAAAAATAAACACACTTTACACACACTATAGACAAAATATACATACTTCACGCACTGCACATACACTACACTACACTACACTACACACAAAATATACATACTTCATACACTACATACATCATTGCACCCACTAAAACACACTACAAGAAATAAAATTTCCCAGCATATAGACGGCACATAGTATCCACAAAACACACACACACATATTGCACATAATATGCACACAAAATACAACCAACACACACTTCAGACACACAAGCACAATACACAAAATACAGAAAATGCACTACACACACTATATACAAAATACACACACTACACAAACAAAAATACACAATTAAAATACAAGTATGCTACGCACTAAAAAGACATATTATACAAACACTATAAACAAAATACACACAAAATAAACACAATACACAATGCACTTCAAACACACCCCAACACACACTACACACCCACCACAAATTTCACACTGTGCACACTATACACAAAACACATACAATGCACTACACACTATATACAAATATATACAAATATGCATGCTACAAAAACAAAAATACACAATACACCACACAATTAAATTACAAAGTACGCTACACAAAAAATACACATATTACACTATGCACAAAATACATGAACTTCAAACACACAAAAAATACACATATTACACTATGCACAAAATACATGAACTTCAAACACATAAACACATAGCACACTATATACAAAATAAGACAACGCTACACACTACACAAAATACACGCAATATACACTACACACTATACACAAAATACACACACTAGATTTGGTATACACAGGTGACACATACTACACACATTGCACACACTATAAACAAAATACACACTGCAAACACATACACATTGCACACACTATTAAAACTAACAAAGAATACACATACTTCATCCACAAACACAAAATCACAAACACAAAATCACAGTTCGCCGTACACAAAACACAAACACTACATACACTATGCGCATTACACACACTACAAAACACATACACTACACACGAAATACACAAACTGCATACACACATTATATACACTACATATATTACACATAATACATATATTATACACAATACACACAATACACATTATATAATCAAAATAAAATTATACACTATGCGCATTACATTCCAGCATTTAATACACATTGTGCACAAAATAGAGACAATATACACTGCTCACATACATAAAATAAACATACTACACACTATTAAAAAAATTAACACACTTTACACACACTATAGACAAAATATACATACTTCACGCACAGCACATACACTACACTACACTACACACAAAATATACATACTTCATACACTACATACATCATTGCACCTACTAAACACACTACAAGAAATAAAAATTTCACAGCATATAGACGGCACATAGTATCCACAAAACATACACACACATATTGCACATAATATGCACACAAAATACAACCAACACACACTTCGGACATACAAGCACAATACACAAAATACAGAAAATGCACTACACACACTATATACAAAATACACAATTAAAATACAAAGTATGCTACGCACAAAAAAGACATATTATACAACACTATAAACAAAATACACACAAAATAAACACAATACACAATGCACTTCAAACACACCCAACACACACTATACACCCAACACAAATTTCACACTGTGCACACTATACAAGAAACACATACAATGCACTACACACTATATACAAATATACATGCTACAAAAACAAAAATACACAATACACCACACAATTAAAATACAAAGTACGCTACACAAAAATACACATATTACACTATGCACAAAATACATGAACTTCAAACACATAAACACGTAGCACACTATATACAAAATAAGACAACACTACACACTACACAAAATACACGCAATATACACTACACACTATACACAAAATACACACACTAGATTTGGTATACACAGGCGACACATACTACACACATTGCACACACTATAAACAAAATACACACTGCAAACACATACACATTGCACATACTATTAAAACTAACAAAGAATACACATACTTCATCCACAAACACAAAATCACAGTTCATACGCCGTACACAAAACACAAACACTACATACACTATGCGCATTACATACCCTACAAAACACATACACTACACACGAAATACATAAACTACACACACACACTATATACACTACATACATTACACATAATACATATATTATACACAATACACACGATACACAATGCACATTATATATTCAAAATAAAATTATACACTGCGCATTACATTCTAGCATTTAATACACATTGTGCACAAAATAGAGACAATATACACTGCTCACATACATAAAATAAACATACTACACACTATTAAAAAAATAAACACACTTTACACACACTATAGACAAAATATACATACTTCACGCACTGCACATACACTACACTACACTACACTACACACAAAATATACTAAAAGAAATAAAAA